>NC_069383.1:43838000-45166000 GCF_027475565.1 Acinonyx jubatus | reverse complement strand
GCAACAAGTAATGTAATAATTTTTCAAATTAAAAAAATCATGTAAACAGGTAACTCACAAAAGAGGAAACCAAAATGGTTAATAAACACAAAAAGATGCTCAATCTCATAATAATCAGAGAAATCAAAATTAACACCACAATGAAATCTCACCAAATTAAGTATAGTGATGTTTTCTAGAGACAGGGAAGGAAATGGGACCAGGAAGTGGTTCACAAAGAGCTTTAACCAAATATGTAACTGTGAAAGTCACTAGACCTACTCACAAATATTTCAGCTCCCCTCTCCTAATATATTCCCTGCACCTCCAGCCTCCTTGCCTCCTCCTCGCTTTAAGCTAGTCAAGTATGTGTGATTTGCTTTTGTCAAGCAAATGCATGTAGAAGTGTCACTTGTGGGTGGAAACCTTTGAATAAATATGCAATTCGTCATCTCTCTTTCCCTTTGCCTGCAGCCTGGATCCTGGAGTGGGCCTCTGCCACCCATGTATGGACATAAAGCATGAGTTGAGAGGTAAAACCGTTTGTTTCTTTGTTTGTTTCTTTGTTTCTTTGTTTTACACCACTTAGATTTGAGATGTGTTTGTTACAGAAGCATAAACTAGCCCATCCTGACACAGTAGCATTTTATTCCTTTAACCGGGTGGTAGGTATGTGGATACTCATTATATTATACATTATATCTTATGGACCTAAAATATTTCATAATTTTTACTGCATACTTTATGGTAATGAATCATTATCTAGGTTAAGTATAGAATATGTATGCATTCATTCTATAAATATTAATTGAGGGCTTACTATATACCAGATACTATTCTAGGTGCTCAGGATTCAATAGTGTACAAAAAAAAGTCAAAGTTTTTGTGGAGCTTAAGAGAGGGGAAGCAGAAAACAAACTAATACATATTTAATAAATCAAATGTCATTATTTACTATAATGAAAAATAAAACAGAGTTAAAGAGATAGAGAGTAATACAGTACTATTTTAAATAGCATGATCAGGAAAGTCTCTAATAAAGAGATCTCTCAGCAGAGACCAGAATACAGAGAGTTGCAGAAGGTGGGTACAGGGATGGAAGAGAAGGGAAAGGAGAAGGGGAAAAACAGCAAGAAAGTCCTGTGTCTGGAGCCGAATGAGAGATCTGGGAACAAGACTATATTGGGCCCTCTAGACCATGGATGGCCATCAGACAGCCTTGAGTAAAAGAAGGTTATGATCTGAGATATACCTCAAAAGGATCATCTGGCTGCAGTGTGAAGAACCTTTAAGAGTTTGTTAGGTGGAAGCAGGGAGACCAGTTAGGGAGCTACTGCAATGGTTCAGTCAAGAAGAAATGGTAACATGGGGCGCCTGGGTGGCTCAGTCAGTTAAGCATCCGACTTCGGCTCAGGTCATGATCTCACAGTTCGTGAGTTCAAGCCCCACGGCGGGCTCTGTGCTGACAGCTCAGAGCCTGGAGCCTGCTTCACATTCTGTGTCTTCCTCTCTCTCTGCCCCTTCCCTGTTCATGCTGTGTCTCTCTCTGTCTCAAAAGTAAATAAACATTAAAAAAAAATTTTTTTTTAAAGAATAAATGGTAACCTGGTCAAAGGGAAGAGACGGAGGTAGGGAGAAATAAATTCAGGATTAGAGGTAGATACGACAGCATTTGCTGATGGGATGGATATGTAATATAAGGGAGGCAGGTAAAGGATGACTAGAAAGCATTTGGCCCAAGCAACTGCAAGAATGGAGATGCCATAAACTGAGTAGAAAAGACTAGAGGAAGATCAGACTAAGGGGTGAAGACCAGATCAGAAGTTTGGTTTGGGCCATGTTCTGCCTGTTAAAAATCCAAGTGGTTGTATCAAACAGGCAATTAGATATATGAGTCTGGAATTCAGGGGAAGAAGCTCAGACTACAGTAAGCAATACATCACTGGTATTTAAAGCCATGGACTGATATGCTCATCCACAAAGTAAATGTAGATAGAGAAGAGACCTAAAGACTAAACCCTGAGGCAGCACAGCAAACACAGAAGAAGGCTCCACTGAAGAACAGAGGTTCGTATCTCAAAGCCAAATGAAAGAAAGTTTTAAGAAAGAGGGAGTGGGCAACTGTGTCAAATGCTGCTAAGGATTAAACATAATGGCTGCTGGATTTGGCCAATGTGGAGGTCAATGTGGAAGTGTTGATCTTGACAAAAGCAATGCCACCGTAGTTGTGGCAGCGTGTGGGTTTGACACAGATTGAAGAGAAAAAACTAAGCCCTCATGTGTAAAAATTATGTTGAGAAATTTTCCTACCAAGGAAATCCAAGAAATGGGGCAATCACTGGAGGAGAATGTTGTGTCCATACAGAATTGTTTTTTTAGAGATAGAAGCTATTAGAGCATGGTTACATGTAAGTGTAAATAATCCAAAAGAAAAAGAAAAATTGACGGTGTAGTAGAGGAGGGATAATTGCAAGCAAAGTTCTTAAGAAGGTGAGAGAATATAGGGTCCATTGCACTGTAGAGATGTTGGCCTCAGACACAGTCTATCTACTGTACCAGGACAGAAGATGTAGGGAGAAACAGCAAGTGTAAAGTATGAATGCAGGGTATGTAAGTACAGATGCAGGAAAGGTAGAAGATGTGGCAATGGGACCACATGGACGTTCTCTTCTGATTGCCTCTATTTTCTCAGGGAAATAAGAAACAAGGTCATCCGCAGAGAATGAGCAGGTGTAAGATTTGTGAAGATTCTGAAGAGACAAGAGAGGATATAAAATAGTTGTCTCTCAAAGGGAAGGAAGGTACTGATTAAGATTTGCCAGGTAGTACAAGGGTCTAGTATGAAATTCATGGTCATGAATTTTTAAATAAGATAGTCAGCATGTCTATATGTTTTTCTCAGCCACATTCAGCTGCCAGGAGTAGACAGAGTTGGTGGTTTTCCAGGCTATGTGTTGTTGCCAAACAAGTAGATTGGAGGGTGAGTACAAAAAGTATTCAAAGGAGTGATTATAATGGTGGCCCATGGAAACAAGATGAGTAAGGAGGGAACAGAGGACTTGAAGGGGTGCTTGCCAGTGAAAAGAAGGTAGAGTCAACAGGTTGGAGTTCCCAAGGGGTTGAATAATTGTTGAAGGTAAGCTTGCTCCTAGGAGTGGTCTGGAAGGAAAGAAAGGATTAGTCAGGAAGTAGAATATTATTAACGGGGATTTGGTGAGAGGGGTGATACACAGTGATTAGCAATGACAAAGCCTAGGGTATCCTCATGAGTGTGAGTGGCCAAGAGAGGACAAGGTCATTGAAGATGAGGAAATAAATTAATAAAAAGAGCAAGATATTAGGAGGATCATCCACTTGTACATCAAAGCCACCAAAAATTGTGACAAGAGTAGTAGACCAGATACAAAAGTCTTCAAGAAAATTTAAAAAATAAATTTATATTTTAAAAAAAGAAAATACTAATAGAGAATTTGTAGAACCAACACTCACAGAAGATTATTCTTTAATTTTTTTAACATTTTATTTTATTTTTTTGAGAGACAGAGAGAGACAGAGCACAAGCAGGAGAGGGGCAGGCAGAGAGAGGGGGGATACAGAATCCAAAGCAGGCTCCAGGCTCTGAGCTGTCAGCACAGAGCCTGATGCAGAGCTCGAACCCATGAACATGAACAAGATCATGACCTGAGCTGAAGTTAGATGCTCAACCGACTGAGCCACCCAGGCGCCCCTCACAGAAGAATAGTCTTGTGTTATATTTGTAAAAAAAAAAAAAAAATGAAGACATTTTGGGATTGTCTTGGAATTGGGGTTAACAAACAGCTTGTCAGATTATCAGAAATAACATGATGCCATGTGAATAAACAGTAACTGAAGTAATGACATGGCAATTAAGGCAGATATAACCTTTGATGTTTAAAAATCTCTTCCTTGATAAGATTTTCTAAATTAGTTCATATACCTGTCCCCACTCCCCCTCTATCCCAGCTTTCATCCACAATGAACCCAACAGAAGTGCAGAAGGAAGAGAAGCAAGTATTTATTTCAAGGACTCTGGGTTTCACTTACATTTAGTAGTGAGGGAACATGGATAAATAGAAAGATCAGGCATTCAACCCATAGGAAGATCCCCCTGGTTCTCATAAGGCCCACTGGCTCTTCAGATAGAAGACTTGAATTCGAAGTTCCATTATTTGACTTACCATTTCTGTAACCTGATACATTTTCTCTCAGTATCTTTGTTTTTAAATCAGTAAAGTAGGGGTGTCCCCACCTACATGGCTCTGATGAAGATTGAGACATGCTGTGAAGGTTTTATTAGCTATGAAATGCAAAATAAATGAATATTCAACTATTCCCTTAAAAAAAAAGTCTTCAAAGAAAGACTGGAGATGGTTTCCACATGGTTATAATGAGTTGCAGGTAGTACAGATTGAGGCCAGAGCTTCCAAAGACCAAGGGGCTTCTCAGAAGGAGGCAAGAACAGTGGCCTGAAGCAGGGATGAGAAAGAAAAAGTTGATATATGCACCTCTGGGCCTGGTGGGACAAGGGAGAAGAAAACATCCAGTGGAAGTAGTGTTCACCAAAGATAGCCCAGTTCTAGATGGAGCAAAAGGGAAAAGTGGCCACTAGGAGAAAAAAGTGAGGACACAGGGGATTTTACAAATAGGAGAATGAGGGTTCCATTGGGCCCTGTGGATGGTTTAAGGAACCGGGCAGAAGAGAGGCCCTGAGTACAATTTAAGGATAAAAGAGCTATATGGAGATGAGTATCTAGAAGACGGTGACAGATGACTCAGGGTCTTGGCTTCCCGGAATACCTGACACAAATGAGTTACTCCTGGTGGATCACTGTGGAGAGACCACCTTTTAGGCAATTGAGGTAGGAAGGAGGAATGTCAGGAGGAGGAAGAATGAGGTTTACCTGGATCACACAAGCATTACACACTTGCACAATGAACATATGCATGATGTATTTCTTTTTTTTATTTATTTAAGTTTATTTATTTTTGAGAGAGAGACAGAGAACGAGCAGGGGAGGGGCAGAGAGAGTGGGAGAGAGAGAATCCCAAGCAGGCTCCGCATTGGCAGCACAGAGCCAGATGTGAGGGTCAAACTCGCAAACCACAAGATCGTGACCTGAGCTGAAACCACGAGTTGGACACACTTAACCGGCTGAGCCACCCAAGTACCCCTTCATGATGTATTTCTTAGGGAAATGGCTCTGAGACAAAGAGATTTCTACAAACGAACACTGTTAACAGGTGGCTCCACACACTGGCAGTGCCTGCCTTCCTAGGCTGATATGCACACACTGTTTACACAGCAGGAAGCATGGGGAATACCCAGATTAGTCCTTTGAGCCCTCCTAGTTCAGCAGTTTGGGGTGATGTTTTTGAGCAGGGGGCAGCCGGTGACACTAGTTTAAAATGGGATATGGAAATTATCTGTGGTTGTTAATGATCTACACCTTCACGGTCCCACATGTCATGAGAAATGGCTCTGGTGGACTTAAAATGGTTTAAACTGCACACCAGAAATACAAAATAGAGTCCTTCACCCATCACACAGATCTGAAGGGAAGTTAGGTCTTTCAGAACATCATGGTTGGGGTAGGTGATAGTGGGGCCTGGAAGAGTCCTTCTAATGGATCAAACAGTTGGAGGTGAGAGGCGGCAGGTTCGAATCCTGACTCTTTCCTGGGGGGTAGTCATCTATCCAATTTTAGTTCTTCTGCATGTAAATGTAGGGGATAATGATGCCAGCATCTGAGAGCAGTTGTAAAGAACAAAGTCTATGGAGCTTTTAGTACTAAATCAGTGCTAGTTTTCTTTCTCACCTCTTTCGCAGAAAGAAGCCATGAATTCTGGGATATACAGATTTGAATAAGAAGACAAGAAAGTACTGGTATTCCTGGTCTGGAAGAATACTTAAAGATACAAGAGTTTCTTTCTGAAGTGGCTATAGAATGAAGCATGTCTCAAAAGCCTTTCAAGATGAGGATTTATGTGTCAGTGTGTTTCCAAGGAGACTGATCTCACAAAACCTACTATGATACACACTCCCTTTACAAAAACAAGATAACATCACGCTCCTACTCTCAGCGAGTTCCTTCTGCCTTCTGACAAATGATGGCAAGGTAGGAGGAAGGGCCTAAAAGCAGGATAGGAAGGCAGAACCCCCACACTCAATTTGTGGAATGAATGAATGTTGTGTTATTCCTTCATGCAGCGATGAGGAAAGAGAAAGGACAATGACATAAAAAGTGGCCACATGGGGACCCAGGAGGGAGCACAGAGACAGTTGGGGACCCAACCACTGGGCCTGGGACAAGTAGTAGAGCTAGATAACAAGAAACAAGGCAGGAGGCCAGGCTGGTTCTTAAACCCAAAGGCCATGCAGCCAAACTCACACATGAAAACTGGCCTCCAGAGCGCTCTCAGTATTCCAGAACCAACTGTCCTGACCTGGCTGGTCTTGCACTGAAGCAGCATTTGGAGAACAGATGTTTGTGAGTCCTGATATTGAATGTGGAAAATGGAATCCACTTTAGTTCCTTTTTCCTTTGTGGGTATTTGGTATTTTCACCTAATCACCAGCTCCCTCAGGCTGAGGCATTGTTTTCCAAAGAGTGTTCTATGAAATACCAGCAAGATATCCCATACAGGAAAGTGCTTTGTCAGAAAATGCTGGCCTAAGCCTCCAAACAACCTCCCCATCCTACAGACATGCAGGGCACATTGGCATATTAAAGGCTCATGATATTCTGCTGTAAAGAAACCCGATTTTAAGATGTATATGACTAGAAAACTCTTCTCCCATCTATACATGAAACACACACCCAGAAGTTGTGTCCTCCTGGGGATCCTCAAAGATGGGGCTCACATGGTTTCATTGCCCAGTCACCCACTAAACAGACCTAAGTTAAAGACCTGGATGCTTCAAAAGTGAAGAGTTGCATCCTTTCATTCCACAAATACACATGGAGAATGTAATAATTGTTTAAAGATGTTGGCATCACGAAAGAGGTACAAACAAGATGCTGTAGGACTTCAGAAGAGAGAAAGCTTGGCAATATTGCTAAACTGAGAATTTTAGAAGATATCATGAATATCACCTCAATTTTAAGGTTCCTCTCTGATTGTCACATAACCGTCTAAAACTATTAACCAACTTCTGGAGGCTATTTTAGACCTCACTGTGAGTAGAAGTATTTTATACCTAGTTCCCCCAAAGCTAACATGTGTTTCCATAAATCCATGGATTAAGAAACATCACATCAATAAGAAGACTGTGGACTGAAACGGAAATGGAAATGAGCAAATATTTCTCAGTGTGCCGTCATCCCACCTCCTGCAATGGAATCAACCAAGAAGCTTACACATTCGCAGATATACCCAGACCTTCTGATGGAATTTGGGGGGAGTGGGGGTCCCAAGAATCTGCATTCTAAATGGGGCCCCCTGAGTGTCTGGGTGGCTCAGTCAGTTAAGCGCCCAACTTCGGTTCATATCATGATCTCATGGTTCGTGGGTTCGAGCCCCATGTCAGGCTCTGTGCTGACAGCTAACAGCCTGGAATCTACTTCAGATCTGTGTCTCCTTCTCTTTCTGCCCCTTTTCTGTTCATGTTCTCTCTCTCTCTCTCTAATAAATACTTAAATTTTTTTAATTTAAGTGGCCCCACCCCAATATGATTCTGATCCATGCTTAATGCCTAAAAACCACTGAATCCAAGATTTTCAAAGTTATTAAGAGTTCACATAGAACTTTTGGGAAATATATTACTTGAAGAAACCAAGGATTGAAATTGATGGCACTGAGCTCACGGTGACTATCAAAAAAGAAAGCCCAGGAAAAGGAACATGTCCATTAAATGGTAGTAATGCAGACTTCCGGGGAAGCGTAACAGCAGGAATAGAGAATAAGAAATGGATTTCACAGGAATTTCCAAAGTTGTATTGATTCAATTCAATAACTGAATATATTATGTGGGCACAGGCTGTTAGTTTAAGTAAGATATGTTGCCACTCAGAACAGGCTAGGTTGGCCCAAGTGAGGGTGTGAAAGGTAGTTAGTTAATACTGTGCATGTTGTGTTTGAGGCTCCTATGGGGTGTATAAACAGAGAGAGATCCACTTGGCAAAGAGACATATGAGACTGGAGTTTGATAGAGACACTGAAGGACTCCATACAGAAACTACTACTCAGAAACTAATGGCTGAGGTCCGCAAGGGAGAGAATTTGGTATTGAAGGGAAGACCAAATCCTCTTCAAATCAGTATCATAGTCATTGAACACCAAGGATGTGAAAAATCACTGGACTAAAAAACTTAAAATGCACAAGCCAGAGTCCTGACCTTAAATGAGCTTAAAACGTAGCAGAGGAGTTGAGAAATAAACATATGGAGAATGAAAACATGTAAAATTGAAACAACAGCTTGGTTCAGCCCCAGAAGGGATTTTTCAGAACCTGGAAGAAAGTGTATCCAGTGAATTACATAGATAAAAAGCCAAAGGACACAATAGACTGACAGAAGACCTCCTGAGAAGGTAAGCTCTACCGAGACCTAGAAGGACAGGTAAGATTTACAAGAGGAAAAATACAACCCTTGCAAACAGCCTGTACTAGCCTCTCATCAAACAGATGTACCAGGACCCTCTGCTGCAGGAAACACTCTCTGACCCAGATGTTGCACCATAATTAACTTCTAATGACACTGATGGGCAGAATGGTACCAACATTTGGAAAACAGAATGTTTAGAGAGAAAAGTCTTTGTGAACAGCTTCCCTTTGTTTTTTGTGCATTGTACATAAATGCTACTGCATATGTGAAGAACAGGCATGAGACATGTTAGGTGAGAGTATCAGCAAAGTTGTTTCTGGTAAGGAAGAAGGGCATCCATAGTCTTCAAATATATGCAGCTGTCATACAGAAGAGGGATTGTATATATGTTCTAAGGTGCTAATGGATGAAAGGTCTTGGGAGTCAAATATTTTGTAAAACACTATAAAAAAAAAAGGTGTCCAATATTCAAAGAAATCCAGAAGGAAGTGGTTGCCATGGGGGATAACAAGTTCTCCTTCATCCCTGGAATTGTCTAAGTGGGGTCTAGACAAACTCTTCACAGGGATGTTATGGAACAGAATCAAATATGGTATAGAAAATCCTAGTTTCTTAGAGTTGCTCTTAAAGGGCCATGCCACCACATTGGTGACTATTTTTATCCATTCTACTTTGGACTAATTTAAAGCTTTTTCTTTTTAAGAACTAAGTGCCTTTCACAACTGCTCTCTCATGTATCCACTCAACAATCCGTGAGATGATTTCCATTTTGCATATAAAAAGATTCAAAGGCACAAAAATAAGTCAATCACTGTGTCTTAAGTATAGTGGAGTGAGGTTCTAACGTTAGCTCAGAAAGCAAAATTTACATGTGCTCAAGGATTACCTTTGAAAATCCCTTATGTCAGCTGTAAAGTATAGTCAGTCTCTTTGGTCGCCTGTATACAATCCTAAACAGTGCACGAGATAAGTGCATGCAGTAAGACAGAGTGTTGAATAAAGAACACATATGCAAAATATAAACTTGGAGAGTTTTGAATTCTATAAAAGAGAGAAAAGTGAGGGTGCACAGGTAAGTCTTTGAGGGTCAAATGAACATTTGCTACCACTCCACCATACACACAGCTTATTCGACTCTGTAGCACTGAATTAGGACAGATGAACTGCTAGCCTGGCAGAAAATGAATAATGACACAAGAGCTCCCATTTACTGGCACTTACCTGCCAAGCTCTGTGTTCAGCACTTCTTTGAATCCTTTCAACTGCCTATCTATGGGATAGACACTGATACTATCCCCATTTTATAGAGGAAGGCTATAAAAGTGGTAACCCTGGGTCACATACACAGCCACTATGTAGCAGAGCGGAAGCCAGGGTTTCTCTGACTCAAAAACATGGGCTTTTTGGAGTGATTCTCCAATTATCTGTGTGTCACAATCACCTGGGGAGAAAGCCTGTTAAAAGTAGAGTTTCTTGGGATGCCCCGGTGGCTCAGTTGGTTAAGTGTCCAACTTCAGCTCAAGTCATGACCTCACAGCTCGCAAGCTTGAACCCTGCATCGGGCTCTGTGCTGATGGCTCAGAGCCTGGAGCCTGCTTCAGATTCTGTGTCTCGCTCTCTCTCTGCCCCTCCTCTACTCTCTGTCTCTCTCTGCCCCTCCTCTACTGTCTCTCTCTGTCTCTCTCAAAAATAGATAAACATTAAAAAATTTTTTTTCTTAAGTAGAGTCTCCTAGGTCCATCTCAGACCAACTGACTCAGAGTCCCAGCTCCCTTCCCAGTGGATCCTGATGCAGATGGTCCACAGACCACAGTTGGAGAAACCCTGCTATAGGCTCTAACTCCCCTGCTTCATGCACTTTCCACTAAACCATGTGAGTGCTCCCTGTCCAGTGCCGTGAGGGCTATTAACAAAATGCTCGACAAGGATGAATATGACTGATAATGCTATAGCCACATCCGCTTACCATTCATCTCTGAAGCAACATGCCCCAAGTCCCTCCATAAGCACACCTGGCTGCCTGGGGTTTGTTTTAATGATTCGCGCAGACTAAAGCCCCTGAAACTGTGGGACCTTTTCCTGATGAAATCTCTTTCGTGGTTAATCCAAATAAGCTTTTTACTTAAAAAATACCTCAAAGGCTGATTACAAGTTCTTGGCTATAATGCACCATGGAGGCATCCAGTCATGGACTTGCACTTCTGAATAGAATCATTCCGCTCCTTTTGATTGAAAAGGCACATGATCTAGTGCCAGATGGTGACATTTGTACAAGTCAAGCTGGATTAAGTCAAGTGCTTTAGTGAAGCATGATGCAGATAAAGAAAATGACGGATTATCAGCACACACACACGCACACAAACACACACGGCTAATGCTAAATTCTTTAAATTGTGGTAGCAGATTCCCCACCAGCCCACTTCTGTTCCCTGGCCTCTGCAGTTCCTAGCCTCAAACAGCTAGATATACTTGGCATTCACCCACCTACAGCTGGCATGTCACTGTCCAGGCAGACCTAGGGCTAAGTCAAGCAGCACAGGACTAAGCTCCTTAGGCCCTCTTCCAGCCCACCTCTGCCTTCACATTTGAATCTGGGTTGGCCCCATCTAAACATAACAAAAGCAGCCTGAAGCTTCAGCTCAGAGAAAGGTGGACTCATCTAGCCAGTTTTCCAGACAGGGCACCTGGGCATTCATCATCCTTCCTTCCTTTTCCCTCGCCTTCCACATCAAATCCATCGCCAACTGCTGTCAGTTCTACCTCTCATCTGCCTGCCTCTTTCCAGCCCACCACTGCCAGGATGCTCCTGGTTTCCTGTTCTAGCACCATGCTTCCTCTTGGGATCACTGTAGCAGGTTCCTAACTGCTCTCTAGCCTCAAGACTCTTACACTCAATGGATTGCTCTCTTCTCAGCACCTGCACAGAGGAGTTGCCTGGCTCAGAGGAGGGTAGTATACACACTAAACCATCAACCCATGAATAATAAAGTAATAATTAAAATATTTATAACCTCTTGCCCTTTCTCCATGCTCCATTCTCTACCACACACCCCTTAAAATTTTGCAGCCCCCCCTTGCTATTAAAATAAAGTCCAAACTCCTTGTGACTGTTTACAAAGGTTGGCCATAGTCATCTCTCCAGGTATGTCATCTGCTACTTCCCTCATCCTTCTCTGCACTCAGGTCAAGATGAAGTTCTTTTAGTTGCGAACTCATCTGATTGACTGTATCAATCGGATCCCAGCCCCAGGGTTGAAGAGATAACCCAAATGATGGCTAATATACAGGGAGGATTCCATTTTGTATTTCCCTATAAAGTGAATACTTAGGGATCATGAATCTTTTAGGCAAATGCCAATTATACAGGGCATCTAATAATGTGTTATACAGGAGGTCCCCTCCTCTCTGACTTGCCTACTCTTAGGCAACCGCTCTCTTGTTTTAAAATTATAGCTAATACAAACACATAAACAATGTACCAAGCACATTTTCCAATTGATTCTTCATTCATTCAGTAACTGTTTACTGAGTGTCTACTCTATGCCTAGCACCGTGCAATGTCTCACACATAAAGGGCACAAATCACAAAGCAGGCACAGCCCCTTCCCTCATAGAGCATATTCCAGTGGAAAAATAGACTTTAGACAACAAACTACACCATCAATTATTTGATGATGGTCTTATAAAGTACTAAGAAGAACCAGGAAAAAGAACGCATATACCCAGTTAGTCTGGAGGGAAAAAGAAAAAAGACTTCTTTGGGAAATGGATGTGTGAGCTGAGATCTGAAGGACAAGCAGAAATTAAATCCATAGTGAGGACAGGCAGGGAAGAGGCATTTCACGCAGCAGGAACAGCATTCGCAAAGCTGCACTGGAAGGAAAATGAATGTGAGAAGGCCAAAGCAGGATGTGAGATGACCAAAAACCAAATCTAGAGAGACAGGCAGGGCCAGAGGCTTCAGTCTTAGAGGCCAGTGCTGCTCGAACTATTTATTTCCAACGTGTCATGGACGGATACTTTTGCAAAATACAATAAAAATGTATTGCCAGAAAATTAAAATTAAAGGACATACAAAATACGAGCCCCATTTTTTTTCACTACTACACAAACATAAAATTATTCTGTCAGTTAGTATAAAATTTTTAAATGCTTGCTCTCAATTTGTGTCCTTTGTCATGGCTTACTGGTAACAAACGGGCACCTATCCACAGACTACATTTCTAGTGAGGAAGCCATCAAAGGACTTTAAGAATGGGTAAAGCAGGGGCGCCTGTGGGGCTTAGTCAGTTAAGCATCCGACTTTGGCTCAGGTCATGATCTCACGGTTTGTCGGGCTATGCTGACAGCTCAGAGCCTGGAGCCTGCTTCAGATTATGTGTGTGTGTGTGTGTGTGTGTGTGTGTGTGTGTGTGTGTGTCTGCCTCTCTCTCTCTCTCTCTCTCAATTTTAAAAAAAAATTAACTTAAAAAAAAAAGAATGGGAAAGGTAAATTCAAAATAGAGTTTTTCAAAGATCACTCTGGCTATTGTATGGGGAACAGGTTTGGGGTGGGAAGGGCAACTGGGGCCACTGCAGGCATCTTTGTGAGAAATGATATACCTTAAAGGGAATGATATTTAACATTTGCAACAACCTATGAACAGGTTGTTAAGTGAGATTTAAGGTCATCTCCGGAAGTAGAACTCACATTTCCAAAAACCTAGTAAATCCAGACTCTATAAAATCTTATTTAAATACAATCCTTAGGGCCATCTTACTGGTGACCTTTTAACCTTTTACTCTTTCTGTAAATAGCCTTTCTATGCCATCCACAGCCAAAGTGGGCTTTACTGAAACCCCATGATGACCCATCAGCATTACCCAGCCCTCCAGAGAACACAGCCGCCATTCTTCATGCAAATGCCCTGCAAAGAATGAAACCCCAGGCGTAGAATGAGAATCTGCTCATAATGGGCTATTCTTTTTACTATTTTCCCATGGATGTTCTTTTTAGTATTTTTCTCATCTCTCTTAAACTGATGGATTTCCAATGAGTCCTGATGACTTTTAAAAGACAACTGAGTTTATGCAGCTGGGGGAGGAAAGGGTTCAGGGAAGGCCAGCAGGCAGCTCAGCTCAGCAGCAAGAGCAGAGCCCTTTGCTGGCAGGCAGAAAGTGCCTGTGACACCCCTCTATCACACACGCATTGGGCTCTAAGACCCACTGTTTATTGTGCAGTCTCTCTAAACCTTAGTTTCCACATCTACAAAATGGAGCCAATAATTTCTGCTCTGGCTCACTTGCAGGACTGAGGTAAAGGTGATTTCAGTGTCATTCAAACATTTCTGGCATAAGCAATGTGCCAGGCATTGAACTGGACACTGAGGTCACAGACCTGGGAGATGAAGTGTAAGGAATTAAAGGCAATGCTGCACAGTAAACACAATGCTGCACAGACACATACACAGGAGCACCCAGAAGAGGCAGTGTCCACTCTCGGGGAAGGGGATCAGCGGGTCAGGGAAGGACTCCTGGATGAGGTGGTGGCTGATCTTTTAAAGCAGACAAAAAAATTTCCCCAAGCATATAAGCCTAAGAACACCATCCAAGGGAGAGGGATCAGCACGATGCATTTGGAAACCACAGGTAGCTCACTGCTTAGAAAATACATGGGAATAAGGGAAAGGGTATAAGGCAGGACAGGGAACCACAGAGGGCCTTGTGCACCAGTGAAACAAGGAAATGAGGTCATAGAGAGCATATCTGAGGTTCTGGGCTGGACTAGACTCCAAGGATGCACTTCAGTGTGGGTCACTATTGTCATTACCACTGTGGAAAGAAAATAAAAAAGTGGTTGTGTGCATCTGACCTTCTTTCGAGTATACCTCCAGAAACAACAGTAAGACACTGAGGAGGCTAGAAGTCCTATTCTATGCAGGTGGGGACAAAAGTCAGTCACATTTGCTACTGTGACCTCACTTGTACTGACAGGTTCAGGAAACGAGTCCTCTGCATGTTCACAAGAAGACACAAACCTTTGGGTGTTGGTCCAAGATGCAAAATAACAACTGTTCTCTACCAGACCTCTTGAGAGGCCAGGGAAAAACTCCACTCCCTTCCTGCCAACTTTAAAATAAAACCAGAAAGCCAATGGCTTCCTTCACTAGTGTCGCCATATTCTAAAAGCAATAAATAAATGCTATTTTCTAGGCAAATGACAAAGACAGAAAAATCCTGACTTTTGCTCTACTATTCATCAGAGACAGCACCAACTTAGGGCAATCCATCCAGAACGGGTGAATGTGGTGTGTGAGTATGTTGCATGCATGTCTGCGTGTGTGCACATGTGAACATGCATGTACATGCACATGTGTGTATGCATATGCACAGGTAGGCGAGAAGAAGGCAGAAGAGACCTCAAAGATCTCTGCTAGAAGGAGCTGTCTACTTCCAAGAAGGGCTGCCCTAGAGAGGGCCTTAGGACCCTACAATCAACTCTATGCTTCCAACAAGGCCTTTCCTGCTAAGGAAATTCTCTCAGGAGATAATGGCTTCCCTAGAAAGTCAAAGACACAGCCTGAAATCTGACTAGGAAGAAATACCAAAAAAAAAAAAAAAAACAACTTCCATTTCTTTTCAGGAGTCTATTGAAAGCAGCCAGTCTAAAGTGGCTGATACACTGAATCTTCCCCTTTGCCAACTGATTCCCAGAAGAGCTATGAATCCCAAGACTCTCTGCTTTGGAAATCATCCACATTGATAACAAGAGGTCCCAAAGGTTGGCAAGAGCCCAGAGCATGACCCCAAGGTGGCTGACATCACCTTGCAAAGCTGTTAAGAGCATTAATGAGTTCATGGGACTCAAGGCCACTCAGATGGAAGACACCAAAATAACTGCCCAGATTTATTTCTGTGCCCAGGTATCTTGCCCCACATCCTTCCCTCTTCTCACTAAGGAAGGAGGAGAATGAGCGTGAGCCTTGGAGATGCATGGAGCTCAGTTTGAGAACACCATACTCAAAGTTCTTAAACTTGAGCGTGCATCATAACCACCTGGAGAGCTTATTAAAACACGTCCAGAGTTTCTGATTCAGTGAGGCTGATGCAGACCTGATAATCTGCATCTTGCCTAAGCTACCAGGGGAGGCCAATGAAGCCAGCCTATAACTATATTTTGGGCAGCCCGGGGCTACCCCATACTACCTCTGTGACCTTTGCCAAGTTACCTAACTTCCCTGGGCCTCAGTTGCCTCATCTTTTCAATGAGCATAGCAAAACCTGTCTCCTAGAGTCACCTAGAGTCACCCTGGGCAGTGTGCTTGAGAGAACCTGTTTTACAGACTGGCATAAGAAGCATTTGATAAATGGCATCTGGAGTTTTGCACTAAAAGAGCCACAAGCTCCCAAGACAGTAATACAAGTAGAATCTTGGGGGCCCAAAACCCAAATTTCAGAAACATTTGCACGTGCACACACATGTACACACACCATTTCCTACTCAAAATATTATCAGTTTTCTGGGTTCCTGGAGGTTCAGTTGCTCTTGAGAAGAAGGAAAGAGAATGTGGCTAAGGGGAATGCCCTGTCACAGCTGGCTTCACTACCATCAGTCATGAACGTTCAGCAGATGGAGCCACAGTTTGTGCTGGCTGGAGACTGAGCTGAACGGGCCCCCTCTCCTGCCCCTGAAAAAATCAGGGGAGCCAGACACAAACAAATGGCTAAAATGCATTGTTTTACATATAACATTAGAGATACTGTGAATGCTATGGGAACGTAAGAGGAAAGGATATTTGCCCTGCCTGTAAGGAACGGTTTGAAAAGCTTCAAAAATGGTGCATTTGCAGTGAGCCCTGAAGGATACAGTAGAAGAGGGCAAAGAACACCCCAGCAGAAACAAGAGCACGGACACAGGACAATGGACAGCAAGCTGGGGAGTGAAGCAGCCTGCACTGCTGTGGGCTTGGAGTTAAGTATGCGTGGACAGGAGAGGCAGAGGCCAGATCACATGCACGAGGGGCCCAGCAGACTATGCTGAGCAGTCCCCCATGAGGGAAATAAGGACACATAAAATGTTGAGGCAGAGACACGACACAACCATCCCTGTGCTTTGGATAGAGCACTGTGGCAGTTGTGGAGGAGGACTGGCGGATCAAGCTTAGAAGAAGGGAAACCAGGGGCACCTGGGTGGCTCGGTCAGTTGAGCTTCCGATTCTTTATTTTGGCTCAGGTCAGGATCCCAGGAGCTCCGTGCTGAGCATGGAGCCTACTTAGGATTCTCTCTCTCCCTCTCTCTCTGCCTCTCCACTACTCAATCTCTCTCTCTCAAAAAAAAAAAAAAAGAAAAGAAAAAAGAAGGAGCAGGAAGAAGGAGGAGGAGGAGGCAGAAGGAAGGAGAAGGAGGAGAAGGAGAAGGAGAAAAGCCATTCAGGAGGCAAAAAGTGGCAAAAGTCTCACCCAGAGTGATTCACAGGGAAGAAGATGAGGGAAAGAAATCAAAAGACTTTTCACAAGAATTGCCCAAGTGAGTTCCAATGTGTTTTGCCACTTCATGTAAGGTAGGGTTCACATCAAGAATCCAGCTCAGAGACCTGAGTATCTGAACTTGAACAATCAGACATGTCTCAGTTTTCAGTCAAGTGGTTATAAGGTATAAGCAGCTTGTTTAACAGAGTTTTCCAAAAGCTTGGTGTAGACATCCTGTTTGGAGTTACAGAGAAGGGGCTCCCACTGTAGGCTTGGTTGAATGACTGTCACGCCAGGTGACTGGAGTGGAAGATCCCAGGAGGGACTGCAGAGCCAGTTTTCTGGAGGCAAAACTCTGGGCCTCCACCTCCTAGCTTCCCTTTCTCCAGTGCGTGAGCACCAGGGCCTAATGGCATCCAAGTCATCAGGGGCTGTATTTCTCCCACAAGCAGCCAGTTCCCTCTGCTAATATGTCTTCCAGCCTAACCAAGGAACTCCTGTCACCCACTCAGGCTCAGCTGGCCCCAGGGGCTGCTTAGCCACTCACCGGGCTCCCCTGCCCTCCTCTGGGTCAGTCCCATGGAGTATTGGAAGGACCACTGAACACACAGTGATGTTACCATGGGCAAGTCACTTCTCCCGGCCTCAGTTTCCTCATCTGTAAAATGGAAGTAATAGCATCTGCTCTACCTCTAATATGTGCTATTGGGAGGATTAAATATATAAATGTGTATAAAAATGATTTATGAACTGCAAGTCAGTAAGTGCTGCCATTCTTTCTACTTCCAACCCAGTCTCTAGCTTCAGTTTCTTGCTTTTCTTTACATTCTTTTAGGCAGTCCCCATCCCCTTGCTCACCCAGGGAAGGTCATTTTGAAGTTTATCACTGGGTAGCAGGGCTGAAATTTAACAGTCCACCTGTCCATCCATCCATCTTTCCATTCTACAAACACATAGTGAGCATATTTTTTATACATATTTATTTATTTTTGAGAGAGCGCAAGCGAGGGAGGGGCAGAGAGAAGGGGATAGAGGATCCAAAGTAGGCTCTGTGCTGACAGGAGCGAACCCGATGTGGGGCTCGAACTCACAAACTGAGAGATCATGACCTGAGCTGAAGTCAGACACTCAACCGATGGAGCCACCCAGGTGCCCCACATGTCGACCATATTTTATGCATCAGGCTTTGTGCAGCTGCTGGGATAATCGGGCACACAGTTCCTGACTTCCAGGAGCTCACAGATAAGCCACCCAACCAAAGTTTGACAGCCAGCTACCATGTACCATTGCAGAAGTGAGGAAAGAGTGAGGATGAAGAAAAAGTACATGTAAGAATTTAGAGAAGTTAGAGAAAAGACAGGCCAAGGAGGAAAACAAATGAGGAAGAGGAACAGCAACTTTTTTGGGCGTCAGCACTATCACCACCTGTTTTGGCTGTCTGTTTCCGCTTCACCTCTATTCCAGGCCTGGACAGGTGCCTGAGAGAGAGTAGGGGCTCAATGAAGACTTACGCACACCTGAGTCAGGTGCCAGAAACCAACTCCCTAAACTCAAATCCCAGCTCTCTCATTTATTGTGTGATCACAGGCAAATTATGCAACTTCTCTGTGCCTTGGTACTCTCATCTATAAAAAAAAAAAATCCTGATTGCACCTACTTTAGAGTGTTGTTGTAAAGATTAAAATGAGTTAATATTTGTAAAATGCTTAGAACAGTGCTGGCACCCTGTAATCATTCTATGAGTGCTATTACTATTATTATTATCATTGCTGATTATTATTATTACTACTGTTATTATCAATTCGTAAATACTCATGAAACAGAAGAGGTGGTGGCTCTCTCCTGGGCACCAGGACAGACAACACTATAAAAGTTCACATGCCACTCAATTGCCCAAGCCCAGGATAGGCTCCTGATGAGGCTGGAGCCCCAGCGCAGCGGCTGCTCTCAAGCAACCAGACACCAGCAAAGCTTGGCATGGCCACATTCTGTGTCTGGGAGCAGAACAAAATATCCTCACTGCATCCTGGCAATGCCTCTGTGAGAGGCAGGCAGACGCCAGTTCTCACAGGGGGCTGTTCCGCAGCCGTGAGGATGGATACAGAAGGTTACAGGCTGCCCATTCCATCTACCTGCTCAGGCAGGTGGACAATCTCCAAGGAGCCATACGGGCAAATTCAAAGACTTCAGGCCCCTGAGCAGAGTTTCCAGACAGAGCAGATAAACTGACAAGTGCACCAAAGGTACAGGACAAATGCCTTTCAATTCAAATTTGCTCTCTGCCACCCACCAGCTGGGGGACCTCAGGAAAGTTCCTGAACCACTTAAATCTATGTGTCCTCATCTATAAAGGGAATAATAAAACCTACTTCTCAGAATTAACTCATATGCCAGCACAAAGGCCAGCCCACCATAGGTGTTCCAAACTGTGAAGGGAAATGGAGCCTCTATTGAATCTGGTATCAATATCAGCCCTTGTCTGGTAACTTGCCCCTTCCAAACACAAAGCCTGACAATGTCTCTCTTAGCAATACATTTTCCATGTGCTTCCCTTCTCACCCATGAGAGCTGGGCCCCTGCATATGGCCTGACCTGGAGATGACTGGTGTGCAGACAGACAAGGGCAAGGGCACGTCCCTGGTGCATTCTCAATTAACAAGCTGTACGCATGCCCAGTCAAGGTAATCCAAGACTCTGGGGTCCCTGAGGAACCATCATGTTAAAAAACAAAAAGAAAAGAAAAGACAAGAAAAGACAAGACAAGAAAAGAAAAGAAAAGAAAAGAGAAAAGAAAAGAAAAGAAAAGAAAAGGAAAAAAAAAAAAGTAGCCAGGCCAACAAGTGTAAGTGCCTCAATCTTGGGACTGGCTCATAAAGCTCCAGGAAACCCAGTGGGCAAGGCAGTCAACTTCCTGAAACTTTCTTTTGGACAAGTTCACAACCCTCTGTGTTTTTTGTTTTGTTTTTTTTTTTACTCAAGCCAAAGAACAGCTGTCCTCATACTCTCAAGAATCCTTCAAAAGGTTCAGCTCCTTCCAAAAAGCAGCTCTTGCTCTTACTTTTTGAAAAGCCTACTAGGTTCAAGTCAGTTCCCTGCTCTGAGCCCCAGTCTACTCATCTGTGAATTGGAAACCACAGGATGTACCTCTTGGCACCACTCTGAGGACTAGAGGTAACACCTGCCACACCGCCAGCACAGGGCAGGCTCTCTGCAGGTTCCCCATCTCACTCCACAGTTTGGACCTCAGTGGATCACTGCCTACAGTAGGCAGTCGGTAAGAGTTTATCGAAAGGAAAATACTTCTAAAGTCTGATTTTCTAATATTTCATATGGTGTGTGTTTCCCAACTCCCCAGACCCAGAGATGCTATCAGCATTTTTCTACCAAACAGAAGTTTTAATAAACTGCTTTCCCATACTCTAAGTGGGGAGAAAAGGAGGGCCAAGGCTGGCAAGGAGCAGCACTGAGACCCTGACTCACTTCTTTCATTGGTGTTTCATCAAATTCTACCTGAGTGCTAGCATACGTGGGCATGGCTGGACAACTGTCCAGAAGGCACAGGACCAATGTCTCATGTGCTTGGGGCCTAGGACAAGTCTCTGCTCTAGACAGGACACTGCCTTGGAGTCAGGACAAGTGGATTCAACTTGAACTCTGCCTCTCAACAGCTGGGGAACCTTGGGCAAGCTCCCAAACCTCTATGTGTCCTCATAGGGATGATGAGGCATTCCTGGACTCAAATCTGGATCTGACTTAAAGTCTCATGGTTTTCTACTACACTGGGATGGAATTCTAAAAAGCAAAACAAACAAACAAGCAAAACACTGCTCTTAAGGAAGAATTTTATTTGTTCTCTCATCCACCCCAAGGGAAATTCCTTAAGCAAACATCACCACATTTCCACCCTATGATCTCGCTACAGTAGCCGAAGGGGACCAAATTAATCTAGAGAAAGAGAACACTGTTAACAGAGGGCACTTGTCACCCCAACAGGCTCCTCCAGCCTCCATGAAGAGGATGAGTCGGTTTATTCTGCATGCTCACTTTTCAACAACTGTCATTACACACATCTGTCAGTGTCACTGCATAAACACACAACACAGACCCACAGCACAGCCTATCTTTCACCCAGCCAGAAATTCTTTGTTCCACCTAAACACTGGGCTATTCCCCAAAAAAGTGTCATCAGACCCTGAGGACTGGGCCTAACCAGTCTTCAGAGAGCTACTATGTGGCTCTTTCTGTTTCCAGGCCCACTGAGGAGGGCTGTCTCACCAGAAAAGACTTCAGTGGTTAGGACTTTGGTTTCAAGTCTGACTCAAAGCCGGAAGCCTGTGAAAATCAGAGTCAAGGTCAGGGAGGGAGGCAATGAAGAGAAGAGTGACCGAACAAAGCAATCAGCAGTAGGAAGGACAGAAGGCCTGGCTCCACCCCTCACTGGCTACATAATCTTGGGAAAGTTATGTAGTTTTTCTGGACCTCAGTTTTCCCATTTGCAAAATGAAGATGGATGATTAACTATGCTTTTCTTTTTTTTTTTTTTAACATTTATTTATTTTTGAGACAGAGAGAGACAGAGCATGAGCAGGGGAGGGTCAGAGAGAGAGGGAGACACAGAATCCGAAACAGGCTCCAGGCTCTGAGCTGTCAGCCCAGAGCTTGAACCCACAGACCGCGAGATCATGACCTGAGCCGAAGTCGGACGCTCAACCGACTGAGCCACCCAGGCGCCCCTAACTATGCTTTTCAAGACCACCGCAAGCATTATGGGATGATATACGGGCAAAACAACTGGTGCGGAAAAGGTCCCAATGAAACAAGTCACTTTTTCCTCAGTTCTTTGTTTTGTGAACAGAGTGGTCAGTCCACAGAGGGCAGCCTACTGTGGGTCTTCTCTGTCAAGAGATCTCATCTTCTTCACCCCTGAGAGACTGAGAGAAGGCAGAGAGAGTTCCCTCCCTGCTGTATGAATTCACTGTTGGCTTCCTGACTCAACAGCCAAGAATTCGTCAATTAATTGATTGATTTTCACAGTGAACCTGCCCATAAGTGTCTACTAATGTGACAGCTAAACCATCAGAATCAGAAAAGCTCAACAGACATTTTAGTGGGTGTAAGTCAGTCACTATTTTGAAATCATGTATTCCCTCAGCATCAGATCAACATCTCCACCTTGCAGACTTTTCTTTTAGCATGCCACCAGTTTTAAAGTAATGTTCACAAGCAGAAAAAAACACAGGTGGACAAAATTATCCTGAGCCTTCCATTCTGAACACCAAAATATATTTTTTTTGATTGTGTGCTGAGCCTGAGATAGGCGGCTCACACCTGGAACCACTCTGGGAGTTTTAGATGTGACATCTAATGATTTTGGGTGTGAGAAAACAGCTGCCAAAGACCAGCTAGAACTTCCCCTGGTTTGCCTATATTGATGAGGATATTTTTTTAATTTTTTAAGTTCTAAATTGGACTATACATAGGAGATAAAAAGTTATGTCAGGATAATTTTTGACATTCATTTATAAATTTGTATGTTAATTTGTATTTTCTATGGTCCCCACCTCCACCTCACATCCAATTCCAAATAAGCAACCAGGAAACTAAGTCTGTGGCCCCCTCTTATCTTTGCAAAATCCTAAATTCACTGGAAAAAAGTTATGCTGGTGGGGCGGGGCGTGGGGGGGGAGGTAGATGGTCTGGGAGGATGGCACATAGGCTAAGTGACTTTGAAGGTTCTAAAGAAGGCAAAGGAGAGACAGTCCCCCAGATAGGAGATCAGACTGCGGATGGGATCCCACGAGTGGCAGTGGTTCACACCCCACTATGTGGCACTGCACCAGGGTGGTAGTGATTATAAGAGGCCCCCAGCATGGCAGCTCCCCTGGCACACAGGTTTCCAAACTGACCAAAGACCTCCTGTGTACTGAACAGGGTGGAGAATCAGCAAAGCCACCAACCAGACCTGCAGTGAACCAGGCTGGGACTAGGCAGCTCTGTGGTCCCCGGTGGTGACTGGTGATGCTCTTACTCCTAAAATCTGGAGAGGGAGAGCCCCAGTAATGACTCTGAACTTCCTGCCTATCAGTTGGAACGGAAGCTTGAAATAAAGTTTAAATAGATTTTAAGAAAGATAATATGTCTTGCACAACTAGGTGTGTATGTGTGTGTGTGTGTGTGTGTGTGAGAGAGAGAGAGAGAGAGAGAGAGAGAGAGAGAGAGAGAGAGAAAATTTCCACGTAAAGGCTTTCCTTGACCCATTAGGTCTTAGGTCTCTCTTGCCCTCCTGGATCCTTTAGTCCTTAGTCACAAATATCATTTCATTCAAGACTCTGCAAAATGATGATTCTTGGTTTTACCCGCTTTGAGTTGTAATTAAAGAATTAAGATGTCAAATATGATTCCTACCACAGAATCCAGCTACCTCCTTTCAATAAGGCATGGTTGGGAAAGTATCAGAATCACCTTGAAAATTTTTTCACTACACATCTATTCATTACTACCACTACAACATCCCTAGTAACCCAGATCTTCGGGGGCAGGGAAGGTGAGAAGGGTATGATGTACTGTTTTTAATATTTTATGAACAATTTCAAGTTTATAAGAAGTTGCAAACATGGTACAAAAACACCCATAAATACTTTACCCAGATTCATCTATTATTAACACTTTACCCCATTGGCTTTATTCTCTCCTCTCTCTCCTCCTCCTCCCTCCCCACTCCATGTGTGTGTGTTCACGTATACATACTATCAGTTTGGTGGGGGTATAGCTGTGAATGTATGTATAAACTTGTTTTTCTGAACCATTTGGAGTAAGTTACATAGATTATGGCATCTTACCCTAAATACTTAAGGGTGTATTTCCTAATAGGGATAATCACAATATAGTTAACAACTTCATAAATTCACACTGGCAGCACTTTTATGTATTCCACCGCCCATATTCCAATTTTGCCAGTTGATCTCATAACACCCTTTATGTCATTTTGCCCTTCCAGAACAGGACAGAACAGGATCCATTTGGGGGTCAGGCATTGCATTTAATTGGAATGTCTTGTTAACCTTCTTTAATCTGGTACATTCCCAATAGCCTTTCCTTATCTTTTATGACGTTGGCATTTTTGAAGAATACAGCCCTGTGCTTCCCACACTTTTTCTTAATGTATGAGGGAATGTTTCTCATTTTTTGTGTATGTCTGATGTTTCCTGTGATTAGACTGAGGGTTTGTATTCTCAGCCAGACCACTGCATAGATGATGTTTCTTTTTTTTTTTTTTTTGTAATATATGAAATTTATTGTCAAATTGGTTTCCACACAACACCTAGTGCTCATCCCAACATGATGTTTCTTTCTCAGTGTCTCACATGTGCAGGCACACAATGTCCGTCTGCCTCTCACAAGTCATTTTATTTTTGGTCACCTGATCAAAGGTTATGTCATATTTTTCTCAATATCCCTACTGTTTTATTTCTTCCCTTGCAAGATGCTTTAGGGCCATGAAAATACCCTGCTGTTCCTCAAAATTCAACCCACTCTCTTGATTTAGTATCCACCGATAATTCTTGCCTGATCCAAACTTTACTATGTTTGCAAAGTGATGATTGCAAATGTTCCACAGATTGTTAGCGTACCTCTGTACTCCAAACAGTTGAGAACCACTAGATAGAGAACCCCCAAAACACCGGCAGGTGTTGAAGATCTAATGTGCAAAGAACAAGGGTCATAAAAGATGTTGTTCACGTTTATCAAGGAAGGAAAAGAAGCCAACATTTATCAAGCTCTATCTTCAAGCACTTTATATACATGATCTCAATGAGCCTTCATGACCACCCTTTGAATTAGGTATTTTTATTCTTTCACAGATTAATACACTAAGGCTCCAAGGATTTAGCTAACACACCCAGAGTCAAACAGTTACTAAATGACTACACTGAGTTGAATGTAGGTCCATCTGACTCAAAAGCCCATGCCTTTTACACCCTGCCACTTTCGTAGCTAGTTTCTGATTCCCTCCAAAATGGATCCAAGCCTTTAGGTCTCTCATCACACTGACCCACTTGGGAGGGAGATCTCATTCAGAAAATACCCCACGCCATCCAGGACTTTGGTTGGGTGTAGTCCACTGTAGGGTTCAAGGAATGACTGACGAAGGCCACCAGTAATGATTCAAATACATCCACTGGATTCAGTGCCTATATTGATCCTATCCTTCTTCCAGCTGTCCTGAGGTTGATAAAGCAGAGTTGCACAAGCTCCCATTCTCTGGGCCTATCATGGAACTAGAAAAAAAGAAAAAACAAAAAAAACAAAAAACAACAACACCACCATACAGCACTAACAAAAGTTCTGCCTAGAGGCCTTTTGCACCTCTCCCTTCCTTTTCAAGTAGGCTTTTCCAAAATGCCCAAACAGATGCTTTCTTGTTCTGCCAGGTCATACTACAATATCCCCTATTGTTTTTTAATCCACATTACATTTTGCTTTGGAATCTGGGTTGATTTTGCCAAGAAGCAAGGGCAATAGTCCAGTCCGTGATGAATTCATTCAGATATACAAAATTAAGAGTAGTATGGATGTTGTACACCCAAAACTAATATAATGTTATGTCAATTATATCTCAATAAAAAAATTAATTTAAAAAAATTTTAAGAGTAATAATGGATTTAAGCAGTTAACAAAACAGAATAGATGAACATTCCAGAGAAGGCAAGATTAGCAAGGAAGAAACAAGTGAGAAGGGAATTCATTTCATGAGCATCTTTGTTCTGTCTCACTGTCCGTTAGCCCAGATAATTACATTGCTGCTAATGGTTAATGAACAAGTCACCAAACTCCTCTCTGTTGTGGAGGTTTGAATGAAGTTGGCCTCATACTTCAGCTTGAGCGGTGGAGACATGATTTAAGGCTGGCCAACCAGGGCATCCAAATGTCTCCAGACATAGTGATTCATTCAGAGATGGGAACATGACCCAATCCAGGCCAAGAAGACTTATGCTGGAATAAGAGGGAAAGAGAAGAATGTTCTTTCTCTCTTGTTTTAAGGATAACACACCTGAAATTCACCATCAGGGCAGAGTTAGTCTGAGGGTAAAGCCAACACACAGAAAAGTAAAGTCAAGACATAAAAAGAGACCAAGCCTGAGGACATAATTTGAGCCACTGAATCCAACTATGCCTAAATCTAGGTTACTCTTTGGTATTTTCTGTTTTGTGAGTCAATATGTAAAGTGTTTCACTCAAGTCAGTTTAACGTTGACACTTTACAACCCAAGAAATCCTGACTAATAGAGATAGATATATCCAAATAACTGAAAAATAGGTCAGAATGGTACTGTCAGAAATAAAGAACAGAAATTAAGAACGGTATTATATGTGTTCACAGAAAAAAGGCATCGCTTCTCGTGGAACAATCAGGAGAGGCTGCATGAAAGAGGTGGTATTTGAGCAAGCTCCTAATGGAGACGTAGGAACACCTGGAGAACCTCCCCTCCAAAGGGAGGAGGGAAATGGCAAGAGAGAAGGGAAACATTACCAGCCAGAAGAAGAAAGAGAAACAAAGGCATGCAGTATTTGGAAGAAAACTGCAGACATCCTTTCACCAATAAAATCTTCAAAACCTATCTGTAACAGAAAAGAACTTTTTTTAAACATGACTACCACAGCATTGTTACACACAACAAAATTAACAATTCCTTAATAATATCTAACACCCGGACTGTGTGCTCAATTTCTCAGTTACATCCAAAGTGTCTTTTTTTTTTTTACCTGGAAAGAATCAGCATTTATTGTATAAAAACTAAATAAATATATTAAGAAGTACAAAGCTCCAGTTGTAAAATAAGTCACGGGTACGAAAAGCACAGCATCGGGAATACAGCTGATAACGTTGCAATAAGTTTGCATGATGACAGACGGCAAGCACACCCGTTACAGCAAGCATTGCACAACATGCAAAACTCTCAAATCACTATGTTGCACACCTGACACCAATACAACACTGTATGTCAACTACACCCAAACAAAAAAACCTAAATAAATACAAAATGAAGGGTTGTAAATGAAAACAGCTCAACCATTGAGTGCACTATCATTTTTTCGATATTCAAATGTTGCGTGTAGGTAAAAATTTTATATACTTTTATATACGTGGCCCCAAATGTCTAAGACAATACCATGCACACTGTGGCAATCAAAACATTGCTATAGCTGATAACTGCGTTTTATGAACTTGACATAAAATAAGGCATTAAGAGAGATAATTTATTAAGGAGAATGTACTATATTTTTCAACAAAACTTAGAAACAACCCCAACGTGTCTTTTTACGTTTGTTTTTGTTCAAATCAATATCCAATCCAGCCACCAGAGGGTTTGAAGGCGGTATTTACATTTTTAAAGGATCACTCTCAAAAGTGTGCAAGAGACAGATCTGTCAATGCAGACAAGTAAAGGAGACTACAGACATGATCCTGGTGAGAAACACAGACTGAAAAGGGCTGTAGAAATGGAGATGGA
Source organism: Acinonyx jubatus (assembly GCF_027475565.1). Classification (NCBI taxonomy): domain Eukaryota; kingdom Metazoa; phylum Chordata; class Mammalia; order Carnivora; family Felidae; genus Acinonyx; species Acinonyx jubatus. The sequence continues at coordinate 45,138,495 of NC_069383.1, read as the reverse complement.
TGGATTGGAAAATATGAAAGACAGAAAATCTCCAGAAGAGGAATCAAGTTTCTGATAAGGTGAAGAGTAGGATGAGCAAGTGACACCATCAGCAGAAGCAGAAAAGACATGGAGAACAAATCAAGAAATCATTTTTGAGAACCTGCCATATGCCAAGCCACTGTTCCCTGCACTGGAACAAGAGAGACAAAACCCCTGTCCTTTTTACAGCTTATATTCTAATTGATGGCTGAGAGAAAATACAAGTATAACAAATACAAGGAATTCTGACAGCTATGGAGGAATTAAAATCTGTGAAGTGACAGATAAGTTCCGGGGCCATGGATGATCAGCGGACTTCTTTGGACAGAATGGTCAGGGCAGGCTCCTCTGGGGATACAGCATTTGAGCAGAGTCCTGAATGACGACATGGGGCTGGCCTTGAGGATGAACATTCAAGGCAGAGGGTACTACAAGGGCAAAGACCCTGAGGAGAGAATGAGCTCGAAAAATAGTGTGTTAGCCTGGGTCCTCAGTGCAAGAAATTAAATGGACAAGAATGTCACAAGTTGGGATGCTTGTGAGTAAATGGGGTAGAGTGCTGGAAAAACTGAAAGAGCCATCTGACCACAACCCTAGTGGAGGAGGGAGGAAGAGAAGGCGGGGTGAAAGCACCCTGGAGCACCAAGGAATCTAAAGGAGATGTGGCAGGGGCAGGGCAGTACTGAGCCTAAGACAGCAGTCAGAGGAGCCCCAGGTCTCCAGCCCTGCCCTGGGAGGCGCAGCTGAGCAGTCCTGGTCAATTACACTCTGTAGTTTCAGATCCAAGGGCTTTCCCACCAAAATCCTGTGAGCAAGGCCCAGTGCGGAGATGAGGTCAGAAAGGGATGCCTAGGCCAGATCACAGGCTGCAGTTCTTTCATCTAAGGGCAAAGGGGGGAATTGAGGGTCCGTTCAGTTTGGGGCAAACTCAGCTGGAAACATCTAGGGGACACTAGGATGGAGACGTCAAGTGGGCAGTGGAGAGCACTGCTTTGGAGGGCTCTCAAGAGTGATCTCAGGGCTCAGGAGAAAACTCTGGGAATGTCTGGCACACAGGTAGCAGCAAACACTTTGGAGTGGACAGAACACTCAGAGCAAGTACAGTGAAAAGAGAGGGCTGGCTGACATCCAAACCTGGGGGCATTTCCACGTAAGAATAGGTGGAGAAAAGAGTCAGGTAGAAGGGGGGTGGGAAGGATCCATCAAGCACTGGAGGCAGGGATGGCTTGGGGGAGAAGGGGAGGAAACCAAAGGGCCTTTTCCCCTCAAACTGCAGAAAAATACCCCTGCTCTCCCTCTCTATTTCTCTCTCACTCTCTAACATTCCTGCCAATGACCCCCAACCACCTGAAGTGGGGTCTCATCTCACACCCCTAAAGAGGGATATAATGTCACAGTGGGAGGAAATTCCTTCCAACATTGCTTCTTTTTCTCCTGATCACAGCTTCATTTCTCTACCCTACAGGGGCTATCCACAAACAGCAATTATGATGCCTCCAATTTATGGAACTCTCAGGCACTTTACATTCATCCCTAGGAATTAAAGATTATTCTCCCCATTTTACAGAAATGGAAGCAGAGGCTCAGAAAGGCTTAGTGAGGACAACTGTCCTAAAGGCAAGCCAGTGTGCCTGTCAGTAAAAGAAGTCAAGCTAGCACGCTCTCAGGACAAGCACACCAGACATGGTGGCCCAGGGAGATTGGAAAAGGAGCACACTCTCCCAGGGCTGCCAGCCTGGGTGTGCAGGCCTCCCCAGGTCAGGAGCCCAAGCTGTGCAGACCCACTCCTAGACCCAGCACTGAGGTACTTAGGGTAAGACCTGATGCAGAGAATTTTAAGTTCAGCCCAGTCTTGATGTCTCCAAATGGTTCATCCCTACATTTTTCCCAAAGGCTTAGGAGGGTACCTTGCTCAGTATGGCCTGGTGATGGAGTAAGAAGTGGAATTTGGATAGACCTGGGTTTAAGCCCTGGCCCCACCACATGCTGACCCCATGGCTATGGGCAAATCATCTACCTCTCCAACTCACTTCCTCTACTGGAAAATGAGACTAATGATACCTCTCTTTCTGGAGTGATAAAAGGATTGAAAAACATATATAAAGCACAGCATATAAAAGGAACAAAAATATACTACTGTGAAATTTTTTTTTTTTAAGGTGGGGGCTTTACATTTCTTTATTTCTTTCTACCTTGCCTTGTTCCAAAAGACAGTTAAGGCAGCTGGTACACAATAAATATTTGTTGACTGGGTACATGTAAAATAGATACTAATGAGCTTGATCTCCCACAGAGAGGCTGGAGAAAAAAACTGAGGAAAACTTGCCTACAGTGCAATTTATTAGGTTGTTTTTAATATTAACGATTTGAATTCCAGCCTTTCACTGCAAGGGAGAAAAATGAATCTAGTATTTAAATGCGCTTAGGATAATAGGTAATATTTCAAATAACGCAGCCTTTCACTAATTAATAGCATTGAACTAGACCTCTCCCCCCTCCTTCTCCTCCTCCCCCTCCCCCTCCTCCTCCGTATCCTCAACACATGCATATGAAGGGATCCCTGAATGATGGTCAGGGAAGGAGCAAGAGAGGCAGCAGTACCAGCTAGCACCCCTGATAACAAACTGTTAGTAATTCTGACTTGAAGAGAACCTCTCATGTCTTGTGAATTCTTCTCCATGAACTCTGAAAGAAGCAATGAACTATAAAACACTAATAACCCAACCTGGCTGGACTCAGGTTGTCACCACAGCTGTGACAGTAGCAATATATAAAGACCTCCTTAAAAGTGCCTGTTAAATGTTCATCGTGTTGTTGTTTATAGTTAAAATGTTGAAAGCAACCTAAATGCTTAACAGTGATGACTTTGTTAAACCAGCACTTCACATGGTTTAATGTGAGCTTTAATGTGACTCAAATCCCGGGGTGGGGGGGGGGGTTGTTAAACTGCAGATTCTGAGCCAGTAGGTTTGGCTAGGGGCAAAATTCTGCATTACTAACAAGCCTCCTGATGTGGCCCACAAACCACACTTTGAGTAGCTAGGCCTTGGTTAAGCTATAATAAATGCATATTAGAATAATGTGCACTTGTTAAAAATGATGTGGATCTATACACACTCATACGGAAGGGAGTTTAGGATATACTGTTAAGCAATAAAAGCAGGCTATCCAATTTAAAAGATTAAAAATCAGAGCACAAAACTATATATATAACAATTCTATTTTAGATGCAAATTTTGCATGTAAAAAAGTCTAAAATGATACACTACAAAATCTAAAAGTACTTATCTACAGGTGGTGAAATTTAGAGTGATTTTAATTAATTTTTCTTTTTGTGCAACTGTATTTTCTAATTTTTTTTCTTTTTACAATAATCAAGTAGCATTTGAGCAATAAAAAAAAAAAAGAAAGAAAGGAAAAATCTGCAAGAGGTTATGAGGCCCAGGAAAATGCTTTCTCACAAGAATAATAAGCAAGAATATATATAAAGTCATGCTAATTTCAAATGTGACAATGCTACCCATCAAGGTGCCCCAAAGACCTTTAGAAAAGGAGATTGGTTTCCGATGGCTTGACCTAAGGAAAAAATGTTATGAAATGACAAGCTGAAATTCCACAAATAAGGAGCTGGTTAGGAATAGTGACCAAGATGCCATCTGGCTTTAATACCTGAGGTGCCCCCAGGCTGGATGCCACGATCCTAGAAATCCTGTTCAACAATCTTATGGTACTTGGGGATGGATACACAGTGCAGAGGGCACAGGCTTTGGAGTGGATGAAATTGAGATTTAAATTCCAGCTTTTCCATTTAGCAGGAGGCCCTTAACTTCTCTGTATCAGTTTCCTCCCATGCAACATAGAGGTGCAAACACGACTTGGATGAATTGGTAAAGGAGATGAACTTTGAGAAGTCCTTTCCACAGTGCCGGTCTACCAAGTGGTAAGCCCAATGGACAATCTAATCAACTTGTCAGGGCTAGTGCCTAGGGAAGGAATTTTTTTGTTTTTAACCTCAGTACATATTGTGGTGCTAAACTGGGTACACACTCCTTCCTCTGAGTGAGTTTGTATGAGGATAGAATGCTATGATATTCCAGAAGAGATCAATAATAAGAGGTACCAGTTTTTGAAGAAACATTTATGAAAGAAAAAGTTGAAAAATATTTTATCTAGGAACAGAATCATTTCTCAAATAGGAATGGTGCTGCAAAATAGGTAATTCCCATCAGAAGGAAACCCATTATAGTGGAGGAAGTTATAGTATCAGATTAGTTGAACTTAAATAAATTACTTGTGATGATTTTTAAAAATTAACAATCCCACAGAACCTTGTTGACAAACAGGCAAAACAGAAAGAAGTTGGCACACCTGTCGTAGGTTTTACACCATCCTTCCCTGACTTGGCAATAGGCCTCCACCTGTAGGATAACAGTAAATGGAATAATGCTTACAAATGAAATGAACACCAGAGGTACAGCCTCTTGTAGTCTTTCTAGCTCCACTTTGAAGAACAACGGGGAAAGCACCTAGGGTGACTTTCTGTTGCAAATAAAGGACAGTGCAATGAAGGGAAGAATTTGACAGGGTAAACCAGGCCTTCTTGCTGGAGAATGTCTGGGTGCTGAGGACCTGTCGTTTCTTCCACTGGTTTAGCTGCAACAAGTGCCAATAAACTGCCTTACCTATTCACCCTGGCTGCATCTCAGCCTGGGAGGGACCTTGCCTGAGAAATGAAGACGCTCACTGGCTTGGGTAAGCAGATTGGGGAATGGAGCAATGCACACTGACACTTGGATAGCTCTCTTTGCCCCTTGTGATTAGCCAGGAGAATGGAGGCGAGCCAGACAGGTTAGAAAGAACAGCAGGACCAGCCGTGAATAAGAGGCACATCTAAGCCCCAGAATCTTTGGGAGACCTCGTAACCCAGCTTAACTGACCTGCGCTGGGGATGCGGCTGGATCAGGAAATGATTACATTCTCACACATTCAGGACAAACATTCCAAACATTCCACCAGACCAGATCATATACATAGACAGCTACCTGTTTCACACGGAAAGTTCATAATTTACTTCACATTTAACTAATGAAGATGAAATTCTCCCATTTAAGTAAATTCTGAAAATTCTAAACACTTATTTGCACAACTTAAGAGTCTCTAAACCCAAAGTTCATGGCCTTCAGTAAGATTTATTACACAGGAAAAAATCTTAACTTTCAATTAGCAAAATATTCAGTTATGTTGCCTGTGTGGGACACTTTTGACTCTCTAACCAACAGCCATTCTCCCTTCAAAGCCTAGCAAAGAGAATCCTGATTATGTTTGGGTGCTTTGGACTCAGTCCAAGGACTGACTCATGACTGGTCTAAGTCAATAATGACAATGCCCTTCTAAGAAGCCAATGATTGGTCTATGAGTATGCATGTGTCCCAGTTCTAGCCAATGATAGTTTAGGAAGTAATTAACTGCTGATGCACCCATATGGCCACATTAAGTAATGAGCTGGAGAACAAAAACAGAAATGCAAAGCTATTTTCATTGGGCATACATGTCAAATGTGACAGCATAAAAGAATACACTGGGCAAAAGTGGGCAGCTCCATGATATAATTTCAACAAGTATTTATTAAGCATCTACCATATGCTTAGCTAACCCTATATTATTAGGTATGGAATACTTCATCAGTAACCTCTGTAGCATCTGCTTCAAGATGGAGGTTTGGTTGGGGTCTTTTAGGTTATTAAACAGGAACTGCCCTAACACCTGGCAATGACGAAATCTACCTTAGCTTGGAGCATACCCGGGAAGTGACTCTTCCAGCACAGCACTCAAATAACATTAGTTGCAAAAAAGAACAATAGCTGCAGTAGCAGCAATAATAGACGTGGGGCAAAGGGTGCCCACTCCGAGGTTGATGGTGCACAGCCTGTCACAGAGAGTCCCATAAACCAGGGAAGTCAGCAATCAGCATTTTGCAAAACATATTAAAGGCAAGTAAAACTGTCCATCAAAATTAATTGATAAAGTCTTGGTCCCGTGCTTTTAGCCAATGTATAAACATAAACCAAGAACTTCCTGTAATTACAGTACTTCTGAAAGTATGTTGGGGTGATACCAGAGGTCATCCTACAACAATTTCCTTAGCCACAGTAAACACAGAGTTATCAGAGTGAGAACTGGAACTTGATTTCAGAACCCAGAGAGCTCTTTTGCAGGTCATTGTGTTTGTTTATTACTAAGATGGAATTCACCTCAAGGCTCAGTCAGCAGAACAGATGGGCATGGTGATTGATAGAGAAGGATATCCTTGAGAGCCAGGGGATTCAAATGTTGCCTTCAAAGACAAGTACAACCAATTTGTGGGGGCACTGAAGCTATAGCCATGTCTCTAGTCAGCATGAAGCCAATCAACTCATTAACAAAATCAGCTGCTTCAACACTGTAATTGTGGTGGCAGCCTAGATCACAGAAGTCATATGTGAAAGTGTCCCAAATCTAAAGACACTGATTCCTAGTATCACTGCTTTGTTGAGTTCTTGAGGAGAATAATATACTTAGAATATCAACTCATGCTACTGTTTTCTTTTCTAGATATCTCAAAACATGGTCTGAGTACTATTCTCATTACAGAAGAGGGTTATGGAGGATTGTGTACTTAAGGAACACACACCAAAGGACAACAGCAAGGCTTATAGTAAAGTTAAATCTTAAGAGGGTTTTGGAATAGGACACTTAGAAACATCTAGTACAATGTCTCAAACATTTTTAGCAGTAAACCTTTTATTCGAATGGAATTTCACACAGAACCCCAATATGGATATAAAGGTATTTAATTATCATAATTTTATTTAAAAGGGAAAACTCTTGTATTTATTATAAAGTGGGTCAAGATCAATTAGACACTGTTTTGCTGGATGTGAAAATTTCAAATTGGGGATTAAGATGATTGTAGATTATTATCACCTTCAGCATCTAGTATATTTCTCTGTCATATACTGTTTTAGTTACACAAGATCAAAAAAAATCAGACTGGTACTTATAAGCAGGGACAAACTTCTTTTCTCCTCACCCTGTAATCTCAGGATAATTTTCAAATAAATTGAAATAACAGAAGAAACTTTATTCCAAGTTCCACTGGAAAAGTAGCTAATCTTACAACATAAATGAACATGTTTACAATTGCTGATGTGTTCAAGAAAATTGGTATATTTAATAGAATGTATGTAAAGTGAACATATGTAAATTTTTTTAAGTTAAAAATGTATTTTACAACTGATACTTAAATCAAACATTTGCTTGATTCCTACAGCACCTTTCCTAGGCCCCAGGATTCTACCAAACTGCTTGAAAACTACTGATCAAATTAAATTCCTTGATTTCATAGATGAAGAATTTAAGGCCAGGTTGGGAAGATTGTTGCTCAAAGTCATACAGTTAGAAAAGCATCTCCAGGACTAAAATCCAGAATGTTCTACCCCAAGTTCCAACACGCTTCCACTAAGCATGCTATAGTTCTAAGAAAAGTTGTTCCTCTTCCACATTAGATACACTTTTTACTTCTAGCAAAGAAAGCAAGCTCACATATTTCATCAGATAGGACCTTGAACACCTTGACATGTATTTCAGAGTTTAAAATGAGAAGGAAAAAAAAAAAACACTTGTAAATAAAAACTTCTCTGCAGGATGCCCACGCCCAGCTTCTAGTGACGTCAGTGGGGTTCACGCAAGTTCCTCTTATAGGCACATAATCTGCACGCTCATACTGAGCCTCTTTCTCCATGGCTCAGACTTTGTGCTTCCTCCATGAATCTCGCTGAACCAAAGGTGAGAAAGCCAGTAAACTTGAAAATATGTTTCAGGGTAAGAGTTTAGCATCAAACAAATACCAGCAGCAGGCAAACAGCTGGATTTGACAATAGCCATCTCTCATACGAGAATTCTCCAAACCCCCTCTCTGTATCCTGGCCTCTAGCCTAAGACATCCCCACTGCAAGTTGGCAGGAATTTCAGGGAAAATAAAACAAAAGCCACAAGCCTTCCTGGATTGCCCCTGAAAACAGCTCCTGGAATGGGCAATGCAATTAAGTGCAGAGCTCCCCTTGTGGTTCACTTACACACCCATTCTCAAACCTCACGACCACAGAGAGCTAGTAAATCATTTGTTCATGAGTGTTGCTGAAAGTCTAAGACAAGAAGTCATTTGCCATGAGTGAAAGCATCCAGCAAATTCACTGACATAATGACATGATTCCTAACCATGGTCATTTAATAAGTCCCTATCACCATCGATGACTGCTCACTGAGTTAGCAAAACCTTATTCATAAATGGCAAGATGGCCAATTTGTGAAAATGCAAACATATTTTCATTTACTTGGAATATAAACAGCCATGATGAAAACAAAATTTTATTGCAGTAAGACTAATAATGTCAACAATAGCTAAATTTGTTTGTCACTTATCATGTACCAAGCACTTGTATAAGTACTCTACATTCATGAACTCTTTCATTTTCACTGTAACCCTAAGAAATAGGTACTATTATCAGCCCCGCTTTATAGAAAGTAAACTGAGGCAGAGACAAGAAAGAAGTTATCAGAATGGACAGAACAAGAACAGGACTTAAATAAGCATTTGTCTTTTCCTATCTAGATATTAATTGGTATCTAAACATGACTCATAAAACAAGTAAGAGAAAAAGCTTAGACATCCCAAACATCATCTTCAGGTCTTCTGTTAACACAGATGAGAGGCATTTTAACACAAGAGCAAGCAGACATTAAATCCCAGAGTTACAGGTTAAATGGAACCTTGGGATCTAGGAGGAGGTGGGTAACTACATGAAACACAGCTATTTTGAGAGATAGTATTTTGAGAGATAGTATTTTGATGTGACAGTTACGAATTGGGGCTCCACAGCAAGACAGGCTACAGTCCAACTCTAGCTCCGCCCCTTGTTAGTTCTAGGATCTTAAGCAAATCATTTAACCTTTCTGCGGAAATAATAATATCTCACAGTGTTGTTGTGAAGATTAAATGAGCTACTACACATGAGGCCTTAAGATAGAACCTGGTCCACAAGAACCACTTAACAAACATCAGTTACTGTTATTGTAACCACTGCTACCACCACTGGAGACAGTAAAAACTGGGAAGTGAAACTTTGATTAGCATAGAAAGAACAAAATCCTGGCTTTTATAAAACAGTTTGTTCACCATTCTGCTCCTGGAACTCATTCTTAAAGGAAATAAAAAGTCCCTAGACCCCACATTGCTTACAAACTGTATACATGCCCAGTTTTCCCACAAATAGCAACATATGAGACTACTCAAAAATGAATAGTTGCCCTCAATATTTCAAAAAAAAATGAATAGTTATCTTTTTAATCCTCTGTAAACCTCACTTTTATAAAATCTTCACAAATTGCCAATAGGCATTTAAAATGTTTTACAGAGTCTTAGAAAATTAGCTATGCTAATGCTAATGCTTCTGGCCCAAATGGTAGAAAGTCACAATGCAAATACTCCTGAGTTCTCATTAATAGCAAAGAAGAGGGGCGCCTGGGTGGCTCAGCCAGTTAAGCGTCTTGGTTTCAGCTCAGGTCATGATCTCAGGTTCATGAGATTGAGCCCCCTATCGGGTGCCGTGCTCACAGTGTGGAGCCTGCTTAGAATTCTCTCTCTGCCCCTCCCCAGCTCTCTTTCTCTCCCTCTCTCTCTCAAAAAATAAATAAACTTAGAAAAAAAAATTTTAGGGGCATCTGGGTGACTCAGTCAGTTAAGCGTCCAACTGCAGTTCAGGTCATGAACTCCTGGTTCATGGGTTCGAGCCCAGCATCAGGCTCTGGGCTGACAGGCTGGAGCCTGGAGCCTGCTTCAGATTCTGCGTCTCCCTCTCTCTCTGCCCTCTCCCCCGCTTGCACTCTGTCTCTCTCTCTCTCTCTCTCTTTCAAAAATAAATAAAAATTTTTAAAAATTAAAAAAAAACTTAATAGCAAAGAAGACACAGAAAAAGATTTAAAAAGTCATAACAAAACTAAAACTGACCACAGCCCAATACCAGAACCTGGGAGCAACGGAAGAGGATTATAAAATAGATGGCACTGGATTAAAACAACAGCTGCCGAGGCTCTTGACACAGCCTGGCTTTGATGAATGAAACAGACCACAAGACCAAAGAGAGAGAGAGATTGACAGAAATGCAGATGCTTCAAACTTCCCCTTTCATCTCTCAGCCTTAGGTTCTGTTCCCTCGTCATCATCCCCACCTCCACCCGTTCCTTACCTCTTAAATCTAACCAGAAACCACAAATTCTAGAAAATACAACACTGATGCAGGTGGGAAGCAACCTGGTAGCGGCACAGTATTTTCCTCTTAGATAAAGGCAATACACCATCAGGATGAGCCCTGATGACAATGCACACCGATAGCTGTGGCTGTTCGCATTCAGAGTGCCAGAGAATCAGGCAATGGGAGGAGACGGAAAAATGCCACTTCACTGGAGCAGGACTCATCAAGTCTAATGGAAATAAATTGGGCTGGGAGTGATGACACTAACATGATAAGGGGTTTGGACTACGTGGCAAAAAAAAAAAAAAAAAGTATAAACATGGGCAGATGGAAATTAAAATGCGATTAAAGTTGCAAAGAAAACAAATGCAGAAGAGAAAGAAGGATTCTGAGAAAATAAAAATGTGATTCTTGTTGTGGAAAACAGAGAATGGAAGTCAGTACAGGGATAATGGGTGTTCCTGAAAGAAACTTCAGAACAAATGGAAAAGAATAATCAAAGACAGAATAAATCATTCCTAACCTGAAGAAAAACTGCACAAGCATATCAAATGGCCCTTTGACTCTAAAGTCAATTAAGAGAGACCCACATCTACCCCTCTGCTTACAAAACTATTTAACTACAAGGATAAATTTAAAAACAAACAAACAAACAAACAAACAGAACTACAAGCACCCAGGAGGATTAACCAGGTTGCCTATAAAATATGAAAACTCAGTCAGGCTTCAGATTTCTCCAATGCTAAGCTAAATCCAAAGAGATACTGAATCAATGCCTACAGAATTTTGAAGAAGAAAATAGTTACCACCAGCAATTTTGTGCCACCAATTTCTCTGCCATGTTAGAAAGGTATTTTGAGATACATGAGCTCTTAAGGTACACAGGAGCTTCTAGAAAGTTTCCTGAATTTGCAGTAATAATCTGAAGATTAAGACAAGACTTTCAGAAAAGCACACAAGTGGCTTGCAGGGAGAAATAAAATTAGTCGGGGTGCCTGCCTGAGTGGCTCAGTTGGTTAAGCATCTGACTCACGCTTGGCTCAGGCCATGATCTCAAGGTTTGGGAGTCCAAGCCCCCACATCGGCTCTGTGATGACAGCGCAGAGCCTGCTTGGGATTTTGTCTCCCTCTCTCTCTCCTCTCTCTCTCTCAGAAATAAACATTTTTTTTAAAAATGACAAAGTTTGGGGCGCCTGGGTGGCTCAGTCAGTTGAGCATCCGACTTCAGCTCAGGTCATAATCTCACGGTCCGTGAGTTCGAGCCCCGCGTCGGGCTCTGTGCTGACAGCTCAGAGCCTGGAGCCTGTTTCAGATTCTGTGTCTCCCTCTCTCTCTGACCCTCCCCTGTTCATGCTCTGTCTCTCTCTGTCTCAAAAATAAATAAACGTTATAAAAAAAGAAGAAAAAAAAAAAAAAACAAAAAGTTAAAAGAGAAAAACAAGTGGCCGAAAACTGGCTATAAACTGGATTCAGGGACTGTCAAAGGATATAAGCGTTCTTTCTGGGGTAATGGAAATGTTCAAAAATTGCATGGTGATGACAGTGGCACAATTCTGTAAAAATAATTTTATTGTTTACTTAAGCAGGTTATTGTATGGTATATCTCAATAAAACCGTTTGTATTAGTTAGAGTTCTCCAGAGATTCAGAACCAACCAGATATATAGAGAGACACATGTAAGAGGAGATTTCTTATAGGAATAGGCCAGCACAACAAAGGAGGTGAGAAGTTCTCTTATCTGCAACAAATTAGATGATGCCCACCAGCCCTAGGGAGGGTGATCTATGCTTCGCCTGAATTCAAATGCTAATCTCTTATAAACACCCTCACAGACACACCCAGAAATAATGTTTACCAGCTATCTGAGCATCTTTAGCCTAGTCAAGTTGACATATAAAATTAACCATCACATTCTTTAAAAAAATAAAATCAAATATAAAACTTACCCAAAGAGAAAAATCTATAATGCTAAAAAGAATCATGTAGGGGGCGCCTGGGTGGCTCAGTTGGTTAGGCATCCGACTTCGGCTCAGGTCATGATCTCACGGTTTGTGAGTTCGAGCCCCACGTCGGGCTTTGTGCTGACAGCTCAGAGCCTGGAGCCTGTTTTGGATTCTCTGTCTCCTTCTCTCTCTGCCCCTCCCCCACCTGTGCTCCATCTCTCTCTCTCTCTGTGTCTCTCAAAAATAAATAAATGTAAAAAAAAAATTTTTTTTTTAATCATGTAAAAACTATCTGGATTTTTAAGCCCAAGGTTATATCAACATAGCCTAAGAAGTGGGCAAAATGAGTAAAATGAGTAAACATGAGTAAAATGAGTTTTATTCATTTTCATTAAAATGAGTAAAATGAGTAAAGTGATAAACACCTTATCACCAAAGGCGCCATGCCACACCTAACTCCAACAACCTGAAAAAATTGATTAAAGAAGCTTCTGAAAAATGAAAACTCCAACAATCTGAGTTGATTAAAAAAGCTTCTGAAAAATTATTAAAGAAGTCTTCTGGAAAGAAGACTAACACAACATATGTCTTCCAAACACCAGAAATAACCAAAGGTAAAGAAAATACAGTCCATATTCCAAAAAAGAAACATGGCATTTTTTTCAGTAGAAAACATTGTTAATATGTCAGAAAGAGCAAATATAACAATTATAATGATAATTATATTAATCTCCCCAATCTAAAAAGTTAAAACTAATCGGAAAAAAAAACCAAAATATTGTGCACAGTAAAGGACAAAAAAATGAGAAGCCTAATTTCTTGACTGATGAAAAATACAGACATTTCAAACCAAGAAGAACTTCACTTAAAAATGGTTATTTTGGGGTTCCTGGGTGGCTCAGTTGGTTAAACGCTGACTTCGGCTCAGGTCATGATCTCAGGTTCATGAGTTCAAGCCCCACACTGGGCTCTGTGCTGACAGCTCAGAGCCTGGAGCCTGCTTCCACTCTCTGCCCCTCCCCCACTCACACTCTGTCTCTCTCTCTCTCTCTCAAAAATGAAATAAACATTTTTTAAAAATGTTTAATGGTTATTTTTTATGTTTATTGCAACCAAGGAAAATGTATTTTTTAGTGGGAAAAAAATGTAGTTTACAACCAGCAAGTACAGAATGATCACATGGCACATTATGAATATGTGTGTTCATGTGCACCAATAGAGTAAAGGGTGTTCACCAAGATGTTAGATGTAGGTTTAGGGAGAATTTAATGCTTTTGGAAAGCAAATGGGAGAGGCCTGGTTAACTTGAGTTTTTAATGGTGAGAATATAATAGTCACATACACACATACATACAAAAGATATTGTAAATTTGAAGAAAGAAAATGGTAAAACCACTTAGTGGTATATATCCAGAGAATCATTATACTGAAAAAGAGAAAAACTGACAGTGAATATGTAATTCTCATTAATCTACAAAACAAATTACAGTGTACCTAAATATATACAAAGCTAAAAACAAAGAGAAATTTCTAAGAACAAGATATAATAACGAGAAGGCTTTACTAAACAAGTAAGTCTTCATCAGGTCAAGCTGCCAAAAAAATAAAGATCTGAATAATGGTCCTAATATAATTACTAACCTGGATAATTAGTCGGGATTATACAATTATAATTAAATTAATTTATTAAATATATTTAGTGATAATACATGAAAACAGAAAATATCTTCTGTTTCTCAGTGCCCATGGAATATTTTTTAAAGTTTATTCAGAATTAGACCACTTAAGGGGGCACCTGGGTGGCTCAGTTGGTTAAGCGTCTGACTTCGGCTCAGGTCATGATCTCGCAATCCGTGGGTTCAAGCCCTGCATCGGGCTCTGTGCTGACAGCTCGGAGTCTGGAGCCTGCTTCAGATTCTGCGTCTCCCTCTTTCTCTGGCCCTTCCCCTCTCGAGCTCTGTCTCTCTCTCTCAAAAATAAACATTACAAAAAAAAATTAAAAAGAATTAGACCACCTAGGAAGTTGTTAAGTCATGCTCTTACCTACCTATTAAAAATCTTGAGGACTTTTAAATGGACTTATAAACTAAACATTTAAAGTTCATCAAGAAGAAAAATGAGCAAGAATAGCAAAGAACGTTTTGAAAAAGATGAATGAGTGTAGCTTTGTCATATTGGATATTAAGATACATCACATAATTACAATAATTAAAAAACATCACACTAGTACAGGAAAAGACTAAAAGAAGAATGGAACAGAAATTCCAAAAGGAGACTCAAATGTGTGTAACTATGTATGTATTACATAATTATATTATGAAATTAATGTTTTAAATCAGTGCAGAAAAAATTGATAATTTTTTATGGAGGGGAAACAAAATTAAATGTCTGCCTTATTACAAAATAAATTTTAGATGAATTCAGAGATTTCAATTAAAGATTTTATAAAAATAAAACTATATAGTCTTAGAAGAAATAAGGAATGCAAATTTTCATAATCTCTTTATTGTAGAAGGTTTTTCTAAACATAAACTACAAATGAAGAAATTGTTTCATTTTAAAATGTAGTGTCTGCACATCAAAGTTAAAAGGCATATGTACAAGTGGTGAAAATTACTTGTAGCAAATATCACCAAAGTTTAATAGCCTTAATATAAAAAAAACTTTATTTTAGAACACATGCCAAAAGAAAAATGAATATGCTATTTATAAATGAAATATAGATGCTATTTATAAAAGAAATAACATGAGAAAGAAAGGCTCAAACCCACAAATAATCAAATAAATTAACAGAAGAGTTATATGCCATTCTTTGACGTATCAGAGTATACCTTTTTTTAAAGGTTGAGATCCAATATAAGTAAAGGTCAACAGGCAAACTCATACTTTATGTGTGGATTTGTAAACTGGTTCAACATTGGGGGAGGGAGTTAGACTATATATTCCAAAAGCTTCAAACATAGTTCCACTCAACAGCTTTACTCTGAAGAATGTATCCTAAGGCAGAATAGATTTACAAAGATGCAAAAATGATGATAGTCACTGAATGGTATTTGTGGCAGCAAGAAAGCAGAAAGCACATAATATCCAACAGCAGAGACCAGCTAAATAAACCATGGTACCTTAGAAATTCTGTCGAAGAAGACTTTGATACAAAATGATATTAATTATACACTGTCAGGTGGGGGGGGAAGTAAACAACAATACAGTAATGGTCTCATATTTTAAAAATAACAATAAATGTCTATCTGTGTTAAAACTCAAGCAGAGGGGCACCTGGGCGGCTCAGGTGGTTAAGTATATGACTCTTGATGTTGGCTCAGGTCATGATCTTACAGTTTATGGCATGGGAGCCTCCGTCAGGCTCTGTGCTGTGCTTGGGATTCTCTCACTCCCTCTCTCTCTGCCTCTCTCCTGCTTATTCTCTCTCTCTCCCTCTCTCTCTCTCCCTCTCTCTCTCTCTCTCTCTCTCTCTCCCTCCCTCCCTCCCTTCCTCCCTCCCTCAAAATAAATAAATAAAATTTTTATAAAACTCAAACAGGGGCACCTGGGGGGCATAGTCGGTTAAGCATCTTGATCTCAGCTCAGGTCATGATCTCACAGTTTGTGAGTTCAAGCACCGCATTGGGCTCTGCATTGACGTTGGAGAGCCTGCTTGGGATTCTGTCTCTACTTCTCTCTGACCCTCCCCCGCTTGTGCTCTCTCTCTCTCTCTCTCAAAATAAATAAACTTTAAAAAAAATTTTAAAAAGCTCAAACGGAAAAAAAAAATATTTACCAAAATGTAAACAGTGATTGTCTGCAAACATTGCTATTATAAGTAGGATTTTGTGTTCTCTTGGCCAATCTTTATTTTATGTACAACATGTACAACTTGAATAACAATTGCTAAAATAATAACAACAATAGCAGGTAAATCATGCTGAAAATTGTTAAGCTTTTTCTCCTTTCGAAAAGCATGAACATACTAGTTCTTTTTCTCCTGAGCATGGAAGAAAGCACCATGAATTCCCATTAATGGGAAAAGATGTGGTTTGCCCTCACCCTGAGGGACACTTTCAGTGGGATGATTACAGCTGCTATGACAACAAGGAGAGGATGTGATGTCACATAATGATCCAGTGACTGTGATGTTCCTGTCCCAATGCGGTGCTCTCACTGCCAGCTGGAAATCCAGCAGAGACCTCATTAAGGGCATCTGTTCAGTAATTACTACAAGTTTCCCCTCGTCATGCCTCCAACTCTGCAAACAGCCCTATCACAGAACTCCAACTCCTGATTCACAGAGGGCTCTAATCTCCCATTTCTGCAGAGCTCAGACCAACAGCCACCAGAGATCCAGGGTCAAGTGTCGGCCCAGTCAGTAAATGTAACTTCCATCAATAGGGACCAGGAGAGAAGAAGCAGACAGAGGACTTGCAGCAAAGCAGATATAAACTGAAGCTTCAAGGCATTTTACTAAGAGATCAATTTTATCTCCCTAAAATGTTTATTGCCATTTCCCTCAGAGAAAACCTAATACACCTCCAACCTACAGAAAAGAAGAGCAAATAGCTGTGGTTGCACAGCAAGCCAGAGAATCAATTGAAATATCAGAATGCAAAATGAATTCTTCTACAATGAGTATGAAATCCCAAGACCCTGTTCGCACAGTGCTCTGCAAAGAGTAGGGGCAAAGTGCTATCATGGAAAGAGCCAGACCAACCTGGTTTCAAGTCCCAGCTCTATTCCCTACTTAATCTCCTGGGCCTGAGTTTCTTCACCTGTAAACTGAGAATGACAATGAGTAAAAAAGGTTGTTGAAAATTAAACATAAAGCTCTGAGCCTAGTACCTATACCTGCGAAAGAAAGAAAGAAAGAAAGAAAGAAAGAAAGAAAGAAAGAAAGAAAGAAAGAGGAAGGAAGGAAGGGAGAGAGAGAGAGAGAGGGAGGGTGGGAGGGAGGGAAAAAGAAAGAAAGAAGGAAGGAAGGAAGGAAGGAAGGAAGGAAGGAAGGAAGGAAGGAAGGGAGGAAAGGAAGGAAGGAAGGAAGGAAGGAAGGAAGGAAGGAAGGGAGGGAGGGAGGGAGGGAGGGAGGGAGGGAGGGAGGGAGGGAGAAAGAAAGAAAGAAAGAAAGAAAGAAAGAAAGAAAGAAAGAAAGAAAGAAAGAAAGAAAGAAAGAAAGAAAGAAGCGAGGGAGGATGGACGGACCTCCCCTAAATTTTTTTTTTCACATCAAACTAGATGGATAGGTCAATGAATTAATTGGTCCCTCCCCTTAGGTTTTGACTGGACCAATGCAACAGTCTCCTAACTGACCTCTCTCTCTCTCTGGCCACTCCTACTGCTAACCATTAAATGACTTATTATGATGGCTTTTTGCATGCCATTTTTTCTGCCTAGAAAGTTCCCTAAATCTCTCCCTTGCCCATCCCATCCTCAACTCCATCCAATTCAGTGATTCCCAAACAAAATTACACATCAGAGTTACTTAGAAAGCTTTCTAAAATGCACATGCCTAGGCCCCTCTACATAACTATAGAATCAGCCTGGGTACCAGAAATCTTTAACAAGCTCCCCATTTGGTTCTTATGCAGCCAGCCCTTCCCCTGCAGTATTTGAAAAACACTGATCTGGCTAATTCCTACTCCTTTAAAACTCAGTTTAAGGACTCGAACATTGCTGGTAGGATTGTAAAATGGTACAGCCACTTTGGAAAACAGTCTTTAAAAGTTAAACATTAATTTACCATACAACCCAGCAATTCCACTTCTAGGAATCTACCCAAGAGAATGAAAACATATGTCCACACAAAGATCTGTATATGAATGTTTATAGCAACATTATTCATAATGGACAAAAAACAGAAATAACCTGTGTCCATCAACTGAAGAATAGATACACAAATGTATATATCAATATAATGAACACTATTCAAAATAAAACAATGGAGTAGTTATACATGGGAATGACTGCACAACTCGGTAAATTTACTAAAACTCGTGAATTGTACTTTTAAATTGGGTAAATTTTATGGTATGTAAATTACACCTCAATAAAACTGAATGAAGGACGGGAAGAAAAGATAAGACAAGACGGGTGACTGGGTGGCTCAGTCAGTTTAACATCTAACTCTTGATTTTGGCTCAGGTCCTGATCTCACTGTTTGTGGGTTCAAGCCCCACATTAGTGGGGCCTGGTTGGGATTCTCTCTCTCACTCTCTCTCTCTGCCCCTCCCCAGCTCATGTGCATGCACACATGCTCTTTCTCTCTCTCTCTCTCAAAAATAAACATTAAAAAAAAGATAAGAAAAGATAGGGAAAAACTGAGTCGAAGTCTTTGCTGACTCCTGCAAGCAACAAGACCTTCCTACCCCTGTGTTACCTCCATTCTTTCTAAATCCCTCAAATAATACTTGGTCCAGAAATGTTATTTTTTAATATCAGTCTATAAGCCCACGTACTTTTCAAGAATGAGAAAACTATCTAATGTCTCCTTATGTGTTGCAGTCAATGGACACCTAGCAAATGTTTGTAAAAGAATCAATGAAGGAATGAGTGACCCAATGAGCTTTCTGTTGAAATAAACTATTAAGAAACATTCTGGTCCTAAGCTTAATACCCAGTTTACCTTCCTCATACAAGGTCATAAATCCTCTCATTGGGATAAGAAGAAAGTTGGATGTCCCAAAATTGCTTTGAATTTTTACCAAAGGTATGTCCCACAAGAGTAGGAAGAGCCCCTTCCTCTGACATCCCCCACACATAGTCAGGCTCACACACAACCACTGTAGCTTCAAATACCCTGGACTCAAGTCCTGGTCTCTCCACTTCCCCAGGCAAATGCCTTGGCTTCCTTTCCTCATCAGAAAATGCGGAATGAAATGAGCTGATACTTTCAAAGCCCTTAGAATCATGCCTAGCAAATAGCAAATGCTCAATTATATACAGAGAGAATAAATATACATGGAGTGTGTGTGTGTGTGTGTGTGTGTGTGTGTGTGTGTGTAAATAGTGAAACATTACTACCCAAACAGGTCATGCTGTGAAATGCTCAGGTAAGTCTCACCTGGCTTGTGGGGTACCACAAAGTGGGGGATTAGGGAAACTGAGATAAACACAAAACAGGGCATAGGTACTAAGAGAGAGTAAGTTGAGTAATTTTAAATGTCCTTACATACAATTAGGTCTTAAAAAACAAGTAATAGAACAACATGTATGATCCCATTTAAATATAGAACTACAATAGAGTATTAAGTGAACATAGGGTAAAGAAAAATATGGAGAGGCACCTGGGTGGCTCTATGGGTTAAGTGTCTGACTTCCGCTCAGGTCATGATCTCTTGCAGTTCACAGATTTGAGCCCCTCATCAAAGTCCATGCTGACAGTGTGGAGCTTGTTTGGATTCTCTCTATCTCTATCTCTCTCTACCCTCCCCCACTTGCACTCTTTCTCTCTCAAAATAAATAAATAAACTTTTTAAAAAAAGAGAGAAATATGGAAGCAGATTCACCTAAATATTATCAAAGGTCATCTCTGGATAATAAGATTTTCTTTCTGGGGTGCCTGGGCGGCTAAATCAGTTAAGCATCTGATTTTGGCTCAGGTCATGATCTCACAGTTTAAGCCCCAGTCAGGCTCTGAGCTGAGCCTGCTTCGGATTCTGTCTCCCTCTCTCTCTCTGCTCCTCTCCTGCACTCTCTTGCTCTCTCGCTCTCTCTCTCTCTCTCTCTCTCTCAAAAATAAACTTTAAAAAAAAAATAAGGCTTTCTTTCCTGAGTTCCTAAAATGAATCTTAACTATTTTTACAGGGAAATAAAATTAATAATCCTATCTTCATTTTGTTAAAAGCTAAATTAAGTAATTAGGAAAATAAAGACAGCCTCCAGCCCCCATGGACCACCTGCCTCTCTGGCAGCCTAAAAGTTTACCTGCTTTGTTCTGAAGAGACAATGAATACTCAGAAGGAGACAGGAAGGCCCAGATACAGAGGAGGAAGAATGCCCACACATGGTATTAACTAGGAACAACAAAATAGCAGGACCAGTCAACACTCAACAAACAGATTCACCACAGTAGAGGCAGTGTGCTTTTGAGAACACAAATCTGATCATGTCATTTCTGCTTAAAGCCACCAGTTGCCCCCTACTGCTCTTGAGGAAAAAGACCAAAATCCAAGAACCTCTGCCCACCTCTCCAGCCTCTTCTCAGCCATGTTCCTCCTCTACCAACCCCCCAACCACAGGGCCTCTGCACTGGCCATCCACTCCACTTGGATGCTCTCCCACCACCGCCTGACCTTCATCAGGGAAGCCCACACCAATATCCCAGACTAGGTTCTATCCCACTGATGGGCAGTCACAGCACCATGGCCATTTCATCAGAAGATGGAGCCCAGTTATACCACCAACATCTATGGGCCCTACCAGCTGTTGGTTTTACTCACATTATACCCCTAGTGCCTAACACAATAGCTGTTGTGTGGTGGGCACTCCATAAAGAAAGCCTAAGTGAATGATTACAATCCATGGCCAGGTTGGGACACTGCAAAATATGAGCCTAAACAAAAGCAAAGATTAGATTGTGGAAGGTCTATGAGTCCTCTTGGGAATGTGGGCTTGATCCTGCAAGCAATGAGAAGCTACTGGACAGTTTGTTTTGTTCTTTTTTTTTAACTCCTATACTCACTTTATTTTTTTGTTTGTTTTTATTTAAATTCCAGTATAGTTAACACACAGTGTCATTAGTTTCATGTGTACAATACAGTGATTCAACAATTCTATACATTACTCAGTGCTCATCACATCACGATAACCACATGTGATTATGGATGAATGATCCATAATCCATAAGGATTATGGATGAATAATCCTTAATCACATGTACTCTTAATCACCTTTACCTGTTTCACCCATCCCCCCCACCCACCTCCCCTCTGGTAACCATCAGTTTGTTCTCTATAGTTAAGGGTCTGTTTTTGTTTGTTTCTTTTTTTCCTTGTTCATTTGTTTTGTTTCTTAAATTTCACATATGAGTGAAATCACATGGTATTTGTCTTTCTCTGACTGACTTATTTCACTTAGCATTATACTCTCTAGATCCATCCATGTTGTTAAAATGGCAAGAGTCCATTCTTTTTTATGACTAAGTAATATTACATTATATATATGAGATATATATATATATATCCCACATCCTCTTTATCCATTCATCAATCAATGGACACTTGGCCTGCTTCCATAATTTGACTATTATAAATAATGCTGAAATAAACATAGAGGTGTATATATCTTTTTGAATTAGTGTTTTTGTATTCTTTGGGTAAGCACCCAGTAGTGGAAGAATTACTGAATCATATGGTAATTCTATTTTTAATTTTTTGAAGAACCTCTACACTGCACAAGTTTGCATTCCCACCAACAGTGCACAAGGATTTCTTTCTCTCCACATCCTCGCCAACATTTGTTGTTTCCTATGTGTTTGATTTTAGCCATTCTGACAGATGTGAGGTAATATCTCATTGTGGTTTTGATTTGTATTACCCTGATGATTAGTGATGTTGAGCATCTTTTCATGTATTTGTTGGCCAGCTATTTGTCTTCTGTGGAGAAATATCTGTTCATGTCTTCTACCTGTTTTTAATTGGATTATTTGGGGGGTGGGGGATGGTGTTGACTTGTATAGGTTCTTTATATAGCATGAATATTAACCCTTTGTTGTATATGTCATTTGCAAATAACTTCTCCCTTTCAATAGGTTGTCTTTTAGTTTTCTTGATATTTCCTTTGCTGTGCAGAAGCTTTTTATTTTGATGTAGTCCCTACAGTTTATTTTTGCTTTTGTTTCCCTAGCCTCAAGAGACATATCTAGAAAAATTTGTCACAGCTTATCTCAGAAATTATTTCCTGTGCTCTCTTCACATTTAGGTCCTTAATCCATTCTTAGTCTATTTTTGTGTATGGTGTAAGAAAGGGGTCCAATATCATTCTTTTGCATATAGCTGTTCAGTTTTTTATTGAAGAGACTGTCTTTTTCCCATTGCATATTCTTGTCTCCTTTGTGGAAGATTAATTGATCATATAACCATGGGTTTATTTCTGGGTTCTCTATTCTGTTCTATTGATCTATGTGTCTATTTTTGTGCCAGTACCATACTGTTTTGATTACCACAGCTTTGTAGCATATCTTGAAATCTGTGATTGTGATGTTTCCAGTTTTGTTCTTCTTTTTCAGGAGTGTTTTGGATATTCAGGGTCTTTTGTAGTTCCATATAAATTTTAGGATTGTTTGTTCTACTTTTGTGAAAAATGTTATTGGTATTTTGATAGGATTACATTAAATCTGCAGATTGCTTTGGGTAGTATGAACATTTTAATAATATTTGTTCTTTCCATCCATAAGCATGGAATATCTTTCCATTTGTTTGTGTCACCTTCAATTTCTTTCATCAGTGTTTCATAGTTTTCAGAGTATGGGTCTTTCACCTCTTTGGTTAAATTTATTCCTAGGTATTTTATTAATTTAGGGACAATTGTAAATGGGATTGTTTTCTTAATTTCTTGTTCTGCTTCTTCACTATTAATGTATAGAAATGCAATGGATTCCTGCATATGGACTGTGTATCCTGTGACCTTACTGAATTCATTTATCAGGTTTGGGTGGAGTCTTTAGGGTCTTTTACATATAATGTCATGTCACCCGCAAATAGTGAAAGTTTTAGTTCTTCCTTACCAATGTGGATGCCTTTTATATATTTTTTCTTATCTGATTGTTGTGGCTAGGACCTCCAGTACTATGTTAACTAATGGTCATGAGAGTGGACATCCTTATCTTGTTCCTGATCTTATAGGAAAAGCTCTCAGTTTTTCACCATTCAGTATGATGCTAACTATGGGTTTTTCACATATGGCCTTTATAATGTTGAGGTATGACCGACCCCTCTAAACTTACTTTGTTGAGGGCTTTCATCATGAATGGATGTTGTACTTAGCCAAATGCTTTTTCCACACCTACTGAAATGATCCTATGTTTTTAACCTTTCTCTTATTGCTGTGATGTAGCACCTTGATGGATTTGCAAATACTGAACCACCCTTGCATGTCAGAAATAAATCTCAAGTGACCATGGTGAATGATTTTTTTAATGTATTGTTGGATTCAGTTTACAAATATTTTGTTGGGAATTTTTTTTGCATCTATGTACATCAGACATATTGGCCTGTGGGTCTCTCTCTCTCTCTCTCTCTTTTTTTTTTTTTTTTTTTTTGGTAGTGTCTTTATCTCATTTTGGTATGAGGGCAATTATGGCTTCATAGAATAAATTTGGAAGCTCTCTTTCCTCTTCTATTTTTTGAAATAGTTTGAAAAGAATAGGTACTAACTCTTCTTTAAATGTTTGGTAGAATTCACCTGTGAAGCTATCTGGTCCTGGGCTTTTGTTTGTTGGGAATTTTTGATTACTGATCCATTTCATTGATGATAATCAGTCTGTTTAATTTTTTTTATTTCTTTCTGATTCAGCTATGGAGGGTTATGTTTCTAGAAGTTTATCTATTTCTTCTAGGTTGTCCAATTTGTTGGCATATAATTTTTCATAACATTCTCTTATAATCTTTTGTATTTCTGTGGTGTCATTCATTTCTGATTTTGAGTTATCTCTCTCTCTCTCTCTCTCTGTATGAGTCAAGCTAAAGGTTTATCAATTTTGTTTATCTTTTCAAAGAACCAGTTCCTGGTTTCATTGATCTATTCTATTAGTTTTGTCTTAGTTTCTAGTTCATTTATTTCTGCTCTAACTTTATTATTTCCTTCCTTCTGCTGGTTTTGAGTTTTGCTGGTTCTTCTTTTTCTAGCTCCTTTAAGTGTAAGGTTAGATTGCTTATTTGAGGGGTTTTTTTGGTTTGTTTTCTTTTGTTTTTTGCTTCTTGAGGTAGACCTGTATCACTATAAATTTCCCTCTTAGAACAGCTTTTGCTGCATCCCAAAGATTTTTTTACTGTTGTATTTTCATTTTCATTTGTCTCCATGTACTTTTTATTTCCTCTTTGATTTCTTGATCGACACATTCATTGTTTAGTAGCTTGTTATTTAACGTCCACATATTTGTGTTCTTTCCATATTTTTTCTTGTGATTGATTTCTAGTTTCATAGTGTCATCAGAAAAGATGCATGGTATGAATTCAACCTTTTTAAATTTGTTGAGACTTGTTTTGTGGCCTAACATGTAATCTAATCTGGAGAATGTTCCATGTGCACTTGAAAAGACTGTATTCTGCAGTTTCAGGATCAAATGTTCTGAATATATCTGTTAGATCCATTTGGTCCAATGTGTCATTCAAAACCACTGTTTTCTTGTTGGTTTTCTGTTTGGATCACCTATCCATTGATAGATGGAGCTGTAAAGTCTCCTATTATTATTGTATTGCTATCTGTTACTTCCTTGATGTTCGTTAATAGCTGCATTATGTATTTGGGTGCTCCCATAGTTCAGTGCATAAATATCTACAATGGTTACATCTCCTTGTCAGATTGTTCCTTTTATGAATATATAGGGCCCTTCTTAATCTCTTGTTTCAGTTTTTATCTTGAATTCTATTTTGCCTGATATAAATATTGCTACTCTGGCTTTTTTTTCACTTCCATTTGCATGAATAAATGCTTTACTGCCCCTTCACTTTCAATCTGCATGTGCCTTTAGGTCTGAAATGACTCTCTAGTAGGCAGCATATAATTGGGTCTTGTTTTTTTGGGTTTTTTTCTCCATCCCCTCACTCTATGTCCGTTTCTTTTTTTTAATGAACTTTTTTTAATTTAAATTTTAGTTAGTTGATCTCAGCTGGAGCAACTTCTTACTAAACACATTGCCAAAGGCAAGGGAAACAAAAGCAAACATGAACTATTGGGACTTCATCAAGATAAAAAGCTTCTGTACAGCAAAGGAAACAGTCCACAAATCGATGTCTTTTGATTGGACCATTTAGTCCATTTACATTCAAAGTAATTATTGATAGGTATGTTTTTATTGCCATTTTGTTACCTGTTTTATGGTGGATTTTGTAGTTCTCTGTTACTTCCTTCTCTTGCTCTATCTCTCATGGTTTGTGGGCTTTCTTCAGTGATACACTTAGCTTCCTTTCTTTTTTTATTTTTGCCTATTACTGGTTTTTGATTTGCAATTACCATTCAGTTTATTTATAACATCTTATGATTTTAGCAGTCTATATTAAGTTGATGGCCTGCTTAAATTTGAACACATTCTTCATTTTAACGTTCATTTATTAATTTTTGAGAGAGAGAGAGCAGGGGAGGTGCACAGAGAGAGGGAGACAGAGAATCCCAAGCAGGTTCTGACAGCAAAGAGCCTGATATGGGGCTTAAACTCACAAACTGTGAGATCATAGCTTGAGCCAAAATCAAGAGTCAGACACTTAACCAACTGACCTACCCAAGCACCCCTGAACCCATTCTTTTATTTTTAAAAAAAAGTTGATTTACTTATTTTGAGAGAGACAGAGACAACATGAGTAGGGGACAGGCAGAGAGAGAGGGAGAGACAGAGAATCCCAAGCAGGCTCCACACTGCCAGCTCAGAGACCAAAGCAGGATTCAAACCCACAAAGCAGTGAGATCATGACCTGAGCTGAAACCAAGAGCTGGATCCTTAACCAACTGAGCCACCCAGGCATCCCTCTGAACCCATTCTTTCTCTTCTTCTCCCCCTGCCCAGTTTTAGATATATGGTGTCATACTTTATATCCTTGTATTTTGTGAATCCCTGGACTGATATTTATAGATATACTTGATTTTACTGCTTTTGAGCTTTCTACTTTTCTTACTCCTATTTATGGTCTTTATACTCAAAAAGTCCTTTTTAACATTTCTTATAGGGTTAGTTTAGTGGTCATGAGTCACTTTAACTTTTGTTTGTCTAGGAAAGTCTTTATCTCTCATTCTATTCTGAATGATAGCCTTGCTGGATAGAGTATTCTTGGCTGCAGGTTTTTTCTTTCAGTATTTTAAATATATCATGCTGCTCCCTTCTGGTGTGCAGTGTTTTACTGAAAAATCCCCTGATAGCCTTATGAGGTTTCCCTTGTAAGTAACTGTTGTCTTTTCTCTTTCTGCTTTTAAAGTTTTCTGTCACTACTTTTTGTCTTGGTGTGAACCTCCTTGGGTTGATTTTGCTAGGGGCTCTCTGTGCCTCCTGGATCTGGATTTCTGGTTTTTTCCCCAGACTCATGAAGTTTTCAGCTATTATTTATTCAAATATATTTTCTGCCCCCTTTTCTCTTTCTTCTCCTTATAGGATACCCATAATGTGAATCTTATTACACTTGATGGTGTCACTAAGTTCCTTAAGTCTATTTTAAGTTTTTATTATTATTTTTTCTCTCTCCTGTTCAGCTTGATTGTTTTTCCATTACTCTGTCCTCCAGGTCCCTGTTCCATTCTTCTGCTTCCTCTACTCTACTGCTTATTCCATGTAGTGTATTTTTAATTTCAGTTACTGAGTTCTTCATCTCGGGTTCTTTTTTATGTTTTCTATCTCTTTGTCAAGGGTCTCACTGAAGCCCCCTACTCTTCTCAAGTCCAATGAGTATCTTTATGACCATTACTTTAAATTCACTATCAGGCATGTTACTTATCTTCCATTCCATTTAGCTCTCTTGCTGTGATTGTGTCCTGTTCTTTCCTTTGGGACACATTCCTCTGTCTCTTCATTTTGTTTAACTCTCTGTGTCTGTTTCTGTTAGGAAAGTTAGCTACCTCTCCTGCTCTTAAAGTAGTGGCCTTATGAAAAAGAGGTTTTGTAGTGCCTTGCAGTGTAACATCCCCTGTTCACCAGAACCTGGTGCTTCAGGGATGTCTCTTATGTGTATTGTGTGCTCCCTACTGTTGTGGCTGAGTTGCATTTGCTTTTAGTCCAGTTGATTGCAATGGCCTTCTGCCTATTGTGGACAGGGTTTGGTCCCTGTGTTGCTAATGGGCCAGTCTGGGGCTGCCTTGGGCTTGACTTGAGGCAGACCAGGCATCTGTCAGTAGCACTGAACTACAAGACATGTAGTTTTCCATGTAGGCTTTCCATGTTATCTCTTGAGAAGTCTTCATTTTGGGGTGGTGCCTGCAATCAGATCAGATGTCTTCCTCCAGCCCACTGATAAGGCTGAAATTGAGCTGGTGTGTGTGGTTACCTCCTCAGGGCAGGTACCAGGCCCTGTCAGAACTGCTTACACACTGCTAGGCTTGTGGCACCACTTTGGATGGGCTCCAGTCAAGAGCATATTGGAGGGGGAAGGACAGCAGGAGAACACAGGGGCAGGGCACACAGTGTTAGTTAGGTCTGCACAGGTCTATTGTTGGAGGAGACCTGGAGCTGTTTCAGAAAACTCCTGCCACAGGGCTGAAGGGAATCAGTCCTCAGGAGAGCATGGAGGCAAGGTTCACGTGCCAGAAAGGCCCAGAAGGTAGGGAGTTGGAGGAGGTAGATCCACAGAAGCACACAGGGGCACAGCAAGCAGTATTAGCAAGTTAGGTAGTGAGTTTTGGCATCATGCTGGTTCCCACAGGTGTCTAGGTGTCTATGTGTCTATGCTGGAGGGCAAAAAAGCAAAACGGTGCCCACCAGGTGCTTTGTTCCTGGAGGAGTCTCCAAATGATCCCTGTCCCTCCAACACATGCTCTGAGATTAGGAAACAAATCGCCCTCCCATAAACCCCAGGTGCTTTTCAACCTGGGGCTTCTATGATGTATCTCCACAGGACTGTTGTGCTGTCTCTTTAAGGGCAGGGACTCAGTTGTCCATCCCCCTCCCAGCTCTCCAAGGGCCAAGCCCACTGATTTTTAAAGTTCTAGGTTTTAAGCCCAGCTGATTATAGGAATTCACAAAATTTGGCCCTTCTGGTTTTCAAAGTTAAATGTGATGAAGAGATTCATCTTCCCCATGCTAGTTCCCCATGTCTGGGGTGCCTGATGTGAGGGTCTGTTTCCCTCCTCTCTTTGCATCTACAGCACCTCTCCCTCCTATGGACGCTCTCCATGGGTCCATTCACCTCCTAACTGGGTACGCTTTGATGTGGCTTTTCTCTACATTTAGCTGTGGAGAGTCTTCTCTGTCAGTCTTTGGGTCATTTTCTGGGTTATTTACATTGATGTGGGTGTTTTCTAATTGTATCCATGGGACAAGTGAGGTTAGGATCTTCCTACTCTGTCATCCTCCCCAGAAGTCCTGCCATCTTCCCCAGAAGTCTGCTACTGGACAGTTTTAAACTAGAGGGCAGAAAGATCAGTTGTATGTTCCAAAAGAGTATTCTATTTGCTGTATTGAGAAGAGTGTGGAGGGAGGCCAGTTGGGAGGTAGGGAGACCACTTGGAAATGTTGCAATGACTCAGTGAGAGAAGAAGAGGGTATGAACTACTGCAGGGAAGGTGGGGGTGGGGAAAATGAATAGGAAAAAGTTTAGAGAAGAAAATCAACAGGAGTTGATGGCTACTTAGATGAGATGGAGAATGGGGACACAGGAAAAGTGGTTCTCAAATTACTGCTTCAGGTGCCTGAGCTTTCTGAAATGAAGAAACTGGATTTGAATCACTTGTTCTGAAACAAGTCATTCGGACTTCCTGAAGCCCCAGTTTCTCCACCTGCAAAATGGAGCTGCTCATAGTTTTCCTGCAGGGTTACTGGTAAATCAAATGAGTTGATACTTGGGAAAGTATTTCACAAATAGTAAAACCTTGTTTTTATCATCATCAACACAGGGGCAATAACTTGCACAATAACTGTATAATCACCCCCCAAAAAACAGCCTCCTTGAAATCATCACTAAGACTAGGCTGAGAGTCTTACAAAAGTGGCCTAAATTCTACATCTTTTAAACTTTTTTTCACTGTCTTAAATAGTTGGCCTCATGAATGACCCAGATGAGAAAGGAAGAAAAGGCATCTTGGAAGGTTGGGTTTCCCTGGGGCCCAGCAAATGTTGGGGACCTGCTTCAGCACAAAGTCCTGCTGGCTCCCTCTTTAAGAGATGTTGGATTCCCCTTCAATGCTTACTAACTTATCAAAATTTGAAAATGTAAAGTAACTTCCAACTGTTTAAGAAAGATGAGTCCCTAGACACAATGAGCCATACTTTATGACTACAGGGTCAGCATTTAAGTCAGCCAAAATACCTTCAGGTTTGGCATGAACAAGGAAGAAGAAAAGGGAAGGCAAAGTAACTAAGATTTATAAACACTTGGGATGGTATCATTACTGGGCAAACATTTTATAAATGTCATATTTATACACAGATATTATTATTCTTACTTTACAAGGTTCAGAAAGGTAAAGAGAGTAGTCAGACACCTCATAAATAGTGAATGAACATCAGAGCTCATCAATTCAACTTCTGATTTGTCCAAAAGAAGGGATATTCTTCCTACCTTATACACTACAATGAGTCTTTGAGATGATCATCTCCAATAGTCAAAATGTCTGATGAATAAAATATATAATTGAGCAGGTCCAACATAGCATTCCAACCCAAAAAATAACAAAACAGGAAAAAAGCGCTGGACCTGGACTCTGAAGACCGGCACTGAAACCCTCACTCATCAGGAACTGCTCCATTTGCAACCCCACTTATAAAAGCCAGATGAGACCACCTTAAAGGTCCTTTATTAAATGCTAGACAAATGCTGGTAGTTACTAGTGACACAAGTCTAGGATAGCTGATCCTTCTCTTGTTTTCTTCTCGAAGCTCATGGAATCACACCTGAGATACTCTATGCCATCACCAAGAAGAGAGAAAGCATGCTGTCTGAAGAAGCAGAAAGATAAAGCAAATCAATTAATATGACTTCCTCCCAGAGAAACAAACCTCCGCAGGAGCCAGTAAGGATTGATACTCCTAGATGGAATTTTGAGTGGTTTGGACCTTTGTCCAGCAGATACTGTGCTCCCATAAATATAAACCAATTTCCAGTAACTCTGCTTCCAAGCCCCCCTTTCCCAGGGCTCCTTGGGGAAGGCCTGGTTCTCAGGCCAAGCTCCCACCACACTGCAGAGCCTGCCTGCCAAACAGCACAGGAAGTGCCAACCAGCTCTCCCCAGAGTAGCTGGCACCAATTACCCAGACCCTGCTGGAAGAACTCGGCTGGGGTAAGGCAGGCACTCCAGATACCGGCCTGGATGGAAATCCTATACTAAAACAAAGACAGCCTTGCAGCCCTGCCAGCACTCAACATAAGTGGCTGGTAGGGGTCTGTGGGAGGCAGCCAGGGGGCAGGCTGGTGAGCCCCATCCAGGGAAGCAGCTGTGGGCCTGGGAGACTTGCCCACTCCCTGATTGCAGGGCCTCTCCATCATCACAACCAACAGCTACCAATTATTGGGCACCTAGAGTGAGCTAGTTTCTTACATTCCTCATCCTATTGAACTCTCCCAACACAACAAAGAGAAATTGTTATCCCATGTACAAATAAGGAACATGAGGTTCAAACAGATTCTTTTCCACAGTCACAGGGACAGGACAGGCTGGCACTGGGCCTAGTGCCCACATCTCCTGCATTGCTTTCCTTTCCACCTACCATCCTGGCCTGGGAGAGCTAACCACCTAAAAAGGGCCTGGACATTAGGGACTCACTTTGCAAAGCCATCATAAGTGACACATTAAATCCTAAAGATGATAAACTAGTTGAAAAGATGGGAACATTTGTAGGTCCTCCATGGATTCATCGCAAATAACTGTACAGCATCAGGACACCAATGCCCAAGGACACAAAAGTGAATGTCTTTTGCAGGAAATGCCAATTTTGAACAACAGAAAGTGGAAGACTAAGGTCATAATTACAGCTTTTCAAAGAACAGTATATATAAGTATTTGATCAAGCAGGACTCAGAGTTGCTTATTACTATTATCTTCATGATAACAATGTTATTTTAGAAATATGTCACCATTATGGATATATTATGGATATATATATATATATGGATATATATAATAATAACACAAAAATACTATTATAACAAACATTCACACAGAACTTAACTATGTACCACATGCTGTTCAGAGTGCTTGATATACATTAACTCTTTTAATCCTCCAACAACCCAAGAGACAGGTAATATGATGATCTCCATTTAACAGATGAGCCCATTGAGATACAGAAAGGATAAGTAACTTGTCCAAGATCACACAGCTAATAAACTGTGAAGTCAAAATTCAAACCAAGGTAGTCAAGTTCCAGAATCTATGTTCTTAACCTCTATATACACTGCCTCTCAAATTCAGCAAGCATTTATTAGGCAGAACCCATGCGAGGTGCCCCCATAAAAATTATCTATTACACATTTATTGTTCATAACGAGCAAATCTAGGAACATGAATTGAAACCATCAAGACTTCCTATACCACCAGAATGGACCCAACCCTGCTGACAAACACCTGGAAATCTCCACCCATGTCCCACTAGGATTTGATCTCATAAAGGAGAAATGGCTGGAAGGTCCAGTCAGCTACACAGCCACTTGCCTTTGGTTCCTTCCTTGAGTCTAGCTCAGTGATTATCAAACTCACTATGAGTGAGAATTATCATATACAATTATATACACACAATCTAGGCTACTTACTCCAAGAATAGTTTCAACTCTTCACTAGTCCTACATCCAATTTACCTCTGCTTTGCTCTGAACTCTGCAAGGCATCCTTCACCAGAAATCCCAGCGCATCTCATTTAGCCATTCCCCTGTGCCTTCCCACTCTGCGAAAGCTATGGTGGCCTTTAGGACTCAAAGCTCACCTCCTTCCCAAGAGGCAGGAACTACAGAGATATCCTTAACCAACCAGTTCATTTGCAAATGGAGAAACTGTGATGTCTATGTTAAGTGACTTGATGAGCATTAAAGAGCAAGTTAGTAAGAAATGAACCCCAACCCTCAATTCTGAGTCCACTATGTGTTTTCCAACATACTGTGCATTTCTCCCCCTGCCCACCATGGTTCCCCTGCCTTTCCACAGTGCCTAGTTCAGTGCTATAGTCAGCAAATGTTTATTAACTTCCAATGATTGTGGTGCTATAGACTAAATGTTTGTCTCCCCAAAATTCATACGTTGAGCCCTAATCCCCAATGTGATGATATTAGGAGGTGGGGCCTTTGGGAGGTAACTAGGCCATGAGGATGGAGCCCTCATAAATAGGATTAGCACCGTTTTAAAAGAGACCCTAGAGAGGTCCCTCAATATTTCTGTCACACGAGGAAACAGTGAGAAAATGGCCATCTATGAAGCAGGAAGCAGGCCCTCACCAGACACCAAATCTGCTAGTGCCTTCCCAGCCTTCAGAACCGTGAAAAATAAGTTCCTCTTGTTTAAGCCACCTGGTCTGTGGTATTCTGTTACAGCACCCCGAATGGACTGAGGCAATGCCTAGGAACTCCACTTGCATTTTATCTCATTTAACTTCCCAACTCAGCAAGGTAGATACTACTTATTATGTCCACTTATAGCTTAGCCATGTGATGTCACCTCTCCAAAATTACAACAAAAGGAAGATGGGGTTCGGAAAATGAACCCCAAGTGTCTCACTCCAGAGCTTGTTATATTCTAAACTCTACTGAGTCCAATTTAACCATGCTGATCCCCTTTTTCTCCCTATGTCCCAGGACAGACTCGTAAGCCTGGCTCAGAAGGTCATTCCTGTAATTCTGGAACTACTCCAACTTCTCCATAGCCCCACGTGGATTCTGCCAGGTCAGTGGAGGTTGGGTAGACATTCCAGGTACACTGTGTGGCCCAGGGAGGGACATCAGTCCATGGATGGCAGAAGAGTGCCCAGTGCACACTTTGTTCTTGTTCCTATCTGGTGTCAGGGGCCTGCACAGTTGTACAGGGCTTCCTGGGGGCCACCACCCCACACCGGCACAGGCCAACAGTGATCCACCTCTGAGCCTGCTCCAGAGCATACCCACAAACCCTCAGGATCACGCCACCAACCCTCACCCACTGCCAGCCAGAGCCAGCTCTAGTCACGGCATGATTTCAGGTGAAGGGAAGGCACTCCGAGCAAAAGAGGCACAGTGTGACAGCCAGGTGCTATGCGTGGCACTTCACTCCTCAGGCTGTGGCTTACCCACAAAGAAGGTGGTATTACCCCCTTTGTCCTGAGAAGGAAATCAAAGCTCAGAGAGGCTAGCTGACTTGCCTGGCCAGCACAATAAGCCCTTGCGTGACTCCAAAGCCCAGGGTTTCTTACCACAAATGCAATCTCTCTGCTGACACATATCCCTAAAACTGTGCTCCAGTAGCTGGCTGACAATCAGAACCTCACTGGGAGAGCCTCATTCCTCAAGCTAAAGATACAGCCTCCCTTTGTTGAAGTGCAAGTGCTGTGAAGAGGGGGCACAAGTTTTAACCAGTATGAAGTCTTCCCTAATAATAAGAAGCATTTTAACGGCATTTTAGAGTTAAAGCAATTTTTTCATGCATAACTTCACCTGATCCTCACCACAGCTGCATAAATAAGACTCATACTCCCCATTTCACATATGAGGAAACTGAGGCTCAGAAAGTGATTTTCCCAAAATGCAGAATGGGGTCGGGGAGATGGGTACCGGAGCAGAGATAGCAAGCCCTGGGTGGCATGACCCCCTCGTTCCACACACTGCTTCACCTCACTCTTTCCAGTCTTCTCAGAGATAGGAGGAGGAGGGGATTAGGTCCGTGGGTACTGGGAGGTGGCTGCAGAATATTTTGCCTTGGGTCCTTATTCAGTTCTTTGCTCCCTAACATCACTCCCAACCAAGTAGGCAATGTCCAAAGGTCTTGCCTCCACCCAGACAGACAAGCAGGCTGACAGAAGGCAGACAGGACACTTAGCCAAGAGAGCACTGAGACCAGACTGGACTGAGAAAGTTCTGAGCCATATGCACCAAGGGAGACCAGGGGCTTCTATACCTGGGCTGGAGAGTGGACCCCACCCCCGGTGCCTGCAGCCAAGTCATCCTGGCCTAGTTTACCACTGAGCCCTGCTCTGTGACAGGAGCATCCACCAGCAGACCTCCTCTACTTAGCTTGGGTTCCCAGCTCCTGCAATCCAAGGGTGTGGCAGGGAACGCTCACTCCCAGCCCCCTGGGCCCCTTGTGTTTCCTCCTCTGGGACAACCCCGCAGAGAGAAACATAGGGTGAAGGAGATAGTGGCAGTTGCTACAGGAAACGCATCCCTCTGTTAGCAACACCACTTCTGTACAGGCCTAGAATTTTCCACACTACCACTTTCATTTTTGAAGGAAGCAGCTTCTTTGCCATGCACCGCACCATTTCACATCCTCCCAGTCCATGGCTTCACCCATTTCCTTCTGACACCCTAGAGGTCATCACTGAGGGGAGAAAGGAAGTGAGAGCCCTCCTGGAGCCCCATTTTCTCATCTGTAGAATGAGTAGTGAGGAGTACCAAAAGAGATCAAGTGAGGCCCACTCAGGTGGTTTGAAAAAAAAAAGGTGTTTTTCTTTTTTGCAAACATATTTCATTTTGGGGGTAAGGTTGTGTATTTATATTTCAGGCAGCCTTGTGGAGAAAGTAAAAATCTGTGAATGCACTTAATACAAACCCAAATAGGTATCCAAGCCCCAGAAGACAAGGAAAGTTCTGGAAAACAAGAATACTGCAACTCCCTCCAAATCCATTTGTTCCATATTCAAATGCTAGTTCACAAAGTACCTGACCAGAGTCCAATAACACTTGAACTTCAACATATGGCCTTCAGTTAATACTAATCATTCAATACTAAAATTCAATGGTTTCCTAGGGATGGAACACGCAAATCACAAATGCTGGATGACAGTCAGTGCTTTCTGATCAACGGCACATGTTCACCTTCATCGTCTTATTTCCAAGACCTCTTGACCACATACCTGACTTCATGACCTGAGAAAATTATGTAAAGAGGACACAAAATCATTTGCCTTGGGATATGGAGAATGATCAGACTGATGAGGCAGCCCTGGTGGGAAGCAGACTAACGGACCTTGTTTCTTCAAACCTGATACTCCTCCCAGGAGCAGTCCAGTCTCACCTGTGACAATGCTCCAAAGCTTTGTGGTTCTGCCCCAGCCTGTGCTGGCCCAACAGACCTGGCAAACTCCCTGGCCTGTCTTCATCAGGATGATGGATGGGTTCTCAGGCTCAGGCAGAAATAAAGTACACAGTGAGAGGCAGCATGGTGTGAGGCAAACCGTGGGCTGACAGGTCAGAGCAGATGTGGTTTGAACCCCACTCTACTATTTCCTGGCTTGTGACTTTCAGCAAATCATTCCCTTTCAGAGTCTTAGGAGTTTCTTCTCCTAAAGTCGGGGTCATAACAGATAACTTTCAGAATTGGAAAGGTGATCAAATGAGCTGAGTAAAGCACCTAGTTCAGAGCCTGGTCCAAACCGCACAGCTACACATGACATGTGGCGGCACTTGTTCTCAGTCAGCCTTGACCATCAATATCCCAAAGTCCCTGAAGCCAGGGCATAGGCTCCTTTAGGAGCCTCAGGCTTCCATGGAAGAGGGAACCCTCACAGTTTTTCTCCATAGGGATGTTACTGGTGTTTAGGAAAATTCCTCATTGTGCAGGACTGTACCTTACTTACTCTGCAGAAAATTTAATTCCTCTGGGCTTTGCTCACTGTCTTAGAACCTGTCCACAGCCCTCTACCATGCAACTACCAAAAGTGCACCATGTATGTCCAAACAGCCTCTGGGGTGTATCACCCCTGTGGAAAAGCATTGCTGAAGCCTTCTCCCTGCCAATCTGAACCAGAAGTGGATGTCTCTCCTTAGTTCAGAAATGTCCATTCAACAGAGAGTTTTTTCAGGAGCCTCCAAACAAACTTTATTCTTGACCTTGACGCAGGGTGGGTCACATATCCCCTCCTGCAGAACTCCCAAGACCTCCATGACCTCATCCGCTTCCCCTATTAAGAATGTCTTCGGGTGCCTGGGTGGGTCAGTCAGTTAAGCGTCTGACTCTTGATTTCAGCTCAGGTCATGATCTCAAGGCCATGAGTATGAGCGTCGGGCTCCATAGTGAGCATGGAGCCTGCTTGGGATTCTCTCAATCTCCCTCTCTCTCTGCCCCACCCCTGCTCACACATGCTTTCTCGCTTTCTCTCTCTCTCTCTCTCTCTCTCTCTCTCTCTCTCTCTCTCCCTCTCTCTCTCTCTCTCTCTCAAAAATAAATATTAAAAAAAAATCTCTTGAATCACCAGTACCATAACATGAATTCCTTTAGTAAAGTCCTTTGACCTAGAAATTTTGCATTTGTTAATCTAGACTACAACAGGAGGTAGTTCCTATTGACAATGTCAGTCACTTGAGAAAAGGAGCAATCTAGGAGGGACCAGGATCTCATGAGGATTCTTCTCTCACATGGTAAGAGAGAGACTGTCTACCTACTCTGCCCTGCAGAAACCATGTAAGTAGCTGGTGTAGGGGCTAAGGGCATGTTGCCCCAAAATGTGTTACTTTGGCATGCAGATTATTTTGAGCTGAAAACAATCAAGGCTCAAAGACTTAGAAACTTTGACCTTCCCCCTAACTGCCTAAAAGTTAGAGGATCTGCTCCAGGAAGAGAGCCATCAACAGAGATAACTACAGTATTGATAAGAACTAGGGGTGGTAGACAGAGAGGAGCCTAACGAAGTCTGTTTGTTAAAATTGCTCTCTATGCCTCATTGATTCTGAATGGCCCAGCAAACATTTGTTTACTAAACATTTACTTTTTTTCATCTTCCTGTCAATTGCTTTCCTTCCCTTTGAAGGAAAGGAGCCCTATGTCCTTCTCCTTAGTTCAGGATGGCATATATACCTCGTTTTGTCTGTCTGTCTTTGGAATCTCATGTCTGTGTGGATTCCCAGTATGTACATAATTAAGTTTAATTTTCTTCTCCTCATCTGTCTCATGTCAGTTTGATTTAGTTCAATTAGAAGAGCCTTCAAAGATAGAGAAAATTTTTTCTCCCTAACATTGGTAACAATGGGTGAGGACTGCAAGATGTCTCTATGTTTCAAAGTAAGTCTTAACCGCCACATACTGATGTTGTAGGAATATGAGTCCTCCTACTTGGAAGAAATATTGTTAATATACATGACAGTCAGCACTTGCAAACTACATATATATAGAGAGGGAGAGAGACAGAAAGACAGCAAGAGAGAGGTGCCCTTGAATATATGGGTGTTAGGGACACCAATGCCTCACACAACTGAAAATCCACATATAACTTAGATTCCCTAAAAACTTAACTACTAATAGCCTGCTGTTGACTGGAAGCTATATTGATAATATAAATGTTGATTAACACATATTTTGTATGTTATATGTGCAATATACTAGATTCTTACAATAAAGTAAGCTAGAGAAAAGAAATGTTATTAGGAAAATCATAAAAAAAGGAAAAATGCATTTAACAGTATTGTACTGTATTTACTGGAAAAAATCTGCATATAAGTGGACCAATGCAGTTCAAACCTGCATTGTTCAAGGTCACCTGGATATGTATATAGCTGTATATATAAACACACACAGGACATATATGTTCATGTGCATATATAATATATATTACCGATATATATTAATTATATAATTATGTGATTAATATCAAGTAATTGTAAGTTACATAATTAACATACTGTGTTACAATTATATATTATTTATAATTAATATATTAGTTTATGTATATTAATATTATCATGTATAATAATATTATGTAATTAATAATAATATAATTAATATATTAGTTATATGTATAATTAACATGTATTATATACTGTACCTTAAGAGTAACTGCAAATTAAAATAAATAATAAAATCACCCAGAGAAAAAACATATAGGCCAAGGACATAAAAAGACAATTTTACAAAAGAAGTAAAATAACACGTGGAATTGAGATACTTCTGTCCACTTCTCAAACCAACAACTTTTTTTAATATTACAGTGTCTGGATTCATGGGAGAATACGAGCAGCTTGACCAACTGCTGGTGGGAACATAAGCTGGTATTTCCAGAGGTGAGTTGAACAATCAGTGTGTTTTAAAATCTTTAGAAATATACATAGAATTGGACCAAGCAGCTACACTTCTAGAAATGTATCTTCACAAGTATTTATGGATGTCCTCAGGGGCTCCTGGGTGGCTCAGTCCGTTAAGCATCCAACTCTTGGTTTCAGCTCAGATCATGATCTCATGACTTTGTAGCCTGAGCCTCACATGGGCTCTGCACTGACAGTGTAGAGACTGCTTGGGATTCTCTCTCTCTCCCCATCCCTGCCCCTCCCTCGCTCATGCTGTCTCTGTCTCTCTCAAAATAATAAACTTTAAAAATTATATTTAAAAAATTTTAAGTCTTTATGGATATTCTCAAAGATTGTCTTTCTTCATTATTGTGGCAAAAATTAAAAGACACTAAACAGCCAACAATTACAAGTGATTCTCTTCCTTTTTGATTATCTGTATTTTCTAAAATGTCTATATTGGCCTAAAATGCCTAAAATGTCTCTTAAGGTACTAACTAGTTTCCACTTAGTACATATATGTCACATATATGGACATATGACATCACCTCAAGAATACAAATTCCTTGAATACCAGATTCTAAGTCTGATTTATCTTCATACACTACCCTGTGATATTAGCTTAGGGCCTTGAATAATTACAACAATTGTCATTTATTGAATGTGCACCATATGGCAGGCATTGTGTTAAATTGTCTCTTTTAATGTAGTAAAATTCAATAAGCAGTTGTTGAAGGAAGGAGGGAAGAAGGACAGATGGAAAGGAATGACTGAATAAATGTCCAGAGATCTGAAATAAGCTAGCAGCTCTCTCACCAGCTCACTTTTGAGGTCCCTCCTAACTAGCAGACCATAGTGCCAAATCATTTCTTCCTGTGAGGACAGGAGTTAGGTGGGGCAGGACGACACTATAAACCTGGGTTTTAGAAGCCACACTTTTTAGAAGATCTCACAGAGAACTACCAGGTAAAACTTTAAAAATCACTTTTAGACATATTCTTACCAGATGCAAGAAAACTAATATTAACATGACAATGGCCTTTTAATGAATCGCTTTTGACCTCGGCAACATTTAATTCATTTCTACAAAAACTCCCAAACAGCCACCATCACCATCAGAGGGTGAAAGATACATCAATTAGACATAGTTTCGTAGGTCCAAAATAAGTGATTCAGGGCAGGGTGTGAGCTCTCACAAAGACTAGGAGGCTAAGGGAGTGCAGAGGGAGAACTTCGTTCTGATGGGGAAGGAGAGCACAGGAGGTGGCAAGTGAGAGGCAGGAGAGACAAGATTTCTCAATGCAGAGTTAGGGAAACAGCATTCCTGCCTGAGGAAATAGCCAGAGCAAAGGCTCAGAGGGCTGGGGCATGGGCAAGGGCAAACAATAAGCATGTAGGAGATACAGATTTGAAGTGACAGTTGGACAGTAAAGGAGAGCCTTGGGAAGCAGGCTAAGGAATTGAGACTTAATTCTGGAAGCAACGTGTTCAGTCCATGCACAAAAGTGGTCTAAAGATGTATTCCTCTCCACTGGTTTCTTGCCCCAGGCAACTTCCTGCTCCTGGGGCAAGCCGGTACAGCCCAACAAAAAGCAAATTAACACATCCCTCATATTCAAAGGTTTGGGGGTTAAGTTCAGATTTAAAGCCACAGTGACCTGAGCATACACAGAAATAGAGCACCTTGGCACCTGGCTTTGCCCTGTTGTTTTCCAAACTCTGACGTTCCAGAAAGGTAAGCCTCCCTGGCTTTGCCCACCTCCTGGGAAGATTAAGAGGCAATCTCTGACCAATTGTTTCAAAACAGTGCACAGCACAGAACTAGTAGTGAGAGCATCAAGAATTGATCTCTTCAAATTCAGCTTCCAAAGGGTTAGCCCTGTGGTCTTGCTACCTCTAATAATCCCTCTGGTACCCCACTTGGTAAAAGGTTTGAGGAGGAAAGGAAACAGGAGGTCCGGAGGACGGGGGACAGATTTTTTTCAAACATTTCAGTAACATGATACATTTCTCCCTGTCTGCATTCCGTGCCGGTCGGTCTCTAGGTTTCTTGGATTGACTCTCTCTCTCTCTCTCTCTCTCTCTCTCTCTCTCTCTCTCTCCCTCTCTCAATTTCTCCCTACTTCCCTCACCTGCCTTTCTCTCTGTGTCCCTTTCTCCTTGTTTCGACTTTTGTAAAAACTATCGTTCAATCTGCCTCTGACTCTATCTCTGTGTCTTTCTCTCTCAACTTCGGCATCTCGTTTCTGTCACTATCTCCACCACTCTGTCATTCTCTCTGTTAGTCTCTGTCTTGGCATCTCTGTCTCTGTGTTTCTGACCTGATGTCTAGGTGTTTCCAATGAATGTCTCTGTGTATCTCTCTCAGTTCTCCCATGTCTCTTTCTGACTTCCCTCTCCCAGCATTTCCAGCTCCACCTCTCCATCTCTTTGCCTCCATCCCCGTCTCTATCCCTCCTCTCCAGTTTGCGTTACTAAAATCTCAGCGAGGAAACAGCAGTTCAGAAAGGTGTAACCCTGAAAGCCGCTTTCAGCGGGCTGCCCGGTCAGAGCGGCGGGAGGGGCGCCGCGGGGACAGCCCCGCGTCGGGCCACTGTCACCGCTCCCCCCCCCTCCCCCGGGCTCCCCTCGCGGGCGCCCTGCGGCCCAGCCCCGACCCCTGACCGCCTTCCACCCCCGGTTAGAAAGGACCCTCCCCGCCACCGGCCAGGGTGTCTGCCCGAGCCAGGGGTCGGACGGAGGACAGAAAGTTCTCACCGATGGTGAAGCTGTAGCCATCGATGCTGAAAGTGGCGCTCCGGCATTTTTTGAAGCCCTCTTTCCTGTTGCTGGCGTCCGTCATGGCTCGGCCAGCGGCGTCCCGGGGTTCCCCGCGGCGGAGCGCGCAGCCCCGCGCTCGGCCCCGTCCTCTCCCCCAGCCGCGCGGCGCGCTCTCCCGCAGCCCCGCCGCCCGCCCGCCGCGAGCCCGGTGCGCCCCGTGCGCCGGCTGCGGGTTCGGGGGGCCGCCAGGCAGCCGAGGCGCTAGGCGCGCGGCGCGGTCAGTGCACGGCGCCACTGCCCCATCCCCGGTGCCAAGTTCCAGGTAGGACGCGAGGAGCGCTGCGACAGGGAGGCGACTCGCGCCCGCCCGGGCGTGTATACCCGTGTATACCGGGGCTCAGGGGGATGCCGAAATCCCTATCCCTTCCACCCTACTCTCCTCGAGCGCTGAAGCCAGCGCGCACGCCTGGTTTCTATCTCAACTTCGCCTTCCCCCCTCTGGGGGCTGGTGGGGTTTGGGGACTCAAGGGAATGGCTAAGATCTGGCGTCGTGCTTCTTCTAGATGTTTTCTCTGGCAGGCAGGAGAGCTCCCAAAAAGCACATCAACAGATGGAAGCAAACATGTAAGCCGGTCAGATGCTGCCAAAGTTTACTCCAAACAAGGAAGTCGGGGGAAATCGCCACGCCCACTTCCTCCCAGCAGCTGTCCCCTCTACTAGCCTGGATCCCTGAGGTTACCTCTCAACAGTCCCTCGCCAGAGATAATTATCAAAGCAACCCACGCGTGTGATTTCACACAGAGGTTGGAAGGTGTGCAACTCCCAACCACGTTCTAGCCCATTCCTAACGGCTGGTCCCAGCTCTCTCCAACATGGTTTTGCCAAACGTTAGACTCCTGGAGTTTGGGGAGGCAAGAGAGATCTTACCAATCGGACAGCCAACCCTCTTGTTATAGATGAGGAAACTCAGGCCGACAGAGGCTTAAATAAGAGATAGATGGAAAGCAGCAGCGTTTAGACATAGTAATTTCACTTTACGACACCAACTCAATCATTGGTTCTTCCATTACCTAAAATGACTGGTGGGCAAAATTTACACGGGGAGATATCATTCCCTCCGACCAGCTAGCAGTTGCTGAGGATTTACAGTTGCATTGTTCTGTGTCAGGGACTCCGGAGGATGTGAATAGACCAAAGCTGAGCCCCTTGGTGGAGTCTACCCAGTGCCACATGTGGAATGACAGTGCTATGCTCAGGCTATTAGTGGGCTGCCATTAACTTAACCTCATTTGAAACAATTAATATACACTTGTCAGAGAGTCAATCAAGTTTATTTAGAGAATCAATCAG
Source organism: Acinonyx jubatus (assembly GCF_027475565.1). Taxonomy (NCBI): domain Eukaryota; kingdom Metazoa; phylum Chordata; class Mammalia; order Carnivora; family Felidae; genus Acinonyx; species Acinonyx jubatus. Next base: position 45,096,123 of record NC_069383.1, on the reverse strand, counting down.
GTATATTCCTAATTGGTTCCAGTTGAGTCTAGGGGGTTTAAGGAGAGTGACAGGTCTTCAGAACCTAATTAAAATTAGAGACCCTCTCCAAAAAAAGGCACATACACACATGTACAGTATTCTACATACAACTCAGAGGACCTGTAACACCCTCAAGCTCCCTAGGATGCAGGTTAATGGATGTCTCAGAATTGAGTCTCTTTCAAATCACCATATATTTTTAGAGACATGGGTATTTCTTTTTTTTATGTCAGATGTAGTTGGAACTTCAGTTATAAATTCCCTCAGGAAAGACCTAGAATCACACTCACATTGATAGCATGCTTAGGTCAATAGCAAGATTAATTGATCCACAAGGCAATAGGTGACAAGGGCCTCATGTCACACAGAATGGTATGTCTCAGCTTGGAAGCCTGGGGATGCTTCAGACCCTGAGGTACTCCTTGAGACTGAAAATGGTTACAACGGGAAAGCGTAAAAAGGGCTCTGTCGACAGACGTGGGTCTGAAATCTGGTTCCACAACTTACCAGCTATGTGACCTTGAGCAAGATGCTAGAATTCCCTGAGTCTTGCTTTCCTCATCTTACAATGAGGGTCAAGTAAGACAAAATGGAGGAAACCTAGGCATACAGTGGGCATTCACTGATTGCAATCACCAGGTGGTTCCCAATTTTCATTATGTAGACACTGGAAAATTCTTCTCCATGACAACAATATATTTTAGTTATTGTTATCGCCACTAATTCTATACATAATGAAAATTTTAGGGGCACCTGGTGGCTCAATCAGCTAAGCCTCTGACTCTTGATTTCAGCTCAGGTCATGATCTCACAGTTTGTGAGATCGAGACCCATGTCAGGCTCTAGCGCAGAGCCTGCTTGGGATTCTCTCTCTCCCTCTGTCTCTCTGCCCCTCCCCTACTCGTATATGCTCTCTCTCCCTCTCAAAATAAATAAACATTTTTTAAAAAGAAAATGTTATATGTAAAATTTTTATGTATATATTTTTAAATATAGTAACAAACAAAAGTTTCCAATAATTCCCATTCCCCTGTATGTCTCCCACTTTCCTAAACCTTTAGCAGACACACATACCTTCTTTTGTGTCACAGTAAATCCTGGAATGAGGAGCCTGAAAGCCCTGAGTGATAGTCTCCTATAGTAAATTATCAAGAAACAAATATCCTGATGCAATGGAAATTTTTCCTTGAGCGAGTGAAATTAAAACTTGGTACTTAATCACTCTTAGCAGAAAAGCTTTCTGAAATACAATCTATAAAAATAATAACAATGTGATCATTTATCTGTCCCCTAAAGACTGGTAAAAATAACTTGGCTGAACAATTAGAACTGTTTTTAAACTGCCTCTCCCCAGAATCATTACCTCTCTCCCTGGTTTTAGAGTTTGCACACCTACAGAACCACTAACTGCATTGCTTCAAGTGCAGAGTCTTAAAGCAGCCTTCTCAGTGTGGAGCTCTCACACCAAACCAAGTGAGGCTGAATGCTAACATTACATAAGCCAAGAAGGAATGAGCTCGAGACTAAGATCAAAAGAAGCATTGCTTTTGCTTGCTCTTTCGGAAATGCCCAGTCAAGAATGCCAGTGAAGTAAGAAAACTAAAGCAAAACGGCTAAGCAGATCTTGGTGTCAGAGCAAGGGTCAACAAACCAATGCCTGCAGGCCACAACCAGCCTGTCACCTGTTTTTGTAGTTTTCACACCTAGAATGGCTTTCACTTTTTAAGTGATTGAAAAAAATTCAAAAGAAGACCATGTCTTATGACATGTTAAAAATATACGGAATTCAAATTTCAGTATCTACAAATATTGGAACATAGACACACTCACTTATGTATGTATCGTCTATGGCTACTTTTAAATCAGAAGGCAGAGTTGAGCTCTTATGCCCAAGACCGTATGACCTGCAAAACCAAAAATATTTACTATCTGATCTTTACAGAAAATATTTGCTCCTCGATTATAGTAAATACCTTACACCTGTCTGGACTTGGATAGCTTTTAGTTTTATTATATTTTAAAATAAGTTTGGAAAGGAATCATTCTTCTTTTCACTGTTAGAGTAGTTTCTAACAAGGAATATACAGCAACAAATGTTTGATAAAGGAAGGAAGAAACAATATACATATTAATAGTTTGATCCAGTCATTAGCCAATATTAATTAAGGATCAGGGGCGCCTGGGTGGCTCAGTCGGCTAAGTGTCCAACTTTGGCTCAGGTCATGATCTCACAGTCTGTGAGTTCGAGCCCCGCATCAGGCTCTGTGCTGACAGCTCGGAGCCTGGAGCCTGCTTCAGATTCTGTGTCTCCCTCTCTCTCTGCCCCTCCCTTACTCATGCTCTCACGCGCGCGCTCTCTCTCTCTCTGTCTCAAAAATAAACACGTAAATTTTTTTTAAAAAAAAGATTAATTTCTTCCAAGAGTTAATACATGACCCTACTTCATTCTAAGAAAGTAGAGTAGGAACTGAACTCAGTACCTAAATCAGTTCATAGCTCATGGATGAAATAATGCCCTTCAAAATATAACAACTACATATGAAAAAGTAAAAATCTGGCAAGATACTCCCCTGACTCAGATGCTACTGCCATATCCTTTGATATTCCCTGTGAAGGGGGTGATACCCATTTCTATATAAGAGAAAGAGTGTCAATGGCATGTATCTATTTCTCACTGGTTTTTAAACTTCTAGAAAAAGATGAGACACTATATGTAGTATATGTTATCAAAAAGTCAGCTTTCTAAGAAAATAACTTTTTATTTGACGTACCAAAGAAAAATAGCTCTTCAGCATTTCATTAATGCATTTCAACCATTCTCAGGTAGGAAGCTGTCTACCATTTTGGAATCCCCCCAATAGCCAATGATCTAAGAATTGTAAACCCAAGTTGCCCCAATGAGAGCTTTGTTCATACCCCTCATGGACACCCTCTGGGCTCTGACAACCACTTCAAATTCTGGGAAGGGCCCCCTCACAGTCACATGATCAGAGAAATGACTGCAGGCAATGAAGTTTCTGAACTGCAACCCCGCTCCTCTGGCTACAATTGGTAAGGTCTAGATGGGGCCAATGAGTATCTTTGCTGAGAACAGGTATTATGAGAGGTGAAAAGAAAATTCCAGTATGTTCCAGACCCGTTCCAGCCAGTATCTGAAAATCGGCTCCTCCTAAATTCCATAAGATGCCCTTGTGCCTTATACAATATTCACTCTTTGTGAATGACCCAGCATAAGGGAGCTTCTCTTGCTTCACAACCAGGAGTCCTAACTAGTCCACCAAAGATACTCCCTTCAAGGGGGGACACAGGAAGAAAAAATGAACAGAGAAAGAGAGGAATCAAACTAACATTACTGAATGCCAACTAAGTGTTAGGCATTGTGCTAACCATGAAACAGTCCCTGCTTTTGAAGACTTTACATGAAGAGTAAGTCCCAGACAATCTCTGGAATAGAGCATTCAGATGAGAGAGCAGTCTTAGAGAGTCTGTACTTCAGGAGGCGACTCCTCTTCAGCTGTCACTAACACCCCTCTCTGTTTCATTTTGCTTCTATGTTATTGCTTCCCTAGAGCCCATTCTTTACTTCTCATATTAATTAGGCCCAGGGATGATACAGACCATGTAAATAAACAGGGAGAATAAAACCAAAGTGCCTACACCCTTGAGGGTCCAAGAGAGATACCAGAAAGATGCCTGCAAGGCCCTGATGGAGATTACAGAATTCTATTCGCACAGTGAGGCAATTTTTCTTTGTGATAGGGATGGCCTCCCATCTACTCAACTTTTTTCTAAGTTGACATGTTAATAGTGCATTTGTGAAAGTGACTATTTTTCAGTACCTACCTTCAATATCTCAAAAAATTCTTCTTCAGTGTCTCCTTTTCCAAAGAAGACATCCAGATGGCTAACAGACACATGAAAAGATGCTCAACATCACTCATCATCAGGGAAACACAAATCTAAACCACATTGAGAGACTACCTCACACCGCTCAGAGTGGCTAAAATTAACAGCTCAGGAAACAACAGATGTTGGTGAGGATGTGGAGAAAGGACAACCCTCTTGCACTGTTGGTGGGAATGCAATCTGGTGCAGCCACTCTGGAAAACAGTGTGAAGGTTCCTCAAAAAATTAAAAATAGAACTACCCTACAACCCAGCAATAATAGCATTACTAGGAATTTATCCAAAGGATAAATTGATTCAACAGGGCACATGCAGGGGCGCCTGGGTGGCTTGGTCGGTTAAGCATCTGACTTCGGCTCAGGTCATGATCTCACGGTCTGTGAGTTCGAGCCCCGCGTCGAGCTCTGTGCTGACCGCTCGGAGCCTGGAGCCTGTTTCAGATTCTGTTTCTCCCTCTCTCTCTCTGCCCCTCCCCTGTTCATGCTCTGTCTCTCTCTGTCTCAAAAATAAATAAACGTTAAAAAAAATTTGTTTTAATTAAAAAAAAATTTTAAAAAAAGGGCACATGCACCCCAATGTTTATAGCAGTGCTTTCAACAATAGCCAAATTATGGAAAGAGCCCAAATGTCCATCAACTGATGAAAGGATAAAGAAGATGTGATACATGATAGATAGATAGATAGATAGATAGATAGATAGATAGATAGACAGACAGACACACAATGGAATACTACCCAACGATGAAAAAGAATGAAATCTTGCCATTTGCAACAACGTGGATAGAACTGGAGGGTATTATGCTAAGTGAAATAAGTCAGTCAGATAAAGACAGTATCATATGTTTTCACTCATATGTCGAATTTGAGAAACTTAACAGAAGGCCACAGGGGAAGGCAAGGAAAAATAAGTTACAAACAGAGAGGGAGGCAAACCATAAGAGCCTCTTAAATACAAAGAACAAACTGAGGGTTGATGGGGGTGGGGGGTCGGGGGGCAGGGAAAATGGGTGATAGGCATTGAGGAGGGCACTTGTTGGGATGAGCACTGGGTGTTGTATATAAGTGATGAATCACAGGAATCTACTCCTGAAGCCAAGACTCTACACTGCATACAGTGTATGTTAGCTAACTTGATAATAAATCATTAAGAAATAATTCTTCAGGGTCTCAAAAAATATTACCTGAGCGATTCCCAGACCAATACTTTCCCCATAACATGAAGTAGCAAATTACAGTAAATTAAATTTCTGTTTTTTTGCACTGAGAATTTGGGGAAACTTTCCCAATAGCCTTTGGAGTGAGGAGATTTTGAGAACTGGACACACTCTGCAGTAGAGACAAGATGACTATCTTGAGTTTATTTACATAATCCAGAATACAAGCCTCACATATTCTTCCCCCTTAGACCACCTGGTTTGCCTAGAGACCTCCTCCTCAACCTTCAAGTCTCCACTGATGTCCCAGGTCTTCCAGAAAGCATTTCCTGCCTGACCTTCCTAGAGGGAGGAAGCCACTCCACTAAGCCCCTTCTGCATCTCCATCCTAGAACCATCATGTGCACTCATTCTGCTTGTTTGCACACTGGTCACCCCATGACGATATGAGCAGCTGGCAGCAGGGATGGGTCTTCCATCCCAGCCCCAGCACGGTGCCTGGCACAGAGCAGGCCCTCACTGCAACATCTAATGAATTGAAGAGTGAACACAGATGTAACATGCAATGCTGCATGCCAAGAGGTGACGTGATGGGAGCAAGACAGTCATTCTCAGGCATCCCTCCCTCCGTTCATCCTCCATCTTCCCCTATGATGAGCTGTGTACCCAGTTCAAAGCACAGCTCCATAGTAAACAGGTAAACCGCATTTAAAATTAATAAAATAAAACAAAAAGCCCCTCTACTTGCTAGCTGTGTGACCTTGAGCAAGCTGCGTGGCCTCTCTGAGTCTGTGTTTTCTTCTGTAAAATGGAGATGTAATATCTATCTCATAGGGACTAGGTGAGTTGCAATGCGATAATTCATGTTAAAGACTTACCCTGAACCTGACCCATGGTAAACTTTCAATAAAACTTTTTTACCACCATCATCACTAGAACACTAGGTCCCTTTTGTGCTTGTTTTCTACATAGAGTGCTTGAGATAATCCATACTCAGAGGTAAGAGGAGCAAGGCTTAGGGCTCACTCACCCATGGGTCCAAACCCCAGAGTATCAATCACCCCATGAGCAATGGAGCCAGAGATTCTAGGCCTCCATCACTCAGGTGAGCTGTGGACACTCACAGGCTTCCACAGAGCTAGAGTCCAGACTTTGGACAGGCTGTGGCTCAGACAGCACCCTCAGGAAATGCTCAGTTACTCTCCTCCCTCCACCAGCATCCAGTGCCCTCCCCATTCCACGATATTTCTGTCATCTGGGCGTCACCACATTAGGCAGACATGTCATGGCTCCCATCTTCTAGATTTAACTCTGAGGACTATGGCTGCATCACTTGGGATGCCTTTTTGCTCCTGGGCATCCAGGACACAGCTTGCTCCTGGTTTGCCTCCTAGCTTTCTTGCTAATTCCTTTACTGTCGTGTAACCAGGGAATCTCTCATCGTGGAAGTTCTTATCTTCTCACTCCATCCCCTCTCCAAAGACCAATCCTCTTCATTCTTGATAACTCCATTAATGACTCTCCAGTATCTATTTCCAGTTCAGATCACTTTCCTGAGCAATAGGGTATCCCTCTGACAGGCCAACCTTCTGAAGAAAAAGAAGAAAAAGGAGATATCCTACAACCTCAACTCGTCCAAATCTGAACTCCTCATCTTCCTGTTTTGCCCCCAGAGTTGCCTTGCGGTGTTACAAGCAAAAATGCATTCAAAAAGATCTTTGAAGGTAGAGACCATGTCTTACGCACTTGTTTGGCATCTTACATGATGCCTGGCATGTAAATCCCCATTAGGAGTTGTTGAATGAATGAAATGAATGATTAGTATACAACGTTCACAGTACCAAGTGGACTTCCAACAGTACAAAGTGTTTTCCAAAGAAGAAAAGTTAAATGAGAGTTGGCGATTCCTCTGCCTATAGCACAGCCTTTCAACCTTCCTCACTAGACTAATACTCTTGACAATTTTAATAAGGTGGCACTAAATTCAATAAGGTTTCCCAAAATTATAGCAGGTATCTAAGTTCAGTTTAAATCTGACTTCCATCCAACTTGCCCACACCCTTAAAAGCATAATATTTACTAGCAGTCACTATAATTATGCTCCATTGTCCACAGTGGCTACTAACTCCCTGCTGTTTTGTCTCTACACAAAGCCAGCCTCACAGACATGAAGCTCCATTCTTTCCCAAGAGAGCATGAACATGGCTCATGACAGCTATGGAAGGGCAATAAAAGTCAGGCCCCCTGACCACAGCACCCAGATCCAACAGGACTCAAAGGCACCATGGTAATCCCATGGGCTGACCTTCTATATCTCCGCAGGAAAAACAGTCACAGATGTCTTGGGTAACGGTGTGTTTGAGCCATAGTTTCTTCTGGCTGCAACTATTTCTGACCTTCATTTAGTGTGCCACAAGACTACTCAGTACCTTTGGGCCACCCAAGTATGCTTGGGTACCCACTACGCAGTAAAGGCAAGGCACAGATGCTTCACCACTTAACCACAGTGGTTCTCAACACCAACAGCACACTGAAATCACCTACAGAACTAGTAAATCATATAGACACTAGGGCTCACCAAAACAGATTCTGATTCTGTTCAGATTCACTGGGCTTGACTGGGAATGGGGGGGTCTAAGCACGGCTATTTTTTTTTTTAAAGGTCACCAAATGATTCTAGTGAGACACCAGGAATGAGAACCACTAATGGTTTGCAGTATTCATTCCAAACACTCCTGGTCTATTTCCAACCTGTTTCCATCATGATGTTTCCATCTGGCTCCTGATTGAAGCCATGTCTTCTGTCGCAAACCCCACCATGTGCCAATGGCAATGTATTTGACTTCCCTCTTGATTCCTGACTTTCTCTCAAAGGCTTCACTTAGATACACCCTATCAACTCTTCTCATTTCAGACTTCCTTGAGAGGGTTCTGACATTCTGTGCTTCCTTGGAGCCAACAGAAAGTGTGTGTGTGTGTGTGTGTGTGTGTGTGTGTGTGTGTGTGTGTGTGTAGCTATGATGTGCTAAATCCTGAATTAGTTTGCATAGGTAACATCTGTAACAAATATCTAAAGTCTTGGTGCCCTGACATCACAATAAAGATTAATTTCTTGCTCATTACAAAGCCCAGTAGGGGGTGGGGAAAGGAGTGACTGGGGAGTTATTCAGGGACCCAGACCCTTGCACCTGGTCACTCCACGGACCTCTAGTTGCCTAGAGTCCTCCACTGGATACTCTACATCTAGCTGGAAGATGAAGGAAGAAAAAAAAAAGGTTAAAGAACCATGAAGAAAAATTTTAGGGACTAGGCCTGGAAGAAACACATATCCCTTCTTCCCACATTCCATTAGCCAGAAATTAGTCATATGGCCCCACCAAACTGTAAGAGGGGGCCTGGGAAATGAAATTAAGAAAGAAAGAGGTTTGGTAAACATAAATCCTTTGAAACCCTATCCTTACCACTGTTTTGACCAAATCTGACATCTAATTCACCAGGTGTAGACATAGCTTACACCTGTGTGCTAGGGCTGAGGAAAAAATCTGCCCTCAAATCAGACTTATAACCTTTCGGTCTTAAATCCAGGCTCACTTGATCAAAGCACCAAGCCCACCACCATGGTATAAATTAAAGCTTTGCCCCACAAATAACACCTCTTTTTCATGTGGTCTGTTGTTGGTGTTATCTCTTACAGAAGATTTAAGAGTATAAATAATTTTAATATTACATTCTAGCTCCGACTTTAGAAAGTAAGCCAAAAGTATAATTCATTTAGGAGTTGAAAATTGCATCATTCTTCTGACAGATGACTTTTTTTTTCTTTCTGTAACTAGAAAACATAAATATATAGAAATACAAAAATGCCAGTATGTTAAGAGGCAAAAGGAATAGCAGAGAGAAGTTTGGTGAATGATCTTTAGTAGGCCAGAAAATTTGCCACATCAAAGATGCTTGATGAGGCTCTGGGGAATAGGGTATTAGAATAAATACAAAGCATCCAAGGTAACAACTTGCATAGCAATAGGTCCCAAATGGACAACCCTTTAGAGGGAGAATTAGCTCACACCTGCACGTGGATGTAGGTAAGGAAGCATTGTTTCTTAGGGGTCTAACATGGGTCAGGCCACCATATGGCAGGTTCTGTTCTAAGTATATCACACATACATTTCATTTCAAGCCTTCCAATAACAAGAATACATTATGGAGCTAGAACCGCATTTTCTCACTGCGGTGCTAAAGTCCCTGGAGAAGGTAACTCCTCTTGGGGACAACCTTGACAACAGAATTATCAAGAGCACCAAGAATGCTGGAACCAAAGAAAACAGACAGGCAGCCCAAAAAAGGATTTCTGACACCAAAGTGGATCCACCTATTCGAATCCAAAATGACTTGTAATACATTCTCCTCCATCTGTTGTTCACTGGCAGCTAAATTCATCTCATACTTTCTTCCAGCTTAGTGATTCACCTCAAATCAGATAGCAAACATGTTCCTTGTCACCAGCAAACACACACCCACACAGATACACACAGCTAGCTACACACACACACACACACACACACACACAATGCATACACACACACTCCACTTTTGTGTCCTGGATGTGGCCTCCGCTGGTGATGATAATGGTAACAATGCTGAGGTTTTGGAGAAAATATGACAAAATAACACAGTGAGGGTAAAGATAAACTACATTTAAGAAAAAAGAGCAAACTACAAAGAAGGATTGGGTACAATGGCAATCATGTGAAAACACACCTTAGAAAGACAGGAAGGAGGGGCACCTGGGTGGCTCAGCTGGTTGAGCAGCTGACTTCAGCTCAGGTTGTGATCTGACAGTTCATGAGTTCGAGTCCTGCATCAGGATGGAGCCCACTTCCAAGCCTGTGTCCTCCTCTTTCTCTGCCCCTCCCCCACTCATGCTCGCTCGCTCTCTCTCTCTCTCAAAAACTAAATAAAACATTAAGAAACAAAGACAGACAGACAGACAGACAGCAAGGAAACACACCAAAATGGTAATGGTGATTATATTCCGGTGCTGGGGTTATAGGTAACTTGGTTTCCCACAGCCAGCGAGTTCAGGCTTGTCCTGGTTCATATGGACATAGGCTAGCTGCATCTCTGGTGGCCTCCTACCCAGGAATGTGAGTGAAATTTAGTTTCTTATTTTGTGTGCCCTCCAAATTTTTTACTATGCCCATAATTACAAAAGAAAGAAAAATAAACATTTTAGAAGACATGTCAATACAGACATGGATACCTATGTTAATTCCTATATTTTCATGTTTCAAACATTTTATAATTTAAAATGTCTATTAAACTAAATTATCCTGGGCCAGATCAATGACCCATCCCTAGACTGTAAGCTTCATGTGGGCAATGTCTGTTTCGTTCACTAATCTAAACACCCAGAACAACACTTAGCACCTAGCAAGCAGTTAAGACCTGCTGAATGAACACATGAATATTCAGGTTCTGACAATAGCTTCAAGAAGAAATATGGAAATTGACATGTCAGCCTTTTAAGTCAGAGATGTGCTCTCCCCATCCTCCATGAATCAGGATAAGATGGCCCACATTTACCACAGATTGAATAAACAAGAATTCCTGCTCATTGCCCCAAAATTCCTGGCTCCTCTTCTTAGAAGGGATTTCATTCTTCCATCATTGCAGGACCTAATGGAAAAATCCTGCTACCACGTCATCAGGAATACAACACCTTATATAGTGGTACTTTATAAAATATTAGGCATGTTCACTACAGAAGGTAAGCTGATGCCAAAAGAAATAGATTACACACTTGGGTGGATGAAATTCTAAATCATGATCATGAAGTTAAAATAAATCTTCATGGGTAGGGAAAGCACAAAGTCTCAACATTGACAAGATGACTGAAATCTCAGAATCACAAGCAAATTTTTCCAGCTGTTGATTACATTGCTGCCCCCAAAACTCTACCAGAGAGTCAGTCTATATTATCATGATAAAAGAGAACAGTTATAGTTGGCAGCAGGTGGGAGTATTAATGATTTAATGCTGAGATGCTTTTGTCAGCTATTTAAGTTACCAAAAGGTATTTTTTTCATTGTGATAAATTCTTGCACATATATTTGGCAATCAGATTTTTAACAAAATGCCTCTCTAGACAGCCAAGGGCATTTGAAAGAATGGAGGTGATTTGGTTTCCTCTTTTCACATGACTTGCCTCTTGGTTTCATTAATGCTCTCTCTGATTTTGAAGATATCCTGCAAACCACAAAGTATCGCCATTGACATGTAGCCTACACTCAGCACATGGCTGTGGGGTCCACTAAAAATGGGTGGCGACTGAAGAACATCACAAGGAAAAACAAAGAGTGCTAGAAATTCAAGACCACGTGTTGGAAACACTAAGCAGTGGGAAAGGGTAAAAATAACATGTTAAAATTCAGTGATTGAACTGAAAGGAGTAAGAGAAAAGTCAATGGGTCCTTCTAGAACTTGTCTTCATTTCAACTCATGTTTATGGAAGCCACTGCACTAGACCCTTTCACAGACAGAATTGCATTTAGCCCTTACAATATTTCCTATTTCATACATGAAGAAACTGAGGCCAGTGACAGCCAGGTGGATGAGAGATCTAAATCGGGACCAATGTGACTCCTCTCCAAGCCTCCATCCATCATGCTGGGTCACCTCTCTTCATGTTCTGAGAAGTGTAAGGTGCTAGACACTCCCATCTGATGGCCCCTGTACTCACTGTTACTTTTTCAACCTCCTCCTTTTTAAAGAAACTCTAAAGAAATAACTAAGCAGGGAAGAGACTGGTGCCAGTTAGAGCCTTATTCCTTTCCCATCCCCATGCCTGGAATATAGAACTGTGCCCCCAAGATTCACTGCCCTTGAACTGCCCTTGAGGTTTCTGTTCCTGGGGGAGGGAGACTTTAGCCACCTCTCAAGCCTCTCCCCACCCCCCCAATTCCAAGTATCTTAGGTGGGCTTGGTTCCCATCCACAACACTGGCACGGACACCCAGCACTGAGTACCTGCAGCTTCCTGCTACACCAAAAGAAAGGAGAAAACTCCAGATGCAGTGAAGATGACTTGCCTTGAAACCAGAAACCCCCCTCAAAGGACTACAGACCTGCTTTCCTGATACCCAGATGGACCCTTGAAACCTCTCAACAGAGACTCTTTTGGGGAGATGGGAAGGACATCCAGCTATCTCAAGGAGTGGGAAGGAAGAGGGAAAGTGGAGAAAATTTACAAGAATGCCCAGAGGCCCAGTGTCCACCTGCCTTGGTCCCTGCCTTCAGGCAGCTCACAGTTTAGTTGGGCTGACCCTTGAGTGAATTGAAGATGCTAAGACAGGGAATATGGGGGAGGGGGTGCAGCATACAGACTATTAGCCCAGCCCAGGAATTCCTGAAGGAGATAACATTAACACCAGTCTCTTTTTTTGAAATAAGAGTGATTAAAAGGCAGGAGCAAAAGTGATAGGGTTTTTTTAGATTATTAGTGTCACTTTCACCCTAACCATTTTCACATGCGTCCTACCCGCACACACAGCAATTCAGTAAACCATCACAGAGAACAGCACAAGCTTTACAGCCAGAGTGAAACCCTGGAGCTGCTCTCATTGGCTATACGACCCTGGGTTCTGCCTCAGTTTCCTCATGGCTGATCACAGCACCTCCTGTGGCTGTGGTGAGAGTTACATGACTTAATACACGAGCAGGGCTCAGAGCAGTGTCTGGCATGTAGTAACACTCAATAAATAGGAGCTGCTGCTACTGCTGTCATTGTGTCTTTGTTTTCAAGCCTTATGCATTTCACTGCACTTTTGCCCAACGTCTCTTTGACACAGGAAGCTGTGAAGAGTGGGAAGTCACAGGTAAAGGGACAGGGTCAGAGAGGGGCATAGACTGCCCAAACAACTAATTAGTGCGGTTCTCGCGCCAGGACTTGCGATTGCCCACGTTATTCCCAACACTTCACGCTTCATAAGTTGTTCACAAACCCTGAACTCTTGAAGAAATTTCCTTTAAAAGCTTTAATGACTCCAGCGCCTCTTTCACATAAACAAAGAGGGAAATGGCACTAGGAGACCACGTGACTGGCAACATTACCACCTTGGAGGACCTCACACCTGCGGTTTACTTGGGGATTTTTGGAATCTGGGCTGAGTCTCCTAATTCTGATGAGATCCCTCCACACTCCAAGGTTCCACAGGGTTCCTGTGTCCAACACTCCCCAAACCACCACCACCCGCAGCATCAGGAAACACAGGTTCCTCGCTTTAGAAAACACAGGTTCTTAGGAATGCAAGCTGGTGCAGCCACTCTGGAAAACGGTATGGAGGTTCCTCATAAAACTAAAAATTGAACTACCCTACGACACAGCAATTGCACTACTAGGCATTTACCCACGGGATACAGGGGTGCTGTTTCAAAGGAACACATGCACCCCAATGTTTATAGCAGCACTATCAACAATAGCCAAAGTATGGAAAGAGCCCAAATGTCCCTCGACGGATGAATGGATAAAGAAGATGTGGTATATATATACAATGGAGTATTACTCGGCAATCAAAAAGAATGAAATCTTGCATTTGCAACTACGTGGATGGAACTGGAGGGTATTATGCTAAGTGAAATTAGAGAAAGACAAGTATCATATGACTTCACTCATATGAGGACTTTAAAAGACAAGACAGACGAACATAAGGTAAGGGAAACAAAAATAATATAAAAAAGGGAGGGGAACAAAACAGAAGAGACTCATAAATATGGAGGACAAACTGAGGGTTACTGGAGGGGTTGTGGGAGGGGGGATGTGCTAAATGGGTAAGGGGCACTAAGGAATCTACTACTGAAATCATTGTTGCACTATATGCTAACTAATTTGGATATAAATTTTAAAAAATTAAAAATAAAATTAAAAAAAAAAAGAAACTCCAACTCTACAAGCAGCATAATGGCAATAAATTCATATCTTTCAGTACTCACTCTAAATTTCAAAGGACTAGATGCTCCCATCAAAAGACTTAGGGTAATGGATAAGAAAACAAAATCCATCGATATGCTCTTTACAAGAGACCCATTTTAGACCTAAAGACACGTTCAGATTGAAAATAAGGGGATGGAGATCCATCTATCATGCTAATGGTCACCAAAAGAAAGCTGGGGTAGCCATACTTATATCAGACAATATACATTTTAAAATAAAGACTGTAACAAGAGATAAAGAACAGTATTATATCATAATTAAGGGGCTATCCACCAAGAAGATCTCACAATTGTAAACATTTATGCTCCAAACATGAGAGCACCCAAATATATAAATCAATTAATCACAAATATAAAGAAACTCATTGATAATAGTACCATAATAGTAGGGGTCTTCAACACCCCACTTATAGAAGTGGACAGATTATCTGAACAGAAAATCAACAAGTGAACAATGGCTTTGAATGACACACTGGACCAGATGGACTTAACGGAAAAAAAAAAAAAAGAAAACACAGGTTCTTCCTTCCCATGCCCACGCACCCCCCCGCACCCTCCCCCCACCCACCCCCCCCCACCCCCAGGGCACTAGCCACACAAGCGTGTTTGCCGCTATCACTGCTGGGGGGCGTCTGAGTGTTGGCAAGACTCCACCCCGCACGACTCAGGACCCTCGTCACTTAACAGAAAGGCAGCAGGAACAGAAAGTGGGGGAAAGCCAAGGACCCAGAACAAGTGAAACGATGTGAAAGCATTGGTCTTCCCTTTTCTCCAAGGTGAACGTGCCTTCTTAGGCTGCCCAGGGGTCTCTTCTCACCTGGACAGAAGGACCCCCCCTCCCCCACTTACCTGGCAGAGATGACCACGTTGAAGGGCAGAAGTAAAGGTGAGAAACCAATAAACGACTATGAGAACGTTAAAATGGACCACATTTGCCTGGATATTTTCCCACAAAAAGAGCACAGGGTCCTGCAGGCAGGCCTTCAGTGTGGCCGAGATACCTGCCAGAAGTGCTGCCTTGCTCCTTGGGAACGCTTAGGAGGCTCCAGAAGGACAGGCCTGTGCGGTCAAAATGCTCAGGACTAAGGTACAGGACACCTAGATTCAAATCCCAGCTCCACCATGGCTGAAAAAGGCATTCGCATCTGAGTCTCGGTTTACCCATCATTTCAATGGAACTGATAGTACTTTTCGTGCTCCCTCAAGCTGTTTCTAGAGCAGAAGAAGAGGGTCTGGAGGATTTGGGATGAAGCTGCGCGCAGTGGGGCTTACCTTGCTCTCCCGCGTCCTTGAGTTTGTCCACGGTTTCCTTCGGGTCATGGCACTCCCCTGCAGCCCCTGCCCTCCTGGCTTCTGTCAGCACAGAAAAGAAACAGGCCCTGTCAGGCACCTGAACCAGAGGACCACATCCTGGGTGCTCTGTCCGGGGTGCCTGATGCTGTTGACTAGTTTCTCTGCCTGGCCTTTGACTTTGGTTTTTCCTGCACTGCCATCCCTGTTCCCTCCTAGCTGGCCCTCTAACCTCTCTCTGCCCCTTAAACATTGGTGCTCCCAAGGGTTCTCTTACAGGCTTCCTTTTTATTCTCACTCTCCGTCCCCTTGGGTGCTGTTGACTTCTATCTCTTCAGCCAGCACATGAAGGGACTGAGCCATCTGGACAGTGGGCAAGCCATCACTGAAAAAGAGACCAGCTGGGAAAGAGATGGGAGCTTCCTCCAGACCCCTGGAGTGGGAAATATTCCTGCATCCTGAGAGCACTGGTCCAGAGGAGGCAGAAACAGAAAAGTAGGCCAAACTCTGCCATAGAATGTCATTTGCCACAACCTTGTGAGTAGTTCTAATGACTCCCATTTTTCAAATGGAAAAACAAACCTAGAGTGGTTAAATAAAAGGCCCAAGGTCGCAGAGCTCATAAGTGACAAGGTCAGGATTTGAACACAAGTCTTCAACAGGTCTGGTGTACTTTCTTCCTCCCCCACAGCCATCCCTGTGGGTTCAAAGTCTGAAAAGGCAAGAAGTCAATTCTAAAGTGAAAATATTCCTACAGAAATGTTTCTTGAGGTGGTGTTTAATTGCACATATTTTAAGGTGCCTCGTTAGTGCAGTAGGTAGGGCGTCAGTCTCATAATCGCACGTATTTTGCAATGACTAAAAGTGTTTTCTCTCAGTTTTGTATAGTTTTTATACCTCCTGAGCATAGATAAATAAAACACAATTATACATCTTATTAGCCCCAAATCGAAAATGAGCACGGTACATAAAAGACCCCCCAGAATGCCATAGCCTGAGACACAGAGCAAAGCTTCTCTGCATACAACCCAGCCAAGTCGGGGTGGAGGGGAGCAAGCAAGGTGATTTAAGGTCAATTCAGTGAATGCCAATTTGCCAAACAGAATCTTCAACCTACTAATTGATGGATTATTGACTCACTACACCTTGTTTGTAGTAACACTTTTTTTATGTTTATTTATTCTGAGAGAGAGAGAGAGAGAGAGCACTCCCATGTGACTGGCAAAGGGCAGAGAGAGAGGGAGTGTGAGAGAATCTCAAGCAGGCTCCACGTTGCCAGGGCAGAGCCTGACACGCAGGGCTCCATCACTTGAATCGTGAGATCATAACCTGGGCTGAAATCAAGAGTTGGTTGCTTAACCAACTGAGGCACCGCCCCTCTGTGTCAATTTAAATATGTTCACATAACACACTTTCTGGGAGAAAGAGATTATTAAAAAAATAAATAAAGTAGTAAATTAACTTTAAAAAAAATAAGAAAGATGGGAATGCAAGCTCCACTCTGGAAAACAGTATGGAGGTTCCTCAAAAAAGTAAAAATAGAACTACCCTACGACACAGCAATTGCACTACTAGGCATTTACCCATGGGATACAGGGGTGCTGTTTCGAAGGGACACATGCACCCCCATGTTTATAGCAGCACTATCGACAGTAGCCAAAGTATGGAAAGAGCCCAAATGTCCATCGATGGATGAATGGATAAAGAAGATGTGGGGGCGCCTGGGTGGCTCAGTCGGTTAAGCGGCCGACTTCGGCTCAGGTCATGATCTCGCGGTCCGTGGGTTCGAGCCCCGTGTCGGGCTCTGTGCTGACAGCTCAGAGCCTGGAGCCTGTGTCTCCCTCTTTCTCTGACCCTCCCCTGTTCATGATCTCTCTCTGTCTCAAAAATAAATAAATGTTAAAAAATTAAAAAAAAAAAGAAGATGTGGTCTATATATACAATAATTACTCGGCAATCAAAAAGAATGAAATCTTGCATTTGCAACTACGTGGATGGAACTGGGGGGTATTATGCTAAGTGAAATTAGTCAGTCAGAGAAAGACAAATATCATATGACTCCACACACATGAGGACTTTAAGAGACAAAACAGATGCACATAAGGGAAGGGAAACAAAAATAATATAAAAAAAGGGAGGGGGACAAAACAGAAGAGACTCATAAATATGGAGAACAAACTGAAGGTTACTGGAGGGGTTGTGGGAGGGGGGGATGGGCTAAATGGGTAAGGGGCACTAAGGAATCTACTCCTGAAATCATTGTTCCACTATATGCTAACTAATTTGGAAGTAAATTTTTAAAAAATAAAAAATAAAATTAAAAAAAAGAAGAAGAAGAAAGAAAGAAAAGTGAGAGCAAGGAAGGAAGCATTTCTTAAGCACCTACCGTGTGCCTCCTGGGCTCTGCCTCATACTGTCACCACAGTGCCCAGTCTCACTGAAACCCACACCCGCTACTAGGCAGGTGTCATAATCCCGGTCTACAGAAGAGGAGAGTGAGGCTCAAAGTCAAAGGTGCACCACTACCAAGTGACAGACTCCTGATTCAAACTCATTTCCGTCTTGCCCCAGAGTGGGGAGCACGAAGGGTAAATTTTACAACAGTCCTGATCCCTCTTATAGGCGGTCCTCATCTACTCTTAGCTGAAGAAACAATTGCTCAATGACAAAAGGATAAGAACCTCAAAGAGAATTATGTCAACCACAATCGGTACCCACATCCTAAAAAAGACAAGTTAATATCTCTTCTTTTGTGTAGCAGCCTTTCTTTTAACACAATCACAGAGCAGAACCACACATTGTTAGCTTGGCTTTGATTCACCAGGGGACAGCATAGGTGAGTTCCAGAAGGAAAAACAATTCACAAAAGGCAAAGTGACAATGGATGTGGGAGAAGGAAAGCAATCTCTAAATCACCGTAAAATTACTTTTGGGTGGCTGTGGAAACTTTACCATATTATGTTAATTTCTCCAGCATGCGTAAAGTAAATGCCCCAGAGTTACAGAATGTTCCTGACTTCTTTCTGCTTTCTCAAGTGCATCATTCAATAATTAAAATCTATTATATTCCTAGAGCAAAACACTTAGTAACACCTCAGCAGACACTGGGGAGGAGAGAAATGGAATTTTGATAGCAGGTCTGCTAACTTGAGATGAAATCAACTTAATGCTAATTATTTTTCACATTCAGTTTCTATATTTACCAAATGGCCTAACTGTGGGAGAACAGGGTTCTTTCTATGAATGCCTGCTGAATTAATTAACCTTCCCTATCTATGCACATTACCGACACTTCAGGCCCCATTTCAAACTCCACCGGTTGTTCAAATCCCTTTACCCCAGCTCACAGGGATTATTCTCTTCTCTACCTCCATTTGCACTTTTGCTCATATAATTAGCACTTCACATACATATTAAATGTATCAATGATGTACCATATATGACATGTGCCAGACATCTGATGGGATTTGAAGACAACATGATTACTAACAACAGCTGATTTCACTGAATCCTTACTAAGAGCAGATGTTATTCTAGGTGCTTTCGTGTATATTAAATTATTGAGTCCTTGCTGTCTATGAAGAATGTCCTACTGTTACCCCAATTCTATAGATAAAGTCAACTGAGTTACTTAGTAACTTGCTTAGCATTACTCGGATCATTAATGATGGAACCAGAATTTGGACCCAGACAGCCTGGCTCTAGGACCCTGGCAATTAGTCACTACACTATAGCTGCTTCTCCAAGCCCACATTCCAGAAGCTCATAAAATAAAATAAATGAATAAAAGACAGATATGGAATCAGAAGAGGACACAAAAGTGTGATATGACTGAGCACACTGAGGGAGGGTGACCAACAGACTAGGAGAGGCTAGTAGGAGTTTGTCAGGAACCGCATCCCAAAATCTGGACTTCTTTCAGCAATTACAGATTCATTTTATCTATTTTAAAATGTATGTAAATGGTATCGTACAGTGTAGCTTCTTTGGCATCCGGTTTCTTCCACTCAAAATTCTATTCGTGAGACGCATTCATGTTGTTTGCATGTAGAGATAGTTCATTCTTTCTCTTTGCTGAATTGTATACCTTTGGAAGAATACACCACAAATTATTTACCCATTCTACTGCTAATGAATATTTGGATTGTTTCCAACTTGAGGCTATTAGAAATAGTGTGCCATGAACATTTCTTTCACATCTCTTGGTGCACATATGCAGGCATTTACATTCAGCACATCCTCAGGAAGTGGAATTGTGGGGTCATAAGTGATGTGCACGTTCAGCTTCGGTAGACATAGCCAAAGAGCTTTCCAAAATGGTGCTATCACTCTACACTCTCATCACAGTAAAGAAGAGTTCCCTTGTTCACATCCTTGCCAACTCTTGATATTGTGCTCTTTTTGCCATCTTAGCCATTCTAGTGGCGTGTGGTGCCACCTCATTGAGGTTCCTGTTAAATAGCCTTTTAATCTCCCTGCTTCCTCTTTTGCCTCCCTCTGATCCACTCTCCAAATAAAACCCAGAGAAATCCTTTCCAAACACAAATCGGAACGCACCATTCCCCTTCCTAAAACATCCCAGTGGCTCCCTCTGCACTCAGAATGAACCCAAACTCGTAAGCACTGCCTGCAAGTCCCTGCGTGATCTGGCTTCTGTCCACCTGTCCAGCTTCATCTCATGCCAACTACACTCCCTGTCTTCCATGGGGCTCCCGGCACTCGAGCCTCCTTTCTCTCCCGTGAACCAGCCGAGCCCTCTCCCACTTGAGGATCTCTGTGTCGTTCTCTCTGCTGGAACGCAGCCCTCGTCCCTATCCTCCACCCCAACTGCCTACATGCCCAACTGAGATTATTTCTTCAGGTCTCAACTTACAAATCACCTCCTTAGATGAGAACTCTTGTCAGACTTCCCTATCAACAGTTCATTTCCTCTGCAGCACCTGCACACCTCCACATCTTATTTCTTTATTTACCTGCTCACATCCTATTTTCTCCACTAGTGTATGAGGTTCACGAGGGCAAAAACATGACTCTCTTGGTCACTACAGCACACCCACCACCTGGCACATAATAGGAGCTCAATAAATTTTTATCAGCTGATGGATTTAATAAATGTAGCCTGCTTGGGAGGATCTAAGCCCTTCCTTGCTGAGGAAAATAGATGAAGCAAAAAATGTTCTGAGATGTTCAGAAGAGAAGCATCATTCATCAGCCTAGCCCTTATTTACTGAGCACCTACTATGAATATGATAAGCCCCATGTATTTTGCAACAAAAACCACATCAGCACTCCCTCTCAATTGTCAACAAACTTTTAATCCAGTATGGATGACCCTAAGGTGCCCTGAGCACCTGCTTCCTACTTCTGACCACTTTATGTAGATTCACCCATACTTCAGAGGTGCAGTAACATTTAAATTTAAATTTAAATTTAAATTTAAATTACTTTACCCAGTGTTTTAATTCAGAAAATTTATGTGTAAGGAGGGAGGGGTTCAAATAGTAATGCTAATAAATTATCACCTAAAAAATGTGGGCAATTGATAAGAGAAAAATAATAACCATCTATCCTCCTACTACCCAGGAAAAAAATTAGCGAATCTCCTCCAAGTCTTTGCTCTTTCTTTTTTCCTTTACTGTCAGTGTTGTTCAAAAGGCTCAGGTAAGAATATGTCTGGAACTGCTGTATAAAGTAGGGCATTTGGGGGATTCTAATTATTCAGGCTTGCACTATGGGTAGGAGGGAATTAAAGCCCTCTATGCCCACACTGGCAGAAATGAATTGGGAATAAACTGGAGATAGATTATTAAAAGCCAGTGTGGACCTGTTTCCAGCTCACTTGCTGAAATCACCTTCCAAACCTTGCCTTTGTCTCCCCATCAGGGATGCTGGAGAGCCTCGTAGTCCCAACAGCAATTCAGCAAACACTTTTCTGGAATCAAGAGTAAATATAGTATCTCCTATATAGATATATGAACCTAATAGATTCAGAAGCCATATTTGGCCGTCATTCCCAGAAGATGGAAGATTGGGAAAAGAACCACCCTGTTACAGGACACCTATTCTTGCTATCTACAATGTTGGACACCTTCTGTAACTTACTTAATCTTCACAATGGCCCTAGAGATAAGCATTATCTCCATTTTGGATGAGGATGTTGAGGCACCATGAAATAAGTGACTTGTCCAGGGCCCCATTTAATAAGTGGCTGGATTTAGCTTGAACCCAGATCTCTCTGGCTCCAAGACCTTATTCAATGACACTAAGAGCTTGCACCTTGGACTTAAACTGTGGGAATACAAGGAGGAAGAACAGAAGAGGACTTTTCCTGTGCTAGATTTCAAATTGCTCGTGAACCCACAGTGCTGAGTGCAGACTATCTAAAGGGGACTGGGGAAAACATCAAATTAATTGAGATCATCACAGAGTTAGATTACTACTTAATAGACTAGCTAAACACTGGGGACGCGGCCTCAATACAGCCAGAATTTCTAACTGCAGTCTTGTCTGTTTCCAGTGATGCATTTGGATATCTAGCTCCCTGCCAGCACCTTTGATGAGAGTGTGTTAAATACATACTTGGGTAAGGAGCTGAGCCACTGGGAGATGGGTGAAGCCCATTCCAGAGCCCCAGACCACGATGTATTCCACTCTAGACCTCAGTCCCACAGCAAGAGGTCAGAGGCAGGGCATGGGAACAGGATCGACCCCCAAGCTTATTTTGTCCCCAGAGCAGAAGTGCACCAAGTTCCCTAGAAACGCTATGGGTGGGAGGGAAGTTAGGGCCAAAGAGCCAGGAATTGCATCTGCTAACAGAGGGGAATTTTCCAACTAAAACAATTAAGCATGGACATTGGTGCCTTGGGAAGATTTATCCTGTTTTCAATCTTGCTGAGACCTGGGCCTTCCTTCAACTTACACACGTTGCCTCCTCTCTGAATGCTGAAGTTAGGTGTATTGCTTTCCTTTCAAGTATAGGATAGGTGGCCTAGGAGTAATGAGAGCTCCATCCCTTGAAGGAGCCAGAAGAGGCTAGATGACCACTTGAAGGGAACACGGGGGGCCTGATTGAAATTTGACATGAGACATTAATTCAATCACTCATGTTCAAATTCAACAACTATTTACTGATATACAAAGTAGGCCTCATCCCTTAATGGAATTGGCAGGTCAGTGGAAAAGACATGAAAACAAAGGCAGAAGGAAACATGTAATTGCCAATCATGGTAAGTATATGAAGGAAAGAGAGGCATTATGAGGAATAATAACAGGGAGAATAAGAACTAGTAAGTAGAGGGACAAACTATGTTTTCAAACAACTCGCTGTAGCAGTTGGAAGTCCATTTGGAAGCCATCTCATTGGCCTAGGAGAGAAATGATGTGCCTTGAGCCAGGTGCCTTGAGCCAGGGGTAGAAGTAGGGCGAAGTGATCCAGTCGGATGCGTATTTTGGACATACAATCAACAGGACGTGGTGGGACTGGAGAGATGAGGGCTTGGAGGAGAGGTGAGGAAAAGGAGATGACTCCCAAGTTTGGGACTGGACAAGATCATCTGAAATTGTGAGTTTATAATACCAAATAGATTCCAGAATATGAGACTTCAAAACCCAGATTCATAGGCCAAGAGGTAAGCCAGCCTACCTCTCAGTTAAGCACAGGGCCACCAGAGACACTAAAGGAATTGCTACCTAAAATACCTTTCTCCTGTCGGGGCTGAAAGGAGAAGAAAGTGAGGTTTTATTCTGGTGCCACAACCTCCCTCTCTGTTCTTCCCCTCCGGCCCCCATACCACACCTTTTGGAAACCCAGGACTCCCATGCTGCGTCCAGCCACTACATTATCTGGGGCATGTATTAATAAAGAATTCCTATAATCATAAGAAAAGCATAGACAGTACTATACACATAGGTGATATAGTAGATAATATTGTTAATAATTTTGTATGGTGACAGATGGTAACTAGACCTATCATGGTGCTGATTTTGTAATGTTATAGAAATATCAAATCACTATGTTGTACACCTGAAACTAATATAATATTAGTTTGGATTTTCATGAAATGGGGACCTGTCTGTGTAGCTGGCACCCAGATTAAGAAACAGGAGGGGCACCTGGGTGGTTCAGTTGGTTAACACACAATATTGTATGTCAATTATGATTCGATAAATAGATAAATAACAAAACATAAATAACCCAATAGAAAATGAGCAAAAGATCTGAAAAGACATTTCACAAAAAAGGATATCCAAATTGCCAATAAACACATGAAAAGGTGCGCGACCTCATTAGTCATTAGAGAAACACAAAAGAAAGCCATATTGAGACGCCACAGCATGCCCACCCAATGGCTAAAATGAAAAAGAGTAACAATACCAAGTGGTGGCAGATTCAGAGCAACTAAATTACTCACATATTATTTGTAGGAATTTAAATTGGTATGACTTTGGGGCAAACCACCCCTAGGCACTAATCCAGCAGAAATATGGACATATTTGTGCCAGAAAATATGTATGAGAATATTTTCAGGGGCACTATTCATCACAATCAAACAACGGGGAAAACTCAAATGTCTATCCATAAGAGAATGGATAAAATAACTTGTGACATATTCATATGAATGAATGCTATCTAGAAATGAAAGTGAGGAAACTAGATTTCACGAACATCATGTTGAAAAATGAAACCAAATGCAAAACAGTATTCTCTATGACTCAGTTTATGTGACTTTCAAAAACAGGCAAAACTAATCTCTGGTGATAAAAAGTCAGGACAGTGGAAACCACTGGGGGCAGGGCAATCGAGACTAAAACTGGGTGTAAGGTTTCTCTGATGTTAGTGACATCCTGTTTTGTTTTTTTAATGTTTATTTATTGTTGAAAGAGAGAGAGAGAGAGAGCAGGGGAAGGGCAGAGAGAGACACACACACAGAATCCTAAGCAGTGTCCAGGCACTGAGCTGTCAGCACAGAGCCCAATGTGGGACTCCAACCCACAAACTGTGAGATCATGACCCGAGCCAAAGTCAGACACTTAACCAACGGAGCCACC
Organism: Acinonyx jubatus; assembly: GCF_027475565.1. Classification (NCBI taxonomy): domain Eukaryota; kingdom Metazoa; phylum Chordata; class Mammalia; order Carnivora; family Felidae; genus Acinonyx; species Acinonyx jubatus. Next base: position 45,071,718 of record NC_069383.1, on the reverse strand, counting down.
CAGGTGCCCCTCCTGTTTCTTAATCTGGGTGCCAGCTACACAGGCAAGTCCCCATTTCATGAAAATCCCTCAGCCTGTACCTTGTGATTTGTCTACATTTAAATATATTTGTTTTATACGTCAACAAAAATGTACTTTAAAAACATCTGGCAGTCAAAGGTGATACGGCTACAACAAATAACCAAACGCATAGTCAAGGTAAACCAAGGTCACAGCCAGTCAGTGCCATGCATCAAGTCCAAAGAGAATGGATAAAAAAATAATAATAAATAGCAAAATCACTGTAGCTTCAAATATTAATTTTCTGAGCATTTTTAAGGCCTTGATATATTATTATTATAGCATTTGGCTGCCAACTTTTGTTCTGGCTATAGGATTTGGCTGTGTTTTAAAGGTTTGCAAAGGCATTACAGTATCCCTTTCAGGGTAGTCTTTTATACATGCATAAATGCTATACATGCACATACCCATCTACTCACAAGGATATGTATGCACACAATAGACATGCGTGACTACAAAACAATGAGAACGATTCCCATAACCACCCACAAAATGAGCCTGAGTATATTATCATCACAACTGGTCTGGGTGTGCATGCTTCTTGCCACCGAATGCTCATTAAAGAAGTCCAAAAACTATTTGAGGAGCTGTTCTGGTCACCAAAACAATCTGTGCTGTATAATGGAAAAAAATACATGCTTTGGAGCCCACCACTTAGCATCTCTGTGTCCCCGGACGAGTGATTCAACCTCTTTGACTCAGTTTTCTGCCCAGAGAAAATGGAGGATATACGGCCTAAATTGTCGGACCACGGGGAGCACTGAACAAAATCATTGACAGGAAAATGCCTGTCATGTACGAAGTCAGCGCTTAACAGATACTAGACAGTTGTAGCAATGCAGCAGACTTTTTTATCTTGCGATTCTATTCATTTTAAAGTAAACACATTAACTTTCTCTATTTCCTCCATAATTTAATGAGAACAAAAGGTCAGGCCTTTTGAACTTGCTTCATAGACTGGACATTTTCAAAAAAAAAATGTTTAAAAATATGACAGGCGCTGTCATTTCAGAAAGAAAAGCAAAGATAAGGAAGGGAGGGCATTGGAACCTTACATTTGAATTCATGGAACAGACACCTTTTCAGGTACACACATTAAAAGTAAAAATAAAATGAACCACCAATAAATGAATCAATGAAAAAAAACGTAAAAACATTAAAAGTCATAAAACGCATTTCATTTCACTTCATATTTTAATCAAATTTCTTTCAGTAAAATTAAATGACCTCCAGTGACAACACATAATTACTGAGAAAGCATAACTTCAGTTGCAATCGTCTAAATAAAGATCCTTAATTTCTGGGTAACTGAACATGTAATATGTCTTTTAAAAATGTTTTTTCAACATAATCCCACTAACATTTTGTCCATGGTTCATATTAGAAAATGAACCTAGGGATGCCTAGGTGGTTCAGTCAGCTAAGCATCCAACTTTGGCTCAGGTCATGATCTCATGGCTTGTGGGTTCGAGCCCCATGTCAGGCTCTGAGCTGACAGCTCAGGTCCTGGAGCCTGCTTCGAATGCTGGGTCTCCCTCTTTCTCTATCCCTTCCCCACTTGTGCTCTCTCTCTCTCTCCCTCAAAAATAAATAAACATTTAAAGAAAGAAAAGAAAATGAACTCATTTTATCTGAATATTCATAGATTAAATAAAGCATGGCACTTTTATATAATGGACATTAAAATGTAAGCATAAAAGCAGTATTTTCAAAGAATATTTGATGATTTGGGAAAACGTTCATGAAATATTTCCAAATGGCAAAAAGAGGGGCTATGAAATAGTATTAAGTACAGTGTATAACATCACTTTTTTGATATATACATATGTTTACACAGCCTTAGAACTTGATTTTGAAAAGACAGCTACTCAGATGTTCAGAAGAGGTATCTTTGAATGGAGGATTGCAGGCGATACATGTTTATTTCTTTAAACTTTGCCTTTCAAATTTTATACCATAAATATCTATTACTTTTATAATGAGACAAGAAAATAATCTTCTCTTTAAAAATGATCTGTAACTGACTTTTACTTTTTTGATGTTTTTTACATCTTGGCAGAAACCAAGGGTAGATTTATAAATGCTTCCTTCCCCTATCACTGCTTCTCCCTTATACCTTCTTTCATTTTGACCATTTTGGGAAACATTTATGAACATTATCATGTAATCTAAAAAAATAATAATAAGCACCTGTTCATAAGTGGTTGCACAGACATATTCAAGATTTTAAGCCTTGAATAGTCTATCTTCAAATATACCAAAAAATTGATATGTCCAAATCTCTTATGGAGACTATGTGTTGAACAGTGAACTCAAGTCTACAGTCTGGCCTATACTTGGGTGTGTGACCCTGGACAAGTCATCCAGCTGCTCACAACCTCTGTCCCTCACTTGAGCCCTCCAGGGACTGCCTTTCCACTTCCCCTGTTCTCCTTGCAGGAAACCCTGTAACACTCAGAGAGTGGCCAAGAAGCCCCAGCAAGGCTGGTGGCATTTGGTCAGAGTTCTGTGTTCATTTGTGAGGGCCACCATAACAACGTACCACAGACTGGGTGGCTTAAACAACAGAAATTTATTGTCAAACCATTCCGGAGGCTAGAAGTCCTAGGTCAAGGTGTTGGCAGGGATGGTTTCTTCTGGGGCCCCTCTCCTTGGCTTGTAGATGGCGGTCTCCTCTCTGTGTCTCCATGCAGACTTCCCTTTGTGCAAGTCTGTGTCCTCATCTCCTGTTCTTATAAGTCATATTGGATTGGGGTCCATCCATATGACCGTATTTTCCCTTAATTACTTCTTTAAAGGCCATATCTCCAAATACAGTCACATTCTGAGGCAGTAGGGGTTAGGATTTCAACACATGAATTTGCGGGGGGTGGGGACACAGTTCAGTTCCCAACAAGGAATGGGTCTGGTAGAGGCAAGAGTCCAATTAAAGATACGGTATGGAACTACCTACAGATTTCCCAAAAGATAGGTAGAGTTCTAGTTTCTTTACACCCTTTTGCAGCAGGGCACTGCTTAGCAAAGTTGCCCTCCAAGTGGGGAATCTTTTGTATATTATCCAACAAGCAACCCGTTCAAGCTGTCATGCCAGCTGCCAGCTCATTGTTCAATTTTAGCAGCACCCCCACTTGTATCCATTAAAGAGAGATTGTTTATGCACTTATTTGAATATTTTACTGCATTTTGCCCTTATTATGTCAAATAAATGTGTAGAAAGTGGGAAAATGACAGGCTGGAACTAGTGATTAGAAACAGAAGAATCATCACTTACTACAGTTGACGCAAAAATGGGAATTATAGTGTGGGCTTGAATCAGGGACTCTCTCAACTGGGAGTTCACTGAGCTTAAGCTGCTACATATACATCTGTGAAGGAAAAAGAAGAAAAGCTAAAGAACATAGACTAAGTTCCAAAACCAAATGATCAAAGACTGGACCTAAAAGATGAGATGTAACTTGGGATTGGAAAGTGCATTTTAGCTCTCAGAGAATGGAGCTGCCCTTGCAACATCTAAATATCTTGTGCAACCTTCATACATTTGACATTTGTACCCTTTTCCAGGAACTGCCTATACGAAACTTTCCACAGAAACGAAGACAATTCTGTAGTGGAACTCAGGAACAAACAATTCAGTGAGCATGATTTAAAAGTCCCTAAGAGAGCCAAAGCATAAGAGACTCTTAAAAACTGAGAACAAACTGAGGGTTGATGGGGGGTGGGAGGGAGGGGAGGGTGGGCGATAGGTATTGAGGAGGGCACCTTTTGGGATGAGCACTGGGTGTTGCATGGAAACCAATTTGACAATAAACTTCATTAAATAAATAAATAAATAAAAGTCCCTAGCCACACCATGGAAGCCTCCTTTCTGTACAAGTCCTGAGTCATAGTCCCTCCCAACCCCATCCCCAGACATTCATATTCCATAGATTCAGTTTTCATGTTTCTTAAATATATTTCTTCCTTCCCACCCCTACTTTCCTAGCTCTTCCTTAGAGAGCTCCTGAATGGGCTCCCTGACTCTAATCTTCTAACCTTTATACCCCCATTCGCCACCATCAAATAATTCATTTGTTCAATTAATATGTATCTTTTGAGTCCCTATTGCACTCGAGATTCAACCTCAAACAAAGCAGGCACACACCCCGGAGGTAATAGTTTAGTTGCACAGATAGCCAATTGCTAGAAACAAATAACTACAATAAACTAGCACTATGAGTGCTTGATAGTAAAGAACATGTGCTATAAGAGCAGGCAGCTGGGTGACCCAAACTAGTGCAAGGAAAATGGGAAAAAATGGTATTAAAAACATTTACTGCATACATATTCTTTCTTGGGGGAGGACCAGTGAAGAAGAAGGGGGTAAAACATAGGAATGAGCAGATTCTATGAGGTAATGAATAGATGTGAGGCTAAGATGTCTATTAGACATCTGAATAAAGATATCAAAAAAGCATGTGGATGTGTTAGTCCAGAGTCCAGGATCTAGGATGGAGATAAAGAATATGGGGGGGGGGGGGGGGTTCACTATTTAAAGTCATGGTATCAGATGAGATCACGTAAGGAGGGGAGAGGTGAGCAGAGGGAAAAGACAAGTACTAAGCCTATGTATATCAATTTTTTAGAGGTTACAAAGAAGAGGAACAGCAAAATGGATGAAGAAGAAACAGTCAATGAGTTAAGAAACAGAGCAAGCGTAGGAGAAATCACAGAGCAGTGGAAAAGAGGAGACTTCAAAAATGAGGGAGTGAATGAAGTCTTTTCAACAAACGGTGCTGGGAAAACTGAATATCCATGCACAAAAAACATGAACTCAATATCCACACACAAAAAACAATTAAGTCAAAGTGCATCAAAGACATAACAGCTAAAACTACAAAAACTCTCAGAAGAAAACATAGGGGAAAAGCTTCATGACATTGGACTTGGCAATGATGTCTTGGATACGACACCAAAAGCACAGGCAACAAAAGCAAAAATAGAAAAATTAGACTATATCAACATTTTTTAATGTTTTCTTTTTTGTTGCCAGATTTCCTCTAGTTTTATTTATTTTTTCATTAATTTATGTTTATTTATTTTTGGAGAGAGAGAGAGAGAGAGCAAGCCAGGGAAGGGCAGAGAGAGAGAGAGAGAGAGAGAGAGGAGGAGAAAGAATCCCAAGCAGGCTCTATGCTGTCAGCGCAGAGCTTGAACCAGGCTTGAACCCATGAACTTTGAGATCATGACCTGAGCTGAAACCAAGAGTCAGACGCTTAACCGACTGAGCCACCAGGAGCCCCTGCACTATATCAACATGTTAAACTTCTGTGCATCAAAGGACACAATGAATTGAGTGAAAAGGCAACCTAAAGAATGTAAAAAAATATTTGCAAATCATACATCTGATAAGAAGTTAATGTCCATAATATATAGAAGGGGCAAAATAAATCCAGAATATATAAAGAAGTCATACAACTCAACAACAATGGGTACAGAGTTTCAGTTTTGCAAAATGAAAAGGTTTCTGGAGATGGGCTGCACAATGTGAATGTAGTTAACACTACTGAGCTGTGCATTTTTAAATGGTTAAGGGATGCCTGGGTGGCTCATTCGATTAAGTGCCCAACTCTTGATTCTGGGGACTGGGCCCCATGTCGGGCTCGGTGCTGAGCATAGTACCTGCTTGAGATTCATTCTCTCTCTCTCTCTCTCTCTCTCTCTCTCCCCATTCCCCCTCCCCCCGCATGTGAACTCTCTCTCTAAAATAAAAAAAGATGATAAACTGTGTATTATGTGTATTTCAACAAAATCTTAAACATTTTTGAGAAATAAAAAAGTTAAAAATATTTTTTTAATTTTAATTTTTTTTTTTAAGTAGTACATTTTGCTGACAGGCTAAATAACTGTGTGTAATAAGATATGGCACTGGAGACTTGTTAAAGCCATTTCAGTAGAATGAGCTATACAAGCCTGATGGAAATGAAGGTAGGAGAGAGACTGGGGGTGAGGAAATAGCACCAGTGAAGATACATAATGTTTTCAAACTTTAGCTTTCAACAAGAGCATAGAGATGAGGCCACAGGTGGAGGAGGATGTGGGGTCAAGGTTGGCAGGGTTAAGATGAGCAATGTTAAAGAATGTTCGCAGGGAATCATGGGACTGTCTAGGGGTGTAGGGTAGCCATTTGGGATCTGCTGTCTTTTAGGTGAATGAGCCCCACTGGCATGGTGGTGGCCCTTACTCCAGCAGCAATACAGCCGCTTGGGGGGCAGGTGCAGAGTTAGTGACTTCAACCTAGCTTTAACCAGGTTGTGGGGTTTTTCTAGGCAATTTTGCTAGAACATAAAACTACTTGAAAAACTAAAGTCTTTTTTTTTTTTTTTAATCACTCTGAAATGCTGTGTGGAGCATGAATGGGACAGGGGCAACCCTGGAGAAAGAAAGTCCAGTCAAGAGCTCGCTGTTGCCACTTGCTGAGACACAGAGCACAGAACAGGAGGGAATTTGGGGATTTGGAGAAGTCCACAGCGAGTTCAGTTTGGGGGTGGGAGGTCGGGGGAGGGAGGGAGGATGCGAAGTCTGAGTTTCCCAAGCTGAAGGGAGTCCATGCCCAATACTTTTTCCATAAGGGACTAAGCACAGAAAAAGCCCCCTCAGTGTGAACCCCTATAGCTCTGTAAACACACTCATCATGGCCAAGGCCAGCACAAGCCTGTTTGCATGAGCCATGTAGTACGACAGTTGAGTTCACGGACTCCGGAGTCAAACTTTCTAGTTTGAGTCTTAGCTCTGCTACTTATCAGCTAGAACAAGTTATTTAACCTTTCTGCCTTACTTTCTTTATCGGTAAAATGATGAGTACAATAGTACCTACCTCACAGGTTGCTATAGATAAGGCAAGTCAGTATATACAAGGTAGTTAGGAAAGTAATAAATCATAAACACTATAGAACCACTTGCTATCAATATTATGAATAACTCACGACCTTGAAGAAAATTTAGCAGATATATTTATTTATCCACTCCGTTGTTCATTCATTCAATAAATGTTGAGATTCTCCAGTACTAGCAGTCAGAGATAAATCATACCCTAATTCTGCTCTCAAGAAGCTTAAACTAACACAGTTAAGACATGCAGAATTTTACATTTTCAACCCCAATCTGAAGAGCAACTTCAATTAACTGATAACAAATATTACTGGAATATATGCATCACCAGAAAAAAAACATTCAAATACTTTTCTTCTAAAGTCAAAGTCATGTGTTTATCTTGCTTCATATATATAATTCTTCCTTTTATATGTCTATCTTTAGGTGATATATTTTATTTCAATGTTTTATATATGAGTGTACATACATATATATGTATATACACAAATACATCATCTTGTTTTGCTTTTAAAAAGCAAAACACCCAGGTGCCTGAGTGGCTCAGTCAGGCACCTGACTCTTGATTTTAGCTCAGGTCATGATCTCATGGTTCATGAGTTCAAGCCCCGCATCGGGCTCTCTGCTGTCAGCACAGAGCCCGCTTTAGATCCTCTGTCTCCCTCGTTCTCTGCCCCTCCCCACTCTCTCTCTGTCTCTCAAAAATAAGTAATAAACATTTTTTTTAAATAAAAATAAAAAGCAAAAGTATTTGAAGAACAATAGTCAATTCTAGAGAACCAGGCATCACATAAAACCAGTTGTATGCTCGGCCACAAAAACAATGGTGTAGTGAGGTGTGGTGGTTCAGAGCACAGAGTCTGGAACAGACTTCCTGAGTTTAAATCCCAGCTCTCCTATTCACTAGTTGTGGGACCTTATGCAAATGAGGCCTCTTTGTGCCTCAGCTTCTCTTTTGTAAAATGGGAATATAATAGCACCTTATAGAGCTGTGTGGCTTAAATGAGTTAATAAACATGAAGCACTTGGAATAGTTAGAACCTGTAGTGTTAGCTTTTATTATCATAGAGAAATGTTCCACCAAAATTTTTGTACTTACTTATTTTGCGCTTATTTATTTTTAAGCCCAATTTAGCATTCAAGTGATTTTACAAACTCTGTAATATGCACCCTCAGCAAAGGACAATCTAGATTTTACATGAGATAAGTTGGTACAGGCCTTTCTCGTTAAATAAGGGCTGTTAGGAATTGTTAATTCGGTCACTAGTCTGAAGCTTGAACCTGCCACCAGAGGGCGCCAACAATGCGTTTCTGACAAAGCTGTGCAAAGGTGACCGTCAGGCAATACAGAAACAGATCAATATCCACCAGAATTACTTCTGGGTCTACTCCAGCCGGGCTAAAACAAGATTTTCTTTACATTTAATCATTCATTCATTCATTCATTTTTGAGAGAGAGAGACAGACAGAGTGCAAGCAGGGAAGGTGCAGAGAGGGAGACAGAATCTGAAGCAGGCGGCAGGTTCTGAGCTATCAGCACAAAGCCCCGCAGGGGGCGGGGCTCGAACCCACGAACCATGAGATCATGACCTGAGCAGAAGTGGGATGCTTAACCAATTGAACTACTCAGGTGCCCCATGTTTTTTTTTCTTTACATTTAAAGATCCAATTTTGGCAATTTAGGAACCCCTGGTTTAAAGAACTTTCTGATTTAAATGATTGGTAATATTTGAGTTTTAAGCCACATACCCCACACCAAGCTTGTTCCAAGTCTCTTTTCCTTCCTCATAGACGGTGAGCTGGGTTCACAAGCCACCAAGAGTGGGCCCTACCAACTCTGTAAGAAAAGTTAGTGCATTCATGCTGTACCTCTTTTCCCCCAGTGCACGAGAGGATATTGTGTTTGAATTACCATCCACATCACTCCATATTACTCAGGTATATGTAAAAATATCTTCAAGTGTACATTTTACTTGTACCTAATAATTGCATACTCTGCTGAGTTGCTCTTTAAATCTGTCTCCACTGTAACACTGTGGTTCCCCATTTACAGCCTGCTTTGCAATAAATTATCTTTTGTAATTTCCCAAAGTCTCTGGGGTTTTTTTTTTTTAATGTTTATTTTGGGGAGAGAGAGTGAGCAGGGGAGGGGCAGAGATAGAGGGGGACAGAGGATCCTAAGTGGGCTCTGAGCTGACAACAGTAAGCCTGATGTGGGGCTTCAACTCACAAACCGTGAGATCATGACCTGAGCTGAAGATGGGACACAAGGGACTGAGCCACCCAGGTGCCCCCAAAGTCTCTGGTTTTAATTAATCCACTTAAAACCCATTTCAAAGAAAATTGATGCATTTTTGTCTTTAAATTTTATTCATTTGTACATAGGCCAGTATTTTTATCTTTTTGGCAACTCTGTAATAACTTTTTTTTTTTAATTTTTTTAACGTTTATTTACTTTTGAGACAGAGAGAGACAGAGCATGAACGGGGGAGGGTCAGAGGGAGAGAGGGAGACACAGAATCTGAAACAGGCTCCAGGCTCCGAGCTGTCAGCACAGAGCCCAACGCGGGGCTCGAACTCTCAAACCACGAGATCATGACCTGAGCCGAAGTCAGACGCTTAGCCGACTGAGCCACCCAGGCGCCCCTGTAATAACATTTTAGATCCACGTTGTATGTCATTATCCACACAGTATCATTTGGCCTTTTAAAAAGTCAACTATTCCTCAATGATATTGAATTTTTTTGTATTGTTCGGGAAATCATCTGAAGAAAATGTAACTATTATACACCTGGATGGAATAGAAATTTAGATACTATAGTTGCATAAAATTTGTTCTAGTTCACTCTCTGTAAGAGCTCAAGTCTTAACAGTGTATGAGACCTACATATCTGGCTCCGTTTCCTCTCTGGCTTGTCTCCTGCTTCACTGTCCCCTGTCTTCTTGGCTCATTCTATTCTGACCTCCGCACCAGCCCTTGAACATGCCAGGCACACCACCGTCTTGAGGCTTCTACAGTACCTGGTCTCTTCCTTTTTTGCTCTTTCCCCCAAACATCACTTCCTACCTCAAATACTACCCCTTCAGTGTGTTCTTCCCCGACCACCCTGTATGAAATCAAATACCTCCAGCATCCTTGATTCTCCATCCCCTGCTATCTTTTCCCACAACATTTATCACCTTGACCACATTGTGTCATTTTCTTTACTTTTTATGTATTGTCTGTCTCCCCCTCCTGGAATATAAGCTCCACAAGAGCAAAGACTTTTGTCTGCTTTGTCCTATTAGGCATCCATGGGACCTAGAACAGTGCCTGGTCTGTATGATGTTCAATAAGTGTTTTTTAAACTAACAGAAAGGTATTCAAAATATTAAAATGTCCTAAGTCACATCTCTCCATCATTTAAAATTGTGAGGATTGCAAGTGCCTGGATGGCTCAGTCGGTTAAGCGTCCAACTTAGCTCAGGTCATCATCTCACGGTTCATGAGTTCGAGCCCTGCATCAGGCTGTGTGCTGACAGCTCGGAGCCAGGAGCCTGTTTTGGATTCTGTGTCTCCGCCCGCCCCCCCTCTCTGCCTCTCCCTGGCTCTCACTCTCTCTCTCTCAAAAATAAATAAACATTAAAAAGAAAATTTTAAAAATAAATAAAATTGTGAGGATTGCATCTATTGCCCATTTGCATTTTTAGCTACAACAGAGGTTGCGCTTAGTCATCAGCCTTAAATGGTGCTTAGTTTCGTTTATTTATTCATTTTGAGAGGGAGAGAGAACACACACAAGCTGGGGAGGGGCAGAGAGAGAATCCCAAGCAGGATCTGCACTGTCCATGGGCCTCAATCTGACGAACGCCATGAAATCATGACCTGGAGCAGAAAACCAAGAGTCGAATCCACTGAGCCACCCAGGTTTCCCAAATGGTGCTTAGATTTTGAAACAGAGAATAACTAGAGCTTCAGCCTCATATCATTCCCCTTCTAACATGATCATACAGCCATATCTTCTGGAAAAAATCCCTCACCCAGAGCCTGAGGATCCCCCGATCCCTGAAATTCCCACATAATGTTTTCCCTTCTCATGTATAGAGTGGATCTGTGACTCTTCTCCATCGTCCCTAAGCCTGCCACTGAACCTCTCCCAAGATAACATGCATGTCCACAATGAAAAGGAGGAGTGGAGAGGCCACAAAGCCCCTATGAATCTAAAAACCACTTTCATTTTTCTCTATGTGTTTCTATAATAGAATCAAGAGAAATCTGTCTCTCAATGCCCCAAATGAAGTAAAAGAGTTGTGACTGTCTGTCACCATGGCCCCCAATTTCTTCCCTGAGGAGAGTAATAAAAAATAACCAGATGACATCGAAAATACCAACCATAAATGAAAAAGCTGACAACTTAGACTTCACTAAAATTAAAAACTTTTGCTCTTCAAAAGACACCATTAAGTAAATAAAGACAAGTCACAGACCAGGAGAAAATATTTGCAAATCATAAAACTGAAATGATTTGTATCCAGAGTATATATTTTTTAAAGTCTTACAACTCAGTGAGATGACAAACAACCCCATTTAAAAACAAATGGGCAGGGCACCTGGGTGGCTAATGGCTGAGCATACAGCTCAGGTTGTATGATCTCACAGTTGGTGAGTTCAAGCCTCACATCAGGCTCACTGCTGTCAGCAGGGAGCCCACTTCTGATCCTCTGTCCCCCTCTCTCTGCACCTCCCCCGGTCATGCTCTCACTTTCTCTCTCTCTCTCAAAAATAAACATTTTAAAAAATAATAAAATTAAAAAATTAAAACAAGTGGGCAAAGATGTAAATAGATATTTCACCAAAGAAAATATATGGATAGCAAATAAACACATGAAAAGATATTCAGTGTCACTGGTCATTAAGAAAATGCAAATCAAATAGCAGCACTCTCAACAATAGCCAAATTGTGGAAAGACCCTAAATGTCCATCAACTGATGAATGGATAAAGAAATTGTGGTTTATATACACAATGGAGTACTACATGGCAATGAGAAAGAACGAAATATGGCCCTTTGTAGCAACGTGGATGGAACTGGAGAGTGTGATGCTAAGTGAAATAAGCCATACAGAGAAAGACAGATACCATATGTTTTCACTCTTATGTGGATCCTGAGAAACTTAACAGAAACCCATGGGGGAGGGGAAGGGAAAAAAAAAAAAAAGAGGTTAGAATGGGAGACAGCCAAAGCATAAGAGGCTCTTAAAAACTGAGAACAAACTAAGGGTTGATGGGGGGGTGGGAGGGAGGGGAGGGTAGGTGATGGGTATTGAGGAGGGCACCTTTTGGGATGAGCACTGGGTGTTGTATGGAAACCAATTTGACAATGAATTTCATATATTGGAAAAAAAAAAAAAAAGAAAATGCAAATCAAAACCATAACGAGATACCACCACACCCCCTAGCATAAAGGCTATAATTTAAAAAAGGTAGATAGTATATGTTGGTGAGGATGTGAAGAAATGGAAATGTACAGCCACTTTGGAAAACAATTTGACAGTTTCTTAAAAAGTTAAACACATACTTAGCAAATGACCCAGCAATTACACTCCCAAAAGAAAGGAAAACATATGTCCACACAAAGACTCTCATAAGAAAATGTTGATAAAACCAAAAACTAGAAACTTAAATGTCCATCAGCTGGCAAATGGATAAGCAAAATTATACATCACAGAGTGGAATCAGGGCCAGCTTCATGAGAATGTAGCCTCCTGCCAAGATAATACCCGGGTAGCACATGGTATTAAATTTTTTTGAGCAATTGAAGAAGAGTGGAACTCTATAGGCCAGTCTCTGTCTTAATGGATCTGGCAGTTTTTGTGATATTGGAATAAGAAAGAATCAAGAACAATTTCATTGTGGTAGGCAGAATTCTAAGATGGCCCTCAGGAATCCCTGCTCCTTCATGGTCATGCCCTATATAATCTCCTTCCCTTGAGTGTAAGTAGGATCCGTGACTTTCTTCTAGCCAACAGAGTATGACAAGGATGAAGATATTTTACAGATGTAATTAGCATTCCATATCAATTGGTTTTGAGCTAATTAATCAAAAGGGAGGTTATTAGGGGTGGGTCTGACTTAATCAGGTGATACCCCTCCCTGAGGTCAAGGATCCTCCTTGCTGGCTTGATTAAGTACGCTGCCATGTTGAGGAAATCTACATATCAAAGAACTGTGAGTGGCCTCTAAGACCTGAGGGCAGCCTTTGGCTGAAAGGCAGCAAAATGCTAGAGTCCTCAGAAAGCTGGAAGGAAATTAATTTTGCCAGGAACATAGATGAGCTTAGAAGCAGACACTTCTCCAGGTGAGAATGCATTCCAGCCAACATCTTGACCGCAGCCTCGTGAGATCATCAGCAGAGGATGCAGCTAAGCTGTGCCAACCTCCTCACTCACTGAAACTGGGAAATACTAAATGTGTGCTGTTTATGGTGATTCATTACACAAGAGAAAACTATACTCTGGACTATACACTTGAACACTATACACTTTGTGTGATGCCACACAACAGAGGCATCCCTAACTTTGCCCAGAGCTAAGATAGATTATTACATCTAATAAAACCACCTGAGCTGCTGTGCTCCTGGTGTAGACTGTAAGTGTGGCAACTGTGTTTACTGAGCTAAAAATCAGCATCCATAGTCTGATGACTGCACATGACTTTACAGGAAAATGGGACTGGGTCTGAGCTCAGTTTTATCACATGAAGAACAGAATCGGTGGTTAAACAGAGTGGCTAAGATTAACAACTCAGGAAACAACATGCTGGCGAGGATGTGGAGAACGGGGAACCCTCTTGCACTGTTGGTGGGGATGCAAACTGGTGCGACCTCTCTGGAAAACAGTATGGAGGTTCCTCAAAACGTTAAAAATAGAACTAACCTACAACCCAGGAATAGCAATACTAGGAATTTATCCAAAGGATACAGGAGTGCTGATTCACAGGGGCACATGTACTCCAATGTTTATAGTAGCACTTTGAACAATAGCCAAATTATGGAAAAGCCCAAAGGTCTATCAACTGATGAACAGATAAGGAAGATGCGGTTTATATACACAATGGAATATTACTTGGCAATGAGAAAGAATGAAATCCTGCCTTTGCAACAACACGGATGGAACTGGAGGGTATTATGCTAAGCGAAATAAGTCAGTCAGAGAAAGACAGATATCATATGTTTTCACTCAAATGTGGACCTTGAGAAATTTAACAGAAGACCATGGGGGAAGGGAAGGGGGAAAAATAGTTGCAAACAGAGAGGGAGGCAAACCATAAGAGACTCTTAAATGCAGAGAACAAACTGAGGGTTGGAGTGGCAGGGAGAGGGGGAAATGGGTGATGGGCATTGAGGAGGGCACTTGTTGGGATGAGCACTGGGTGTTATATGTAGTGATGAATCATGGGAATCTACCCCCAAAACCAAGAGCATACTGTATACACTATATGTTAGCCAACTTGACAATAAATTACATTTTTTTAAAAAAAGGATAGGCATTAATAAAGGGACACAAATACAGCAAAGAAAAAGGAGGAGGAGGAGGGGAGGGGGAGATGGTGGTGGCTAAAGATGAGATCTGTGAAAGGGCCTTGAACAGTATCTGGCACACAATAGGTGCTCAATAAATGTTACTTTATTCTTTACCCATATGAAGACTCCTCCTCTGCCTAATCCAAAATGTGAGTATGCATTTTAGCACTGGCATTCCACAGACAATAGATCCATTTTCATTTTCATATCTGGGGTAGGAGGGCTCCCTAGGAGGCCAGGTACCATAAGCCAGTGACTCCCTGAAGCTCTTATTACACCACCAAATGGGCCCTGTCATATGCAGGTGGGCTCATTTGTACTGCCCACTCCTACATTAAACAGCAATAAGTGACCAAGAGCTACCAGTTGCAGCTCAAACTTATGACAAAGAATTCTAAATCCTTTTCTCCCACACAACCAAAGCTTGTAAGACATCTCCTTGTAGAAGATATTCTAACAGAACCACCAGGGGGCGTCATGAGATCAAAGAAACAACCAGTAAACCCTCTCCTCAGAGGGGATTACTTGAAATTTATTTTCAAGTGTCAAGGACCTTTCCCAAGACCCTCAACAAAGGTAGCCCTTAAGGTGACCTGTGGCTTCCTGGGGGAATCTCTAGATACGGCAGAAAGTTCAGGGACTGAACCAAAAAAACTGCACTTGCAGTTAATAAGGCAAGCTCTGAACTTTTGACTGAATAGAGTCTAGGGAAGGCAAGATGGCCGGGGTCTTCTCAGTCTCGCAGCAAGCTAAACCTCTTTTACTCCTCACCACAGATTCACAGTAACTGCAGCACCTCAAAAGGTGAAAAGATTTCTGCTGAAAACAAAGAGAAGGCATCTCAGCATTCAGTATCACAATACTGTTCTCTTTCCTACTCTGCCTTCCCAACCCCTGTCCCAATTCTCTTCCTCTGTTCCTGCTTCTTCACCAGATCTGGTCAGCACCTCCCCACATGTCAAGATCCAGCAAGTTCCAGCATAAATAGCACTACTTCTCTTAGCCTTCCCAGACTCTCCACACCTGGATGAATGAATGCTCCCTCATCAGAATTTCCTTCCCTCTTTGTTCCTCTAAGACATCTCCTAATGTGCTGTATTACAGTTATTTGTTTATTCATCTACGTTCCAAGCAGATGCAAGGGGAGGGACCGTGATTTATCTATCTTAGCAGTCTCCTGGTTGATCCCAGGGTCTGGCAAAAACAAACATCACCTGAATGAAAATGAAACTTAATTACACCCATTCTCATCACTGCAAATTTATGAAATAAATACTTCCTAAAGGAGCTTCAAGGTTTTACAAATAGTAGAGCTGGTTTTTCTCAAAGGTCCAATCTAAGCTAAGATGTAAATTTATTTCCGAAGTCCCCCCATGATACTCTTGAGTGTAAAGTATAATCTACTTTATATGGCCGTTTTTTATTTCACAGGGATGTGTTCCTCATTGAGAGGAATTTCATCAATAATATCTTGAAAGATGATTGTATGACAAGATCTGTAACCAATGCACAGAATGGACAAAGGGGGGAACCAAGATCAGATGGGGAAAAAATGATGTGTTCCATCACAGAGTGGATCGATGGTCTGTCAGGGACATTGTGGAGGACAGGGATGGGACACTGGAGCAGATGATCACCAAGGCTTCACCCAACCCTCAGACTTTAGAACTCCAGGAAATCAGGAGTATTCTCATCCAAGACACTGGTGAGCTGCCAAAGACCCCAGAATGTCTCCCTGGGAAGCTTTGTGTTTCCCATGCACTGGGAGAGCAAAGAATAAAAATGTTCTGTCCCTTGTTAATTACGATCTTGCCTTGATGACATTAAGAGATAAGTGGTGCTTAATGAAATAAAACCTTGCTAACTAGGGAGCTGTTAAAAGTGGACACAAGCCAGAGGACATGGGCCCTGGGAGAAATGAAGTCATTTGTGCTTAAGTGTTTTAAATTATCCAGAATCTTGTTTGGATGAGCACAATCTAGGAGTATACTCACAAAGCATCATGGAAATTGTAAAAATGTAAAAGAAATCCACAACGGAAGTACCATGTACACTTTGTTGAGAATCCTCACCCTGTGAATTAGCTGATGACTTGTTAATTACTTTATTTGATGTGCCATGTTTCCCTAATCATCTACTTCTGCTATTCTAGCCTTGCTTTTCCAGATTTATATTGAATTCATTACACCTGCTACTTCACATATAAAACTTATTGACTTTACAAACAAATGATGAATAAGTGTATTCTAGGCTCATTTTTTTATGATGAGGATTTTTCCTTAATTTTTTTAACTCACATGTGCAGATTAAAATGGTGCTTTATTGATTTTGACAATGAAAATAGTAAGAGCAAATCTTGAGGAGCACTTATTGTGTGTTTATATAGGTTACCTTATTTAATAGTCTCAACAAGCATACAAGGTAGGTAAAGTTATTATCCCTATTTTATAGATGAGGAGACTGAGGCAGAGAAAGAGAATTTTGAGAGACTTTAATAAACTGCTTGATAAACCATCAGATAGGTTGGGATCAGAATCATTAACACAGCTTCGCCTTCTATACCTGTCTGACCTTTGATGAATATTAGCCAAGACACTAGATGTGCTGTAAGCCCTGCATTTCTGTAGTCTCAGTATAGCTGTGCCAATCAGCTGTCTCCTGTTCTATGGGGAGAATACTGGCAAAAGCCCTGAGAACTTGTTTGACCAAATATCTAGGCTCCTTTTCATACCTAATCCTCCCTGGATTAGACAAGGGAGAGTACAGGACTCACAGAATGGAGAGTCCTAGAGGGGACATGCTCTCCTTTCTACACACACCTTAATCTGAAAATCTACACACACACCTTAATCTGAAAAAGGCCTGTCTCCACTTTTGAGCATATCATTTGTGTAGAAAAACCTTAGGAGACTGTGATGTAGTTTAACAGTATATAATCCAGAGAAAATGTAAAATAAAACATACGCTTGAATTTAAATTTGAGCCATCTTTTAAAATATGCATTATCATCTTTCTGTTGTTGACTCTGGAGACTGGCTTCAGTATAGAAACATTTCAAGAGGAAACAACATAGTGGACTCTGGGGAATTAAAGTGTGGGGAAACGCTTGAACAGAAAGGGCGTGTTCTAACAGAATTAGGTGGACCATCCTGGGTGCCCAGCTTAGGGGGGGGAAGTTCTGAGATCGGCAGATACTTGCTTCAAATTCACTTTAACCAGCTCCTACTTCCCTTTGCTTGCCCGGACGGAACGTCAAGGCTCTAACACCAGCATTTCTTTATCTATAGTGCCATCTGGGGATTACATGCCTTCGCTGTCATAATATAGATCACCGGAGTCTGGACTTCCACTGCTCCTCTCCATGCAATGTGCGATTGATGTGATGTTGGCATTTGTCTGCAGAGGCTCTTCATCCTGCTCGTGGGAGAAGATACGCATCTAGAGCCCAAGCTGTCAGAAGTGTCCAGCTCCCTCTGGGACCTCCAGTGATTAAGGGTTTGTTCTCTACCTCTAATTAGCAATTCTAAAGTTTTCAAATTTGTGCCAAAGCACTTATATGGAACAGGCGGTGGCCCCAGGAGGAGTCAGCTGGCTTTATGCCCTTGACCAGAGCCCTCCTGCATCCCTAGGAGAAGCTGCCTGACACAACTCCCATCTTATTTTATGTCATACTATGTTCTGTTTTCTTTCTTCCTCCTTCACATCCCACTCAGTGTCTGTCCACCACCAAAGTACGTGTCTTTCAGATGTCCCCAAACCAAATCAAGGGACTGCCAACACCCTCCAGAACAAGCTAACCAAATACAGCAGCATCTTTTCTTCTACGTTCCCAGCAGGCATTTCTGTCTTTTGAAATTTAATGTTGACTTCCAAGGCCAAAGAAAGTGGACATTGGAAAGGAACAATTCTGGCATGCTGAGTAGCAGCCCAATGTCATCACATGACAGAACTGGCTGCAAATCGTAGCCCCTATTGCGGACCAGCTAGTGCTCTAGCGCGTGCTTACTCTTCAGGTTGCAGTGCCTTCATTAGCTAGGGGAGCTAATAGTACAGACTACTCTTCCTTCACAGGGGGGTGGGGAGGATCAAATCAGGAAGTGCTAGGCTCTGTAAAAAGACTAGACTTGAGGATTCCATGGGGACAGAGACTGGCTTGGGTCCTTGTAGACGACCTCTGCACCCTCAGAGCCTAAGAAGAGAGCTAGACACATAGCACAGCCAACATTCATAGAGCATTAGCAGGTGCAGGGCTCTGTGCTAACACATTAACTCATGTAATCTTCACCACAGTATGAGCAAGAACTATTACTACTCCCATTTTACAGGTGATGAAACTGAGTATTGCAAAGTTAAGTAATTTGCTCAAGATCATGCAGTTGGTAAGTAGCAAAGGAGGGATTTAGATTCAGCACACTAGATCCCTCTCTCTTGCTTTACTTTTCTCCATAGCATATGTCATCATCCAATATTACACGTAGGTTTGTGCACAAGTGTATGCATACATGTATGTATATTATATATATTACATACCTATTTATTTACCATCTATCTCTCTCACTAGGATTTAAATTCCGTAAAGACAGGAACTTTCACCTGTTTTGTTGCATTTTTATTTCCAATGCCTATAACAGGAAGCATGTAATAAATAAGTGCTCAGGTAATAGTTAATGAATTAATGAAAGAATCTAGCCCGAAGCTTACACTCTTAACCACTGTTATACTACCTCTCTATGAATAGCTGTTCTTTCTATGCTATTTAAATGTAAACTCTGCGAATGTAAGGGATTGTTATTAAATGTTTTTTGACCCAAACCATTGTGTTCCATTCTGCTCCACTCAGCTCCATTTCCTCACTGTCCCCAGTAAAACCGTGTCTTTCCCATTGCAGAGCCTTTGCTCATGGCCAATGCCTTCTTGAAATGCCTTCTTTCCTCCCTGGCACCCAGCCAAATCCTACCCACCCAGACTTCAAAGTCAATTCAAACCCCATGTGCACCAGTAAGTCTTCTCCAATCCTCCAGCCCACACATGTCCATCTCTCCTCTGAATTGTCCTATAATTACAGATGAACTTAATTTGGTATTTTATATATATATATATATATGTATATATATATATATATTTTTTTTTTTTTTTTTTTTTTTTTTTTGAGAAGGAGAGAGCATGAGCAGGGTAGGGGCATAGAGAGAGAGGGACAGAGGATCCACAGAGGATTCCGCACTGACAGCAGCAAGCCCTATGTGGGGCTCGAATTCACAAACTGCGAGATCATGACCTGAGCCAAAATTGAACACTCAACCAACTGAGCCACCCAGGTGCCCCTAATTAGGTATTTAATTTCTTTAATCAAGTAGAGTCTCCTTACTTGATGGCAGATTCTTGGTGGGGACAAGGACGGTGTCTTTCCTGACTCTGAACCCCCACACAGAGCGTAGCAAGGACCAGGCACACGCTAGGTGTTCGGTGACCATCACTTACAGGGAAAAGACCGACTGCTCAGCTCACCTTCCTGGCCTGGCAGTGCTAGAACGTGGGGGCTGACCTATCTGGAATGAAGAGAAGCAATTAATGGGCCCTCTATGTTTTCCACTAAATGTGAATTTTATTTGTGATCTATAAGGTGTCTGGGCACAGAATATGATCAGTAAGATGAGAGGCCCAAAACAAACTGCCCACCCCTATCTGTTGCTATGGTGTTACCAAAGGCAGTAACAACACATATCCAATGGATTCTGAGAGGACGAAACACAACACTGAACTCAATAGCAGTTTCCCCCCCTCTTCCTCAAACATGCAGTTCTCATTTTGAAAACCAGCGTAATCTGACTTGACTTCAACAGGAAGCAGCGGGAGAAAATTCAGCACTATTCTGACTCTTGTGCATTCAAATGCTATGAAGTTAAGAGCTTTGTAGAAGGAGAAACCCAGGGCCAGCTTCCTGGGTGTGCAGCATGTGCAATCACACAGGGCTCTGCCCTCAGAAGGGGCCGCACTTCAATTAATGCTGTACTGTCCTCCTCTTGATATGCTTACTAATTTTCAAACAAAGGACCCTGCATTTTCATTTTGCATTGGGTTCTGTAGCTTATGAAGCCGGTCCTGAGGAAACCCCTGGGGACATAGAGAGAAAGGCACATTGGCTTCTGTTCTCTGAAGGTATAAAATCCCATTTCTGAGGGGCGCCTGGGTGGTTCAATCAGCTAAGCACTCAACTTCAGCTCAGATCATGATCTCACAGTTCGTGGGTTCAAGCCCCACGTCGGGCTCTGTGCTGACAGCTCAGAGCCTGGAGCCTGCTTCAGATTCAGTGTCTCCTTCCCTCTCTGCCCCTCCCCTGCTTGTGTTCTATCTCTCGTTCAAAAATAGATAACACTTAAAAAATTTTTAATCATGTTTCTGAACTCAGAGCTCAGGAGTGGAAAATGTGAAGACAGAAGGCAATAGGAAACCCACAGAGTGATCTATAATAACAGCAGCAGCAACAAACACTATCAGAGCTTTATGAGTATTAACTCAAATAAGTGTATTTGAGGCTTTTCTTCCAACAAATGGATCAACATGATGCATAAGTGGCCTATCAATTTTATTTAAGTGAACACTTCTACAGTGCTTAAAATGTTGGGGCAGGGCAAAAAATAAAAATAAAAAATAAAGTGCTTAAAAATGTTTCATTAAGGAACTAAAACATCATGCAAACACACACTTGTATGTTCACTGTTGGCTAATGCTGTTCACACTTAGCTGCTGCCTAAAAGTTGCTAATAACAAGATCAGCATTTCCCTACTAAAAACCTATTTCTCTTAAAATTAACAGTCCCTGCAATAACAGACACCACGTACTGAATCCTTACTGTGTCCCAGGATTTGCTCTATGTGTTTTACATGTACTAACCCAGTTATTCCTCATAACAACCCTACTGGCTCCATGCTAGTATCATTCTCATTTTTATAAATAAGGAAACTGAGGCATGGACAAGGTTAGCAACTTGCTCAAGGTTGTACAGCTTATAAGTGACATCTGGGACTTGGCGTCCGAACTCTTAAACCTATGCTCGCTTTAACTTGGCCCCCGAGGCATCGTGAGGCACTGCCCGCCACTCGTCTCACATCACACACACTGCCCCCAATTTCTACATTCCACCCACGTGGACTTTACGGCACATCACACTCACTCTGCTCCTTGAAGTCTCTCATTCTTTATTTACACTGCTTCCTCTATCTTGAACACTAACCTCTACCCTATCTCCCTCCTCCCAAAAATATCCCTCGCTTTTGCCTACCCAAATCCTGTGCCTCCCTCCAAACTCCACTCAAATATCACTTCCTCTGGGAAGTCTTCCCAGATACCCCCAAGCCAGCTTGAACCTCCCTCTTATACACCCTGAAAGAAACCAAGAGTTTCCTTCATAGCACTTCTCAGTTGGTGAATAACCACGATTTAAGTCACTATTTGACTAATGTCTGTTCTCCCCCCTGGTTTGTATATCCAGGAAGTCAGGTACTGTGCCTGTTTCTGCTGCCCTCTGTATTCCCAGTACTTGGTGGAGTACCTGACTATGGTACACACACAGCCAACACTCACTGAACGAATGGCATGGATGGATGCTGCTATGGATGAAGCTCTGTGTCCCCCCAAAATTTGTATGTTGAAAGCCTAACTCTCCATGTGATAGTAGCAGGAGATGGGGCCTTTGGAAAGCTATCAAGTCATGAAGGCAGAACCCCCATGAATGGGATTAATGCTTTTATGAAAGAGACCCCAGAGCGTTCCCTTGTTCCTTTTGTCCTATGAGGACACAGCAAGAAACTGGCCATCTATGAACCAGAAAGCAGACCCTCACCGGCACCAAATGGATAAATAAAATGAAGTCTATCCATACAACGGAATGTTATTCAGCCATAAAAAGGAATGAAGTAATGATACATGCTATAGCATAGAAGAGCCCTGAAAACATTGTGCTATGAAAGAAGTCAGTCACAAAGGGCCACATATATGATTCCATTTACATGAGATGCCCAAACCAGACAACTCTATAAAGACAGAAAGTAAATTAGTGGCTCTTTAGGGCAAGGAGAGAGAGGACTGGGATGAAATAGGGAGTGACTGCTAATGGATAAGGGATTTCTTTTTGAGGTAATGAAAAGAGTCTAACATTGACTGTGGTGGTGACTGCACAACTCCTGAATACACTAAAAACCCCTGAATTGAACATTTTAAGCGAGTGAATTATTCAGTGTGTGAATTGTATCTCAGATAATGGCCACAAAACTCTTTGACACTCCTTGTGTGGAAAAGAAGAATGTTCTATCCTTTTGAATTTGGGTGGACTTGTGATTCCTTTGGCTAATAGGGTGTGACAGGAGTGACATTATGTGACTTCCAGCGCAAGATAGTTTGTGGGAGCACACTTGGTGTCCTGAGTCACTGTGTAAGAGCTCAGCCGCATTGAGGCCACCATGCTGGAGCCCAAACCATGTGGAGAGGCCGTCTGTCTTCCAGTCATTCCAGGCATCAGATGTGTGAGTGAATGAACCTCAAGAAGACTCCAGCCCCGGCCAAGAGTCACCCTGCCTTCATGTGTTCCCTGCTGAGGCAGCCCTTGGACACCATGGGACAGAGACAGACTATGCCCACTGTGTCTGCCCTAATTCCTGATCCACTGAATCACAAAATGGCTGTCATTTTAAACTACTAAGTTTGGGAGTGCTTTGTTATGCAGCAATTAGTCCCCAGAACAGATGCCAAAAGGTAAACTTTATTGATCTAAGGTTTTGAGCAAAATAGAAAACATTTTGAATCCCTGACATCCCGTGAATTCAATTTTTTTTTTTTGTAAACCAAGTCTTTGTTTTTTATCTTATTTTCATTTTAATTCCAGTATAGTTAATGTACAGTGTTATATTAGTTTCAGGTATACAATATAGTGATTCAACAATTCTATACGTTACTCAGTGCTCATCATGATAACTATACTCTTAATTCCCTTCACCCATTTCACCCATCTCCCCACCCACTTCCTCTCTGGTAACCATCAGTTTGTTCTGTACAGTTTAGAGTCTGTTTTTTGGTTTGTCTTTTTTCTTTGTTCATTTGTTTTGCTTCTTAAATTTCACAGATGACTGAAGTCAGATGGTATTTCTCTTTCGCTGACTGATTTACCTCAGCATTATGCCCTCCTAGATCCATCCATGTTGTAGCAAATAGCCTGATTTTATTCTTTTTTATGGCTAATATCACAGTGTGTGTGTATGTGTGTGTGTATATATGTATGTATGTACACACACACACACACACACACACACACACACACATCTTCACATCAACTCAGTTTTACCCTAGCTCTCAGCTGATTTCACGTCCATGGTGCCACTCAGGCCAAGGCAAAACTGTGAGTCATACATCATCCTTGATACTAGACAAGCATCACTGAGTTCCCAGGAACTAGGTTACCAGATTCCTTGTGTCTCCTGAGTCTCGTCAGGAAATAGATAACAAAAAGGATAATTTAAGGAGGGCTCAAAGGAAATGGAGGGGGAGGTGGAAGGTGGGGAGAGAGTCTGTGTTCTACAAGCGTCCAGTGGATACAAGCCAGAAATGCTGCCAAACATCCTGTAATGCCCAGGACAGATCCCACATCAAAGAATCCAGCCCAAAACATCAAGAGTGCCCAGGCTGAGGACCCTTGCTATAGGGTGTCCTCACAAAAGCCCTGGCATTGGGGTCATGCAACCTGACTTCCAGCCCCTGCTGTGCTGCCAGAAGTTTTGTGTCTTGGACCAGTGACACAACCTGCCTGAGCCTCTTTCACATCTGTCAGATTAGGATCTTGATAACATAGGACCGTGCTTGTTTGTGCAAAGGATGTGTTCTTGAAGACTTGATATAATTTAAACCTTGAATAATTCAAAACCAATCCTTACAAATAGTGGCAGACGGTTCTGTTTACCAGCTGAACCCATGCAGCCATGGGGCATTAGCATAAACACCACTGGTAATTTCATCTGCCAGCCAGCTTCGAAATTACGTGACTCCTGATAGATTTTTACACTTGAGCGAATCACATTAATTTCATGAATAAAGTAAGATTTTGTTAATATTTTATATCATGCTTTTCACATTCTCATCAAATGCAATGCCTCTGCATCTACTCTCCCCTGCCCGCTGGGGCTGTTGGGAGGGTCAGGCGAGCCCCGTACCCCTAGAAGGGTTGCTGCTCTCGGTAGAACCACCATGCCAGGGACTTCTCTGTCCTTTCTCTCTCCCTAATTTTCAAGCCATCTCTTTCCATAGGTCATCCCCCATGGCAGTTAATCTAATGAACTAAATCAGCATTTGCTTGAGCTTCCTGAGCCCATGCCTCTTTGTATGAACATAAAAATATGATGACTTCCCCTTTCCAAAGATCCTATAAGCATTTGTCTAGTTTGGGCACCCCTTCATGGGCCCAGATACAAATTACTGGGCTCTTTGATGCAGCCATCTCTTCCCCTACCTTTCCACTTCCCAGTCAATGTAGAGAGTGAAATGGAAAGGATTAGATAATGACCCCAGGACATTCAATAGCTGAGTAAAATAGGAGCTGCCCAGAGGTGGCCCATCTAGTCACAAGTGTGCAAGGCAGATCACCAGAAAGGAGTGTGGGAGCCTGATTAACCTCCTTCCCTGCTCCCATCCCTCCCACCAAAGCACATTGTTCCTACCACCATTATAAGCACAGTGCACTGCAATATCACGGTTAGCTGGTGATACTTGCCTTAGACTAATGTGCACTTTCTATTAGCTATTTTAAAATAGTCTGTGGGTGGGCAGGGGGCGGTTCGCCTGGGTGGCTCAGTTGGCTAAGTGTCGGACTTCAGCTAAGGTCATGATCTCACAGTTCGTGCTGACAGCTCAGAACCTGGAGCCTGCTACAGATTCTGTATCTCTCTCTCTCTCTGTCCCTCCCTCTCTCTCTGTCCCTCCCCTGCTTGCACTCTGTCTCTCTCTCTCTCTCAAAAATAAATATTAAAAAAATAGAAAATAAATAATAAATAATAAAATAGTCTTTGGGCCCTGCCATTACCTCTTTGGTACCCCAGTTGGGAAGGACAATTTTAGAGGATCTCTTTATAGTAGTTTTGACATTGAGGAGCATTTCATGCTTGCCCTCCCATCCTCAAATGTTCCAAGTCACCACTAACAATAGCTAAGAGATATTAAATCCTACCTTGCCAAGCTCTGTTCTATTTTACAGGTACTATTTCATTTACTCTTCACAGTAGCATCATAAAATAGGTTGCTATTATTATCTTTTTTTTAGAGATGGGGAAACTGAGGCATAGGGAGGTTAAGTAACTGACCCAGAATCACTAATCACTACCCAGGTAGTCTAGGTACAAAATTTATGCTCTCCAACGCTATAATCTACTGCCACTTACCAAGGAAAACAGCATGTGGGTTTCATCTTCCGATCCGTCTCAACGGCACACAAAAGGGGCTGTGATTTCCGGTGCACAAGAGTCCACCAGATAATCCCTTCCCCCAATCTCTACGAAGAGAATATTTCTGGGAGGAAGAAGCAGTATTTAAAGTCATACCACTCCTCAGCCCATATGTTTGGGAGAGTAAGGGGTTTGTATGGGGGCTGAAATGAATCAGATTTGTGCAAGTTACCTCAGGGGCATCGTGTTCTAAAGCCGAGGTGGGGATCCTGCCAGTTGAGTGTAATTACATTCTTTGATGTCAGCCCCCACATCCCCTCTGCCACCTCCCTGGCTCAGGCAGAGGCAAGGATGAACAAAGGCTGCTCACCAGTCTTCCTGCTCCATCCAGTCCATAGCCCTGGAGGCAGCAAAAGCCAGAGAGATTCTTGCATGCAAATCTCAAATACAAATCTGACATGTCACTCGCCTTCTTAAAACTTAAAACTTAAAACTGAGGGCTCTCTACTGCCCTCAGCGAGAGGTCCAGACTTTGGCCTGACTACCTCCCCAGCTTCAGCTCCATCACTCTTCAGCCCCAGCCCCACCACAGGACTTGCAGATTTCTGAAAAGGATCTTGCGCTCTGACTCCTCCCTGTGGCTGGTCTCCCCGCTGTCCTGTGAGAACCCTGAGGGAATGTCCCAGTCATCTTTGGGTCCCTCTGACAAGCAGTGTAGAGTCTCAATACAGGTGTCAGGCTGGTCCAGACAGTCAGGTGGATCTCCTCAGGGTGCAGGTAGGGCTTGGAGCACCATCCCGTTGCCAATCAGATCATAGGACTTGCAGCCAAAAACTCAGCAGCCATACTGAGAAACAGTGAGCCAAGTACAGACAGAGGCCCAAGTCCAGAGGATAGGACACAGCTGAGAACATGACAGGTAGAGATCCCTTGAGTCAAGGACCCAAGGATCAGAGGCACCAACCAAGGCAATCCCTTGGGCTGCGAGCCAAAAGGACAAAGAGGGAAGATTGGGCTTTCAATGAGAAAGAAAAAACAATGTCAGAAACATAGAGAAACTCTCACCCACAGCAAAATCTCCAAACTTCCTGTTTGAAGGCAATACCACAAGCAATCTCAGCTGGACTGAGAGGTTACAAACCATAATTAGGGCTGGCAAACAGAGACTTCCTACAACTCAAGATTCCTGAAAAAAAAAAATAAATAAATAAACTGCCTTCAAATAAAAAGTAGGATCTTTGTCCATGAGCTTCAGGAAGTTGTCTGTTATTTGAAGGGCCACCCTCTCAGACTGTCAGTTCCCAGGAACAATGAAATAAAGCAGCCTGAGATTCCACCCCTACAAGAGTTGCCCAGAATAACTAAAACTCAGCCCCATGGTGGACTTTCATCTCATTCATTTTCCTGAGGGTTTCTCCCTCTTTTTAATGCTAACATGGTTGACAAACCACTGCTTCCTGTGAGCATTAATTGAGCTGTTGATGGACAACTGCATAATTTGAGAGCCAAGAATTTTCTGCAGCTGCTATTAGTGGCTGCCTTGTCTGGTTTCTGGTAATAAGTTCATCAAATTCACTGTATGTCTAAAACCAGAAATCTGAAGCTATAAAAAGAATTTAGCGTTGGAATGAGTCTTTCAACGTTCTCTCCAGGACTCACTGTGCCACGGCTGTCTCTCCTGGCCCAGGAAACACCCAGCCAGTGCCAGGGACTCCGCTGGGGGCATGAGCTGGTGTCCACCCCCAGCGCCTCCCCAGGGCATGCAGGCCCACCCCTGTTGCCTACTCAAGGACTTAGCCCCTGCCAATTGCCCTCTCTCTCCTGCATTATCGGCACCCCCTTTCCTGGATCATTCTCATCAGCACACAAATTTGTTATCTGTTCCATCATAAAAGAAAACATTCTCTTGACTGATTGCATACTCTTCCTGATATTACTCCAATTATCTGCTCCCTTTCATAATAAAACTCCTTGAAAGATGAATCTATAATTATTGCCTCCTTTCCTCTCCTCCCATCCTCCTTTGAACCTGCCCCGATTGGGCTCTCATCCCCCCTGCTCCACTGGCACTGCCCTTATCAAGTTCAACAATGACTCTGTTCCCAAATCAATGGCCAACCTCAGTCCTCATTTCACTGAGCCTCCGGCAGCCTGTGACACATTCGATCACTACCCCCTTCTGGAAACATGCACTCCACTGCCTTCCAGACACCATGCCCCTGCTTTTCCTCTCTGTCCATTCCTTCCCAGCCTCCTTTGAGGATTGTCCTCATCTTTCTGACCTCCCACTTTTGGGTGCCCCTGGGCTGAGTCCCTGGAAATCTCTTCTCTCTCTATTCTCTCTGCCCAGGTGACCTTGCCCACATACATGTTGACATGCCCTGTTTTACATCTCCAGTTCCAGACTCTTCCCTAAATGAGTTTCCTGGAAAAACTCAATTAGATGTCTCATAGGCATCTCAAACATAGCACATTCGAAGCAGAAGGACTGCTTTCCCCTCAACACCTTCTGTTGCCCCTGCTCCATCTTCTTCAAATCCAAGGGGATATGGCAACTCCATTTTTCTTTTTGCTCAGACCATAGGTGTTGGAGTCATCCTTGACTCCGTTCTCTTTCTCCACATCCACTCTACCTTCAAAATACACGTAGAATATGATTACTGCTTACCACCAACCACTCTTTTCTCATCCAAGCCACCACTCTTTCTGCCTGTTCTGTTGCAATAGCATCAAAGGTTGCCCCACTTCCCCACCCCACCAGTCTCCTGTCCACTCAGCACCAGAGAGATGGCTTATCAATGCACCCCGCATGAAATTGCACTGCTCTGCTCAACTGCCTGCCCTCCCATGGCATTCCATCTCCCTTATAATAAGTCCAATATCCTCAATGGGGCTCACCCTGAGTCTATGCACACTCACCCCAACTACTTCTCCAACCTCACTCCCCGCCATCTTGCTGGTTCCTTCCACTCCTGCTACACTAGCCTTCTTACAGTTATCTGGATGCCTAAGCATGCTCCCAACTCAGGGCTGCCCTGGTTACTCTTTCTTCAGCCTGGTTACTCTTTCTTCAGAATATTAGTGTTACAACACTAATATTCATGTGATTCTCTCCATCATCAATGCCTCTTTTCAAGTCTTCTAGCCAGAGAGGCTTTTCCTGACCACTTTATCCAAAATATCTCCCCTCTTCAACCCTTTTGCCTTGCCTACCCACCCTGCAGATTATCCCTTAAGAGCATAAATTTACTTGTGTATTTATTATCTGTCTGACCCCTCCTACCACCACCACCACCACTGGAAGAAGAGACTTGGTTTGGTTCCTGGAGGCTGGAACAGTGCCTGGCACACAGGAGACCCTCTAAATCTTTACTGAGCACTGCCATATGCCAAGCACTGATTTGAGTGCTTTACATAAATGAACTCATTTAATCCTCCAAAGAGACTACAAGATAAGTAATATGACTATCACTCCCATTTCACAGAAGAAAGTGAAGTACAGAGAAGTGGCATATCTTGCCCAAAATCACACAGCTAGTAGAAGGCAGAACCAGGATTTCAATGAAGGCAGTCTGGCCCCAGCACCTGCTTTCTAACACCACAATACACCTCCCTTAAAGAGCTCAGAGTCCAATCTGGAGGAACTTTTTTTTTTTAACATTTATTTATTTTTGAGAGAAAGAGACAGAGCACGAATAGGGGAGAGGCAGAGAGAGGGAGACACAGAATCCGAAGCAGCCTCTAGGCTCTGAGCTGTCAGCACAGAGCCCAATGTGGGGCTTGAACCCAAGAACCATGGGATCATGACCTGAGCTGAAGTTGGATGCTTAACTGACTGAGCTATCCAGACACCCCTAATCTGGAGGAATTTTTAAGGCTTCATCCTGCCTGGACTTACCATTCAGCACCTTACCTCTGACCTTGGCCCCAGTTCTGCTTACAGAGCTCTGCTCTGCTGAGAGCTGGGCCTTAATCCTGGTTCATCTCTGCTTCATCTCTGTTTTACTCTTTGGTAAGGGTCCTAAGTCTCTGACTTGACCTGCCTGTCCACAATCCTTGTCCCCAGAAGTGGGTCCTGCCAGACCCCTCCCCAGAGACAAGTAGGCTTATAGGTGTGTCACAGATGGAGAAGCCTTCAGGAGCTCTCTAGACTATCTGGACAGAGCCCAGCCCAGGCGTGTCAGGAACATGGCTGGCAGTCCAATAACTGCCTCTAAAACTGCTTTGGGAAGAAGCCTGTCTGCAAGCCCCTACCAGGTAACCTTACTAGTTACTAGTACACCGTTCATTAACCATTCCTAACTCACTTAGAATTTGCCAGACCCTGTGTATAGCACTTCCCACACATTACCTTATACAATCCTGTGAGATAGGTATTCTAAGACCCACTTTACAAATTTTAAAAGTTTAGAGATTTGCCCAAGATCAGGGTAGGATCATGATCCAGCCCATCTGACACCAGCACCTGTGTTCTCCCTACTCTTCCTCATTATTACCTGGAGGACCTTTCCCAGTCTGCAGACATGTCTGCTCGTTCCTCATACATCTCAAAGACAACAGGGGGTAGAGAATTCTGAAACACATTCCCCTGGCTGTCTAATTATTACATTCAAACACACACACACACACACACACACACACACACACACACACGCATGGAGTCATAAGGCAAGGCCTCAGCCAGCTGATGTCTCCACTCAAAATTAATAGACAGCTGCATTGGGGCATCTCAGGACTAACCACATTTATATTTAATAATAACTATCAAGTTATTATCTTTGACATTAATGGCAGGAATTTGAACAGATAATTACAGCTCAAGACATGAACTTCTCTTTTGCTTACTAAAAATCATAGGGGACTTGCCTATGACTGAGGCCTGAGTCATTACATACACTGCAAGAACTGCCAGCAGTGAGCAACAATCACAAGACTATCAAGCATTGTGACACAGACATTTTTTTGATACCTACTGCACACCAAGTAGCAAAGTCCAGTGGCTAGAGCTCTGAATTGACTACTCAAAGGTCCGGGTTTGAACCCCAGTTCTGCTACCTATCTGCTGTGTGATCTTGGGTAAGTTACTCTGTGTCTCTGAGCCTTGGTGAAAAGAGAGAATGGAACCAACTGGACTTTCTAGAGGTCTCCTCTAGATTTGGCATTCTACGGAGAGACAAAGAGGCTTCAGATCCCACACAGTAGGGGCCAAAAGAAAGTCTCTTTGGGGAGTCGGCTGTCCATGGGAAAGACCAGGAAGGACTCTTCTATGTTAGAAATGGTTGGCCTTTGAATGTAAAATACCTGATTTAGTGAAAATAATTATCAGAATGATGAATGCCTGCATGCATGCATTTATTCATTCATTCATTCATTCAGGACAGAAATGGCCAACCCAACCTTTACTCAAGTCCTGACTCTGCAAAGAGTCACAAGCTTTAGAGTCAGCCACTCTTGGGTTGGAGTCCCAGCTCCAACTCTTACAACCATTGGCAGGTTGTTTAACCTCCCGAACCTCAGTTTCTGCATCTTTAAAATGAGATAATAGTTCTTACTACCTCTATTTCCCCCGTTTGCCAAAGACTAAGAACACACCCACTTGACCACACTCAGATCAAAGGAAGCTTGTACACATCTGAGATGCTTGTACAGATGTACACATCTGAGAAGCTTGTACACCCACAGGACTGCTAGAAAGTCAAAATTAGCTTCTTAACTCACAAAATAGGTCTTTTATATCCCATACTCATCATCAGTATAGTTGGAGCTCCCCATTCATTTAACAAGCTTCTTTGGAGCATCCTGTTGTGTTAGGTCTAAGTATTCACAAGTGAATAAACATGGCTTCCATCCATACCAAACCTAAAGTCTAGAGGGGAAGAAGTACATACAAACAGCATCTACAGTTGAAGGTATTCTCAGCAGTTTGCATCCCAGCACAATGCAGACAGGCGCTGTATAAATATTATTTGAAAAGAAAAAAAAATTAATAGCAAGATAAGGGAAATCCAGAGTACCACGGGACCACATAATAGGGAAACCAAATTAGACATGGAAGGTTGCAAGAGCTTCCTTGAGGAAGAAATATTTCAGAGAAGGAATATTCCAAAGGAAAAATCACATGCAAATCTAGAGGGAAAGCACAGATTTCGGTCTATCAGAGAACTGAGAGCAGTTCAGTGACTATTGTTCAGAGGTCATAAGCAGTGAGAGACAAATCTGCACAGGTACACATGGAGTAACTCTTAAAGGGCATTGTAAGATCATGTAAGGAGGCATGATTTTCCAGAGAGCAGTAGGGAGCCTTTAAGGGCTTTTAAAAGGCAGACACATCATTAGATATTTATTTTAGAGCTATGGTTCTTAAATCTTAATGTACTTAGGTATTACCTCAGGGTTTTGTTAAATGCAGATTCTGATTCAGTAGATCTGGGGTGGGACCTAGGATTTTAGGAGTCTAGAATCATGCATTTCTAATGAATTCCCAGATGATGTCATTGGATGTGATGTCCATGGACCACGATTTGAGCACCAAGATGTTAGAGTGGTCACTCTAACCAGTTTTGGAAAACAGATGAGGATATAGCAGGACCAAGGAGGCAGATACACCAATTAAATGAGCGATAGTGAGGAAGTGGGCTGAGGAAGAGGCAAAGGGAACAGAAATAGGTGAGCAGAGATGGAATATTACAGGATTTGTTGGGGGAGAAGGCAAGGTTGGTGCTCTGGTCCATGGCTTAGGCATCCGAGTGAATCAAGGTGGCATTCACCAACACTGGAACCCAGAAGGAGAAACCAAATTTGGGTGAGAAGATGAATTCATCTTTTTGTTTGTTTGTTTGTTTGTTTATGAGAGAGAGAGAGAGAGAGAGAGAGAGGGAGAGAGAGCACACAAGCAGGGAAGGGGCAGAGAGAGAGGGAGAGAGAGAATCCCAAGCAGGCTTTGAGTTGTCAGCAAAATACAAAGACCAAGTGAGTAGTTCTATACAGACCTGTAGTTCAGAAGACAATTCTAGACTGAAGACATATATCTGGGAGCCATCAGTAGGTAGATTTTTAGTTTTGCTTCTCTATAATGCCAAAGAAGCTAGGGCTACAATTTCCTTTCTTCTTTTTCTTTTTTAATATTTTTTAACATTTATTTATTGTTGAGAGACAGAGAGAGACAGAGCACAAGCAGGGGAGGGGCAGAGAGAGAGGGAGACCCAGAATCTGAAGCAGACTCCAGACTCCGAGCTGTCAGCACAGTACCCGATGCAGGGCTTGAATTCACGCACCATGAGATCATGACCTGAGCTGAAGTCAGACACTCAACTGACTGAGCCACCCAGGCGCCCCATACAATTTCCTTTCTTCTGACAGCCTTTGAGGTACTTCCAATGCAAGGGGCAGGGAGCAGGAAGCAGGCAGCTCCATGGCACTCCCCTTCTTGAGCCTATCCATTGCTCTCCCACAATCCCCCACAAGCAAACATGAATGGGGTGTGCAGGAAGAAGAGTGCTCCCTCACAGAGTCCTGGTGGGAAGCTCATCTTGGGACTCTGCTTCTCCCCACTGAAATCCAAACTCAATCTCCCTCAGAGTATTTGAGAAAATGAATGAAAGATTACAAAGGATATCTGGCACAATGCCTGGAAGAGAGTGGAAAGAGGGAACTAGGTTATAGTCACATGCAGTATCATGCCCAGGGGCCAGCACGAACTTGGCAGGACTTAAATCCCAGTAGGTCTGATAAGCTCCAGACAGGAACAAGCATGGGAAACAAGAAATACAGGAGGAACTCCTGCATCTATGGTCAAATAACATTTGGCAAAAGAGCCAAAAATATTCAATAAGGAAAGAATAGTCTCTTCAACAAACGGTGTTTCAAATACTGGATAACCACATGCAGAAAAATGAAGTTGGACCCTTATCTTACATGACTCACAAAAATTAATGTGAAATGGATTAAAGACTTAAACATTAGATCTGATCATAAAATTCCTAAAAGAAAACATAGGGAAGAAGCTCCTTGACATTGGTCTTGGCAATGATTTTTTTAATAAAACACCTAAGCACAGCAACAAAAGAGAAAATCAACAAATAGGACTATATCAAACTAAAAAGCTTCTGCACAGCAAAAGAAATGATCAACAAAATGAAAAGGCAGCCTACAGAAAGGGGGAAAATTCTTGTAAACCATATATCAGATAAGGAGTTAATATCAATAAAGAACTTCTACAACTGAAAACAACAGTAAGCAGAAAAACCCAATCTGTTTAAAAAATGGGTAGGGGAATTAAATAGACATTTTTCCAAAGAAGACATCCCAATGGCCAACAGGTACATGAAAAGATGCTCAACATTACTAATCACTAGCAAAATACAAATCAAAGGCACAACAATACATCGCCTTACACCAGTTAGAGTGCTATCATCAGGCAGACAAGAGATAACAAGTGTTGGCAAGGATGTGGAGAAAAGGGAACCCTTGTGCACTACTGGTAGAAATATAAATTGGTTCAACCACTATGGAAAACAGTATGGAGTTTTCTGAAAAACTTAAAAATAGAACTACCATGTGATTCAGCAATCCCACTTCTGGCTATATAGCCAAAGGAAATGAAAACAGGGTATCAAAAAGATATCAACACTCCCATGTTTATTGCAGCATTATTCACAATAGCCAAGTGTCTATCAAAGGATGAATGGATAAAGAAGATGTGGTTATACAATGTAATATCATTCAGCCACGACAAAGAAGGAAATCCTGCCATTTGCACAGCATGGATGGACTTTGAGGGTATTATGCTAAGAAAGGTAAGTCAGACAGATAAAGACAAGTACTGTATGATATCACCTATATGTG
This sequence comes from Acinonyx jubatus, assembly GCF_027475565.1. Taxonomy (NCBI): domain Eukaryota; kingdom Metazoa; phylum Chordata; class Mammalia; order Carnivora; family Felidae; genus Acinonyx; species Acinonyx jubatus. The sequence continues at coordinate 45,036,965 of NC_069383.1, read as the reverse complement.
GAATCTTATAAAACTAAACTTGTAAAAACAGGGAGTAGAACGGTGGTTACCAGGGGCTGGGTAATAAGGAAATTGGGGAGAGGTTGCTTAAGGGTGCAGACAGAGAACTAGCAGATAAATAAGTCAAGAATATCTAGTGATTATAGTAAACAATACTGTATAATGAACTTCAAAGTAGTTAGGAGGCTAGATCTTAACTGTTCTCATCACACACACATACACAAAATTATATGGCATACTGGAGGCGTTAGCTAATGCTACAATGGTAATCATTTGCAATATAATCAAATCAATACCTTACATACCTTAAACTTACACAACATTATATGTCAATTATAGCTAATTTTTTTAATAAAATAATATAAAAAATATTCCCAGTTCCCAGGAGATAACTGGCCTTGTGCATCAGACTAATTATGGAAATCATAGCACAAAGTTGTGGAACCAGGCGTGAGGTTGCTGCTTTGTTGACACACCAAGCTACTGGCCTGGAGCCCCTTAACACCCCAAAATCAGGCCTGAGACCTGTTCCAGAGACTAGAATGGCCAAGTAGCTCTGGTTCTGGAATTGTAAAGATGCTATTTCACACATCCATACCTTTACTGACACAGCTCCCTCCATTCTTTCCTTTGTCTCTCTACCCTTTCCTTACAAAATCTAGCTCAGGTCAGCTTTTGCCAGAAGATGCCCCTGGACCCTCCACTCCTGCCTTGGTGTCCCCACTTACTCGATATAGAAAACCATCATATCCTCGACATCAATTTATTGTGTATATATACTGTGCCTCCTTCAATAGATTGTGAGCTCCAGATGGCTACTGCACTGGAATGATAGCAAGGTAACATCTAAATGTAATGGCCGGAGTCTGCTGAATGAATAGACTGACTTTCATTTTCATCACTATGACTGACTTGGTTCTCAAGGAAAAAACACTCCTGGCACAGGACACCTAAATGCTGGTAAAACATTTTTTAATCCACCTACATGGCTGAACTGGCAGAAAAGTAAAAGACATGCTCAGAAGTTAGAAACAATGAGAAACCATAAATCCAGAGAGATAAGCAAGTGCTAAAACTGACATTCTCTCTGGAGGCATCTGCCCATCCCCAGTGGTTAGGGACTGATTTTAATGGGCCTCATGAGCATAAGAGGACAGGAAATAAAGCATGGAATCAGAATGAGGTAGAAGGCTGAAATAGAGATCTCACCAAAAACTAGGATCTCCAAAAAAAAAGCGTCATCCTCAACTATATGAACTAGATCTTTAAAAAAAACCTTCCCTATGGGGCACCTGGGTGGCTCAGTCGGTTAAGCATCTCACTTTGGCTCAGGTCATGATCTCACGGTTTGTGAGTTCAAGCCCCACATCAGGCTCTGTGCTGACAGCTCAAAGTCTGGAGCCTGCTTTGGATTCTGTATCTCCCTCTCTCTCTGCCCCTCCCTAGTTCACACTCTGTCTCTCTGTCTCTCAAAAGTAAATAAACATTAAAAAAAAAATTTTTTTTTTTTTAAATTTTAAAAAACTTTCCCCATGGTATGGGCAAACAGCAGAGATATTAAATGTTTTGACCTTGACTCTGAGTAGAGTATGAAAAAAATGGGGGGGGGGGGGGGGGGGAGGGAATTCCCTAGAGAATTCTTTTTTTTTTTTTTTTTACATTTATTTATTATTGAGAGGCAGAGACAGATAGAGCATGAGCATGGGATGGGCAGAGAGAGGGGGAGACACAGAATCCAAAGCACACTCCAGGCTCTGAGCTGTCAGCACAGAGCCCGATGCAGGGTTCAAACTCACAAACCATGAGATCATGACCTGAGTGGAAGTCAGATGCTTTACTGACTGAGCCGCCAAGAGAATTCTTAATCACAAGGCTTCACTCACATGGATTCAGAACTGAAATCGATACTACATGTAGGGACAGAAAAACCCAAAGTCAAAAATCTAGTTTAAAGTGGTTCCAGGTTGACCAGTAAATCCTATGCAGAGTGAACAAAAGGAAAATCATACCAAATGCATTGTATTCAAACTGTAAAACACTAAAAGAGAAAAAAATCTTGAAAAGTAAATTTAATTCTTAGTACAGCTAGAAGAACCTCGGATGGAATAAAATTTCTTCCTCCCCTTCAACACAAATAAGTTGAAGGTAAGAAAAAAAAATAAAAAAGGAAAAGGAATTACCTTGCAAACAGTAGTCATAAAAAAAGCTGAGGGCTCCCGGGTGGCTCAGTTGGCTAAGCCTCCAACTCTTGATTTCAGCTCAGTCTTGATCTGAGACTGAGTTTGTGGGACTGAGCCCCACATCAGGCTCTGCCTGGACAACATGCGGCCTGCTTAGGATTCTCTCTCTCCCTCTCTCTCTCTGCCCTTCCATGCTCATGCTCTCTGTCTCCCTCTCTCTCAAAAATAAACATTTATAGGGGCGCCTGGGTGGCTCAGTCGGTTAAGCGGCCGACTTCAGCTCAGGTCATGATCTCGCGGTCCGTGAGTTCGAGCCCCACGTTGGGCTCTGTGCTGATAGCTCAGAGCCTGGAGCCTGTTTCAGATTCTGTGTCTCCCTCTCTCTGACCCTCCTCTGTTCATGCTCTGTCTCTCCCTGTCTCAAAAATAAATAACACGTTAAAAAAAATAAAAAATAAACAATAAATAAATAAATAAACATATATATATAATATAAATATATAAATAATATAAAATAAATATATAGTATAATATATAAATATAAATATATATATTTATATATGTTATTTCTATATAAATATATATAAATATAAATATATAATATATATAATTTATAAATAATATAAATATATAAATAATATAAAATAAACATTTAAATATATATATTAACGTAGCCAAAAAAGAATGTTTTATAATGATAAAAAGATCAATTCATCAAGAAGATATATTCATTATAAACATATACACACCATACACACCTAAGAACAAAGCCCTAAAATACATGAAGCAAAAATTGACAGAACTGAAGGAGGAAACCAACAATTCAACAATAGTAGAAGGAGAATTCAATACCACTCTCAATAATGGTTAGAACATCTAGACATAAAATCTAAAAACATAACCTTATGCTACTTGAATTATTTGAAGACCTCTTCAGATTCCCTGCCAATTTTGCCTGAATCTGTGCCAACACTCGAATCATTTATTTTGTCTTACTGTTGCCAGGAGATCATGAACACTCACCCCATTTTATGTCTTCCCTTAACCAATGTTTTATGAGATATTTTCTCAGTGCCACAAACAATTCAATATTTATGGGAAATGTATAACTTATGATTTGCTTAATAATAATAAAAGGAAAAATGCAGGTTACTAATGACTCAGAAATGACGCAGTGTAGAGCTGTCGTTATACAAGGCTATTTGTGGAAATTTTAATTGTTGAGAAATAAGAACACAAAAAGCTTCGTTGGAACCCCTGGGTTTTGGTAATTAAGGTGTATTGTCTGCTAGTGATGCAAAGGTTGTGGAAAACTATGAAATGTCTCTCTGGTTAATGCTTTTTTCAAACAGTAAGAGATTATCCAGAAAGTACATTATCCAGAGGAGAAACTGTTAGGAAAAAAAAAAGCTACGAAAAAGAGGCTGAAAGAGAGGCAGGATAGAGGTTTCCAACTATATGAAGGGCTGCTATATGGAAAAGGTGATAAACCTGGCCTATAACTACTCAGTTATTCAACAAACATTTGAGTATATAATTTGTGCCAGGAATTGTATTAGATGCTAGTAATACAAGAACGGGGAGAAACCAGCATCAAGGAGGAAAAGACATGTACAGCATATCACCTCACAATGTAATAAGTGCAGCAATCAAAACAGGTACAGGGAAGAGTGTGCTGTAAGAGTAAATACACTATGGGAAATCAGGGTAGCCTTCTTAGAGGAGGTGGCTGTTCAGCTGAGAAAGAAATTAAAGTTTACCAGAAAGATGAAGAGGAAAAGGACTACAGAAAGAGGCATGAGCAAGAGGTACAAAGGCATGAAAAGGGATGGAATGTATGAGGAAATAAGTGATTCCATATTGAGGGTACAGAGTAAGGGTAGGAGGCAGTCAAACAGGAGGTGAACAGGTGCACAGAGGCCAATTAGGATGGGCTTAAACTCTTATTGGCAATCAGAGAAGGGAAATTATAGTTCTTATATGCTATTTCAGTGGAGCTAAAGTAAAACCTGGGGTGAAGTTACAAATTATAGGGAAAAAATATTGGGTCGATATAAGAAAAAACATTTTAATTAGCTAGAACTGCAAAACCAGGAAGTTGTTTTGCAGAATACTGATCAACACCAGTAGCAGCCAGAGATATGTGTTACAGAGACAATAAAATTTGTTAGAGAGATAATAAAAAGGATTCCCAGGAAAATCTATATGAGGAAAACTTTAAAACACTCCTAACTTGAACAACTGGAAAAGCACCCTTTGTCCTCGGATAAAACAACACAACATCATTTAACAGTGCCCTCTCCCCAGACATTTAGTTTGTATCCAATTCTTGACTATTATAAACAGTGAACACCTTTGTTCAGTGGCATGCTGGCAAATGTTTAACAACTGGGGGAGGAGGCCTTGATTTCTAGTGTTTTCCCTGGTATAAATACTCTGGCATGGGTGCTTTCAAGCTACTTTCATAAAGCCACTGAATGGGGGATTGGGATTTTAGTTTTCACAAGCCAACAAGCCGTCCCCAACACACCGCTGCTTCTCCTTAAAGCCTTGTCTCCATATTGCATTATATTCTTAAATTCATTGGTGTGGAATGATTGGAATACTAAACACAAGTACTTTGGTGGAATCCTTATACATACTGAACAAGATACTCTTTTTTAAAGTCCTGGAAAAGTCTGATATCATACATAGAGCTCTAAACCTGGAGAGTTCACTGTTCCCGTCTCTGAGGAACACAGCATGCTGTGTATGTCTCTAAACTGACACCGTTTTATAATTGTCTTTCCAACAAGAGTATGAGACCTCAAGAGAAAAGGACTCTGCCTTACTCGCATTCATACCACGGTAACTGACACGGAAGTATCTATCACAGAAAATGGTTTTTGGATTGCATGAATGAACAAATGAAGAAACCTGAGTTCTAACCCCAAATCTGCCTCTCACTCAAGGCTTGACCTTTGCCAAAGCAGTCTCCTTCTCTAAATCTGAATGTCCTCCTTCATTTTTCCCCAATATGTCCCACAGACATGCTCTATACAGAAAAGGCTGGGGCGGGGGGGGGGGGGGGGGTCGTGATTAAGACAGTTGGAAAATATTGAAAAAATCAGGTTGGACTCTGCTCTTAGAGTCACAGAGCACATTTCTAGAACAAAGCGTCTGAGAAGCCCAGCAGTGAGTAAAGCAGTTTAACTTTGTCTTACCACATGCATTTGTCCATGGAAACCTTCCTGTTCTCAGTATTGGATACTGAACTAGAAAGGTGTTCAAGGCTCTTTCGTGCTCTGATGTTTTATGATTTGGTCACAGAATAGCTCCAACTGAATTTGAAACTCAAGCTAGACGTTGAAAATTAAATCACAGGGGCGCCTGGGTGGCTCAGTCAGTTAAGCGTCCGACTTCGGCTCAGGTCACGATCTCGCGGTCCGTGAGTTCGAGCCCCGCGACGGGCTCTGTGCTGACTGCTCAGAGCCCGGAGCCTATTTCAGATTCTGTGTCTCCCTCTCTCTCTGACCCTCCCCCATTCATGCTCTGTCTCTCCCTGTCTCAAAAATAAATAAACGTTAAAAAAAAATCTTATAAAAAAAAAGAAAGAAAATTAAATCACAAATGTTAAGAGAGTGAGGTCATGAATGTGCTATTAGTTGGCATTTGTATTTGTAGTGTCATAATACAGAAGGTCCCCTTCCCCCTTACACATCCCTGATAGGGTCACTTCTGAGCAAGTTCCCACCCTAACATGTACCTTGCAAGCCAGAGTCACCTAGATGTCCTGTGCTCTTCACTGTGATTCAGAACCCACCTTCACTTTGCCTGAGTGGTTCCTGGGTAAAATGTATCACTTTTTCCATCTAAGGTCCCAGTATACACAGACTTCCCATTTTCTCACCTTTTGTAAATTGCCATAGACTTGACCTAATTGATGGTCATAACCTTGCTTGCACCATTATCTAAACTAGTAGCCTCCAAAGTGTTTTGATTGTACATATCAACCTGGGAAAATATTTTGGTGTGCACTCCCAATTTATCGTATTCATTTATTTGTAAATTATGGGCATGCTCTGTTGTCCTGATATAATATGGCTTTTATTAATTTTTTTATGTTTATTTATTTTTGAAGGAAAGAGAGGCAGAGCATGAGTGGGGGAAGTGCAGAGAGAGAGGGAGACACAGAATCTGAAGCAGGCTTCAGGCCCTGAGCTGTCAGCAGAGTCCGACGTGGGGCTCAAACCCACGAACTGTGAGATCATGACCTGAGCCAAAGCCGGATGCTTAACCGACTGAGCCACCCAGGCGCCCCTCTAATATGACTTTTATTAAACTCAGAAGAATATAAACATAAATCAAGTGAGGAAACAAAATAAACAGAAGTAGAAGTTCTAGTGTTTTTGTACAACCCCCAGCAGGTTAACTTGGGCTCCCCCAGTGTGCATGTCCCTTGCTTTGGAGACCAGCCCTTAGGTTACAAGGAAAAGTAGAGGTTACATCAGGCTCCCAAGCTGAGCGGACGAGCTCTACTAACATGACCATTCCTGCTTCCAAGAGGGGTGACTAGCCTTCATTGGAGAACCTGTAGCAGTTAAGCATTTCAGCAGAGTGGACTTTAACTTGAAGTGGACCTCGTTTCAAATTCTGGTTTTATCAGCTTGCTGGTATGTGACTTTGAGCACATACTATTTAGTACTAATAGTATCTCTCTTTTTTTTTAGGGACTTACTAGGTGTCAGGCAGTCTGCTAAGTATTTTGATACACAGAACCTATTTATCCTTATATCTGTCATGCAATGAAGATATTATTATCCCCATTTAATAACTTGGGGAAAATAAGACCCTAAAACGCTATGGAATTTGCCTAAAATGAAACCTCTATCTGTCTCACTCCAAATTCCTGACTCCTGAGCACCACACCCTACTGCCTCCCATGCTCACCCTCTCTGAGCCTCTGGTGTTTTATCTACGAAGAGGAGATAAATAGTATTTATATAATGTGAGCACAGCACCTAGGCTCAACAAATGTTAGCAGTAATTGTTAGACCCCCCCCCCCCCCCCCCGCCAGGTAAGTCCCCAAAAAGGTGCCAAAGGTAAGTCATCAGAATAAGAATATGTAGAAAGTTAATGACGTTGGGCCCTGACAAAAGAAGGTGCTAGAAGGGAGCCGCAGGTAGCCCAGTAGAGGGCCAGAATGTGTGGGTATGTGCCCTGCCCTGCCTATTCCTGTGGCCTTGAAGGCAGGGGTTTCAGAGCTGCCTGCCAGACCCACCTGAAGTGCAGGTGGGAGCCTAGGACCTTCCCAGCTACCTGATTCCAGATTAACATCATCAGCTACTTCTTCTCTGACTCCATGGTCATACGCAAATTTCTGAAAGCATTTCAGCTCTCCATGGAGGAGAGAATTCACGGACCATTAATGTTCTATAACAGGGCAACTAAATTAATAAATTGACACTTTTGAAACTCCAAGACGTGGAAGAAAGATCACAAGCCTAAGGACCTGGCTCCCACGCTGCCTGGACAGCTGTGTGATTTCAAGGCATCATCTATTTCCCTATTTCTCTACCATAGACTTCCACTTCCCCAAATTGCTAAGGTCCCTTTTTCCTCTTCTAAGTTCTAAAGCTGAGGCACTTAAATCCCCTGTTCCACAGCTTTCCCTCTTATGAAACAATCAACGTTGCTCCCCAGCAGTGAGAGCCAGCAGGGTTTATTTTAAGGCTTGAAGATACTCAGGAGGAAGAAGCCGTATCATAAATATAAACTAGCACTAAAATCACTCATTACTTTAATCATTAAAAGCATCCTGAGGTATGGAAACATAAAGGTTGCAACAATCACACTCTCTATTTTTAAGTTTATTTATTTAGAGAGTGGGGGGGAGGGGCAGAAAGAGAGGGAGGGAGAGAGAATCCCAGGCAGGCTCCACACTGTCAGCACAGAGGCCCACTTGGGGCTTGATCTCAAGAACCATGAGATCATGAGCTGAGCCGAAATCAAGAGGCTGGTGCTTAACCAACTGAGCCACCCAGGCACCCCCAAACCCCTGTCCTCTCTAAATTTGTAGGATTATTGGGTTGGTTTGCCCTTCACTGTTTGCTGTTGATTTGATTTGCAGTCAACAGGAAACCACTCCATGATTCAGTCTGATTCCATTCAATAAACACTTCTTCTACTCCTCCACTTTGGCAGGGAGCTCCCTAAATCACATTTTACATCGACAGGTTCAACAATGCTCGCAGTACTCTTACTCAGTACCAGTCACAGTGTTGGGGACTGGGAATGGGGAGAGGGCTGTAAAAGATGACAGATGCCCGTTTACCATTTCTTTTTTTTTTTATTTTTTATTTTTAAGGGTAGCAAGGTTAAGAAAAATTACAACAACAATTCAAAACCTACCCACGTTACCATTACCACCCTCAACACAAAAATTGTCACTATTGCATCCATCCCTCCGTGTGCATCCATAATTATTAGCCCAGTGACCAAGCACCTGCACTGAGGAGTGAACTGTGGGGGGGGCTGAATCCCAGCCCCACCCCCCGCCAGCCAGGGAGGTGGGCCAGAGACCTCAGACAAGTTCTCTGGACTCTGTGCACTTCTCTTTTCTTGTGGATCAAATGGGAACAAGGGTGGTCCTTATGTTATGAGGGCTGAAGGAATTATACATGTAAAGGATTTAGAAAGTGCCTACCACATAGCAGGCAGCCAATAAATGGGTGCTGTTAATTACGGCATCCACACTAGTGTTTAACTTCATTTCCAATAGCTGTTATTTATTTGTTCGCCGGCATTGATGACTCTACATATTCATCGTGCCCATTTGCTCCATATGCGAGGGGCTAGGGGTGCTCCTTGGAGTTGTCTCATTTTTCTTGGCTGTGACAAGGAAGTAGGGAGATACACCCTCCAGTCAAAACCCTGCGTAGTGCGGTATGACTTGAGCAAAAGAAAGAAGCAAAGAGCCAGGATTGGGCAGACCTCTTTTCCATCTTTGCTTGCCGCTTGCCCCTCTTCCCGTTATATACCCCCTCCAGATCACCCTTGCTAACAACTGATATGTATTCTTTACTTTGTTAATGTCCATCTAACCATATGTAAACTTACAGGGGGTGGGTGTGAGTGTACATGTGACAAAAGAGTGTTTGCTTTCTTAAAAATGGGATCATATGATAATATATTTCTATCCATCTTGCTTTTCTCACTTGAAGTATCTCAGCTGAAGGTGGGTTTCTTCATAAGCATGGACTTACAATTTTAAATGGAGCATTTACTTCAGCAAGACTTTATCTATGGGAGCCCTGTGGGGCCTGGGTTGAGGATAGCTCTCTCCAGCAAGCATTTACATTTCCTTTGCCTGGAACCCAGGGCAACTACCAACCTAAGTCAACTTTATTTTGGACACTATCGTATATTAGAAAAAAGTACCTATTTATATATTATGTTGACTACTATAAGCTCACTTTATAGTGTCCCAGAGCAGACGGTAATGTGAACTGGGAACTCAAACACCAGCAATAGCAGACCTTCAGAAATGAAGGCTTAAAACAGATTTCTGTTTTTCTCTGCCCGAACCCAGGATAAAACCAGTAACATTTTGCTTTGTTTTTTCTCCTTGCTGGTAGACAAAATTTCCTTTGGCACATGCATTCACAAAGGTCCTGGCTTTGTGCAGGGGTTTCAGTTCCAATTCCCTAGTTAACCCAAGTCTGAGGCCTGGTCTCCTGCCACCTCCCCCCGCCACAGTGTTTAAAACCCAGTTACTGAGGGGTGCCTGGGTGGCTCAGTTGGTTGAGCATCCTACTTCGGCTCAGTTCATGATCTCTCCATTCACGAGTTCAAGCCCCATGTCGGGCTCTGTGCTGACAGCTCAGAGCCTGGAGCCTGCTTTGGATTCTGTGTCTCCCTCTCTCTCTGCCCCTCCCCAACTCGTACTCTGTCTCTGCCTCTGCCTCTGTCTCTCTCTCTCTCTCTCTCTCTCTCTCTCTCAAAAATAAATGAAACATTAAAAAAATATATAAAAATAAATAAATAAGTAAAACCTGGTTACTGAGATCAGCAGCCCCACTGCACTTCTTCGGCCCCCTAAGAGTTTCTCTTAATTTCCTGCAATAACAGCTCTGCATTTAAAGAGCTGTTTGCTGTGCTTTATCAATTATTCTAGGAATTTATAAGATGAGATTTCAGGATACCTACTCCATCCCTGGAGATCAGACGGAAGTCAGAAGCCCATTAGCATAGTTGTGTCCATTAGATGCACATCCATCCTCCATGCATTGGATGATTAAGTCATCACGCTTATGCAGCTCGGGATACTTTCCAAAGTGCCTTTCAGGTCCATTATATTCTTCGGTAAACTCAACAAGTCCATAAGGTAGATACTACAATATCATTATTTTCATTTTATAGAAAAGGAATAGATGCTGAGAGAAGCTAAGTGTCTTACCTCACAGGGGCCAAAAAGCAAAGTGGAGGCAAACTGGGAGTAGCATCCTGGCTTCACCCACTGCCTTTCCCCTGCACCACCAGCCTGCTATCACAGCCACAGACTGATCCCCTGGCCTCTCATGAATTCTCCCACCCCACTTCTTGAGCTCCTACTGTGAGCCAGACCCAGAGTCAGGCACTGGGATTGAAAAACTGAAGAAAAGAAAGCCCTTCCTAGGGGCTCCTAGGTTGGCAGGGGAAAATAAAGTAAAACCCTCAAGTACAACACACTCAGGTACAAACTGTAGAGAGAACAATAATGAGGAGAGCACAAATTTGCCCAGATGCCATCGATGACTTCTATTTCTAGTATACGAAGGCGGAAAAAAAAAATGCTATTCGAAGCTGGTGCAGACTTCCTCTTGTTCAGCAAAACATATTGATGTTTGCAGTAAAACCCCTCCATAATGCAAAAAATGAAATCCAGAAAATCCAATTGCATGGAATGCTGAAGTTGCATTATTGCAAGGTTAATGAAAAGCAATACTTTTCAGAAGAATTTCCAGTTACTGTACAAGGCACATGCATGCGGGACTGTGGAAGCACTCTTCAGAGCTGTTTGGTTTTCTTGACTGAGACAGGGAGGCCTGGAAACACACCCTCCAGTCAAAGCTCTGTGTAGGACGCCTGTGAGCTGATTGGGAAGAGATGGAAGGGCCAGACTCTAACTGACCAACTAGTGTAGCCAGGGTCGTGGCGTGGCCTCCTTCCTCTGGAAGACAGGCAGTGTCTTGATGGGAGTCGGGAATGCTTTAAACTGATCACAAAGGAGTCACTCCCTCACTCCATCACATTCCTCCACCACATTCCCCCCACCCCCACAAGTGATGGGATTTAAAAACCAGGTGCCAGGGTGGCTTAGTCAGTTAAGTGTCCCAGCTTGGCTCAGATCACAATCTCATGCTTTGTGAGTTCAAGCCCCGTGTCGGGCTCTGTGCTGACAGCTCAGAGCCTGGAACCTGCTTTAGATTCTGTGTCTCCCTCTCTCTGCTCCTCTCCTGCTCAGTCTCTCTCTCTCAAAGATAAATAAACATTTAAAAAAAAATTTTTTTAATAAAATCCAGCTGGGCAGAGGGAGGGAAAAATGGTCACTTTGTGCTGCATCTGAATTTCATCATCCCAGGGCACCATTATCACCAGGTTCTATTGTATTTAACTGTGAAAAGGTAAGCTGCAGCACGTCAGCTGGAGGGGAAGTGGGACTGAGGGAACTAGAAACTTTCCATAAAAGGTAAGAAAACTTTTGAGGGGCAGGGAAGGTGATACTAGGTCAGAAAGAGAAAAGAGCAAAGCAACAAGAGGTAGGCCAAGAGACAATGTGAAGAAAACAACCGAGGAGTTTAATGTACGATTTTCAGTTGTTTGCTGTGCTGAGCTCAATGTTGCCCACCTCCTCTGCCCATAAACTGCTTCACCCACAATCTTGGGTGAGTGGTACTCTGGGCAACCATGCAATCAGAGCTGTGTTCAGTGGGGATGCCGTGGGGTGATGTGCAGGCAACAGCAGGCAGAGGGAAGAAACGGAGAGACAGCACCACAGAATCTGGACACTGGAAACTTGGGGTGGTGGGGAGGACTGTGCATGGCCCACTAGTTAACCTGGTAGGGGGACTTGAGCCCATCCTGCTTAAGCGTTCAGTAAAATTCAGAGAGACATAAGAGAACACTCAAGCCTAAATAAATACATTATAAAATCTGAATGAAAGAGAGAATTTACTAGGAAGATATAATTTGCCTAAAGATTCCTCAGAAGAAACCAAAAATCTTGAGCGGTATCCAGTTTCTAGAGAAGAAAGAGAACAAGTTGTCAAAAATGTGCCCCCCTACACACCTCAAAAACAGCAGGCCCAAGGTTTCAAAGGGCAGGTGATTTCAATGGTATTTAAACTGGTCTAGAGTATAGAAAGAAAATCTTCTTTTTGTAAAGAAAGTATTACATTGGTATCAAAACCTGGTAAATGTTTCACACATGGTAAAAACTAAAGACAAATCTCACTTCCTATCTATGCAAAAATCCTAAATAAAATATTAACCAACAGAAAGTAACAGCACATCAAAACAATAATATGTCTAATCTAAGTAAAGTTGATTCTAGGAAGGCAGAGATGGTTTCATATTAGGAAATCTATTGATTATTCATATTTATTGATCTAAGGAGAAAAGTCATAATGACTCCTTAGGGGATGAAATGGCATCTGATAAGCTTCTACCCCTAGTCTTGATTAAAAAAAAAAAAAAAAAAAAAAAAAAAAGGCCAAATACCCTACGAGCCAGCAGTTGCATTACTAGGTATTTACTCAAAGAAAACAAAAATACTGATTCAAAGAGACACACATACCCTAATGTTTACAGCAGCAGCATCAACAATAGCCAAATTATGGAAAGAGCCCAAATGTCCACTGACTGATAAATGGATAAAGAAGATGTGGTTATATATAAATATATACAAACACACATACAATGGAATATTACTCAACCATCAAAATGAATGAAATCTTGCCATTTGCAATGACACGGATGAAGCTATAGAGTACTATGCCAAGTGAAATAAGTTAGAGAAAGAAAAATACCATATGATTTCATTCATATGTGGGATTTAAGAAACAAAACAAATGAACATAGGGAGAAAAAAGAAGCAAAAGAGACTCTTAACAAGAGTGAACAAACTGATGGTTACTAGAGGGGAGGTGGGCAGAAGGATGGCTTAAATGGGTGATGGGTATTAAGGAGGGCACTTGTGATGAACACTGGGTATTGTATGTAAGTGATGAGTCACTGAATTCTACACCAGAAACCAATATTACACTGCATGTTAACTAGGTTGGATTTAAATTAAAATTCGGAGAAAAAAACATAAATAGATGACAGCCAAATAACATAGGTAGCTTTGAATAATTCTGTGGGTATGTGTACATATATGTATATAGGTAACATATATACATACATATACACATATACATATATCCTTGATATATATTCCTTAATGTTATTTTTCATATGTATGTATATATCATATACATATATATGATATGTACACATAATATCATATACATATATATGATATGTACACATACATACACTTATTCTGAAGACAGCAATCTAATAAAGTCAGAAACAAGAGGCTCACTCTATTACAACTTAACTTGGTCCCAGGAGTAATATGAATATAATTATAAACCTAACTACACAAGAGAAAGAAATGAGAAGTATAAAAACTGGAAATAGCAACATAAAACTATTACTGTGATGTGATATATCTGGAAACCATAAGAGAATCGACAAAAAAAAAAAAAAAAACTGCTATGAGCAACAGGAAAATTCAGTAAGACACATGATTGATAACAAAGAAAACTGGAAGGAGCCCCAAAATCCATCAGTTGGAGAGTGAGAGGTAAATTATACTATGTACACAGAAGAACACCCATTAAAAATAATGATGCATAACTATATTGATATAAAAAATGCTCACAAAATATTGAGTGGAAAAAATTACATTAAAAAATAGTATGTGTAATATAGTCCCATTTATATAATATGTATATATGTTTGCATGTGTGTGTTTTTGTGTGTGTGTATGCCTAAAGAGATATTTGGAAGGATGTGTACCAAAATGTAAACAGTAGTTATCTTTGGCTATTAGTTTGTTGATGATTTATTCTTTGTATTGTTCTACATTATTTGACATTTTTGCCAAAAGATTGTGTTATTTTTATAAAAATAATAAAGCCATTTTCAAATCATACTGAGACGTTAGAAGAAATTAATAGCCACTATCAGACGATGTTTTTGGTCCCTTGCAGCTATAGAGATTCATTAATGCTGTGTATGCCCTTATATCACACAAGGGTTTTGTTTGGGTGTGTATGTACAAAATTAGCCCTCAAAAAAGACAGACTTACTTACACTTGAATTCTCCAATCTCTCCTTTCCAGTGGATTAGAACTCAGACTTCACAAGAAGAGGAGAGACAAATCTCAATGGCTAAAACCTATACCTCTGTCAATGCCTTCCTTGTAAAATTTCCAGTGGCTGCACTATTCACAGTTTCAAAGAGTTCTGTTGTACAAACTTAGACATGGGGAAGATACTGTGCTGTGGAAAATGTCAGATGACCCCAAAATGGCTTTAGTGAAGACAATGATACTAGTGATAAAAATGCATGTAAAAAGATTAAATAAAATTGTTTTATGAGGGGTGCCTGGATAGCTCAGTAGTTAAGCCTCCAACTCTTGATTTCAGCTCAGGTCATGAGTTCAGGGTTGGTGAGATCAAACCCCTGGTTGGGCTCTGTGCTGACAGCAGGGAGCCTGCCTGGGATTCTCTCTCCCTCTCCCTCTCCCTCTCCCTCTTTCTCTGCCCCTCCTCCCCTCTCAAAATAAATAAATGAACATTAAAAATTTGCTTTAGGAAATGTAAGAGTGTAAAATGTAATATTCTAAATTAATGATTTTCTGCTACTTGAGATTTTTTAAGACTTTTTTTTTTTTTTGGTTGTGGGTTTGGTTTTTTGGTTTGGTTTGGTTTGTTTGTTTTGAGAGAAGAGAACACACAAGCAGGGGAGGAGCAGAGAAAGAGAGAATCCCAAGCAGGCTCTGCACTATCAGAGCAGAGCCCCCACACAGCTGGAACTCACGAACCATGAGATCATGACCTGAGTCAGATGCTTAAGGGACTGAGCTACCCAGGTGCCCCCACTTGGTATTTAATAGGTGTAACAAAAGTAACAAAAAATATGTATTAAAAGTAGACATGTGGCTTTTTTTTTCTATTCCCTTGAAAGTGTGTGTGTTCAAAGGAGGCCACTTAAAAAAAGATCTTTTTTCACATTTTCTCCAAAAGGAAAAAGAGTACTCGCCTTGTCATTTCATTACAGGACAGCTTGAGAAGCAGTATGGGGTCTGCAGGCAGAGGTCTAGAGCCCCTACTTAACTGGTACTCCTACCTTCTTTTTCCGGGCCCAGTGAAGCCCGAATCCAAGGACTGATGATAACAAAGCGAAAGGCTGGAGGCCGGGGCAGGGCAGGGGAACCGAGGACGCGCCTCCTTTCCTTTTCCCCGGGGAACCCACAATTAGTGTGGCTGTGGAAAAAATGACAGAGCGGAAAAGCAAAAAGTCTTGGTGGCTGATTTACAGGCTAGTCAGCTCCAAGGCCACGTGGTGGGTGAAAACCCACCGCAGAGCAGCTTTCCCCTGAGTTGGGCAGGGGCCGCCCTTAAGGAAGTGACCCGAGACTTAGATGGTGGTGGGGAGAAGGGGGCGGGGGGGCCAGAGAGCGGAGCTGGGCCCCACCCATCCCCGCCCCACCCACAGCAGCGCCCAGGGCCCGGATGCAGCGTCTGCCCGCCCACTCCACTCCAGGAGCCTTGTGAGGCGACCTGCCTTGCCAGTGATTGAGGCCTGGAGTCCTTCAGGGCGTGTGCAGATACTCACACTGACGGACGATGATATGTACAAGGAGCCCTGGGCAGTGATGGCAAGACACACTGAGCATCTTTGGTCTGAGATCAGAAGATCCTCCCAGAACCCTCCTCCCTTCCTCCTGTCCTTTCTCCCTCCTTCTCCAATGCAGAGAGGCTCAGGGTGTGCTTGGGAGTGACTTGGACATTTATATTCAGGGGTAGCGGTGAGAAGAGCCTCTGAGCACTCCCTGGAAGTGGAGAGAGATGGTCTGGAAGGGAGAGAGCTATGGAGACATCCCTGCCCTGCTCCTCCAGGAAACTCAAAATGTAACCAGAAAAGGGATATGGCCAAGTGGTTACTGCCTGCTAAGAAACCAGCTGACACTTTGCTGGACATTTTGATGCGGCTATATTGATGTGGCCCGGTGTTTTTGGAAACTTGGGGTTACTAAGAAATATGAACAATTTAATCAGCTAGCCTCATCCTTTGCCCACACCCCACCCCATTCCTTAACCTCACTCAGCCTGTATTTTCTTCTAAGTGTAAGGGAAAGTGGGCATGGGATGACAGGCTGAAGCTCAGGGAGGCTGCCAGGGATGAGCAAGCATCAGGATCAAGGTGAGAGATGGGGTGAGGCTCAGGCTTGGGGTGGGGGTCTGCTGGCATTCTTTGGTAAAACTGGTTTTGGGTGACAGGCTCAGAACTCCTCTAAATCATTAACAGGTTTAGTGGGGGGTAAGTGAGATAGAACTGCCAACAATGAGGAGCTGTGCGGAGAGTGACCCGGGGAGGGGGAGGGGAAACCACTGGCTTTGTGTGAGTCTACAGAGACCCAGAGAAGAACCACAGAGGGGAGCTAGCCTGAAACACCCACCCCATCCGTGCTTCCGCTCCCACTCCCAGCTGACAGACTTTGCCCCAGGTCAGGAGGACAAGGACGTTTGAAGATGTTGCTGCCCCCGCCTCAGGGCAGACTTGGCCTGAAAGCTGCAAAAGACCCAGCCTCTAAAGAGCAGCAAGCACCTTAGGAGTAAAGCCTGACACCCGCCCATCAGGGCCTTTTATTGCTCCACTCAGTCTCAAAGCTTTCTGGGTGAGCTGAGTGGCTCCCAACTGGAATAACCACTTCTGTGGCACAGGCACCGACAGCAAGAAGAGAAGCTCGGAGGCACCAGCAAAGCTGGTACAGAGCAGGAGTTAATCCTACTTCTGACTGGTTTCCTTTAGAAAATGATACTTTTTTAAGCACTGACAACTGCTTACTACTGGTTGTAAGGAAGTTATGCTAGGGGTGCCTGGGTGGCTCAGTCGATCGACTTCAGCTCAGGTTAAGATCTCACAGTCTGTGGGTTCAAGTCCCGCATTGGGCTCTGTGCTGACAGCTCAGAGCCTGGAGCCTGCTTCGGATTCTGTGTCTCCCTCTCTCTCTGCCCCTCCCCTGCTCATGCTCTGTCTGTCTGTGTCTCTCAAAAATAAATAAAACGTTTAAAAATATTTTTTTAATAAACACTAAAAAAAAGAAGGCTTAAAAAAAAGGAAGTTATACTAAAAATGCATTATTTTTATTTGGATTAATGTGTCCAATAAAATCACACCCTGACGAAGACCCTCTCCTTCACCAAACTTTGGTTAGGCTCCTCTCAGTCTCTCAACTAGGCCTCAACTTTGGCCTTGCCCGTTCCTCTTGTCCTTGCCAGACACAGCCCAGTTGTAGCAAGAATCCTCCCACCCGAATATCTGATCTCTCTTGATATCTGATCAAGTTCTTCTTGATGTCTAGGTCCTTCTCCTGCCTTCAGCAAGAATCCTGTTAGGTCACTTTAACAAAACTCCTCTTACCCTTTTAGTAATTTAGTAAAATTTACTCATTTCTAGCCATTGATCCCCTGACTCTGCTAGTTAGTTATAAATCCCCATTTATCTTTGCTGTATTCAGAACTGAGCCTGAACTCTCTCCCCTATTGTGATATTCCTTTTTTTTTTTTTATGTTTGTTTATTTTTGGAAAGACAGAGCACAAGCTGGGGAGGGGCAGAGAGAGGGGGAGACACAGAATCTGAAGCAGGCTCCGAGCTGTCAGCACAGAGCTCAATGCGGGACTCAAACCCACTACCTGTGAGATCATGAACCAAGCCGAAGTCGGACTCTTAACCAACTGAGCCACCTAGGCACCCACCCCTGATTGTAATATTCCTATTGCAGTAGTCCTGAGTAAAGTCTCCCTTACTATTTTAGTAAGTATCAGAATAATTTTTTAACAACATGTAATAATAAAAATAATAGCTAATGCCCACTGAGCACAGACTCTCTGCCTGACACCATGCCAGGAGCTTTGCTTTAAGTCCTTACACCCACAAAACAACCCAGTAAAGCCAGTTGTTTGCATCCCCATTTTACAGATGAGGAGTCTGAGTTTCAAAGAGTTTAAGTAACTTGCCCAAGACTACACAGTTAATAATGGGCGGGACCAGGATTTTAACTCCATCTGTCTCGCCCCAGGGCCTGGGCTTTTAGCTACTAAATAACACTGACTCTCAGAGAAAAAATTTTAAAATACTATAATCCCAACTGGGTAAAAATTATATTATGCACATAAACAAAAAAAAAAAAGGGAAGGTATACACAGATGCCAAAACAGCTGTTTCATTAAGGAGATGATATTTTAGGAGTCTTGTTGTTTTATCTCAACTTTTTCTAGATATTGTAATTTTATTATACTGCAACCTAAAATATATATCTATAAGATATATAGATATATATTCCTATTTCAACTTTAACCAGAGATAATCTGATTCAGAAATAATAATTCTATAGTCAACTTCTCAATATATTTACCATTATATTTCGACCACAACTTGACAATAATGAAAGATAATGATAAGTGTTCTTCTGAAAACTTTTACAGCATTATTGCCTTCCTCACATACTATTTGTCCCCACAAATAGTTGCTGTTGTTGGGCAGCAACAAATTGCCCAAATTTTTTCATCAGCATCAAATTGCTGGTGCCATGGGCAGTTTAGCACAGTGCTTAAGACCTTGGTTCAAATCCCGTCCCCAGCACTGATTACATGTATGAGCTCACCAGATGTATGAACTCACTAAATACGTGACCTTGGATCATTCTCCTAGCCTCAGTGCCTCATCTGTAAAAAAGGAGATAACACAGTACTTACCTCGTGGTGTAATGCTGGTACACAAAGAATGCATGGAATAGTTTCTTAGCACACAGTAAATGATCAATAAATGTTAGTTCTATTGTTCCTGTATAATATAATGATTTAATTTTTTCTCCACACTTTTATAATCACTAACAACAACAACAACAACAGCCAGCTCACTGCCTACTTTCCGAGCAGCACCATTACATAACAAGATTCAGACATGGGAAGATACAGCAACATCTACGTTTTAAGACTGTGCTTCAGGGAGTTTCTGGGTGGCTCAGTCGATTGAGCATCTGACTTTGGCTCAGGTCATGATCTCGTGGTTACTGGGCTCAAGCCACAAATTGGGCTCTGTGCTGACAGCTCAGAGCCTGGAGCCTGCTTGGGATTCTGTGTCTCCCTCTCTCTGCCCCTCCCCTGCTCACACTGTGTCTCTCTCTTTCTCTCAAAAGTAAGTAAACATTTAAAAAAATTTTAATTAAAGACTATGCTTCAGTTTTTCCTTCAGAATAGAGGCTTTGTTCTGGAAGGGGCGCTCTCAGATTAGTAACATTTCTTCCCTCCGGGACTGAAAGAAAATGCTCATTGTTAGGGTGTCAAAGTCCAGAAACTAATTCAACATAAATAGCCAGACAGGGCTTGAGAAGAAAAAAAAAAAAAAAAAAAAAAAAAAAAAAAAAAACCTTTTCCAAACAGCCCTGCCACGTAATCTTCAAACAGCATGGAAATGAGGTCCACCCAACTCTTGGAGCATTTGAGCATTTGAGCTACTGGCAAATCTCACCGTTATACAAAGAAGGTTAAGTGAATATGTTGGGCACATACTGATTTAATGGTTCCTTTCTTCCCATCGTGTCTTAGTTTTATTGAGGTCTGTTAGGAAGATGTGATATCAGTAACGAACCCAGCACTCTAACTGGCAGGGAAAAAATGGCAACATGATGGAATCCTCCTGAAATCTGTAAGCTAGGGAGTGGAGAGTACTGGGGAGCAGAACTTGGAGGAAAGAGTCTGTCACTGAATCTGGATTTCTAATTTAATTCATATATAGTTCAAATTAACAATTTTCTAGTATCCTCCAAATGTTTAGTAAGATATATCTTGTTTAAAGGATACTCAAAAACTAGTAGATATGGAGAGAAAACATGACAGAGAGCAAGTGAGCAAAAGACCAGCCCCTCTAAGAGTTCCCTTCCTACTCAGGAACGATCTTCTGGAGGTTAGCTTCCATTCCTTCAGAGGTACAATCTTGATTAAAAACAAAACAAAACAGGGGTGTTTGGATGGTTCAGTTAGCTGAGCATCTGACTTTGGCTCAGGTCATGATCTCATCGTTCATGGGTTTGAGGTTTGAGCCCTGCATCTGGCTAGGCACTGACAGTGTAGAGCCTGCTTGGGATTCACTCTCTCCCTCTCTCTCTGCCCCTCCCTAACTTGTGCTTTCTCTCTCTCTCAAAAGAAAAAAATAAACTTAAAAAAAAAACAAAACCTTGGGGCACCTGGGTGGCTCAGTCAGTTAAGTGTCCGACTTCAGCTCAGGTCACGATCTCCCGGTCCATGAGTTCAAGCCCCACGTCAGGCTCTGGGCTGATGGCTCAGAGCCTGGAGCCTGCTTCCAATTCTGTGTCTCCCTCTCTCTCTGCCCCTCCCCTGCTCATGCTGTCTCTCTCTGTCTCAAAAATAAATAAACGTTAAAGAAAAAATTCTTTTTAATAAAAAAAATTTTTTTTAATTAAAAAAATTTAAAAAAACCTTTATAAACTAAAACCACTAACTGGCTAAGGATGATTTTATTTCTTTTATCCAGGTTCAGGGATTTTGAAGTGGACGTGACATCAGAGAAGGGCAAGTCTGAACAAAGCACACATCTGTTTCCTGTGATATTTGCTCATTAGATCCAATTGCTGCCAATTGTGGCCCAATATGCACATCCATTTTCCCGGTCTCAGCCATTCCATGAAGATCAAATCAAAGTCTGACATATGCATACTCTGTCATAAGCCCTTGAACAGCCAAGATCTCATTGGATCCCAGTTAGGCCCCCCTCTATCTATGAGCAAGTCACCTAGACTCCCAAAAGAATGCCAAGAACACCGGAGGGAGGCAATTTTCAAAGTTAGTATAAGTAAGATCCTCCAGGTATGTGTGTAAAAATGCAGACTTCTGGGCCCCACTGTCAGATCCTGATTCAGTAGGCCTAGGAAGGGGCCCAGGAGAATGCATTTTAACAAGAACCCCAAGTAATTCTGAATCAGGAGTTTTCCAAATGTACTTTGAGAAATACTGCTATGTTGCATACCATGTAATTTAATCAACTAGAATCGATTTTGCACTGTTCACCTTTTTTTTATTTTTTTTAATTTTTTTTAACATTTATTTATTTTTGAGAGACAGAGAGAGGCAAAGCATGAGCAGGGGAGGGTGAGAGAGAGAGAGAGAGAGATACAGAATCTGAATCAGGCTGCAGGCTCTGAGCTGTTTGTTAGCACAGAGCCGGACGCGGGGCTCAAACTCACGAACTGTGAGACCATGACCTGAGCTGAAGTCAGATGCGCAACCAACTGAGCCACCCAGGCACCCCTGTTCACCTTTGTTTAAACTAGATTTATCATCTCTCCAACTCAATTTCAAGTTTAAATCCTAGCTTTGCTATTGACTAGCTCTGAGATCTTGGGCAAGTCATTTGACCTTCATGAGCCTGTTTCCTCAGCTGTAAAACAAGGAAAATCAACTCTAAATGTGCTAATGTTGCTAGTGCTCACAATATTTCCAGTTCTGCTCCTCTTCCTAGACATGCAGAAGACTACATATCCAGCCCCTTGCACATAGATGGAGCCATCTATCAGGAGGACCAGATAGCAATCCAAGCAGCAACAAACCCCAAATCTTCTGCTAAGAGGTGAAGTACAGAACCAAATCAGAAATCTAGGAGTAGGGTGCCACTTGAGCTGGTATACATCTCTGGACTCTCCAGGTTCATATGCCTCCTTCATGAGAGGGCAGAAATGCCTGACAATATTTCTTACCAATGAATATTTTTTGACCAGTGAGAAATTATTTCTAATTACCTTTATGTTGTTTAAAATCCTTAATGCAACTAGATACAACATAGTTGGAGCAGTTAGAGGAATCATTGAAGAATGTAGGAATATACTTCTTATTGAGTATTTCTGATCAGGGTGCTAATGTTAACTGCTCACCCCTAGAAGGCAGATTAAAACTCTCTCTCTCTCTCTCTCTCTTTCTCTCTCTCTTACACACACACACACACACACACACACACACACACACCCCACTATCTAGGTTGAACAGTGAGTAAATTACAGACCATATAACACCAAGGATAACATAAATATATGTGATCTATGTCCTTATCCCAGAAATGAGTGAGCTAGGGCTCCAATCCTCTGACATCGAATGAATTGCTTTCTGTTTTCTTGCTTGCTTCCCCTCTGCCTTCAATCCTTCTCTGGTTCTACACCCTTCTCTTCCCTACCTTCCTCACTACACTTAATTGTTTCATTTCCACAGAAGAATCAACATGGCACTGTGGAAAGAGAACTGGACTCGAAATTAAAAGGTCTCTACACTAGCTCTGCCAGTCCATTGACTTTGGGACTCCAGGAAAGATACCTACATCTCTGACCTGTTTATAAAGATAACCAATATTTACTAAATGATTATCATGTCCCAAGGCATGTGCTAAGTGCCTTACATAAATTACCTTATAGAGATGTGGTTAATACCATTTCTATTTCCATTTCTACATAAGGAAGTGGGCTCTGAGAATGTTCAGTTCAGGTAGCCAGAAAGTATGAGAGTCAAGGATTAAGATTCCAGAGGCTCTTTCCCTGGCACCATGCTTCCTGGATGAAATAATGGACTACCTAAAAATCTAACTAACTGCAAGTGATCTAGGATAAAGCATGTCATCAATAATAAATTAAAAAGTTGATTCATTTCAATTCCCTTTCTTTATTAAAGGGGAACAATAAGGCCATCTGTTCCATCTATCTCAAAAAACTGTCCTGAAGACCAAATGATAAAGACACTCTCTCAGGGTTTTCTAAGTTGTAAAGTGCTGTAGAGACATAAGGCATCCTTCCCCAAGTCTTCTACCCAGCAAGAGCAAATACTGGTGAGACCATCTTTGGAAGCAATGCCTCTTGTAACTATCAGTAAAGAAAATGAAAGGAAAGTGGTTTGGAGACTTCTCAGCCTTGATACAATACTGGGACTCCAGTTTGCCTCTCTAAGAGAAAGACAGTTTGGCAGAAAAGGACAGTTCCTGGAGGTAATGCCAAATCCACAGTGGCCCAGTACTTGCCCAGCGCACCGCCATTCCCTGTCTTTAACCTAAGCTTTTAAAAGGCTGCTTGTGTCTGTTTAAATTAATTTGGAACAGGGACATATCCTAAGAGATCCTGTGAGTGTTGAAGATTAAGACACTAATGGCATCACCACTTCATCCATTCACCCTCTGATCTTTAAGATGATGAGAGTTTTGTTTTGTTTTTGCATTAATCAGTCTGTAGGGGAGCAAAATTTGACACCCCCAAAATGTGTGTTTTTGGCATGAGGATTAATTTAGGCCTATTAGTTTTTAGAAACAGAAGACTCAAGATGTTTTTCTTTTTTGCCTCCCTGCTACTTTCTAAAAGAATTTAGACAGAGGACCTGCTCCAGGAATGGAGCCATCACCATTCCTCTCTATGTCCCATTGTTTCTAGATGGCCCAGTAAACATTTGTTTATACCAAACATTTCCAAATCCTTACCCCTTTCTCTCCTTAGTCATATATATATATATATATATATATATATATATATATATATATATACACCACATTTTGCCCCACTGTCTTTGGAAACTTTCATGTTGATGTGACTTCCCTGTACATACATAATTAAATTTGATTTTCTCCTGTTAATCTGTCTCATGTCAATCTAATTTTCAGACTAGCCAGAAGAATCTTGAAGGTAAAGGAAAAAATTTAATTCAGTCCTTTTAATTCAGCTAAAATTTTCAAAAAAAAAATCCCAAATTAGAAGCATCACTGTTGGGGTGCCTGGGTGGCTCAGTCAGTTAAGTGTCCAACTTCGGCTCAGGTCATGATCTCATGGTTTGTGGGTTCAAGCCCCTCATCCAGCTCTATGCTGACAGCTCAGAGACTGGAGCCTGCTTTGGATTCTGTGTCTCCCTCTCTTTTTTGTCCCTCCCCAACTTGCACTCTTTCTCTCTCAAAAATAAATAAACATTAAAAATTTGGGGGGAAAAAAAGCATCACTGTTAAAGAATTATAATTATCTTGATACTTTAGAAATTGACTGTAAGAAAGCAGATGAAGCAGAAAGATTAGGTAAATAAAAGCTACCTTGCATCCAGAGTCTCTCTCCTCTATAGCATCTGCCAAGATCTAAAATCAAGAACTCAATAATGGCTAATAAAATACACCTAAGAATAGTGTCCTTTCTAGGTGGCTTCTATGCATTGACCAGTGGTTTTCAAAGTGTGATCCCTTGACCAGCAGCATTAGCAGCATCTGGGAACTTGCTAGAAACAGAAATTCTCATATTGTTTGCCAGACTGATTCGCTAATCAGAAACTCTGGAGATGGAACCCAGGATTCTTTTTTTTTTTTAATTTTTTTAACTTATTTTTGAGAGAGAGAAAGAGAGTGTATGTGCAAGTGGGGGAAGGGCAGAGAGAGAAGGAAAAGGAGGATCTGAAGCAGGCTCTGTGCTGCTGACGCAGGGCTCAAACTCACGAACCATGAGATCATGACCTGAGTCAAAGTCAGACGCTTAACCTGATCCACCCAGGCACCTCCGGCCCAGGATTCTGTGTTTTACAAGCCTCCAGGTGAGTGTGATACACGTTTTGGTGGTAACAGAATCACCTGGGAAATTTGGTTAAAGAAAGTACTAAGACCCCTGGCCTTATCCCATACCCACGAGCCTGGGCTTCTGGAATTTGCTCTCCAGGTGATTATGATAAACACCAAAATTTGAAAATCACTGGTGCTAACATATAAGGGGACTGAGTCAGAGGCAAATAATACTAAAGAGATTATTAGCCCACCAAAGTTATACAAAATTTGCTTTAAACTAAAAACATCTGATTGGCAGCAATAGAAATAAACATTACCTAAACTTAAGCAAAGCCTCCCAAAAGTTCAGCTGCAGACGACCCTCCTCCTTTGAGGGAGTTTCCAGAGTGAGAAAAGACTGATCCTAGCACTGGGAATTGTGAAAATTCAGCTGCCTATTAGCACCCAGAAAGCACAATAGAACCTTCTATGCTTGCCCACTGCAGCCCTGAACTACCCCTCTTTGTTGTTGTTGTTGTTGTTGTTGTTGTTGTTGTTGTTGTTGTTGAGTTGGTGTATAAACCTTTACCTCTGTCTATTCAACAAGTTACTCATTACTAAATATTCCCTTATGCAAATGTAAATAAACCTTTTCTCTTCTCCTTAATCTATTGTCAGTTAATTTGCAGGACCCTTATCTTGAATCTAAGTGGGTAGAGGAAAAATTTTCCTCCCCAAAGTGATATCCTTATCAAGAATCACAGAGGACTTAGATGGAAACCAAAAACAATGAAATTCAGGAAGACAATGTTCCAAGACCACCATCTGACAAATATTGGTTGCACTTTGAAACTAGCTCTTGCAGGACACACATTTTCCAAATGTTAAAACAGCAAGACAAAAGAAAAAAAGGACAGTATCTGAAAATTGAAAGAGCCCCAATAATTTTAATACACAGATCATTAACCAAAAAATCACTTTACTCAATGATATCAAAGTTTCTCCCCATCCAGAGGAATTTCTATTTGTTTGTTTGTTTATTTATTTATTTATTTATTGAGAGAGAGAGAGAGAGAGAGAGAGAGAGAGAGAGAGAGAGTGTGTGTGTGTGTGTGTGTGTGTGTGTGAGTGAGTGGGGAGGGGCAGAGAGAAAGGGAGAGAAAGAATCCTAGGCAGGTCAGAGGCTGATGCGTGGCTCGATCTTACGAACAGGAGATCATGACCTGAACTGAAACCAAGAGTCACATGCTTAACCGACGAAGCCACTCAGGCACCCAAGAGGAATTTCTAACAAAAGCTAGAAGCCTCAGATAATCTACTGCAGATTATTACACAATAGACAGATTGCTGTGGAAGGTTTTTTATTTGATTATTCGTTTATTCTGAGGTACTCTTTTACTAAAAATGGACCAAGCTGTTCCTTCCTTTCTAGCAATGAGTGGGTTCCCAAAACTTTGAAAAGAAACAAACATACAAAATATCCATTCATAGGGGCACCTGGGTGGCTCAGTGGGTTAAGCGTCTGACTTTGGTTCAGGTCTTGATCTCATGGTCTGTGAGTTTGAGCCCCACATTGGGCTCCGTGCTGACAGCCCAGAGCCTGGAGCCTGCTTTGGATCCTGTGTCTCCCTATCTCTCTGCCCCTCCCCTGCTTTCTCTCTCTCTCTCTCTCTCTCAACAATAAATAAATATTTTTTTTTAATTTTTAAAAATACCCATGCATAACATATGCCAGGTCTCCACTTGGGTTTTGACACCATATCTCATTTAATCTTCACAACGGTATGATGAGAGTAGTAGGGAACCATCAACATCTATAAGAAAACAAGTCTCAGAGGCCTAAAGCATTTAATATTGGATGAGGAGAAACAGCTGGCCTTACTGCTCTAACTCTACACCCTGAATCTCATTTTCCCCATAAAGTTCTCTGACTTTAACTACAATATCCAAGATGACTATTTCTTCCTTAATACTCTGACACCTTTCACCCAGGACTAGTGCAATTTCTCTTGGCTCCACTGACCATAGTTGGGACAAAATAAAACTTTCAAAGGACATTACTAAATAATAAACTAAGGACTAACAAATGGGAAATAAACATACAGCACTTAGAACAAGTAGCATAGAGAAGTGGATAAGAACATAGTTCTAGAGCTAAACTACCTGGCTTTAAATTCTGGCTGTCATTTACTAGCTGTGTGACTAGTTTCTTAATCCCTCTGTGTCTTAATATCTTCATCTGTAAAACAATAATAAAAGTATCCATCTACCATCTTATAAAATAGCATCTGGCACATAGCACTTATTTACACACACACACACACACACACACACACACAATCAGTTTGGCTTGTAAAGTTCAAGTTTTAGTGTGCATCACAGTTACTTTGCTGGCAGATTCACCAGTTCTGTTCTGTTCTATTCAATATTTGGAGAAATCCAATCGAATCCAACAAAGGGCCACCCAGCTTCACAGGTAAAGGAAACTAACCTCATTTTTAAAGATGATAAAACTGAGACCGATCTGCAATTCCACGTATCTAAACTCATCAGACTTCAAAGATTTAAGCTCAAATACCACTTTTTTAAAGAGCAAAATATAGAAATCAAATAACTTTGCATATGTATCCTAGGTGATATAATACTCAGAATGTCATTTTCAATTGGTGATTTTCTTTATGAAATAAAATGGAAGGAATGGAAAAAATGAATTCTTATACATTCAAAAAGTTAAAGTTAATAGTATTTAAAAGTGTCCATCAAATCCAGAACAGAAATTAACTGAATGCAAATTCCTAGGAATTGGTCTCCAGGCATTGTAAATGTGTGAATTAATCACAACATCCAAATCTTCTGCCCACATCATCAAAAGTGTGAGAAAAAAAATATGGTAATATTCTTTCATGGAGATAGATACCTACATACATACA
Source organism: Acinonyx jubatus (assembly GCF_027475565.1). NCBI lineage: Eukaryota > Metazoa > Chordata > Mammalia > Carnivora > Felidae > Acinonyx > Acinonyx jubatus. The sequence goes on along the minus strand of NC_069383.1, from coordinate 45,009,001 downwards.
TAGGTAGATATATAGATTTGTGTTTCAACTAATATCACACACATACATACACACACACAAATTAATATTAAAGAGTTTCACAAAGGAAGTCCACATTCCATCCACTGTAACTATGATAGATCATAATAAGATTATATAAAAACTAAATTTGTATCCTATACATTAGAAAATATTAAGCTTCCAGATACTTTGATAATACCTTACCCTTGTAGAGTACTTACAGTTTACAAATCACTTTTATCACCATAACTTCCTTTGAGTTTCATGGAATAGGAGATGTTACAACTCTATTTAGACTCATTTTTAAAAAGCAAATAGTACAGGCTTAGAAAATATAGGTCTTCTGCCCTAGGATGTAGAGCTTAGCAGAACCCAAGTTCCCTGACTCCAAATCTCATTCTCTTTCCATTAATACCCCATAGACAGGTCCTATGAATGGAAAAAAACTAATATATTTTACAGTGATAAATCCCCTCTTGCAAGAGCAATGTATATGTATCTTCTTTTAATTTTTGTTTAGGAAGGTTGTTTGAATAACACAAGAACAAATAAAAGCTAATGGATAAACTCACAATATTTTTTAGAAAAAAATCTCCAGGGAATAGGAATACATGTATAATTACCTCTCATGAGTCAAAGTGTAAGCCAATCTCCCTCTCCACTAACCTCGTCCTTTTCTGTTTAGGGGAACCAACATTGTGCACTGGATCCATTGAGTCCTTTTTGAAAACTCAACAGACAATAGCAGTGACCATCACAACCTTGCCTGGGATAAAGTGGGGATTCATGTGAAACCAAAAGGCCAGCTGATGTATTTAGTAACTTCTAGTGTGAGAGATTTTTCTTTTAATTACATGTGACAACTGAAGGACTTTTCTTCCCATTTACACAAAGTAGGACCTGCCCTATGAAATGGAGCCTTTGAATATTTCAAACTAAAAATTGAAAAGTTTCACTATTCCCTTCAGTTTTAGCTGAAGAGGTTCAGAGATCAGGTTCAGGCATAATACTGAATATCTGCACAGCACTTTATAGTTTCAAAGCTCTATGCTCCATATGCTCAAAACTCCATATGCACTGTGTCTGGTTAGATTTTCCAGCTACCTAGTGAGATTCAAGTTATTATCATCCCTATGTCACAGATGATAAAATTGAGGCACAAAGACAGCATCCTGCCCAAAATCACAATGAAAACAGCAGGTGGAGACTTAGGTCCACCTAAGTCCTGAATCCTGTGTGCTCTTTTCACTTCTCCCTTGCTGCCTCCCTTAACAATGTCTTCTCCTAAACACACACCCCAAGCCCCTTCAGAAGAGACTAGTTCAAATACTGGTTTCCTTCTTCACACATGGAACTAAGGTCTTAGACAAGCAGGAATCTCCTGCCCTTTTCCCATTTCCCCTGGGAGGAGATAGGAAGATGCACCTCATTTATCCTTATCTTTCCAAGACAACAAGGGAGACCTCGCTGCCTGGTGCCAGCGCCAGTACAAAGCTGGGGGAAAGGATCCGTATGGCGGAAACTGCGTTGCTTGCTACTGTTTAAACCCCTGTGAAAGACGGTCCTTCTGAAATAACTCTCTATTGACAGAAATGAATCTTAACTTGTAAAAGTTATGGGCAAGAAAACAAGGAAATTGAAATCCTGTTGAGAAACAGAGCCTTCATTTATTCCCCTGCTGGTAAGAAGCCCCCCACAGGTCTCCAGGCAGCAGCTCCCTGCGATTCCCACATCCCTGTGCGAGATAAGACTCACCCGTGGCGCTACCGCTCCGGGACAAGTAGGGCTGGGACGTACTCTCTGCACGCTTCAGCACCGCGGACAGCTCCAGACTCTCTAACTTCCCGCGCTCTTCCGGGCTCGCCGCGGCTGACTGAGCCTCCCAGTCTGCCGGCGGGTCTGGCGTCTCCGCCCGCTCGGGTCCTAGCCTCCGGGTCTTGGGGAAGGCGAACGGGTCTCTTCGAGCAGCGGGAGCAGCCGGTGGCTCCTCGAGCTGCGGTGAAGACGAGCCCAACTGCACCACAGCGCTGCGGGACCGCGCCAGCGCGGAGGAAAAGGAGCCCATCTCAGCGGGCCGAGCTGGGCTCAGGTGAGCGGCCACGTCTCCCCGGGAGACCCACACTCCTTGCCTGCCAAACACTCCCTCTTCTTGCCGGTGCGCTCCCAGCCTCTGCTCCGCCTCTGACCCCGCGGGTTGCAGCCCCTCCTGGTGGAGGAAGAGGAGGAAGCTGAAGAGAGGGCTGCGCGCCCACCTCAAGTGGACCAACGACAACCCGGGCCGTCTCCGCGCCTGTCCGACAGTCCTGGGTGGATGGAGACACTTGGAAGGAGGGGGACGTACAGAGGTTGTTTGGCGACTACTGGAGAGTTGGGGGAAGGAAGACGTGTGGCATTAAGTGAGGGATACTTTTTTCCTCTACTTTCTGCCCTTGGTTCGCCTGGGGCCAAGCGTCTGGTACTTCCTCCTCCTCTCCACACTCCTAGTTCTCCTTTGTCCCGCGAGAGAATGGAGGATTTAGCGAGGGCGGAAGAGAAGCCTACATTTGTTTCCTTCTCAATTGCTCTTCTTAGAGCCAATATCACTACCCTTTTAGGTTGTGTTTTCCCTAGGAGTAGGGCTCGAAGCTGTCCCTGAAGAAGACTTGTAAATCCCCCTCCCCAGCGTGCCTCCGCCCTTGCCCCGCACCCAGGGCGCCTCCCCCTATGGGAGCCACTACCGCCCACCCTTCCTGTGGGGGTGGGGGGGAGGGTTAGGCCTTAGGTGGCGGTGGAGGTGCAAGGGGAGACCACTCTGCTAATTCCCTGCAGGGATGCGCGGAGGCAGGCGCCAGCGGGCTCTGGAGGTTCTCCTGACGGGAAGCCAGAGCAGCCAGGGGCCCTATTAATAGGCCTACCCTGCCGGCCCCATCCTTTCTCTGACTGCAAAGCGAGGATGGTGAGACCTAATACGTCGCTAGAAGCAGGAAGGGCAGCCTGGTATTATGTTTCAGCTAAAATCCTGTTGCCCAGATAGGTTTTAGGCCTTGCCCAAGGTTACACAGCCAGTTAAGTGGTCGGTTTGGGTCTTGTGGGGGGGGCTCTTTTTTCTAGATGCAGCCTCCTACCACACTGCTCCCCATTCCAAAGGTTTTCAGGCATTGAATTGTGAAGCGAAGCAACTGTGTGATAACACAGCATATCTAAGGTTGGAGTTTGTGAAGAAAGAGTGACTTTATCAGTGATTCCTCAGCTGTCCTGGGACCCAAACTGCCTTCCTCCTCATTCAGTGCCCTTTCTATGACAGCATGACACTGGACATTGTCATCTGTAAAGGGGCATACAAATAAGTATATGTAAAGTAGTATTATCATGGAAGTGGCTTCCAGATCAACAAGCCCCAAGATGAAAAGAGAAAAAAAAAAAAGTTCTTAAAATCCTCAAAGGGTATTTAGAGAAGACAAGTCAGAATTAACTTGGGTGGGACAGCTGCAGGTCCAACACATCCCTCTGTCCTTGGCATTGTTTCCTGTGAGGCAGGAAGAAGCAGAAATCATAGGTCCTGAGCTAACATTACACCGCCCTCTACCATTTAAGGGAACACACACCACACACACTTGTGATCCACTTACCATATAAGGATGATGCCGTGTCCTCTCACCTCAGCCAACATCATGAGCCCATCCTCTCAGAGCAGGCAAAAGGAATGCAACAGGGTCCACCTATCCAGGTATCTGTATGGCTATATTAATTGCTTAATAATTTTAATCACTTTGGGGCGCCTGGGTGGCTCAGTGGGTTGAGCATCCAACTTCGGCCCAGGTCATGATCTCACGGTCCGTGAGTTCGAGCCCCGGGTCGGGCTCTGTGCTGCCAGCTTGGAGGCTGGAGCCTGCTTCGGATTCTGTGTCTCCCTCTCTCTCTGCCCCTAACCCACTCTCATTCTGTCTCTGTCTCTCTCAAAAATAAATAAACATTAAAAAAAATTTTTTTAATAAATAAATAATTTTAATCACTTTTCATTATTTCCTTGCTCACCTGATGAATTAATAGAGCCTGGTATAAATGCTCACTCTGGGCAAAGGACTTTTTAGAAAGGGAGCTCCCTGGGTAGACCTTGCACCTTGCACCTTGACTTGATTTCTTTGCAAACCTGACATAGTCATCATTAGGAATAATATAAAGATGGGCACAGAAAGAGGTAAGATGTTCTGGACTTAGACTGTGTGACATATTCCACTTGGCTCTACCTATTGTGAAAGTACATAAACATAATATTTCTGAATGGGATGATAAAGAGCTGCTACCCTAAGCCCCCAGAGTCCCCTGTTCCATACTAGCCGATCCAGGCCTTGCCCCAGGACACACACACACACACACACACACACACACACACACGCACATGCACATGCACACCCTTTTCTTGGAGCGTGTTGAGATCAACTGGGCTTGATTGTTGACATTTCTGCTGATAGCCAGAATCTCCCAGTTCTCTTGTCAGTGGGAAGAAATGAGCTTGGAAAACTGAAATAATCCTCTCACTTTTCCACTTGCATTTCAAAAAATGCGGCTGTGTACGGTCAGCTAGAGTTTAGAGGAAAATGTTAGAGAATGTGCTAGCTATTGGTGACATTCTCATGGCCCTTGCCTTTCTTCTTCCAGGCCTCTGACCTCATCCATCAAGGACAAGAGAGCTCCCTCCAGATTTCCACCAGTGGGTGCTCAGCAAAGTGTTCACTGAGGGGCATTGGAAAGACCTTCTGACTTACCCATCAACATCCTGCAAAGATGTCACCAACTGGGTGCCTTTGGATCCTGAAGGTTTTACCACTGACAATGTTGAATTTTACCTGAGCCCTGTACTCCTGGAAAGTCTTGAAGGTTGAGAAGTCCCCTGCCCTATGGTGTTCTGGAAAACAGCTTACTACAAAAACCACCCTTCATCAAATGACTTAGGTAAGACTCAAGGATGCTCCTTTGTTTATCTATGACAAAGCTAGGACACTGACCCTCCCTCCAAACTTCCATTCTTTGCCTCATAAATGATTAGCTGAACTATTTCATCCCCATTGATCAACTGGATATAATGATTGTTAACCAAACTTTAGTTAAGCTTATCTCCTTCCTCCAGGCCCCTGAACTTTGGCCAACCTCAGCCTGAGCCAGCACAAAGCCCTCCTGAGAACGGGATGGCCTCAGGGTAAAATATTCCCTGATCTGCTATCTGATCCTGTAACCCATTCATCCCACTTCATCACATGCAGTTCTTTTTGGCTTTGTTTACTCCTTTCTATTAAAGGGGACCCCTTTTTGCCTAACTCTTTAGACACTTGCAGATCTCATGGTCAGGGCATTCTCCCAATTAAAATAGTCTCTCCCCCCTTGCAACAGTCCTTCAAATAAAGCCTCTCCTTACTAAGTTCAGATTTGTTTTCGTTGACACCATCTTTAAGAATCCCTTGTAGAATAGAAGTATCCCTATTAGAGAATACTCCAAGCCTTAGTTAGCTAAAGGGTTTTTTTTGAGATTCATTTACCCCTGTTTGAGTAAAGGAAGAGGACAGGCAAGAATATTTTGAGAACCCACAGGACACTAGACACAGCCCTAGATAATATATATGGTTTGTCTCATTCAATCTTTTTTTTTAATTTTTTTTTAATGTTTTATTTATTTTTGAGACAGAGAGAGACAGAGCACGAGCAGGGGAGGGTCAGAGAGAGGGAGACACAGAATCCGAAGCAGGCTCCAGGCTCCGAGCTGTCAGCACAGAGCCTGACGTGGGGCTTGAACTCACGCACTGTGAGATCATGACCTGAGCTGAAGTCAGGCGCTTAATCAACTGAGCTACCCAGGCGCCTGTCTCATTTAATCTTTACCACAATCTTACAAGTATTATTATCCTCATCTTACAGATGAGAACACTGAGGCTCAGAAATGTAAAATGATTTCCTGAATACCCTGCAGAGGCCAGACTGGAACCTAGATCATTAAATTGGAATTAGCAGCTCTACACAGACAACAGCCCCCAAGGAACCTTAAAGATCCCTGAGTCTAGCCTCCTTCTTGGTCATGTTGGGGAAACTAGAGCTGGCGGCTTGTTAGTGGCAGCAGAGCCCAAATCTTCCACCCCAACCACTGTCTCATCCCAACACAACGCAGTTAACATTTTCACCAGCTTCACAGAAGTCTTGTCGTCTACCTTATTTTAACTGCTCTCTGCTGAGGAGGTCTAAACAATTCCCAAGGAACTTCAGAGGGCTCCAGAAAAGACCCCAAACTCATGAGACTGAATGATTTCAGGTCAAGTCAGAACACACAGGAGCAAAGAAGCGATTCAGTCAGGCTCCTTTAACATCGATTGGGTACCAACAGCTTGTTATGGTCAGCCAAACACAGGATTAAACATGGCTTCTGCCCAGGGCTGGGGACTATGGGAATATGATACAATGCTGGAAACCTGAGCTGTACCACAGGCATTGGCAAGTAAAAGGAAAAACTCCTATAACTCAACCTTGAAAACACAGAGGATGACCTGCTCCAGGGAAATCTGAGAGCCAGAGAAGGGTTGGGATGTGGAGCCCTGGCGCTGTGACGGCATTGCTAAGCCTCTGGGTACAATACAGGAATAAACATGGCAAGTATTGTTCTTAAAAACAATGACACACAGGATGTTTTCCCACTAATTCCACTGTTTCATTTGCCTTTGTCGTATCCTGGGAAATTAGAAAGGTTAAATATATTATCCACCCTATTCTATATCCAAACAAAATAAAAATTTAAAAGCTGAAATGGATGGCCCAAACCTAAGTGGGGATAAGAATAGATACAAGTCTGGTTCTGGCTTTCATGTCTTCTGACTCCAACAAATGTTCTGTCTACTGTAAAAATCAAAAAGAAAATTTAAGTTGCATCTTTGGGCCATCTATCTTTTCCAACTTACCACCCAGTGTAGGAGTTCCTTCTATAGGGCTCTGCCAAAAAAAAAAAAAAAAAGTAAAATTAAAACTTATGGCACCTAATTAATATCTCAGTAATAGAGAGTTCATTTCTTTTTATAATATATTCTTTCAGTGATTATTAAAATGATACATTTTTATGGGATAAAATTTGGAAACTACAAAAAAGCATAAAGAATAAAATTTAAACCACTCATAACCCCACCACACTTTATCTTCCTTTTGCTATTAAAACACAAGTGAAGTTTATGTTGATTATTTTAGTGGTATTACATAGGATGATACCTAAGACATAATCTATATTATTTTTGGAATAGTGTCTCCCAATCATAAAAACCCATCTAATCATAAATACCCAGTCCATTATATCCATGTTTTACAAAATTAGGATCATATATTATATACTACCCTGGGACCAGATTTTCTCCCTTAATACATCATCGTCTTATTTAATTTACATTTGTCATAAAATGTGACTTGAAATGTCTGCGATATATTTGTTCATTCCTTGACATCACTATAACTTATTTAGCCTCTACTCTAATGTTGGTCATTTACATTGTTTCCATTTTTCACTTTCATAAAAATAACATGGAATAAGTATTAATCTACTAGCCTGCTCATGTAAATAGTTTATTCACTGCAACTTTGTAGTAAGTTTTAACAACACTTTCTAAAATCTCCTTGGATTTTCTTATACAAATTTTTTTCTAGATTTACCTTTTCAGCATCTCCTATAAAGATGAGATGTTGTTTGAAATACAGTCAATGTTACAGATTAGCCAAAGGAGAATTGATAAATTTGCTCTTATTATTGCTTTCTGAGACAGTCTACTTACCAATTAAGCAGCACAAATGTTTTAAAAAGCTGTTCTTCCTGGGGTGTCTGGGCGGCTCAGTCAGTTAAGCCTCCGACTCTCGGTTTCGGCTCAGGTCCTGATCTCACGGTTTCATGAGTTCAAGCCCCGCACTGGGCTCCTCACTGAAGGTATAGAGCTTGCTTGGGATTCTCCGTCTCCCTCTCTCTGCCCCTCCTCCACTCACACTGTCTCTGTCTCTCGCAAAATAAATAAATAAACCTTAAAAAAAAAAAGTTGTTCTTATCAATATTTCTAGGCAATAATCTTTAATGGCCCCTAATATCACAAGAAAGACAAGACCAACAAATAGTCAATGCCTCCTGGTGTAAGTTCACAGCACCACCTAGAAGTTGTCTTGCCAAAAAATCAAACCTGAATCTGACCAGATCTCTAGATCTACTACCAATTTATTGGAAATACAAGGGATAGAGGATCATGGTAAATGACAACATACAGTTACAATCAGCAAAGTCCAGACTCTGAAATTTTACAGGACAAACAACTAATTTCTTCAACAAGTACATTGGAAGTAGAGGTGGAGGAGAATCTTATACATAAAAGCTATTTAAAAAGCATATCAAGGGGCGCCTGGGTGGCGCAGTGGGTTAAGCGTCTTACTTCAGCCAGGTCACGATCTCGCATTCTGTGAGTTCGAGCCCCGCGTCAGGCTCTGGGCTGATGGCTCAGAGCCTGGAGCCTGTTTCCGATTCTGTGTCTCCCTCTCTCTCTGCCCCTCCCCCGTTCATGCTCTGTCTCTCTCTGTCCCAAAAATAAATAAACGTTGAAAAAAAAATTTAAAAAGCATATCAAACAATTGTAATGTATGAACTTTATTTGGATCTTGATTCAAGCAAACTGTTACCAAGAAACTTCATGTAACAACTGGGAAAATATGAAAACTATCTGGATATTTGATGGTGCTTAGGAACTACTATCAGTTTAAAAAATTTTTTGTTTTATGTTTATTTATTTTTGAGAGACAGAGGCAGAGAACAAGTAGGGGAGGGGCAGAGAGTGAATGAGACAGAATCCCAAGCAGGCTCCAGGCTCTGAGCTGTCAGCACAGATCCTGATGCGGGGCTCAAATTCACAAACCATGAGATCATGACCTGAGCCAAAGTCGGACGCTTAACCAGCTGAGCCACCCAGATGCCCCTATTAGTTTTTTAGATTAAATAAATTTTATGCTTAAGTTTTTATGAGCAGTCCTTATCTTTTAAGGACACCTTCTGAAATATTCACAGATGAAACGATAGGTCTGGGATTTGCTTCAGAACAACCCAGGTGAAGGCATGGAGGGAATAGAGATGAAACAAAACTGGCCATGAGTGGGTAATTATTGAAGCGTGGTAATAGGTCCATGGGAGTTATTTATCCCATTCTCTCTATTTTTTATGTTTTAAATTTTCTATAACAAAAAGGTTTTTTTTTAAGCTGGTCTTAATACTTTGCTGAAATCAGTCTCACTTCATTTTGTGCTTTAGTTCTGTTGTCTAGAGCAGAACTGTTCAAGCTGTGGTTGTAATCCTCCACTGGGTCATGAAATGAATTCAGTGGGTCTCCACTGACCTTTGTTTCATATGGAATGGAATGGAATAGAATAGAATAGAATAGAATAGAATAGAATAGAATTAGAGGGCATCACAATAAGTAAAGTCAAGAACTGTTTCATGAATCTTTTCATTCATTCTGTGTGTATGAGTGGTATTTGTCCATTTCCCAGATCACGACATAAGTTATATTTCATACTCCATATTATAGTGCAAATTTTTTGGAAAACATTTCTCTAGAGCAGAGGTCTGCAAACTTTTCTATAAGGAGCCAAATAGTAAATATTTTTGGCTTTGTAAGCCATAGAGTTGCTGTCACACTATTCAGCTCTGCAGTTGGATCATAAAAGCAACCATACACAAGACAAAAGTGTATATGCACGACTATGTCCCAACAAAACCTTATTTATGGATACTAGAATTTGAGTTTCATACAATTTTCACTTGTCACAAAATATTCTTCTTCTGATTTTTTTTCCCCTAACCATTGAAAAATGTAAAAATCATTCTTAGCTCTAGGACTATACAAAAGCAGGGGGCAGGCTAGATTTGGCCTGTCCTTTGCTCTAGATTTTCTAATGGAAAGGTTTATTGTGGGAAGGAGGAAGGTCACCCTGCTGAGGTTTTAGGAGTCTGTGTGGTCGGTAAAAACACATTAAAATTTACCATTGCTTAGATTTGTTTGGGGACTAGATATTCAATTTATTCTGAATAGCATTTCAGTTCAGGTCGTGATCCCATAGCCGGTAGTGAGACTGAGCCCCTTGTTGGGCTCTGGGCTGAGCATTGAGTCTGCTTGGGATTCTCTCTCTCCCTCTTTCTCTGCCTCTCCCCCCATTCTCTCTCTCTCTCTCTCTCTCAATAAATAAACATTAAAAACAAAAACAAATAAAACTAACAGAAAATAACAAGTACTGATAAAGATGTGAAAAAACTGGAAACCTGTACGCTGTTGGTAGGAATTAAAATGGTATAGCTGCTCTAAAAAACAGGATGGCAGCTCCTCAGATAGGATTACATTTGATCCAGCAATCCCACTTCTGAGTATATGTGCAAAAAAAATTGAAAGCAGGGACTCAAAGAGATATTTGTACACCGTGTTCGTAGCATTAATCACAAGAGCCAAAAGGTGGAAGTAACCTAACTGTCCATCAACAGATGAATAGATTAAAACATATGTGGTATGTATAGGCAATGGAATATTACTTAGCTTTGAAAAAGAAGGAAATTCTTACATTTGCTATAACATGGGTGAACCTTGAGGACACTATGCTAAAGGAAACAAATCAATTACAAAAAGACAAATACTGTATAATTTCACTTGTATGAGGAACCTAGAATAGTCAGACTCATAGGACAGAAAGTAGAATGGTAGCTGCCAAGGCCCAGGAGGAAGGAGACATGGGGAGTTGTTTCAGTTTGGCCAGATAAAAAAGTTCTGGAGATTGGGTGCACAACCACATGAATGTATTTAATACCATTGAATTGTATACTTCTAATGGACTAAGATGGTAAATTTTATGCATATTTTACCACAGTTTTTATTAAATTCAGTTATGAGAAGAAAGAAACAAAGACTTTCAGAGCAATACCAAATCTGTGCCTTCTTCTAGGTGATAAAATTGTAAATATAGAAGACAGCCATTGTGCTCCATCAGACTTCTCTTACTCAAGCCAACTGTTTTCCACTTCACCAGCTCTTCCCCATATGATGGGCTGTTCAGGCCCTTTGCTTTCCTCCATTGTGCTCCTTCTAATACCTTCTAGTTGTTGTGGGGTTTATTTTGTTTAATGTTTTTCTTAAAATTGAATTCCCAGGCTGAGACCATGATCCAGATGTGGTCTACTCGGGATAGAACACTTTGGAATTGTCCCTTCCTATGATGTGGCAGACCCTGGACCTTCCACAACGTGCTCTGAGAATGTTATATCTCGTACCTCAGGCCTGTTTTGTGGAATCTGCTTCCCCCATTTGGTACATGGGCCTTTGAACCTAAATGCAGAATTTTTAATCTACTCCTATTTAATTTCATGTTTTGCCCCAGTTGTGTTAAATTAAATTGAAAGGAACTACTTCCAAGAATTAAAAAAAAAAAAAAAAAAAAAAAAAAAAAAACCCTACAGGGGCACCTGGGTGGTTTAGTCAATTAAGTGCCCAACTTGGGCTCAGGTCATGATCTCATGGTTTGTGAGTTTGAGCCCCGCATCAGTCTCTGTGCTCACAGCTCAGAGCCTAGAACCTGCTTCTGACTCTGTGTCTCCCTCTCTCTCTGCCCCTTCCCTGCTTGTGCTGTGTGTGCGTGTGTCTCTCTCTCAAAAGTAAATAATAAAACATTTAAAAAAAAAACCCTACAAAAAAACACAAACAAAAGAACACACTAGATTTCATGATCTGAATATAAAAGACCAAATCTGTAAAGTGACAAGTCTTCCTTCCCAGCTTCTTCAACTATTCTTCACATGATAAACTGTAACAACTGAGCTTTTGTTAGATCAAAATTGAGACAAAAATAGGGGCGCCTGGGCGGCTCAGTCGGCTAAGTGTCCGACTTCAGCTCAGGTCATGCTCTTGTGGTTCACAGGTCCTAGCCCTGTGTGGGGCTCTGTGCTGACAGCTCAGAGCCTGGAGCCTGCTTCGGATTCTGTGTGTGTCTCTCTCTGCCCCTCCCCTGCTCAAGCTCTATCTTTCTCTCTCTCTCAAAAATAAGTAATCATTAAAAAAAAATTTAAGATTGAGACAAAAATAAAGCAGACACGGCAAAACAGTTTCATTTAGTATGCCTACATTTGACTGATGGTGGCTGCCTGCAGCACTGTGTTTAGCAGGAATATGGAGCCATATCCATGCGGAGCAAGAAAGAGTGCGGTAAAAGATTAAAGGTGTCTGTCAAAGACAGAGGTAAAGAGAGAGAGGCTAGGAATGCAAGCTGGTGTAGCCAGCTTGGAAAACAGTATGGAGGTTCTTCAAAAAACTAAAAATAGAACTACCCTACGACCCAGCAATTGCACTCCTAGGTATTTATCCAAGGGATACAGGGATGCTGTTTCGAAGGGGCACGTGCACCCCAATGTTTATAGCAACACTAACAACAATAGCCAAAGTATGGAAAGAGCCCAAATGTCCATCAATGGATGAATGGGTAAAAAAGATGTGGTATACACACACACACACACACACACACACACACACACACACACAATGGAGTATTACTCGGCAATCAAAAAGAATGAAATCTTGTCATTTGCAACGACGTGGATGGAGCTGGAGGGTATTATGCTAAGTGAAATTAGTCAGTCAGAGAAGACAAAAATCATATGACTTCACTCATATGAGGACTTTAAGAGACAAGGCAGACGAACATAAGAGAAGGGAAACAAAAATAATATAAAAACAAGGAGGGGGACAAAATAGAAGAGACTCATAAATATGGAGAACAAACTGAGGGTTACTGGAGGGGTTGTGGGAGGGGGGATGGGCTAAATGGGTCAGGGGCACTAAGGAATCTACTCCTGAAATCATTGTGGCGCTATATGCTAATATGGATGTAAATTTTAAAAAAGAAAAAAAAATTTTTTTTTAATTAAGAAAGTGAGCTCTTAAAAAACATTAAAAAAGAGAGAGAGAGAGAGAGAGAGAGGCAAGTATGCCACCAATTTGCAAAAAAAAAAAAAAAACAAAAAAACCCATGGGTTTTTCTGTGGTTGCATTTTTGCCAAAGGCCATATAACCAAAATCTAAAGGCTATTAGCAAGAGTGTTTCAATTGCTCTTATTTGTCACTACCCTATAGTAGGAAATAAAGCTAGAAAAGGAAACCTAATGTCTGTAATTCCCTGACTTCAAAGGACATCTGCATGTGCTGGGCTGATAACTCTGTTTTATCCCCACCCACCCAACTTTGAGCCAGAGTCTAAATCAGAAACAGGAAACACAATTCTAAAGGAAACCAAAGGATAGAGGAAAACATTATGATGATATTTTTAATTATACTTAATATTACATGAAACATATGTATGTGAAAATATTTTTTAATTTTATATGAAATGTGTGTATGTATATAAATCAGTCCGTACTAAGAGAGACAGATACCTTATAACATATACCATATATAAAGACATATAAAATCATAGTAGGAATACTTGGGGAAAGGAATGATTAATCTTAGTATCTTCTGTATCCTACTAAGTTAAAAGAAATTCAGTGTATCTTTATGATATAAGGCAAATGATGGCCCAGACCCAAATCTGGCCTTTCATCTGTTTTTATGTGGCCTGTGAGCTAAGAATGCTTTTTATATTTTTTAAATGGTTGGGAAAAAATTAAAAGAAGAAGGATATTTCAGTCAGTTAAGTGTCCAACTTCAGCTAAGGTCATGATCTCAGTTTGTGAGATCAAGCCCCACATTGGGCTCTGTGCTGACAACGCAGAGCCTGCTAGGGATTCTCTCTCTCCTTCTCTCTCTGCCCCTCCCCTGCTCTCTCTGTCTCTCAAAATAAGTAAATGAATTTTAAAAATAAAAATATGAGGGGCACCTGAATGGCTCAGTCCATTAGATATCCAACTTCGGCTCAGATCACAATCTCGCGGTTTGTTGAGTTCAAGCCCTGCATTGAGCCCTGTACTCACAGCTCAGAGCCTGGAGCCTGCTTCAGATTCTGTGTCTCCCTCTCTCTCTCTGCCCCTCTTCCCCTCACACTCCGTCTCTCTCTCTCTCTCTCTCTCTTCCTCAAAAATAAATAAATATTGAAAAAAATAAAATTAAAAAATATAAAAAGTACATGAAATTCAAATTTCAGGGTCCACAAATAAAGATAGAACAATACTCATTTACATATTACCTATATTTGCTTTTGCATTCAACAGCAGAGTTGAGTCTTTTGACAGAGACTATATGGCCCACAAAGCCAAAAATATTCACTATCTAGCCATTTATGGAAAAAGTTTACTAAAGGGTAGTGGTCATCATGTCCAGGATATAGTTTCTTTCACAGATTTAGCATTGCAACTTGTATTTTGGACCCAAAAGCAAGTAAGATTTCAAGTGATTTGGGGTTTGTTCCTACCCATGTACTTCTATTATAGTAGATCTTAATATAAAATAACTTAATAAATGATAAATCAGTCTAAATTTTTCACAAAGTCACAAAAAAACATTGATTATTGTACTAAAATTGTTAACTATTTCTTAACTTTTAATTATGATTTTTAATTTTCTAAATTTTAGAAATTATTAAATAAAAATTATTATAATAACCATTTTCTTTTTAAATAGGAAATACCTAGCACCTAGCATATACTAGGCATGCAATAAATTTTTGTTGCATTTAGCTAAAATAGTTTAACTCTTCCTATTTCAATTCATTAAATGAAGCAGTTGCTCCAAATGTGTGAAAATAAACGAAGAGCACCCAAATGAGAAAAAACAAAGGCAATTAATTCAGGGCTTGCTATAACAAAGGCATCTCTACCATGACTTCCACTTGGAGAGACGAAAGGCAGGCAGAGGAATGGTAAAGCTTTCTAGTAGAAAAAGGGGAAGGTTGTGGCCGTGCCTTGACTGGAGGCTGTTGGCATGCACAAGCTGTAAGCAGGCTAACAAGAAACGGGGTATCCCACGTGATTGGCTAGGGCAGCATATTTGGCTTTCTCCAGTTGGTCCCAAGTTAGAAGTGGGGACAAAAAGTAAGGAAGCTGTCAGCTATTAATCAAGTCCGGGTAATTTGGGGCCAATTGCTACAAGAGTTATCGTTTGGCTTCCTGGACTGGTTGCTGTAGACAACTGGTCCAAGTTGTACTTTTATATATGGTCTCATCGTTGTTTGTATATTAGTCTCTCAAATGCAAAAGGCTAAAGTTCTCTTCAATGCCACAAACGTTGCACAACCACTAGCTATATGCCAGGAACCACATCAGATGCCAGGAATAAAAGATAAAGATGACATCGTCACTGCCCTACATTGTGGGAAAGGAGGCACATACAAAATCTATATGGAAGGCAGTCTATCCCTTATCTCTTGTAGAGATGGAATTAAAACTTGTCTACAAAGAGCTGTTGACACATAACCTTCCCAAAGAGACTCCACCACCTTCAAAGGCAGTGCCAGGCTCTTAGATTTAGGAAATTGTTTTTAGATATGTCCTGCTGACATTTAAGACAATGTTCTCAAAGCCTACCCAGCAAAAAGATAAATTCATGGAATTTCTTAATGTGTTTTAAAAATTTTTTTTACATTTATTTATTTTCGAGAGACAGAGAGAGACAGAGTACAGGTGGAGGAGGGGCAGAGCGAGAAGGAGACACAGAATCCAAAGCAGGCTCCAGGCTTGGAGCTGTCAGCACAGAGCCGGATGCGGGGCTCAAACTCACAAACCATAAGATCATGACCTGAGCCAAAGTCGGACGCCTAACCAACTGAGCCACCCAGGCCCCCCTGTTAATGTGTTTTTAAATTTAAATCCTCACAATAGGATTTCTTTGATTCACAGTTACTTATACTCTTACAAACCAGAAGAGTGAAAACTCTATAAAAAATAGATTAAACTAAGATGCAACATCTTCCCACAACTAGTTTGTTGATTTTTTTAGAAACATATTCTTGAATATTGAATGGCACCAGTCAAGTAGCAATTATTATACCCCAATTATTATATCCCTCTTTCCCAATCTGATTAGGCAGAACTCCCAATTTTCCACCTGTAGCCTGGTTCTCCCTCCCTGTTGTACTTCAGGTTCCTCCACTCATCTGTCTTTCTTGGATCTTACAAGTCCTGCTGTGCTCACAGAGTTTTATCAATGGTATCCATCACTTCTGACTCATTCTATTGGCCAGAGCAAGTCAGATGGCCAAATCCAAGTCAAGAAGGCAGGGAAGTAGGCCCCCAGCACAGGGAGGAGAAAGAATCAGGGCCAATGATATAGCATACCTCACAGCACCTGTCTCTGCCTCTGCATACTCGTGTAAAAGCATAAACAATAAAGTTCATGTAACTTGTCCCACAGCTCCAGCTTTTGAGTCTCCTCAAGCTCATTAATAAAGCACAGCATAGTAGTAAGCTGAGCTTTGGAATAGACAGATGTTGGTTTGTTCCCTAGTTCTCATCGTGTACACCAATGAAACCCTGGGCAAGTTACATAACCTTTCTCTGACGTTCATTATTTTCATCGGCAAAATAGAGATAATAACATTACATGTCTTTCATCAGTTGGGGTAAAGCAGGAAGCAGATGGCACTCTCAAACTGGACAACGTAACAAGAGTTAAATAAAAGGTCTCATCTATAAAGGTGTCAATAATCCTATTGTACCCTTTTCCTGTCCTCAATGTAGGTTCTGGGCTTCTCAGGCCAGCCCTTATGTCTCTCAGTACCAACTAGTGAAAAATACCAGGCACGGCTGTGAAAACCAAATGCCCTCCCAGCAGCTGATGAAAGAAATCTCCACGAGATAGGCCACCCCTCCAGCTTCAGAAACGCAACAAAGAGCCTATGTCACAAACTGCCCTTGCAAATGGCTTTTCTAACAAAGGAGTCTTCTAAGACAGCTAGACTGTGAAAGTAAGCTTTCACTTCTTGAAGTCTATAATTTCACTTGATCTTTCCTAATAATGTATTGCCTTGGTGATGATACCTAAATTGATAGCTTTGTTTTCTGGGAAGTATAAATATTTGTAAATTTTCTTTAAGCCAGGAGAAAAAGTTAATGGCACTTTCATTTTCTTCCACATGCACAAGCTATTTAAAACCTATGACTCTAGCTAGATTTTTTTTATTTTAAACAAAGAGTTTGAAGGTCTATATTAAGATTAGAATTAATAATAGTATCTATCTCATTGTGCAAATTAAATGGGCTACTGCCTGGGAAGTAGTTAACAATTACACGTAATAAACTCGCTTATTAGAGACTGGCTCTCAAAACTGCAAACTAAGATTCATGCACATGTGCATTAGAACAGAAACTCAAAAGTGGGACAAACGAAACCAGGTGGGGTGTTACATGCAGCCCGTAGGAGCCGGGCCCTGTGACCAGCCCTGGGAGAGAGCAGCCAGGGAGAGGAGCCCATCACCTAGGGCCTGTCTAGAAGCCTCCATCATGGGCATGAGTGGGGCCCAGCAGGAAGGCAAAAACAGTGACACGGTGACACGGTAATAGGGAGACTATGAAAAAGTGGTATACACAACAAGCAGGCAGGCCACATCTGACCATAGGAGGTGGGACTCTCCCCAATATGTCTAAAATAATTTACAGACGATTACAAATTACATTTTTATATTTTTTTATGTTTATTTATTTTTGAGAGAAAGAGAGAGAGAGAGAGAGCACAAGCAGGGAAGGGGCAGAGAGAGAAGGGGACACAGAACCCAGGGCAGGCTCCAGTCTCTGAGCTGTCAACACAGAGCCCGATGCGCGGCTTGAACTCACAGCCACCGTGAGATCATGACCTGAGCCGAAGTCATCCAGATGGTTAACCGTCTGAGCCACCCAGGCGCCCCACAAATTACATTTTAAACTAAAACTAATGTTTAACACTCTTCAGTGTTCTTGCAGCTTGCATTATTCTTACTTTTACCAACTTTGGAGAATTTTAAGGAATTTTAAACAAATTCATCTAATGATACTTCAGACTTAATATGCATTTATAAACAATAATAATCAAAGGTATTCTTTCTTCAGCTCTTCCTATGTGCTGGGTGATGTTGATGAGGCACTTCACTTACGGTTTACAGCAGAACCTCTGGTGACAGAGATCCTAGGTTCAAAGCCCAGTGCCGTGATTCACGGCCGCACGATGCTGGAGGATTATCTCACCTATACTACGCTTTAAGTTCTTCATTTGTACGATGCTGGCTGTGCATAAAGTGCGTGCCCACAGCAAATATTAACACATTAGCACACATCATCCTCACGTCATCACTACGACACAGCAAAGTCAGCATAGTATTAATCCCATTTTATGGTCAAGGAACAAGTTCAGCGAGGTTCAGCTACCTGTCCAAGTTTATGCAAGTTCAAATCTAGGTCTTTCTGACTCAGACCCACGCATGTTCTTAACCACTGTGCTATGCCAAACTCCCACCATTTATCAAATCTGCAGCATTTTGAAAATGACAGAATTGTTTTGGATCTGTGTGCATTTATTCTATTTTTTAACTTTTAGAGAACTTTTTTGCCAGTTTATCTAAAGAGCCATTCATTCAGAATAGAACTAGGATCTCAACAAATTATCCAGCCATGGCCTGAAAAACAGGGGATGAGTCACAGGTCAAGGGTATGAGGAGGGGGCTGGGTCCAAGCAGGGAGTCCAGTGGCAACCTAACCTGTACAGGGGGTCAAAATAGGAGAAGCAGCAATGCCCAGGTGAGATCAGGACATTTCCACCTCCCCTGGTCTCCACAATAACAATTAAATATAGGTATAATTATCTGGCAATGTGGAAACTGTGACATAAATAGGTTAAATGACTTTCCCTTTAAGTAAGGCTGTAGCTAGAACTTTTACTGGAGCTTAAGTACCGTCATGGAGTGGAAGAAGGGGCCAGATGACACAACAATGGAACATTCCTCTGAAGTGACCCAAGGCAGTTGCCTGTGGTGCACCGCATCTATGCCCATGAGCTACGGGGACATTGTGGGGCCTTGTCTAGGTTGAAAGGATCCCAGACACAAAGTGGGACACACCCAAGTCTCACCGGAGCATGAGCTGCTTCGGGGTTCTCTCTCTAGGCTAGGAGCTGCTGCCCCCACAGGCAGATGCAGTTTTTACAGAAAGAAAGGAAGGGTGTAGATGAAGGTAAAGGAAGCCCAGAGAGAGAGAGAGAGAGAGAGAGAGAGAGAGAAGAAGCAAGCAAGTGCCAAAGTGAACATTGGCACCAGCTCTGTAGAGACCTGACCCCAGTATGCTGCCTAGCAAGGAGAGCAAACCCTTCCCAACCCCAGGGCACTACCTCAATTCCGCAGCTGCCTCTGGTTGCAACTTGGAAGCTCCAACTCTGCATTCAAGATGAGGACACCAAAGCATCCAATTTCATCTAGCCCATGACAAAAGTCGGGGGGAATACTTGGGTTCTGTATCCAGTGCACATAATGGAAAACTTGATCAACAGTAGCTTAACCACAAGCATATTTATTCATCTCACCTAACAAAATGTCTGGAGATTGGTGGTTCCAAGGTTTCTCAGCCTCTCTGCCATTGTATTGACCTTCTTCTTGGGGTCACAAGATGGCTGCCAAAACTCCAAGTATTGCAACCTCACACGATAGTAATCCAAGCAGAAAGAAAGAGGACCAGTGGGAAAGGACCCTCTCTGTACAGATCTCTCTTTTATTAGGGAGGAAAACTGTACCCTAGAACTCAGCCCCCTTTACATCTCACTGGCCAGAACCAGGTCCTATGCCCAGTTCCCTAAACTGCATCACTAGCAAAAAAGAGAGAGAGAGAGAGAGAGAGAGAGAGAGAGAAGAGAGAGAGAGAGAGAGAGAGAGAGAGAGAGATTCCATGATTAGCTTAAGCCAAACTTGGGGCTTCTGGTTGCCTCCAAAAAAATCAGCTTTCTTTTAAAGATTACACAAGCAACATGGGGTGCCTGGGTGGCTCAGTCAGTTGGGTGTCTGACTTTGGCTCAGGTCATGATCTCCCCAGTTCATGGGTTCGAACCCTGCATCAGGCTCTGTGCTGACAGCTCAGAGCCTGGAGCCTGCTTCGGGTTCTGTGTCTCCCTCTCTCTGCCCCTCCCCTGCTCGTGCTCTGTCTCTCAAAAATAAATGTTAAAAAAATTTTTTTAAATAAAGATTACACAAGCAACAGTGGCTCCATCTCCTATTCCCAACCTACCCATTATCCCTCCCTCTCCCATTATTGTCCACTCTCCAAGAACCTGGTCCTTGATGAAACCAATCCCTTTGGCCTGCTCACAGAAGAAAAGAGGAGAGCTCTTCTCAAAGAGTGTGGAGGCACATTGTGTGAGCACCAATTTCTACTAATTATACCGCTGGAGTTCTTACCACAAACATTACCCGTGGCACCCAGGTAATGTGGATCTCCCAGGGCAGTTTCTGCTATACCCTACACTCAGAGCCTCAGCACTTTGGAACACTCCAAAACAGGCTGATTTCATGACAAATTTGCTAGTCATGGGTATTTTAGTGAAGATTCCATGGAATGGAAACAGAGGAGTGGAGAGGCTCAGCACAGAGTCATCACCCCAAGTCTCCCTTGAATAACACTTTCAGACCTACTTTGGAAGCTCCTCACTTTCCCTCTTTGCCCTTACTTCACACATCCTCTACAAAAACTGCCCTAAGTAGTCTGCTCTTGCCTCAGCCTGCTTTTTCCACTCGGCCAAAGGCTCAACGGCCGTTCATGAATCTGCAACCAAATATTATTCTTCAAGCAAAGCGACTAAAGTTATCATTCACTATTATAGATGTTGATAAGTAGAGTGAGTAGGAGAGCAAGGAATAAAGCATAGGAATTAAAGTGAGTAATTTCTAATAGGGAATGTTGGAAGCAGGGTGTTGATTGTTTTATCTTGGGACAGGTATTCACATTTTAGGTCACCAAGAGTAGCTAACTTACAATTCAAATTCCTGTCTCTGTGAGATGAAATACATACCCAAAGCAAGAACAAGACAAATGACTTTAAGCTGCCATCCTCATTCTCATTAGTTCTAATTTTATGTTCAAACTGTGTGTGTGTGTGTGTGTGTGTGTGTGCGCGCGCGCGCGCGCGCACGTGTGTGCATGTGAGAGAGAGAGGGAGAAAGAAAGATCAAGAATAATTAGCCAAATGGACTCAATTCCCCAAACCCCTTGAGAGCTTGCTGTGGTGAAACCAATTTTACAGGCGTCTGTCTGACATAGACAGCCAATTATTGGGACCCTCTAGAATCCGCTGGACCTAAGGGCTTGCCATGTTACCTTTCCCTCCAGTGAGATGTAGGCCAAACAGACTGGGGATCAAGTAAGTGAGGTGTTCAAAGACCCACTGACCTTAACCACCTGAGAACTGAAGCTGAAATAGCTCACAAAGGGGGTACACTTGTTACCTTACTGGAGATAGGAACAGTGGTTAAACAGAATCTCTGAGACCACTGATTGAGACTTTTTCAAACAGTAAACTTCACTCAGAAGTACTCTTTCTGGTTGCACTCCAGGCAAACTTCTCTCACCCTGTTTCAGTTTTCTATTGCTGGATGAAACACACACACACACACACACACACACACACACACACACACACACACCAAAACAAGAGTTAAAACTATAACAATGTATCATTTCTCCTAAGTCTGTGGGAGACTAGTTGGGGTCACTCGTGCAGCTTTTAACGGGAAGCTCAGTTAGGGATCCTGTTTCTCCTTCGTATGGTCTTTCTTTCTATGTGACATCTCCAACTCTAGCATCTCCCCTTGTGGCTTGCCTCTAACAGGGTAGTCCTGACTTTATCACAGCATGGTATTTGGGTTGCAAGGGTGGTCCAGAGGACAAGCCCCAGTGTACAACTGTGTATCTAGCCTCTGCCTATCTTAAGCTCACTAATGTCACATTGGCAAAAAAAAAAAAAACCCACAGGGCCAATGTGGGAGGAGACTCCACAAGTGGCTCACTGGGTTCACTGTCTACCACAGCCTCAAAGTGCCAGTTTCTCTATTTACCCCTCTGGGGAACATAATACTCTTCAGGGAGGACAACTGTGAGACTCTATGGGCTGAAGACTCTAAGTCACCAGAAACAATTCAATAACAGTGAATATAGAATTGAGTTAAAGAGGATTTCAGAATATGTCTTAGGAAGATTTGTTATTTGGTGTTACCTTAAAAAAATCATATTAGAAAGGGTCGGTGAAAACATAAACCCCCCAAATTTAATCAGATGGTTTAAATTATTGAGTCTGGAAGGTAATGAGTGTGCCTAATTGAAATTTGTCTTCAGACATGCTTCCCTGATCTGCCTCTTTTCTAAAGTTAGTACTTAATTCATCCATTTCTTTATTCCTTCAGTAGGTGTTGATGAAGTATCAGGCATGACTCTACACGCTAGGAATTTGTGCTCAGCCCTAATCCATCTCTCACTGTCTCTACCTGGATTCTAGCAATGGCCCAATACCTGGTCTCTCCATCCCAACTCCATGTGCTCCCAAGTCCAAAAACACAAAACTAAACCCATTTTGTTTCAGCTTCAAAAGCTTCTGGCAGTGTATAAAATCTAAACCTTCCAGAGTGGCTTTCAAGACCCCTCAGAACCTAACTCCCATCTACTTTCTGCTAAAAAGTACTTTTTTATGAAGAGTAAAATCATGACTCTCATACAGATATGAAGTGAACACCTGTCTCATACAGATATGAAGTGAACATTTTATTTAGCCCACTGATTAGTAAGGACCTGGTAAGGTGTTATTAAGATCAAGTTCAAAGGAGTATCTTCTACAGAGCAGACACGTGTACAGACACTCAGGAATACTGAAATGAATTTATTTTTTTAATGTTTATTTATTTATTTTGAGAGGGGGGGCAGAGAAAGAGAGGGAGAAAGGATCCCAAGCAGGCTCTGTGCTGTCAGCATGAAGCCTGACTCAGGGCTCGATCTCACAAACTGCTGGATCATGTCGTGAGCTGAGACTAACAGTCGGATGCTTAACCAACTGAGCCACCCATGTGCCCCTGAAATTAATTTCTTAACAGAAGCAAAACAGAATGCTTCCTTCCACCTGTATGGCTTGGGGTTGGTGGAGGTGGGGAATCAACTATACTTCCACCTGACAAAATTGATTTTCATTTCTCTAGACAAGAATACTTGCCTTACTCTTAGAGTTGTATAACTTACAGGGTTGTAAATAACTCAGACAGTGAGAGGCACAGATCACTATAGAACCACATAATATGGAAGAGTGCACTGGACAATGCCCAGCATTCTGTAAGATACCCAGTAATCTTTTCTTTTTCCTTTTTTTCCATTTCAAAGTCTGATCATTTTTTTATACCTTCCAGCCTCATCATCAACTGTTTCCTCAGCCCTTCACCCTATGTTATTGCCACACTATGCTCCTCATAGCTGCCTAGGAAAGCCCCATGTGCTTCTGTTCACATTTCTGGTGCACTTTCTGTACCCTCTGCATGGAATGGACCCACTCTCTATTTGGAAATATACCCATCTTTCTATTTATTCAGCATATACTTCCTTCTACATCAATAATAGGCCAATAAGCAATGATTCAGAGGTGAAGAAGAAAGACAAGGTCTCAGCCTAGCCTGGGAATTATACTATACGTGTGCTATCTACCTTGAATCATCGAGACTTTAGAAAATGCACAGATGTCCAACCATTGTGTAACTATGAGTGTCAGTGGGACTTCCCTTGGAGTGCCAGGACATTTCCACTGGTGATCATTCCGAATGAAAGAGGAGCCCTCAAAGGAGACTGAGAAGGAACATTCGGCAGAGGCAAAAGGACCAGAAGAGACCAAGACAAGACAATCAGAGCAGGAGGAAGGACTGGCCAACAATGCAACCACCATGGAGAGCTCCAGCAAGACTATGAATTAAATACACCTGTATGTTTTGGAAACCACATTTTGCAGAGTGTTTCCATGGAAAGACAGAGGCAGAAGTCATTTTACTCTGGGATATAAAATGACATAAGGGGTAGAGAATTGTAGAGACTGGATGTGGTTTTTTTCTTTTCAAAGAGTAGAAATTCAATTTAGAACTAGAAAGGGGAGAAGGATGGAAAGAGAAAGTGTAAGTATATCTGCTAAGTCATTTCCCAAAGCAAAGCCAGCTATATTATCATGTAGAAAGAACACTGGATTTGGACTACAAGCAAAACAAAACAAACAAAAAACACACAAACCTTGCATTCATATCCTCCTTACGAGATTTGGGGTTTGCTACGCAATCTCTTTGGGCTTTAGTTTTCTTATCTGTACAGTGGGTATGGTAATGCCTCAAGATATCATTCAATGACATAATCTTTATAAAAGAACATAATATAAAGTCTAGGACACATCATTTGTTCAATATGTATTATTTTAAGCCTCAGAGAGACATTCACTGAGGTTTGGTTTGTTTTTTACATCCCATCGGGCCGGGATTCCAGAAGTGAAGAGTAAAAGTACCCACTGTCCAAGGGCTTTGAATTCTTGGTAGTAAGAATTTGCATTTCAGGATCCGTTCCTAAGTAAGAACCTGGGAGATGATCTTGCTTTTCTGTGCTTTACTGAAGGGCAAGGCCCCCAAAGGTGATCGCAGAACAGACCCGAGAAACCAGGTCTCTTGAGAATGGTACCCTGCCTTTTCCTCCTTACTAATTAGACCCCAGAAAGACTCTAAGATGGAACAAGTGGGAAATGTGAACAGCTCCTTTTTATCACTGAGGAGACTGAAGCAGCTCAAAGTAGAACTGATGCAAACCCTAGGCCTCCTACGGCTAATCTACCACCAATCACCCTCAAGCCCCCAAACCTTCCACTCCCACCCCCGAGGAAGAATTAACTACTTGAACAGATGACTTTAGGTTTCCCTTCTGTCTTCAAGAAGGGAAAACTTCACTTTCTTTTCTCTAGACAGCATCCTAATTTGTTTCCACTTAGCCACATAGCTCAGGACAAGAGCTTTTAAAATTAATGATGCTTTTCTAAGAGCAACTGCTTCTGCTCTAATCACATGCTATTTCTTGCTACCCACGGAGCCCAACATTAAGACTGCCTAAAGAAATCATCAAATTGCCCAAAATGCACTGCTCTCAAGCCTCCAGGTTGCTTAATAAATGATGATGAGTCACCCTTAGCTAGGTAGTCACCTCACATCCCTTACAATGTGAGCTTTCATGTCAATATACTCCCTAGGAGGCAAATGTGGGCTGGGAAAGGTCAAGGCTCAGGGTTTTCGAAAACCTTCCCAGCCGTGTTTGTTTGGTTTTTTTTAAATTTTTTTTTATTGAGGTAAATCACATAACATACAATTAGCTATTTTATTTTTTTATCTATTTTTTAAAATGTATTTATTTTGAAAGAGAGAAGAGATCAGGGGAGGAGCAGAGAGAGAGAGGGAGAGAGAGAGAATCCCAAGGAGGCTCTGCGCTTTCAGCAGCTAGATGCTTATTGACGGAGACACCCAGATTTAGCTATTTTAAAGTGGACAATCAGTTGTATTCAGTATTTCCACACAGTTTTGTGCAACCATGAGCTCTCTATGGTTTCAAAACTCGCTCATCACCCCATTAAAACACCGTGCACCCATTTAAGAAGTCATTCTTCACTCGCCCTTACCCACATCCCCTGGTACCACTAATCTGCTTTCTGTCTCAGTGGATTTGCACATTCTGGATACATCATATGAAAGGAATCATACGTGACCTTTGTGCCTGGCTTCTTTCACCTAGTGTAATGTTTTCAAGGTTTATCCATGTTGTAGCATGTATCAGCACTTCATTCCTTTTTATGGCTGAATAGTATTCCATTGTGTGTATATACCACAATTTGTCTATCCACTCATCTGTTGGTGGACACCTGGGTTGTTTTCACCTTTGGATTATGATGAGTAATGCTGCTATGAACATTCTTGTACAGATTTCTATGTGGATCCCAGAATGTGTTTGATATGCCTCTTCACTCCTTCAGCTCATGAAGAACGCTTGACTAGAACAACTTCCATGAAATCTTCAGCAAGAAGGAACAAGATATTCTTAAGGACAAAGGGATGTTCTTTTTTGTCATTTTTAGTTCACTGCATGATTTTATTGAAAATGCTTAGCATAGGGGCGCCTGGGTGGCTCAGTTGGTTAAGTGGCCGACTTCTGCTCAGGTCATGATCTCGCGGTCCGTGAGTTCGAGCCCCGCGTCTGGCTCTGTGCTGACAGCTCAGAGCCTGGAGCCTGTTTCAGATTCTGTGTCTCCCTCTCTCTAACCGTCCCCCGTTCATGCTCTGTCTCTCTCTGTCTCAAAAATAAATAAATGTTAAAAAAATTTTTTTAAAAAAAAGAAAATGTTTAGCATAGTATTGAGAAACATCGTATTCCATACAGACACCAGGATTCACTATTCCTAGTGAATAGGATATTCACTATTCCTGGATATTGCCATCATACAGTATGGTCTAATATGAATGTCTGTAAATGTTTTTATATAATTTAAGTTTGGGATTCAATGACTTTTTCATGTTCTTATTTCCCTGACTCCTTTATTTGACGACATAGAGGCTGAGCCTCTCCAGATTCAACAGAGTTAGACATGATCAGAAAATGTGGTTGGTCTTTAGGACCAATGAGGAGTAAGAGCTGGGGAAGGCCTGGGATCAACTGATTACAGAGGATCTTTATCAACTTGGTTGGGTAGCAATCTGAAAATCTTAAAATTTGGCCCCTGAATATGGCCAAATTCATACCAATTAAGTCACAAATGTATATAAAATACTTTAAAATACAGAAGTGATGTTAAGTAATGGTAGAACAATACATTCTCAAGCCAGGGATAGACAGTGCAAACTTCTAACTCATGTTTTCTTTCTGAGGATCATTATTGTAAAACTAGTTCAGTATATTCTTAGACTCCAAATATCTCAAAGTCAAATGTTTATCTCGAAATCAACTGGTTTTAGCCATGTCAACATGTCTGTATTGAGAACAAACTGAGGGTGGATAGGGGCGTGGGGGAGAGGGGAAAATGAGTGATGGGCATTGAGAGGGCACTTGTTGGGATGAGCACTGAGTGTTGTATGTAAGTCAATTTGACAATAATTTTTTTTAATTTTTTTTTTTTAATTTACATCCAAGTTAGCATATAGTGCAACAATGATTTCAGGAGTAGATTCCTCAATTCCCCTCACCCATTTAGCCCATCCCCCCTCCCACAACCCCTCCAGTAGCCCTCTGATCTCCATATTTAAGAGTCTCTTATGTTTTGTCCCCCTCCCTGCTTTTGTATTATTTTTGCTTCCCTTCCCTTATGTTCATCTTTTCTGTGTCTTAAAGTCCTCATATGAGTGAAGTCATATGATATTTGTCTTTCTCTGACTAATTTCGCTTAGCATAATACCCTCCAGTTCTATCCACATAGTTGCAAATGACAAGATTTCATTCTTTTTGATTGCTGAGTAATACTTCATTGTATATACATACCACTTCTTTATCCATTCATCCATCGATGGACATTTGGGCTCTTTCCATACTTTGGCTATTGTTGATAGTGCTGCTATAAACATTGGGGTGCACATGCCCCTTTGAAACAGCATCCCTGTATCCTTTGGATCAATACCTAGTAGTGCAATTGCTGCGTCGTAGGGTAGTTCTATTTTCAATTTTTTGAGGAACCTCCATACTGTTTTCCAGAGTGCCTGCACCAGCTTGCATTCCCACCAGCAATGCAAAAGAGATCCTCTTTCTCCACATCCTCGCCAACATCTGTTGTTTCCTGAGTTGTTAATGTTAGCCATTCTGACAGGGGTGAGGTGGTATCTCATTGTGGTTTTGATTTGTATTTCCCTGATGATGAGTGATGTTGAGCATCACTTGCTCAAGTGACGTTGCTTGGCCATCTGGATGTCTTCTTTGGAGAAGTGTCTATTCATGTCTTTTGCCCATTTCTTCACTGGATTATTTGTTTTTTGGGTGTTGAGTTGGATAAGTTCTTTATAGATTTTGGATACTAACACTTTATCTGATATGTCATTTGCAAACATCTTCTCCCATTCTGCCAGTTGCCTTTTATTTTGCTGATTGTTTCCTTCGCTGTACAGAAGTTTTTATTTTGATGAAGACCCAATGGTTCATTTTTGCTTTTGTTTCCCTTGCCTCTGGAGACGTGTTGAGTAAGAAGTTACTGCGGCCAAGATCAAAGAGGTTTTTGCCTGCTTTCTTCTCGAGGATTTGATGGCTTCCTGTCTCACATTGAGGTCTTTCACCCATTTTGAGTTTATTTTTGTGTATGGTGTAAGAAAGTGGTCCAGGTTCATTCTTCTGCATGTCTCTGTACAGTTTTCCCAGCACCACTTGCTGAAGAGACTGTCTTTATTCCATTGGATATTCTTTCCTTGTCAAAGATGAGTTGGCCATATGTTTGTGGGTCCAATTCTGGGTTCTCTATTCTATTCCACTGATCTGAGTGTCTGTTCTTGTGCCAGTACCATACTGTCTTCATGATTACAGCTTTGTAGTATAGCTTGAAGTCTGGGATTGTGATGCCTATTGCTTTGGTTTTGTTTTTCAAGATTGCTTTGGCTATTCGGGGTCTTTTCTGGTTCCATACAAATTGTAGGATTATTTGTTCTAGCTCTGTAAAGAATGCTGGTGTTCCTTTGATAGGGATCGCGTTGAATATGTAGATTGCTTTGGGTAGTATCAACATTTTAACAATATTTGTTCTTCCTATGCAGGAGCGTGGAATCTTTTTCCATTTCTTTGTGTCTTCTTCAATTTCTTTCATCAGCTTTCTACAGTTTTCAGTGTATAGATTTTTCACCTCTTTGGTTAGATTTATTCCTAGGTATTTTATGGGTTTTGGTGCAACTGTAAATGGGATCGATTCCTTGATTTCTCTTTCTGTCGCTTCATTGTTGGTGCATAGGAATGCAACCGATTTCCGTGCATTGATTTTATATCCTGCAACTTTGCTGAATTCATGAATCAGTTCTAGCAGTTTTTTTGGTGGAATCTTTTGGGTTTTCCATATAGAGTATCATGTCAGCTGCGAAGAGTGAAAGTTTGACCTCCTCCTGGCTGATTTGGATGCCTTTTATTTCTTTGTGTTGTCTGATTGCAGAGGCAAAGACTTCCAATAATGTGTTGAATAACAGTGGTGAAAGTGGACATCCCTGTCTTGTTCCTGACCTTAGGGGGAAAGCTCTCAGTTTTTCCCCATTGAGGATGATATTAGCATTGGGTCTTTCATATATGACTTTTATGATCATGAGGTATGATCCTTCTACCCCTACTTTCTTGAGGGTTTTTACCAAGAAAGGATGTTGTATTTTGTCAAATGCTTTCTCTGCATCTACTGAGAGGATCATATGGTTCTTGTCCTTTCTTTTATTGATGTGATGAATCACATTGATTGTTTTACGGATATTGAACCAGCCCTGAGTCCCAAGTATAAATCCCACTTGGTCGTGGTGAATAATTTTTTTAATATATTGTTGGATCCTGTTGACTAATATCTTGTGGAGGATTTTTGCATCCATGTTCATCAGGGAAATTGGTCTGTAGTTCTCCTTTTTAGTGGGGTCTCTGTCTGGTTTTGGAATCAAGGTAATGCTGGCTTCATAGAAAGAGTTTGGAAGTTTTCCTTCCATTTCTATTTTTTGGAACAGCTTCAAGGGAATAGGTGTTGCCACTTCCTTAAATGTTTGGTAGAATTCCCCTGGAAAACCATCTGGCCCTGGACTCTTTTCTGGGGGGAGATTTTTGATTGCTAATTTGATTTCTTTACTAGTTATGGGTCTGTTCAAATTTTCTATTTCTTCCTGTTTCAGTTTTAGTCATGTATATGTGTCTAGGAATTTGTCCATTTCTTCCAGATTGCCCATTTTATTGGCATATAATTGCTCATAATATTCTCTTCTTATTGTTTTTATTTCTGCTGTGTTGGTTGTGATCTCTCCTCTTTCATTCTTGATTTTATTTATTTGGGTCCTTTCCTTTTTCTTTTTGATCAAACTGGCTAGTGGTTTATCAATTTTGTTAATTCTTTCAAAGAACCAGCTTCTGTTTTCATTGATCTGTTCTACTGTTTTTTGGTTTCAATAGCATTAATTTCTACTCTAATCTTCTGCTGTTTTTGGGTTTAATTTGCTGTTCTTTTTCCAGCTCTTTAAGGTGTAAGTTTAGGTTGGGCATCTGAGATCTTTCTTCCTTCTTTTGGAAGGCCTGGATTGCTATATACTTTCCTCTTATGACCGCCTTTCCTGCATCCCAGAGGTTTTAGGTTGTGGTGTTATCGTTTTCATTGGCTTCCATGAACTTTTTAATTTCCTCTTTAACTTGTTGGTTAGCCCATTCATTCTTTAGGAGGATGTTCTTTAGTCTCCAAGTATTTGTTACCTTTCCAAATTTTTTCTTGTGGTTGATTTCAAGTTTCATAGTGTTGTGGTCTGAAAATATGCACAATATGATCTCGATCTTTTTGTACTTGTTGAGGGCTGATTTGTGTTCTAGCTTGTGGTCTATTCTTGAGAACATTCCATGTGCACTGAAGAAGAATGTATATTCTGCTGCTTTAGGATGAAATGCTCTGAATATACCTGTTAAGTCCATCTGGTCCAGTGTGTCATTCGAAGCCATTGTTTCCTTGTTGATTTTTTAATTAGATGATCTGTCCATTGCTGTGACTGGGGTGTTGAAATCCCCTACTATTATGGTATTACTATCAATGAGTTTCTTTATGTTTGTGATTGATTTATATATTTGGGTGCTTTCACATTTAGTGCATAAATGTTTACAATTGTTAGGTCTTCTTGGTGGATAGACACCTTAATTATGATATAATGTCCTTCTTCATCTCTTGATAAGTCTTTATTTTAGAGTCTAGATCGTCTGATATAAGTATGGTTACTCCAGCTTTCTTTTGTTGACCATTAGCATGATAGATGGTTCTCCATCCTCTTACTTTCAATCTGAAGGTGTCTTTAGGTCTAAAGTGGGTCTCTTGTAAACAGCATATAGATGGATCTTGTTTTCTTATCCATTTGGTTACCCTATGTCTTTTGATTGGAGTATTTAGTCCATTGATGTATAGAGTGAGTACTGAAAGATATAAATTTATTGCCATTATGTTGCTTGTAGAGTTGGAGTTTCTGCTGGTGTTCTCTGGTCATTTCTAGTCTTTGTTGTTGCTTTGGGTCTTTTTATTTGTTGTTGTTGTTGTTGTTTTCATCTTTTCTCCCCTCAGAGAGTTCCCCGTAAAATTCCTTGCAGGGCTGGTTTAGTGGTCACAAACTCCTTTAATTTTTGTTTGTCTGGAAAACTTTTTATCTCTCCTTCTATTTTGAATGACAGCCTTGCTGTGTAAAGAATTCTTGGCTGCATATTTTTCTGATTCAGCACATTGAATATATCCTGCCACTCCTTCCTGGCCTGCCAGGTTTCTGTGGATAGGTCTGCTGCAAACCTGATCTGTCTTCCCTTGTAGGTGAAGGACTTTTTTTCCCTTGCTGCTTTCATGATTCTCTCCTTGCCTGAGTATTTTGTGAATTT
This sequence comes from Acinonyx jubatus, assembly GCF_027475565.1. NCBI lineage: Eukaryota > Metazoa > Chordata > Mammalia > Carnivora > Felidae > Acinonyx > Acinonyx jubatus. The sequence goes on along the minus strand of NC_069383.1, from coordinate 44,977,482 downwards.
GACTATGATATGCCTTGTTGATGGTCGGTTTTTGTTGACTCTAATGGGAGTCCTCTCTGCTTCCTGGATTTTGATATCTGGGTCTTTCCCCACGTTAGGAAAGTTTTCTGCTATGATTTTCTCACATAACCCTTCTACCCCTATTTCTCTCTCTTCCTCTTCTGGGACCTCTATGATTCTGATGTTCCTTTTTAATGAGCCACTGATTTCTCTAATTCTTAAATTGTGCTCTTTTGCCTTAATCTCCTTCTTTTTTTCTGCTTCACTATTCTCCATAAGTTTGTCCTCTATATCGTTGATTCTCTGTTCTGCCTCATCCATCCTTGCCACCATGGCCTCCATTTGAGATTGCAGCTCAGTTATAGCATTTTTTATTTCATCCTGACTAGCTTTTACTTCTTTTATCCCTACAAAAAGGGATTCTAATCTATTTCCAACTCCATCTAGTATTCTTATCATCATGATTCTAAATTCTGGTTCAGACATCTTGCTTGTATCTGTGTTGGTTAAGTCCCTGGCTGTTGTTTCTTCCTGCTCATTCTTTTGAGGTGAATTCCTTCATTTCACCATTTTGAAGGGAGAAATGGAATTAATGAGGTAAAAAATTAAAATTTAAAAAATTAAAATTTAAAAATATTAAAATTTAAAAAATATTAAAATTAAAAAATTAAAAACACACACACACAAAATCGAATAAATGATGCTAGATCCTAGGTGTGTTTTGGTCTGGGTGTTGAAAGGGGCTTGATAGATTAGAAAAAAAAAGAGGAAAGAAAAAAGAAATGATGAGAAATAAATCATTTGAAAATTTGAAAAAATGAATACACTGAAGTAGACTAAAATGAAATGATGGAAGTAAAATAGAATTTGAAAAAATTTACACAAAAGTAAAAAATATAGTAGAAAAAAATTAAAGAAAAAAAATTTTTTTTTTTTTTTTTGGACAGAGAGAGACAGAGCATGAACGGGGGAAGGGCAGAGAGAGAGGGAGACACAGAATTGAAAACAGGCTCCAGGCTCCAAGCCATCAGCCCAGAGCCTGACGCGGGGCTCGAACTCACGGACCGCGAGATCGTGACCTGGCTGAAGTCGGACGCTTAACCGACTGCGCCACCCAGGCGCCCCAAGAAAAATATTTTTAATAAAAATTGAAAATAAAAATGAATTTTTTCTCTTTCCATATTCAAGAAAAAAGAAAGTAAATGAAAAGGAAAAAAGAAAAAAGAAAAAAGAAAGAAAGAAAATTGAAACGATGGACCAGCGAACAGACTGAAATATGACTGAAATTACTTCATTTTCCCCTAGAAGTCAGACTATGAAGCATTATATAGCCCATAAACAAAGGAGGCAGAAGAGACTTGGGGTCCTGAAAAGTGAGGTTGGCCCACTTGGGTGGGGCTTAGTGTGACAGCTCTGTTCTCCACTAGATGGCGCTGCTTAGCTTACTGGGGCCGCTTGTTGTGATGCTTGTAGGTGCGTATACACATGCGCGTGAGCGGTGAAAATGGCGTCACCCAGCAACCCAGTCTCTAGTATCGGAACTCTGTTCTCACTGATCCGCAATCACGCACCTGTCCTTTGTCTCTGGCTTCATCCGCTCCCCGCTTTTACACAGTCCGTGACAAAGCCCCAGGCAGCACCTCCCTCCTGAGTTTTGTCTCCAATGTGGCTGTTTTTCCCGACCCCTTACTTCTGAGGGACTATGGTTTTGACCCTTTCTGCCCCTCTGCAGAGGGTCTCACCAAGCAATGGCTGTGTGCCGGCCGCACCCAGGAGCGTTTGCAGGTCCGTGCTGTTGCCGATGTCCAGAGACTGTGGCCAGGTGCCAGCCTGCCCCAGAAAAAGTTCGCGAGACAGTGTAGCAGCAGCGTTTCAGGGATTATGGAAAATCACAACGCACATCTGGCATCAGGCTTCACCCACAGCGACCTTGTTCCAGCACCAGCGAATGTGGTTGTTCTCCTGGGTCCACTGGGGCCTTGCCTTTGGGGGACCCACACAGTCGCTACCAGGTGTCCTCCCAGCAGGGGAACTGCCTCTCCCCGTGTGGCCTGAAGAACCCCAGACCCCACTCTGCTCCTGGGGATTTGCCCTTCCCACCAGAGCACCGCCAGGTATGGAGCTGCAGCACTTCAGACTCTGCCCTCCCCTGTTTACAGTCTTAATGGAAGTTAAACCCTCTCCTTTCTCCTTTCTCCCTTTTTAGTTCAGTCCCTGCGGCTGTTTCCACTTTTCTACTTTCTCTCCAGCTGCTTTTTGGGGGCGTGCTTTTCCTGTATCCCCCACCCCCATCTCCGTCCTCTCTCCGCACACAAAATTGGCTCCCTGCCCTCCGCGGCTTCTCTCTCCCTCAGTTTACCTCTCTGCGCCTTGTACGTGCTGAATTCTGTGGTTCACGTTGTGTAGATTGTTGTGTGAATCCTCAGATCAGTTTTCTAGGTGTGCAGGATGGTTTAGTGTTGGTCTGGCTGTATTTCATGGACACGAGACACACAAAAAACTTCCGTGCTGCTCTGCCATCTTGACTCCTCCTTGATAATAAATTATATTTAAAAAAAAAAACATGTCTGTATTGGCATGTCAGATGTCTTCATAAACAAGTCAAAAACTACATTTCCATTTCTCCAAGGAAAGATATTCAAATGCAGAATTCATGTATTTCTCAAAAATAATAAATACTACACGGCTTCAAAACATGGTCCTTTTGGGGCACCTGGGTGGCTTGGTCAGTTGGGTGTCTGACTTCGGCTCAGGTCATGATCTCACGGTCCGTGAGTTCAAGCCCTGTGTCGGGCTCTGTGCTGACAGCTCAGAGCCTGGAGCCTGTTTCAGATTCTGTGTCTCCCTCTCTCTGACCCTCCCCAGTTCATGCTCTGTCTCTCTCTGTCTCAAAAATAAATAAAAGTTAAAAAAAAAATTAAAAAAAAACATGATCCTTTCATCATGCTAAACCAATTCTTTCCAGATATACATTGTTACATTGTAATGCTTGTCAGATTTAAATAAAGTTCTCACTTGAAAGCTCCACACCTTGTCTTCAATAACAACTAAACGCCACTTGCTAGCTTTAATTTTGACCTCTTACTATATCAGAGTTTAAAACTGCAAATGGTGGGGCGCCTGGGTGGCTCAGTTGGTTGAGCATTCAACTTCAGCTCGGGTCATGATCTCACGGTTCATGCCTTCGAGCCCCGTGTCGGGCTCGGTGATGAAAGCTCAGAGCCTGGAGCCTGCTTTGGATTCTGTGTCTCCTTCTCTCTCTGCCCCTCCCTCCACTTGCACTCTGTTTCTCTCTCAAAAATAAATAAACATTGAAAATAAAAATAAATAAATAAATCTGCAAATGGTATTCAAATCTCCTTGCTAACTAGCTTGGATTTTCAATTCAGAACTTAGATCAGAGGATATACTGTCTCCCTTATGAAATTAGAGCAGAAGGGAGGTTCCCAGGCTTTGTCTAGCCAGGCAAATCCCCACCTTTCTTTTTGATCTGAATTATTCAGGTTGCATATTCCAGCCAATATTTATCTAAAGTTCAACTTTTCTCTGTGGCAGTAGAGCATCTCACTTAGGGAACTGTTGTATATTATCAGCCTGTGGGTCACATAATCCTCAGTGAGATTTTCTCCATCCTCTCTTTTGGCAATTTTTGAACATTATCCCAATGGAACAATTAAGGTTTACTTATTAATACTTTTTCTTCACTTTCTCTTACCTATATCTTTCAGACAAAATCTGCAGTTAAAATAATCATTTGCTTAACAGACTTGCTGCTTCAGAATACAAAAAGCAAATAGGTATTTAATATGAATGAAATAAATACAGAAAGGGGATAGTGTTTAAATATGCCTTTAGAAGCACTCATAACAAATTTATCTACTTCTTATATCAAAAACCAAAATAAAAGATCAGACTGAATAAGTGTTAATGGATTTAAGGTAGTCTTTATTTTGAGGAAAATCCACAACATAAAACGATTGAGGAAAAAATGATGCATTTTTAGAGCACACCTCAAAAAACTAAGAAATACTGGACAGCTTCCAGCTTCAATTTGCAACCCACTAAGGCAGTCAGAAATTGCTCATCAATTTGATGATAAGTTTGAAGAGAGTAACTCTATTGCTGGACAGAACTTTGGGATTTTAAGACTTAGAAGGTGAAGTAAGTGTGGGTACTTACCACGTGTTTTTAGAAGTGGTATTTTTAAAAATTGCGGTGATGTCCCGGTTGGATTAGAGGTAATTCATAAAACTACATTTATTTATGATTACATTGCCTGATTTGTTTAACTCCTATGAGAAAATAAATGATTCACTGGCATTTTTAGCTAAATGAAATTCGGTTTAAATTAAGCAAAATAGCTAACTGGCTTATTTGAACCCTGAAAGTTAACATTCGGGGTATTTCATGATTTTCTAATGTACACTTGAAAGGAGAGAACTAATTTGGGCTTTACTTGAATGTTCATAATATTATTATTACATGTAAACTAGTACACAAAATGCTTTCTGACAACCTCAGAAGTATGTAAAATATGAATTTCCTCAAGGGGATTATATTGTATAAGAAAATTGTGCAATTATATGATTGTGGCTTAAGACTATCATAAGAACAAAGGTAAAAGTTCCCCATCACAACAAGACAAAATGGCACCAACACTTCTTTTTGTTGTTGTTTTAATGTTTATTTTTTTATTTTGTGAGAGAGAGCATGCACGCAAGGGACGGGCCGAGAGAGAGAGAGAAAGAGTCCCAAGCAGGCTCCGCTCTATCAGTGCTTAGCCCAATGTGGGGCTCAATCTCACGACTGTGAGATCATGACCTGAGCTGAAATCAAGAGTTGGATGTTTAACCAACTGAGCCACTCAGGCGCTCTGACACTGACATTTCTCATTCAAGTTCAGTTAAAAACCAAATGAGCATTCCTGTATCCCTAGCCACTGTTTCCTAAAACCACAAAGATACGTTCCAAGGCTTAAAACAGAGATCTGATGCTTTAATAGTCATCATTCTATATTTTACTGAATTCTGAAGTGAAAAAAAATTTAATTCAAGATATCACGTATGAAATCATAATATCGTGGAGATATGAAGGGCCATGGCTAAACAAGTAGGAGACATGCACCATTGTCTGCCCTTCTGATTGCCTCCGCCAAAATCATTGAAACACCCGTAACTTGCATCTTAGAGCAATGTTTTGTTTTGTCCTCTTGTAGAATGGTCTCTGTGATGTTGATAGCTACAGAGGCAGCATTATTAATTCTGGAAATAGCTGGCCCAGAGAAGATGCCATGAGTAAAGATGGCATAAACTTTAGTGACTTTGGTAGAGTGGCTTGACTGCAGTATATAGCATTTGTTGTCCACAAGGATGGCTACCTGATCTTTAATTAAGCACCAGTCCAAATCATGCTACCCACCTCCATGGCTCTCCTTCTTTCTCTGTGTGCCAAGGCCAACACCACATGCAGTCTGTCCGTGAATGATGCAGCCTCCTGCTTTGGGAGAAATGACAACACACATCCTCTGGTCGGCAATATTCTCTGGTTTCTCCATGTGAGTCACTCACAGGGATGGCAAAGAAGTCCTGGATGAGCAGCATGTAGGCCCACGGTAGTGATGTGATCTGCCCCAGCTACTGGAAGCACAGAATTATTTGGGAACATAGTACTTCTGGAGGTCATCCCAGGAAGCAAGTGGGGGAGCAGAGAAGTATGTGACGGGATGCGTTAATGCTGCTATGACAGCTAGGGCTCCCCCCCATTGAGATCCCTCCAGGAGACTGAGTAGAACACACCTGAGAATTACCCCTACCTAGAAGCAAGAGAGCTGGAATTTTTATCCATCAACTCCTGTCCCCGTTAGTCAAGAGTCACTCTTGGGGGCAGTAACTTCCAGGCATAGCATGTGTATGAGGCCAGAGAAAACCTTCAAACAGAATCGTGTGCTTGAGTAGGTAATTGATTTGACGCAGAAGCTGACCAAGTTAAAAGTGACCTCCATGGTGGTCCAAGGGGCTATTGCAGGGAGTACTGACAGCATCTTTTACAGTTCCCAGAACCCACTCTACAGGCCGACCCCTCAACTTCCACAACTCAACCACAATCTCCTCTCTCAGATGTTCTTGTTGTCTATTTTAACTAGATTTTATCTGGATTGAAACAGTGATGGGGTGGGGAGTGGTTTCCCCATAGTGTGCATTGGGCTAGCACCCAGCAGTAGTTCAGGAAAGGACAAGACCTAACATGTGTTAAATACCCACTATAGGCCAGATTCTATACATACAAAGACTCAGGGTGATGCTCAAAACAGCCCTATGACATACATAATATCCTCCCAATTCTATATATGTATACATATCCATACACATACACATATACATATGAAAACTGAGACCTGGAGAGACAAGTAACTTACTCCATCTCGAATGCCTAGAAAGTGATAATGCCAACAAGCAAACCAAGTGTGCTTAACTCCAAAACCTCCTGCCTTTTCCTCCTAACACATAAAGAGAAACCAGAGTCTCTTCACCTCTCAGGAAAAACATTTCCCCTAGATCAAGAGACCCCGCTTAAATAATTCCTGAAAACCTCAGAAAGCTCCAGTTCTCCCAGAGCTTAGCGTGAAATAAACCTGATTGCCCAGCAAAACATCTTTTACTAATACTGAAATTGTACCTGACCCCTGAACTACATAAACCACTCCTTAATACACATCCACTCAACACAAAACCCTTTACAGATCAGGCTATTTTTGCTGCTTTGAGTTTATATGAGGAGGAACTGCTGTGGAACAGGCCACAGGACAGAAAGCTACATAACCTTCCTCTAGGGGGACATTTCCCAGAAATTCAGCACCTATTAAGTGGAAAGAATCTGGGTGACGTGTGTGTGGCAGTATTTTCACGGGTCCATCATGCAACTTTTAAAACACTATGCCCAACACCTTGGTGGCATTTTAGAAAACTTCAGTGCCTTGGCATAGTCTGTCCCCACTACCTGGAATGCTTTTCCCCTTCCTGGGCAAACAACCACTGAAACTCAGCTCAATGATTATCTTTTCTGGAAAGCCTTTCCTGACCCCCTCCTAATGGAGGTGATCACTCTCCCCTTCCCTTTGTGCACCTACAGTCCCCTCTTTCCATTCCACCTCTAGCTGTCCATAGGGGCTCATCTGTGGTCCCCATCGCTATGGAAAATCCCTTAAGATTCTGCAATCTCCACCTGTAGTAAGGTGAGCACCCAATCTGGATCTAGAAGAAAACCTGGGGCAAACCGTCCCACTGAGCATGTCACTTCTTCCCCGTCCTTTTCTCACCCCTTTGCTGGCACAGGTTGCCTCTTGCCTGACTCAATTTTCTCCACTAATTAAATGTCACACTTCTAGCAGCAATCACCAAGAGATGCTCTCCAGGCAATTCAGTAGAGGCAAAAATAAGGTCCTTCCCATTTCTTACTACCCTCTTGAGATGTTGATGGTGAGGCTGACTGTAACTAATGACAAATAATAGGGTTGCCATGAGGAAGTATTAATGTGGCCCATGGCTCAAGGAGCAGCAATTAGGAGACAAAATGCCTTCCTTACTTCCCACTCCCACACCCTCCCCCGTCCACATGTTCCAAAAGCTAACGTATTCATCACACTGTATCACACTTAGGAGATCCCTCCTATCTTTCTGGCCAAGCAGGGAGCTTCTGAAAGGCAGACACAAAGTAAGTGCTCGACAAATGTTAGCTTTATTAATGAATTAATGATAACTATGAACAAAATTTGAAATCTCCCTGCTTCTTTCATTCCAAACGTAAAACTAATTGCTTTGTAAGTTCAGCCATTTTCTGATTAATAAAGGCCACTTTCTCAGTCTCATCCTAAAAATAAAAAAGCTTCCTACTCTGTTGTCACCACTTAATTCAACAAATATCTTTCGAGTCCCTTTGCCCAAGCACTGTGCTTTGTGATAAAAAATTCAAAGATAACTAAGAGCTCAATTCTCAGAGGAAATGTTATGGACTAAGTGGCAGGTAGCTTAAATTGTTGAAATGGAATTGCTGTGGTGGAAAAATGATAAAAAAATAAGTTGATCCAGAGTCTCTTTAAATAGTAGCGATAACTACTGCCATTTATTGAGCACTTACTATATGATTGAAACTATACTGGATGCTTTACATATATTATCTTCGTTAATTTTTACAATTCCAAGAGGTGGTTATTCTTCCCAAGTTACAAATGAGCGAATTGAGGCCAAAGACAGTAAGTAGCCACCTAAATTCACACAACTAATAAAGGATTGATTGGGATTAGAGTCCAGGTAAATCTGATTCTGGAGCCCTTGTTTTTATCTACTTTATACTTAAGTTTTTTACAGTAAAAAAAGGGCACCTCAAGTAGAAAATGTGAATGAAAATAGATTCCTCTTTGTCAAAAATCAGTGTAACATAATAACAATTTAACCCTTTACCTACCCTTGTGGTGTGATTCAACAGTAAGTACAGCAGAGTGGAAGCCCAGAAACCTCACTTTGAAACTGGATTTGGGAAAAACACAAAAGCCTGGACTTTAGCAACAAACTGCCTGTTCTACAATGCACTCTGGTGGCCAGTTGGTGTCATTCATGGTTATTTTTAAATTTAAGAATGAGATTGTCAACAACCAAAGATTCAGTCAGGGTCAACCTTGGATAAAGTAGATTAAATCTGGGGCGCCTGGGTGTCTCAGTAGGTTAAGCATCTGACTTCAGCTCAGTTCATGATCTCATGGTCCGTGAGTTTGAGCCCCGCGTCAGGCTCTGTGCTGACAGCTCAGAGCCTGGAGCCTGCTTCGGATTCTGTGTCTCCCTCTCTCTGTTCCTCCTCCACTCGCACTCTGTCTCTCTCTCTCTCAAAAATAAATAAAGATTTAAAAAAAAAAAGTAGATTAAATCTGTCAAAATGTTTCAATATTTAGCCCTTATTCTGTTTTTGATACTTGGAAACAACCACCTTCAAGTAGTTTCCTCTGTCTTATTCCCATTAGTCTGACTGCTAGTCTAACACAGGATTTACTTATTAAGTAGTAATCAATTACTAGTTAATTTCAGTAAGAAACATTGAGGAATACAAAAACTTGTGGGTTAAAGTGGAAGGATGAACAGGATATTTGCAACAGATCTTGGATAGTCACCACATAAAATATTTAGTAAAAACGGAGGAAAATGTAACTTTACAACGGAAAAAGGTGGCAAATATCAAAGCTCAAGATTAACAACATTAGAAATGGAACTAGTCGACGTAATGTGCAATGAGATGCACTCGGAAGGATAGCATTCCTCCTGTGACACACGTCAGAAATGCACACTCTGAGCTTACTCATGAGGAGACAACAAACAAATCCAATTTGAGGAATCTTTTACAATGGCTAGTCTGCAACCTTCAGAAATGTTGGAGTCATAAAAGTTAAGGAAAGACTGAAGAACTGTTAAATTGAAGGAGATTGGAGAAACCTGACAACTGAATACAGCACATGATCCAGGCCTAGATCCTTTTGCCATGAACACTGTTACGGCAACTGATGAAAGTTGAGTCGGGTCTGAGTGTTTCTGATTCCTGCAACTTTTCTTCAGTGAGTCTGAATATATATATTTTATAAAATACGATTTTATTTTACAAAATACAGTTTTGTAAAGTGTATATTTACAATGTATATTTTACAAAATACAATTTGAAAAATAAAAAGCCCCCTGCATAGGCATCCCTCTTTTGACTTATAATAATTTCACTAACATTCTTCTCACGTTCAATCCTAGAAGATCTCATATTTCCTTTACAATAAGGGCCCCCCTTTTTTTTAACTGATAGAAATCTACCACACCTCTGTGGGTGAAGCTGGAGTTTTGTACCCTGAAATCTAAAGATATGATTGGAACTTGTGTAATCAACAAATCAATGCTCAAGAAAGAAATTGAGACCACCTGGATGGGAAGTGACCCCCAAACCTATGGACAAATTCCTCCTTGGTCCAAAGTCCAACATTTGAGGCAGCAGATGAATCATTGCCTACCAAGGCTTGGCACTAACAATGTAAACTAGAACTCCACCAGTACTCCATAGCACACAGGGAACTTAGCTGCCTTGCAGTTTAAATGCAGCAAAAACTGTTCTCTCCACTAACACAACCACTAACATAAACAGATTATCATCAGAGCCTTGCTTTAGTCACACCTGCTTTAAAAGCTGTATCTGCGCCAATCTACACTCTAAGGTGTGGGGATAAGCTTAGGAACCCCCCAGGTTTACACCAATGGGTTGACAAGGCATAAAGAAATACAAATTCATGAAACACTCACACCTGAGTTTGGGTAAACCAGATTGGCACCCCAAGGATAGGCGGTGCAAAGGCACCCCAAAATAGTGAGGGGGTGCAGAGCCCCCAGAATAGAGAGAGGCAAAGACCTAAAATAGGAACAGGCACAAAGGTGCCCAATACATAGGTGTATGAAATAAACAAGATTAGATGTTCAGGGTGGAAGCAGCCCCAATTTAGTACTGTAGCAGAAAAGCTGTTTTCACAGGATAGGGCCAGGTTAGGTAAATTGGTGAATTGGACTATGTACCGCTGTGCTGCAGGCAAAGCAGCCCAGAGCAGAGATGGTTAACCAAAGAAAAGGTGCCTTATTCACCCTGAGGTTATTTCCCCTATCTGTCTCATCCCCCTAGGCTAGCTAAGATAAACAGAGGTGCTGCCTCATATCTGCTGTAAACAACCTTCAACCCAACTGCCCGGTGCCTGGATTTTGTTTTGTATTAACCCAAACCCCTAACCCCAAATATCTTCAAGACCCCCTTTCCCTCACGTTCACAAGTTAATGTTCACAGATTCATTGTCTCTTTGTGCACATCCATCGCCATGTTTGTAAGCCTTCTGATCCTAATAAAAATGGGGGAAGGACCCTTATTCGGGGCTCTTGTCTGTTCCCAGACATTAGCCATCTCTCGCTTTTCATCTTGCATTTCGCTCTCTTGCTAGACAAGAGAGAACTTTAGAGTCTACGACACTAAGGCTGTGGGTCTCAAGCTTTGATGAGGATTAGAATTAGCTGGGGAATTGGGGAACTCCATAAAAATACACAGGCCCAAGGCCCTATCCGACTTCAATAAGCCTGGACCTCTGTGTTCTTTACTGGCTCTCCAAGTGATTCTGATAGCAGTTTTCAAACCAAAATTTGAGAAAAACTTACACAAGTCACCAATGCCAGCATAGCTTCTGCCTTTGCTGCCCTCATTTTTGCTGAGGCCTCCATCACTTTAGGGCCCAGCACATGCAGCCCTGCCTCCAGAGAGGAAACAACACCTGTGTAAAAACAGCCACTCACCAGCAACCTGCCAAAGTGAAAATCCTATATGGCCAACACCTAACACGAGAAAATTTCAGCTTCAAACCAACCATTCTACTCTACTGGAATACTCACAGTATTTTCTTCCCCAATTTTATTGTCTAGACACAGTGCTCCTCACCCATGCATCAAACATGAGGGAATTTTAAAGGGCCCAATAAATAGTATCTCTATTGTAGAACAGTGGTTCTTAACTATGGGTGATTATTTTGCTCTCAGATGACAATTGGCACCATCTGGAGCCATTTTTGTCACAACTGGGGAAAGGGAAGAAGAGGAAGGATGCTACTGGGATCTAGGGATGCTGCTAAAGATCCTACAATACACAGGACAGCCCCTACAACTAAGAGTTACCCAAAAATGTCGAGACCCTTATTTAGGGTAGTACCCATTCTAAAACGAATTGCAGCATTAAGACAAAAACAGCAGCAGATGGGAGGCCTACCATCATCTTTATTACTGTTAAGACTAGATTAAGAAGTATCATTTACCCGTAGGCTAGTGAACTTCCTGTTACTGAACCCCAGAAATAGACTCATCTACCTTGCCGACTAAGTAATTGTATGCCTCTCTAAGTGAGGTCAGTCTTCTCTAAAACTCCTAGCATGTTGGAACTAAGAACATGTGCTCCTTGAAGGCTAATTCTTAGGGGGGAAAAATGAAGAGTGGAGTATGACCACCCATTTCCCATAGGATGGTGAATAAAAGGGTGAAAAGGGGGCACTATTACATTTGACCCCCCTCCAAAGAGAAAAAATAACAGGAGAAAAGCATTCCCCAACAAGGGCCAGAAGTGGCGAGGTGGGGCAACAGACTCCTAGTAGCTCCTGAGAACCAACTGCTAAATCCAAGTTTGCAAGCTTGTGGTTAAACCCTTGGCAGCTTGAAATCAGCCACAGTAGGAGTATTTATACCGGGTGAGGGTGGGGGGAGGCACAAAGCAGTGCTTTGTTTTGGAAAATAAATTTGGATTGAAAAATAAAGAGGGGCACCTGCCTGGTTCAGTCAGTGGAGCATGCAACTCTTGATCTCGGGGTTGTGAGTTCGAGCGCCACTTTGGGTGTAAGGATCACTTAAAAATAAAATGTTAAAAAGAAATTTTTAAGAAAAAAAAAAAGAAAGGTGGATCCTTTTTTGTTGTGGAAACACTAAAATTGAAGATGGATGCAAGATTTAAATGAAACAAAAATAACAAAACTATATCTAATCATAGCAAAGAGGGTCTTTCTAATCCATGTGTACCGATGATAAAAATCATAAAGGATGAGATCAACACATGACTACATAAAAACACATTTACGCCAAAAAAAAAAAAAGTACCAAAAATAGACAAATTATAAACCGGGGAAATTACCTGCAAAATACATGACTAAGAGTAAACTCTTGGGGCGCCTGGGTGGCGCGGTCGGTTAAGCGTCCGACTTCAGCCAGGTCACGATTTCGCGGTCCGGGAATTCGAGCCACGCGTCAGGCTCTGGGCTGATGGCTCAGAGCCTGGAGCCTGTTTCCGATTCTGTGTCTCCCTTTCTCTCTGCCCCTCCCCCGTTCATGCTCTGTCTCTCTCTGTCCCAAAAAAATACATAAACATTGAAAAAAAAAAATTTAAGAGTAAACTCTTTAACAATTCTTACAAATTAGTAAGAAAAAGACAATTCTTACAAATTAGTAAGAAAAAGACAAGCATCCCAATGGCAAAAGCCTCAGAAGTAACTTGTGTAACAGTGTAACACTTGTTACACTGGCTATTGCAGCACAAAATACAAAGGAGTTCAAAATTAATAATGAAAACTTTAAACATAACTAGGTTTTGCCTATCACAGTGGCAAAGTGAGACGGTAGAGCACAGCCAACATTGGTAAGTATGTAGAGTACTATGGAAAAAAATACCATGAAAAACTGCTGGCAAAGTGTAGGATGGTACAAACTTTCTGTTGGCAACACTATAACCTTTGACCTCACATTATGAATTTCTTCTAAGAAAAATAAAAATGTAGGGGCACCTGGATGGCTCAGTCAGTTGAGCCTCTGACTTCGGCTCGGGTCATGATCTCAAAGCTCATGATTTTGAGCCCTGCTTTGGGCTCTATGCTGACGGCTTGGAGCCTGGAGCCTGCTGTGTCTCCCTCTCTCTCTGCCCCTCCCTCACTCACTGTCTCTCTCTCAAAAACAAACACTGAGATTTTTTTTTTTAATTGAAAAGAAAAATATATATAGACTACTATGGGCAATAATAAAAATCAGCTAAATTATGGTAAATCATTTAATGAAATACAATGCAAACATTGATGTTACTGAAATGACATGGAAAGATGTGCACCACTTAAATTTTTTTTAAAAAGTCTTAAATGGGGCTACAGAATGGTGTATTCAGGATGAGCACGTTTTTGTAAAAATAATGTGCATGAGTGTACTGAGAAAGTCTAAGAAGGTATACAGCAGTGTAATGAATATTTTCCTTTTTACTTATCTCTATTTCTACAATGTGCATGTTACCTGTATATTTTGTTTTTTATTATTGAAGTATAGTTGATATACAATAGTTATACTAGTTTCAGGTGTACAACATAATGGTTCAACAATTCTAAACATTACACTATGCTCACCACTATGAGTGACTACACCATCTGTCATCATGTTATTATAATATTATTGACAATATTCCCTATGCTGTTACTTTCCACCTCCGTAACTTACTTATTTTATAACTAGAAGTTTGCTTGTTTTGGGGGGCTGTGGGAGGTTGTTTTTTGTTTTTTTGAGAGTGAGCGCATGCATGAGGGGCAGAGAGAGGGAGCAAGAGAGAGAATCCCAAACAGGCTCCACCCTATCAGAGCAGAGCCCGACGCAGGGCTCAAACTCAGGAACTATGAGATCATGACTTGAGCTGAAATCAAGAGTCAGACCCTTAACCAACTGAGCCACCCAGGTGCCTGCCCCAGTTTGCTTGTTTTTAATAGGAGTTAACGGAACTTAAGTTCAATAGAAAAATCATTTCAAAGCATCAAGAGTTTAAATGGAATTCTGTAAGTAATCATTTCAGGTTTTTCAAACACAACTGTTCAAAATCAAAGTGTGTCATTTTGTTCGGAACAATTTTTGAGAATCAAATGGTCACGTACCTGAGTAAGAAAATGGACATAAAATGACAGGAAAGCAAGTGACAAAATAACTACAATACTTGTTACACTGGCTATTGCAGCACAAAAAATAAAATGACAATTAACCAAAAACATTTTTATTTTCGTCTTCAAAGAACAAACTGTTCTTCTTTTTCCAAGATAATAATGATTAACTTACAAAAATGGGCATTTACAATGCATCTTCAAAACATTTCCCTTCAACGGGAAACTTAGATTTACAGAATCCAAACATTAAAAGGTTAAAAAAAAAAATTCTATTTTGTTGTCATTATAAAACTAAACAGAGTTAAGTCAAGGAAATCCATTCATACTTCAGGTCCTTCTCCTCCAGGAACCAGCTGCATAGAAGGAAAAAGAGTTTATTATTAATAACACCACCACCCGCACCATCTAAAAACCCTTCCTCATCAATCCAAGCCACTTGCGCCTCTCTGCACCTCCCTCACATTCCCATTTTCTCCGGGTCATCACTTCTGTTTACAGTTCCCAACATCATCAATTAATACTCAGAGACTAAACAATGATTCTTGGCAAACTAAAAGATTAAATAGCCCAAGCAAACTAACTTTTAAGCCTAAAGTCATCTCCAGCAGCTCAGCTTTAGAGCCTTGATCACGAGAGCATCTCCTTCCCAACTTTAGCGCCACTGAGACATGAACATCTCATCAAGCAAGGTAATCTGTAATCCTTGCCCCACAAAAATGCGCTAACATCTAAATAAAACAGCTTTACTGTGTCTTACCATTGTTATATTATTTCCATTTAACAAAATCTGATCTAATTTAGTGATCCTTCTTCCTTCTGGTGTGATTTCACTAAATGAAGAGATAAAATAGAGTCAGGATAAACAATGATAATCAAAGCCAACATTGTGACCCCTAAAAAGGTTTTTCCTGTATATAAATGAATGTGAGGTCAAGCAATTACATCAGTAGTTTTAAGAGGCAATGGTTATTGACTGAATGATGTACATTCTTCCCCAAAGGCAACACAGTGAACTGACTGGCTTGAGATCCACACTCACTGGGACTGACCTTCATAAAAGCTGAAACTTGCCAAAGAGATCAAATATGAAATGAAATATTTACTAGCCTCCCTTTTTTACTATTACTTACCACTAATCCCTATCTGTTAAACAAATCTTTAATCAATTCAATTTTGAAAGCAGTTACTAGTCATGATCTTTGTAACTAATATAATGGAACAAGCATTTACATTTTATGCTATACATAGCTAAATGCTCTTATTATCAGTACCTTGATTTGCTTCAGCCCAAAGATTCCTGGCAGTTTTGAATATTTTTTACTTTAAAGCTCTGTCTCCATTAACTTCCTAACAATTCATTAATAATTACATCATGGTTATAACTGTGTTCCAATTTTACTAGCATCCAATTTTATCAGTAGATAAAATTTCTACCTTCAAGGTATTTCTAACAGGCAATGTTTTCCCACAAATCATTTTCAACTCATTAATACTAAAATTACTTTAAAGAAAGATTTCCCCCAATTCTTTAATTTTTTAACACTACTCACAACTCTGTGACATCCTCCAGTACCATATCTGAAATTTGGTGTTAAGAAAATAAATATACCAGGTTGAATTTACTCTGGCTTCTGCCTTTATTCAGTTTTAGTTACAATGTTTAACACAATAGCTCAAATGCAAAATACATGTCAGTGGTAGGAACTTTACCTTCTTTCAGTATATGCACCTCTTAAAACACCATCACAAGTTCCCTGAGAATAAATTTTTATTATAATAATCAGTAGGAATTGACTGTTGATATTCTTCTGTTCTTAAATACTGAAGAAAAACCCACACCACCACCACCTTTTAAAAGGATACTGACAAAGTCATCAAATCCCAAAAGTGTGCCAACAATCTCTTTATCACTCTTCATCACAATGTGAATTCTTGATCCTATACATTTGTCCACAAGTTCTTTATTTAAAAAAAAAAAAAAAGAAGAAAGAAAAAAAGAGGGGGTAGAGAAAAAAAGATTATTTTACCATTACTTCAACAAATATTTAACTGTCTACTGGCACTTGTTCCTTGCATGCGGTGAAAGATAAACCGGGAAAAGTATTCATTCAAAATTGTACATTTTATACTACATAGCTCTGTTGCATAATCAACAGAAAAATTTTCTGTATTCACTACTTACCTCTCCTTTGTTGAAATTTATCACAGTCGTGGTTTTATGTTATTATAGGTTGTTTGATTAACCTATGAACCTCCTCCCCCTCAGAGTCTAAACCCCGTTTTCGCATGTCTATTTCCCCAATGGGCAATGCCTGACATACACTAAGTATTCAAAAAGAGTCTGTCGAATGAAGAAATGAAAACTTTTAAATCATGGCCACCTCCGATAACTCAAATGAACTCTTTAGCTACAAAATACTGGAAGATAGAGGCACAACCGTCTTTACCAGAGATTTCTTCCTGTCATCATTTCTGTGCTCTGGACGCAGTTGAGTTTAGCTGACTTAGCATTACTTGGCATGATGTATATTTACTTGTCCCGTGTTCTATCTCTTCCAATGCTATGTGCTATTTGAAACCAATGGATGTGATTTAAATTTGCCGAATAGTGCCCAGCCATTGCGTCTAGTGCACACAGCCTCAGTGACAAAACTAGTTTCCAGATCTCCCTTTTAGGCTCATTCCAGACGCCAGTGCTTCTCTCAAGAACTAGCCAGACTAACTGCAGGGTCTAATCCGGAGCCTAAATACCAAGTTGAGGAGTGGGTAGGATACCCATGACTGTAGAGGCGAGCCCACAACAAAGAAGGCCGAGGACACATTCACTAACTGTGGACCTTTTTGGGTGACGGTTTGGTTGGGGAGTCACAAGTTCCCGCCTCAAGAACTCCTACCACGCTTAAAAGGCTTGAGCGGTTGGGGAAAGCAGACTTGGGAGCTTAGAAACCAGCCCCGGAAAAGTAAAGCGGTTGTTCCAACACAATTCCCTAACACTCGGCTAAGGGCTACTTCGGCTGCAGACCCTCGGCCCCCAATGCTTAGCTTGAGCTCTCCGGGTCCCCCTCCAGACAGGACAACGATTACCTAGAGGAAGCAGCTGCGACGGGTTAGTGGTAGCGTTCGCCGCCATGGCTACGCCGGAAGTGGCCTGCGTGCATCGACGTTAGGACGGCGAGTTTGAAAGAGCGCGCTTCCGCTCTCACCCCCAACCCGCGCAGTCCGGGCAGGCTCTACCAATCTGAGGCCGAACATGCGATCCAGCCAGTCCACGCGAGTCGAGCCCAGTCAGTTCTCTCCGCGGTCCTGAGATCTCGGGAAGTATTTCTGTCCAAGGGACGTGGTGCGGCCTCAGCAGATATCTGCATTCCCCAGGCAGTTTCCGACAGACTTTAAAGGTACTGCCTTGTGAATAAATTCTTCCTGAACCTGAAAGGTTTTGCAAATTAGGAAAACCTTTGAGTCGTCTTATTTTATCCTATAAAGTTGCATCTCATCTCAAGTCAGGATCTTTTGTCGGACCAAATCAATTCGTTTTTCCCGCCACCAATTCACTGTGTTACAATTTTTGTAAAAACTGTTTTCTAAAGAATCAACCGCTTTTAAAAGTCCAGTGAATTGAAAACCCACAACCAGCATTTATTTTTAACTTTTCTAGGGTGGAAATTTAAAATACGTTTTCTTTTTCTTTCTGCTACTTTATTTAATTTATAGGAGTCTAATTTATTTTAGACTTTGTATTCACTTTCAACAGATACTTACTGTTTTGTCTAACAAGCAACCACCAGATGTCACTCTTTGTTAAGGCCATCACACCTAGAAAACCTTAATGCTTTTTAATTTGTTTTGAAAAAAAATTTTTTTTACACTTATTTATTTTTGAGAGAGCGCAAGCGGAGGAGGGGCAGAGAGAGAAGGAGACAAAGAGTCTAAAGCAGGCTCCAGGCTCTGAGCAAGCATTCAGCACAGAGCGGGATGCGAGGCTCGAACCCACTAATGGTGAGATCATGACCTGAACCTAAGTCAGACACTTAACCCCCTAAGTCACCCAGGCACCCCTGCACTTGTTTTGAAAAGAATAGAAAGCAGACAAATTCTCTGCCTTAAGTCTGTTTTGTTTGTGTCCCAGGAACTTAAAGCCGAGGAGTCTAAACAGGAGAGAGCAGAAAGAACATCACTCATTCATACAACAGATAGTTGTGATGCAGCCATCATTAATAGTGTGCATTAGTTGCACACTAGTTGGCATTTCGCTGAGTATAAAATTTACGAAACAATTACAAGGTCTTCCCTTGTAGGAGCTTAAGGATGAATGGGGGAGGAAGACTACTAACAAACATTATGTACAAGAAACAAGAAATTTAATACAAATTAAATTATAGCAATATAATATAAAAAATATATAAAGCAAATCCTAGAGAACTAGAGATCCTTGGTATGGTTTAAGGCAAATATCAACAAGAAGGGTTCAGAAGCAGATGGGTCCTTCAGTTCAAAGCTTCCTTGGGTTCAGCCTTCTAAATACCAAGCCAATTCTGGCTTTTTTGCATTTCATAAATACTGAGCACTTACTATGTGCCAGAAAACTTTCAAATACACTTAATCCTAATTTTTATGACTATCCTGTGAGACAAGTGTTCGAATGGAGTTCCTCATACTCAGAGAGGTTAAATAACTTGCCCACTGGTCACATAGTTTGGGAAGTTTCACAAAGGAATTGACAGAAGGCTAGTCTTAGGAGATAAATAAGAATTGGGTAGGCAGAAAAGGGGTAGAAGCAGCATTCCAAACAGAGGGAACACTGTGTGCAATTGGGATATGTCCACCACCAAAACTCTCGCTTCACTTTTATGTAAATCTTAACATACTTCCTCTAAGTTTGGCGTAAAACTCTTACCTTCCCAAATGTTTTCCCTATTACTTCATTTTATTTTATTGGACTTAACGATGTTCTGCTACCAAATTGTGGTAAAATGCTGCTCATCCTTCAAAACCCTGCTCAAAGGTACCTGGGTGGTTTCAGTCGGTTAAGCATCTGACTCTTCATTTCAGTTCAGGTCATGATCTCATGGTTCATGACTTTGAGCCCCGTGTTGGGCTCCGTGCTGACAGCATGGAGCCTGCTTGGGATTCTCCCCCGCCCCCTTCTCTGCCCTTCCCCAGCTCATGCTCTCTCTCTCTCAAAATAAATAAACATTAAAAAAAAAAAAAAGACCCTGCTCAAATGTGACTGCCTCTGTGAAGCTTTTCTGACTTGCAGACTTGATAGGCTCTTTCATTGTCCCATGACAACTTCAATAGTTCTCAGAAGGCTCTCAACGTATTCTCCTATAATTATCTTTGCAGAGGGTTACCTCCCTCCCCAAAGACTCTGGAGTTCCTCTATGTCAAGAATTTAGGGAAGCTATAGAGTACAGTAATTAAATTCATTGGTTCTGAGGGGTGCCTGAGTGGCAAGGTTCATTGAGTGTCTGACTCTTGATTTTGGCTCAGGTCATAATTTCAGAGTCATGGGATGTAGACCCAAGTCAGGCTCCTTGTGGAGCCTGCTTGGGATTCTCTCTCTCTTTCTCTCTTTCCCTCTGCCTCACTCCCCTGCTCTCTCTCTGTCTCTCAAATAAATAAAATGCAAAAAATGTATATATATTTTTAATTCAATGGTTCTGAAATTACATGACTTTGGTTCAAATCCTTTCCCTACCACAATTCCTTCTAGTTAATTTGACCTTCAGCAAGTTATTTAACATAAGTGTCAATTTACCCACTGGAAAAAAATGAGGATGATAGTATCTGCTTTAGGATTATTGTGAAGATTAAATGAAATGATCCATGAAAAGTGACCAGCTGAGGACACAGTGCTTATTCATTAAATGTGAGCTATTATTGCTTATCCTTATTTCCTAATACTTATTAACATGATGGGTGGCTTCGAGTGAGTGCTACAAACGCTAGCATTGCTGGCTGGCTTCACATATATCTTGTTTTTATAACCAGACATAGACAATGGGGGGAGGGGCAGAGGAAGAGGGATAGAGAATCTCAAGCAGGCTCTATGCTGTCAGCACAGCCACACTTGGGGCTCGATCCCACAAACCATGAGATCATGACCTGAGCTGAAATCTAGAGTTCAACACTTAACAGACAAACCACCCAGGTGCCCCTTAAATTTCTTTTTAAATTTCTTTTGATGCACTGTGCCTACCACAGTTCCAGGTACACTGTAGGGTCTAATGAATGTTCTTTAAATTGATTCCATTTATTCATCCCCATCAATATCCTCCTTAACCTTCATAGGATTCTAAAGACAAAGTAATGCCAAATTTGTTTGTGACACCCTTTTCCTTCCCTGGTTTTCTTTTCTATTTCTATCCTTGTTTTGTTTTCACAATACCATAATGAGAATAGGGACCAAATTCAAGACATTGTCCCTATGTGATAAAGTTTACAATTCAGGAAAAATATGCTTTGAGAAAGTCAATACTTTAAGTTTTCCATTAGCAATTTTCAATACTATTGATAAAGAATAAAGAAAGTCTCTTTATACTCTGAAAAAGGAAATATGGTTCATTTACACAGTAGAGTTAATGGGGATTGCTTTAGAGTGGTTTTATTTTATCATGTTCTCTCTTGAGGCAAGAGGCAAAAAGAAACAACAGTCCAATTCCAGATGGAGAGTTCATTTTTAATGAACTTAAAAACATGTCATAGCTCTGTGTCTCCAGGGTTTTTCTCCCCTTAGCCCTTACTTACAGAGCTAACATAAAATAGAATCTATAATTCATCATAAAATATATATAACCAAAAGAGGCTCTTCAACTTACCATGTGTTCAGAAAAACTTTTCTAATTTTTCTCCTCTAGATAAATGTTATCATAAAAATACAAACAAAAGTTTCCTTTCAGAATAATGTTCAGAAAGTATTGTTATCTCAAATTACTCACAATCTTGATAATATTCTTCCAAAATTTTAAACTAAGAGAAATTTCTGTTTTTTTTCTCAATAGATATTTGTCCTTAAAAACAGTATCTTGTTAGTGAATTCATTCTATATTAATACAACTTATTCAAAAACCAATATAAGGGGCCCCTGGGTGGCTCAGTTGGTTAAGCATTCAACTCTTGATTTCAGCTCAGGACATGATCTTAAGGTCATGATCTCATGGTTGTGAGACCAAGCCCTACATCTGGCTCTGTGATGGAAGTGGAACCTGCTTAAGATTCTCTCACTCCCTCTCCTTCTGTCCCTCCCCTGTTTGTGTGAGCTACTGCTCTCTCATTCTTAAAAAAAAAACAAAAAAAAACCCCACACACAATGTAAAAGTTATTCTAAAATTTTTTGTTTTTGTTTTTGTTTTGTTTTGTTGGGGAGAGAGACAGAGTGCAAGCAGGGGAGGGCAAAGACAGAGGGAGATACAGAATCCGAAGCAGGCTCCAGGCTCGGAGCTATCAACACAGAACCTGATGTGGGGCTCAAACTCTGGAACTGTGAAATCATGACCTGATCCAAAGTTGACGCTCAACTAACTGAGCACCTAGGCACCCCTAAAAATTATTATTCTAGACGGACCAGTCTGTATATTTAGAGTTGAAAAAATTCTGCAAATTCCCTTGCTCATTTTCTCTCCCGAATTTCCCAGTAACATACTTTTTAAACATTTAAGCAACAAAATAGTTATGAATAAATGATGTAGTCTTAGTTGGATTGCCTAGGATGCAAAGTGATATTTATAAAGCTGTTACTGTTACTGGATCTCCTGCACAATGAATTAAACAATTGGTGTTCACTGCAGGTGTAAAGTTTTTTGTTTTTTTTTTTAATTTTTAAAAAATATTTTTTATTTATTTTTGAGACAGAGACAGAGCATGATCAGGGGAGGGGCAGAGAGAGACACAGAATCTGAAGCAGGCTCCAGGCTCTGAGCTGTCAGCACAGAGCCCAACGCAGGGCTCGAACTCACAGACAGTGAGATCATGACCCGAGCTGAAGTCGGATGCTTAACTGAGCCACCAACTCGCGCCCCAGGTGTAAAGTTTTAAGATGCCCTGCCCTTGAATCTTTTTAAAAAGTTTGTTCAATTGGGGACACCTGGGTGGTTCAGTCGGTTAAGTGTCTGACTTGGGCTAAGGTCATGATCTCAAAGTTGGCTACAGCTCAGAGCCTGGGGCCTGCTTTAGATTGTTTCTCTCTTTCTCTCTCTCTCTCTCTTACCCTGCCCCTCCCCCACTCATGCTCTGTCTCTCTCAAAAATAAATAAATGTTTTAAAAAAATAAAAAAGATTGTTCGAGTTTAATTTTGGCTATGCCAATTGTGGAAAATATTGAGACAGATGAAAGAAAACAGTAATATATTCTGCATACAAGGAATAATATAGTTTTACACATAGTTCTGAACCAACACCAAGAATATTGCAATATAATAAAGAAATGAAAACTTTCTATAGTATTTTTTTTTAATGTTTATTTATTTATTTCTGAGAGACAGAGACTGAGCACCAACCGGGGAGGAGCAGAGAGAGAGGAAGAGACAGAATCCGAAACAGGCTCCAGGCTCCGAGCTTTCAGCACAGAGCCTGATGCGGGCCGGAACCCACAGACCGTGAGATCATGACCTGAGCCGAAGCCGGACGCTCAACCGACTGAGCCACCCAGGCGCCCCTCTACAGTATTTTTATTAGCATTAAAACACTTGTACTGAATCATAGAAAAATAACTTAATTACAGGAAGCCTACTGTTTTTCTCAGCTTTACTTCAATTAGAATGCAAGTTCTTAAATTACAAGGTCAGGAGTGTAAAATATCAACTGCCAACGTTGTCTAAACTAAGGGATATGCACGAATAATGATAAACTTCACAGCCAATTATTGCAGTAATCTCAAATTCTATTTGAAGTAGGCCTCTACCTATCCTTTAGTTTTTAAAAATAAAATTTAAGTAGTACAATACAGTCAGTAAGGACATTAAGAATCCTGGTGACAATAGATGATATATATTTTGTACTGACCAGAGTACTAAACCCAGAAGAAGAATGAAAATAATATGTATTTTTTAAATTATCGGTACTGGAATAATCATTTACAGGTCTCCCTATAAACTTCCTTTATTGTCGAGGATCTCTTACTTCAGGCTTTAAAAGGCTTCCAAACTCCCATACATAATAAAGAGAAAAAAAATATATAACGAAACAAAAGAAAAACCCTGGGTGAGCAAGTAATTTAAAGGTAAAATGCACAGGTATAGAGTCCCACTAATATGCCTCCCTGTTATCCCAGAGAGGGGAAGGAAATGAACGAAGGAATTGGATAATGGAGAGAAAACAAAAAAAGATAGTGAAAAAGGAGGAAAGCCAAGGAAAGAGGGAAAGGGCGGAGACTTTAAGTAAGGAGAAGAAGAGAGGGCAAAGGAGGAGAAAGTGGGTTAAGATCAAACGCAAGCAGTAGGGGATAGAAGAGCCGGATAACCCCGCAAGCCCCGCCCCCAACCTCGGCCCCCCCCCCCCCCGCACCAGGCCCCGCCCCGTCAGGTTCCCTCAGGGTCCTGCCCCGCCCTGCCTCGCCGGCGGCGGCCGCGTCAGGTGACAGCCCGGAAGCAGCGGAAGCGGATGAGGGAAGCGCGGCCCCGGCCCTGGGGGCGGCGCGCAGCTGCAGGAGCTTCGGCCTCCTCCGGGCCACTGCGCGGCCCTCATGCGGCGCCCCTGCTGACACCTGAAGTCCATCGCTCGCAGTCCTCCTCGGGACCGCGGGGTCGCCTGGCCCGCCGCCCTTGGCGGTTGAAGTCGTCGTCTTGCGGGCCCGCGGCGGCCGCCCATGGAGAAGTCCGGGCGGGGAGGCGATGGCGCCCCCCGGGGGCCTGTACTGCACATCGTGGTGGTTGGCTTTCATCACAAGAAGGGCTGCCAGGTGAGGAAGGGGCCTGAATCCGCGCCCCCCCCCCCGCGGTTCGTGCGGTCGCGCTCAGCCGGCGCCCACTTTCTTCAGCCCGCCTCCGTGCTGCCTTAAGCGCCCTCGGCCCATCTGATCTTGATACCATTCCTGCTCTAGCACTTGTCCCACGTGAAACCCATCCCCCACACTCCCTATTTCTCCTGCCCTGAAAATTGTGTTTTGAGCAGTCGAGGAGCTACGTGTTGGTATGTTGGGGTGGTAGGTGTTTAGGTTCTTTGGTGGAGTGGGAGGAAGGAATCGAAGGTCAACCTCACTCAGTTCCTCATTCATTTCTGCCTCCATTGATTTCTGGATGTACACCCATTATGGGAGGCTTTAGAAAAATTCAGCACTTGGACTGCGTCTTCAAGGTAATGAACTCGGTGGGCTTCCACGCAAATGCCTCGGGTTGTTTGAAGCAGGCGGCGGCGTGGGA
The DNA here is from genome assembly GCF_027475565.1 of Acinonyx jubatus. Taxonomy (NCBI): domain Eukaryota; kingdom Metazoa; phylum Chordata; class Mammalia; order Carnivora; family Felidae; genus Acinonyx; species Acinonyx jubatus. The sequence goes on along the minus strand of NC_069383.1, from coordinate 44,952,636 downwards.
AAATCCACTTCTTTGTTTATCTGTGGAAGCCCTAGAATCCGTCGTGTTTGGGAGGTGTATTGACTCCTCCCCTGCTTCCCATTGGGCCTTGCTTTTGCTATTTGATCTTGTCCAAATCTTGCCTTTTGGTGAGAGATTGACCTTTCTAGTTCAGTTGCAGTAAGAGAAAGTGTATTTATCTAGCAAAGAAATGTGCAAATATAAAATTATTTTTAAGCTTCACTGAAATAGTGAATAGGAACAATGGAACGTTTGCAGTATATGTTTTGGAGTCAAGGGAACAAAATAGAAGCAGAATTATTTAATGAGCCCAAATACTGGAAGGCAATGATGTCATAATGTGCTAGTGAACAGGAAATTGAAATGCTTGAAGTATTAAAACTACTGACTGCTACGCCTAGGTAATGTAGCATTTCGTTTCTTGGGTTTCACAGAAAATGTAACATTTTGAAAGACTTACTGGCAAAATTTAAATTTGTTAGAGGATGATGAAATTGGAGTGAAAAGATGGTTGTGTTTGTATGTGTTCTAACGACTGCTTGACTTTAAGGTATTATTTACCTCTCAGGGAAAAGCATAGAAAGATACCAACGAGGATGTGGCCTTATTTAGTGTGGTGTTAAAAAAATTCCAGGCAGCAGCATAAGTTTTGGTTTTTGGGTTTTTTTTAACGTGGCTGTGTATTTACAAGTAAAAGGATGGATATTTGAGACTGTACCATGGCATGCAAACTGTTCATTGGACTTTTAATGCTTTTTCAAATTTTAATTCCGGTTTGACATAGTGTTATATTAGTTTCAGAGGTACAATACAATGATTCAACAATTCTCTACTCAGTGCTCCTCACTATAGGTATAATCTTAATCCCCTTCACCTGTTTCCCCCGTCCCCTCCCACCTACCTCTGGTAACCACCAGTTCCCTATAGTTAAGAGAGTGTTTTTTTAAAAGGTTTGTGTCTTTTATACCTTGCTCATTTGTTTCTTAAAGATTTTTTTATTTTTATTTATTTAAAAAAAATTTTTTTAACGTTTATTATTGAGAGACAGGGCATGAGCATGGGAGGGGCAGAGAGAGGTGGAGACACAGAATCCAAAGTAGGTTCCAGGCTCTGAGCTGTCAGCACAGAGCCCGATGCGGGGCTCAAACTCACAAACTGTGAGATCATGACCTGAGCTCAAGTTGGATGCTTAACCGACTGAGGCACCCCAAGCCAGACTGAATGGGACTTTTAAAAATAAAAAGGAAATATTGGTAGGAGAAAGAATAGAATCTTTTAATTTTTTGCTGTCCTATAAATTCAAGATTAATTATGTTTTATACCAGTTTTATTGTCAAAAGTAATATCAGTTGTACTCCCAGAAAGGAAAAATGATTTATTTTAGGAAACAAATGTAATGCTGTTTAGAAATTGAAGGAAACTGGACAACAGATTATGACATGAAGGAGGCACTTTGGGCTGAAGTGGCACACTAGGTGCCTTGGCATTTCACTGGATTCGTTAGGCTTTTGGTTGTAGTATTAAGGTAGTGGCAGCTGGTTTTGTTAAATGAACACTGTGCTGGAAATCAGGAGACCTGGATGACACCCTGGCCTCACAGCTTCATGACCTCCAGCAATTCCAAATCACTTAATTTTTCTGTAACATTTTTTCCTCTACCAGATTTCTTCATGAGAATTTTAGACCTGGCAAGGGTCCCTGGAGATCATTCTACTCCCGTCTCCCTTAAGTTTACTGAAACCCGGAAAGGTTAAGCAACTTAAGAATACTTAGCAGGGCACCTGGGTGGTTCAGTTTGTTAAGCATCGGGCTTCAGCTCAGGTCATGATTTCACGGTTTATGAGTTTGAGCCCCTCGTTAGTCTGGCTCTCTCTCGTTAGCACAGAGCCTGCTTGGGATCCTCTGTCCCCCTCTCTCTCTCTGCCCCTCCCCACTCATGTGCTGGCGTGTTCTCTCTCTCTCTCTCTCTCTCTCAAAAATAAACATTTAAAAAAAATTTAGTATGATATCAGAAAACCCAGAGCTGGACAATAGTTAATGCAATAAAAACATTCAGAAAAACTATTGCAATAGAGGAAAACAGACCTCGGTATAGAACTGGACTCAACTCTGAATACATCAAGGAAAAGCAGACGTTTATAGCCAGGGAGCAGAGTTGGGGCAGGGGAGTCAATGGATGGAAAATTACTACATCAAGAGTAAAGGGGGGGGGGGGGGGTTCTGGCTTAACCCAGCTGACAGGATTCTTGCTAAAATTAGACAATGCAGAGAAGAACAAGGAAGCCCAAAAGTCAGGCCCTAGTTGAAAAGAGAGTTCTGAGGAGACTAATGAAATTTTGATTGAGAGACTGTTAGCACTAACATTGAAACCCATATGTCCCTAGTCTTTGTTATCAACCATATATTTTTTTTAATGTTTATTTTTTAATTTTTTTTTAATCTTTTTATTTATTTTTGAAGGAGAGAGAGACCGAGCATGATCAGGGGAGGAGCAGAGAGAGAGAGCGAGACACAGAATTTGAAGCAGGCTCCAGGCTCTGAGCTGTCAGCACAGAGCCTGACGCGGGGCGTGGGGCTCGAACCCACGAACCATGAGATCATGCCCTGAGCCGAAGTCGGACGCTTAACCGACTGAGCCACCAAGGCGCCCCATTTTAATGTTTATTTTTGAGAGAGAGTGTGTGCAAGCTGGGGAGGGGCGGAGAGAGAGGGAGAGAGAGTCCAGAGCAGGCTCTGAACTGTTGGCGTGGAGCCCAACTTGGGGCCCCAACCAAAGAATGGTAAAATCATGACCCAAGCTGAACCAACTCAGCCACCCAGGAGCCCCAGTCATATCTCTTTTTTAAGAGCACTTTTAGGTTGTCGGCTCTTAGTAGCAAGGGAAACTACACACCTTGTTTTTCATTTATTTTTTAATCTACATGATGTTTCACAGAGACCAGGGCAATTTTTTTTCTTTTTTCTTTTTTTTTTTTTTGAGAAAAAAAGTGCAAGCTGGGGAGGGGAACAGAGGGGAGAGCGAGAATCCCAAGGAGGCAAGCTCCGCACTGTCAGCGCAGAGCCCAATTTGGGGCTCGACCCACAAATTACTAGATCATGACCTGAGCTGAAGTCCCACGCTTAACCAACTGAGCCACCCAGGTGCCCCAGACTAGGGCAATTATTTTCAAATAAATATACTTGTTTAGTAGTGTCTGTTGTCTGGGTTGCTGATAGAATGGAAGAAAATGCAAGGGATTCTGCCACAGTGCATTCAAAGATGAGAAAACTAGTATAGGTTCTTTTCTATTTTTTCTTAAGTTTTTTATTTTAATTCCAATGTAATTAACATACAATACAATATTCAATACAGTCAAATATAGCACGATATAGTGAAATCCCATCACCTATTTTACCCCCCCATCCACCTCTGCTCTAGTAAGCATCAGTTCCCTATAGTTAAGAGTCTGTTTCTTGGTTTGTCTCTTTTTTCCCTTTGTTTTGATTCTTAAATTCCGTATGAGTGAAATCATATGGTATTTGTCTTTCTCAATCTGACTTATTTCTCCTAGCATTATACTCTCTAGCTCCATCTATGTTTGCAAATGGCAAGATTTCGTTCGTTTTTATGGCTGAATAATATCAACTATATACATACCACATATTCTTTATTCATTCATCTATCCATGCTACTTACATAATTTGACTATTGTAAATAATGTTGCATTAAACATAGGTGTGCATATATCCTTTCAAATTAGTGTTTTTGTATTTTTGGAGTAAATACCCAGTAATGTGATTACTGGATTGTGTGGTAGTTCTATTTTTAATTTTTTGAGGAAGTTCCATACTGTTTTCCCCATAGTGTTTTCCACAGTGGCTGAACCAGTTTGCATTCCCAATGGATTATTTTCTTACTGCTGACTAAAAGCAGCTTTTAAAAATTACACTTACCTCTCATAGCAGAAAATGAAGACCTTGTTTGGTTTTGCAAATCAAACAAGAATTTGCTATTTTTAAAGGTGCCTCCGTCGCTTAAGTGTTGACTCTTGATTTCAGTTCAGGTCATGATCTCACTGTTGGTGAGTTTGAGTGGAGAGGGATGCTTTCTCTCTCTCAAAATAAACAAACTTTAAAAAAAAAATGCTATATTTAGTCAAAATCAAAATGCACAGTGAGCAAAATGATTTTTAGATTTATGTAGAGTATTTTCTAACTCTTGCAAGAGTCAAACATTTAATTTTAGTAGAACTTTTACTATTTCTCAGAAAAATTTTGGCTTACTGTTAATCTTTTGTTAATTTTCTGTTATTTTTCTGATGAAGGTTGGTTGGATAGATGACACTATGATTTCTGGACTTGAGAGAGTTATGGTTGGAAAAGTGGATAATCCCAAAAACCTTCATTGGAAACCCTCTGTGGTGTTAGCCAGGTTGGATGTAGGGCATGCTAACACAGCCAGTGCACTCACACAACAGCACAAATGAATGAAAAATTTTCTCCCACTAAGTTGGTTGATAAAATTGACAGGTTAATTCTGTCAAAAACAATGAAACTTGTCAGAGATGTAATTTGCCCAATGGATGTGTAATAGTATTGGAAAAGATAGGAAAATAGTTCAACTATATATTTTTTTCATTTTTGGCTGCCCTATTTTTTTTTTGTCTTAGTTTTTATAAAATTTCAAGAAGAATGTTGGTTTTGCCAAATTCTTGAGAGGAATATTATAAAAAAGTGTACTAAAATTTCCAATATGTTATATTAGTTCTTAAGGGTGTTTCTCACTTCCACAAATCAGTGTCTTTTTATTTATTTTTTATCTTTTTTACATGTCCAATTCTTTTTTTATTTTGTTTTTTAAGTTTATTTTCTTTGGTAATCTCTACACCCAATGTGGGGCTCAAACTCACAAACCTGGGATCAAGAGTCGCATGCTCTTCTGACTAAGTCAGCCAGGTGCTTCTCAGTGTCTTTTTAGATGTCTTACAACTCTGCTTTCTTAAGCAGAGTTTAAAAATCCAATTGTTTTGGAAAGTGAGTTTGTTACATGCATTAATTCTTAAGAATGTTTTAGAGACTGCTGTTTCTTTAATCAGCATACTGAGTGTTTCAGAGACTGTAATTATATAAGATTTCCCCCAGGATGGATTAATGAGCCACTGTATTCCAGGTGTAAAGGATTAAAAGTGCATGGCTCATTGAATTGTGATTCTGACTTCAGATTATTTTAGGCTGTGTGAGGGTATTTTGTTAAACTGCTCTTCCAAGTATTCAAAATTCTGCTGGTCTTGTTGATTACTTCTTTCTGTTATGCATAGTGAAAATTCCCATGTTTGGTTGTCCTTTGTAATTTGTATTTTACTTATTTATTTTTTAAGTTTATTTATTTTGAAGAGAGAGAGCGCGAGAGAGGGCAGGCTCTGCACCTCCAGCACGGAGTCCAACTCCAGGCTTGAACTCAGGAACCTCGAGGTTATAACCTGAGGACTTAATCAACTGATCCACCCAGGCGCCCCATGTAGTTTGTAATTTTTAGATTGCAGTGAGTTAAAGTAAAACTTTGTGTAAAAGTAATGCCTTTCAGCAGTCATCTGGGTTAATTAGCATGATGACTTTACGTGGGAGGATATACTAAATCTTTGTAAACTCTTGTGTTAACAAAGGTGTTCTGTAGTGCTATGATAGAGGAATCAGGTAGTTTCACATGAACCACCAGGTTAAAGCCATCTTTTATTTTTTTAATTTCTTTTATTTTTTTAAATTTACATCCAAGTTAGTTAGCATATAGTGCCACAATGATTTCAGGAGTAGATTCCTTAATGCCCCTTACCCATTTAGCCCATCCCCCCCTCCCACAACCCCTCCAGTAGCCCTCTGTTTGTTCTCCATATTTAAGAGTCTCTTAGGTTTTGCCTCCCTCCCTGTTTTTATATCATTTTTGCTTCCCTTCCTTGTGTTCATCTGTTCTGTCTTAAAGTCCTCATATGAATGCAGTCATATGATATTTAGTCTTTCTCTGACTAACTCCGCTTAGCATAATACCCTCTAGTTCCATCCATGTAGTTGCAAATGGCAAGGTTTCATTCTTTATGATTGCCGAGTAATACCCGTGTGTGTGTGTGTGTGTGTGTGTGTGTGTGTGTGTGTGTGTATGCATACCACATCTTCTTTATCTATTCATCCATCGATGCACATTTGGGCTTTTTCCATACTTTGACTATTGTTGATAGGGCTACTATAAACATTGCGGTGCATGTGTCCCTTCGAAACAGCATACCTGTATCCCTTAGATAAATACCTAGTAGTGCAGTTGCTGGATCATAGGGTAGTTCTATTTTTAATTTTTTGAGGAACCTCCATACGGTTCTCCAGAGTGGCTGCACCAGCTTGCATGCCCGCCAGCAGTGCAAAAGAGATCCTCTTTCTCTGCAAACTCGCCAACATCTGTTGTTGCCTGAGTTGTTAATGTTAGTCATTCTGACAGGGGTGAGGTGGTATCTCATTGTGGTTTTGATTTGTATTTCCCTGGTGATGTTGAGCATTTTTTCATGTGTCGGTTGGCCCTCTGGATGTCATCTTTGGAGAAGTGCCTATTCATGTCTCTTGCGCATTTCTTCACTGGATTATTTGTTTTTGGGGTATTGAGTTTAATAAGTTCTTTATAGATTTTGGATACTAACACTTTATCTGATATGTCATTTGCAAACATCTCCCATCCTGTCGGTTGCCTTTTAGTTTTGCTGATTGTTTCTTCGCTGTGCAGAAGCTTTTTATTTTGATGAGGTCTCAATAGTTCATTTTTGCTTTTGTTTCCCTTGCCTCTGGAGACGTGTTGAGTAAGAAGTTACTGCGGCCAAGATCAAAGAGGTTTTTGCCTGCTTTCTTCTCGAGGGTTTTGATGGCTTCCTGTCTTACATTTATGTCTTTCATCCATTTTGAGTTTATTTTTGCATATGGTGTAAGAAAGTAGTCCAGATTCATTCTTCTGCATGTCGCTGCCCAGTTTTCCCAGCACCACTTGCTGAAGAGACTGTTTTTATTCCATTGAATATTCTTTCCTGCTTTGTCAAAGATGAGTTGGCCATATGTTTGTGGGTCCATTTCTGGGTTCTCTATTCTGTTCCATTGATCTGAGTGTCTGTTTTTGTGCCATAAAGCCATCTTCTAACACAGCTGTGTTGAGGATCCCCAAACTAGACATAGAAGATGGTCATTCATCTTGTTTCCCACATTTTTGCACCTTTGAAGCCTTCAGATGTATCTTAAATGAAAAACTCCTTCATTTAAATTAAAATGAAACTTTAATTTTATCACTTGATCATTTTTTTCACTTTGATTTGTGTAATGAATTCTGTAGGTTAACAGGTTAGTTTCTAGTGATGGATTATTCTAGTTTATTGATATAGTTAACATTTAGGTCACTTTAAGTGAAAGTACTACCATGACATTTAAAGTAGTTTTGAAATATTTATCCATGTCAACTCTTTTCCTGAAAAATTTTTTAAAGTTTATTTATTTATTTTGAGGCAGAGAGTGAGAGTGTGAGCACCCTGCCAGAGGGGCAGAGAGAGGGAGAGAAAGAGAGAAAATCCCAAGCAGGTTCTGCAGCACTGTCAGCTCGAGGCCTGAATTCACCAACCATGAGATCATGACCTGAGCCGAAATCAAGAGTTGGACACCTAACTGACTGAGCCAGCCAGGTGCACCCTGAAATTTTTTTAAATTTCGCATTTAGCACAAGACTCTTCTTCCTTAAAACCTCACGTGCAATACCTGGGGGAAATTATAAGAGGACAAAAACTCTTTGTGATGTAATTTATGAACACCTGGTTTACTTATTATAGATTATGTGTTCTCTAGACTTTTGTCCTTATTTGTGGCTGTAAATACGTAAACTGTCAGATAAGCATGGTTTTTAGTGAAACAAGTGAATATCAAACTTTTTGGTTCTTTCGTAAATAGACTGGACTTTTTTTTAACACTGAAAGTAATAAAGAATCATTTTCCAAGGTGACCTCATAAAAAGCTGCAACTATTACTTGATTTTTTACTTCTGCTTTAATAGAATTTATAGTTTTGTATTCATAGCTAACAGTTTTAAGTTCTTGAATACACTGGTTTTACTAGGCTATACTACTTTAAAAAGTAGAATTATGAAAGAACTAGAACTCATGTTTACACTAGTTCCAAGGTAAATAAAGTAAATGAAGCACTGAAGAGAAAAAGGATATTTTCCTCTTGGTCCATGTGGGCTGATCATGGGGAAATCTCCAGTAGTAGCAGAATGTTGCACTGCAAAATCAGGGCTGGGCTGAGGAAATAGGTGAGGTTGGTTTATGGTAGGGTGGTAGTGTTAAGCCCTGACCCATTCAGGTTTTGGTGACACATGGCTGCCTGACAAACATGTAGTTTTGGCACCTGCTATTGATGCGATCATGTGGTGACTATGGAGTATTGTTTGTGATTCTTGTCGGAATAGAAGTCTTTTGGAACAGAAAGAACAATGTTTTGGGGAGTTAGAGGTTAAGGAAGAATAATGTCTAAAGATTCTTTTTAGCTACTCAGAGAAACTGTCCTGAAACAAGATTATATTTTCTAGCCCTCTACTGGCACTTTCATCTGGTGGAGGTTTTTTCCTAATGTTAACCATGCTTTTTATATACTGAAATGATGAAAATCTCTGGCTTTGTAAGGCTGGAGCCTTAACAGAGCAGTGGGATAGTTTTCTTTTAGGCCTTGGCATCACAGCCACGCAAGATGGGTGTCAACCTGTATAAGGGAAGTTTAGAAATAACTAGAAGATTCTTTTGTCCTCCTATAATTCCCCCCAGGTATAATTGTGCCTATTTCTTTGGCTTAAGTCTTTGATTCCCTAGTAAAATGCTTATGTTTCGTAACCTTCTCCTTCATGATATGATATAATTCAGATCCTTTGCAGATCATGGATTTTTCTAGATAAGGGAAAACTGCAGAAGAACTCTGGTCTACTGGGGATGGGCACTACAAGAAGAAGATAAACACATAGAGGGAGAGGACTTTTTACCTACTTAATAATTTTGAGAAAGACTGACCCTATTATATTCTTTTTTTTTTTTTTTTGAGAGAGAGAGAGAGAGAGAGAGAGAGAGAGAGAGAGAATCCCAAGGAGGCTCTGTGCTGTCAGAACTGTGAGATCATGACCTGAGCCAAAATCAAGAGTCGGATGTTTAAGTGTCTGAGCCCAGCACCCCTGGCCCTGTTATATTCTTTGGTTGAGATGCCATCAGATTAAAACCTTAGTTTGTGTCTAGGATATTTTTAGAGGATGTTATTTAAATTGGTACTTCGGGCAATTTTTAAATCATTCCAGTTGTTTTATTTTTTATTTGTATTAAGTTTATTTTTTGAGAAAGAAGGAGAGTGTGAGTGGGAGAGGGGCAGAGAGAGAGTCCGAAGCAGGCTCTTTCCCAGAGCCTGACACAGGGCTGGATCTCACAAACCGTGAGATCATGACCTGAGCCAAAATCAAGAGCCAGATGCTCAATGGACTGAGCCACCCAGACACTCCCTAGTTGTTTTAAAAAATAACATTTCTTAATGATCAGGATAATATGTATTCACTAGTAAAAAGCAGAAAATACAGAAAAAAACTATCACTTAAAATCCTATATCCTAAAGAAATCTGCTCTTAAGACCTTGATGAATATCTCTCCAGTTCTCCAGTTATTTTTTTTTTTTTACAAATATGGATACCTTTTCCCAAAAACATATTATACTGTAATCAAGTTTTATGGCCTACCTTTTTGTCTATGCCATTAATATCTTTCCACATTAATAAATACTGAATTATAACATTTTAAAATGGCTGAACAGTAGTTTGTGGAAATATTTAACTCTGCTTTTTAAAAATTTTGGTACTCCCAATTTTTTGCTATTTTGAATAGTGATACAGATAACATCCTTGCAGTGAAATCTTTGCACCTCTTTGCCTATGTATGGAGACTTCATTTAAGCCATCTTTTTTCTTCACATAGGTCTTGTTAAAATGGATTTTGAAGCAGAACGTGCTGAACACAATTTAAGTTAGCCTGGATGATTCTGCCTTCATAGGAACTGTCACTTGTACAGTGGCATTCTCAATTTATTTTAACATAGATTATTTCTCACATACCTTTCTGACAGTTGTTGGGCTTTTGATAACCAGTCGGAAAGAGAGACGACAGAGCAATTAGCAGGTACTTCTTGGTGTTGACCCAAACACAGCGTTGTAGTTTTTGGCTTCTCCTCCCTGCTTTCTTACTTTCTTTTTCTTCCATAGACTGGGAGACCACATCTTATAAATATATTAGAACTGTGTTTGAAATAAAATGACTTAGAGGTTTTAAAAGAAAACCTAAAGCCTTCTCCTTGGAATATTATCAGGGGCTTTATGACAGGTGGCTAGGCTGAAAGATGCTTTTCTTATTTCTGGTTTTTGGCAGTGGTCTAGGTAATTGTCAGAAGTCTGATCTCTGAATAAACTATGTTTGGGTTCGATTTCATATATGGCCTCTGCACTTAATTTTCTTCACCCAACTGATGCTCATTGTCACAGTGTGTATTGAGTATATGAAGAAATAACAAACAGGGCTGTTAATGAAATCTGTTCCTGCCCCCATGGCTTTCGCTGGTGATGTTAGCAACTTGTTAGACTCTGATGGAGATAGTGCATTACCAGAAATTGGAATCTTTTTTAAAATGTTAAAAATCAAAAAATAAAAATGTTAAAAACAAATTTAAATATAAAAGATTGCTACGGTAGAGTTCATTAAAATAGATTTCAATCTTTTGTTAGGAAATAATTAATTTTTTTCCTGCAAGAAAATAGTTTTTGAAATTTTGATATCATCTTTGTATATATTTTCAATAACCTAGAGATAAACAGTGTTCTAATTGTACCATTTCATCCAAAAGACCAGTCTCCGTCATTCTACCATGTTTTATACAAATTCTTGTCCTATCTCTTCCATTGTAGAGGAACACTGTATGCAGTATTCCTAATATTCCTTTGTACTTGGAGCTCTGATAGATTCTCTTTTACCACTGTCTGCTTGAATAATAGCAAAGGATATCTGGTAATCAAGATATCTGAGTTTTAGCTTGACCCTAGTGGTTATTAGATGTGTAACCTGGGGCAAATTGCCTAATGTTTATGAACTTTGGTTTCTTCATCTGTAAAATGAGGGTTTTAAAATAGGTGATTTCTAAGATCACCCTTCACTTGCATGATTATAAGATGAAATCAACACACATTTGCTAAATACCCATCCTCAGAGCCAACGTTCAGATACATACCCTTCAATTCAACAGGCAGAACATAGTGTTTGTTGTAGCAGTCTGAACGGAGAAACTTTCTAGGATATGACAATTTTGTCTTAATAGAATGGTTGCCCAGAGCTGTATATAAATCATTAAAACCTATGAACTGTGTACATTTAAGATCTTTGCATTTCATACCTTGTAATAACACCCCAAGTCTAAATAATTTAAAAGTGCTTTTTTAGGGGCACCTGGCTGGCTCCAGTCTGTAGAGCATGCAACTCTTGATCGCGAGGTTTTGCATTGGAATCCCATGTTGGTTATAGAGATTACTCAAAAATAAAAAAATCTCAGGGCACCTGGGTGGCTTAGTTGGTTAAGTGCCCAGTTTCAGCTCAGGTCATGATCTCATGGTTTGCGACTTCAAGCCCACATCAGGCTTCCTGCTGATGGTACGGAACCTGCTTGGGATTCTCTCTCTCCCTCTCTCTCATTTTCTAAATAAATAAATACCAATCCAATCCAAGGTTTTTTTTTTTTTTAAACCTTTCTCCTTGTAACAAATCACAAAATTCTTTATCCTTCAATACTTTTGAAAGGGCTGTTTCAAAAACTATTATTCATATGATTTTCTTTGTTTAAACTCCTACTTGTGCATAGCTAGGGCTTAGCAACAGTTCTCCATCTGTATTCTTTCAATTTTGAGCCTTAGAAGGATTTAATTGACAAAAATAACTCAAAGAAACAATGGCTCATTTTTTATGTTTTGTCTTTATGTGTTGTATTAAATAAGCATGGTATCTTTGGAGACATAGAAGCTATATAGTTTAATACAAGAACCCAGGCATCTCTTGGATGCTAACATAACTTATGTGCTGAAAGCATAAATTTCCATTAAGCACAGTGATTTGTCTCTACACTTTGTAAACAAGTTACAGCAAATATTCTAAACTCCATGAAGATGCCCTAAATATTTATATTTATATAATTTATATTTATGTGGTACTAATATAAGGTTTAGTTACCATGCAATTTGTCATTGCTATTCTATGAAGATATTATTAGCGTTAATAGTAGTTGCCCTTTATTAAATGTTTTCTATATACTGAGCACTGTTAGATGTGTGTTTATCTCATTCCTATGAACATACTGAGGTTTTATTAGCCCTCTTTTATAGATAAGGAAATTGAGGTGTAGAAGTATTTTATTAAGTTAAGGTATAATTTATCACCAATAAAGTACACACAACTTAAGGGAGAGACTTAATTTTTACGTACACATACATCCCTGTAACCACCATCCTGATACAGAATTAATTCCAGCACTTCTAGAAGATCCATGCAGGCGCCCCCTCCTGGTCATTACTTGCCTGAAGGTTACCACTGTTCTGACCTACGCCACCATATATTTGTGTCTCTTGTGTCTGACTTGTTTCACTCTGTGTTATGTCTGAGATTGATCCATGTTGTTGATTATATTATAGTTTCTGTATTATAATTGTATGCCATCATTGACCCATTCTTCTGGTAAGAGACATATGAGTAGTTGTTCCTGTTTTGGGTTATTACAAATATAACAAAAAGCATTTTACTTTGAAATTTAAGTGGTTTTTTAAAATTAAGTTTATGAAAGTTGGATTTTTCCCCCATGTACTTATGCATATTTGTGCTATGTGACCAAAGTGTTCATTTTACTTGGGACCTAAAATAATATAGGAGTTTTAGTTTTTTTAATATTAAAGATCCTAGAAAGTCCAATACATTTAAGATCCTTCAAAACTATTTTTTGCTTTTAAGTAAGCGCTCGTAATTAATAAATGCATTTGAAATTATCTTTACCCAGCTTTACATAAAGTAGTGCTACAAAACAAATCTGATATTACTGGAAATAAATGGCATTTTCTTATTTATATGAAACACAAATCAAACTGCATTGACTCCATAGCTGATGGCATTTCTCATTTGTGAGCTGTAGATCTGCAAATACTGTCTTAATGAATGCCAAATCCTTATAGGACTATTTGTTCTCAGATATCTTTGAGATGTATAGAGATGAATACTTGTAGAGTTTCTCAATTTCACTATTCGTATGTAGTAATAAAGATTTATCCTTCCTGGAAGAAACAATTTTAAAAAGAGCATGGCTCTATAAAATCTCTTATAGACTTTTAATTAGCTGTGTGTATACAGTTGTGTGTTAATGAACATGTATGTTTATGCAGAATTTCAGTGGTTTTAAAGTAGAAAAACATGGGGCACCTGGATGGCTAAGTCAGTTAAGTGTCTGACTTCGGCTCAGGTCATGATCTTACAGCTTGTGAGTTTGAGCCCCGTGTTGGGCTCTGTGCTGACAGCTCAGACCCTGGAGTCTGCTTTGGATTCTCTGTCTTCCTCTCTCTGTGTGTCTCCCTTGCTTGCACTCTGTCTCTCTCTCCCTCTCAAAAATAAGATTTAAAACAAAAAAATTAAAGTAGAAAAACAGGATAATGAAGTTTTTTTTTTTAACTTTTTAAAGTTTATTTATTTTGAGAGAGAGAGCTAGCGTGGGGGGGGGGGGGGGAGAGAATGCCAAGCAGGCTCTGTGCTGTCAGCGCAAGCCTGACCAAGGGACTCAAACTCACAAACCATGAGATGATGCATGACCTGAGCTGATTTAATTTTTTAAAATTCAACCCAGCATGGGTTTCAAACTCACCACCCTGAGATCAAGAGTTGCATATTTTTCTGACTGAGCCAGCCAGGAATCCCTAAAAATTCTGTAATTAAATTAAAATACACGTCATCTGTTTTGTTGTTCATAATGTGAGTACCTCATCTGTTTTTTGTTTTGTTTACAGTCTTGAGGTCTTTTTTTTTTTTTTTTTTTTTACACTTACCATGCTATGAATTCATAGAGAATGGGTTCCAGCAGTTTCAGGTTCCTTTCCATTGGTTCTCAAAATGTGCCCGAGTGGAACAGGCTGACACTTCAGAAAGTACCTTTCTCGTTGGCTTTCTTCTTTTTCTGATCATTTTCCTTCACACGCTTTAGCAAGCTATTTTGACTCTTGGAGTGCTTAATATGCTCAATACTTAACTGTCTTGCAAGAATCTTGCCCTTAACTTATTTGTTTACAACAATGCCAACAGCATCCTGGGTAGCACTGTAGACTCTTCCAGTTTTGCCATGGGACCACATTTGGGCATTCTGTTCTGAACAATGCCCATTCCTTTGATGCCTGCAATATCACCTTTCTTGTAGATTTGCATGTATGTGGCCAAAGGACAAACTCCATGTTTTCTAAGAGGTCTAGAGAATATAGGGGGTGCCTCTTCTCTTTTCCTTTGTGTTGATCATTTTGATGAATTACTGGAAGATGGTGGTTCCAGCCAAAAGGCCCAAGTACCTCATCTTAAATAAAAGGAATGTGGAATAGTAAAATGGTTATTTAATTCTAGAAAAAAAAAAAACTGGCAGTCTTTATTCAATTAAATATATAAAAGCACATGTTTTAAACTAAGATACTTCTTTTGTTTAATTTTTGTTTTCTTTGTTTGCATTTATTAAAAACAGTAAAACTTGGTTTTAACTGGTAAGTCTTAATAGTACCATTGCACCTTTACAGTACACACTTTATTTTTCTGGGCATCCAGTGCACTCGTGAAACTATAAAATAATGTATGGTGCTGAGATAGAGGAGAATTAAGCACAATCTATTACAGAAATAAACAGCTGATGAATATAGTCATTTGTTGCCAACTTTTTAAGAGACTAAAGAGATAGAGTGTCAGTACTCTTGTAGTGTTGACTAGAGATTTGGCCGAGTAAACATAACTTTGAGAAGACCTGTCTTCTATATCCAGGGTTTTCTTCAAAGAGAAAAACATCGTGACAGAGCCTTGACTTTGGTCCCTAAAATGCTTTGACTATTAAGAAAATAAGCACCCATGCTTCTGAGTGAAGGGTCAGGGGAATCCCTGAGGGGCCTAGAAAGGGAGCAGAGAGAGTAGCTGACTCAGCTACTCTAGGAGGCATACCTCTTATGCCATCAGTGTCTGTGAGCACTGTGTTAGTGTTTAATTTATGTGCTGTTTGGCATGGTGGCTTTTATTCTCTGACAGTGGAATGGATGTTTCATTGTTAGAAAGTGAACAAAGGCTACTTTTGAACAGCACTCAGAGTTTACACCAGGGTACTGTGTTATTATTTTGTGTTTTTTCAACTTTTTGTTTCTGAGGACCACGTAAATGCAGTCTGACTGGGGGGACACTTTTGTTTTTGTTTTGTTTTAGAAAGTAGGCTCCAGGCCCAATGTGGGGCTCGAACTAATGACATAGAAATTAAGAGTCACATGCTCTGGGGACTGAACCAGCCAGGCACCTCTAAAGGGCGCCTATAGAGCACACCTTTGCAATTTGATTTATAAACTCTGAAAATGAGTGGTAATTTTTACCATTCATGGTGAACAAACATACGTCACCATTTCATACATAGTTCACTTAGCCTTTAGAAAAGTTGCCTTTTATTTCCTTATAATTAGACCATCTTTATTCTGCTTTCACATTTTAGAAATCAGCCATTGTTTTTCCCTCTGCGTCTGTTGTAATCATGTAAGTATGTATGGGGTGCCTGGGTGGCTTATTTGGTTGAGCACTTGACACTTGATTTAAGCTCAGGTCTCAATCCCAGGGTCGTGAATCGAGCCCCCACATGAGACTCTGCACTGAGTGTGGAGCCTGCTTGGGATGCGCGCTCTCTCCCTCTGCCCCTTTCCCCTGCTTGCATGTTCTCTCTCTCTCTCTCAAATAAAAATTAAAAAAGAAGTATGTAAATTACTGCTACTAATTGGGATCAAGATAGATTCAGTCGCATGAATATGAGTTGACAAAAAAATTTGAAATCTGCAGGATTTAATAATATTACCCTTTGGGGAGACATTTGGTATATCTGTTGTACATTGTATGTACTGATGTCCTATCAGACACTTTATTTGATCCCCAAATTTAAGTTAGAGTTTGGGCTGTGAACTTCCATTATTTTATTTCTTTTTTTTCTTTCTTTTTTTGTTTTTATTTATTTATTTATTTATTTTTTAACGTTTATTTATTTTTGAGAGAGAGAGTACAAGCTGGGGAGGGACAGAGAGAGAGGGAGACCCAGAATCCAAAGTAGGCTGAGCTGTCAGCACAGAACCTAACGCAGGGCTCGAACCCACAAACTGTGAGATCATGACCTGAGCTGAAGTCGGTCGCTTAACTGACTGAGCCACCCAGGCGCCCGTAGGGACTTTCATTATTTAGTAGTAACCCTACTGGATGATAATCATTCTAAGTGTTTCTTTTCTTTTTAGTCTTTGGAGATTGACTTTGGTTTTTGCCTATGATTTTTTCACATATACTTAGGGTTGCCATGTACAGCTCTACAGACTTTGCACAGCGTAGCTGCAGGAAGAGCCCTTCATGTAAACTGCAGTGATGGTGGTTCTGCTGGACTTGTGCAGTGGGGCAGCCAGCTGTCCCTACCTTTACTTTCTGTGGTACTGCTTAGTTTAATTGGCATTCTTGTCCAAATTGCCTTTTGATTCAATTGAGTAGTATTCGAGAAACTCTGGTAACTTCCATGAGAATTCCTTTTAAGCCTCTGTGCCATGGAATTGTGTCTGTCTGGATTGTTTTGGACTTATCCTAAGGGGAGTATATAGAGTAGTAAGTATTCAAAATTTGAAGAATATACGACTTAAGGTTTTAAAATCCCATTGATTGGGAAATAACACAGTCTTGTTAGTTTTTTTTTTTTTTTTTTTTTTTGTCCCCAGACACCAACCTGGGTATCCTGTATGTCAATCCTATTCTGCACTAACCACCCAAAGTTAGTGTCGAACTCCACACGTTTAAGGGCTCAGTCCCACAAGACACCTTCACTGTAGATGCCAGTACTGGGTCCCCAGGCTACCTGCACTTCTGTTCAATTTAGCCACAAATTTGGGGGTTCTCACACCCCTGTCTCAGGTTCTGTAATTTGCTAGAACTAGAACTCTGGAAAATGAAAGAGTTGCGTAGGACCAGATGTGGTGAAGGGGCACAGAGCTTCCATGTCCTCAGTGGACATGCTGCCCTCCTGGCACCTCATTGTCTTCAGTAACCTAGAATTACCCTGAACCCTATCATTTAGGGGATTTCATGGAACTTTCATTACATGGGCATGATGGATTAAGTCATTAGTTATTGGTGATTGCACTCAATCTCCAGCCCCTCTCCCTTCCTGGGAGGTCCACCTTTCTGGTGACCAGGCCCCATCCAAACGCTATTTAGTAGCCCCACCACTACCAAGTCCCCTTGTTAAATAAACTCAGGTACAGTTGAAATTGTCTTATAAATAACAAAAGGTACTCCCTTCACTCAGGAATTTCCAGGGCTTTAGGAGCTCTAGGCCAGGACCAAGAACAAAGACCAAATATATTTTTTATTATACCATACTTGAATAGTACTGAATAGTTTGTAAAGATGTTAGAAAAAAAAAGCACTCAACAATAGAAGATTGATTAAATAATGAAACAATACCAAATCACTGTTAAAACTGTTGTGTGTATGTAGGCACAGAAAGGAATTTGTGTAAACTGTTTTGAACTTGGTTAACATCTTCAGTTTCCAAATGCAAGAATTTGTTGGTAGCAAATAACACCAACATAAGAATTCTAGAGAGCTGCCAACACAGCACAGTGTATAATTTATGAAAAAGTTGTGTTCCCAAAGTTAGCTGCTTGAAATTTTGAATATATTCTCCCTGTTAAGGAACAAAAATTCAACTGAATAAATGTGAAGGTCTAATTGGCTTTATTAAGTGATTTGTTGAATCAGGTGGCATCCCATCTAGCAAGTAGTGGGGAGCTCCAAGGAGTTGTACAAAAATTTGGAAGGGTTTTATAGGAAGAGGGTGGGGCAAGGAAGTTATTAGCAAAAGAAAAGGAAGGATTGTTCCAGGCACTGTCCCTTTTTCTCCTTTTTCTTCCGTGATGAGAAGGGCAAGGGGGTTCATGGGTTACCTCATCTTCCTTTGCGGGATGGAGAGGGCCATATGACAGATTACCTCATCTGGTGCCAATCAGAAAGTTCCTGACTGACCAGTTAAGAGTTATTTCCTAGGGGGGTTGGAACTCTGGTTAGGTTAGGTATTAAGCCCTGTTTGGTGACTTAGCTTAAGTGGCTCCATTTTGGGCCTGTGGGTTTCCTTATAACACCTCAAAGAAACAATATTGTAAGTACTCTGGGCCCTGCTCAGCCTAAAGCCAACTTAATTTTATCCTTGGAATTCTTGGATTATATGCAGCATCTACACTTAAAACAATTTTATGAATTGACTTCATTTTAAGTTCCAACTAGAGTCCAAAACAGATCTTCATTCAGTAGAATGAGGAGTTGGGAGAATAGACTGAACATAGCAAAGCATCAGATATTAAAGTCTGACTATTGGTAATTTGTTAACTAAATCTTCAGAGAAGGAGATAGATTTGTACATCTCCCTTTGTGTCCAAGAGGATAGAATGGAAATAAGATTTCCTTCGAAAGCCAGTCACTATTCGCGGTTATCTTTTGCCCCCCTCCTTTTTTTACTCTAAAAGTAATGCATATCCATTTAGAAATAAATACCCATTTACTTAAAAGTCAACGATAATCTCAGTTTATTGTCAAGTAATGCAGAAAAAGTGTGTGCTAATATACATGCAACACAGGTAAAGCACATGAGACCAAAATATTAGTAGTTTGTGAATATAGATGGTTATAAGGTTATGTTCTTTCAACTTTTCTATAAGTTTAATTTTTTTCCAAAAGAAGATGGGGATAAAAAAACTTAACAGGAATATTCCTTTATCTCCAGTCCCCAACCCTATTCACCTCTACAGAGGTAAACTGTTAGCTTGTATCTTTTCAAGCGATGAATTAAAAAATTGATTTACAAAGATATAGAAGTACAATTTTTTGCATAAATGTAATCATAGTATAAGTAGAATTATACTACATTTACTGATATTCTGCTTGTTTCTTCTATTTAACAGGATGTATTACTTTTCTACTGCATCATAAATTACCACAAACTTAATGACTTAAAACAGTACATAGAAAGTCCCGGAGGTCAGAAATGGGTTTCACTGTGCTAAAATCAAGGAGTGCTGTGTTTCTTCAGGACACTTAGGGAAAATCAATTTTCTGGCATTCTGCAACTTTTAGAGGTCACCTGCAGTCCTTGCCTCTTGGCCTGTTCCTCAACCTTCAAAGCATGTTGAACCTTAGCATCTTCATATATCTTTGACTCTCTCTCTCTCTCTTTTTTCTTTTCTTTCTTTTTTTTTTTTTTTTTTTTGAGGGAGAGAGAAGGTGCAAATGAATGAGGGGAGGGACAGAGTGAGAGAGAGAAGCGGGACTCACCCATAGCACGGCTCGTGTTTTACCTGAAGTGGGGCTCCAGCTCACCTGATGTGGGACTTGAACTCACAAACTGTGAGATCATGACCTGAACCAAAGTCCAATATTTAACCAACTAAGCCACCCAAGTGCCCCCCAGGTCTCATGCATTTAATTCTTCCTTCTTCTCCACAAGTCTCGTTGAAATAACAAAAAGAAATAGAGAAAATGCTGATAAACTTGGAGAATACCAGAAACCGAGGGTGTTTACTAGAAACTTTGTTACTTCTACAAGACATGGTGTTGGAGAGATTTCATTGAACTTTTCACTGACCAATTCTCAGTCTTAAAAGAAAATAACCTGAAATGTTGATTAATGCCCACTCCTCCTCCTACCAACCCCGCAGCAAAAACAAAGCTCAAAGCTACACATATTGTGAGCAAGGGAGTCAGTTGAATGGAAGCAAGCCTAGATCTTGGCTTATACTTCTCGGCTTCTTTGTTGGACCTCTTCTGCTCAATTCAGTAGGATGTTGGTTTTTCTCAGGGCTTCATGGCTTTAGTTACCATCTCTTGATGACAGTTTCCAAATGTAAATCCAGTTACCACCACTACTATCTCCTATCCTCCTATGCACATTAAAATCCAAAAACCTTTAAGTCAGAAAGGGGAAAGGTCTTAAAAATCTTTCCTCCTTTTACTCCTTTTTTCTTTTTCCTCTTGTGTACCATAAGTTTGCTGATAATGCCAAATGGCATCAACAAGTATGTAGAGTTTAAAACTATTTTTGGCCATCAGGATAAAATGCTCCCTTTGATTAACAACCTTTTGGCTACCATTGCTTACTATTTTAGGTTGAATTCTCTTACCCACCCCTGATTCCAGGAGATGGACATGACAGCCACACTTTACCTGAAGAATGGAAGTATTTGCCCTTCCTTGCCTTACCAGATGGCGCACACAACTACCAGGAAGGTATGTAAACAATGGAGCAATTACTAGGTGCCCCCCCTTTTTTTTCTTTTTAATTTACCAAGACATCTTAGATTCTAAATATTTTGGTAAATGAAAGGCCTTTGGCTTCTTGTAACTATTTATAAAACACGTGTTTGTTTGGAGATGACTAGTCAGGCACTGGAAGATTTCCAGAGGAGTGCTGGGCTTTATGTTGGTAATGTTGTTGAGCATTGGCCACTCTTTTGCCAGGAGCACTGGCTAAATTAAGTATTTGGCCAGATTAGGACATCTGTTACTGGTAGCACTTTTCTGCATTTATTCTTGAGACTAGCTACTGTTTGGGGCTCTAGCTGCAAACTTAACTAGCTTAGTACACCTGTGCCCACCTGGGATTGCTTCTCCACCCCTAGAGCCACTGCTATTGCAGTGCTCTGCTTAAAGTTGCGTGTAAGGGGCGCCTGGCTGGCTCATTTGGTAGAGCTTGCGACTCAATCTTGGGGTTGTAAATCTGAGCCCCATGTCGGGTGTAGAGATTACCTAAAAGTAAAATCTTAAAAAAATAAAATATAAAAGTTTATGTGTCAGAGAAGCATGTTAACATCCTCAGAGAAAGCAACACTGTGAGGTTAGTACTGAGTCTCCTACCTATAAATGCATGTTTTGACTGGCTTAACAAAGGACTAAGTTTTATCATGGCATTAGGGGCTCTACCAAAACACCAGATTAAACTTGGTTTAATTATTTATTTTCCTAATATTTAAGAATTTTCATATGAAATGAAACAAAATGTTACTATGCAGTTTAACATAAAATCTAAATACATTATTTTTAAACTTACAAATATTTTGGTGTACTTTTTTATCATGAAAGTTTTTAAATAGAAAAAAAGTTTGAAAAAATAGTATAGCAAATATTCCACAAGTTTTCTTTATGTGTGTGGACAGTTTTGCCCTACTATCTGAAAGTCTAACACCATGTTGCAGACATCACGACACTTTACTTCTAAATACTTCAGTATGCACTCCTAAGAATAAGATCATTCCTCAGGATAACTTCCAGTACCATTATCACAGCTAAGAGATTTAACAGTAATTCGAGAATATCATCTAAGATCTAATCCATGTTCAAATTTCCCCAGTTATTTCAAGAATTTCTTGGATCCATCCAAGATTCATGAGTGGCCTTTCATTTTTATGATTCTCTACTTTCTTTTAATCTGGAATAAAGTATTTTCTGGGATAAGTGACTGTAGTTTCAACTTAATCTATTATTCAGCCTCCTGGTCTTTTGAGAATGCCTGAATGAATGTACACAATAAGGCAGTGAGAGGGATGCTAAGAAACCAGTGGTTGCAATGCTAGGTGTTAAGTATGACATGGGTTCCTCGTTACATCATCATTTTTGTTTTAATTAACTGCATATAATAACTTCAATTTACATTATTAATAAGGGTAATTCACTTTGGTATTTACATTTTTCTGTGTGTCTCTTAGATACTGTATTTTTTCACTTGCCACCCAGAAATGGAAATGGAGCTACAGTATATGGTATCTCCTGCTATCGGCAAATTGAAGCCAAGGTATGGTAGTACAGTGAACAACAAAAACACTGAGAGTGTTTTTAAAATTTTTATAAACAATTTGAAGTTGTTTTCCCAGTAGTACCAGTTTATTCACATGAATGTTTTTGTAAGTTGACATGGTAAGTATAATTGCCATAAAATAGTTTGTCCATTTTTTTTTTTTAATGTTTATTTTTGAGAGAGAGCGCATGAGTGGAGGAGGGGCAGAGAGAAAGAGAGAGGGACAGAGGATCCATAGTGGGCTCTGTGCTCACAGTGGAGAGCCCAATGCAGGGCTGGAACTCACAAACCATGAGATCATGATCTGAGCCCAAGTCAGGTGCTTAACCGACTGAGCCACCCAGGCATCCATTGTCTCTAGATAGTTGTACCTAAATTATCCATGTCTTCAGAATGCTGTATTTAAATTTTACAGTGTCCTTGAATTTTCTTTTTCTAATGTTTGGTATGTAATTTAGAAAAATTAAGTGATAATGTGTGTTGTATCTTAAGCAGCTGTTTAGAATTAGTGGAAAGTACTTGTAGCTTTGAAATACTTGCATGTTAATTATGTACAACTCAGATTTTGTTAATTCTTAAATTACCTGCCAGCTTAATGTCTGAATTACTATAATAGCTCTAATTAATACAAATAAGCCAAGATGGGTAGCTTCCCCTTTCATGGTTTGATTCTGAGCAACACTTTTTTGTGTCTCACCAGTTTTTTGTGGTGAAGATACTCTGTGAGTAAAAATCTCTTGCCTTTCGTTAGATCATTAATACTCTAGTGTTTCTACTAGAAACACTAGACTTTGGCTGCACATTGGAGTCACCTGGGGACCTCTAAATACTAGAGATGACTGGGTCCCAACCCCAGAGATTCTGGTTTAATGTTCTGGTTATCAGGTGATTGCAAACCTCCGCAGTGTTTTTTAACGGGAGTTACCTGGAGACCCCTTTTTTTTTTTTTTTTTTTTAAATACACAGCTGGCCTTTCCTTCTACTAAATTAGAATCTCTGAGAGTAAGCTTAGGTAACTCTAAGTTTTAAAAGGCTTCCTCAGGGAATAATTGTTAGTAAATCTTCTAAAATTTTCTTTAGCTTTTTATAATGACCATTTCAAACATGCAGATAAATGAAAAGAATTGTACAATGAACACCTGTATACCCACCATCTAGAGTCAACAGTAGTCAGCATTCTACCACATTTGCTTAGTGTGTGTCTGCTTTTTTCCCTGAACCATTTAGAAATAAATTGCAGGTGTAAATTCCACCATACCCAAAGTTGTTAACTACTGTGAAATAGTCCTTCATGTACAGGGCCTGAAATATAGGACACACCCAGTAAATACCTATGGAATGAATAACTGAATTTAAAGGTAAACCTGAGGGTAAGAGTTAGCTTGGTAGTTTTGTGCATTTGATTGCCTCATATACTATTACCCTTAATCTATGTTTACATGAGATGAACTAAATTGCTCCCCTTTCTTGGAGACTGTCCCTTTTACTCTAGTCCCCTATAGATTGCGCAGACACAAGTAAGATTATTTCCTCAAACTGTCGACATTAACAACAGTTCTCATGCTTCACATAGCCTTTAAATGGCATTTCATACCATCTGTCTCCCTTACCCATTGGGTCTGATCCACTCCACAGTATATTGGCATTGCCCATTTCTCTTAATATTTCTATCCTCACCTGATAACAGATATCAGAAGGACCTAGAGCCTAGGAGAAAAACTGATTCCCTTTGACTGAGGGTGAGACATGACAGATGAATCCAGTCAAGGCAGAGAGGTAGAAAACAGATTGAGGGAAGGCTGTATTCTTGACTTAAAGACTAGTCGTCAGTCATAAGTCACTTGAAGACACTGAGGCCCATTGGTCCTCAGGACAGGTGCCAGGAGATGTTAGGCTGTATACCACAAAGGGGAAGAGTAGTTCTTAGTTCGCTCACAGTTACCTAGAGTTACCTGATGATTAAATCAAGGCTTGTTCTTTACTAGCAGAGAATGTAGACCTCTTACGTGGTTGTTCTCACAGTCATCAAGGCATGAGTTATGGCTCAGGGCTGGGCTATAATACCAGTTTTCCAGTATAATCTAGGCCCTTCTCACCAGAAACAGTAGTCTCGGAGTGCCCATTTTCAAACCAGAACCAAGGACATTTGATTTGAATTATGGGTGTGGCAACTTAAACAAAAAGTATTCTCAGACGGTAAGTTCCTTGAGGGTAGGGATTGTCTCTCACTGTTACATTCTCAGTGCCTACCAGATTCTGGCACATAGGTTCCTGGCTGACTCATTCAATAGATATTTTCAGAGATTCTCAATACATTTGGAATTTAACTAAATGTTAGAATTTTTTTCTATCTCACTGCTATTTTTACATTGAAAGAGAATGATTTTTAAATATTTCTATGAAATATTATTAATAATGACTCTTTGTTTATAATAGGCATTGAAAGTGCGGCAAGCAGATATCACCAGAGAGACCGTTCAGAAAAGTGTCTGTGTTCTAAGCAAGTTGGTAAGAGACCAAATAACTCGTTAATGTGTTCGTTAACCATGGCAGATTTTTAGTTGAGAATAAGACATTATTAGAATAAGGAGAGATTTATGGACAGTAATAGATTAAAATTCATCAGGGGCCCATTTTTTATTCTTGTGCATCAGCTTTTTCTCTTTGCCTTTCAGCAGTTTTACTCTCATTTGCACCATTACCCACAACTAGATAAGTGGAAGGAAATCTTCTAGATAGGTTTTTGGGAAAGAGGTTGACACTTGCCCAAAATGAAGTAGCTGATATATTTCATTTATCCTTTTTTATTTTGTTTTTAAGACTTTGGATAATACTTTACTAAAACTCAGAATATCATAATCATTCAGATTGTATTGATATAAAAGTATATGACTCTTGCTATGAAAAATTGTAGCCTTAACTTGCTTTTTAAATTTTTTTTTTTTTTAACGTTTATTTATTTTTGAGAGACAGAGCATGAACAGGGGAGGGGCAGAGGTAGGGGGAGACATAGAATCTGAAACAGGCTCCAGGCTCTGAGCTGTCAGCACAGAGCCCGATGCGGGGCTCGAACTCACGGACTGTGAGATCATGACCTGAGCCGAAGTCGGAGGCTCAACCAACTGAGCCACCCAGGCGCCCCTTAACTTGCTCTTTAAAACTTAAGATTTTTGAGGAATGGAAATGACATAATTATACAATAGCAATGCTTTACAGTTGTTTCATCCATGTACAAGTTGATCAGATGCAGGTGTATAATTTTAACTTTTTATTTTTAGTAGGAAATGTGTAACACTTCTTATTTTCCATAGTTCCCTATTAAATCGTTTGTAATATTCCATTTTTATTACTAATAGGATATTAACACCTTTACTGGTAACATCAAACGACCAATTCTACATATAAAATATTATCCCCCAAGTCCCTTTTGTGGGGAGAAATCCAGATCTCTATCATGTTAATTATCTTACAGCTATATGATTATTGAATACAATCATTTCTGCATTTAACCTTCAATCAAAATGGAGAATATTTCATTTGCCTAGTCACCAAATGTATGTAGGTTTTGTTTCATTATGTCTTCTACATTGTCCAGTTTCTTACATCCACCGACAATTTGAATGTAGTTTGCTTAATATAAGTTGAGATTTGTAAAATAGGATTTATTTTGACTTTTTAGTACTAAGCTTTAAAAAAAATCCTGGATAATAATAATAATATACTGTGAGCCTTAATAATAAGATTTTGAGGATCAGATATTTCTTCCAAGATCTTAGTTTTACATAGAGGGCAAGAATAGACTCCTTAAAAAAAAAAAAAAAAAAGGAATGGATGTAAAAGACCCTGATATCAGAAAATTAATAGATTGTACACAGTTTCTAAAATGGTAGCCTGAAAAATAGAATTCAATGAATTACTTTTTTTTTTTAATCGATGAATTACTCTTATACTGGGCCAGATAACCAAAGCATAGGAGTACCAGATGTTAAAGCAAACACATGTTGAAAGGCTTCCTGAGTAATCTTTCTTCAAAGAACAATTATAATAACAATAAATGTCATATATCAGATGACTATATGTCAGGTATTAATTCAATACCAGACACTTTTTAGATATAATTGTGATTTGAATCCTCATGTCAAAACAGACCTAAGTATTTGTTGCTTTCATTTTACAAAGAAACATGTAGAATAGGGAAAAAAAATGTCTAACTCTCATAGACCATGTAACTACTAAGTGATAAAATTGGGGTGAAGATCCGGGTTTTATCTGTCTTTAAATAAGCATAGGGAATAGGGAGAGCTAGCTTATGCAGAAAGGTTTGATGGTTCATAGTGCATTGTAATCTCTATATAAAAATATAATGACTCTATACTTAGATATTCTGGATGGTAATAATGATATAGTAACAGGGATATTGGTGGTGGGAGGGGACTCTTCCAGTGTTACTTCTATTAACTAATTGTATAATAATTATATACAGCATTGGTCTCTGCATTCTAAGAAGGACATAGAAATCAGAAAACATCTAGAAAGTAACATTGAAAATAAAAAGGATGCAAATGATGTAAGAGGGTCTTAAATAGAAGTAAGAATTAAGGAATAATTTTGTTGAAGCATACAAAGGAATATTTTGATAAAGGACACAGACCAGTTGTTCTAAGCCTCCAAAGAAGACAAAAAAGGGAAATGGACTTAAATTTAATCATGAATGTTCAATTAGATATAAGAACCAGCTATTATAAGGATGATTAAATGTCACCACAAACCAGTGTAACTGTAGAATTAAAATGTCATAAATTTTATAATGACTATTTGCAACAACATGGATGGAACTCTATAGAGTATATTATGCTAAGCTAAATTAGAGAAAGACAAATATATGACTTCACTCATGCAGAATTGAAGATGCAAAACAGATGAACATAAGGGAAGGGAAGCAAAAATAACGTAAAAAGAGGGAGACAAACCATAAGAGACTTAAATACAGAGAACAAACTGAGGGTTGCTGGTGGAGTGTTGGGGGATAGGCTAAATGGGCAAGGGGCATTAAGGAAGACACTTGTTGGGATGAAGACTGGTTATATGTGGGGGAGAGTCACTGCCCTTGAAATTATTATTGCACTATATGCTAACTTGGATATAAAATTAAAAAAATAAATAAAAATAAAAGGGAAATTTTTATAATGACTAATGTTTAAGTGCCTTTCTTTTTAAGATTTTTTTAATGTTTATTGATTTTTTTAATATAATTTATTGTCAAATTGGTTAACATACAGTGTGTAAAGTGTGCTCTTAGTTTTGAGGGTAGGTTCCTGTGGTTCATCACTTACATACAACACCCAGTGCTCATCCCAACAAGTGCCCTCCTCAATGCCCATCACCCATTTTCTCCTCTCCCCCACTCCCCCCATCAGCCCTCAGTTTGTTCTCTGTGTTTAAGAGTCTCTTATGGTTTGCCTCCCTCCCTCTCTGTAACTATTTTTTTCCCCTTCCCTTCCCTCATGGTCTTCTGTTAAGTTTTTCCAAGATCCAGATATGAGTGAAAACATGCTGTCTTTCTCTGACTTATTTCATTTAGCATAATACCTTCCAGTCCATCCATATTGCTGCAAATGGCATGATTTCATTCTTTATCATTGCCAAGTAGTATTTCATTGTATATATAAACCACATCTTTATCCATTCGTCAGTTGATGCACATTTAGGCTCTTTCCATAACTTAGCTTTTGTCAAAAGTGCTGGTATAAACATTGGAGTACGTGTGCCCGTATGAATCAGCACTCCAGTATCCTTTGGGTAAATTCCTAGTATTGCTATTTCTGGGTCATGGGGTAGTTCTATTTTTAATTTTTGAGGAACTTCCACTCTGTTTTCCAGAGCAGCTGTACCAGTTTGTATTCCCACCAACAGTGCAAGAGGGTTCCCATTTCTCCACATCCTCACCAGCATCTGTTGTTTCCTAAGTTGTTCATTTTAGCCACTGTGACCCATGTGAGGTGGTATCTCACTGTAGTTTTGATTTGTATTTTCCTGATGATGAGTGATGTTGAGCATTGTTTCATGTGTCTGTTAGCCATCTGGATGTCTTCTTTGGAAAAGTGTCTATTCATGTCTTTTGCCCATTTCTTCACTGGATTATTTGTTTTTTGTGTGTTGAGTTTGGTAAGTTCTTTATAGATTTTGGATACTAATCCTTTATCCAATATGTCATTTGCAAATATCTTTTCCCATTCCGTCGGTTGCCTTTTAGTTTTGTTGATTGTTTCCTTTGCAGTCCAGAAGCTTTTTATCTTGATGAGGTCCCAATGGTTCATTTTTGCTTTTAATTCCCTTGCCTTTACAGATATGTCAAGCAAGAAATTGCTGCGGCTGAGGTCAGAGAGGTTTTTTCCTGCTTTCTCCTCTAGGGTTTCAATGACTGTCTCACATTTAGGTCTTTCATCCATTTTGAGTTTATTTTTGTGAATGGTATAAGAAAGTGGTCTAGTTTCATTCTTCTGCATGTTGCTATCTAGTTGTCCCAGCACCATTTGCTAAATAGACTGTCTTTTTTCCATTGGATAGTCTTTCCTGCTTTGTTAAACATTAGTTGGCCATACTTTTGTGGGTCCAGTTCTGGGTTCTCTATTCCATTGGTCTGTGTGTCTGTTTTTGTGCCAATACCATACTGTCTTGATGATTACACCTTTGTAGCAGAAGCTAAAGTCTGGGATTGTGATGCTTCCCTCTTTGGTTTTCTTTTTCAATATTACTTTGGCTATTTGGGGTCTTCTGTGGTTCCATACAAATTTTAGGATTGTTTGTTCTAGCTTTGAGAAGAATGCTGGTGCAATTTTGATTGAGATTGCTTTGGGTAGTATTGACATTTTAACTATTTATTCTTCCAGTCCATGAGCATGGAATGTTTTTCCATTTGTGTCTTCTTCAATTTTCTTCATAAGTTTTCTGTAGTTTTCAGCATATAGATCTTTTACATCTTTGGTTAGGTTTATTCCTAGGTATTTTATGGGTCTTGGTGCAATTGTGAATGGGATCAATTTCTTGAATTCTCTTTCTGTTGCTTCATTATTGGTGTATAGAAATGCAACTGATTTCTGTACATTGATTTTATACCCTGCGACTTCGCTGAATTTATGTATCAGTTCTAGCAGCCTTTTGGTGGCGTCTTTTGGGTTTTCCATGTAGAGTATCATGTCATCTGCAAAAAGTGAAAGTTTGACTTCTTCTTTGCCAATTTTGATACCTTTTATTTCATTTTGTTGTCTGTTCATACTAGGACTTCCAACACTATGTTAAACAATAGTGGTGAAAGTGGACATCCCCGTCGTGTTCCTTCTCTCATGGGGAAGACTCTCAGTTTTTTCCCCACTGAGGATATTAGCTTTGGGCTTTTCGTATATGGTTTTTATGATGTTTAGGTATGTTCCTTCTGTTCTGACTTTCTTGAGGGTTTTTATTAACAGAGGATGCTGTATTTTGTCAAGTGCTTTTTCTGCATCTATTGACAGGATTATATGGTTCTTATCCTTTCTTCTATTAATGTGATGTATTTGCGAATACACTGATTGGTTTGAGAATATTGAACCAGCCCTGCAGCCCAGGAATGAATCCCACTTGATCATGGTGAATAATTCTTTTTATATGCTGTTGAATTCGATTTGCTAGTATCTTATTGAGAATTTTTGCATCCATGTTCATCAGGGATATTGGCCTGTAATTCTCCTTCTTTGTGGGGTCTCTGGTTTGAGAATCAAGGTAATGCTGGCTTCATAGAATGAGTCCAGAAACTTTCCTTCCATTTCTGTTTTTTGGAACAGCTTGAGAAGGATAGGTATTAACTCTTCTTTAAATGTCTGGTAGAATTCCCCTGGGAAGCCATCTGGCGCAGCACTCTTCTTGGGAGATTTTTGATAACTGATTCAGTTTCTTCACTAGTTAAGGATCTGTTTAAATTTTTTATTTCTTCCCGTTTGAGTTTTGGTATTGTGTGGGTACCTAGGAATTTGTCCATTTCTTCCAGGTTGTCCGATTTGTTGGCATGTGATTTTTCATAATATTCTCTGATAATTGTGTTTCTGAGGGATTGGTTGTGATAAGTCCATTTTCATTCATGATCTTATCAGTTTGGGTCCTCTCTTTTTTTGAGAAGTCTGGCTAGGGGTTTATTAATTTTATTTATTTTTTCAAAAAACCAGCTTAGTTTCATTTATCTGTTCTGGGTTTTGTTTTGTTTTGTTTTTATTCTGTATTGTTGATTTCTGCTCTGATCTTTATTATTTCTCTTCTTCTGCTGGCCTTGGGGTTTCTTTGCTGTTCTGCTTCTAGTTCCTTTAGGAGTGCTCTTAGATTTTGCATTTGGGATTTGTTTCTTGAGATAGGCCTGGATTGCAATGTCCTCTCCTCTTAGGACTGCCTTTGCTGCATCCCAAAAGGGTTCGGACTGTTGTGTTTTCATTTTCATTTCTTTGCATATTTTTTTTAATTTCTTCTTTAATTGCCTGGTTGACCCATTCTTTCTTTAGTAGGATGTTCTTTAACCTCCATGCATTTGGAGATTTTCCTACCTTTTTCCTGTGGTTGATTTCAAGTTTCATAGCATGGTGATCTGAAAATGTGCATGATATAATCTCAGTTCTTTTATATTTATTGAGGGCTGTTTCATGATCCACTGTGTGATCTGTCTTGGAGAATGTTCCATGTGCACTCAATATAAGGTGTATTCTGCTTTAGGATGAAAAGTTCTGAATATATCTGTCAAGTCCATCTGGTCCAGTGTATGATTCAGGGCCATTGTTTCTGTATTGATGTTCTGCATAGATGATGTGTCCATTGTTGTAAGTGGTATATTAAAGTCCCCTGCAATTACCACATTCTTCCCAATAAGATTGTTTATATTTGTGATTGTTTTATATATTTGGATGCTACTGAATTGGGTGCATAAACATTTATAATTGTTAGCACTTCTTGATGGATAGACCCCATAATTATGGTATAATGCCCTTTTTCATCTCTTGTTACAGCCTTTAAACTCCAGTTTGTCTGATAGCATGATAAGTGGTTCTCCATCCCCTCACTTTCAGCCTGAAGGTGTCCTCAGGTCTAAAATGGGTCTCTTGTAGGCAGCAAATAGATGGGTCTTGGGTTTGTTTTGTTTTTTTGTGTTGTTTTTTTTTTTTTAATCCATTCTGATACCCTGTGTCTTTTGATTGGAGCATTGAGTCCATTTACATTCAGTGTTATTGAAAGATATGGATTTAGAGTCCTTGTGTTATCTGTAGGTTTCATGCTTGTAGCGATGTCTCTGGTCCTTTGTGGTCTTTGCAACATTCCATTCAGAATCCCCCTTAGGAGCTCTTGTAGGGCTGGTTTAGTGGCGATGAACTCCTTCAGTTTTTGTTTGTCTTGGAAAACCTTTATCCCTCCTATTCTGAATGACAGGCTTGCTGGATAAAGGATTCTTGGCTGCATATTTTTCTCATTCAGTACATTGAATATATCCCACCACTCCTTTCTGGCCTGCCAAGCTTCAGTAGATAGGTCTGCTATTACCCTTATGTGTCTGCCCTTGTAGAGGCTCATCTGTCCCTAGCTGCTTTCAGAATTCTCTCTTCATCTTTGTATTTTGCCAGTTTCACTATGTTATGTCAACGCAGAAGATCAATTCCTATTACGTCTGAAGGGAATTCTCTGGATTTCAGTGTCTGTTTCCTTCTCCAGATTGGGGAAGTTCTCAGCTATGATTTGTTCAAGGACACTTTTCACCCCTTTCTCTCTCTTCTTTCTCTTTTCTATCAACACCTGTGATACAGATATTAATACGTTTCATTGAATCACTTAGTTCTCTAATTCTCCCCTCGTGGTCTAGAATTTTTTTTATCTCTTTTTCTCAGCTTCATCTTTTTCCATAATTTTATCTTTTATTTCACTTATTCTCCCCTCTGCCTCTTCAGTCCTCGCTATCACAGCCCCTCGTTTATTTTGTGCCTCATTTACAGTATTTTTTACTTCATCATGACTATTTTTTAGTTCCTTGATCTCTGCAGCAATAGATTCTCTGCTGTCTTCTATGCTTTTTTCAAGCCTAGCGATTAATATTATGACTATTATTCTAAATTCTTGTTCGGGGGCACCTGGGTGGCTCAGTTGGTTAAGCGTCCGACTTAGGCTCAGGTCATGATCTCACAGCTCGTGAGTTAGAGCCCTGCATCAGACTCTGCTCAGAGCCTGAAGCCTGCTTCAGATTCTGTGTCTCCCTCTCTCTCTCTGCCCCTAACCCACTTGCATTCTCTCTCGCTCGCTCGCTCTCTCTCTCTCTTTCTCAAAAATAAACACTTTAAAAAATTTAATTCTTGTTCAGTTGTATTATTTATATATGTTTTGATCAATTCTTAAGCTATCATTTCTTCCTGGAATTTCTTTTGAGCATTCTTCTGTTTCGTCATTTTGGCTAGTTTTCTGTCCCTTATGTGTTTTAAAAAGCTTGTTGTGTGTCCTGTACCTGCGAGCACTAGTGTATTAAAGAGGGGTCATACACTGCCCAGTGCCTGGCCTTCAGGAGGTGTTTTTTGGAGTGTATTACTTGCTCTCTGTTGTGACTGGTTGCTTCATCTCCCTGTTCATAATGATGTTTTGGACCCTCCACCAGGTGTGCTTTGATTTTTTTCATTGAAGTAGCCCTGGAAGAGAAAACAAAGACCAAAAAAACAAAACAAAAATAAACACCAGCAACAGCAAAACATCGGGGTGGGGGCAGTGTTGATGTGAGAGGCCTTATCCCATACAAAGAAAGAAAGAAATGACAGGGGCGGGGGAAAAATAAAATAAAATAGACCAGCCAGAGAAACTATACAGCTTAATCCAGAGAGAGAAAGAGGAAAATAAAGGAGATACAGAACAGGTATAAAGAGAATAGATTAGATATGTCTGCTTAAACAAACCAACAACCAAAATAATCAGACTAGAGGAGAGAAGAAATAAAAAGCAGAAAAGGAAGAATATATATATATATATATATATATATATACACATACACATATATACTAAGAATTGTCCAAGAATTAAATCAGAAAATGCAAAACCACTGGGTGCCTTGGAACCCGTGGCAGCATTGGTCTGGAGGAGGGGCTGCCTAGTTCATCAGCATCAATTCCCGCTCCCGTAGATACAGTTACCAGGTGTGGAGGGGCGTGGTTTGGTGGGTCCCGCCTCCACTGTGGGCCCACTGTCTGTTCCCTGAGGCCCTACCTTGTTGGTGATGGGGAGAAAAATGGTGACAACCCAGTCTCTCTTCCCTGCACTGGGTGTCCCAGACCAGTCTATTTAGGCCATCCTCACAGTGGCACAGGCATGAATACGGCAGTTTGTCCCGCTCTGCCAACTCCCGCGCCTCCCTGAGGCTGGACTTGGATTTAAACCCTGATGTCTTAAATATGTCCCAGTTCTGGGGAAGTGCCTCTCCGCACCACCGATATATGGCCTCTGACTAGCGGGCACAGGCCGTCTTTGTCCTTTGAACAGTTATGTACCTTCTTCCCACTGCACTCCAGGGAGGGATTGCTTTCTCCCACTGCGGACTGCACCTCTGAACTACTTACTGAGCCTGGGGCTGGCTCCCCTCATCCCCAGGTGCCCGAACAGGGCAGCCGGCCCCAGTCTGGGGAAAGCTCAGCAGTTAGCGGTTTTATCTATGTCCATCTCAGTCCGTGGTTTTTCTCTTGTCCAGATATGCTTCCCCAGCCTTTCTCTTCCCTTTGTCTCTCCGCAGAAGGGGATCCCACCCATCCCTGCCTACACTGCCCATTTTATCTCTCCCAGTTCACAGTCACGCACCTATGGCTCTCCAGGTTATCCCTGTGGGCCCTTGGAGAAGGCTCTGTCACTCTGCAGCCTGGACTCTTGGAATTCAAAGTCCTTTGGCCTCAACACTGCTGTGTTTGAGGGACAAGGGAACTTTGGGTTCCCCTACCTCTCCACCATGTTGGATCTCTCCAATGTTTATTTTTGAGAGAGAAAGTGCGTGCCCATGTGCGCACGAGTGGGGGAGGGGCAGAGAGAGAGAGAGAGAGAGAGAGGGAGACACAGCATCCGAAGCAGGCTCCAGGCTCTGAGCTGTCAACACAGAGCCTGATGCTGGGCTTGAATCCACGAACCACAAGATCATGACCTGGGACCAAGTCAGATGCTTAACTGAGCCACCCAGGTGCCCCCGTTTAAATGCTTTTACCCTGTGTTATATTAATTCTGGAAACAACCTCATAAGATGTACTGTCTTTTCATGTCCTGGTGTTCATATCAGCAAGCAGGTGTGGGGAAATTTGGTGCCCAGGGTCATGTAGCTGAGTGATGCAATAGACCCAAGACGTCTGCCCACACACGCTCAACCACTGTACTCCAAGGGTCAGGTGCTTTTCAACAGCAGCCATAGAGCTAGAACAGATTATTTAACAGCTCTCAGCTGTGAATAGTAAGATACTAAAGTTGAAGTTACTCTTTCTCCCTGTTCTCTTTCAATTACAAGTTTGTAAGGTGTTTGATTTTTTCCTATTACCAAACTAATAGTAATTTTTTCTTCTTTAAGCCTCTCTATGGCTTGCTTCAAGCAAAACTTCAGCTCATTACACATGCATATTTTGAAGAGAAGGATTTTTCCCAAATTTCCATTCTAAAGGTAACTATATCCCTTTATAGCTGTATTTGGCTGAAGACTGTTTCATGAATCAAGTAAATCTTGTCAACAATATTGTAAAGATAATCTTTTGTTAGCTTAAGAAAGACATTCTTCTTAAGAATGGCAAGGGATTTGCCCAAAATGTACAGATCATATTTATTAAATTTAATCATACTGCTTTTTATTAAATAATGACTACAAAGAAGTGCAAGTAAGTGCCTCTGTTAATGGATAGTAGCTCGTTTGCTATGGCATTGCTTTTCTAAATTTGCTTATTTTACTTATTTACTGCACAGTGTGTTTATATATTAGTCTTCTGGTTTCTATCTCCCAAAGCAATAAATAAATAAATAAATAAATAAATAAATAAATACTACGTGACTATTTTACTAAAGATGGATAACATGTTTTTCTCAGGGCTGCCATGAATGTGTAGAACATGGATCTCTCCTGGATCCTAGTGAGTGTAGGACAATTAGGTGTTTACCAAAGAAGTAGAGGGAACTTAGCCTACAATCCATACCACCATGTGAATGAACTAAGCTCTTAAATGAAGAGGAAGAGAAGGAGGGAGTGCTGGAAACTGGTAAGGTTTCAGAGAGACCTTGATTATTTCTAAATTTAGGGTATGGCAAAACAAACTGTCTAGGTTAAAGAACCAAGTTTTTCCTGGTCATCATACCTCTAATTTAGTGTCTGAAATGATTGTAAAATGTTCTAAATTGAGTCTATATTTTATAGGAGCTTTATGAACATATGAATAGTTCCTTGGGAGGAACTTCATTAGAAGGATCCCAAGTATATCTTGGTAAGTAGCTTTTCTACAGATCAGAAGAAATGCCCTCATTTCTTTTTGTTCGGTAAACCAAGTTGCATGTAAAACTGCATAATCAAAATTAATTTTCTATAAGTGATCTAAACTTAAATTCTTCAGTGTTTGATGTTGTTTCCTTAAATATCTTCTTCACTAGTATTTGTATTGAAAAGAGTTACAATGTAATTGTAGCGATATTTGGAACTATTACTGTATAAATCACATTTCTGCTTTTCAGAGTAGTAGTGGAAGTGTTTTCTTTTCCTTATGGTAACGCTGGCCAAGTCAATTCCCTTTCATGACAGGGAGAGCAAGAGAGAGAGAGAGAGATCTGCTCAGTTCTTTTTTATCCTAAGATTTTTTCAAGTAGGGGGTTTTGTTTATACTGTTCTGACAGTCCAGGATATTCATTGGTGTCCACGTTGCTCAATAGGCACTCAATAAATATCCTTTTTATGATTAGAAAAAAAATTTGCATCACAGTGATTTATGCTCACTGACTCGGTTCCTATTTTAGCATGAAGTAGCTAAACTGTAGTAGTTCCCCTTTATAATCCTGTGTATAATGTAAGCTGGTCACAAAACTCCTAAGAATATATGTTTCTCTGAATTATTTTCTCTAGTCCTATGACAGATGTTCAGAGAAGACTATGATGCAGAAATAATAGCCATGGAGTGTGGCGAACAAAAACCATATTTAAATGATTGCCACTATAGTATAAGCTTTGTAATATCTAAACTTGTACGATTTGTAAGATACTTGTAGAATGGGGAGAAAACAGTAGAGCTGCATTGCCCAGAGCAGTAGCCATTAGCCTCATGTGACTATTTACATTTAGATTAGAATTAGTAAAAGTTAAATAAAGTTAAAAAGTCAGTCTGTCAGTACACTTGATACATTTCTTTTTTTTTTTAATTTATTTTTAGAGAGAGCACCTGTGTGCAAGTAGGGGAGGGGCAGAGAGAGGGAGAGAGAATCCCAGGCAAACTCTGCAATGACAGTGCCAGGCTCGCACTCATGAACCTGAAGATCATGACCTGAGCCGAAACCAAAAGTTGGACACTTAACTGATGGAGCCACCCAGACACCCCAACTTGGCTGCATTTCAAATGTTCATTGGCCACATGTGGCTACTGTATTGGACAGCACAGATGTAGAACATTTCCATCATTGTAAAAAGTTCCATTCGACCATGCTGTGTTTGACTGTTAATAGTTATTTGAGAAATTCTTTGTTTTTTGGTTTTGGGGTTTTTTATTTTGAGGTGGGGGAGAGCGCACACACATGAGCATGTGTGTTGGGGAAGGACAGAGAGGGAGAGTGAGAATTCCAGTGCGGAACCTGACACGGGGCTCAGCCTCATGAACCATGAGATCATAACCTGAGCTGAAATCAAGAGTCCGACATTTAACTCACTGAGCCACCCAGGTGCCCCAGTTGTTTGATTAAATCCTGAGTATATGTGTACATAATGGAATATTACATAAGTATTTTAATATTTGCATATTCTTACCATTCCTGTTTTTTACCCGCCTTTCTTTTGATGGGGAAAAATCTTTCTTTAACAAAACCCATATGTTGTCATCACAGATTAGCTTTCTTGTTAACATTGTAGGTCTGTCTCCTCGAGATCTTGTGCTTCATTTTCGACATAAGGTATGATACCTTATTTAATTTATGATGTATTAAAGTTGTATTCATTTAACTTAGTAAATTCCATGTGCTACAAGGTCAAATGGAGATTGTGGCATACTAGGTTTTAGTTCTTCTAAGACAGTACTCATAAGGATAAAAGTTGAAAGTGTTGGTAGTGTTAGTGCTTATCTGATAGAAAGTTTTTAAAGTACTGTATAGGAATACTGTCTATTTCTATGCAGGAGAGGATACTTTTTTCTGTTGCCTTTGTAATTTCAGATATCATGAAGTTAGAGCAGAAAGAACCCTGTTTTAATCTTGCAGAACACTTTATATGTTACTCATAGTGAAACATTTTCCCTTAAAATATCTATACTTATCTGATCTTTATTATTAAAGTATATGCTGACTGGGACATATACCCATTGATTATTCATTTAACAAACACTTATTGAGTATCTGCTATGTGAATGCCCTGGACATCCAGAAATAAATGAATAGTCCCTGCCCTTTAAGGAGCTTGCAAATATTTCAAGCAGAAATGCATAACTTTCCAAAAAGCACAATTTGTTAGAGATTTAAGGGGTTCTCACATTTTTTAGAAGACACATAATTTTTTATTTTTCAGCATAAGTTAATAATTTCCAGTGTATTTTTAAGCATTATAGTTAATATTATTGATTAAATGATCTATGGTTATGTTTGAGGAAGGGAAAAAGGAAATAAGCATGAGTTTATTTTAATATAGTATTTTTTTTTCTTTAGGTCTTAATCCTGTTTAAACTAATTCTTCTTGAAAAAAAGGTGAGATTTGAAGGAATGAAATATTTAACATTGACATTATTGACATTTCTTACTATATAAACTTAAAACCTAATTGTGAATCATAAATTAAGACTTTTTTTGTCTATCAAATTGTGGTATACTGAAGCACCTATTATTCACTACCATAGAAGTATAAATTTGTGTAGTCTTTTCTGGGGACAATTTGACAGTATCCAGTTATCAGAATAGTTTTGACTACAGGGAACATAAAAGTCCAATTTAGGGGTTCCTGGGTGGCTCAGTCAGTTGAGTGTCCGACTTCGGCTCAGGTTATGATCTCACAGTTTGTGAGTTTGAGCTCCACGTCGGGCTCTGTGCTGACAGCTTGGAGCCTGGAGCCTGCTTCCAATCCTGTGTCTCCCTCCCTCTCTGCCTCTCCCCAACTCTCAACTTTGTCTCACTCTGTCTCTCAAAAATAAATAAATGTAAAAAATAAATAAATAAATAAATAAATAAATAAATAAACACAATTTAAACTGACTTAGGGGCGCTTGGGTGGCTCAGTCGGTTAAGCATCTTGACTTTGGCTCAGGTCATGATCT
The DNA here is from genome assembly GCF_027475565.1 of Acinonyx jubatus. Taxonomy (NCBI): domain Eukaryota; kingdom Metazoa; phylum Chordata; class Mammalia; order Carnivora; family Felidae; genus Acinonyx; species Acinonyx jubatus. Next base: position 44,913,976 of record NC_069383.1, on the reverse strand, counting down.
TGAGGTTTGTGAGATCGAGCCCTGCGTCGGGCTCTGCTGACAGCTCAGAGCCTGGAGCCTGCATTGGATTCTGTGTCTCCCTCTCTCTCTGCCCCTCCCCCACTAATGCTATGTCTCTCTGTCAAAAATAAATAAACATTAAAAAAATTGTTCTTTAAACTGACTTAAATAATATGGATATGTATTGGCTTACGGCAGACTTCAGGACTGGTTGATTAAATGGTTCTACAGTATAATTAAGTACCCAGATTTTTTTCCATCTCTTTGCTTTACAGTCTGCAGTGCTAGCTTTATCCTGAGCCTGGTTTCCCTTGTAGTGTAGGTTAACTGCCAGTTAATTGCCAGATAACTGGTCTATACCTATTCCCAAACCATTAAAAAGAATCTTCCTTCCAGTTTGTTTAGACCCATGAGGCCATGTGCCTAGAATGAATAAAAAACTGTTGCCAGAGAAGTACATATACTGGTTGGTTTTAACTTGGGGTCCACACCACTCTCTGGTACAAAGAGATGGGATTGCTATGATTTTAGACCAAGGTTCTACAAATGAAGGTTCTACCAAATCTGGCCCACCCCTGTTTTTATAAATATAAAGTTTTATTGGAACACAGTTATACTCATTCATCTACTTATCACTAAGGGTATTTTTGCACTACAGTGGCAGAGTTGAATTGTTGTGACAGAGACTATATATATTGCCTACAAAGGAAGAATTCTTACTATTTATAACCCTTTATAGAAAACGTTGGCTTCGGGGCGCCTGGGTGGCTCAGTAGGTTGAGCTTCCAACTTTGGCTCAGGTCAAGATCTCATGGTCTGTGAGTTCCAGCCCCGCGTTGGGCTCTGTGCTGGCAGCGTGGAGCATGGAACCTGCTTCAGATTCTGTGTCTCCCTCTCTTTCTGCCCCTCCCCCACTCATGCTCTGTCTCTCTGTCAAAAATAAATAAACATTAAAAAAAAAAAAAAAGCGTTGGCTTCACCTCTGGTTGAGACTAATCAGGAGCCACCCTTGGATCTGGGGCCAGTTTTTTGTTATTGTGTTAAGTTTACTTATTTATTTTGAGAGAGGCAAGCACACACAAGCCTGAGTGGGGGTGGGGCAGAGAGAGAGGGAGAGAGAATCCCAAGCAGACTCCTCGCTGTCCGTGCAGAGCCCGACATGGGGCTAGATCTCACAAACGGGGAGATCATTACCTGAGCCAAAATCAATAGTTGGATGCTTAACCAGCTAAGCCACTCAGGGACCTCTGGGGCCAGTTTTATATACCATATTACTGTGCTAAGCAGAGTAGGGGTGGAACAGTTGTTGAAAGTCAGCCATTTATGGCTGGTATGGTTTAGTCTAGTATGGTTACCTTAAAAGTATTTATTCCTGGAGAGCCTGGGTGGCTCAATTGGTACCCCAACAATGTTTTTAACTTCTTAACCAAATTTTTAATTGTTGTAAAATACACGTAACATATAATTTACCATCTTAACCATTTTTAAGTGTATAGTTGAGTGGCATTACATACCTTCACATTGTTGTGCTATCATCATCATCCACTCACAAACTCTTTATTGTGCAAAACTAAAACTGTGTCCCTTAAATAACTTCCCATTTTCTTATTCCCACTGACCCTGACTTATGGTTTCTATGAATTTGGCTACACTAAGTTCTTATATAAGTGAAATCATTCAGTATGTCTTTTTACGACTGGCTTATTTTACTAAGCATAATGTCCTCAAGGCTGATCCATGTGTCAGAATTTCCTTCCTTTTTAAGGCTGAATAATATCTGTTGTACATACCACATTTTGTTTCTCCCTTCGTCCTTTGATGGACATTTGGGTTGCTTCCACCTTCTGACTCTCATGAATGGTATGTGTACATCTCTTCAACACCTTGCTTCCAGTTGTTTTGTGTATATACCCAGAAGTGGTATTGCTGGACCAGACGGTATTCTACTTTTAATTCTTTTGATGAACCACCATACTGTTTTCCATAGTGGCTGCACCATTTTACATTCCTGCCAATAATGCACAGGGGTTCCAGTGTCTCTACATCTTTACCAACATTTGCTGTTTTTTAGTTTTTCGATAGTAGCCATTCTAATAGGTATGAGGTAGTATCTCCTGGGTTTAATTTGCATTCCCTAATGGTTAGTAATGTTGACCACCTTTTCATGTGCTTATTGGTCATTTGTATGACTTCCTTGAAGTCTGTTTAAGTCCTTTGCCCATTTTTTGATCAGGTTGTGGGTTTTTTGTTGAGTTGTAGGTTTCAAACTTTGGTATTCATAATAAAAAATGCTTTACATTGCAACCCAGAGCACATATAGATACACGTATCTGAAACAACAATCTTGCAAAATAGAACTTAAACTAGTTACATGCAGTGGCATTTATGATCATGTATCTTTATGTAATGTGGCAAATCACAGGTACACTCTTTTCATATTGATTTGATGAAATAAGGCTGCCCTTTAATGCAACATTTGGTTTCTCCATACTTGCAAAGCACTCAAGATTACTCTGTAAGGAAAACATAGACAATTGGGGGTACTGTGCTCTGTCAGATAGCACTTGAGTGTCACTAAATAATTTGTTTATAATGGGAAAAAAAACTCACCTAAGCAAATCTTTGCTTGTTTTTTTTCCCAACCAATTTAATGATGACCATTGTTACATTTCATGCAATATCTAATCCTGTTCGTGATTTTTTTCTCAGTTTTTATTCTGAAAAATGTCAAACCTGCAGAAAAGTTGATAGAATCCTATAATGAACTGTTATACCCTTGATCTGCATTTACCATTTGTTAACATTTTGCCACTTTTGCATTATATTGCTTTATAGATGTTCATTTTTTCCCCCTGAATCCTAATTTTAAGATCATGGTACTTTACCCCTAAATACGTTAGGATATATTTCTTTCTTAAGACTAAGTGTATTCCCATATAAGATACCATTTTCACGTTCAAGAAATTGTAACATTGATGCAATAAATGACATCTAATCAGTCCATTTTCAAATTCTTGAGTTGTTGTAATAATGTCCTATAAACTAGTTGCTGTTTCCACTTTGGGGACTAAGAATCATGTACTGCATGGTAGTCCTCTTTAATCTCTAACAGCTGTACCACCTTGCTGTTGTTTTTGTTTTTCGTGTCATTGGCTTTTTTTTTTTCTCCCCAAAGAATCCAGACTAGGGGCACCTGGGTGGCTCAGTTGGTTAAGTATCAGACTCTTGATTTAGGCTCAGTTCATTGATCTCACGGTTCATGAGGTCAAACCCTGCGTCAGGCTCTGCACTGACAGCACATAGTGTGCTTGGGATTCTCTCCCTCTCTGTTTGCCCCTCCCCTGCTTGCACTCTCTCTCTCAAAAATAAACAAACACTTAAATCCAGGCTAAAGTTTAAGATTATATTTGCCTGATTATTTTCTTGTGGCTAGTTGCAGCTTAAACTTTTTTGGGCGAGAATACTATACAACTGGTGGTGTGTCCTCCACAGAGTTATCACACCAGGAGGCTCATAATTGTTGGTACTATCGCTGGTGATGTGAAATTTAATCATTTGATTAAGGTGGTAGTTGCCAGATTTCTTCATAGTGAGGTACATGTGTTTCTATTTACAACTAATAGCTAATCTGTGGGATGATAAATTTGAAGCTATGTGAAGAGCCCCTTGCCCAACAACCTTTCACAATAGTTTTAGCTCCCACTGGTAATTTTTAACTGAATCATGGATGCTTGGTGATTTTTTTTGATTCTTTCATTAATGTTTTATTTATTAGGTGTTACTCTTCTGTAAAGAATCTTCCCTTCTGTACTCCCCTCTACCTTTTTTGTTTTGATATTGTAGACCCAGGATTTTCTAATTTAATTTTGATTGAATCCATTTCAGGTTCTCTTTTATATTTCTCCAGTGAATAAATTGGTGGGTGCCCTGATGACTGTGTTATCCCTTTTTCCAGGTAAGAGGATACAGTATCTACTCTTTATTTAACTTGTACTGGAACTTTCAATGATAAAAATGTTTCAAGGATAAACTTGTTAGGGAAAATATTTCTATTTTAACATGATTTTCTTTTGGCAGTGGGTTTCTCTCTTTTGTTTTTTTGTTTTTTAAGTTTATTTTTAAAAGAGAGAGGGAGCACAAGCAGGGGAGGGGCAGAGAGAGGAGACACATCCCATGCAGGATCTTCAGTCCTGTCAGCACAGAACCCAGTGTGGGGCTCAGACTCACGAACTACGAGATCATTACCTGAGCTAAAATAAAAAGTCGGCCATCCAACCAACTGAGCCACCCGGGCACCCCTGAGTTTCTCTCTTTTGTACGAGATTTTTCTTGTCTTTTTTTTTTCCTTTAATTAAAATATGTGCAAGCATAACTTAAAATTTTTATAGGAGAGTTCTAGTTCTAATTAAAATGGAATATGCAACTCTTATTTTCTCCCACCTTATTGTAAGCCTAGATGTTCTCCAATATTGTGTGTTGTAGGCATGATTGAACATGGTCTCAGTGACTGTTCTCAGTACAGACCCCGAAAGAGTATGTCTGAAGATGCTGGGCTTCATGAAAGTAATCCACCTGCAGATGATTTGGTTTCTATGTCCGCTCCTGAAATTTTAAATACCAACTCAGGAACTGTTAAGAAAATCATGACAGGGAACCATGGAGGAGATGCTGGCATCAAGACTGAAGAACCTTTGCTCCAAGCGGAAGAGGACAGCAGCAAAGGACAGGAACCCAATGATACCAGTCAATATTTGAAACCTCCTTCTCGCCCATCTCCAGAATCTTCAGAAAGTGACTGGGAGACCTTGGATCCTAGTGTCTTGGAGGACCCCACCTTGAAAGAAAAGGAACAGGCGGGGTCAGAACAGACAAACTCATTTCCAAAGGAGTCTGTGCCCTCAGACAGTCCTCCAATTACTGTACAACCTCAAGCTAATACAGGCCAGGTGGTCCTGATACCAGGGCTAATTTCTGGTTTGGAAGAGGACCAGTATGGCATGCCCCTGGCCATCTTCACAAAGGTAAAGCTTGTGTTCCTTATTGAGGCCCTTAAAGAAACTGACAACCTTTTGGAATTTAACTTACAGTATTGAACATATTTTCAGGTCTGAAAACTTTCCTTGAAAACCGTAAGATACATATGTATAGTGCTGTGGTTGTCTCTGACCATAGTGTCACATATGCCAGGTACCATACTAGGTTCTAAGTTCTTCTATCCATGTGTCTTGCAAGATACACCTTTCTAGTAACTACAGCAAAGTTTTTGATTTTCGCCAAATAGCATCCTTTATGCATGAAGTAAAACTTTATGTGGAAAAGGAAGATGGGTAGCATTGATTTGAACATGTATTTCTTCCTCTAGGATGAATTCTTCCTGGGTTTCTCCAACTTTACAAATAAGTATTTGCCCTGCGTCAGTAATGCTGCATAGATAATGGGAAATGCTTTGTTCATTTTGTGGCCTGCTAGGGGATTCTGAAGTTACTTTAATTGATTTTATGATCAAACTAATGCACAGTTTCTTAAAGCTGGGATTTAGGAACCTGGGGAGAAAACTCAGGGTTCTCACTCTACTAGGTATAGGTCAGTAGCCACCAGTTGTGGGTTTTCTGAACTCACATGTGGGTGTGAGAACTGCCTATATTTTTGAAGCCTTCACGTGGCTGCGTTACCCACTGACCCTCCAATTTTTATCATTGTGGAGATGTCAAGAGGGTGATTAACTGGGGAGGGATTTTGTTTTTGTCCATGAGGTTGCTGAATTAAAGCAAAATAAACATATATTTTGTGGGCTGTCAATAAACCATGTTTGGCAGAATATTCTGTTGGTGTGCATTATACCAATACTGAATGTATGATGGGCTTACTGCTATCATGCTGGTAAATCATTTTTCTTTTTGGTTTTATGTTTTATTATGCATTGATTAATTTGTCATTTAATCACAATTGTAAATGCAAATGCTGATTTCTTTCATGTCAGTAACTGTGGAGTGTGAAATATTCTTTTTTTTAGTTGAAGTATAGTTGACACAAAATATTCTTAAAAGTGAATTGTGTTTAGGCTTTTTTTTTCTCTTGAAGATTATGAAAGATTTATTATACAGAAGGAATTAGGTTAGCCAAAGTTCTTAAAAGTGATTTTAAAAATAGCCAGAGAGAAGCTTGCAGAATATTCCTGAAAGTAGGATATTGAGCTTTTTTTTTTTTTTAATGTTTATTTATTTTTGAGACAGAGAGAGACAGAGCATGAATGGGGGAGGGTCAGAGAGCGGGAGACACAGAATTTGAAACAGGCTTCAGGCTCTGAGCTGTCAGCACAGAGCCCCACGTGGGGCTCAAACTCACGGACCGCGAGATCATGACCTGAGCCGAAGTCGGCAGTTTAACCGACTGAGCCACCTAGGCACCCCAGGATATTGAGCCTTGAAGAGAATAATAAGCTGACTAGTCCCCTGACTCAGTTAGCATATGAATAAATAGAAACAAATTTCTACATAATAAAACATTTATGTCTGGAAGAGATTCCTCAGCTCTCCAGGTTTCTAGTCTTCTCTCTGGTACTTGAAATTGCTGGAGAATGATGCCTTTCATGTCACTCTCAGAAATGACGCTTACTGAATCACTGCCATCTATCCCAGATGCTAAAATATGCTTGAACCTGTCCGGAGAGTTGATTTCTGAAGTGTAGAGAAGAAACCTGGGTGCTGAGGGAGAGAAGATGGGATTAGAGGCAGTGTTTGGGTACAGTACCCATAAGGTGAAGGGAAAGAATGAGGGGAACCAAAGAAGGAGGAGGAAAATTAGAGCATTCTTTATATCATATATACACTCTGCTGGACTAGACCACTTTAGAACCAGAGAAAAGTTGGAGAATGAGAGAAATGGAAAAAAGCTAAAGAAGTTGGGGTAGTATTTTCAGATGTGGAAGACCATCCTGAGGGTTTTTATGTCTTTCCCTGATTTTAAATCTTCCTACCTTACTATTCAAAGAGTACTAGAATTGTGTACATACTGGAACAAAGCAGTTAGGGTTAGGGGCAGCCCAAAGGCCTGGGGCCCTGGGAGTTAGGGTTCCCACTTGTTTTAGTGTCATGAGTCCACTTCTGCCTCCTCTTTTCCAGCTATGAGATAATATTTATTATTTGGTAAAAATTAGGTCTTTCCATAAATGGAACTCTGATGAAAAGTCCCCTCAATTGAGGCAACTCTAATTGAATAAAAGGGATTTTTATTTTTAGTATCTAAGAGATAAGGAAGATAATTTTAGGCAGCCACTAAATTCTTTTTGAGACTTTTGTGCCTTTTTTAAGAGATCAGTTACTTAGGTTTTTAAATTATATCTATTTGGTACCCTTGGTTTTTAAAATATTGCCTCCATCAGAAGATCACTTGATTTTGAATTCCTAATTTATTTTAACTTTTTTAGTAAAATGATAAACTTATGAAAAAGTTAAAAACATACGTAGTTGGAAACTAGATTTTTTTTTTTTTTTGCTACATGTATTAACCTCCTTTAATTATTGCTTCTGAGCTTATATTTGGTTTGCTTGCTTGCAGCTTGTCATTTTCTTTTCTTTCTCTTTCTTTCTTTTCTTCTTTCATTATTCATCCATACATTCATTCATTCATTTTAGAGAGCATGTGTGAGCAGAGCAGAGGGGCAGAGGGAAGGAGAGAGAGAAAGAGAAAGACTCTTAAGCAGGCTCCACGCTCGCTGCAGAGCCCGACATGGGGCTCAATCCCACGACTCTGGGATCTTGACCTGAGCTGAAGTTCAGAGTCGGACACTCAACCGACTGAGCCACCCAGGCACCCTGCTTGTCATTTTCAAATTTAGGGAATCTACAAATACCTTGATTGGCTAGCCAAAAAGTCCTGGATGCATGTTTATGATTTTTTATTTAAGTAAGTGGAACCATACTTTTTTTTCCTCTTGACCTTGTTTTTAGTTTCATCCGTGTTTTTGCCTGACATTGCATGTTGTTATTTCTATGTAGTTTTCCATTTTCAGCTATTCTGCAACTAATCAGATGTGTGGATGGACATCTGCATTGTTGCCAGTTTCTGGTTACTATAAGTAATGCTGCTATGAAAATCTTACTCAGGAGTCTTGCTAGACACATGCCAGAGTTTCTGTAGCATTCAGTACTTAAAAGCAAGAATATTGGATTATGTGGAATGGGTGCCCTCAGCTTTACTAGAAGAATTCCAAATTGTTTGCTAAAGTGGTTGTGGCAATGTCCTCCATTCCCAAGGCAGGGTGTGAGTTCCCATTGCTCTGCATTCTCACCAACACTTGGTATTGCCAGCCTTTTTAATATTTAGTCTAACACTTAGCCAACCTGATAGTATCTTGTGTCTCTTGGTTTGCATTTTTTTCAGTAATCACTTTTGAGGCTGAGCATCTTTCCATATCCTTTGTGGTATGTGTTCAAAACTTGTCCTTGGGGCACCTGAGTGGCTCAGTTAGTTAAGCGTCCAACTTTGGCTTAGGTCGTGATCTCGAGGTTCATGGGTTCAAGCCCCGCATCGGGCTCTGTGCTGACAGCTCAGAGCCTGCAGCCTGCTTCAGATCTGTGTCCCCCTTTCTCTTTGCTCCTCTCACCTTCATGCTCACGCTCTCTCTCAAAAATAAATGAAAACATTTTTAAAAAACTAAAAACTTTTCCTTGTCACTGATTTGTGGGACTTAATATATTCTAAATACCTTTTCTGTTCATCATTTTTTTTACTTTGTGGTTAGTGCCTTGGGAATCTTATTTAAGCATCCCCCCCCGCCCCAGCCCCACCTCGAGGTCATGAAGACAGTTTCCTGGGTTATCTTTCAAACCTCTGTAGTTTTGGGGCACCTGGGTGGCTCAGTCAATTGAGTGTCTGACTTCGGCTCAGGTCATGATCTCACACTCGTGAGTTTGAGCCCGGTGTCGGGTTCAGCACTGATAGGTCAGAGCCTGGAGCCTACTTCAGATTCTGTGTCTCCCTCTCTCTCTCTGTCCCTCCCCACCTCGCACTCGCTCGCTCTCTCTCTCAAAATAAATAAACATAATAAAAAAAATTTTAGGCTGTATAGTTTTGCCTTGCACAATTTGGTTATTATTAACTGGAATTAGTTTGTGTATGTTTGAGGAAGGAGTCTTTCTGGACTCTTATTCTTCCATTGGTATATTTATCCCCGGGGTGGTCCCACACTGTACGTATATCCTATCAGGCAGAGAAAAGGCTCTCCCCCTCTTATTATTGTTCTTCAAGTGTTTCTTAGCCCTTTGTATTTCCACATCAATTTTAGGATTATCTTCAAACTCTAGATAAGTTGTGGAGAGAATGGACATCCCTATACCAGGGAGGCTTCCAATTCATGAACATGTTTATCATCCCTGACCAAAGGAGAGGTGAGAAGATGGCATACAGTCTTGATCATACTGTAGCACTTTCTAAGTCACAAGAGAGAAGACACACTGCTTTTTCAGCTCAGATTATTAGCTCATGGATTATTAGCTCATGACAGTTCTGCTAGATTTACCAAGCAGAGATGTAGGGGTTTTGTCTGGTTCTTAATTGTGTTAAAATATATAATACATACATATACATATATATGTGTGTATATGTATATACGTATATGTATTTATCTGTTTTTTTAAGCATTTTTAAGCATACAATTTAGTAATGTTAAGTTACATTCACATCCTTGTGCTATTGATCTCCAGAACTTTCTCATCTTGAACTGAAACTCTATACCCATTAAACCATAACCTCCCATTACCCCTACCCCTACCCCTGGCCCTGGGCAACCACCCTTTCTGTTCCTATGATTTTAACTACTCTAAATTTTTTTTTTTTTAACGTTTATTTATTTTTGAGACAGAGAGAGAGCATGAACGGGGGAGGGTCAGAGAGAGGGAGACACAGAATCTGAAACAGGCTCCAGGCTCTGAGCTGTCAGCACAGAGCCTGACGCGGGGCTCGAACTCATGGACTGCGAGATCATGACCTGAGCTGAAGTCGGCGGCTCAACCGACTGAACCACCCAGGCGCCCCTGATTTTAACTACTCTAAATGAATCATACATTATTTATGTTTTTGTGACTGGCCTGTTTGACTTAATATTCTCAAGGTTCATCCATGCTGTAACATACCTCACAATTTCTGTCCTTTCAGGCTGAATAATACTCCATTGTATGCATATATCATACTTTATCTGTTCATCTGTCAATGGACATTTGAGTTGCTCCCATGCTTTGGCTATTGTGAATAATGCTGCTATGAACATGGGTGTGCAAATACTGTTTGAATTTTTTTTTTAATGTTTATTTTTGAGAGAGAGCGTGAGTGGGGGAGGGGCAGAGAGAGAGAGGGAGACAGAATCTGAAGCAGCCTTCAGGCTCTGAGCTGTTGGGATCATGACCTGAGCTGAAGTCCGGCGCTTAACCAGCTGAGCCACCCAGGTGCCCCTGGATTTTTGTTTTTACTATTCTATAGCTCCAAATACGGAAATTAAAGTACCCTAGAAAAGTGAAAAGCCAGGAGGGGGCTTGGGTATGGAGGCTGCTTTATGTGAAAGGATTTGTGCTCTTGTTATCACCGTACAATAAGGAGCTCTAAAAGATTTAGGGAAAAATAGATCATTTATTAAAAGTAACTGTGACACAATTTTAAGACTGTTTTGAACTATTTTAATTAATTTTATAAATATGTAATACTTTCACATGGTTCAGTATTCAGAAGATTCCAAAGCATGGTTACAGTGGTAACCAGCATTATTAGTCTTCTGTTTTTTCTGGGGGTATATTATATATACATAAGTGTGTAGATATTTTCCCCTCCTTTTTTACACAAATGGTACCAGACGATACGCCCCCTTTTTTTTTTAATTTTAGAGAGAGAGAGAGAATCTCAGGCCACACATTCAGCTCAGAGCCCTGACACAGGGCTTAATCTCACAACCCTGGGATCATTACCTGAGTCGGATGTTCAACCACCTGAGCCACCCACATGCCCCTATACCCCATTTTTATATTTTTTCACCAACTATTCCTTGGAAGTGACTTGCATCCTTTATCAATGCAGGATGTTCCATTGTATAGACAAATGGTTTATTCAGTTCCCTGCCCATGAATGGTTAGGATTCGAATCTTTTGCTGCTATAAAAAACAAGGCTGCAATAAATAACTCTTCACAAATCTCACATATGAGCAGGTGTATCTGTAGGATAATATAAGAAGTAGAATGCTGGTCAAGCATACATGTAGTTTTTTAAGGAATGTAATTTTTTAATATTTCTAAAAGCTTTGAACTCTTGATTTTTAAAAATATTTTTTTAATGCTTATTTTATTTTTGAGACAGAGACACAGCATGAGTGGGGGAGGGCAGAGAGAGGGAAACACAGAATCGAAGCAGGCTCCAGGCTCTGAGCTGTCAGCACAGAGCCCGATGCGGGGCTTGAACTCGTCAACTGCGAGATCGTGACCTGAGCCGAAGTTGGATACTCAACCAACTGAGCCACCCAGGCGCCCCTGAACTATTGATTTTTTAAAACCTACTTCTTTGTTTTCATGCTGGTGTAATACATAGGGAGCGTTCAATATTGTAATGTTTATGTTTAGAAACAGGTACTTGGGATCAGGGGGAGTCTGTTTTTAAATACAGAGCTCACAAAGTAAAGCATGAACCCTGAGCCTTACCAGCTGAGTGATTCTGAATGAGGAACAGGGGTCTTTCCGGCCTTTAGTCCCAAGAGGGGCATGGGTTGAGAAGTGCTGTACTGAGTATCTCTAATGCATAAATGGGTTATTTCTGCTGTTTCTATTGGTCAGCATTTTATTAAATGGAGGAAGATACTGTGAAGAAAAAGAATAAAAGTAGGTTACTGGACCTATATTCCAACTTTTGGAAGTCTTCTCTCCCACATTAAGATATTTAACAACAACCTGTTAGGTACAAAGCACATCGCAGGACACAGTGAAGAACATGAAGTAGCAAAAGAGATGTCTCCTGCCCTCAAAAATAAGACATCATCCAGAGAATGCTCTCTAGTTCCGTGTTTGTTTAAAAAAAAAAAAGTGATGAGAAGTAAAAAAAAAAAAAAAAACTGTCACAGGACTTGAGATTCAAAACAAGTTCAGGGGTTCAACAATTCTGCCCTCCTGGCTTCATTACACAAATTGTGCCACTTGTTGGATATCTATTTTGATTGATAGTCTTCCAACAGAAATGCCATATCCTCCTTCATTGCATCATTGCAGTGTTAACAGCTTTATTTCTCAGGAAATATGCTGCCTTCTGTACACTTAACGGCCTGCTGTTTGCAATTCGACTGTAATTTTCGGGGCAGTATTTTCAAATACCAGTTCAAACAAAAGTTAAATGTATAACTACTGCGAGTATCTTTTTTTTTCTTTGCTTTAAACATGTAGCAAATACTTGAAATATTTTTGCATGATTTTTAACAATAGGGCAAGTAAACAAATGCCATATGCAGTGCTTTGCTGTTCTCATAACAGTATGTCACTGGTTATGTGTTTTCAAATTTTCCTGGAAGAACTAACAGCTTTCTACTAAACAACATACTTTTTTAATGGGTTTAATATTTCATTTCCTAACTGAAAAAGTCCAGTTCGTTAGTTACCGTGAAATCTTTTAAGTTGAACCGAGAACAAAGTGATCGAGTAAGACAATTTTCATGTTAGACCAGCACACATGGAAGAGGTTAGTGACTAACTGGACTCTGTGCAGTCAAGACCCGAGGGTTCCCTGGAATAAGTACTGTAGTGAGTAGGAGATCAACTGTGCTAGGGATGGTATGGCAGTAGGACAAGTTTGGGAGTTTCCTTTCCTGCTGTTGGCTGTCTCAGCTTGAAAACAGGTGGCTGCCCCATTATTTTCTGATGTGGTCTATTATTCTTGTAACTCGTAGGGATATCTGTGTCTGCCATATATGGCATTGCAGCAGCACCACCTTCTCTCTGACGTCACCGTTCGCGGATTTGTTGCTGGGGCTACTAACATCCTCTTCCGACAACAGAAGCACCTCAGTGATGCCATTGTGGAGGTGGGTTTGCATATGAGTACATGTCCCTGACGCTGCTGGTCCTGTTTCTTTGTTAACTGGAATTCTAACAGCATGGGAATAACACCAATAAAGGTAAAAATTGCTGTCCCGTGCATTCTACACACCTTAGGGTGTATCAAGTGATCTAAGTCTCGTAACAATCTGTGAGATATATAAGATGCTGTCCAGATCTTAACACATTTGGGAAATAAGGAGCAGGGAAATTAAATGGCTGGTAAGTGGGAGTGACCCAGGATTGCAAGCCAGGCAGTCTGGTCCCACTACACTATCAAAATTAAAATGTGTTTATTGTTTAAATAATTTAAATACTTCTAACCTGTTTAATTTGCTCCTGATATGAAGAGGAAGTAGCTACAGATAAATATTTGACATCAACATATGAGAAATTTAAATCACGTGTTCACTTTTTAAATTGAAGTAATTTTTTAAAATTTCACCCAGCCTGGATTTTTATACTTTGTTTTGTTTTTTAATAAAACTTTTTTTTTGGGGGGGGGGGGGACGCCTGGGTGACTCAGTTGGTTGGATGTCCAACTCCTGATCTCATCTCAGGTCGTGATCTCATGGTTCGTGAGTTTGCGCCCCCACATTGGGCTCTATGCTGGCAGTACAGAGCCTGCTTGGGATTCTCTTCCTCTGCCCCTCCCCCATCCTCCCTCTCTCCCTTTCTCTCTCTCAAAAGTAAACATAAAATCTTTAAAAATTGTTCTAAAAATAAAACTTTAAAAAAATTTTTTTAATTTTTTTTTTTGAGAGAGGGAGAGACAGAGCATGAGTGAGGGGAACACAGACACAAAGCAGGCTCCAGGCTCTGAGCTGTCAGCACAGAGCCCGACATGGGGCTCGAACTTACGAACCGAACCACAATATCATGACGTGAACCAAAGCCAGATGCTCAACCGACTGAGCCACCTAGGCATCCTAAAAATAAAACTTTTTTTAAATATTTGTTTATTTTGTGTCTGAGAGAAAGTAGGAGTGGGGTGGGGCAGAGAGTGGGAGAGCAGGCTTTATGCCCAGTACAGAGCCCGACCCAGGGCTGGATCTCACGACTATGAGATTATGACTTGAGCTGAAATCAAGTCAGACACTTAACTGACTGAGCCACCCAGGTGCCCCATATAATATCTAATACAAAGTACCAAAACGTGCTTCATGGGAAAATGTTTATAGTATGATAAATGAAAATTTGGGGGTCCCAGTTTTGAGGGGAAAAAAAAATAAGTCCATACCTCCCCAGGCAGAGGGTAAAGATGGAAGGACAGAGTTGCTTCAATATTACTGGTTACGTTCTGGTTCTGAAGTTGGTTGGTGGGTTCATAGTTATGTGATTTATTGTTATATTTCAAAATTAGCCTGTAAGTTATATATATCTCTTTGTATCTCAAATATTACATTATAAGAATATTCCAAAGTATCTGTATACTCAACGAAGGATTTTTAGCAACTATACTTACAAATTGTAATTATTTCTGGTTGTGTGACAAAGGTGATTTTTACTACACACTTCCATTTTCTAATATATTTAGAATCAACATGTGTTACTTTTGTAACTCAGAATCAAATATTAATGTATCTGTTTTCTAAAACCATAAAATGAGGATTTTCGAAGTAAAGAAAAAACTTCAGTGTAAAAACCTCTTAGCCTCACTTTTTGAGAATGCTGTTGTTCGTATTTTCTTATTTCCAGCTTCAGCTTCCCAGTAGTGACTCTTTAAAGTGTTACATGGATATCTGTGTGAATGGCCAGACTCTGACTTGTACCCGGGTACCCTCTAGGTGGAAGAAGCTCTGATCCAGATCCATGATCCGGAACTCAGGAAGCTGCTTAACCCAACCACCGCAGACCTCAGGTTCGCAGATTACCTAGTGAGGCACGTGACGGAGAACCGAGATGACGTCTTCCTGGATGGCACAGGCTGGGAGGGAGGTGATGAATGGATCCGAGCCCAGTTTGCAGTCTACATCCACGCGCTGCTGGCTGCCACGCTGCAGTTAGGTAAGGAGCACATAGCCAGTTTTTCCTTTTGTAATCTTTGTGAGGTTTTGAATTGCATAAGAAATACATTTTCATTTTGAAACCTTATCTGTTACTCCCTCATACAGAGATAACTTCTCTTAGCATTTTGAGTACTTTATATCCTCCCAGACCTTTTTCTCTTTATATGTTTTGGGTTTTAGCTTTGTGGTATTTGTGGTGATCCTTTTACAAAAGTGGATCACGTTTCAAATAGTTTTTGAAACTTAGCTTTTCTTTATTTAAAAAAAAAAACAAAACTTTCCAAGACGGTAAATCCAGGTCTTCATCACTTTTACGTGGCTGCTTTGTGCTCTGCCATATGGAAGGAAGGACATGTCAGGATCTGGGGGCTATTTATAAATACTGCTTACATGTTTTTAAGATCTGTGAAGGAAGAAAAGAGAAATATAAAAGGTAGAAATCACTGGAAATCACATTCCCAATGATTAAGCCTTCCAATTTCACATTCTCAGAACTATTCCTACTAAATGGTTAGGGTGGAGCAGGTAAAAGACTCACTCCTGTGTTAAAACCATCTCATTCCCCATAGAGAAGAAAATCTATAAAAAGCAAATGAAGCTCCGCAACGAGCTTTTGCAACATGGTCACCTACCACCATGGATATGTAGCAAAGATTTGGTAGATTTTTGTTGTTGTTAAAAGAGTGTTGAGCTTTTGTTTTTCCTTTTTTTCCAATTACCTCTACCACTGTTTGGGGAAGTTTTTAAAAATGTGGTGCAACACACATAACCTAAAATTTACCATCTTTGCCATGTATAAGTACATAGTTCCATGGTAACATTAAGTACATTCACATTGTCCTGTCAGTAGATGTTGTAATCAACCCACCACTGTCACCTCTCAGGTTAGTTGTTCATGAAGTGTGTGTGACATTTGGAACCCAGGCTCCAGGTGTGTGCTTCATTTATAAAGGAACACTCTGTCCTTATTTGAGATATTTTTAGATATCTGCCTCTTCTACAGATTTAGCGGCTGAGACACCCAAGACTAAATGCTCAAGTTCAGAATCATTCAATAATCTAGTAAGAAAACCCCAGTCTCCACCAGTCATGTTAGCTTCATGAGTAATTTACTTTTTAAACATATTTGCCCCAATAGCTGTAAGTGCTGAATAATAGTAGTAACTGGCCTTTTTTTTTCTTTTTCTTTTTCTTTTTCTTTTGGAACATTTCATACGTGCAGGGACCTGTTTTATTTTGAGCACCTTGTGTCTACTAACTAATTTCAACCTCACAACAGTCCTGGAGGTACATACCCTGTCATCTTTTTACAGGGAGGCAGTGAGACACAGAAAGGTTAAATAGGTTGCTCATCCATCTGGTAGAGACTGAGCTGTGATTTAAACTCAAATAATCTGACTCAGGCCCATGCTGCTGTTAAAGGAGATTCAGCCTAGTGAACTGTTTGAGGAATACGTTCTTAAAAAAAGTTCCGTATATTTTGCATTTAGAGCCATGTGTATCCTCTTCCTTTTTCCCAGCCACAAAAGTCATGTTTCACCTTCAAAGCAAGCAACTTATAATTAGTATGTGAAGAAAAAGCCATTCGAATCCATTCTCCAAACGTTTTCTGTTCTTCCAAGCAGAACAAATGCTCTCTTAAAGCTTCCTCATGATAATGAAAAAGCCGTGGGGCTCCTGGGGTGGCTCCATCAGTTAAGATTAAGTGTCCAACTTTGGTTCAGGTCATGGTTTCGCAGACTGAGTTCGAGCCCCGCGTTGGGCTCTGTGCTGACAGTTTAGAGCCTGGAGCCTGCTTCAGATTCTGGGTCGGGGTCTGTCTGTCTCTCTCTCTCTCGCTCTCTCTCTCTCTCTCAAAAATAAACATTAAAAAATTTTTTTTTGAACTGAAAAGTTTTCAACATTAAATATGAAAATTCCTTTGTTATTTTAAGTAAAATAACAGTGAAATGCTTGGAAATTAAGGAATGAGTTTCACCAAATAGTGTGATAAAGTCCAAAGAAGAAAAAAGTGACTAAAAAACCAATTCATGTATTCATTCTAATTTTTTAATAGAAAAATAACAATTTGAAAAGACAGAAAGATGCTCTGATTGCCTACTCCATATGTATACATCAATACAGTTACTGTCCAGCCTACAGTTTTTGTTAAATAATACTATGCCTCCTAACCTTGGTAAGGAGAACGTGGAAATATTTTGGAATTATAAGGAACCTTAGAATATATCTGGCTCAACCCTCTTATTTTCCGGTTAGGAGAATGAAGTTCTGAGTGATTAAGTGACTTGCCAAAGGCCACATAGCTTCTTAACAGGATTTCTGGAACTAGACCCAAGTTTCCTGATATCTGGTAGGCTATCTCCCCTATAAAGCAGGAGGGTGGAGGGGACAAAGCCATTCCTTCACCCTTTTTGGTTGTTAATTTTCACATCCCTGATTGGCTACAGTCCAGCTCAACTTTCAAATATTTGCTTGACAGATAATGAAAAGATACTATCGGACTATGGGACAACCTTTGTTACAGCATGGAAGAATACTCACAACTACAGGGTGTGGAACAGCAACAAGCATCCGGCACTTGCAGAAATAAATCCAAAGTAAGCACGTCCTCTGAAGGTTGATAGTATGTAACATGGTGGATTTACTAAGTATGCCCTAATGTAAAGAAGGATTGTATTTTAACTTTGATGACATTGTAAATATCTCCAAAAATCTCCTGAAGTAAATTATAAAATCCCAGATACAGAGAAGCAGCTGAAAACTGCTTCCCTATTCTTCTTACACAAAATGCTCCAGACATTTTTGGAAGGATTTGCATTTCTCCCAGATCTTGGCATAATTCAGAAGAGGAAATCTTGGCACATGGTGATACTCGATACATGATAGTTCTTCTCTCCCTTTCCCTGGATCTGTACTTTAGCTGAATGGTCAAACTAGGTAGAAACCTTGAAGGAAATACCACTGAGAGGTTATTTTAAAACATGAAGTGTGAAAAAGCTAAAGTTGATATTTGAACTCCTAGGTGTGTGGTCAAGCCTGGCTTCCACCGCAGGTTCTAAAATCCTACAAAATTTAATACCTGTCGCAGTATTGAATGTTGACAGACTTTATCCACGTAGGCATAAAAGACATTTAAATATGCTGTGGCGTGGGGCCATTATGACATGAGGTTATCTTTGAATGGAACAGAGGAGTGTGAGGAGACCCATTGATAGAACATGTGCGGTAGTACCCCCTTATCCGTGGCTTCACTTTCCAGTTTCAGTTACTCCAGGTCACCCGCAGTCTGGAAGCAAATGATGTTTTTTGTGATGTATCGTCAGGTCAGTAGCAGTCTAACGCTACATCACAGTACTTAACATCCTTCACCTCCCTTCTTCTCATCGCGTAGGCATTTTATCCTCTCCCATGAGGAAGGGTGAGTGTAGTGCCAGAAGAGATTTTCAGAGGAAAAGAGAAAGACCACATTCACATAACTTTGATTGCAGTGTAGTGTTATAATTGTTTTATCATTAATTTTTGTTAATCTCGCTGTGCCTAATTTATAAATTAAACTTTATCGCAGGTATGTATGTACAGGAAAAAACATAATGTAAATAGGATTCAGTACTGTCCGTGGTTTCAGGCATCCACTGGGATCTTGGAGTGTATCCTCCGCAGATAAGGGGGAACTACTGTACATCCTGAGAACTTCTTTTTTAAATTAAACTATTAAAATGTTTTTGTAATGATGAACAGAATGTTTATCAGGTGTACACTGAACATTTGTTTTTATTTGTATTTTAAACTTCTCAGTAAGAGTCAGACAAAAATCAGCTTGTACTGACTACTGTATTATTTGGGAGCCAGAGTTAACTAGACTGGGAATGTGATATAAGTGGTGCTATGAAGAATATTCCCTCTCCCTCCCCCCAAAATCCAGATATTTATGTCGTAGTAACTTGGGGAAGCATCTGCAAGGATGAAGTATAGCAGGGTTGTAAAGAACATGTCTGTTAGCCTTTATATCATCTATCAAGAAAAATGACTAGGTTCAGCAACGATTTTGGTGGATTTAATCATCACGCTGGGCTGTAGCAGAAACCTGTGTTGCCATTTGAATGTGGTAAAAACAGAATTAAAAGGCAAAAACAGCTTAATAGTATTAAATGAAAGAGCTGAGAGTTCAAAGTATTCTCCCTCACTAACCACAAGGCCTGTATTTTAAAGAGTGATGAAGGGAAACAGATGTGAGTTTGTTTGCCTGGTGGCCCTCACTGTGGTGGTGCTGGGGTGGGGGGTCTGGGGGGTCCACTGCGACCATCCGCAGTGTGTCATGCAGGGCCATCTGGTCTCCTCCCCTGCTGGTCAGATCTCTATCCAGTCTCTGCATTTGCTGTGGTGCCTCAAATTTGAACCAACTCTACAGATTTTTTTTTTTTTAACGTTTATTTATTTTTTCAGAGACATAGAGAGACAGGGCACAAGTTGGGGAGGGGCAAAGAGAGAAGGAGACACAGATTCTGAAGCAGGCTCCAGGCTCCGAGCTGTCAGCACAGAGCCCCACATGGGGCTCGAACTCACATACTGTGAGATCATGACCTGAGCTGAAGTCAGATGCTTAACCACTGAGCCACCCAGGTGCCCTGAACCAACTCTACAGATTTTAATGTAGGTTCATAAGAGGCTTAGCTGGAATGGGCTTTAAAAGATTGTAAGACAGTGGTTTTAAAAATGTGCAAATAGGGGCGGGCGCCTGGGTGGCTCAGTTGGTTAAGTGTCTGACTCTTGGTTTCAGCTCAGGGCGTGATCTCACAGTTTGTGAGTTCGAGTCCCACATCACGCTCTGCGCTGACTGCGTGGAGCCTGCTTGGGATTGTCTTTCCCTCTCTCTGCCTCTCCCCCAATCATGCTGTCACTGTCTCTCTCAAAACTAAACTTAATAAGATAAACATTGATGCTTAGCCCAACCCGAGACCAAATAAATCAGAACATTAGTGTAACATTAACACAAACCACCCACTGCACTCCAAGGAAAAAACAAAACAAAACACCTTTTTACAAGTGACGAATTAAGCTCAGAGAGGCTCCCGAGACTGTAAGTAGAGAGCTGTGATCAAAGACCTGTTGTCACATGCAGAGCACCACCACCCAGCTGAGTCATCCCTGCAAGGTTTACTGATACTTTCTTATGACAGCTTTGTTTTGCAGCTTTATTGGTCAAATACTTAGAATCTCATAGACTCAAACTTTGTCTTACAGTCATCCTTTTCAAGGCCAGTACTCAGTGTCAGACATGAAGTTAAGATTCTCACAGTGAGTATTTAGAGAAAAAAACTAGGAAAATTTTTATGTCTGAGTTTATGCCATGTGTTTCATTGCTAATTAGGAATTGTTTTTCTCCACTTGATAGACTTGTGCTTCAAATAGTAACCAAATATGTGCATAACATTCTTCAGCTCAGCAGTGTGTATGTTTCAGAGTGAAAACACTGCTGTCTCATAGAGAATGGTGTGAACTAATAACAGAGTTGCCATTTTTATTCTGGTGGAATAACTTTAGCCAATCATAACTGTAGGGAGAATTAACCATGCATCCTTATGTCCTTTTTTTTTTGGTTCATCTGCATGTTATTTTAGTATTTTCTGAAAATGTACATGCTTAAAAGTTTACTAAATTAATTGATGCACAACAAATAATTTAGCTTCTTTTCTCAATTCTGATTTGGGGGATGGTTATAGAAGGTGCTGTGTGTGAATTTTTGTAATGTACTTAAAACTTCTTTGCTTTACTCAGTTCTGTTCAAAACAGTGAACGTGGCAAAAAAATTGGAAACGTCATGGTCACAACCAGCCGAAATGTTGTACAAACAGGAAAAGCTGTTGGTAAGACATGCCCTTAGCCAGAAACAGATTAGAATCATAACACATCTCTTCTCTGTACTCAGTGTGTCATTGATAAAATCATAAAGCTGTAGAAATCTGTGTATCCTATAATACAAGATTGTTGAATACAAAAGTTGTTTTTGTGAAAATATTCACAAAATGTTAAAATTCTTGTGACATCAGGTAATGTCAAAGTTCAGCAAATTTTGCCACACCTGATGGAAAGAAACCAATTTTCTGATGAATTCACTGTTCTCTTACAAGGATTCAAATTTCACTGGAGTTTTGTCCCCATTTCCTGTGCTGCCTGCATTTTTGTATAAGTAGTAGAACACCATAATAAAGCAGACATTAAGAGTGCTGTCTTCTAAGGTATTAACATACAGTAAAAAAAATCACTGAAATGAACAGGCGATTTTTAAAACAGTATCAATAAAACCTTCATAGGCTAATAAGAGAAAAAATACAAGTTACCAGTATTGGGAATGAAAGAGGGGACATCACTATAGATCTTACAGAAATGAAAAAGTGTAAGGGAATATTGTGAATAAGTTTATGCCAGTTTTTTGACAATTTAGATGAAATATGCAGATTATTTGAAAGACTCAAATTGCCACGGTGCCTGGGTGGCTCAGTCACTTAAATGTCTGACTTCAGCTCAGGTCATGATCTCATGGTTCATGAGTTCAGGCCCCGCATCAGGCTCTCTGCTGTCAGCTCAGAGCCTGCTTCAGATCTTCTATTCCCCTCTCTCTGCCCCTCCACCTCAAAAATAAACAGTAAAAAAAAAACCCTCAAATTGCCAAAATTGATGCAGTAAGTAGTCAGGAATTTGAATAGCCCTATATCTAGTAAATAAATTGAATTAAAAATAAAAACCATGCCATAAGGTTTTTTATTTAATCCAGGTAAAGATGGCTTCACTTATGAATTTTATCAAATGTTTAAGAAATAATACTGAATTTTTTTTTTAAGTTTTATCTATTTTTGACAGACAGCGTGAGTAGGGGAGGCAGAGAGAGAGAGCTTGAGTGAGAGAATTCCAAGCACAGAGCCCTATGCGGGACTCAAACCCATGAAACCATGAGATCATGACCTGAGTCAAAACCAAAAGTTGGACGCTCTACTGACTGAGCCAGCCAGACACCCCAGGAATAATACTAATTTTATACAAACTCTTTCAGAATGTAGTGGATGGGATATGATCCTCCCCAGTTCATCTAATGAGGCCAGTGTTACCCTGAGAACTGAAGCCTGTCAAATGGTAGCATGGTGGTCGTTTACATTCTTGTGCAGAGTGTTCTTCACTTAAAATACTTTGCAGTTTGTTCCATATCCATTCTAAAAAAAAAGTCTCGTTCCTTTTTTATATTTTTAACCTTTTTTTATATAATTTCAGACTTGAATGGTGCAACAGTGTACATGCTCCCAATTATCTCAGGTTCACCAGTTATTTACATTTTGCCATATTTGCTTTGTCACATCAATAGGTAAAAATAGGTGCCATCTCCTTCCTTAGCTTCCTTGAGAGGTTGACTAACCCTTCCTGTACACAGTTCAAAAGCCTTGGAATTAGGTGATTTCTGTGCAGGCCTGAGCTCTAACATTCTGTGTACCTAGAGTCAGGGTGAGTGAGCTACATACGTACTGTGTGGACCCTTTAAAAGACAGACATAGAGCACAAAGCCCATAAGTGGGTCTGTCTCATGGCAGGGAATGGAATTTAAGATGTGAGCATTTATTTCCATACAATATTACACGTTTAACTTATTTTGAATTCTTTTTAACAGAAAAATTCTACTTCATATAGGTATATGATGTCGATTGTTACTTCATTATTAGTGATGCTGCTGCTAAGGCCAGCTCTCTTCCCCACTCCCCTGTCTAAGAATAGTGGGAGTATATGATTTAACTGCAGTAATTTCACTTGTACATCAGCTTTGGAGATAAGTTTCTTTAAAACAAAACAGACAGACCTGAGGCAGATGGAGCAGTCGGCATCTTCATTTATGGCAGCAGCGTTTCAATTTTTTTTTTTTTTAAGTGTTTGTTTATTTTTGAGACAGAGACAGAATGTGAGTGGGTTAGGGACAGAGAGAGATGGAGACACAGAATCCGAAGCAGGCTCCAGGCTCTGAGCTGTCAGCACAGAGCCCGACACAGGGCTCGAACTCACAAACTGTGAGATCATGACCTGAGCCGAAGTCGGACACCCAACCAACGAGCCACCCAGGCGCCCCTGGCAGCAGTGTCTCAGATGACAAAAGCACATTTCCTGAGAGCAGCCTAACCACTCTTGCCTGGGGAGGTGGTTATCAGTTATCAACTTGGATGTGAGCCACCGAGAGAGCACATAGTTTGTTTTTTGTTTTGGGTTTTTTTTTTTTTTTTCAGCTCTCCCAGGTGATTCTGATGCACAGCCAGTGCTGAGAACCGCTGGCCTAGCATGCTGGGTATAAAGGAAAGAACTGGCTGACCACCTTCAGAACGAACGCTTAGGAGAGTAGGCTCTTAACCCAGAAGTTACCCAGTTTCCTACTAAATATGCCCATGGAAAGGGATTGTTTTGAACCTAGAAACTTAAACAGTATTTTAGTGGGGCGCCTGGGTGGCTCAGTCAGTTAAGCGTCCGACTTCAGCCCAGGTCATGGTCTCGCAGTTCGTGAGTTAGAGCCCTGCATCAGGCTCTTTGCTGACCATTCAGAGCCTGGACCCTACTTCGGATTCTGTGTCTCCCTCTCTCTGCCCCTCCCCTGCTCACACTCTGTGTCTCTCTCTGTCTCTTTCAAAAATAAGCGTTAAAAAAATTTTTTTAATGCTGTTTTAGTAACTATTAACATACTGATGTGTAACAGTAAATAAACATTTATTAGCATTGGTCTTTCGGTATCTCCTAACAAAAGTGAAGACATGTTTCCTTTTGTTTTTCCTCTCCTCTCCCTCCAGGCCAATCAGTTGGAGGAGCTTTTTCCAGTGCAAAGACAGCTATGTCTTCCTGGCTTTCCACTTTCGCCAGTCCCGCCCCCCAGAGTCTCACTGAGCCACCCGACGGGAAGCCCTGACAAGGTGTCCAGAGGCCGTGGTCACTTCCTTAAGTTTAAGTGTTCCCTGTCTGTCTGCTGCTCCCAGACTGTTCCTCTTCATCGGCCACAGGTCCACGGCAGGGGACCAGTACGTCGAACTGTTTACATGGATGGTTGTTGCCCTGTGTCTAAATGAATTCACAGGATGCTGGAGAGATGAAATCGCAGCCATAGAGGGGATGGCTTTCCAGGTTGGGGTTTAAATTGACTACTTTTATTTCAGTCTGAGCCTGATTAAAACAGACAGTGAACCTTCTAATGAATTTTCAGTCCTGATATTCTACATTTGTTTACTTTAGAAAAGTTTTTACTTATGTAAATTTTGTTCTCTTTTGCTGTTTGAATATCCAGGTGGCCATTGTAATTTATATGTGGTAAAATTAAGTTATCTTACTATTTTAATTTCAAGTTGGCCCTAAAATGTGCTTATAAAGTTAAGGGGCCATACAGTCCAGCCCTTTGTTGTTATTTTGCTGATTATGTGATGGTTTTTTGTTTGTTGGTTCTCTACCCACAAAACACATCAATTCACTGACTCCCAGAAACGTGAAAGCCAGAGGCAGTAGTTCTGAGGATGAAGTGTTTTGTTTTATGTTTATAGTTTATTTTTTCCCAGTCCTAAGCACTTGCTCTGAGGCATCGAGAATGTCACAGTGGTGTTGGAGTGGTATAACCAGAATGTGTATTTAGGGCAAGGCTTTAGAAGCCCTAGGTGTGAGTTCTGTCAACTCTAGTTATCTTGCAGTCTTCTACAAGCATTTTTTAACCCGCAGTTTGTGCCTTCTATTTCTTCTTTTAAACCGTTTCCCATTGGCTGTTTACAGACATAACAGGTTTTTTCTTAGTCTTATTCTTCATACAGCTTTTCAAGGCACTTGGCCTTTCTACTTACCTGATGGAAAATCCTTCGGTAATCAATCCCTACCCCATTATAAAAGTATTTATAAAAGAAAAACGAGATGATCCATAAATATTAAATAGAAATCTCATCTTCACTCACGTTTAGAAAAGCAAGAGGCAAGAGGAGAAAACTACAGCTGTGACATCAGTCTTGTTTCACAAAGGACCTCTGGTTTCACCTTAGACGCATGCACATGTGTGCTACGTACTGAAGATTTTTATACAACTGGACCTCACGTATCTGCCATGCACAGCTCTCATTTGCTTTTCAAGGGGACTCTGGATGGGTGTTCTCAGGGAGTACTTACAGGGGACAGACTTTTTTCAGTAACAAAGGACACTTGGCAAATATGTTGTGAGTATGATCTACATATGATAGGGTGTTGGGAAAATAAGGGATCTAATTAAGGAGAACATGTGATTATATTTGATTTATCCCTTACAAAATGTTGATGTAAGAAGTAAATTCTTCTAGGGCATGTGAAATGGACATAGGGATATAATCTAAATGTCTCTAAAATCTCCTATTTGTGTTTTAACACAAGTCTGACAAACGTAAAAGCGTACTTCTTTTGAGCACAATAACCCAAGAATTCAGTGATGATCAATGAAAGGGCTTATTGTGAGAACTCTATTAACTCCACTTCTGCTGGGGAAGTTAGCCTTCTCAGGAAATACTATTTGAAGAGAAGAAAGTAATAACCAAACAACACCTTAAAAGGTAACTTTAATTAGTGTCGCACTGAGATTGTAAAGAATTCATTCTAACATCCTGTTTCATGAGGCCGCATCATTAGTCGGGGTGTCTAGTGTTAGTGTGCAGTTGTTAGCTCTCTGCTGCCCAAGCTTCACAGCGCCAAGAGCAGCTGCGAGGCCGGCCGGCACGCCGCTGGTCCATCCTCCAGTTTGTTTGGGTTGCGGGCTTGGGGTAAACTCTCATCTCTCACTGTTCAGAAGCAGGCCAATCTACACGTTGCTATCCCACTGAAATAAAAATGGTTACGTGAAATTTAACTTTGCTTTAAGATCACTTTTTCCCCATTTTAACATATACCTTTACATGAACTTGCTATTAATTTTTCTAGTTCAGAGTTCAGCTCTTAAGCTGGTCATTTAACTGACTTTGAGCATAAAGTGAGTATCTCAAAAGATAGAACTTTTGTCAGAGAAGTAGTCAAAAGACTGACTATATTTCCTTCAGGTTCTGGGAGGCATTGGAGTTTTCAGGGAGCGTAAGCTAATATGTTGTTGGCAGGGGCCCCAGGGCGGCCAGCACAGTCGAAGGCAGGAAGCTTGGCCCCTTGTCCTGGGAGCCCGCGTGCTTGTGACTTGGATTCCAGGCTTCAGCTGAGTGGCCAGCCCCAGAAGCTGTAGCCTTCCTGGTTCTGTGAGCCACGGGAGCCAACATGGGGCCATCTTTAGACATAGCACCGGTAAAGGTGGATGTTCTGCTTTGGCCACACTTGCTCCAGTCCCTTTGTGTCTAAGAACTGAGTATTGGTAAGTAGGCCTGAGGGAGCTAGGGTCAGCCAGGCCTTTCCAGGGTGTGCCAGCCACACAGACTGCATCTATAGCTTGGCGGTGGCCTCACTGCTATCTAGGTAACTTAAAAGTAGTGCTGGGGAAAAGTCCCTGGCATTTAGTTCCTACTAAGGCATTGTAATGACAATTGACATAGGGAAGGAAAAGAGTTAAGGCTACCAACCACCCGACCTGCGTTAAGAGAAAAAGTTGCATGTCAAGTGAGGCTCAGAGTTCTCTCGCGTATGCATTTGACTCACATAACCAGGATGAATAGTCTATCTCCAGATCCCCTAGTGATTTACTAGTTAGTGCCCAAGGTCTAAAACAATCCTTATCTACTTTTTGCTTTAAGAAACAGCAGAAATATCCTCAGGCAGCAAACCAGAGCATATGACGTGATTTCCTCAATCTTATCTTGCTTTCTCAGTTCTATATTAAGCATTGGATTTTTTTTTTTTTATGATAATTTACTTTAGAAACGTAAGAAGAAAGCAAATTTGGAAGGGAGAGAAGTTAGAAGTCACAAAATTGAGGAACAAGGTACTTACAATCTGAATGAAGGTATTCTGAGGACACAGTATTTAATGTGCTGAAAGTTATAAGAATTCTTTTACAGAGAAGTTAGGATTTTAATCTACTGGTTACAAGTTTGAAAATGAAGCTATAATCTTATCTCCCCGGCAGGCAGGTTTTGTTCTTACTTTGTTTTGTGGAAGTTACAGCCCGTGTTTCCCTCTGGGCCTGGTGACGAGTTGGGGAGTGTTCAGCTCTGGGAGGGGCAGTGGACTGATCTTGAACCGCATGAACTTTTATCCTTGTCAGCGGTTGGGGCGAGTAGCCTGTTGGGACGGTAGCTGCTACATATTGTCCATTATTTTATCAGGGAGCTGGTTGGGACTCGAGATGGCATCAACATTTGCATGCCACCAGAGGTGGCCCAGCATTTGTGGCCTTTCCACCCAGGTCGGTGGGCAGCCATTAAAGCTGACAGGGAGTGCAGCCCTGGTTTCTAGAAGAGGATTGTCATTCTGTGCGACGCAGTGTGCCACTGGGAGTATTTCATTCCAGGTCTTTGGACTTCATGACATTGGAATTGTTTTTTCATAATTTCCAACATTCCATAAATATTTGTCAAGGACAAAGAAGAGGAATGTGGATCTTTATTGTTTTCATATAAATAACTTTGTACGTGTGACTTCCTGCTTTCGTATGAAGGGGAAGAAATTAGCTCCTCCCTTGTATGGTAACTCCAGAATTAAAAAGATTGTGCACGTATAGGGGTTGAGTATATTTTGTAAAACTCTAATGATTTGTATTTCTGTGCTGTTCTAAAGTTTACCTTTTTACTTCTATTAAAGATATAGAAACTATATATTTAAATCATGTAAATGGGACACAATTTAGGGTTTTTTCCCCAGTCTTCTTTTTCATCAGCTTCTCACACACACACAGTATGCTGCTCAGATTTTTTTGTGTGCAATATAAACATTTGAACATTTCAGTCAGGTACTGAGCCAGAAATGGTAATTGAAGTTTTTTAGAAAGCTTCTGTGCTTAGAAAATACTTTGTTTTCTTGAAATATTAATAATTTATAGCTGGAAAAATAGGATCTAAGACTTAACGTGTTTCAGACCACTTGGTCATTGCTTCCTAAATGTAGGAAGCGTTTGATTAACAAGTTGGTGAAGGCATTTAGTGGTCACAAAAATAGTTTAAATATTTGAGATTAAAGGCTTCCCACAAACCCTCTGAGAAAGTTTAGCTAAGAAATCTTAGAAAGTTTTCTGAGGAGGTTTGGCTGTGGCACATGTTTTGATCAGAAAGATAGTTTCTCTTTGCTCCAGTAGATTTATAATTTGTACTAGTTCTTTCTTTCCGTTGTCATTTGTTAAAAAAAAAAATGTTAAAATTATAAATCATGTCTAATCATAGTGAATTGTAAAAGTTCTGTATTTTTATTTTAAGGAAACATAAGAATAAAATTATCCTGTTTGTCCTGCACACAGTTGTACTTGGCCTGTCTTTCTAGAAATACCCTTCATGTTGTCGGTGTGGTCTCTGGCCCGCTCCACAGTTGGACAGCAGTGCCAACTTCGTGTAAGAAACCAGCACACAGACCCAACTAAAGGACTCGTTACTCCTTTAAACTCTCGTGTTGATGTTGTTTATGGTGGTGCCTCTATTTTTAAGGTGGTGGCTTCTGCAGGAAGAGCCTCTTAGCTTCTGTGGAAGGCTAAGTGCACAAAGTATAACCAAGCACAGATTGGTCGTGCAGTCATATCACATGCTCACTGACAGAAACCCTCAGACAATAGAACATTGTCACAAGCAGCCCATTTTCCCATCTGGACCGGTAAGCTTCGGACTAGCCCTTGGCATTTCCACTGAGGGCTCCTGGCATATTTTCATATATATTTCCATGTATGGTGATTTTCTTACAGCTGTTCTACAAAAGATGAGCTTTGTGATGTGCCTCATAGAAGCAGACAGATTTCTTTGCCCCATAGGAACATGCGCTGACTTGAGTGCAGGGTTAATTTAAGGTACCAGTGTTCTCTGATGTGCACCGTTAACGCCCCGGAGCTGATGAGGTACTTGGCCACAGTAGAGCTCGGCGCCACCGGCCTCTCCCCTTTTCCAAGGACCTCTGCCAACTGGGCGTCAGGCTCTGCTGTGGTGGGGTGATGGTTCCCCCTCCTCTCCAAGGTCAGAACTGCCTGTTTTTTACTCCGATAAGATGGGAGTTGCAATTATTGAATCTGGTAACATCTAGAAGGAGTATGATTATGGGGCCAGTTTTTTTCCAAGGAATAGCCTTTCGTGAAGGTCTTCTCTGCCTGGACTTAATCTCCCCACACTAAGCACACTTTGTATGATCATGGAGTCAGAAGCCAGGGAGCAGCCTGGGGCAGGAGATCAGAATGGTTATGCTCTTTGCATAACCTGTGAACACCTGTATTTGGAACTGCTGACATCCCAATAGGACAAGAACCAAGATTCAAACCATTTAAATGTATGGGTTTTACCTTTCACTGGATCAGGCTACATTCCTGCAGCACATGAATGTGGACTAGAGCTGTGGGAAAATGACGAAAGCCACATGATGAAATATGGATCGTTGTTGAAGCCAGGTGATGAGGATGTTGGGGTTCATTAGACTCCTCGTTCTGGTTTGGGCTATGACCACCATCCTTTACTTTTCCTGCTTATTCCCACCCAGGCAATTTCTCCTCAAAAGTTGTAGGGAATTTTAAAGTTTCAGGTCAGGCCCTCAGCATCAAGTCAGTGTGTCTGCCAGTCCTGTTCTGACCATGTGTGGTTCCAGCCACCTGTCCTTGTAAAACAGAATTTCTCTTAGTTCTTCTTTATGCCCCTAGAGCTAGCTTTATAGTGGAAGGGCTGGAAAAGACAGCTCATCAGTTTTTGGAAAATGTGTTCCTCTGTCACGAAGTTCTCACTGTTGTTCCTCAGTAATGTGTCTCCATTCCATCTCTTTCTAGCTCTGCTTCCACATTCCCAGTGCGTCTGACCCTTAACTGGTTTTCGTCTAGCCCTACCCCCCACACCCAGATACATCTTCCCAAAACATTATGGCATTTTTCTTACGTGGTAACCCTCCATATCTACTTACTGTCTACAGAATTAAGTCCGGTTTCCTAAGTCAGGCACCCAAGGTCCACCACACGGGAGCTCATGCCCCATTAACTTCTCCACTGCTGCCCTAGCCTCCACAAGCCCCGGGGCCGAATGCAGCCTTTGCTGTGCCTCACTTTCCCACCCCCTGATTGTTCAGAGAAGCATTCCTGAGAGAACCCACAATCGAAGACCCAGCGCCAGCCTCTCTCCTTTCTTAAAGTGCCCCCCGCCTTGGAGCTACTTTGAGTCCTTTCTAAAACAGTTGGACTCAGGGTTTAGTGAGAACCATGTAAATAGGGGCTTGCTAGGCTTGGAGATTTGCAGTTGGTAAAACATTTTTTTAAGAAGATGTGTGGGGCAGCGCTTGGGTGTCTCAGTCAGTGGTTTTGGCTCAGGTCATGATCTCACAGTTCTTGGGATCCAGCCCTGAGTCAGGCTCCACCCTGAGCTTGGAACCTGCTTGAGATTCTCTCTCTCTCTCTCTCTCTCTCTCTCTGCCCCTCCCTTGCTTATGCTTTCTCTTGCTCGCTCTCTAAAATAAAAAAAGATGGGCAACTTAAGTGAAATACACCTACAGAAAAGAGCAAGGAATATACGTTAAAATAAATCTAAAGCAACCATTCATGTAACCACGACCCAGGTAAGAAGTAGCATATTAGCCAGCACCTAAAAACCCTACTCCGTGTGTCTCTCCATGGCCCTAATTCTTCCTCCTCCAGAAGTATTTTATACTCATTTTTGAGATAATTATTTCTTTATAATTTTACCTCCTTCTTCCTACATTTGTATCCCAAATTGCATAGTTTATTTTGTGTCTATTTTTGAACTTGAATAAGTGGAATCACCATTTGTATTTTTCTGCTTAATTCTTGTTTTTAGATTATTCTCCTTCATTGTTTTATTAATACAATGCTGTTCTACAGCTATCCCACAGTTTATCCAGTCTGCCAAAGGTGGACTTAGCCGGTTCCCGTTCAGGGCTGACATGAATGGCGGTGCTGCTCTGACCATTCTAGTGCACCTGCATGTGTTTCTCCAGGGTGTAGATGCCAGAGTGAAACTGCTGGATGTTTTTCCGCATTGTCTCCAATTCTTTGGTATCACAAGGAATTTAATTTTTGCCAGTCTGGTGGGTGTGAAATGGTATCCGATTGTGGCTTTTGATTTGCATTTCCCTGAATACTAATAAGGTTGAGTGCCTTTTCATTTATTTATTAGCCATTGAGGGAGAGCACAGGAAGGAGAGGCAGAGACACAGAATCTGAATCAGGTTCCAGGCTGTGAGCTGTCAGCACAGAGCCCGATGGCAGGGCTCGAACCCCTGTGAACCGCGAGATCATGACCTGAGCTGAAGTCAGACACTTAACTGACTGAGCCACCCAGGCGCCCCTAGATTTCTACTTTTGTAAAATGCCTGTTCCAAGTCTTTCACTCATTTGTCTATTAGGTTGTCTGTTTCTTATTTGCTTGAGCGTTTTATGAGTTTTTATATGCATGTATATGTTTGTATTCTAGATACTATTTGTCATTTATGTGTGTTGTAAATATCTCATTCTGTGACTTATCTTCATTCTTTATGATCTGTTTTAATGATTAGAATTCTTAATGTAGTTAAATATGTCTTTCCTCTTAGGGTTAGAGGAAATCCTATCTTTCTGTGTCTTATTTGTAAATAAGACTACTCTACCTCAAGGTCATGAGATTCTCTATGATCTTCTAGGAGTTTCTAAAGCTTTGCCTTTCATATTTATTCACCTGGACACCTGGAACTTCTTTTTAGGGTGATCTAGAGTAGAGAGGTCAAATTCCTCCCACTACCCCAGCCCCCGGACATGGCTAGAAAGTTTTAACATTTCTTCTTTTGCCATGTAAGGACTACTATAAACTACTTCATCTTCTCACTCTTGCTTCATACAAAGACATCTTAATATGCAAACATGAGAAGAGCATAGGGTCAGAGTAAAGGAGAATCCTTTAAACCAAATAATTGAGTTGTACTGATTAATTTGTCTGTATTTTTCTCATTTTGTTACAGGTTCTGTGCACTGGTTTATGGAGATGGATGAAGGAACCTTATTTTTTTGAATCTGAAGGGCTGACATTCCCCAAGTCTAAAAATCACATAAGTGTCCAGTGTTTTCCAGAACTGTCCCAGGCAGCCACAAACTCTAAGGACTTTTAACACATCAGAGACACACTGGCCTCCAGAGACCCAAGATTTGTTCCTCTTTAGCTACTCGCACTGGGAAGCCCCTCTTAAGATTAACCCAAGTCCCTCATACTGCATTTTAAACGCCAGCTGCTCCCCATCAAATATTTAAGGGCCTACTATGTACACACGTGGTGCCTGGCCCTTTGGAGCCCGCTGTTCAGCAGGGACAGGTGAGCAGTTATCACAGAGGGCAAAAAGGGCCAGGTCAAAGGCCAGGATGCGTTTAAGCCCATCAAGGTGGCCAGCTGCTTTCTGAACAGGGACGACTCAAAGTCTCTTCTCCTGGCCTAAGTTGAGACCTGAAGGGTAAGTGAGAGTCGTTGGGGATGAGGTGGGAGTCAGGTGCAGTGATGGGAGAGGCTGTAGAGGACTCCAGGGCTGGGAGATCAGCACAGGCAGACTTGGAAGCAGTGAATGTTCTTCGGTATGGCTGGGCCCTCCACGGCTAGGTCAGGATGGGGAGAGCCCTGTCAGCCGGCAGAAGGGGGATAGACTCAGAGAAGGCAGGGGAAAACCTGGAAGGGCTTGGCTGCGGGCACGAGGCGGGTTGGGTGCTGCGGATTAGAAAGTTGGTTGAGAAGGACTCACACCCTCTTTCGCCCTGCCCTTGGCCACACATTCAGTGATGTTTATCGGAACCCAGCAGTCACCCTGCCCTTTCCTCAGCAGTCCAATCTCCCAGCTTTCCGCCGACTTTAAATCACATTCGCCCCAAACAATAGGCCCGAGAACAAAACTCCTGTGACTGCCGCTCTCCGTCAAAAAGCGGTCACTGTGAGAACGTGTTTTCCGTGGATTTTGCCAGAGTTTAGCGGCGCTTGTCAGTGAAAAGCAAGTCTGAGAGATTGGGGAGAGCACGGGGGCCACTCCAGCGTCTCAGTTACTCTTCTGGCCGAGTGAAGACCCAGGAGACCTGCCCCACCAGCACGGTGTAGAAAACTCACTTTTTCTTCACACACTTGACAGGCAGGGAGTACTTTGTATGCTCAGAAAGTCCATCTGCAGTCATCATCTGGATTTTCGTTTCTATTCAATCCAGTCCATGGATTTTTTTTTTTTTTTTTTTACCCCCGATCAACTTTCCCAGAAGGCAGTGCTTTGCTCTGGGGAATGGTTAGGTCAAAGTCGGATAGCAGAGGATTTGAAAAGTAGCCTCTCCACGTGCCCCTCCTGGCTGTGCCCTAGATGATGGTCCCTCAGCAGCGCTTCCTAGAAACCACTGAGACTGAAGTTAAACTACACCATCCTCAGCTGCAGTGACCCTGAACTGGCCCTTTGTGCAAGGTCATCCATGAGACACCAATGCCTCCGTGCCCTCAATAGGTCATTCACTCCCACTAAATGCTTTTACAGTGGAAATTCCCAGGTTAAGTTTCACAGGTAAAGATGAATATTTTGTGTGTGTCACCCATTGTATGGTTGTTCAAAATCACAGGGCCAGCAGGACTGGAATTTTTTCATCTTACATATTTTCCCACCTTTGAAGTATTAGTGATAGCTCCCTCGTTTTGAGACTCGAGGTTTAAAACATTTTTATTCTGTGTGCCATGAATTCCACTCCTTTGAGCATCTGGGCTTAACGAATCCTTAGCATTTTTCTTTGGGGGCTTTGTTGGAAATGAAGGATACTCTCCACTACTTCTCTGGTTGGAAGATATGTGTTTTATTCCCTTCTAAGTTATCAGGCTAAATCCTGTGACCTTTCTCCCTTGAAAAGCAGGCAGTGTTTCCAAAATTTCTAACACAATTCCTCGGGAATGTGGAATGGGTTTCCTTGTGGACAGTGTTGTTTATGGGGTCTCTGTCTCCATTCATAGAAACCTGCATGTCAGAGAGACAGCGTATATATGAAAACATAGGATAAAGGTGCTAGAGAACCGAAATGCTCTGGGTAGCAGCCCCCCAAACCTGACGGCTAAAAACAGCTCCCCTCGGCTGCAGCCCCAGCAGCAGCAAGTAAAGATGCACTCAGTCACAAACCGACTTACTAGGGTCCTGTCTGGAGTCCAGAAGACAAGAGGAGACCTCTAAAATTTGATATAAAGTGATGAGTGTCTTGAGAGGGCCACTAAAGTGCCATGGCAGTCCTTTCTGCTGGGACAAGCAGAGAAGGCTTCCTGGAGGTGTTACGGAACCAGGCTGGAACCATGGTGGAAGAGGCAAGCGGCACTCGGAGATCTTGGTGAATTGGAGATTTATTTTACACCGCCGGGCTCAGAGGAGACTGTTTCTCCAAAGGACTGAGCCCAGAATGCAAGTCGGGAGGGTAATTTATAGCCGACAATGTCCATATCTGTGGGGGGTTTTGCCCACACAGCAAACAAAGGAAGAAGAACCCAGAGGAGGGGTCTCTAAGCTGGAAACCAGAGTTTGTTTTAGCCCCGTCGGCCATCTTTGGCGTACTTGACTTCTCCAACAGAGGAAGTGGCATTTGCTCTGTTTCTTGAGTGAAGAAGGTAAGATTCTGAATAGAGACCGTAAAGGTGAGAGCAGATTTTTAGCCCACCCTCAGGGGGTCCCATCGCCTGTGATGCAGAAAAGGAGAAGCTCAGAGTGAGTAAAGCTCTAGGAAGGGATGAGTGATGATGGAAGAGAACTAAGAACCTCTGGAGATGCTAAAGCCAGAAGGAGACTGAGATGCATAGCAACCACCCCGAGTTACTCTTGGTGAGAATACAAGTCTTAAGGAAAAGAGAGTGAAGAGAGGGAAAACCCCAAGCAGCAGATACAGGAAGGAAAAGAAGTGCAGTTGACCCTTGAACAACGGGATTAAGGGCACCTTTGCAGTCAAAAATGTGTGTGTAACTTTGACTCCCCCAGAACTTTACGAATAGCCTACTGTTGACGACTGGCCTTACTGATAATAACATAAACAGTCGATTGATGTATATTTTGTGTGTTATATGGATTCAGTATGATATTCTTACAATAAAGTAAGCTAGGGAGAAGAAGATGATGTTATTAAGAAAATCATGAGGAAGAGAAAATATATATTACAGTTCTATATCAAAAAACCCCACATATAAGTGGACCTGACAGGTGCCAACTTCCTCTCTGAGGTGGGAAACTGCTCAAAGTCTCAGATGAATGATGAGTAAGGCCACTCTGACAGAAGTGGACACCCTCCTCCAGCACTTGACCATTTATTCCTTCCTTTGTTGGGTATCCATGCTTCCCGTAGTCTAGCAAGCTCACGCATTCCAACAGTTTTTTCGAGTGCGTTTGAATATTAAGCTTATACTTGTTTCATTGCTTTAAAAGGTGCCCTTTTAAAAAGCAGGATCCCAGTCACTAACACAGGAATGAACATTTTTATGGACCTGTACCTTAATTAGGGGAGAGCATCGAAGTCATTTTAAATGGACTTAATCTCATCCTAAGCCTGGCCAACATTCCATTCCTAAGGGTTTACATCAAGGAAGTCATCCAAAAGGGGGAAAAAGGTATGTGTATAGAGTTCTATGTCACTGTAAAGGATAATGAAAAATTGGGAACAACAGAAGGATTGCTATGACACTTAAGAGTAATACTAACAATGTGCACCTGGGTGGCTTGGTAAAGTGTCCGACTATTGGTTTCAGCTCCGGTCACATTCTCCTGGTTTGTGAGATCAAGACCTGCAATGGGCTCTGCGCTTGTAGCATGGAAATTGTTTGGGATTCTCTCTCTCCCTCTCTCTGCTCCTCTCCCCCTCAAAATACACAAAATAAACATTTAGAAAAACTAATACTAATAAGTATGATGCTCACTTGTAATGTTAGCTATTAATCACTGAAAAGTGAGGTAATGTAGAGAAGAGGAAAATACAGAAAAAAGATTATACGAATACAGGCGGTTCACAGGAGGGCAGGAATCCCAACTTGTTTCCCTCTGCACTTCTTCTTCCTTTGTCTTTTCCCAGTTTTTCCCATGCTGGTTTGAGAACATGGAAAAATGAGTTGATTTTGGAGATCAATGACACTTTGGTGATTTACTTCTGCTAATGAATGGTAATGTGTTGGAGGGGACAATCCAAGCAGTGATCAGGGTAGAGAAGACATTACACATAAGTAAAAGCCTCTCGCTTTTCCTGTCTTTCTTTTTTTCCCATTAGGCCCTGAACACATCTCCATCACCACTCTTAATGTTCTGGGGGTAATAACTATCTAGTATTATAATGGATGGTGCGGGGGAGGGGCTGGCGCATAGTAGGCACTTGATGAATATTGTGACATCCCTTCCAGTGCAAGGCTCTCTGGTTACAGTTTACCAACCCCAGGGTAACTGATGTACGTACTGAAACAGCAAAAGGAGCTAAGGAAGCAAAATAAAGCAGCACTTTCAACTATTTCTATTTTACAAAGTGCTTGGTGAAACTGTAAAAGGATATTTAGTACCACAAAAAGTAGGCCAAGGGTAAGAAAAACTCTCCATACCCAGGAGGATTCAGCTGACCAAATTAAGTCTGATCCAGAATAAACAGTTCTCATCTGGAAATCTAGCAGTTCCAGAAAGTACTGTCCAAGTGGAAAAAGGCCCATGATGCTGGTCTGCATAATTATGTAACCCTTTAGGAAAGGGGAAGGAAGTGCCACCATCCTGGGGTACATGGGGAAAAGCAACCATGAGAAAATAATAGTACTCAGGCCTCACAGAAGGGGATTGTGCTACTAGAGAAACCAGGCCCACAAGCCCTTTCTCATGAACTTGACCAACTTTGGTCATTTTTCCCTGTGCCTACCCGGTGTCCAAAACCTAAAACAGGGTTCCTATTATCCAATCCGTCCAACAGAAATAACTGTCAAATAGGCACGTGAATAGCACTGCACGTGAAGGAACCCGTCTGAAATGAGACACGAGCTCAGCTGCAACGGTCAAGACCAGTCACGTCTGTGCTTTCTCTGGAAAAGCATGATCATCGCCCCTTTGAAGATCACTTAAAAACATCAAACAAACTAGATCCCAGATGGTAAGAGGAATTTAAAATATAACTCTTTCCCTAACAAATTGTAAAAATCCAGGCTTGAAATTAAAAGCAGGGATTCAACGAGCTCATGTACACCATGGTCACAGCAGCATTTTTCCAGTAGTCAGGGTGGAAACAGCCAAAGTGTCCACAAACAGAGGCACAGACAAACAGAATGTGCCGTGTACAGACAATGGAGTATCATTCAGCCTTTAAAAGGAAGGAAATTCTGGCACCTGCTACAGCACGGATGAGCCGTGAAGTCACTGTTAAGTGAAATGAGCCAGGCCCAAAAGGACAAATACTGTGTGACTCCACTTGTATAAGGGACCTGGAGTAGTCCTAATCATAGAGACAGAAAGTAGAGGGGTGGTTGCCAGAGGCTGGAAGGAGGGCGAGTGGGGAGGGGAGATAGTGTTTACTGGGCACAGAGTTTCAGTTTTGCAAGATAAAAAGTTCTGGAGATGGATGGTGGTGATGGTTATGTAACATTGGGAATGCACTAAAAAAATTTTTTTTTCTTATTTTTTAGCACTTATTTTTAAGAGAGAGAGCATAAGTAGGGGAGGGGCAGAGAGAGGGAGACCAAGGATCCGAAGCAGGCTCCACGCTGTCAGCACAGAGCCTCACGTGGGGCTCGTACTCATGAACCATGAGATCGTGACCTGAGCCAAAATCAAGAGTTGGCCACTTAACCAACTGGGCCACCCAGGCGCCCCCTTAAAAATAATTTTGTTAATGCATTTAAAAAGACCACAGAACTAGGCACTGGAAGAGACACTTGGGATCTTTAACTTCAGTTCTCTCACACTTCACCGCCGTTTATTATGGAATATTTCAAATATATACGAAAGTAGAAGAATTTAGTAAACCTCCTTTTACAATATACCATTCAGCTTCAATAATTGTCAGCTTACAGCCAGCTTTATTTCATTTTTACCGTTACTTTTTCCCCTCAATCCCACAGAATTTTTATCTTTTAAATTTTTATTTGGAAATAATTTCAAGCATACATGTAAGGAACAAAAAATGAAAATAGTAAGACAAAATCAAATACCTATCACCCTTTTCCCAGATTCATCCCTTCATCTCTCTCGCTCTCACGCACACACACAACCCTCCCCCAAACACTTTTTTTCCACCTATTGAGGGCAAGTTACGTGTATCATAGCCCTTTACCCTTAAATACTTCATTATGTATTTCTTTAAAATGAGGATATTCTCTTACGTATAGTACAGTCACCAACTTCAGTAAATTTAACACTGACTCAATTTTATCTCTGTTCCACCTTGCATATTCCAATTTTGTTGATTATGTTCTTTATAGCATTTTTTCCCTTCCAGTTCAGGGCTAGGTGTTGTATTCAGTTGTCAGCCTCCATTTCCAGAGACTTTCTCTTTTATAGCATTGACATTTTGGCAAAATAAATACCTCTTCCTTTTTTTTTAGTAAGATGGTCCTCACTGGGGATCTGTCTACCATTTTCTTATGATTAGATTCCAAATACACATTCTTGCCCAGAATACTGCCTAGTTTATGTTGTGTTCCTCTCAGGATATCACATGTGGAGGCGTATGGCTATCTGCCCCTTATTGGTGATGTTGATCTTGATCACTGGTCAAGGTTGTTGCCCAATTGCATCACTCTACAGTTACTGCCTCCCCCCTTGCAAATAAGAAACAGTCTGTGCGGAGATGCTTTAAGATCATGCAAATAATCTGCTTATCATCAACATTTCCCTTAGATTCAGCGTCTGTATTTACCTGTTGCTGCATAATACATATGTCAAAACTTAGTTGTTTAAAACAGTATTTATGATCTCAGTTTCTGTGGGTCAGGAAATTGGTAGTGGTTAGCTTGATGTTTCTGCCTCAGGATCTCTGGTGAGATTACATTTCAGTGTTGGCCAAAAGTTGCCATCATCTGAAGGCTTACCTGGGGCTGGAGAATCCATTGCCAAGACAGTTCATTCATATACCTGGCAAGTTGTGCTGAAACTGTCAGTTCCTTGCTTCACAAACTTCTCTCTAGAGTTGCTTCTGTGTCCTCGTGGCATGGACTGGTTTCCTCTAGAGCAAGTGATCCCTGAGAGAGCAATGCCTTTTGTGACCTGCTCTTGGGACTCATACACTGTCATTTCCACTACAGCGGACTCATTAGGAGTTACTAAATCCAGGGGCGCCTGGGTGGCTCAGTCGGTTAAGCGTCAGACTCTTGGTTTCAGCTCACGTCATGATCTCGCAGTTTGTGGGTTCGAGCCCTACATCACACTCTGTGTTGACAGCATGGAGCCTGCTTGGGATTCTCTGTCTCCC
Organism: Acinonyx jubatus; assembly: GCF_027475565.1. Lineage (NCBI taxonomy): Eukaryota > Metazoa > Chordata > Mammalia > Carnivora > Felidae > Acinonyx > Acinonyx jubatus. Next base: position 44,874,427 of record NC_069383.1, on the reverse strand, counting down.
TCTCCCCCCCCCCCTCCCCGTTTCTCTAAATAAATAAACATTTTTTTTTAAGTGACTAAGTCCAACCCACATTATAAGAAACAATAAGCTCTAAACTTTTTTTCCCCCAAGCTCCAATTCTTGAAGGGAGACTATCAAAGAATTTGTGGACATATTTTAGGATCATCACAGCATCCACTGATAATTCTTGCCTGATACAGTTCTTTCTCTGATACCTGGAAAATACTGTTTTTGAAGCAAACCCCAGCAGTATATTTCATCTGTAAATATTTAAGATGTATCTCTAAAACAAAGATGTTGTAATGTTATAAGCTGATAACTTAATATTATCGAGTAACAAATCAGTAATTAAATTTCCATTTGTCTCATGAATGCCATATTTTTTGACATACAATTCACATCCCATAAAATTTATCCATTTAAAGTATATAATTCAGTGGTTTATAGCGTTTTCACAAAGATGTACAGTCATGATCACTATCTTAATTCCATCATCCCAAATAGAAAACCCTGTATCCAATAGCAGTCACTTACCATTTCCCAGTCATCCCTTGGCAACCACTAACATACATGCTATGGATTTGCCTATTTTGTACATTTCATATAAATGGAATAATACCATATGTGGTGTTTTCTGTCTGACTTCTTTCACGTAGCGTAAAGTTTTCAAGATTGATCTATAGTGCAGCATGGATCTTTTTTTACTGCTGAATTCCATTGTACGGGTATACCACATTTTTATTTATCCACTTTTTGGCTATTATAAATAATGTTGCTATGAACATTTGTGTACAAGTTTCTGTGTGAAGCCATGTTAATTTTTGGTTGAATCAGGACCAAAGTAAAGTCTACATAATGCTATGAGTGGATAAATCTTTTAAGTTTCTATTATAGGTTCCTCCTTCTACAACTTTGTTTTTTCAATTTGTTAAAGAAATGGAGTCATTTGTCCTGTGTGGTTTTCCAAAATCTGGATTTTGTTGATTGCATAATTTAACGCGTTCTTCTAACTTCTATAGTTTCATAAATTGGTACTTGGGTATAGAGACTTGATCAGGTTTCCTTGATGGAGAGAAGAGGCAAGATGATTATAGGTAGGCTGTCATCCTACCAACATAATTCTCTCTCTCTTTTTGTTGTTGTTTTCCTGATATTTTGATATTAATGATTATTGCCTAGATCCATTTTGGAATAAGAAGTAGTGCTATCTCGGGGCGCCTGGGTGGCTCAGTCGGTTGAGTGTCTGACTTCGGCTCAGGTCATGATCTCGCGATCTGTGACTTTGGGCCCCACGTTGGGCTCGTGCTGACAGCTCGGAGCCTGGAGCCTGCTTCGGATTCTGTGTCTCCCTCTCTCTCTGCCCCTCCCCTGCTCATGCTCTGTCTCTCTCTGTCTCAAAAATAAACAAACATTAAAAAAATTTTTTTTTAAAATGAACTTGTGGATTAAATGTATTTAATACATTCTAATCCACTGGAGTTATTTTGTTTTTCTGTAATAGTTCTTTTTTTCCCTCAAAATAAGTTTCCAGGGGCACCTGGGTGGCTTAGTCGGTTGGGCATCTGACTTCGGCTCAGGTCATGTTCTCAAGGTTCCTGGTTTGAGTCCCGCGTTGGGCTCTGTGCTGACAGCTCAGAGCCTGGAGCCTGCTTCCGATTCTGTGTCTGCCTCTCTCTGTCCCTCCCCCTGCTCATGCTCTGTCTCACTCTCTCTCTTAAAAATAAACAAACATTTAAAAATTTTTTAAAAAATAGTAAGTTTCCATATTTTGGCAGGAACACATGAGCAGATTTTTTGACATTCATTATGTTAGATGATTAATGACATTTCTTTTGACATAAAGTCCTCTTATTTAGGGTTTAATAAATCAAATATTCTAATGGGTACACTTTTTCCACATAAAAGTAAGAGAGTTTTTGAAAATTTTCATGCTAATGTTTTTATTTTTGAAGAAGATAAAAAGGTTAAATATTTAATAGACCATTTCCAGGAAAAAAAAAAAGGCATTGACCTATTTTATGTGGTATCCACTAGGAGGTTCAGTAGATTAAGGGTAAAATTAAGGTCCCTTTATGTACCATTAAACAGCTGGCACCCTCATAGAGAGGAATATTTTCAGCATAGAAGATATGTCACACAACATGTGGTTGGTATTGGAAAAAGATCTACTTTCAAAGACATATATCAATATTTGCATTTTACTGCCCCACCCCCGTCCCCTGCCCAAAATACTGCTTCTGGCACAGTGATGAAAATTAACCACAACAAGTGAAGGGGAGATGTGTTATGATTCAGAAGCTTTAATTCGCAAAAAATTATTAACGTGTGTATCTTCTTCTTGGAGTTATTCTTACTGTTGCTCACATTGTCCTCTCTTTGCAATGGTTCTTTTCTTTTTTATTTTATTCTATTTATTTATTTTTTTAGAATTCCAAGCAGGCTTTGCGCTGAGCAGAGCTCAATCCCACAACCCTGGGATCGTGACCTGAGCCAGAAGCAAGAGTCAGAAGCTCAACTGACTGAACCACCCAGGTGCCCTTTTTCTCTTTTTAAAAGAATTCTGTGCATGCTGTCAGTCCCTACAAAGCCAGACTGGGGACTGATCCCAGGGAGCCTGGATGCTGAGTCATGCCGTCTCTCACAAGTGCAATTTGCTCCCCGCACCTTCCTTCAAGCATTGGGCCATCCTGGCCTGTTGGATGGGGCCTACCCTCACCCACCAGGTCATATTCCTGTGGCCAGCAGTTCCATAGCACTAAGCCATTGAGGAAAAGGTTTGCATGGTGATTACTGTCACACCCCATATGCCTCGGCTTCCCTTATGGGCCCTCGGGCCTTTCCAGCAATCTCGAATCTTAGATGTTTCCCATCCGACGGAGCCCTGGTCAGGCCTGGCCAATGGTTCATGTTGGCTAGTTGGTTCCTAAGTCTTTTGACGTGACTGTAACAGCCTTCGATAGTTTCCTTGGTAGCTGGTGTAAGGTGTTTCTAGCCTCCTTTGTACATTTCTTGCCTCATATCTAGAATCAGCCTTTTCTTCCAGAATCTTTGGTTCCTTTTATTAGGAAATATTATCTCCAAAACTACAGTCCAGGGGCTAGGATGCTCCCTGCCATGATTGGTAATTGTTTCCAGACCTTTTCAGTAGAAAGGAGGAAAATATGTTTTGTTCAAGATGTATGGTGAGTATCTACAGATATTTGCACTGCAAACTCAGGACCACAGGGATTTTACTTGCCCTCCTCTGTTTTACGTCTGGTTCTCCTTTCCCCCACGCAGAGAATCCCAGTTCTAAAGAGATTCTCGTAATAACAGATTAGATTATTATTCATTTGCTTGAACACACAGTATGTCTCGGGATGCGGATACCAACACTACCACTAACAATGTGACTGACAACACTGAAAGATTTTTTTTCCTTACGGTTTGTTCCATTAGGGATGCACAAATTACTGTGTGTAATTTTTTGTGTGGTTATGCCACCCACTGGATACTAATTTAGATTCATTAGCTTCATCCTAAATTTTTAAAATTTAATTTTGCCTTATAATTATGTAAAAGTTTACCTAGTTCTAGTCAGATTTACCAAACAAGATATATTCAAAGTCGAAGAAGACTTTTATTTTTGGCCCTCATTCTGTTCCTTCCCTCTCCCTCTAATTAACCATTTAAAAATGTTTGTAATTTCTTTTTCTACTTTAAACACATAAGCAAATATTATAGATAAAATAATATATATTTTACCACACACACACACACACTTTCTACCTTGCTCATTAATTTGGAGATCTCTGTGGATTTGACATTTTTTTTTTAATTTTTTTTTTAACGTTTATTTATTTTTGAGACAGAGCATGAATGGGGGAGGGTCAGAGAGAGGGAGACACAGAATCCGAAACAGGCTCCAGGCTCTGAGCTGTCAGCACAGAGCCCGACACAGGGCTCGAACTCATGGACCGTGAGATCGTGACCTGAGCCGAAGTCGGCCGCTTAACCAACTGAGCCACCCAGGCGCCCCTGGATTTGACATTATTTAACCAATCCTCTCCTGATGGACATTTGAGTTGTTTCTGGTTTGGGTTTTTTGTTGTTGTTGCTTTTTCTTTTTTTTCTTTCTTCCTTTTTTTGTTTTTTTTTTTTTTTTGCTATTGCAATTAATGTTCTAAGGGTAACAGCCTTGTGCATATTTACAGTTAAAAATATTTTTTTTGCCAGGTGGAAAAATACATTTTGTCATTTTGTTTTGGGGAGAAATCACTAGATATGAGATTGCTGGTTGAAAGGATTGGTAATTTTATCGGTATGCCCAAATCCCCAACAACTATGATAATAATTTGCAGGACCATTAACAATGTACGAATGTGCCTGTTTCTCCACTAACAGTATGTCAATCTTTTAGATTTTTGCCAATTTAATATATAAGAAATAGTATCTCAGTGTTGGTTTTATTTGTGTGTGTGTTTCACTTAATATGAATGAGGTGAGCATGTTTCGGTTAGCCATTTCTTTTCCTGTTCATTGTTTATCTCACAGAATCAATTCCCTGTAGAGTCCTTGGTCTTTTTATTTTTAAAAGCTCTTTAAAGATATCAGAGATAGTAACAATTTTAAATATTCTCAGATACCAGCAGGTGTCACAATATCACATAGAGGAACTCATCCATGTTTCTTTTAGTAATTCTATGAATATTCATATGTATAAAAACATGAACACATTTTTCAAGCAGCATTTGTTGAAAAAACTGTCTTTCCCTATTGAATTACCTTGGCACTTTGGTCAAAAAATTGATCATAAACACATGAAAATATGTCTCTGGATTCTACTGTATTGTGCCTATCTACATCATCATGTAGTACCATACTCTTCATTATAGTATCATTTTGAGATTAAAAAAATTTTTTAATGTTTATTTTTGAGAGAAAGATCGTGAGTGGGGGAGGGGTAGAGTGCGGGAGACACAGAATCCAAAGTAGGATCTAGGCTCTGAGCTGTCAGCATAGAGCCCCACATGGGGCTCAAACTCAAAGGCTGGGAGATCATGACCTGATCCCAAATCGGACGCTTAACCAACTGAGCCACACAGGTGCCCCAAAAGATTTTAATCTCTACACCCAAAATGGGGCTCAAAACTACAACTCTGAGACAAAGAGTCACGTGCCCTACCGACTGAAGCCAGCCAGGCACCCCTGAAATTTTTTGTGTAAGGGCTCTAAATTTGTTCTTTTTGTAAAAATGGTTTTGGCTATTGCAGATCCTTTGCTTTTCTGTAAAAATGTTAAAATCAGCTCAATTCTGAGAAAAAAAAGTGTACTGGCATTTTGATAGGGATTGCATTAAATGTGTAGAACAACTCAGAATTGCTATCGTAACAATATTCTTTCAATCCATGAACATGCTCTATCTGCACTTCTTTAGGTCTTTAATCTATCTCAGCAATGTTGTATAGTTATCAGTGTACAGGCCTTATACGTCTTTTGCTAAATTTATTCCTAATTTTGTTATGTCATTGTTAATGATTTTTTATGATTGATAGTATATAAAATACAACAAGTGATGAAAGCAGACATCCTTGTCTAGTTCCTGATCTTAGGGGGAAAGTTTTTAGTCTTTCACTATTAAGCATGACATTAGCTGTATGTTTTTCATAGATGTTCAGTATCAGATTGAGCATATTTCCTTCCCTAATTTGCTGTTTTTGTCATAAAAGGGTATCAGATTTTGTCAAATATATTTTCTATGCCTACTGAGATCATATGATTTTTCTCCATTATTCTGCTAATATGGTGTATTATGTGATTTTCAGATGTTATACCAACCTTTCATTCCTGGGATAAAACCTCCTTGGCCAAATCCTTTTTATATGTTGGTGAGTTATTTTTTTTTCTTTTTTAAATGCCAAATCATTTGATGTTAATTTATTTGATAAATCCTTTCTCCATAGTGTCAGATACTCCACGACTAATTACTACAATTCCAAAATAGTGGTCTGAATTCAAATTCCCTTTGTGACCTCTGCACTCCTTTGTATAGATTTTTATTTTGTGTCTACTACGTGCTAGGCATTTAGATGTTGAGGATACAGAAATAGAGAGTAGATGCAAGCCCTTGCCCTCACAGCAGTGGTAAAGACAGTCAAAACAAGTTATAAGATAGCTTGATGAATGCTGTACAATATTGGGTACAATTGAGATTTAAATAAAAGGAACCCAAGATAGAATTTTTTTAAGGCACCTAAAGGAAATTACTTGACATGTGAATTGAATTTAACCAGGATCACCATAGCATTTACCATCCAAACAGGAATTTTTAAAAGTCAAAGGGAGAACAAGTATAAACCAGGATGTATGGTTATCTTAGATCTAACCAAAGGGGAAGAGTGTTTGAGGGAGAAAAAATTTTATGTGAAAGAGGACAAGGCCTATTAAAGTAACTAACAAATCTCAATTTAGTGAGTTTATAAACTGTAAGGAAGAAAATTAGGCTAGAAAAGCAAGGAGAGATCAGATTCTAAAGTCCTTGTAAATCAGAAAGGAACCCGCAGCACTGTATTCCAAAGACAGTAAAAGTTCAAAGCAAAGACATGACATAATTGTTGGAAAAAGATAAGTTGATTGTGGTGTGGAAAAAGTGTGAACAAAGAAGGGGATCAGCAGCAATCATTTGGGGAGAAATGGAGAGTATGTATGGGCTTTTGGAGTCATGAAATGTTTTATAATTGTGTTGTTTGCTATTTGAATTACAGCTCAAGAAAGCGGTTTTGTTTTTTAAAAGATTTAAGAAATTAAGTTCTCAAGGTGAAATGATAGGGGCTTTAGATTGATGTGTTAGAAATGAAGATGAGTTCAAGAGATAATTTAAGAGAAACTAGAAGGCCCTTTGACTCACAGGATATGGAGATGAGGGAGAGAGGAAAGTCAAATTAACTCCCAAGATTCTGGCCTAAACAGCAGGATGGATGATGGTGCTGTTTACTGAAAGAACCTGAACCAGATGCATGTGTGAGGTGTGAGTGGGGGGGGCGGCGGGGGGGGGGGGGAGATCTTAAGACATGTTGGGTGTGAGATAACTGAGATACTCAAGCTAGAGATTTGTTTTGGACTGTTTGTGTCCCTCCAAAATTCATTTGCTGAAACTCTAATCTCAGTGTGATGGCATTGGGAAGTAATTAGGTTGAGTGTGGAGCCTTCGTGACTCTCATTAGTACCCTTATAAGAGGCCAGAGGTCTTGCTCCATCTTTTTTTTGCCACATGAAGATACAAGAAGTCAGCAGTCTATATTAGCCCAGGAAAGGGTCCTCCTCAGAATCTGACCATGATCTGACTCTGACCTCAGACTTCCAGACTCCAGAACTGCGAGAAACAAATTCCTAAGCCACCTAGTCGATGGCACTTGGTTATAGCAGCCCAAGCTAAGACAATATCCAAGTCAGGCTCTCAGATGAAGGTCTAGGCCGAAGGAAATCAACAGAAGTCACTGAAGTAAACAGTACTGGTTAAGGCATGTGTGAATATACAAAATCAAGATGCAAAAGAGGTGAAGTCAGCTTCTGAGGAAAGGCCCCAGAGGTAGGAAGAAAACCAGGCGAGTGTAACGTCACAAGTACAGTTTAGAGTCTTTCAAATAGTGTTCAACAGTGTAAAGTGCTATTATGTGTCAAAGCAAACCAGCAGAGTCCAGTCTGGACTTAAAAAAAAAAAAGGAAAAGAAAAGAAAGAAAAAGAGGGGCGCCTGGGTGGCTCAGGCAGTTAAGTATCCAACCCTCGATTTCAGCTCAGGTCATGATCTCACAGTTCTTGAGTTCAAGCCCCGTGTTGGGTTCTGACCGCATGGAGCCTGCTTGGGATGCTCTCTCCCTTTCCTTCTGCCTCTCTCCTGCTCACTTGCATGCTCGTGCTCTCTGAAAATAAACTTAAAACAAACAAAACAAAGTTCAAGTTTCAGTAGAGTGATAGTGGCAGAAACCAGGCTCACATGGTTCAGTGGTAAATGGTGAGATACGGTTTGTCAAAGGCAATTCCAGGAAGGAATTAGGTTTTGAAGAGGGAAAGAAGGAAGGGGGTGAGGAGGAAAAGACTGTTTTACAAAAAGGTTTGGTCATGTTTAAAGAGAAAGGAAAAGAGCCAACTAGGGAAGTTGAAGGCAGTGAAGGGATGAGAAGGCAGCTTCAGAATCAGGGAGGATTGCTTCAAGCTTAAGGTCTGGGTAGAGTCCGGGAATCTGTATTTAATCCTGACAAGATTCTGGTGCACAAGCAAGTTTGGAAGCCAGAGGAATCATAGAGCAGACTTGGCAAGAAGCTTGGAAAAGATGGTATCTTTAATACAGATCCTTGACTCTTTTATTTTCTCTCTGAATAGAAGAGGAAGAACTTGTAGTGGAGGAAGGTACAGATTTAGTGATGCAGTTCAGAGTTTGTGCTCTATCATTTTCCTGTGAAATAGTAATCTGCTCCCAGAGTTGGGGAAGGTGAAGATTTCCTAAGACTGGAGGTTTCAAATTGCTTCGAATAATGAAGGGTAGCTTGCTACTATTGAGGATCTAGTGGTTGTGGATGGTGACCGCAGATGATACAGTGGCACCAATCTGTGCCATCATGTGGTTTCCTGTGGCAGTGCTCAGCAGCCCAACAGTAATCAGGCAGAGAGCTGAACTCATCGACGATTCAGGTTTTGCCCCACAGTGACAAAATAATGACAGGAAAACAAAGGAGTTTAGGATATTGCCAAGAGAGTGGCCGGAGCATTAAGATGACAGACCTAAACTGGATGGAGAGCTAAGTGAAGAAAAGAGATGACTACTAGTGGAACTCCTAATGAGAATAATTTGGGTTTGACTATTTCAAACTCAAGGCCCTTTACATGTATCAGCTTTTGTTCAACATTTTTATCACCAACTATGCTACACTGCAAGGGGATGCAGCTGTACATAAGAAAACTCCTCCCCTCAAAAACATCGTTTTGTAGAAGAGTGCCAGTAAGAGCACTCAACAGAATGGTACAATTAACAGGTCAAGGTACAAGGTACTGAGGACGTGTGAGAAGGGACTCTTTCCAGCACGGGGGAAGAGGTGGTTAGCAGGGAAGCATTCATTTAAAAACTGCCCCCAAGCCAAATAAGATAAAAACGGAGAGGGGGCAAACCATAAGAGATTCTTGAATACAGAGAACAAACAGGGTTGCTGGAGGGGTGTTGGGTGGGGGGATGGGCTAAAATGAGTGATGGGCATTAAGGAGGACACTGGAGATGAGCATTGGGTGTCATAAATGATGAATCACTGAATTCTCCTGAAACCAATACTACACTACATGTTAACTAACTTGAATTAAAAAAAAAACACAAAACAATACCCTGCCCCAAGTAGATCTTAAATACAGAAAGACAGCTACAGGCAGAATAGAGACAAAAAGACCACTGTGAGTAGAGCAAGTAGCATAAGCAAAGGCAGGAAAGAACAGCAAAAGCCCGATTAGGAGTTAAAGTATAGGGGAAAACAATGTTAAGATGAGGCTGTAAAAGTAATTTAAAGTCAAATTACAGAGAGCCGTAAAAGTGCTAAAGAATTTGGGACTTTATTCAGTAGGCAGTGAGAGGCAGTTAAAGTTCGTAAACATGATTGGCAATGTGCTGTAGGAAGACTGGCAATCCAGAATGAGATCCTTATTTAAGGCCTAAACCAAGGGTTCTTTCTCAATGTGACTGCCCAAAAGAATCACCTGTAGTGCTTTGAAAGACACTGTTGCTTGGGTCCTTGAGTCCACCCACCAGAAATTGTGGTTTGTTTTGTTTGGGATGAGGCTCAGCAATTTAAACGTACTCCAGATGATCCTAATCTGGGACCAGGGTTAAAGCCTTGTCTCTGTGTCTCTAAAGTTGATGTTGATACAGTAAGGTTCAAATCAGACAATAAAGGAAAGCCAAATGTGTGTGTGTGTGTGTGTGTGTATGTCAGAATGCTGGAAAAAAACAAAAAACCACTTGTAACAAGTTAAACTGCCCCAGTAAAATTAAAAGCACACCGTTGCCATCACAAGAGATATCGTATATATACAATTTATTTAATAAATTAATGTCATTCAAAATACAGTGCCAGAACATGATGCAGTTGAACATGCTAGTGATGTCGTCATGAAGCACCTGTGCTCATGTTAGGTTGGCGGCGCCCCCGCTACTGCTAGTGGTTCCTGGGATTAATGCCAGAGCAGCACTAGTTATCTGCTCTTCTGCACAGCTAGTGCAGAGAATTCCTGAACAGTTCACCTTTCTAATCCTACCCCACCCCCCCCCACACATGACAGGTTAAAAAAAAACACACCCTGACAGCTAATGGATATCTATACACAATCACTCTACAGTAATGCTTGTTATTAAATTAAGATGTAATGACCTGGTTAACCCACTCTAAATCTTTAAGATGGAGAAATACAACAGCAGCAGGTAGTTATACGCATGAGCCAATGTTAATGTAATACAGAGAGTGGAGGCATTTATTGATTAAAGCTCCACACAGACCCGCACAACAAGGGACTAGCAATTCTTATTGCAAGCCCAGCAACTTAAGTCCACACCTGGTAAATGACCAGCTGATTGGAAGACCTGTATTCTAGACAGACAAGTATAAGTTAGTGAAAAGAGAGTACATGCACCTAATAGTATAGTTAGACTGATCCTGCAGTCATAGCTCTCCCTGTGCAATACCATGAAATGGAAGATCTTCCTCAACTATAGTATAGGATTTAGACAACACTTCTATACCAACATGGACACTAGTGTTAAGTGCAGCTGAATTAATTACACTGAAAAAACAGCTGTTTTTCAGGACTTCAGAACAGAAGCACGGGAATGAAATACATATACTAAAAATAACCTCAGCACAATCTGTGATATACCACACTAGGAACAGGAAACTACTTTAATAAGTGAACTTTTTGAACTGTACATAACACAGGGCTAACGATGTTAGATAATCCAGATTCTTATGCTCTCATGATACATGTAAAAGTTTCTCAATTATTGGATAATCTATTTCATATTATGGAAGCATATCTTTCTGTAAGACTCACTGATATATATTATACTGATGCAAATATTAAGTAGGGCATAAAAATAAAATTTATCAAAGATAGATTTTTATGTACTCATATTTAGTCCTTTCATAGCCTCTCGTTTAGCAAAGAAAATGACAAAGCACATAAATCAGGCGTGCACTCCCTAAACTCCCCAACTATACAGGTGGTAGTGCAACCATTTCTCCATCCAGTTCAAACTCCTCTGTCCCATCCGGTGAAAAAAGGTAAGTTGGTGGTTTCCATGGAGATTCTTCAAGGCAGGATGGATAAAGTTTCCCCACAGTGCACCGGAAATCTCTCCCTAAGTCCCACAGTACACGTTCAGATATATGCTGCCGCAGAGACCACCGGTCAAGTTCCAGATCATACTGGTAGGTGACGTATTTAGCTCTCTCATTTAAGTGGGTTTCTCGCATGAACACACAAAGAGAATTTGAGATCACAACAGCTCTAACACAGGGGTCTGAGTACCTCTTAGCAGGGATGTTGGCTGCCATTTTCCACTCGTTTTTATTCACATCGTAAATTTCCACAGTTACTGAAGACCCATCGACAGTGCCAGAGGGGAGTCTTATGCCAGAATTGGTAGCAATGTGCAACCCTCCAATATAGAAAATTTTATCACCAAAAGCTGCAGCTGAAGCAAAAGACCTGGTAGTCTGTCTCATGGCCATTTCCACCCATGAATCAGACCTTGGAAAATAACAGTACATGAGGTTCAGTGTCATCACATAAATGCAGTCATGAACCACAACCGCTGCGCTCCACTGCCAAGCACAAGGCAAAGGGCTTACCATTGTCCACTCATCCTTCTCAGTATCATATCGTTCCACGGTCCTCCGATTAAGTTCTCCACCTACACTGTCTCCTCCAATTGCATAGATATAGCCTTCACAGCAAACCAAAGATGGCTTTATGCGGACAAAAAGCATTGGGGTCTTTGGAAACCAGGTATTTTGCTGTGCATCAAACCAATAAAAGCAATTCACAGTTCTGAAGGCAGTCTGAAGTTTGCTTGTTTTACTGTGATTTGTTTTTGTGTTTTTCAGAGGAACTTGACCACCTGCTATATAGATGTCATTATCAGGAGTTACAACAGTCCCAACCTTCTGCAAATCAGCTGGTGGGCTGCACAGCTTGTAAACTTTTTCTGCTTGGGGGCTGTAACAGACAGAAGAGTAAAGACTACAAGGATTTTCTGAAGATGCCTCAATGAAAATCATCATCTCCTCTTTAGTCATTCCAAGTCTTGGTTTGAAAAACTTGGGCATAGACTTATACAGACCTTGAACCACTACAGACTTGTCATTGGGTGGGAGGCCTTGGAACCAAGCTCTCTGCGTTACTTCTGAAAGTGCATCAATTCTGATTTGGCTAAGAACTGAAGACAAATACTGGGATCGTGATTCTGTGTTGTACTCTAGCCACAGCATAGCAGCTTCGCGAACTGTCTCCTCCTTTTCAACATTTAAATTGTCACTACTGAGGATGTCTATCAGTAGGTCATGTGACAGCTGCATGAATGCTTCCTGGTGATACACAGCAGTGAACTTGTGCTCTACCATTCTTTTAGCACTTTGCTTTAATTCTTCACAACTGAACAGATCAGCAAAACTCAACAATCGCACACAATTCTCTGCATTGATTTTCTTAATTAAGTATTCTCGACAACGCTGTAATACATCTTCTACCTAAAATGGGAGGAAACAAAAGGTTGATAAAGACAGGACAAATTTTACTTTTACTGTAAAACACAAGTATATTAATCAGATCCCTATACTACAGTTTGTTTTTAGATATGTATGTTTGGGCTAAGAGATAATGCCTTCCAGTAATAATAAAATTATAAGATTATGCATAGTTTCGTATTTCTTCTTGTCCAGTGGCCTACTTAAGTGCCCTATTTAAGAGCTAATAATGTAACATTTAAAAGGCTCTTAAAAATAGCCTTACAGGAAAAGAGAATTTCTGCATAATTTTTTAGGCTTTAAAAAATATACGACTGAGAAAACCAAAGGGAAAACAATGTAAATATATCATAGTACATAAATGATTATCATTTATCATCATAAATGGTTATTACTGAGGAACCAGAATCTGGTTTTCTCAACATGGACAAGATAGTCATTTATAAAACAAGAAAATCATGCACAATGACTACATACCTATTTGCCTTTCTTATCTAGAGAGGTAACATAACCAAAGGTACAATAAACACATTCATGTGCCGTTGTAAATTACCTACATGTAAATGACCCACCACAGCTGTTCTGTTTCCCAGATTTGTTTTTTCTTAAGGAGGAGAAGTAGATCTTGGCTGAATCAGAACTGCTACCTACTATACTTATTCACACAGCACACTAACTAGAAGCAGCTTAGACTGAGAAGTCAGGTTGCTAAAATTGGATGGTCAGTACTTGCATAGTATTAGGGAGCTTTACTTCTCCAAGCTTCAGCTTTCTCTTGTATACAATGGGGAGAGCCTTACCAACGATCACAGTAAGGATTAGATGATATCTATATGTCACAGTAAGGATTAGATGATATCTCTATGTCATCTATATAGATAAAGCAGGATATATATCTAAAACATTATACATAACCTAGATAAAACAGTATGTGGCATATAAAAACACTACCACTCCCTGTGTCTAATAATGAAGATCATGTTGGTGTCACAAAATGCCCCATCCCAGGCCTGTCAGGGCAACCCAGTAAAAGAGACAAGAGTCCTGTTTTTCATTTCATGAGCGTATGCATATGAGTTCACTAACATGTTAGGGAAAAAGTTAGGAACAGTGTTCCTACCTCCAGTAATAAAGTATTCTGAAATTCGTATTTTTTAAATTCCTGGCTTTAAAAAAGGTATTGAAAACTTACAAACTACAGAAAGACAGTGCACATATTGTAGCATTTCCCCCTTTCATGTTTGGATCTAGGTTATGAATGCCCTTGATTCTAAAGCGCCAGTGGGCGCCCTGGGTGGCTAAGTCAGTTGAGTGTCCGACTTTGGCTCAGGTCATGATCTCACGGTTCATGGGTTCAAGCCCCACATCAGGCTCCACACTGTTGGTGCAGAGCCCACTTGGGATTCTTGCTCTTTCCTCTCTCTCTCTCTCTGACCCTCCCTTGCTCACACTTTCTCCCTCTTTCAAAAGAAATAAACTTAAAAAAAAAAAAAAAAGGCACCATGAAGCTACTATGGCTTCAGTTTCCCCAGAGATGTAGGTACAGTGGGACAATGCACAATTTTCTAAGGAAAAAAAGAGTACAGAATAAAAAAAGGAAGAAAGCTACATAAGACATGGACTATACTCTGGTTCCCAGAATTTCACCCATGTTGATGTTCAGTGTCACTCATACTCATTCAGCACATACGTATGAAGTACCTACTTTTCTAAGGCTTTACAAAAATAAAAAAAGGGCACTTAAATTTAATAAACACTTTTAAAAATTACTTCTACTTAAAATCTAAATTCTCAGGTAAACCAGGCAAAATATGAAACCAGTATGAAATTTTCACCCATCTTTTTAATTAAGTTCCCATCATAAAAGAAGTTTATTGGCTAATCAAATCCTATTATTTTTCCCATATGCATTTTTTTCCCCTTACACTTTTAAAAGTTTTATTTAAATAATCTCTACACCCAACATGGGGCCCAAACCCAGAATCCCAGGATCAAGAGCCATCTGCAATTCCTACTGAGCCAGCCAGGCGGAGCTCCCTTATATGCTTTAAAAAGAGAAAATCTGGGGTGCCTGGGTGGCTCGGTTGGTTGAGCATCCGACTTTGGCTCAGGTCATGATCTCACGGTCCGTGAGTTCGAGCCCCGCGTTGGGCTCTGTGCTGACGGCTCAGAGCCTGGAGCCTGCTTCTGATTCTGTGTCTCCCTCTCTCTCTGCCCCTCCCCCATTCATGCTCTGACTCTGTCTCAAAAATAAACAAACATTAAAAAAAAATTTTTTTTTTAATAAAAATAAAAAGAGAAAACTTACCTTCTAAAATCTGCAATAAGAAAATTACATCAATGGAAGACATCACCGATGAAACAATGTTTCTTGACAAAATAAACCAGTTTATGTATATAACAGAGGAAAAACCGCTTACCTGCAGGAAGCAAGCGGTTTCATAAAGCTGTTCGACAGTGCTGTCATTTATTGCCAAGTTACCCGTGTATGCGTATGCTATTATTATCTGTAAGGTGGCTGCATCCACATTCCTCAGGTGCACGTGTGTCTGTTTGCTTTCACTGAGTCCACTCATGAACATGGCCCTACATCAGAATGAGAAACAAAGCTGATGGATTTAGTGTAAAACCAGCGTAGACCTAAGAAGGACAACTAGATAACATGGGATGTTTATTTAGGGTATTTGCCTATGGACACATTATAAGGAAAGCTTTTGAGGGACACAAGAGAAAAGCATAATAATTCAGTGCCAAAGATATAACTATTCCACCATCTGAGTGGAAACATCAAACTCATTCTTTATATTCATACAATGGAATACTACTCAGCAATAAAAAGGGAGTATTGATATGTATTATAACACAGATGAACCTCAAATACGTGCTCAATGAAAGAAGCCAGATACAAAAGACCATATATTGTATGATTCCATTTATATGAAATATCCCTCCCCCAAATAAATGCAGAGACAAAAGGGAATTAGTAGTTACCTAGGGCTATGGGTAAGAATGGTGAGTCATTGTAAATGGGCACAAGGTGAGTGCAATGTTTCAAGTTAGATTGTAGAAATGGTTGTGCATCTCTATAAATACACTAAAATGCATTTAATTATACCCTTAAAATAGGTGGATTTGATGGTATGTAAATTATATCTCAATAAAGCTGTTAAAAATGTGATTTACTCAAATTGATTTCCTAAAACTATATGGGACAATTTCCTAAAAACCTATTATATACAATATATACAATGAAGTATAACTCGGCAATCAAAAAGAATGAAATCTTGCCATTTGCAACTACATGGATAGAACTAGAGTATTATGCTAAGTGAAATCAGGGAAAGACAAGTATCATATGACTTCACTCATATGAGGACTTTAAGATACAAAACAGATGAAGATAAGGGAAAGAAAGCAAAAATAATATAAAAACAGGGAGGGAGACAAAACATAAGAGACCCTTTATATTTAAGAGAGCAAACAGAGGGTTGCTAGAGGGGTTGTGGGAGGGGGGATGGGCTAAATGGGTAAGGGGCTTAAGGAATCTACTCCTGAAATAATTGTTGCACCATGTGCTAACTAACTTGGATGTAAATTATAAACAATAAATAAATTATAGAAAAAAAAGAAAAAAATCTATTATATACAGGAAACAATGCCAAAAGGCAATTAGTGTTATAGAGAATACAAAACATAACACCCAAACGTAGGTGAGAGATGAAAAAACAATGCAAAGAGTATTACTGTATGCATAAAAGAGAAAAGTCTGTGGTGATCAAAAGTGGGTATGACAACAGCACTAGCTTGGGCCCCTGAAGGACAAGATGAGGAAGGCCTTCACCAATGGATAAAACCGTGAGGGCAGAACATAACTTTTTTTCCAGGGGCATGGCTGAACATAAGGGTTCATGCAGGAGACTGGAAAGCAAACTGGAAAAATGAGTGGCAGTCAGATCACAGAGGGCTTTCAGAGGCCTAGGAGGGGCGTGCCTGGGTGGCTCAGTAGGTTAAGATTCCGGACTCTTGGTTTCAGCTCAGACATGATCCTAGGGTCGTGGGATCTAGGACTGCATCAGGCTCTGTGCTGAGCGTGAAACCTGCTTAAGATTCTCTCTCTCCTACCCCTCTCCCTGGCTCACACTCTTTCTCCAAAATAAAAAATGGAGACATAGGAGTCTGAGATTTTTCTTATAGTGAGAACACTGAAGGGTTTTGTGCATGAATTTATCAGCATAATAAAATGTATTGTAGAATGAATACTCTAGTGACAGACCTCAAGTGGCCAAAGGGTAGAGACAGGCAAATGGGCTATGAGTCTACTGCAATAATCTAGATGAGGAGTAAGAAGAACCTGATCTACGGTGGCAGAAAAGGATACAAAAGCTATCACAATGAATCAAGATCTGGTGATTTTCTGAACATAGGGAAAGGAATAGAGTAGGAAGTAGATAGGGAAATAAAGCTACTTATTTTTAAATCATTGCCTAAAAAAATAACTGCTAGCCACTGAGAGAAAAATTTTAAGATCACAGAACTGTAAGTCAAGTTAATCCTGGGAAAAGGGGGAGTTAAATTTTGGATTTAAGGTAAGGGCAACTGAGTCAAATGGAAATAATACAATAATCGGTTAAGTATTTAATATTAATGAAACTCTGGGGAAGATTAGGAATTAATACAGTAGGCAGTGGGGGTGCATGGTAGTTCAGTCGGTTAAGCGTCCAACTCTTGATTTCAGCTCAGGTCATGATCTCAAAGTCGTGAGACTGAGCCCCACGTTGGGCTCTACACGGAGCATGGAGCCTGCTTAAGACTCTCTCTCTCTCTGCCCCTCTCCCCTGCTTGTGCAAGCTCTCTCTCTAAAAATGCACACCAAAAAATTGGTGGGCTGTGAATTCTCTACAAAGTGACATGTGTTAAAGATGAATAAGGTATCTGAGGGTGACTAAAAAACTCAAAAGAAAAATGCATCCAGAATCCCAATGACCAACCTGAGGTAAAGTTCAATTAGGATAAAAAAAAGAAAAAAGAATGACAGAAGGTCAAGAAAAGATTCATCAGAGAAATAAGCAGTCCGGTACCATGCTACTTAGGACAAGAGAGGTGGGGTGTCAAAAACTAGAATCAAGGACCACAAAGTCACTGGTGACTACCTAATTGCTTTCATGGTATAGCTCAGAATGAGGAGGAAGGACAGCAGCTAAACTTCAGGCAGTGAAGGAGAGGAAGAGTGGCACAAACAAAATCAATCATGGTAGCTAATGACATCCTCCTCAAAAATACAGGATGACCATAAATAAGCCTGAGTCCTGGAGAAGAGGAAGTGTTCTTAGAAAATATCCAAGACATGACAACAAACTCTTTAAACACACACACACACACACACACACACACATATATATATTTAATGTTTACTTATTTTGAGAGAGAGAGAGAGAAAGGCAGAGACAGGGAGAGAATTACAAGCAGGCTCTACACTGCTGGTGCAGAGCCCAACATGTGGCTCAATCCCATGATCCATGAGATCACAGCCTGAGCCACAGTCAAGAGTGGGATGTTCAATTGACTCAGCCACCCAGGCGCCCCTAAAAACACCTATAACTAACTGGCTTCACCTGTTTGACATGAGAATGGGAGATAACCAAAAGAAACCTGAAAAAGAACTGTAAGAGCTCTGAGTAAAAATGGAAGACTAGGGATCAGGTGGTTTATATGTCTATTCCAGCAGAAGGCAGTAATTTTGGAAAAGAGAAAGGGCAAGAGAACAGCTGACTACACAGACAACATTGAGACTGGCTATTTCTACATCATGGTTTTATAACACCAGAAATATGGACATCTGTGAAGGAGCTGAGCTTGCTGAAGACCAAAGATAGAAGCCTAGCCAACTGATTATAAAAATTTTCTTTTTTAAAGTTTGTTTATTAATTGATTGATTGATTGATTGAGAGACAGCACTCAAGCAGGGGTGAAGCAGGGAGAGAGAATCTCAAGCAGTCTCAGGCTATCACTGCAGAGCCGGACATGGGGCTCAATCTCACAAACAGTGAGATCATGACCAGAACTGAAACCAAGAGTAAGCTTAACCGACTGAGTTACCCAGGCGCCACATGAAAATTTTAAACGTTTTTAAGAAAGAGTAAATACTGAATTACATATTATATATGAAATATGGAAAAGTACCACAGTGGAAGAGGTGCTGAGTAATTCTCAAGTTAATCTCTCATTTGGGGTCTAAAATGAACTGTAAATGTTACTAAGATGTTCTGTTTCAGAGGTTCTACTGATTCTTGGTGGGATGTAACTGGTAACTTGAACTACAAGGAAAGATGTATGTAACCCAAAAGGAAGAATTTCCAATAGTAAATTTCTACGGACTAGTATTATACATAAAGACATACTAAAATCAACGAACCTGAAAGAATCCAACTGAAGAACACTTGGGAAAAGATCAAATTATTATTGTGGAAATACAGAATAATCTACCCACTCCAGAGGAAAGGTATATATGGGAGGAAGAAATATAAAGGACTGTTTTCATCTTGGGGATTATAAAAGCAGCCCAGACACAGATTTTAAAGATGTGTGGCTTTAATCACAAATATGTATCAGACTATTCCTCCTACTTATAATTACTTCTACTTAATTCTACTTCTTATTATCTGATTTGCTTTAGAGAGAATATATTTTCTCACAAGACCAAGGATGCTAAAAAAGGGAACTAGCCATTGAAAAGGAAATAACAGTAGCCTTAAGAAGACTGTGTTGTCTTTAAGACTGTAACGTTATTGAGGGGCACCTGGGTGGCTCAGTCGGTTGAGTGTCCGACCTCAGCTCAGGTCATTATCTTATGGTCTGTGAATTCGAGCCCCTCGTCGGGCTCTGTGCTGACAGCTCAGAACCTGGAGCCTGCTTCGGATTCTGGGTCTCCCTCTCTCTCTGCCCCTCCCCCCCCCGTCTCAAAAATAAATAAAAACATATAAAAAAAAATTAAAGACTAACATTATTGAAAGATTTAAGTCTCCTGGTCTTCAGGAAAATCAATTCTAACCCACTTAGTTAAAGATAAACAGCCTCATGACTAGAGAATTTAAAGAATAGTGTGTTACCTATACAATCACAAATAAACTTAATGAGAAAGGGAAAAAAAAGGGAAAAAAAAAGGGAAGACATCTACAAAAACGCAAGTTTACTTCCTGATCAAGATGATGACCATACAGAGAATATTATAGATGGAATTTCTGCACAGATTTAAAAATCAGACTAGATGACTGCTAAGGTCATTACCTTTACAAAAGATTCTGTTCTATGATTAAAAATATCAATCTGAAAATCCACAACTAAGGCATAAAACTCTTTCTAATAATGGGTAATCAATTTATAATTAATGGCCATTAAAAAGGGACAGCTAATAACTCTCGGTATTGACTGAACCTGTAACTTCAAATTTCTAACACCATCTACTAAGCCAACAGATCTGAAAAAAAACATTGACCATCACAATCATTTGGTAAGTTTTTAAATATATAAAAATTCCTGAACTCTAACCCTGACTCACTGAATCAGAATTTCTAGGTTTGAAATCCAAGAACCTCTATTTGTAGAAGCACTTGAGGATTCTGATGATCAACCAAGTTTTAGAATCACTGTTTGCAAATATGCTAAGCTTTCTAAGAAAATCAATGTCTGAAATTGCATGAAAAATCCACAGCTTAACCTGAAACAATCGCAGGCACAGGAAAGATAAATAGCATTGGGCCTTAACTTCGGGAATCATCAGGAGATGTGCCACATTAAGAAATGTAAAGTTCTGAGGTGCCTGGGTGGCTATCGGTGAAGTCCAACTCTTGATTTCAGCTCAGGTCATGATCTCACAATTCGTGAGATCAAACCTTGCATTGGGCTTTGCACTGGCAGTGTGGAGCCTGCTTGGTATTTTCCCTCTCTCTCAAAATAAATAAACATTTAAAAAATGTGAAGTTTCTACACCTTCAAGTATGTTAACCTTATAAAGTCAACATTAAACCTGCCCTGTCTATAGCTGACACTAAAGAACAGCAGAAATTAACTTTCACAGCTGATCCCCACTATGACTACTAATATTTGTGGTAGTATTATACTGGTCCACATTTAACTCATTTTTATTGACCCTGTCCCTTTCAAATATTAAGTAAAAATTCAACCTAAGGGCAAAACACAAATAAAAGAATTTCTATGACTTTGCTTCCATTCTTCTCACAAAACACACAATAAAGAGAAACCTACTAAAAAGGTTAAAAGTTGCAGAAGATCATAAAAATGAAAAGTTAAGCTTTATTTACTTGCTATTACAAATAAATCAGCTTCTAAATTTTGATGCATAGAGAACAACAGTATTAATTACTAAATATTTAAATCTGGCAAGGAGTCTGGTAAGGCTAAAAGGATATCATAAATGGTAATAGTAAACTAAGAGTGAGAAAAAGAAACACATTTTTGCAAAGGAAATAAAGTCCTTAACACGCCTAAACAGCAACAATTATCCTCGAAAAGTTATCGTTCAGCCTACTACAACTCTTACATCAATGACTATTCTTTTCTTTTTTTTTTTTTAATTTTTTTTTTTAACATTTATTCATTTTTGAGAGTGACAGAGACAGAGCATGAGCAGAGGGCAGAGAGAGAGGGAGACACAGAATCCGAAGCAGTCTCCAGGCTCTGAGCCGTAACACAGAGCCCGACATGGGGCTTGAACTCAAGAGTGTGAGATCGTGACCTGAGCTGAAGTCAGACCCTTAACTGACTGAGCCACCCAGGTGCCCCTGACTACTCTTTTCTGAATGTAATATTTTAAAATCTCAACAGCAAATAAAAATTATTCATTTCTTTAAAAAAAATTTTTTTAACGTTTATTCATTTTTTGATAGAGACAGAGCGTGAGTGGGGGAGGGCCAGAGAGAGACACAGAATCTGAAGCAAGCTCCAGGCCCCGAACTGACAGCACAGAGCCCGATCCGGGGCTCGAACTCACGGACTGTTGAGATCATGACCTGAGCTAAAGTAGGACGCTTAACTGACTGAGCCACCCAGGCGCCCCTCATTTTTCTTTATCTTTTAATGGCAAAACAGCATTCTGAATCTTTTTGCCTCCCCACAATGAAAACTTTACCGGAGTTAATTTCAACAAATTTCTTGTATTTAAACCTTTGCAAAAACTTCTTTTTCCTGTCCTTTACTTAAACATGCAAGGAAGTGATTTGGCAAGCACCATGCCATTGGAATAGAAAGTTTAAGCAAAACATTAAGATGTCGTTTTTTTTTTTAACTGAAACGTTTAAAAGAATTCCCATTAAAACATTAAAATAAGCTAACATTCTACATTTGAAATTACAAGCCAAGCAAGATTTAAGTACTTACCTAAAATAAGAGCTACATGTTGCAAGAACCATCTTATGACAAGGGAATTCAGTGCCCTCAACAATTAACACTATGTCAGTAAACAACTGCTGTTCATAAAACAGTTTTAACTGTTCCAACAAGGACACAGCATATTCAGTATTGATCTGCCTCTCGTCTTGAGTGGACATGACTGTATTCCATTAATATCTCCCGGAACAGATTGGAAAAGTCAGTCTTACTGATGGAAGGTCAAGTGAATGCTTCAGAAATAAAGAAAGGAGAAACTCTGCTTGCTGTTATCTGTAGCATTCAGAATCAAGACTGACACATTCACTAATGAATAGTTTCTTGTTATAGGCTTAGAATCACTCCTAGGTCATCCTGTGTTAATTAGGTTCTTCAGTTTTCCAACAGTCTGCAGACGTCTTGCTCAAATTTACAATTGTTGTGCAGCTCATGAGTTAAAGAGAGTAACACACGAGGTAGATTTTGTGGTGACATCCTATGTTTTGTGGATCCTCTGGAGAAACTAAAAAAAAAAAAAAAAAAAAGTTCAGTTAGAGTATGTAGGCCAGTACATTTTTAGAATACAATGCTTAAAATAGCAGATTTAAATATAAATCATATTTATTCAAAGTTCAACTTCAAACATTACCATAAAAACGAAACATGACCAAAGGTACATTTCTTGTTGATTTTTTTTTTTTTTTTTCGAGAGAGACTGCACACAGGAGCACAAGCAGGGAGGGGGCAGAGAGAAAGCAAAAAAAGAGAAAGAGGGAGAGCGAAAGAAAGAGAAAGAGTGAGAAAGAGGGAAGGGGAGGGAGAGAGGAAGAGAATGAATTTCAAGCAGGTTCCATCCTCAGTGCGACACCCAACACAGGGCTTGATCCCATGACCCTGGGATTATGACCTGAGCTAAAATCAAGAGTTGGATGCTCAACCAACTGAGCCACCCAGGGCCCCCTTGAGAAAAGGGATAAAGTCTATTACATTTAAAATTAAAAAGACTGGGAAAAAATAATATTTATAGTCTTAAATTAACTTTTTGTCTTCTCTACAAAATACAAACATCCTAGAAAGTAAGCAGCATATCAATAAGCATATATTTTAAAGTTACTTAAAAATAAAGAATTACCAACAAAGCCAAATACACTAGTTATTTGTTTAGTGGCAATACATGACCATAATTTAAGAGAAAAAGAAAAGAAAACAAAAAACCCTTTCTCTTGCGTGGAGAATCTCATTTTGGGAAATATATTCTAAATATACTTACAAACGCTTTATATTTAATATAAATTAACTATATGGTAAACATTCCATTTGTTAATTTCCAAACTATATATATACACATATATATACGTGTGTGTGTGTATTTTAAGTTTATTTATTTATTTTGAGAGAGACAGCATGAGCAGGGGAGAGGCAGAGAGAGAGAGAGAGAGAGAGAGAGAGAGAGAGAATCCCAAGCAGGCTCCAAGCTGCCCGTTATGGGACTCAACCTCACAAAAGTGTGAGATCATAATCTGAGCCAAAACCAAGAGTCTGACACTTGACTGAGCCACCCAGGCACCCCAAAACTATATACTTTTTAAATCTGTAGTTCAGTTCAGTAAGGGTAGCATAAGGAGTATATCTCTTTGTCCAGTGGTGGTTGCTTCCTAGAAATCTTTTTAAGAGTATAGAATTTTCCGGGGGGGGGGGGGGGTGTACAAAAAACCCTTTTTGAAACCAAACATGATAAAGAGACATGTGTTCCTACATGGAAGACTCTATATTATACGAATATGAATGTTCTCCAAAATGTATAAATTTAATACAAATCCAACCTAAATCCTATTTGCAGAAAATTCATCTGGAAGAATGCACAGCAGTTGCCAAGATATTTGAGGGGAACGGAAGGCAAGTTTTTCTTTGTGACTCTTGTCAATAGTAAAATGTATTAAAAATCTACAATAAACCCAAGTAAATATAAGAAATTAGATATGCTAAACACTGGCATTTTAAAATAGGAAAACTGGCTTATTTCAACAAATAATGTTGGAACAACTGGCTAACCACTTGAAAGAGGGGGGAAAAAAACCTCTACATTTTAGTCCTATTGCATACCATTCATCAAAAGAAATTCCAACTGAATTAAAATTTAACTTTGGCAAAGGAATTACAAATCAGGAAAAGAAGAGATAAAACCCACACAGAATTACTAAATAGCTAAAACTATCACTTCTTTTCTAATTAGATGACTCTTAGTTCCCATAATGAGAAAAATCAAGTACTATTGACATGAAACCTATAAATAATACCATGATTGGAACCACTAACACTTTTTCTCACAAAGTATCTCCCATATGTCAAAGAGAAGATCACATTGTACTTCCTGCCAAACTATACTATTACACGAACTGCTAACTTGATATACACTGTCAAATTTCCAGCCAACTTAACTCTGAACGTAACTAAAACAGGTGCAAAGGCAGAGAGAGACTTTGGGTCATTTAAGGTAACGACTTTGCTCTTCCAGATTTGAAAGTTACACTATAAATCTAAGTTCTACTACTATAACCTCTAAAGCTAATAATACCTAAAATCACTGGCTGTTTTCACATATCAATAATGCAAGGCCCAGTGAGGGTATGGAGAAAATGAGCATTCTTACACAGAAGTGTAGGTCAAGTCATACCTACAAGCTCTTATTCAAAACTCTTAGGGCTAGAGAGGCACTTGGGTGGCTCAGTCGGTTAAGCATCTGTCTTCAGCTCAGGTCATGATCTCGCAGTTCTTGGGTTCAAGCCCTGCACTGGGCTCTACGCTGACAGCTCAGAGCCTGGAGCCTGCTGTGGATTCTGTGTCTCCCTCTTTGCCCCTCTCCTGCACGCATTCTCTTGCTCTCAAAAATAAACAAACATTAAAAAAAAATAAAAAAACTCTTAGGGCTAGATATGTTCTGGAATTTAGAATTTTTCAGGTTTTATAGAGATAACGTGGTACATGTATCATGTATTACAAGACTCTCTCAAGGAGTCTGGCACAACACTCCATAATTGAACATACTACTATCTTTACTGTGGGAAATATGAACAGTGTGAAAATAATACTATAAATAGCCTCATGTTACTTCAGGTTGAGTTCTGCTAGTTTTTCTTAAAACTTGATTTTAAGAGCTTTCTGAATTTCAGAACTGCAAGTGAACTATTACAGAAAGCACAGTATTTGGCATTGTAAATGCTGACTATCCCAATCTATTAATTCTACCTCTAGAAATCTATCTTACAGAAATGCATGCATTGATAAACTGAAAGTTCTAACCCTAGCTGCAAGATCCAAAATCATCCTCATCCATATTTAAATCAGGTGACAAGAACTGGCAGTCTGGGCCAGGATGAATTTGGATCCCACTGCTAGACCCCAGAATTCCTTGCAGGCTAGCTGTACAGACTAGACTCACTCTGGTCATTTCTTTAACTTCATATTATGACTTGATTTTTTGAAAGGACTTTTTTAGGCCTGATTTGTTAAGTCTCTTACTAGATTTAATTATTTTTTAATCATACACATGATGCCACAGTAAAACAACTGAAGATGCTTTTAGAAAATTACACCATGAGCCAGCTTTACGTAATCCTCAGTATGGCTGCATTATACACCCCTAGTCCCCACACCTTACTTTGTAATCTGGAGTACATTTTCTTCCTGATAGGGCATTTTTTTATTTAGGATATCTTAATATTAAAATAGGCAGAAAAAAGAGGTACCTAGGTGACTCAATCAGTTAAGTACCCAACTCTTGATGTAGCGCAGATCATGATCTCACGGTTTTGTGAGTTTGGGTCCTAAGCTGGGCTCTGCACTGGCAGCACGGAGCCTGCTTGGGATTTTCTCCCTCCCACTCTCTGCCCCTCACCTGCTTGCTTGTGCTCTAAATAAATAAATAAATAAATAAATAAATATTTTAAAAAATAAAGTAAAGTAAGCAGAAAAAGTTATTCAGATATCATATTAAATAAGTGTAGTAATTTGAACACCTGTATCTAGTACAATTCAAAATAAAACTTCTCTGAAACCAGAGACTTTAAATATGTGAAAATATGTAAAAACGTGAAAAGTTGCAAAGTTTAAGATGACCAACCAACAACCTTCAAACGCCCGTAACATGAATATTTACAGAATCCTTTTCTCCTAGAAACAATACTTGAAATCAATATCCTAAAAATATTTCACAAAGCCTGTATTGTATTACTTAACTTCACCAGTGATTTAACATATTTTATGAATTTTCTTTTTAATAAATATATTGTGTCATGTATCATTCTATGTCATACCTAAAATTAGCTTCAAAGTAAGTCACACATCTTGTTATCTGCAGAAGTTAGCAGTTAGTTACCCATAGACTAATTCCCAGGTATCAGGGAATTATTTTTCTATCACAAATCAATGGCTACTTAAATTTAACTCAACAAATGTTTACTGAGTATTTATTAAGTGCTGGTCATTGTACTAGAAGTACTCAGACTGAGGGTTGCCAACCACTAGAGCTCCAAAATACCATATGCGTTTATTCTTACTATAGATTACAGCCAAAACCATGATTATCATTTTAAAAAATGGTGTTTTAAAGACCAGTTATTGTAGACAAAAGCTAAAAAGGTGCAAATGGGTAAAGTGAGCCGCGTATAAGAAACGCTTTTCTTAAAATCCACCTGTCTTGATCTTTCATTTCAAAACTTCTGATAATACAAGAAATTTTATTCTTCACCATAAGAAAAACTGTAATACAAGTAAAATGAGCAAAGGAGGTAGCTGGCATTTGATTCCACTACTAACAGTGGTTCATGTTGCAGAAAGAGGAAAAAACTTAGTGAAGACTTTTTTCAATCTTTCTGTTTATTAACATATGCAATGATTATCTAATTTGAAAAAAAAAACTTTTAAAGGGTATACTACTTTCTCTTATCACGAAGACAAAATATTTCAGAGGCTTTGTAAGTTATAAAGCCTCTCTGTCCCAAATGCTTAACTCTGTTTTTGTAGTGTCAAAGTGGCAAAAGGCAGCATGTAAACAAATGGGCATACTTTATTCCAATAAAACTCATTTCCAAAAACAGGCTGCAGACCACATGTACCAATCTCTGCTTCAGACTGCTTCTTGATCAAATATTAGGAATCAGTGATTAAAATACATAACTCAGGTTGTTATCTCCTAGAAGGTCTTCCCTTTAGATCACAATAACAGGGGAAAAACATACACCTTAAATGCTTAAAAGTTGAATTAAATGTAATTCTTAATCTAACCTGTATATGTTCCACTTTCTCTTCAATAAAAATATTTTAACATCTGTTCCCTAACACACACCTGCTTTCCCCGCCTGCTTTTCCCCAGGTTCAGTGCATTTCTGAAACTTTCTCTTTTATGCAGTGTGAGTACTCTTTATTAAGGTTAAAAACAAACAAGGGGCACCTGAGTGGCTCAGTTGGTTAAGTAAGAGACTTCAGCTCAGGTCACGATCTCATGGTTCCAGAGTTCCAGCCCTGCATAAGGCATGCTCCTGTCAGCATAGAGCCCTCTTTGGATACTCTGTACCCCTCTCTCCCCTGCTCATTCCCTTGCTCTCTCTCTCTCAAAAATAAATACTTAAAAAAATAAAATAAATAAAAATAAAGTACATTCGTCTACAAGATAATCTGCTAGGAAAAAAACACAGTGAGAACTATATAGTCAAAATCACTTATTTTCTATTTTATCAACTACAATAACTACACGCAGTTGAGAAATAGAATATGTATACAAGATAATTTTTGTGTAAAGAGATATATTTTAAAGTCCTATATTTGAGGGGCACCTGGGTGCCTCAGTCGGTTAAGCCTCTGACTTTGGCTCAGGTCATGATCTCGCGGTCCGTGAGTTCGAGCCCCGCATCAGGCTCTGTGCTGACAGCTCAGAGCCTGGAGCCTGCTTCGGATTCTGTGTCTCCTTCTCTCTGCCCCTCCCCCACTTGTGCTCTGTCTCCCTCTGTCTCTCAAAAATAAATAAATGCAAAAAAAAAAATTTAAAGTCCTATATTTGAAAGCTGGTCATAAGAAATATTCCACAGCGAAAAATGACGAGAGTAAGAAATGGGAGTTGTACAAACACGACATAAAAAAATTCAGAATGTACTAAAGTGCACTGTAGTTTGACATAAAAACTATGGATATTCTAACATTTTCTTTAAATGTCTATTTTTTTTTAATTTTTTTTAACGTTTATTTATTTTTGAGACAGAGAGAGACAGAGCATGAACGGGAGAGGGGCAGGGAGAGAGGGAGACACAGAACCGGAAGCAGGCTCCAGGCTCTGAGCCATCAGCCCAGAGCCCGACGCGGGGCTCGAACTCACGGACTGCGAGATCGTGACCTGAGCTGAAGTCGGACGCTTAACCGACTGAGAAAGGGCGCGCGCGCAGGCGCGCGCGCGCGCACACACACACACACACACACACACAATCTGAAGAGGCTCCAGGCTCCAAGCTGTCAGCACAGAACCCGATGCAGGGCTCGAACTCACGAACTGCAAGATCATGACCTGAGCCAAAGTCAGATGCTTAACCGAATGAACCACCCAGGCACCCCTCTAAATTCTTTTCCTAACTTATGGGTTCATTTCAACGTTTTTCAGTGATCTACCTGACAGCAGAGAACAACAATGAATAATGTTAGAATGCCACGTACAGGAGATCTTTTCTTCTACTCTCTACCCATGGACTTTCTGCAAAAAATCAGGGGACAAAGTCCAACTTATTCTTAAATCTAAGGACTTCCTATAGAAGTAGGAAATTTATATTATGACTGAGAGAGAAAAAGGAAAGCAAAAGTTTTGGTTCTAATACATTTTTTCTCTAGGCTACCCAAGCTTCCAAGGTACTTTGAGTGGATTCCACCACACAAAATAGTTTCAAAAGGAACAAGCACTGCTATTACATGATCATCAGGATTAAATCAGTCAGCAATCCATATTAATATGCACAATTCTATTTAAAAATGTGAAACACCTCATGAGAAATTATTTCAACAGATTTTCCTCAAATAATCAACATGACTATAAAATAAACCTTCATAGAGCCAACCTGTTTTATACTTTCATCATTAAATCAGAAATATAGAAAATCCAACTTTAAAATTACTCGTACTCCAGAAGTTTAATCTAGTTGTCTGAAATCCTCACTTCATTTTCCTAAAAAAATAACAGTACTACAAAAAAGATGGTTAAGTCATGAGGCTCCAAAAGCCAACATATGCCCCAAAATGTATCTATAAAGAAAATCTACACAAAGTACACGCTGTAATAATGACAATTAAAGAGATAACAGTAACAATAGGGGCTCCTGGGTGGCTCAGTACTTCTGCTCAAGTCATGATCTCACAGTGAGTGAGTTTGAGCCACACATCCTCCAATATGTGCTGTCAGCACAGAGCCCACTTTGGATCCTCTGTGCCCCCCCCCCCCCACCCCGCCGTCTGCCCCTCCCCTGCTTGTCTGCTCCTCCCCTGCTTACGCTCTCAAAATAAACTGGAAAGAAATAGTAGCAATTTATATTGTATAGATTCTGAACATTGACTTTAAAGGAACAGAAACCAAGATTAATTGGAGAAAGGCTTGAAATATTGAAATTTTAAAAGTTAACTCCAAACACTCAAAAGATTTCAGAGGTTGATGGCAAAGGGTTCTATTAGGGGGAGAGGAGCTTTCAAATTTCACTCTGAAACCTAGTTTTCAACCCCACAGGTGTGTCATTTGCAGTACCCTTCCACTGAGTAGCTAAGAAACACAAATAGAACATTTTTCAATGCTAACCAGGCAAAACCGAGAAGATAAAGGAAAGAATAAAGGATTAAATACCTGCTGCAGATGAAAATGAGATTGATTAGCAATTAAGTGAGTTGTGTATGTTAAATGAAATTAAAAGATGGAAGGAGGTTGCCAACAAGGACTACACAGAAAATACATAAAGGATGAAAGAGGAAGGGCAGTGAACTATAGATCATGTATGAAGCACTTTCCAGTTTTATATTTTTAACTTAGATGGTGCTGCATCTTCCAATGCCACAAATGCCAATACAAAAGATTGAAGACTTCTTGGAAAGGATCCAAGGCATTCTGAACGTCAAGTATTGCCAAAAAATTAAGAGCATGAACTGTGGAGCTGTGAAAGCCCAATTCTTCAACTAGTTGTGTGACCTTTTGTAAGTTATTTACTTTCTGTGCCACAATATGCTAATTGGTAAAATGGAAGATAAAAACAAATCTCTTCTCAGTGAGCTGAATAAATTAATTTCATAAAGATCTTCGGATGATGCTTGACACAGAACCCTACCACATAAACCTGCAGTTATATTATTAATGCAGTCACTGGCCAGGCTTTTTGTGGCACTTTCCCAACTCCTGAATCTCCACACCTGTACAGGTCCAGGCGTCCCAATTACAAAGTCTCAGTACTCAAACACGGTTCTCTTTTTACCAGGGGTGAAAGGGATCTTAAAAAACATTCATTCAAAGATTTAGGGAGTGTTTTGATGGTACAAATCACAGAACAAACTGGCTCAACAAAGACTAATCTTGAAAGGGCCGATGCCAGTGCAAAAAAACTAAAGAAGAACCAGGAAGCACCAGTCACAAAACAAAACTTTGTTCGTATCAATGAGGCAATAGATTTCTCCTCAGGGAGGACAAAAAAGATTGGTGCCAAGAAGCTTGCTTTCAAGTTAACAAAACCATCCTGACAGTTGAGAATATTTGGAAGACCGCTTGGTCTTTAGACTGATTGTCAACCACTACACAAACAGTATTTTTTGGAGGCGTGACAAACATCAATTAAAAAAAAAATACCATGCCTTTTAAAGACTTTATAAAGTTTGATAAATTTCAGTATAGCTTCCCCTATTCTAACCAAATTAAGAGCTCAGGTCTATTCCTTTCCAACCACAATGAAAAGACTACAGGACTCCACCAAGTCAATTATGTTCAGCACCCTAAGTAAATTCAGATCACAAGTATAAGCTCCTATATACTACATTACGATTAGTAAGTTACTTCACTTTTTAAAAATTAAACAAGAACAAAATATTAAATGAGAACATAAAGGAAATGCTACCTGTGATAGAATAATCATATGAGTATAGTATGTCCTTGTATTTTGGATATCATTTTTCGATTTTTCCTCTCAGCTCTACATAGTGACTTAAGAAAGCTGGAGAAATACAGGCTAAAGAAAAACTGACCTTAACTTTTTCACTAGGATTTCACTTTCCATCAAGTCAAAAATCTTTTCAATCACAACAGAAGAAAATATTTCCCAGACATTCAAACATACTCATAAGGTCATTAAGGGCACAGCCAGTTTATGATTATGACTACTGAAGTTTCTCAGTTTATATCCCAAAAAATAAACTGAGGAATACTTAGAATCCTCTGCCTACCATGGAAGCCACCGCCATGTCACCACTTGTCAGAGGTGTGGAAGTAGAGCAAAGAAAGTGAAGAATTTTAAAAGCTTCTCTCATTAAATTATATTTTCTCCAAATCTTCTACAACAATCCCTTCTCCTCCCACACTGAGAAAATCTAGGTCCTGCAAATTCCGGGCAAAGGAACCAGGAGTAATCTTCAAATATTTAAAAAATTATTTGCAATCAACCTGTCATTTTTTATACTGAGTTAAATGTTACTTGCTGTATTCAAACTGCACAAAAATGAAAACGATAAAGCTGATATATAATGAAGAACTCTGATATTTTCATTCATATATTTTATGACAGTAAGACAAATCCTTTTTCCTGGCCTTAGGAAAGTGGGCAATGAGAAAAACAACTCTTGTCTAAATAAATGTGTAAAATCTCTTGGCTTTTCAGACTGCATTCAAATTTCTAGGAATTCAGTGTTCAATGTTTAAAATTTACGAAATAGTTCATCATTTCCATTAACCAGGAGAAAGAGAATCTATAGAATTGTGTGGACTTAAGCACTATGACCCGCTATTCCAACCCACCTCCTTAGAGGCCCCATGAATAACTAAAGCTAACAGATCTTATTTACGGTAACGCTTCCTATGAGAGCAAACAAAAAGGGGAGAAGTTACTGTACTTAAAACTCCTTCCTACAAAACTCCGTGTAGAGAAATTAGCACTAGGTGTCAGAGTGTGAAGACAAAGCATGCACAACAGAAATGCTACAGTCCTGTATAGCTGATCAACAGACAACTTCTTGAGAATTTCAGGGCCCAATGTAAAGGGTTTTCAACAAGCAGCAGAACAACAAAAGATCAAAGTGTGAAGAATACGCTTAACGTTAGTTACCAACCAGATGAGAAGAATACCAAATATCACACGGCCAAAACTAGAAAATAAAGGCCTAGTTTGATTCTTAAATTTACTTCAGGTCAGAAAAAAAAAGTCCTCCTGAAAAAACGTTACCAAAGGTTAACTAAGTCACTCACAACCGCAAGAGATTTGAATACTCAAATTCAGGCAAAAATTCACAACTCAGAGGGAAGGAAAAAACAAAAAGAGAAGAAACAAAACACCCCGGTAATTAGTTGCTTCAATAAAAGAAAATATAATTTTGGTCAGACCACATTACTGATAGGGTTTTGTTTCTGAATGCCTGAATGTTCAGTGAGCCAGACGTACAGATTCATGTATAAACAACACGTGACCAGTCCTGTACCCTACATTTTTATAAGGCTAAGTGATCTAGAAGATAAATACTGCATAAAAACGTGCCCTTTTAAAGTTAATTTTACATTTGGGTTCTTTTTCTATTTTCACTTGAAAGGACCATAGTGGTAGCGGACAATTCTAGGGATCTGTAGCCCATGGAGTATGTACTCCTCTCCCTTTAAGGTCGCTGTAGAAGGAGATCTTAGATTGCTAAACTAGAATACAAAAGACGTTAACTCCGGAATAACTGCTCCAAATCAAATCAAATCAAAGGATATTCTTCTACTTCACGGTTTGTCAATTCATAGGGAGAGGGAGGTGGTCGAGTTCAAATAAGTTAACGATTTCACAGTCTAAAGTAAACACGTACACAATTTTGTTTCAAAGGGCAGCTTCTGCTTTCTTTTTAAAATCGTTAGATCATAATGGGACCTCTGCTAATTTACACATCTCCTGCTTACTTCAGATATACTGGGAAGAAACAAAATGCAAGGAAGGGCTTGCCCTTCTCCGGCCCACCACCTCGCGAACACGTCGCGAGGCATTAAGGGAAACGGTTTTATTTTGGCAAAGGCGGGCGCCAGCCGGGGCCAGGGAGCCGCCTGGGAGCCCCGCGGCCCCGAGGCCGGGGCCGGAAACGGCCCCGCGAGCGGCGCACCCGGACACCCCAGCCCCACACACCGGCCCGGCTGCGGAGGGGCCGCCGCGGGGTGCGGAGGGCGGCGCCGGCTGCCCGCGCCCCTCCCCCTACCGCGGCGGAAGCGTCTCGGGTTTGAAAGATGCCGCCGCCGCCGCCCCCCGCACTCCCCCCCCGCCGGCAGAGCCACAAAGGGCCGAACCCCCTCCCACTGCTGCCCTCCTTCCCCAATTCCTCCACAGGTCTTGGCGGGCTCCCCCCGCCCGCCCCTATCTCCCGCCCGGCGTTGAAGACGCCTGCTCACCCGTGTCCCCAGGTTCCAGGGATCGGGATCCGGTGCGGCCGGCGGCCCCGAAAACACTGGGCCCCTCGGGCGCGGCGGCGGGGGCGTGGCCCTCCCGCCGCGGCCAGGGCCGGGGTCTCGCCTCCGCCTCCCCCGAGGAAGGCTGGCGCCGTCGCCTCGTCTTCCTTCCGGCTTTCCCTCGCGCCCTCCCTCGGTCGGTCCGTCCTGCGCGGAAAGCAGCGTCCTCTGCGGGCGCCGCCGCACGCTCCTTAGGGCCCGACCACCGCCAGACTCCTCCCCCGGGAGCCGCGCCGCCGGGCCGCGAGACGCCCGGCTCGCCGCTCCCGCCCCGCCCCTGCGGCGCGCGCTCGCCCCCTTCGCGGGCCCCTTCCGCGGCCCGGGAACGCGCGGGCAGCGGACGGCGGGCCAGCCTTCGCCAGGTTTTAACTCCCGCCGCTTGCGCCCGCCTAGCGGCACAAGCGGCAGTTTTGCAGTTTCCCGGGTTCTTGAGACCCCCACCCCTTTCCCGCGCCCTTCCCCTAGCTTCCCCCGCCCTTTTCCTTTGCTGGATCCCACCGGAAAGCCAAAACAATTGGGTCCGCGCAGGCGCACAAAAGGAAGCGGAAAGAGGAGGAAGGGAGGGGGCGGTGCGAGGTGACGGGGAGGTGCTTTTGGAGGGGTTTCCCGGAGAAGGTCAGCGGATAGCCCGCGGAGGGCGCGTGCGCGACCAGGCGGTGGTCGCTTCCTAGAAGCGCGGGCTTGGGGCTCAGGCTTAACCTCTGGAAAGGAGAGGCCTGAGAAATTCAATGCTAGGAAATCCAGACCCCAAAGCACCAAGTTTTATGCCGGAGGCTGTTTTTCCCCCCTTGAAACACAGAAATTTGTAGGCTGGATCGGGAATTGGGAATGAGGAGGGCTAGACTTCAGACCATAGGAAGAAGGGGAGACGTTGGGGGACTGGCTGAGTGGGCTTTGTCTCAGACCCTGCTCTCCAAAAGCGCCTTCCACTTTCAGAGCTTGTTCGGTTTTCCCGATCTCATCAAGAGAGGCTTCGTGTCCGTCTTTCAAGGCCAAGGAAAACCTAAAAGCAACACCTGAAAGGGCCCACAGTTCTGGGGAGGAAGCAGTTTACAGGGTGCGGGGTTGGGGAGGCAGCCGCATACGAAGACTTCAGATAGGTTTGTGCTGCAATGCGGCGGCTACCTGCTACCCCGCCCCCCGCAAGTTCCAAAGGAGCGCCTTCTAGCCTCACAAGCGAAGCTTTTGTAGCAGCAGATGGCTGTGGCCCACGCTGGTTTGGTTAACTTGGTACATACAGCTTGCTAGCAAGCAGAAAGTTGTAGATTTGCTCTCTCATTTGATAGAAGTTATTCATGGATGCAAAATTGTCAGGAATGCCCACACAGACTTCACCTACCTTCGTAATTTACACTCTCGGCACAAGCCCAATCTGGAAAATGTACATGACTAATTATAAACTAAAAGCATGTAAGTTACCAAAGAGCTTCTTCCTGTAGGCTAGGTTAGATCAACTGAATGCACGCCAAGATGTGTGTATTTGGGAATACTGGTAAAGGATTTTACAGTAGAATTTAGAAAATAGATTCATTCAACAAATCTTTATTGAGTGTCACGTACGCTGTTTTGATATTAACACAAAAAAAGCTATAACAAAGATTCAGTCACTTTGCAGGCTTGAGCACCTACTCAGTGCCAGACAAGAAAGCACAAACAAACAATACTTATGGTTAGAGTTTGTGTTTCATCCTGCAGACAACAGAGTCATTTAAGATATTTAAGAAGAATATCTTGATAAGATTTTAGAAAAATAATTCTGAAGGGTGGTGGATAATCAGACTGGGAAGTGGGGAAACTGGTTAGAAGGCTGTTAAAATAATCCAGGTAGGAGATGGGGAGAGTGTCCAAACTAATTTAGTGGCAGTGAGAATAGTGGAGCAGAGATAGATTTGAAACCAGCTAGATAGAGTCAATAACACTTGTTTACTAAGAGGATGAGGGAAAATAAGAAGTGAGAGAGGGCTGAGTTTTCTAGTCTGGGTGATTAGAGAGCAATATCAGTAACTATAGGAAGAGTAGCTAATTGTGAGGATGAAAAAGAGGACTAAAAATTTGTCGTTTTAATAACTGTACAGTTAGGAATACATTTGGCTGCAAGTAAAAAAAGTATTCCATTGCAATGGCTTAAGTAAGGGTCTATTTGGTCACCTAAGTCTGTAGGTCGTCAGTTACCCTGATTTCAACAGCTCAGAAACAGCAGAGCCATAATTTCTGTGATTCTCTTGACATTTCTGGTTGCAGGATTGGCTGTAGCAGTTGTAAGCTTCACACCTTTGTTGAAGGCAGGAAGATGGGGAAAGGAGTGGCCTCAACCATCTATGTTTATTTCTTTTCTTTTCTTTTCTAAGTAGAAGCCTTCTCAAGATAAATACCTCATACCCCCAACTCAGCAGACTTCACATGCATCGCATTTTCCAGAACTGTAATTTGGCCAACGGCAGCTGTGAAGACTTAGTTTTTCCAGGCTCTAATACGAGGCTGCAAGGCAGACAAGCATTGGGAATGGATGTTGGGTCAAACAGCAGTCTGCTAGTTTGCTACTACTTAAAACATCAGTTTTAACATTTAACCAGAGATAGCAGGCTGGATTGATGTTTCTAGAGTTTCAAAAAAGTCCAATCTTTTTGGTGTTTTAGCTAGGAAAAGAACAGGTTGAACATTTATCCTCAAATTATTTCTACTTGTGTGCCATTTTTTTTCCTCAAGGCTGCCATTCCTTTAAGTCTCAGAGGGGATTAGAACAAGAAGAGACTTGCTGCAGTCAGAGAAGGCTGACTTCTTGTTTAGCTTTCCGTCTACAGCTGCTATTATACAACTGTAGGATACTTGACATTATTAGTATCAACACCACCTTCATTTTTTTACACATCCTGCCCCTCAGCTTGGAAACTGAACAATCACAGCTAGTTACAGTGTCTAGTTTAAGGAGATAATAAATCAGCATTTCTAGCAATGACACTAACTTTTTTGGAATGTACAGCAGGTCCCATGTGATCTATATCCAAAAGTAGGCACATGACATTGTTTTAAGCTCTCCTTTTTAGTTAAGAAGGCATTTTCTTCTAACTAAATGCCAAAAACCATGAAACAGTGTCCTTTTAAGACTGCATGTGACACATTATGATTCTAGAAAACAAATAATGGAAAACCATTATTATAACAACCATTTCTGGATGTTATAAATCATAATAAGTTAAGACGGTAAGGTAATCTAAAATATTATTAATGTTAATTTTAACATTTTAACCTATTTAAAAATCTTGGATTTGGAGAGGAAGTTACCAGGGCCATCTCTGAAGGGGACAGTGCATTCCAGAGCTAATATACAATATATCCTCTCCATCTTGCTTCTCTGTAATAATAGAGGGAAAATCTAGTTAAAATGGACATCATTATTACAGGGAGTACAAAGGAGTTCTTTGTGGTAACAGAACAGTTCTGTATCTTGATTGTGGTATAATCACGAATCTATCTATATGATAACATTTACTAGAGCTATATATAAAACAGCTATTAAGGTGATAAAATCTGAGTAAAGTCTGTAGTCTAGTTAATTTCATTGTGCCAATGTCAATCTCCTATTTTTTATAATGTCCTATAGTTATCTAAGATGTTACCACTGGGGGAAGCTGGGTGATTAGTACACAAGGAATTCTATTATTTCTACAACTTCTTCTGAGTCTATAATTATTTCAAGATAAAAAGTTTTAAAAAGTGGATACCATTTGTTCAACAAAGATTTATTTTAGTATCCTGGGGTACAGAGATAAAACATTCATAGAGGAAGAGGAATGTTGTACGAAAAGACCCAAGCAAACCAAGAGTGGAATAAATTCTGTGAAAGCAATATGCTTTCAGTATCTGAGAGGAATATGTATTAGGAAAGTCTATCAGAAGAGCAAGCAGGTCAAGAAAGGCTTCTCAGAAAAAGTAGAGCAGGGTAGGTGGAAAAAGAAGGGATCCAGCAAAGGAACACAGCATGGGTCAAGGCATAGAGGTTTAAATGAGCTCTGGTAGGATTCACTATTATATGTTTTCATTTCACAGAGCACTTTTAATCTCATAGCCCTCATAATGATTATAATTAAATGTTTTGTAATGAAAGCTCTGTGAAGGCAGAAACTACTTCTATATCTTTTTTTAAATTTTATGTATTTATTTTGAGAGAGAGAGAGAGAGAGGTGCTAGTGTGAGCGGGGGTGGGGAGTGGGGGGCCGGGGAAGAGAATCCTAAGCAGGCATCGCACTGTCAGCACAGAGACTGACACAAGGCTTAAACCCACAAACCATGAGATCATGACCTGAGCCGAAATCAAAAGTCGGATGCGTAACCAACTGAGCCACTCAGGCGTCCCTACTTTTATATCTTGTTGACTCTTCAGTGCTTTACATAGTTCCTGTCTAGGCACTCACAACTATTTGTTGAATGAATGAGATCATTGGCCATGGGAGTAAATGTGGGGGGAATGACAGGATATCTAGAGAGGAAATCAAGAGATAGATACAGATCATGAAGGGTCTTATGTATTACGTTTGGACTCTATCCTAAAGGTAATGGAAAACTATCAGCAGAAGATGATTTCTTTTGGGTTATAGAAAGATAATACAAAGGATAGTATAAACAATACAAAATGTAGCAATGTTCCAAAGAGGCAAAATGCAATGTGAGTAGTTTGTATGTTACCAGAGGAAAACAAGATAGGTTGTTAATAATTGCAGATCCCACTCTAGGGATTATATGTCTACCAGCCTCTGGGTGTCCAAGGATTTTGTTTTGCCCCAATAACAACAAAAACAACAGCAGCAACAACAACAACGACAAAACAATAGCTAACACTTGGTGGGTGAGTACTTACTTTGTGCCAGACACTGTATATATATTAACTCATTTAGTCCTCACAACAACTATATGAATTTGCTGTTATTGTCTCTACAGTTGAAGTGACTGAGGTGCAAAGAGATTAATTAACTCA
The DNA here is from genome assembly GCF_027475565.1 of Acinonyx jubatus. Taxonomy (NCBI): domain Eukaryota; kingdom Metazoa; phylum Chordata; class Mammalia; order Carnivora; family Felidae; genus Acinonyx; species Acinonyx jubatus. The sequence continues at coordinate 44,835,638 of NC_069383.1, read as the reverse complement.
CTCTAGATTATACTAGTAATAAATTGACAGAGTTAGGATTAAAATCTAGGCTGTCTGGCTCCAGAGTCTATGCTATTAACCACTCTGTTTTCTTTCCTCCTAGCCAATCGCTTCCTTGATCACTTCAAATATTAGGAACTACCAGTATGTCAGCAACATGGTTTAAGTAGTATGAACAGGAAATAAAAGAAGGTGATATTTCTTTTCCCTTCTCTTGGGTTATCAATAAAAATATTTCCCCAAGTGTTCAGCAAAGTTCCTCTTACATCTTCTTGGCAGGAAAATCAGATTGCCATAATTGGTTTCCAGTCATGGGTTGAAGCAGAAGGGGCAAAATTCCACCTTCTCTGAGTACATTGCTTTTCTTTATCTGGACCAAATGATGGTTCTCTTAGCAAGGAATAAGTGGATGAGCCCATTGGTAAGACCACCAACAATGTCTGCCACAAACATAATCAAACCATGAGACCAATGCAGTCAACGAGAGTGTACTTCAGGAAGAGCACTGGACTGGATTCTATTCTCAGTCTGCCGTTCAGTAGCTACATGATCTCGGCAACTTATTTAGCCTCTCTGAACCTATTTCTTCATATAAAACTTGTGCATACTATACCTTGAGATTGTATAAGAATTTAAGACAATACAAAGTGCCTAGCACACAGTCATTTAATAAGTTACAGTTGTTAAAGTTATGTTACTTTCCACATGTTAAATATAAAATTACCATATGATTACATCAATTCCATCCCCAGGTATATACCCAAAAGAACTGAAAGCAGGGACTCAAGCAGATATTTGTACACTCATGTACATACATAACAGAATTATTCACAAGAGCCAAGAGGTAGAAACAAATGTCCATCGATGGATGAATGAAATGTCACGTGTACATTAGAATATTATTCATACATATACCACTGGAATATTATTGCAATAGAATAGAATATTATTCAGCCTGGAAAAAGAAACTCTGACACATGCTACAATATGGGAGAAGCTTGAAGACATCATGCTCAGTGAAATAATAGACACAAAAGGGCAAACATTATATAACCCCACTTACATGAGCTACATGGAGCAGTCAAATTCTTAGAGACACAAAAGCAGAATGGTGGTTGTCAAGCGCTGGGGGGAGGAAAGAGTGAGGTTCTTATTTAATGGACACAGAGATTCTGATCTGATTAATAAAAAGTTCTGGATATGGAGAGTGGCAGTGGATGTGCCACATTGTGAATGTACCTCATGCTACTGGAGTGTATGCTTCACGTGGTTCAAATGACAAATTTCATGTTATGTATTTTTACCCCAAAAAAGTTAAAAACAAAACAAAAAGAAAACATTGAAAAAAGGCTTTTGTCACTTACTAGATCTGTGACCTGAGGCAAATTATATAACCTACCCAAGCCTCAGTTTCCTCATCTATAGAATGGGAAAAATAATAGTACCTACTTCCTAGGTTGACCACGCAATTAAAATGAGATGACTTGGTAAAGTACTACTTTGTCTTAAGTTTAATTCTTCCTAGCTTCAAAGGAATATTCTAATATTCTATTCTAATTCTAATTCTAGAATATTCTAATTCTAAAACTTGTGGAAGTCCTTAGTACTTTACTTAGCAAAATTGTTACTAACTATGGCAGAGAGAAAATGTGCATTAAAAATTTTTTTTAATATTTATTTATTTTGTGAGAGAGAGAGAGAGAGAGAGAGAGAGAGAGAGCATGAGCAGATGAGGGGCAGAGAGAGAAGTAGACACAGAATCCGAAGCAGGCTCCAGGCTCTGAGCTGTCAGCAGAGCCCAACGTGGGGCTTGAACTCACAGACTGTGAGATCATGACCTGAGCTGAAGTCGGATGCTTAATCAACTGAGCCACCCAGGCGCCCCAAAAATGTGCATTTTTAATTTGACTGGATTGTATGCTAGGAGTATGTTTAGTTTTATAAGAAATTGCCACAGTTTCTTCCAAAGCAGGCATACCATTTTGCATTCCCAGCAGGAATGAGTGAGAGTTTCTGTTACTCCACATCCTCTCCAAGCTTTGGTGTTGTCAGTGTTCAGGCTTTTAGCCATTCTAATAAGTATATAGTGGTATCTCGTTCTTTTAATTTGCAATTCCCTAATGACATAATGATGTATAGCATATTTTTACATTTATTTGCCTTCTGTATATATTCTTTGGTGGGGTATTTGTTAAGGTCTATAGACTATTTTTTTGAGTTTATTTATTGAGAGAGAGAGAGAGAGACAGCACAAGCAGGGGAGAAGTAGAGAGAGAGGAGAGAGAGAATCCCAAACAGGATCTGCACTGTCGGCGAGGAGCCTGATGCGGGGCTTGAGCTGGCAAACTTTGAGATCATGACCTGAGTCGAAACCAAGAGTCAGACACTTAACCAACTGAGCCACCCAGGCACCCCTATTTTTTAATTGGGGTGTTTGTTTTCTTAGTATTTCTTAGTATTAAGAGTTCTTTGTATCTTTTGGTAACAGTCTGTTACCAGATATATCTTTTGCAAATGTTTCCCCCAGTCTGTGGTTGTCTTTTCATTCATTTGATTGTGTCTTTCACAGAGTTTTTAATTTTAATGAAGTCAAGCTTATCAATTCTTTCTTACATGGATTGTGTCATTGGTGTGGCATCTAAAAAGTCATCACCATACCGTCTTGTGTTATCTTCTAGGAGGTTTTTTTTTCTTGTTTATTTATTTTGAGAGAGAGAGAGAGTAAGCCTGTGTGGGAGGGGCAGAGAGAGGGAAAGAGAATCCCAAGCAGGCTCTTCCACGTCAGCACAGAGGCTGACTCAGGGCTCGAAACCAAGAACTGTGAGATCATGACCTGAGCCACAAATCAAGAGTCAGACACTTAAACCAACTGAGCTTCCCAGGAGCCCTGATCTTCTAGGAGTTTTGTAGTGTTTGCATTTTACATTCAGGTCTGAGATTGATTTTAACTTAATGTTTGTGAAGGGTCTGAAGTCTGTGTCTAGATTCTTTTTTTTTTTTTGCATGTAGATGTCCAGTTGTTCCAGGACCATATCTTTGCTTCACTTTATTGTCTTTGCTCCTTTGTCAAACATCAGTTAACTATATTTGTGTAGGTATATTTGTGGAATCTCTGTTCCATTGTTCTTTTTGTTTATTCATTTGTCAATACCACAGTGTCTTGGTTGCTGTAGCTTTATAGTAAATCTTGGAGTAAGTCAATGTCACTTCTCTAACTTTGTTGTTCTCCTTCAACATTGGTTGACTATTCTGGGTCTTTGCCTCTCCATATAAACTTAAGAACCAGTTTGTAGATACAATGATTTGCTGGGATTTTGACTGGCCTTGCACTGGTTCTATACATAAAGTTTGAGAGAAAAAATTGACATCTTGACAGTATTGAGTCTTCTTATCCATAAACATAGAACATCTCTCCATTAATTTAGTTCTTTGATGCTTTTCATTAGAGTTTTATAGTTTTGTACATAACTTGTCAGATTTATACCTAAGTATTCCATTTTGGGAAGATGTTCATATAAATAGTAATGTGTGTTTAATTTCAAAGTGAACTTTTATTTTATTTTAAATGTTTTATTTGTTTTTGAGACAGAGAGAGAGCAGGGGAGGGGCAGAGAGAGACACACACACAGAATCTGATGCAGGCTCCAGGCTCCGAGCTGTCATCACAGAGCCCGACACGGGGCTTGAATTCATAGACTGCAAGATCATGACCTGAACCAAAGTCAGACATCCAACTGACGGAGCCACCCAGGTGCCCCAAAGTGAACTTTTAAATTGCCGGTAAATGTGAAAGTGATTGACTCTTACAGAATAACCTTGTATCCTGTAACCTTGCTATAATCACTTATTAGTTCCAGGAGTTTTCTTGTCCATTCTTTCATATTTTCTACATGGCAGATCACGTCATCTGCAAAGACAGTTGTGTTTCTTCTTTCTAATTTAGTACACTTTAATTTCCTTTATTCATTTTATTGCTTAGCGAGGACTTCCAATATGACATTGAAAAGTGGTGGTGAGAGGGGATATCCTTGCTTTGTAGCAGATATTAGTGGGAAAGCTTCATGTTTCTCACCACTATCTATATAACGTTCCATGTGAGCTTGGAAAGGCTGTGTATTCTGCTGTTGTTGAATAAAGTAGTATATAGTTAAACATTTTATTCAGGGATTGAGAATGTTGTTATCTATGTCCTTATGATTTTCTCCCTGCTATATTTAGAGGGGTATTGAAGTCTTCAATTATAATAGCGGATTCATCTATTTCTCCTCACAGTTCTATTAGTTTTTGCCTTACACAGTTTGACACTTTGCTGTTACACACATATATGTTAAGGATTGTTTGTTTTCTATCGTTATGTAATGCCCCTCTTTATCCCTGATCATTTTTTCTTGCTCTGAAGTCTGCTCTATCTGAAATAAATATGGCTACTCCTGCTTTCTTTTGACTCGTGTTAGCACAGTACATCTTTCTCCATCCATTTACTTTTTTTTTAAACTTTTTTAATGTTTATCTATTTTAGAGAGAGAAAGACAGAACACAAGCAGGGGAGGGGCAGAGAGAGAGGAAGACACAGAATCTGAAGCAGCTCCAGGCTCTGAGCTGTCAGCACAGAGCCCAATATGGGGCTCGAACTCATGGACCATGAGATCATGACCTGAGCTGAAGTTGGATGCTTAACCAACTGAGCCACCCAGGCACCCCTTCATTCTTTCTTCTCTTTGCTTCTCACTTTTTGAAATCTCTATTGTTACATCCTCACGCTCAGAGATTCTTTCCTCAGCTCCGTCCAGTCTACCAATGAGTTCATCAAAGGCATTCTTCATTTTTTAATGTTTTTTTTTATCTCTAGCATTTCTGTCTTAAGAATTTCCATCTCTCTACTTATGTTACCCATCTGTTCTTGCATGCTGTCTACTTTATCTATTAGAGTCCTTAGAATATTAATCATAGTTGTTTTAAACTCCCAGTTTGGCAATTCCAAGATCTCTGCTATATAGGATTCAGATTTTCATTCTTGTTCTGTCTCTTCAAACTGTTTTATGTCTTTTAGTGTATCTTATAATTTTTTCTTGATAGTTGGACAAAATGTACTGGGTAAAGTACATCCTGGGTACTGGGTGAAGAACTGCTATAAATAGGCCACTAGCAATGCAGTAGTAAAATGTGAGGGTAGGGTAAGAATTCTATTGTCCTATGATTAGGTCTAAGTCTTCTAGTGAGGCTGTAACACTGGTGAACTTCACACATGCTTCTTTGTCTTACACATACCTCCCCCACCCCCAACCTTTAGGTGGTAGAGGACAGCTAGCACATGCTGGAGTTGGGCATTTTCCTTCCCAAAGATACTATAAGCTCTGATAAAACCCCAGAAGATGGGAAGACATTGTCCAAAGAAACAAAAACCCCAAAATGAGCAGGTATACTTAAAAATGGTTCCTTTTTGATACAAAAATACAAATTCAAAGGGGCACATGCATCCCAGTGTTTACAGAAAAATTATCAACAATAGCCAAATTATGGAAAGAAATCAAATGCCCATCAACTAATGAATGAAGAAAGATGTGGTGAGTGTGTGTGATGAAATACTACTCAACCATCAAAAAGAATAAAAGCTTGTTATTTGCAATGACCTGGATGAAGCTAGAGTTTATTATGCTAAGCAAAATAAGTCAGTCAGAGAAAGACAAATACCATATGGTTTCACTCATACATGGAATTTAAGAAACAAAACAGATGAACATAGGGGAAGGGAAAATAAAAGAGAGGGAAACAAACCACAAGAGACTCTTAACTGTAGAGAACAAACTGAGGGTTGATGGAGGGGAAGTGGGAGGGAGACGGGCTAAATGGATGCTGAGTATTAAGGCAGGCACTTGTTGTGTTGAGGACTCAGTATCATATGTAAGTGATGAATCACTAAATTCTACTCCTGAAACCAATATTACACTATATGTTAACTAACTAGAATTTAAATAACATTTTTAAAAATAAAAAAATAAAAAATAAAATAAAAATCGTTCCTTTTCCCTTGCAGAAAGCACCTAGGAATTATTCTCTAATATATACTTACTGGAAGCTGGTAGACCTGCAGAAGGTAAAACTGCCTAAAGGTTGGGGGCCCTGCCAATGACTGGGTCTCCCTGGAGTTCTTGGTTCACAGATGTGTCAACCGTGAGCCTCCAGCAATTTGTCAGTTACAGTTCAGATTTCCTTACTTGGTCCTGGTTTCCACAAAGGTTGCTACTCTTGAGTTTCTACTCCTGTAAATTATAATTCTCTGGATTAGCCTGTCCTAGAATCAACCATTTCTCCAAGTTCTGATTCCTTTTAGTGGAGAATGATATTTGGAAAGAAGATCTGAGGGCTGTGCTCCTTGGTCCTGAGGTATAGTTGCTTTAGTCTCTCTCAGAAAACATATGTAATTATATCCACACACACACACACACGTATACATGAACATACATTATATCTATAGCTGTCCATGTACATATATGTGAAAAACATGAGTTCACACTAATATCTCTAACTCAAATCTCCCATCCAAGTACTAACAAGGTCCGACCCTGCTTAGCTTCCAAGACCAGACAAGATCAGGTGCGTTCAGGGTGGTATGGCTGTAGACTCTCTAACTCAAATCTAACACCACTGGGTTCAGTCCCCCTTTCCATATTTGTAACTCGCTCCCCTGCTAGTGAGAAGTCTGTCTCATAATGGGAGATTTCAAACACATGTCACTCAATTAAGTAGACCAAAAATTAATAAGGGTATAGAGAATTTGAACAGAACAAAATTTGATCTAAAGGGTATTTATAAATAAAGAACATCTAAAGTAATTAGCAAATAAATTTGTCAAATGTGGAGCACCTGGGTGGCTCAGTCAGTTAAGTGTCCAACCCTTGATTTTGGCTCAGGTCATGATCTCAGGGTCGTGAGATCAAGGCCACCATCTGGCTCTGGGCTGAGCATGTAGCCTGCTTAAGATTCTTTCTCTCTCTACAGTTCATGCTCTCTCTCTTAAAAAAAAAAAATAAAGGAAAAACTTGTGAAATACAACTATAGTATTTAAAAGGACATTTATAGCTTTAACATATATATGGGGGGCTCCTCGGGGTCTCAGTCAAACATCCAACTCTTTTTTTTTTTTTCAATGTTTATTTATCTTTGAGACAGAGACAGACAGACCATGAATGGGGGAGGGTCAGAGAGAGAGGGAGACACAGAATCAGAAGCAGGCCCCAGGCTCTGAGCTGTCAGCACAGAGCCGGACGCGGGGCTCAAACTCACGAACCATGAGATCATGACCTGAGCCGAAGTCGGACGCTCAACCGATTGAGCCACCCAGGCGCCCCTAAACATCCAACTCTTGATTTTGGCTCAGGTCATGATCTTGCCATTTGTGGATTCGAACCTCCCATCAGCCTCCGCGATGACAGGCGAGACGTGCTTGAGATTCTCTCTCTCTCTTTCTCTCTGCCTCCCTTTCTCTCTGCCCCTCCCCACTCATGTGTGTGTTCTCTCTCTCAAATAAAAATAAAACAAAAATAAACATATATGTGGATATGGATATGGAAAATTAATTAGTTAAATGTACAACTCAAGAAGTTAGAAAAGCAAACAACAGAGAAGTACAAAAATATTTAAGGACGGGAATAAAAGAATAGTAATTTATTACACAGAAAATATGAGAGGAACAACAAAAGACTGATTGTTTGAAAGACTAATTAAACAGATATATTTTTGAGCACAATGATCAAGAAAAAAATACAGAAGAGGAGAAATATTAAGTATCAAAATGAGGGGTGCCTGGCTGGCTCAGTTGATGGAGCATATGGCTCTTGATCTAGGGTTGTGGGTTTAAGCCCCATGTTGGGTATAAAGATTACTTAGATAGATAGATTAGATAGATAGATAAAAACTTAAAAAAAAAAAAAGAATCAAAATGATGAGCCACCTGGCTGGCTCATTTGGTAGAACATGCCACTCTCAGTCTTGGGGTTGTGAGTTTGAGTTCCACATTGTGAGTAGAAGATACTTAAAAAAAAAAAAAAAGATCAAAATGAGGACATATTTACAGATATCACAAGCATTTTTAAAAATCAAAAATTGTGAAAAATTTTATACCTAAGAATTGGGTAACATGAACAAAAAGGACAATTTCCTTGAAAAAATCAAGCTATCAAAACTAAATCAAGAAATGGAAAAAAACCAAACAAACTTATGGACATTGGATAAACTGCATCAGTAGTCAAGTGTACCTATAAAACAAAATACACAACACACTCTTTCAGAGAAGTTCTACCTAACTTTCAAGGAATAGGTAAATAATACTTCTCTTACACGAACTGTTCTAGAAAACAACAACAAAAAAAAGATAAGTTATCTAACTTATTTTGTGAGGCTGGGATATCTTGAAACCAATAAAAGACAATATAAGAATTTAAAATTGTAAAACAATTCCATTTACAATCTTAGATTAAAAATTCTAAGTAAAATACCAGCAAATGGAATCCTACAATGTATATTTAAATATCAAGCCTAAGTTGGGTGTATCCCAGCAATACAAAGATTGTTTAATGAAAGAAAAACCTATTAAGGAATCTACTTTTGTTAGAAAGGGGAAGGAGAAAAAATATGATTATCTCAATAGATTCAGGAAAACCCATTTGCTAAAACTCAACATTCATTCAAAATTTTAAAACTTAAAAATTTTCGGCCAATTTGGAATAAAAGAGACTCTCCTAACTTGATAAAGGGTATCTAGAAAATAACCTACAATAATTCTTTATGGCAAATCATTAGAAATGAAGAAGTGTTGGGGCACCTGTGTGGCTCAGTCGGTTGAGTGACCAACTTCGGCTCAGGTCATGATCTCATAGTTTGTGAGTTCGAGCCCCGTGTCAGGCTCTGTGCTGACAGCTTGGAACCTGGAGGCTGCTTCCGATTCTGGGTCTCCCTCTCTCTCTGCCCCTCCCCCTCTCATGCTCTGTCTCTCTCTGTCTCAGAAATAAATAAATATAAAAAAAAATTAGAAATGAAGAAGTGTCTGCTATCAGTCTTTTTTTTTTTTTTTGCCTTTGAATATTTTTAAATTTAATTATTTATTTTTTCTTTGAGATAGAGAAAGAGAGAGAGAGAAGGGCAGAGAGACAGACAGAGAGAGAGACAGAGACAGAGATAGAGTATCCCAAGTAGGCTCCTCACTGTCAGCATAGAGCCTGACTGGGGGATTGAACTCATGAACTGTAAGATCATGGCTTGAGCCAAGATCAAGAGTCAGACGCTTAACTTACTGAGCTACCTAAGTGTCCCTGTTATCAGTTTTTAAAATTGAATATTGTGCTGAAGTTCTTAGAAGATTAAGACAAATGTGAGAATACATTCATTGAAAAGGAAGAAGTAAAACTGCCATTATTTGTAGATGATTCAAGTGTCCACATAAAAAATCTGGTCAAATCTACCAAAAATCTATCTGAATGGTAGATTCAGAGTAATCTACCATTACTCTGAAACTAATGAGAATTCAGCAAAGTTGCTGGAATTAAAATATCAGTAGATGGGCTTAGCGGGTATTATGTTAAGTGACTAAGTCAGACTGAGAAAGAAATACCATTGATTCCACTAATAAATGGAATGTTAAGGAAAAAAAAGAATAAACAAAGAGCAGAATCAGAACTATAAACACAAACTGATGGTTGCCAGAGAGGAAGGGGCAGGAGGTTGGGCAAAATGGGTGAAGGGGAGAGGGAAAAACAGCCCTTCAGTTATGGAATGAGTAAATCACGGGAATAAAAACAGAGCATAAGGAATACAATGGTATTGTACAGCAATATAATGGGACAGATGGTAGTTACACTTGTGGTGAACTTGTGGCGAATGTATAAGCTTGTCAAGGGACGCCTGGGTGTATCAGTCAGTTAAGCATCTGACTCTTCATTTCAGCTCAGATTGAGCCCCATGTCGGGCTTGTTGCTGTCAGTGCAGAGCCTACTTGGGATTCTTTCTCTCACTCTTTCTCTCTGCCCCTCCCACACTCTCTTTCTCTCTCAAAAATAAACATTAAAAAAAATACCAATTTGTCAAATCACTAGGTTTTACACCTGAAACTAACACTGTGTCAACTATACTCAATTAAAAAAAAAAAAAGTCAATAGTATTCCTATATACCACCAATACGGTTAAAAAATGTAATTTAAATGAAAGAACTAACTTTCAATAGCAAGGAAATTTATAACTCTAAAAGATATTTATAAAGGAAATTATAAATTAGAAACTTGTACTTAAGGTTTATCCATGGATGAGTGCCTGGGTGATTCAGTCAGTTAAGCGTCTGACTCTTGGTTTGGGCTCAGGTCATGATCTCATGAGTTCAAGCCCAGAGTCAGGCTTTGTGCTGACAGTGCGGAGCCTGCTTGGGATTCATTCTCTCTCTCTCTCTCTCTCTCTCTCTCTCTCTCTCCCCCCTTCCCTGCTCATGCTGTCTCTGTCTCTCTCAAAATAAATAAACTTAAAAAAAAAAAAAAAAAGGAGATTTATCCATGGAGACAGATGTGATCCTAGTTCATTTATTTAACTCCTGTGTACTACACCATAATTTATGTATTCTCTTGTTTCATGGACATTTGGGTGGTTTTCAATTATTTTATGTTACAAGCAATGCTACTGCAACAAGATTTTTTTTTAATATTTATTTATTTTGAGAGAGAGAGAGAGAGAGCGTGAGTGGGAGGAGGGGCAGAGAGAGAGGGAGACCCAGAATCCGAAGTAGGTCCAGGCTCTGAACTGTCAGCACAGAGCCCAACTGCAGGGCTTGAACTCATAAACTGTGAGATCATGACCTCAGTCCAACACTTAACTGACTGAGCACCCAGGCACCCCTGCAACAAACAGTTTTAATAGATGGCTCCTTGGGATCATATGCAGAATTTTTTTCTAGAATATTTCTAGATGTACAATTGCTAGTTTATGGAGTATGACCCTTTTCCAACTTAAGAAAAAGTTGTTTTTTTTTACATTTTATTTATTTTTGAGAGAGAGACAGACAGAGCACAAGTGGGGGAGGGGCAGAGAGAGAGTGGGAGACACAGAATCCGAAGCAGGCTCCAGGCTCCAAGCTGTCAGCACAGAGCCCGATGCAGGGCTTGAACCCACAAACCATGAGATCATGACCCAAGCTGAAGGTGGACGCTTAACCAACTGAGCCACCCAGACGCCCCAACCGTTTTTCAACTTTTTGATATTGTCAGCTTGCTCTCCAAAGTGATTTGAAGTATCACCAGCAGCAGTCTATACATGTTCCTACCACTTCACTTCTTCCTCCTTAACTCTCGTGTTGTCAAACTGGTTACATTTTTCCCCCCATCTGATAGTTATAAATGGCATCTCACTGCAAATCCCAAAAGAATGTAGACTCCCTAGGAATTATAATTTTTTCTTCCCTGCTGTTTCCTTAGGGTTACAGTTGTGCTGGTCCCTTTGTATGTACTCAAATATTTGTGGAGGAAATGAGTGAATGAAGGTTCACTAGTAAGGCTGAGCATCCATGATGTGTTTATAGCTCACCAATATGTTAAAGAGGAAGCTCAAGGTATGGAAAACAAGACTATTATTATTATTACACTTGCTGTTTAAATTTTCAATATAAAATCCAGTGTGTCAACTGAGGGGAAAGTATAAATCAGGCTGCTTTAATGAGACAGAGACTGTCAGACTGTCAAAAGGAGAGTAACAGGGACCGCCCAAGCAACAGAAAAGGCACTGGGCCTGGGAATCCAAAGACCTTAGCCCAATCTCCTTCCAATTTAGGATTGAAACTTCATATATATGGTTAGATTACTTAACCTCCCTGAATCTCAGGTGTCGTCATCTTAAAATAGAGACAATGATAATAATACCCATTTGGAATCCTGAGCAGAGAACACAGAGTTCACTAACTGGACCTTAACATAAAAATAGCAACCACCACCTAACCTCAGACACCCCACCCCACACAAAATGCCTCAGTTGGCACAAAAACATTTTTATATTAGAGGTCTAGTGGAATCTATGAGCCAGATAGTACGACTACAGACCAAGTAGTACAAAACTGGGTAGTTTCATCTGTGACATCTTCCAGCACAGCCTCAAATCCAAAGCTTCCAATTAGTTGGCATTTCTGGAACACTCTCATTCCAATCCTGCTCCCTGCTGATCTACCTACGAACCCTCTTGATTATGTAACTTGGAAGCCCTGTTTGGCTGAACACAATCCACTATATCCCTCAACCTATTTCTGAATAGTTGCTGAACTTTGTTTCCTCCCAAGGACACTCCTGTTCTGAGCTACCCTCATAAGGAGGTTCTTCTTTCTTTCACTGTTCATGTACCCCAGCACTGAGATATGGCCACTAGCTTGTGAAAAATCCCAGTTTTCTGGGGACTGACTATTATAAATTTTGGGGGGTTATCTTCAAGAAAAATATTATAAAATTATAAATACAAACATCTTCTGATACTTCTGTCTTTCACCTTGTGGGTCACTGTGCCACATTCATTGAGGACATAGGAAACCTCTATCTACATGACCACGATATGAAGGAGGGGGTGAGTCATCCAAAACTCCAGCTTCCAAGATCTTTTCCTTCCTCAGTGCCAATGACTCTCACCACACAGCATCTGAGCAAAGCACTACTTGATCACCCGATGGACCTTGTTATAATTAGCAACAGTTCCAACTCTGAAATCCTAAATTTAAACTGTCCATTCTCTGACTACAACTCCTTGTCATGTAAAAGATTTCCATTAATTTTTTCTCCATTTGATCAGCTCCCCTCTGACATTACTTCCTTTCTCTTCCTGACTATATACTAGGCCACTAAGTAGGGTGGGGTGAGGCACCTAGGGTAAAACTTTAAGGAGGCACACATGTTCACGGTCATGTAAGTACAGGGTATACATTATGTGTCATGATGTATTAATTTCTCACCATGACACTGAGCTTTCTTGAACCCTTGCTCTTCTGTCCACAAGCTCTGTAAAACCACAGTCCTTGGTTTGGATTCATGCAATCATTCAAGGTCTCTCCCAAGCAACTGAATATGATTGAGCAAGTGATACACCACTACAGATGAGGGAAAATACAAAGTACTGATCCTCATTCCAGGTCAGCACTCAACTCTACCAGCAATCCTTTTGCATGTTTGTAGAAGACTGTTTTTTTCCCTTCCCTGCAGCAGTATGGCAGACATTGTTAGTTGTCAGCTCAATTAATACCCATTCTCTTCCTTAGTCGTAGCATCTCAATTTATTGCAAGTGGCAATACGCCTAGCTAAAAGACAACTTCATTTCAGCCATGGAAAGCCATTGTGGTATAAGCTGAAGTTGGGTACGTCTTCTAGTAAAGCTCCTTAAAAGCAATACTGATGACAAAAGAGAAGCTGCTGTGTACCTGTTGTGCTCTTTTTTACCCTTTCCTTTCTCAACCCTCTGCTTTCTGCCTGGAACAAGCATCTTGGAACATGTGGCATTTTGAAGATGGAAGCCATTGTAAGGATGGCAGAGCAAAACGAAAGGAGACTGGGTTCTCTGTGACAGTAAGGAGCTTCCAGACCTGCCCTGGAAGGATGGCATACCTCCATCTCTATGTGAAAGAAAAACTATCCAGTTTCAGGCACCAGTATTTCTGCTCAAACACAACTTTACCTGGTAATGCAGACAGTCATCCCAAATTTTCAATGTTCCCTTAAAGTCTTTATTCTGCCCTCCATTGAAAAATATCAAGAGTAGGGCGCATGGGTAGCTCAGTCAGTTAAGTGCCAGACTCTTGGTTTCAGCTCAGGTCATGATCTCACAGTTTTGTGAGACTGAGCCCCAGGTCAGGCTCTGTGCTGACAGCAAGGAGCCTGCTTGGGATTCTCTCTTTCCCTCTCTCCTCTCTTGCTCCCTCATACACACATACTCTCTCTCTCAAAATAAAAAACTTTAGAAAAAGAAAAATATCAAGGTCATCACATGCTAAAGCACTGAAACTCCTACCTTCAAAGACTTCATTTCCCACCTATCTCAGTAACTTTCTTCTGTCCAAGGCAAAGCATTGTAATCAGGCTTAGCTAACCTCACCTTGTGCTTCCTCAGAACATCCTCCTAACATCCTTTCTCTCTCCACTATAGGTAACATCTCCCTGTCTCTCCATTCTGGCCTTACAGATACCTAAATCTCTCGCTTTAAAAACAAAACAAAAAACTCACAATAATCCTTGCAACCCCATGACTCCCATTAACTACGATCCTAGGCCTTTCCTTTCTTTCCCATGCAAAAAAAGCGGAGTCTGTGTGTGCCAGCTTCTCTCTCCAACTGCCCATGTACCAGCCCACAGACGACTTCCCCAGTCCCTCTGTTCCTCACTCTCCCAACCCAGGGCGCCAGAGCCTCTGCACCCCTGCTTTTACTCTCCGCAGCGGTAGGGGCTGGAGCGCCCCTCCCTTATGAATCGCCTACTTTCAGGTCCACACGGTCCAGGCTAGCCTCCTCCTTCCTCTCTCCTTCTCCTCCGTCAGCTCCTCTTCCTTCGTGTCAGCGGTGTTAGGCCCAAGAAGGAAGGAGACCAGGGGCTCAGAGCAGGGGAGACAAGCTGTCTTCACCGAACACACTCAAATGGAAGGGACAGTCCGGGAGAGCGAGTGGGACAGGGAACCGACCCGTCCTCTGGAAGCGCCAACACCAGGGCGTCCAGGCGCTGGAGCGAGCATGGTGCCGAAAACTGCTCCAAGGCTTCTCCAGGTGTCCTTGGGAGGAGCAGTCAGGCTCCGATCCTCGCCCAGGGCGCATGCGTGAGCCGTCTGTGGGAGGCCCGCGCTGTGCGCGGAGCCTATGAAAGTGGGAGCCAAGGCCCAGGTGTCAGAGACATTCCGGGTTGTGGAGGTTGGCTTAGAGCAGGTGGGCGTACCGAACACGGTGAGTGGTGGGGTTGGGTGCCGAGGGAGTGGAGGCGACTGACTTGCAGGACGGGGAGTGGGGTGTGAGTCGTGGGTAAAGAGAGGCTGGCTCCCCCGGGATGGGCTCCTCTGGACCGGGGAAGGGGCGCGGTGGGCACGCCCGAGAGGCTGAGGACGAGGGCGCTGCAGGCCAGGCCTAAGTGATGGCCCTGGAGTGGAGCTCCTGGGCACAGCCCGTCACGTTCGAGGCGCTGCGGCAAGTTCTCTCCTGGCCTCAGTCTTCACTCCGTGCTGCTGCTGCTGCTTGGGGAAGCCGAGACTTGTTTGTGCGAGATGCGGCCCGGGCTTGTGGGCAACGCTGCCCGGGTCCCCAACGCCGCGCAGCCCTGTGTCCGCGATCCCAGGCCAGCCAGAAGAGGTGAGGACCGTTCCACCCAGACTTGGAATTCTGAAAGGGAAACAGGAGAACTTCTCCGTTAGCTGTAGTGTATGGCACTTGAGTGCGACTGCCCCTTCCTAAATATGAACACCTGTCTTTCAGCCTAGGCCATGAACGCCTCTTCAGAAAACGCACATTTCGTGGCAGTAACGCCAGACCCTTTTTTTATGTGCACGCCATGGGCCAGCAGCCTTACCTGAGTCCGTGGTGCCAGAGTGCCACCTATAATCCATTCTCTGTTCCTGGGGCAGGTAAGAAGTCCAAGAAGTTCAGTGCGGTTAGAGACCCTACCCCCTAAAGCAACGCCTGAGGTTTTCTAATACTTGAATCCATGGTCTCCCTTTCCTCACTCTGTCCTGACACAGAAGAGATTATGGCAGCACATAGGGGCAGTGTTTGAAGTTCACCATTTTAATAGGTAACATTTGACTTCTAGCTATATGCCGGTTATTCTGCTAAATACTGGACGTAGGTTCTCTCATTTGACCTCAACAACCTGATGGACTAGGTATTATTGCTGTCTTTGTTTCACAAATGGGGGAACTGTGGCTCGGAGTCTGGGACTTGCCCAGAGTTACACAGGAGTCAAACCAAAATTTTATTAAACTAGTCTAGTAGAGGGACCTAGAGCTCCTAGTCCCTATAATTTTTTTTTAACAAGGCCTAAAGATTCTAAAAACTATTATGGTAAGGTCAAAAAAAAGTACTCTGGGAGAAGTATGGCAAAACTTAAACGTTTGGGAGGTGGACATCTAGGATTTCATGCATTACGGGGTGGGAGAGGGCTTTAGGCAGTGCAGGAGAATCCATGGGGTGATTGCTACCTCCAGTAGTAAAGATAATGTTAAACCTATTCTTCTGTGTACCCTGTTGTAGATAAAGCATGTTGGGTATCATATGCAACTGTTTTCCAAGGAGAAAACTATGTGTGATAAGGATTTCTTTTGAGTTCATCAGTCAATGATCCCACATGAGTAGAATTTTTAGTCCAAGGAGCTCCTGGTGGCAGCCGTTTTATAGCTGTAGTCTGAGCAATAAGGAATTCTGCCAGCATATGGTCTACGGACTTCAGCTCCTCACTGTCTCCAGCAAGACGGCTTACTTGACATATTTTGGACTTGTACCTCCACATGAGCTTAAAGAAATTTTTATATATAAGCATTCCGTTAGCTCTATTTCTCTGGTGATCCCCTAATTAATACAGATGTTGAAATGTGATTTTGGAATGGTAGATGAAGGAATTATATGAGGAAAACTCTTGAGGTCAGAGGGTAGGAAATTCCTAAAAAGAAATGCATATTGTACCTTAAACTTTCTTTGAATTAAAAGGCTGAGATTCCATACTTGTGCAGTTTGTTCATGTGATTCACTTTCAGGTTTGTTTATTTATTTAAAGTTTGAGAGAGAGTGCCCATACAAGCAGGAGAGCGGCAGAGAGAGAATCTCAAGCAGACTCCATGCTGTCAGTGCAGAGCCAGAGGCAGGCTTGATCTGGCAAACTGTGACATCATGACCTGAGCCAAAATCAAGAGTCAGACACCTAACCAACTGAGTCACCCAGGCGCCCTTCACCTTCAGGTTTAAAATATTTGTCCTAAGAGTTGTGATTTAGAATTAAAGTGGTGAGTACTGGAAGTAGGACTCAGATTTGTATTGCTTATTTGCTTGTTTGTTTTAATTGCAATCAAACTCAGAGATTTTAGGAATTACTGTCTTGTGTAACCTAGAACTGCAAGAAAGAAGCCACTTCAGGTTGGCTAAATAGGGAATCAAAAGACATAATCCATATTAGTACTTATTTCCCTTTATTTCTAGGTTTTGACTTTCTCTGTATTAATCTCATACTTAGCCATTTCAAAGTGGCAAAGATGGTTACAGCATTCCTAGGCCTGTAATGATTTTATGGCTAGGGGTCTCAGAGAAGAGCCCGCTCTTCCAGTAGATTCAATGAGTTCCAAAGCTCACTGTCAGTGGTCTGGCTTTGTCACATGCCCTCCTTGTTCAACTTACCAAGCCAGGAATAGGGACCAGTCTCCTTAATCAGTCTAGGTTATATGCCCCATGTTGAAGGTGTATAAGCCAGTCATATTCCATTTGGACATAGAAGGTCTCTCCATTTTCAAAGGAGCTTGAAGGGCCTATTGCCAAGAGACGAATGGATGCCAGTATGGAAAGATAAATGTTGACTATAGATTCACTGAAGATAATTTACATCATTTTTGGATAAAGTTAGTTAAGTAGGAAATGAGAGGAATGTATTAGAACTTGTCAAATAGCTGGATAAAATTGTATATTAAACACATTTGCATTTCCTTGATGACAGATGATGTGAAGCATGTTTTCATATGTATATTTAGCAAGTTTTATCTGTGTATTTTCTTTGGTGAGGTGTCTGTTAAGGTCTGAAGCCTCTTTTTTAATCAGGTTCTTTTCTTTTTTCTTTCTTTTTTAAGTTTATTTATTTTGAGAGAGACAGAGGCAGCATGAGCAGGGGAGGGGCAGACAGGGTGGGAGAGAGAATCCCAAGCAGGCTCCACACTGTCAGCACACAGCTTGATGTGGGGCTTGAATTCGTGAACCATGAGATCATGAGCTGAGTCAAAATCAAGAGTCAGATGGATGTTTAACTGGCTGAGCCGCCCAGGCACCCCCTAATTGGGTTATTTTCTTAATGTTTTAAGGGTTCTTTGTATATTTTGGGTAACTGTCCTTTATCAGTATTTTCTCCCAGTCTGTGACTTTTCACTCAGTTGACAGTATCAGTATCTTTTGCAGAGTTTTAAATTTTAATGGTCAGCTTTCAGTTCTTTCTTGCATGCATCATATATGCCACTAGTATTTTGTATAAGAAGTCATCACTATTCTTAAGGACATGCAGGTTTTCTGTTATCTTCTAGGTCTTATAGTTTCTGCATTTTGCATTGAGGTTTGTGGTCCATTTTGAGTTAATTTTTGTGAAGGGTGTTTAAGGTCTTTTTCTAGAATCACTTTTGCACGTGTATGTTCAGTTGTTCCAGGATGGTTCGTTGAAAAGACCATCTTTGCTCCATCGTTTTGTCTTTGCTCCTTTGTCAAACATCGGTTAATTACACAGGTCTGGGTGTGGGCTCTCCAGTCTATCCTATTGATCTGTTGGTAACTTCTTAAGTGTTTGGTAGTCTTCAATGGGCCCTTCTGGGCCTGTACTTTTTGTTCTAGAAGGTTATCAGTTGATTTTTTCTTTAATAGGTATAGGTCTATGCAGATGTCCATTTCTACTTGTATGAGTCTAGCAAACTCTGTCTTTCAAGGAATTGGTCCATTTTGTGTAGGTTATGAAAGCTGTGGTAATAGAGTTCATAGTATTCCTTCTATCTTTTTAATGTCCATGGGATCTGAAGTGGCACCCTCTTTCATTTCTGATACTAGTCATTTGTGTCTTCCCCTTTTTCACTCAGTAAGCTGGCTGGTGGTTTATCAACTTTATTGATCTTTTCAATGAACCAGCTTTTTTATTTTTTTATTGATTCTGTTGTCAATTTCATTAATTCTGCTTTAACTTTTATTTTCTTATTCTTTGAATTTAATTTGCTCTTTATTTTCTAGTTTCCGAGATAGAGACTATATAATTGATTTTCAAATCTTTTCAATTTTGTAAATTTCCCTCTAATCATTACTTCCATGTCATCCAACAAATTTTGACAAGTTCTATTTCATTTAGTTCAAAAATCTTTTTTTTCTTTTTTTTTTTTTTTTGAGTAGGCTTTGTGCTTATCACAGAGCCCAGTGCCAGTGCCACTCATGACCCTGAGATCAAGACCCTGAGGTGAGACCAAGAGTTGGACGCTTAACTGACTGACTCACCCGGCACCCCTAGCTCAAAATCTTTAAATTTCTCCTGAGATTTCTTCATTGACTCAGTGTTACTTAGTATTTAATCTCAAAGTATTAGGTGATTTTACAGCTATCCTTGTTTTCTACATTCAGTTGTAGGCTAAGAGCAGACACTGTATGATTAATATACTTTTTAATTTGTAAAAGTGTTTTTTTATGGCCTACAGTATGTACTGTCTTGGTGAGTGCTCCATGTGGGTATGAGATGTGTATTCTGTTGAATAAAGAAGTCTGTGGATGTCCATTATTTCCAGTTGTTAAGGGTACTGTTGAGTTCAGCTGTCCTTACTGATTTTGTACACCTGCCACATCTGTCCTATTCTGATACAGGAGTATTAAAATCTCCTAGTGGTAATAGTGGGTCATTCTATTTCTCCATGTATTTCTATCACTTTTGGCCTCACATAGTTTCACCCTCTGTTAAGGGCATGCACCTTAGGGAGGGATTGTTACGTTTCAGTGAAGAATTGATGTTTCATGTAATGCCACTCTTTATCCCTGATCACTTTCCTTGGTCTGAAGTCTGCTCTGTCTGAAAGAAATACAGCTTGTCCCCTTTCTTTTGATTAGTATTAACATGGTACATCTTTTTCCATTCCTGTCTTCATATTTAAAGTGAATTTTTTTTTGTAGACAATACAGTTTTTGCCTTTTAGGGTGTCTTGTAATGTTTTATTAATTGCCAGGCATTCTGTACTGCATAAAAGGAAGTGCTCTAAATAGGCTTTTAGTGACATGGTAAGTTGTGGAGGTAGGACAGGGACCATAGTGCCATGGTTATAGAAGGACTGTGATTTTAGGTCTCAGTCTTTTAGTGAGATTGTGCCTTTGGACTATGAACTATGCCTTCTCCCATTGGGCAGGGAAGGGTGGTTAGGGTGGTTTGAGATAAGTATTTGCTTACACCCTGATCAGTTAGGCTCTGGTCAACTAGCTTGTCCTGAGGTCTGGTGTTAGTGTTGGCTGGAGTTCTCCTTGTGTATGTCACAGTGGTTCCTCTTCTCTCCTCTTCCTGTGGGATCTTTCTCCTAGATTTAATGTAAGAAACTGGTTGAGCTACTGTAGATAAAATTCAAAAAAAGCAAAGGGCAGCAGGGGATGGGGGAGGATTCCCTATGAATGGATCCCCTTGAAGTTTTTAACAATCAGATTTGTTCTCCTTGAGCCTGCAATTTGTCAGTAACAATAGTTCAGGCTTCCCTGTCCCACTACTAATTCCCATGGAATTTTTATCTCTTGGGTTTATACCCCTCTAAGTTGCACTTATCTGCATTCACATATCTCTCCAACACTGGGGTAGCACTTTGCCTGTAACCTACTGCTATGAAGGGTCTGGGAAGAATTCTTGATTTTTTTCAGTTCACCTTTTTACTTTGTTTGGAGTAAATGACTTCCAAACTTCTTACATATCCAGAATCAAACTCTACCAGCTTTTAATATTAATTAGACATGCAGTACTCATAGGTATGCAATTGAAATAGAGGGACAAATTCATGCTTTTATAAATAGGCTGATTTTGATTCAATATTAAGTTCTCTTTGCATCCATTCCCTCCTTTGTATAACAAGATGAATTAGTTTTCTTTTGACATTGGCCAACATCTCCCCATTTCTCCCACCACCCAGCCCCTGGCAACCACCATTCTACTGTTTCTGAGTTCATCTTTTCTAGATTTTACATATAGGTGAGATGATATGGCGTTTGACTTCCTTTATTGAACTGACTTCTCTTAGGAAAAGCCCTCAAGGTCCATCTGTTATCACAAGTGGCAAGATTTCCATTTAAAAAACAAAAGGTTGGGGCACCTGGGTGGCTCAGCGGGTTAAGCATCTGACTTTGGCTCAGGTCATGATCTCATGGTTCATGAGTTCAAGTCCCACGTCAGGCTCTGTGCTGACAGCTCAGAGTCTGGAGCCTGCTTTGGATTCTGTGTGTGTGTGTGTATCTTTCTCTGCCCCTCCCCAGCTCACGCATGCGCCCTCTCTCTCTCTCTCTCTCAAAAATAAATCAACATTAAAAAATTTTTAAGAAAAAAAAAAGCAAGGGGGCATGGGTGGCTCAGTCGGTTAAGTGTCTGACTTTGGCTCAGGTCATGATCTCACAGTTTGTGGGTTCGAGCCCTGCATCGGGCTCTGTGCTGACATCTCAGAGCCTGGAGCCTGCTAAGGATTCTGTGTCTCCCTCTCTCTCTCTCTCTCTCTCTCTCTCTCTCTCTCTCTGCCCCCTCTCCCACTCATCTCTCTCTCTCAACAATAAATAAACATTTAAAAAGTTAAAAAAAAAAAAAAAGAAATGTTTTAGGGCACCTGGGTGGCTCAGTCAGTTAAACATCGACTCTTGATTTCAGTTCAGGTCTTAATCTCAAGGATGTGAGTTCAGGTCCTGCACTGGGCTTTGTACTGGGTGTGAAGCCTACTTAAAATGTGTGTGTGTGTATATATATGTATACAGATACATATGTGTGTATAATATATATATACATACATATATATATATTATACACACACATACAGCTGTATACAGATACAGATGTATCTGTACACACACACACACACACGCACACACAAAAGATTTTGGTAGCAGTTGGAAGAAGTAGGGAAGGAGGGATTTCCAGAAAAGTGAAGAGAAGTTGGCCTGTGGGGAATCCACATATGGCTAGAGCCTACAGGCTTAGTGGGACAGTGAGATGATACAGATACAAATCAGATAATAAGGGCCTTTATGGTACCCTAAAGAATGGGGTCATTGTTCCTCATTTCCTGAATGGCAGTGATAAGCCCTTCAAATACTGTGTCTGGAGTGAGGAGGGGTCACAGTTGAGTCAGAAATAAAATTCTGGGGGCACCTGGCTGGCTCAGTTGGTGGAGCATCTGACTCTTGATGCTCAGGGTCATGAGTTTGAGCCCCATGCCCCACAGTTGGGTAATCTCTACAGTTGGGTGTAGAGATTACTTAAGAAAAGAAAAAGATAATTCTGGAGGTAGTATGGACTACAGACCTGTGAATGTCAGGGGGATGGGTAAAGGAAGTTACTAGTAGTTACTGAGGTAAAAACATAGGAGAGGACTTCAAAGTCCTTCGCATGGTAGAAGAGGGAAGGTATTACAAAGAGTAGCCATGGATTTTGATTAGTGAGTGACAAAACTTTAACACCTATGTTTTTGCAGTAAGTGCCTGAATAGGGTCCTGTGGTAGATTCTACTGGCAGAGATCTGCTATTATGGTATTTTGTTCCACTGTATGATATGGTACAACATATGGTAGGAAGTTATCTGAGTCATGAACTTCATTCTGTTGGCTTCTAACCTCTATAGACAGTGTTGAACTCCCAACGTGAGACTTATCTGTTTACTTTCAATACAGGAAGAAACCCATGAGCTTGTAGGTATAAATACATCAGGCCAGGTCCGACAGGCATTTTGATGCAGTCTTAAACAGTGAAATTGAGTTCATAAGATCAACCTCACTATATTGAGTAAACTGCCTCATAAACACTGATCTGAGTATAATTACTGCTTTTATATACTAAGAGGTTTTATCTTAACTTTGTTAATCGTATACATCTGTTTTGCAAAAGCAAATGCCTTTCCTTAAATGAGTTTGTATGAGAGAAATGTGTCTGTCATTCCTGGCACCACTGCACTGTTTACCCCTAAAGAATGGAAAATGGGGGAAGATGTGTATATGTGTGAATGAATAGTGCTGAATGAACAGGTTTAGAAAGGCTTGTACATACAAAGGACTTTTGTTCTCCTTTGCTCTATAAGAGCTGACATAATTATTCTTTCTTCAGCCACAACAATCCGGAATTATGCTTAGTGGGTGCTTGGTCTCTTTGAAAAACCGCCACTACTAAGTAGGGGTGATTCATGATATGTTATCTGATGGTCTGGCAACCAGTCAGAACAGATGCCTGCTCTTGTAGTGAAGGAGGGTGCTGGAGGCCCCACTGTTCTGGTCATTGCCCTTTCACTTGTTGAATCCTGAGGGGAGAAAGTGGGGGGCCATTAGCTACCAACTAGCATGGAAGAAATGCCATATTTTAACACTTGGTGTGGCCACTTGGCTGTGTACTGGCTGAATGTTGGGACCAGCTGCAGGAGACAGAGTGACTACTGTATTCTCTTTCCAGGTTTCAGAAATGAAGTCTGTATTTTCCATATTCAGTGGTACTCAGTGAGTATCCTGGCTTCCTTGTTCCTCAGTCACCATTGCCCACTACACTTAACCGACGACCTATGTTTTATAACACAGCACATTTCCAGCACTGTAGTGGCTATAGAAAGAAAAAGAAAACGAGAGAGACTCAGACTGAACCTCAGCAGGCTGAGAACATGACTCAGAAACAAGGCACCCACTCAGAAGGTGATATGGTGACCAGTATCCCTACTTCTAATATTGACATAGAAATGGACATTCCTGAAGAAACAGATGGCGTTTTGTCTTCTGTTGCCCAAAAGAGGGAGCTACACGGTAAGAGCCCTTCTAATAACAGCCTGTATAGGACATCACCTCAAGGAAGCTATGCATCTGAGAAAGAGAAAATGAGGCTAGAACAAAGGATCCCTTGTAACGCAGTTCTGGAAGACTTTGAAGGAAACTATGCGTTTGTAT
Source organism: Acinonyx jubatus (assembly GCF_027475565.1). Taxonomy (NCBI): domain Eukaryota; kingdom Metazoa; phylum Chordata; class Mammalia; order Carnivora; family Felidae; genus Acinonyx; species Acinonyx jubatus. The sequence goes on along the minus strand of NC_069383.1, from coordinate 44,811,801 downwards.
GACCTAGCTTATGGTAAAGCCATGCCAGAGAAGATGGTGCAGGACAATAGGATTTCACAGAGTTCTTGGGAAAATAGAACTTTCCCTCATGAGGGTACAGAGGGCATTACATGTAAAGATGAAGAAAGCACTGTCTGGTTGGAGCAGTGTCATGATGTAAGACATGATGATGTGGTAAAGTTGGGCTCCATCATGAATATGAACTTGGGTAAAGAAAAAAACTATGCAGCTGCTCTCCAATTCCTATCTTCTCCAGATGAAGCAAAAGACAGAGATAGAATCCAGGATACCCTGAACTCAAATCTGTGCCTGTCTTCTGGAGATGGCAATAAGCTCCAGCAGGAAAGGCCGGTCTGCCCCAGCAATAAAGCCATTGAGGACCTGAGCCTACAGTCCAATCCCAGAGTCCCCTTCGCATTGAGGAAAGCATGCTAGACAATGGTAGTGGGGGCCGTGGCTTCCCTGTGAACATGAATGAAGTTGAAGTGATACAGAGCAACAGCTACCCTGAGAATTATGTCCCTCCTCCTATCTCGCTGGCCAAGTTCAACCAGGCTGATGGAGGCATTCAGTGTGATATGAGCCAGTGGCAGATGCAGAGCTGGAGCAATCCCCTGAGCAAATGCTTTCCAAAGATGAGTCATGACTAGACTACAAAACTAAGGGATCACAGAGAAAGTCAATCAGGAATAGGAAATTGAACACAAATGAAGAAAAAATGACCATAAATGATGAGATTGAGGAGGAGTATCATGAGAACTTCAAAAAGTGTGCCAAAATTAAAAAGACTGTGAAAGGCAGAAAGCAGAAAACCCTGAGCAACTTCTCAAGTGGTAACATAGTGTATTTGTTGAAGAAAATGCTGCCTTGAACACTGTTCTTCCTGAGGATTCAGAAGACTGTGAGTTGGAAGAGGAAGTTGAAGGTGAAATGTATGAGGTAGAATGCCTCTTTGAAGAAGTTAGTCCACCAGACCCTGTGAATTCCTCAAAAAGAAGGATTTATTAAAAAAAAAAAAAATTAAAAAAAAAAAAAAGGGGCACCTGGGTGGTGCAGTTGGTTAAGCGTCCGACTTCAGCCAGGTCACGATCTCGCGGTCTGTGAGTTCGAGCCCCGCGTCGGGCTCTGGGCTGATGGCTCAGAGCCTGGAGCCTGTTTCTGATTCTGTGTCTCCCTCTCTCTCTGCCCCTCCCCCGTTCATGCTCTGTCTCTCTCTGTCCCAAAAATAAATAAAAAACGTTGAAAAAAAAATTAAAAAAAAAAAAAGAAGGATTTATTGTAATGCCAGCAGGATAATCAGGATGCCACCTGAGTGGTCTCTCCCTCCTCAACTTATCATCTGGCCCACCAGAAATAAGGACAGGTTAAAGCATGTTGAATATGAGAGCATCCCTATGGTATATGAAGTGACAGGACAGGATGGCAGGATCCAAAGGGAACGTATGATGGCCATGCAGAAGGGACTGGAGTCTAAGAGAGCCTCTCACAAGTTATGGGAATGTAAGTGACTAATGGGCTGATCCTATTTGGTTGTCTATGGTGGTTCCATACCACATCCTGGAGGCAAAGGCAGCCGTACATCAATAGTATTTCTCCATTTTGAAAGTATGTTCTTAAACAATTATAGATGCCCATGTGTGCAGGATTGGCAGAGATCCCAAGTCTGAGGTCCTGCATTCCAGGAAATTGTAATGTAATTTGAAATAAAGAGCTGTAGCAGATGATGGAGAGCTGGTTGGTCTTAAAGGACAGTGGGGTTGAGAGAGAAAAGGAGAGATGGACTTTGAGGTAGGTGGTTGCTGAGAATGGGCAGTCCCTGTGGAGGCAGTGAATTGTGATACAAATTTGGGGACTGTGGTTTGAAGTGGGAATGGAGACAGCAGCATGAGCTTATCAAATGGGCAGCCAGGGCAGGTCAAGTGTGTTTCAGGGATTGAGCTTGAGACCAGCCGGCCAGAGGGGAGACCTATGTTGAGTTGAGAAGGTAGGTCTAAGCAGAATGGGCTAAAGTAGTAGATATTTTCCTTTCTAGATGTTTTTCCTCTAGGCAATAAGGAGGTGCCAAAGCAAACTGAATAAAGGACAGGAAGAAGTATGCTCTAGGAATCTTCAGCTGGCAGTACAGTGTAGGAGGAATTTGAACTCTGCCTATATGGCTAAAACCCCTGTATAAAGTCAGTTTAAGTGAACTTTGGATATAAAATGATGAGGGTCTTAACTCTCATGGGAGTAAAGTTTTACATCTCAGAGAATTCATTAATGAAATTGACTCCTTAAGAATAGAAGGCTGGGTTTTGAACTTGAGTACCTAGAAAAAATGGTAACATCTGTGGTAAAGTAAACTTGTGAAGGGAATTTGTTTTGCTTTATGTGTGGCTGTCAGTGGGAGGACTGGACCAGCAGGTCATGCACACCTGGTTGAAGCTGGAGTTTGGATCACCGTATTTTTAGGGAGGGGGCTCAAACGAGTGGGAAGGGTCCAAAGTAGAGCCTGGGGGATGATTGTATCTGGGGTGCAAAAGTGAAATGAAGCAGGTAAGGGTTGAATGGGATGCATAAGGACCCGCAGGAAATTTAATTAAGCTCAGTCTTAGCTCCTAAACCAGAACACTGGCCATCTTACCTTTAGTCTTCTTAAAGTCTCATTTGCCTCTGCTGTCATTTCTCATCAGTGTGTAGGAATCCATTTTTTCCATCCTATCACAGCCCTGTGAAGAAGATAACCTCAATTTACTCTTGGTTATGCAGTGAAGATGGTAATTTTCAGGGTGAACCTCTAGATTATGTCTGTTACATTTTTTTATTGCTAAGGACTGTAGAATGATATAGAATAGGATCTTGAAAAATAGGTTTTCTTGAAAGATGTATTATTTATTTATTTATTTATTTATTTATTTATTTATTTATTTATTGCCATTGTTTTTTTTTAAGCAATTTGGGTTATTTGCTGTATGAATCACTTCTTCCCTCAGGTAACTGTGAGAGATGGAAAAGCAAGGTACCTTACAAAGTTTCAAACAGATTCGAGGCAGATGCTGTAAAGTTTAGGAAACAGCCAGCAGGTATAGAGTTGGTATCTATCCGGTGTCCAGTTTTCAATGTCATGATTAGCTTTTAGGGCTTTGTTTGGGGTTTCCTACTCAGTGCATGTTCTGTCCTCTAAAACTAACACTGCTTGTGGGCAGTGAAAAATGGCAGCATTCTAACTGGGTAGTAGACCTGTATCTATATAGATCCTTGCTCACAAGCAGATTGGAGCCTAAGCCTTTTCATTCTGTGGAGTGTCATTTTTATGTCAGTTTTCCACATTTAATTCACCAGTGCTGTTATGGTAGTGTGTTGTATGTTATATGGGATTTTGTAAGTTATCCTGCTGGTTCAAAGTGTCCTAGGTTAGAGCTAGTAGAGCTGGGCACTGGAAGTTCAGGATCTCCCTTAAAGGTCTAGTAGTTTGACAGGCTTCTCTTCACACTGGGTCTTGGCATTGAGTATCCCTGCCACGCCTTTAACCCCTAGGCCTGGGGTGTCAGGGAGAAAGTGCTTATTGGCTTTTTAAATGGGCCATTCCTGCCTTGCAGCGGTCATAAAGTAAAGATTGATAATCATGCTCCAGCAAAATGTTGAGACCTTTAACTTTATCCTAAAGATGAAAATTAAAGATATTAGTAATGATTCTTTATATAAGATATCTTGAGTTTTACAGCTGATTTAAGGAACTGTATTATTCTATTATTTTACAGGAAACAAATACTGAGTTCCAGCTACATAAAAGAACTAAATATTGCATCATTATGGTGGTTTAGAACATGTGATCATCCATTGATTTAATCTAATAAAGCTGTTACACCAACAAACAAGAAAATATGACATTGTAAAGCCTTTGCAATTAAAAGATATAAAACAGCAAATAAATTGAATTGTGTATGTGTGTGATTCTCAAGCATTTCGTTCCCGTCTCAAAATGGCCACATCGCTGGTAACACCAACAGAGTTGGGTCATTCCTGAATACTTCTGCCATGTCTATTACTGTCTTATAATCTCAGGGACCTTTAAATATGGGGAAAAGGATGGCAGAGTTGAGGACAGACTAAATAGATGGATTCCCCATGAACAGGAACTACCCTGAAGAGAGAGACGGTACCTTTTTCATTTTTTATAAATGGAAACCCAGGCATATAGTAGGTCCACTGATGGGTAAGTCCCATGGTGGTTTGTAGTATGTTACTTACTTCCAGTATACACTTGTAGAAACAAGGGAAACTTTAGGCAAACAAGAGTTCCTTATACTCGGAACCTATGACCTAGATGGTAAATTTGTGGAACCAGTCTTCTCCCAATAAAGATACAGGTTAAGTCTGTGGCTAGGTGCCAAAATGTTTATATGTCCTAAGAGTAATTATAAGATATAGGTATTTGGCAGATATGGAGAGACTAGGGTAACCTCTTGGAAGGGCTCTCTGAGTGATCGTATCAACAATATTTTGATACATATGGATGGATCCACTCAATATTGCCTCTAAGTTGTCCAGTGATTTTAATTATATATATATATATATATATATATATATATATATATATATATATATATATTTAACTATATTTTATTTTTAACTCCATATGGTAACAAAGTATCTCTCAAGATGGATTAAGGAGATGGTAAAAAGTGATGGCACTGCATGTTTTCAGATGAGATGCAAAAAGGCAAGCAAAAGATGATACGGTTTCTAAAGCTGGTCTTATGAGAAGATCGGACTTATTTCCTGCCTAACTCCTATTTAAAAGATGGAGTAGATATTCTAGGAGAATTATCTGTGACCCCTATCCCCACCCGTGGCTGGATTATGTGACTCTCCTATGTGTCTTCTTTTTTTTTTTTTTAATTTTTTTTTCAACGTTTATTTATTTTTGGGACAGAGAGAGACAGAGCATGAATGGGAGAGGGGCAGAGAGAGAGGGAGACACAGAATCGGAAACAGGCTCCAGGCTCTGAGCCATCAGCCCAGAGCCTGACGCGGGGCTCGAACTCACGGACCGCGAGATCGTGACCTGGCTGAAGTCGGACGCTTAACCGACTGCGCCACCCAGGCGCCCCCCCATGTGTCTTCTAGTAACACCTGCATTTTCACTTTCATAGCCCATTATGTGACATATCACAGGACAGTTACAACGTTTTCAACCTTGAGACCATGTATTCCTTAGGGCTATAGATTATTGTCTCCAGTAGATTATCTCCATGGAATAGTTAGTATAGAGCCTGGAACATCATATGCACTCAAGTATTTGTGAATGAATGGCTTAGTGTCAATTTAAATGAACAGTTTTGTCCTTGGCACTGTTCCCACCAACATTCCAAGCCCAGAACATAAGTGAAATGGGAAGGCTGGAATAACTGAACAATAAGGAACACTTGAGTCCAGATAATCCAACTTCTGAGCTTATTTGGGAACTACAGGAAGGCATTCCACTACTCTAACTCCCTACCAACAGTTCTGATTCATTCAAATTCCAACAGTCTGATTCACTCACCTATAAATCCCCATGAGAAGATTAAAGAGTGTGGTTTTTCATTAATGTGTTAACAGGAGTTGAATCTGATTGCTTTTTTGACACCTGTGAAATAGGAGTTTGAAGTGTGGGTAAACTAATTCAAGGCATTTAAATGGACCATAACTGGGGCTCTCTGGCTAGTAGGAAGATATTGGACCCTAGAAGTTAGGAAGGATGGTAATGCCGGTATATGGAAGAGGAAACAGAAAAAGAGGACAACTCCAATGAACACTTCCCTGCTTTGTAATCCTTCCCAAAGTCTTTATTCTAGAGACCAGATGAGAAGTCAAGCATAGGTTTGGAAACTGGAGTCCAAAATGAAGGGTACATCCTGATACCACCTTCCGTTTCATTTTCCCAAGCAGTTATTATACCCCATGGCACACTGAGTTCCTTGGGGTCAGACTCTGACATGAAGATTTGTGTGCAGGGAGTGCTTTAATGGAGAGTGCTTTGGGGAGTAAAATCTCTGAAGGGGCAAAGAAAGGATGATTAAGCATAGGGAAGAAGTTTGGATATGATGCAGCAACAACAAAGACCTCAGCCAATCCAATTGGGAGCTCCTGAGCTGCAATGATCCTGCAGAATTTTCTCAGCTGGGGTAATAGGACACCCCTATACCCGTGCACTGACCAGTCAGTGATACAGGATGACCCTTAGAAAGGAAGCATGACCTTGGGTACTGTGGCTTTCTTCAAGAAAGATCAAATCCCTGGATAGGGGAAGTCAGTTGTAAGTTGTCAGTTAGCCATCCCAGCAGGTGGGAGTGTAAATATTTTAGTCCGAAAGTCAGCAGTGGGAACTAGGCAGATACCAGTAGCACAACAAAGCATCCACTACAACTTCTAAATCAGGTTCCAACTGGAGCATGTAACAGTACTTCTAATAAATTCACATTCTGTTAGAAGTCTAGGGGCACCTGGGTGGCTCAGTCGGTTGAGCATCTGACCAGCTCGGGTCATGATCTCATGGCTCAGAAGTTTGAACATTGGGCTCTGTGCTGGCAGTGTGGAGACTGCTGGGAATTCTCTCTCTCTCCTCTCTCTCTGACCCTCCCCAACTTGTGCTTTCTCTTTCTCAAAAGAAATAAAAGAAGTTGAATCTAGAGGTGCACCTGGGTGGCTCAGTCAGTTTAGTGTCTGACTCTTGATTTTGGCTTAGGTTATGATCCCATGGTCATGAGATTGAGCCCCATGTTGGGTTCCATGCTCAGCATGGAGCCTTCTTGAGATTCTCTCTCTCTCTCTCTCTCTCTCTCCCTCTCTGCCCCTGCCCTGCTTGCACACGAACGTGCACATGCAACTCTCTCTCAAAATAAACAAAGTTGAGACTAGAACATGAAACAAGATGGTCTCTGCCCAAAAGAAGCTTCCAGACATGTCACTAATTTCAACAAACGTAGTGGCTTAAAACAATAACCGTTGACTTCCGGTTTCTGGACTAGCATATGAAGAGATAAGAAGTCTTTTTATTTAGATTCAAGTTAGTTAATATATAGGATAGTATTGGTTTCAGGAGTAGAAGGGAGTCTTCACTCTGTCCTGAGAAGTAAGAAGAACTAAAAAATTACCAAATCTCCCTAAATTCATCAAAGAATGGAGGTCATGACAAAACCACTGATCCAAAAATTGGAGAGAGAGGCAGACACGGAAAATCACAACTTCCCATGGCAGAAGCCTCTGTGGGAGATAGGTGCGCTAGGGTAGGATATCGAATGTAACAAGTGGACCATTCTGGTGTTGATGTGAGAGGTGGGGTTGTGGGTATGTGAGGACACAGAATATATGGGTAATCTCTGTAGTTTCTGCTCACTTCCATTGTGAACCTAAAATGGCTCTGAAAAAAATAAGTCTGAATTTTTTAAAAAATGAAAAATAAAAGCATCACCCATTTATCATCTCATAGGTCTGTAGGTCAGAAATCTGGGTAGAATAGATTCTCAGCTTAGCACTTTGTAATGCCAAAATGAGGTGTGGGCAGGGCTAGGCTATTACCTGAAGGCTGTGGAGAAGAATATGTGCCCAAGGTCATTTTGACTATTAGCAGAAGTGAGTTCCCTGCAAGTACTGTAGGACTGAGGTGACCATTTCCTTGCTGGCTGTTGACTACGATTGCTTTTACCTCTTGGAAGCTGCCCCATTTCCTTGCTATATGGCCCCTTCCTTTTTTTTAACTTTTTTTTTTTTTTTAAGATTTTAAATAATCTCTACACCCAATGTGGGGTTTCAGTTTACAACCCCAAGATCAAGAGTTGCATGCTTTACTGACTGAGCCAGCCAGATGCCTGGACCCCTTCATTTTAAAATAAATCCACCAAAAGCACATTATGTCTTTCTCAAACTCGGAATGTGACTTCCTCTTTGCTACCTGTCAGAAAATTTAAAAACTTGTGGTTTTAAAAACACCATGTGATTTGGTTCTGACCATCCACAGTTACAAAAAGATCAATTGTGTATTATAATCTAATCATGGGAATAAAATCCATTATAGTAACAAGTTCTACAGATTTGGGCAAAAAATCTTGGAGGTTACTTTATAATTCTGCCTACCACAACCATGATGACAGGTTGATATATACCTTGGTAGAAGGAGTTCTGGTGACTTCTCTTGATTTTCTAAATAGGACTGGAGAGTACTGAGTCTGAAGGGAGAGATTTCAGGATGAAGAACTTTTGATTGATGAGCTTTATGGGCTCAGCGGTCTGGGAATTGGAACAGAGGAGGAAGAGGTTAGTGTGAGGTTCTTCTGGGTAAACCAGGCAACAAGACCGGTGAAGGGATACGACAGATTGAAGGAAAGGACCACAGAATCTAGGCCAGAAACAGAAGACAGAGAAACCTGGAGTGAGAGAGGAGGAATTAACTTGCAAAGGCTGCAGTGGATGGCAAGATTCCAGTTAAAGCAGGAAGTGGAAGAAGGCTTCAAGAAGAGGTTTAACATTTGGAGCAGTGGTTCTCCAAGTCTGGCCCCCAAACCAATAGCATCAGCATCCTTTGGGCATTTGTCAGAATTGCAAACTCTCCAGTCCACTCAAGACCTAGTAAATCAGAAATTCTAAAACTCTAGGAACAGGACAGAGGAATCTCTTTCAACAGCTACTCCAGGTGATTTTGCTGCTCCGTAGTTTAAGAATCATCGATATTATTCTCCCATATTGTAACAGAATATGTTTATCAGGAATGGGTTTCCAGCAGGAGAAAGAAAATTCCTGGAAGGAGAATTTTCCCATTGCATGCTCAGCTAGGATGCCTAGGGTAAATATAAGACACGGCTGAATGAACTGGCCTTACAGTTTTCAGAAATAACAAATCCTGGTCATTCTAATCTGGGCCAATTGTGTTACTGAGATAAACTTTCTAAGACCAAGGCTAGGAACAGTTACTGAAGGGAGCTAGAGAAGGAGCCAGACTGGACTGCATCAGCCACTCTTTAGAGAGGGGAAACCTCAGGGAAAGTGGCAAAAAGTAGGAATAATGTGTTCCAGGGACCCTGAATGATGAGAGCAGCAACAGATGCTAGTGGAGAGGGAGGGACACCTGCTTATGACCAAGATCTGGCTCCACTTTGGCTCAGCGGAGAACAGACACTCTCCCCTAGCTTCAGGTACCACCCCAACCAGCTGAGCTGCCTCAGCTGCAGCTGTTCATAGGTGAGCTGTGCTTAGCCAACAGGATGAGGATGTATTTGAGGATGTGGGTAGCTGACCCAGTACAGTAATCTGGATCACCTTATAATTTTTCTGAATCTACTACTCTAGAAATAATAATAGTTGTGGGAAAATAGCAGTAAGAACTAAGCAAGTTAAATACGTAATTTTTCAATGTTATTACAGGGTATCCCACCCCTCCAAAAAACCCTCAAGCAATCATGCCAGGGTTTATGAGCATAGGTCTTTTGAGTGCAGCAAAGCCCAACATGCTTTATACTGTTGAGTTAAAAAATGAAAAAATGGGAGCACCTGGTGGGCTCAGTCGGTTAAGAATCTGACTCTTGGTTTTTGGCTCTGGTCATGATCTCATGATTCGTGAGTTAGAGGCCCGAGTGGGGCTCTTCACTGACAGTGCAGAGGCTGCTTGGGATTCTCTGTCTCCTCCTCTCTGTGCCCCTCCCCTGCTCCTGTTCAATCTCTCTCTAACATTTTTTCAAAAATGAAAAATTGGTGCCGACAAATGTTCATACCATGCTAAAAAGAGAAAAAAACTTTTTCTATGATACGTAAATATATCCTGATGACTTCACAATAAATTGGTAACATTAGACACTGGGGAAGGGAACTGAGTGGCTGGGGGAGAAAAGGAAGAATTGTCATGATTAAAAACCTTATGTACCTTTTAAATTTGGAGCACATGCATGCATTATTAAGAAATAAAAAATTACTACACTTAAAAAATAAATAATGAGCTTTTATTATCCTCGACAACAGAGAAAAGCCATGCCTGGAGTCTCTGGGAATTCTGGGAACGCTCCCAGGGGTAGGGGAAGGCTGCAAGTAGCACCTGGAGCTTCCTCAGAGACTCATTCCCTCAGTCTCACCCCCCTGGCAGAGGCAGCTGGAAGGAATCACAAACTGCAAGGATCAGTGGGAGGAAGACAATGAACAACACTTTCCTGCCTGAAATCAGCCACTGTCCAGAGCCAGCACCAGGGAAGGCACAACTCACCCTCCAGGGGTCACGTCTTCGCTGGAAGGCAGGTGAGAATTCACACGCGTGACACCGAATGCCCTGCTCTCTTGGGGTCTCCAAGTCCTCCCCGATTCCACACCCTCTGGCCTGGGGCCACAGTGTCTGATTTTTGAGAGGAGAACATGGAATAGGTCAAGTCTTAGTCCGAGTCTGAACTCTCATTCGACTTGGAAGACTTATGCTTTTGTTTTTTCTTCTTCTTCTTTTCTTTTTTCCTTTTCTTATGCTTTTCTTTCTTCTTCTTTTTCTTGTGTTTCTCTTTACATTCTGAGGAGCTGGAGCTGCTGCCATCTTCATCGGAGGTGGAATCCTCCAGTAACTGTTTTAACTGCTGTATCCTAAACAGAAGTTTGACCAAAGAACCATATTTTAAAAAACTTGTAGATAAAGATGATGTGAGAGCAGCAATGAGGGTAAAAATTGTCATGAATAACCACCTTGCGAAAGACGGTACTTATTTGTGCATGTCTTCCCCATTCTTGTCCACGTCCATGCCTGTTTGACAGGACTGTAACCAGTATATGAGCCATTCTGTGTTCTTTTCATTGTCCTAAATATTTCTGCATGTTTCTCGAGTCCTTACCACAGAACTTCTAACAGATGCCTACTTTCCTTACTCACCGCCCCCAACTGCTCAAGTAATCTACCTCCTCAAAACAATTATTACTTGGTGTCACCAGTTTTGGGAAAAACAAACTCTCCCGTTTCTTCACCCTATCTTTGTTCATGTCTAAGGATCATTTTTCACAATAGCTCAGACCCTTAAAGACACTGGAGAAGATAAACTAAGCTATGGTTGGTTGCCAACATCAACTATCAGTGGTATGAGCAGGCTGGGCCAAACACACTGCTTTAAGCCAACCCGGATAGAACAAAGCTGGCCTGCTCATTCCCCACATACTGGCCTTTCCAGTGATTACTCCTGCCTTCCACACATTTCACAACTAAATTAAAGTACCATATTTACTAAACCACTCATCTAATACCAGAATGGATGTTTCCAACTTTATATAAGAGGGTATTGTTATCACCAGGACCACCTCACCTTACATCCTTTTCATGTCTTTTATTCTCTCGTATGATGTCATACATGGGATCTTCATGTGCCTTGAGGGTTAGAGAAGGGTAAGGTTGGATTAGGGATTCATGGACTGTTTAGTTAAATTAAAATTAAATCTCTATTTCACTGAAACCAGGTTTTTTTCCTGTTTGGTGTAACATTTAATATGTTCTAGGGGCACCTGGGTGGCTCAGTCAGTTGAGCATCCAACTCGATTTCGACTCAGGTCATGGTCCAGAGATCATGGGATCGAGCCTCAAGCTGGGCTCTGTGCTGAGCATTGAGCATGGAGGCTACTTGGGGTTCTCTCTCTCACCCTTTGCCCCTCTCCCTGCTTGCACATTCTCTCTCTCTAAAATAAAAATGAAAAAAAAAGTTCTAATCCTTAAGGGTTACCGTCCCTGCAAACCTATTGAGGCTTTTTAAAAAAAATTTTTTTTTAAACATTTATTTATTATTGACAAACAGAGAGAGACAGAGCAAACAGGGGAAGGGCAGAGGGAGAGGGAGACACAGAATCTGAAGCATGTTCCAGGCTCTGGGCTGTCAGCACACAGCCTGACGCAGGGCTCGAACTCACAAATCGCGAGATCATGACCTGAGCCAAAGTCTGATGCTTAATTGACTGAGCCACCCAGGCGCCCCCCTATTGAGGCTTTAACAAAGAATTTTCTAATTAGAAAATACAGATTGTAATTTAAATATCCTTTACAAGAATATAAACCATGGCAGAATCATGTAATACTACTCAAGGTAGAAATATTGAGGTAATTTGCTTTGTTCTGTTTGGAAAGGTGATTAAGAAATGGTATTAAGAAAAGCAAGTGAATTACAAAATGATACATAAGAATGGAACATTTATAGGTACACAAAAATATATGTTAAGTACCTCAAACAAAGTCTGCAAGTATACCAGAAGTACAGATAATTTTTTTTAATGTTTATTTATTTTAGAGACAGAGAGACAGAGCACAAGTGGGGGAAGGGCAAAGAGAGCCGGATACAGAATCTGAAGCAGGCTCTGAGCTGTCAGCACAGAACCCGGCGTAGGACTCAAACCCACGAACCATGAAATCATGACCTGACTTAGACACTTAACCGACTGAGCCACCCAGGTGCCCCAGAAGTCCAGATAATTTAAAGTGACTTGAATTACTTAAAAATAAGAATACATGTAGGAGGAATGTTACAGTATGTAAACTATCTCAATTTTAAAAAAGAATAAATCTAATTTGTAGAAATTTTAAATGTTACCAAAAAATTATGTTAAGCTTGGCTCTGAAGAGTCCATTCTGCTAGTCTTCTGGCAGTTTTCTGGGTTAGTCTGGAAAACCTCCAAAAGCATGGAGGTTAAAGAACACCCTACTAAAGAATGAATGGGTCAACCAGGCAATTAGAGAAGAGATTTAAAAATATATGGAAATAAATGAAAATGAAAATACAACAATTCAAACGCTTTGGGATGCAACGAAGGCAGTCCTGAGAGGAAAACACATTGCAATCCAGGCCTATCTCAAGAAACAAGAAAAATCCCAAATACAAAATCTAACAGCACACCTAAAGGAAATAGAAGCAGAACAGCAAAGACACCCCAAACCCAGAAGAAGAAGAGAAATAATAAATATCAGAGCAGAAATAAACAATACAGAATCTAAAAAAACTGTAGAGCAGATCAATGAAACCAAGAGTTGGTTTTTTGAAAACATAAACAAAATTGATAAACCTCTAGCCAGGCTTCTCAAAAAGAAAAGGGAGATGACCCAAATAGATAAAATCATGAATGAAAATGGAATTATTACAACCAATCCCTCAGAAATACAAGCAATTATCAAGGAATACTATGAAAAATTATATACCAACCAAGTGGACAACCTGGAAGAAATGGACAAATTCCTAAGCACCCACACACTTCCAAAACTCAAACAGGAAGAAATAGAAAACTTGAACAGACCCATAACCAGTGAAGAAATTGAATCAGTTATCAAAAATCTCCCAAGAAATTAAGAGTCCAGGACCAGATGGCTTCCCTGGGGAATTCTACCAGACATTTAAAGCAGAGATAATACCTATCCTTCTCAAGCTGTTCCAAAAAACAGAAAGGGAAGGAAAACTTCCAGACTCATTCTATGAAGCCAGCATTACTTTGATTCCGAAACCAGACAGAGACCCAGCAAAAAAAGAAAACTACAGGCCCATATCCCTGATGAATATGGATGCAAAAATTCTCAATAAGATACTAGCAAATCGAATTCAACAGCATATAAAAAGAATTATTCACCATGATCAAGTGGGATTCATTCCTGGGCTGCAGGCTGGTTCAACATTTGCAAATCAATCAATGTGATACATCACATTAAGAAAAAAAAAAGAAAAGAATCATATGATCCTGCCAATCGATGGAGAAAAAGCATTTGACAAAATTCAGCATGCTTTCTTAATAAAAACCCTTGAGAAAGTCAGGATAGAAGGAACATACTTAAACATCATAAAAGCCATTTATGAAAAGCCCACAGCTAATATCATCCTCAATGGGGAAAAACTGAGAGCTTTCCCCCTGAGATCAGGAACACGACAGCCATGTTCACTCTCACCGCTGTTATTTAACATAGTGTTAGAAGTGCTAGCATCAGCAATCAGACAACAAAAGGAAATCAAAGGCATCAAAATTGGCAAAGATGAAGTCAAGCTATCACTTTTTGCAGATAACATATTATACAAGGAAAACCCGACAGACTCCACCAAAAGTCTGCTAGAACTGATACATGAATTCAGCAAAGTTGCAGGATACAAAATTAATGTACAGAAATCAGTTGCATTCTTATACACTAATAATGAAGCAATAGAAAAACAAAATAAACTGATCCCATTGACAATTGCACCAAGAGTCATAAAATACCTAGGAATAAACCTAACCAAAAATGTAAAAGACCTATATACTGAAAACTATAGAAAACTTATGAAGGAAATTGAAGAATATATAAAGAAATGGAAAAACATTCCATGCTCATGGATTGGAAGAATAAATATTGTTAAAATGTCAATACTATCCAAAGCTATCTACACATTCAATGCAATCTCAATCAAAATTGCACCAGCATTCTTCTTGAAGCAAGAACAAGCAATCCTAAAATTTGTATGGCACCACAAAAGACCCCGAATAGCCAAAGTAATATTGAAGAAGAAGACCAAAGCGGGAGGCATCACAATCCCAGACTTTAGCCTCTACTACAAAGCTGTAATCATCAAGACAGCATGGCATTGGCACAAAAACAGACACACAGACCAATGGAATAGAATAGAAACTCCAGAACTGGACCCACAAAAGTATGGCCAACTAATCTTTGACAAAGCAGGAAAGAATATCCAATGGAAAAAAGACTGTCTCTTTAACAAATGGTGCTGGGAGAACTGGACAGCAACATGCAGAAGAATGAAGCTAGACCACTTTCTTACACCATTCACAAAAATAAACTCAAAATGGATAAAGGACCTGAATGTGAGAAAAGAAACCATCAAAACCCTAGAGGAGAAAGCAGGAAAAAACCTCTCTGACCTCAGCCGCAGCAATTTCCGACTTGCCACATCTCCAAAGGCAAGGGAATTAAAAGCAAAAATGAACTATTGGGCCCTCATGAAGATAAAAAGCTTCTGCACCGCAAAGGAAACAGTCAACAAAACTAAAAGGCAACCGACGGAATGGGAGAAGATACTTGCAAATGACATATCAGACAAAAGGCTAGTATCCAAAATCTATAAGGAACTCACCAAACTCCACACCTGAAAAACAAATAATCCAGTGAAGAAATGGGCAGAAAACACAAATAGAAACTTCTCTAAAGAAGACATCCAGATGGCCAACAGGCACATGAAAAGATGCTCAACATCACTCCTCATCAGGGAAATACAAATCAAAACCACACTGAGATACCACCTCACGCCAGTCAGAGTGGCTAAAATGAACAAATTAGGAGACTATAGATGCTGGAGAGGATGTGGAGAAACAGCAACCCTCTTGCACTGTCGGTGGGAATGCAAACTGGTGCAGACCCTCTGGAAAACAGTGTGGAGGTTCCTCAAAAAATTAAAAATAGATCTACCCTATGACCCAGCAATAGCACTGCTAGGAATTTACCCAAAGGATACCGGAGTGCTGATGCATAGGGGCACTTGTACCCCAATGTTTATAGCAGCACTTTCAACAATAGCCAAATTATGGAAAGAGCCTAAATGTCCTTCAACTGATGAATGGATAAAGAAATTGTGGTTTATATACACAATGGAAGACTACTTGGCAGTGAGAAAGAATGAAATCTGGCCTTTTGTAACAACGTGGATGGAACTGGAGAGTGTGATGCTAAGTGAAATAAGTCATAAAGAGAAAGACAGATACCATATGTTTTCACTCTTATGTGGATCCTGAGAAACTTAACAGAAGATGTTGGGGGAGGGGAAGGAAAAAAAAAAAGAGAGAGGGAGAGAGCCAAACCATAAAAGACTCTTAAAAACTGAGAATAAACTGAGGGTTGATGGGGGGGGTGGGTGATGGGCACTGAGGAGGGCACCTGTTGGGATGAGCACTGGGTGTTGTATGGAAACCAATTTGACAGTAAATTTCATATTAAAAAAAAATTATGTTAAAAAAACCTATTACCTTCTTACCTGGGGATAATTACTATTAATATTTGTCTCTTTCTTTCAATCAATATCATTAAATTTATGAAAAATTATTAATCATATTACATGTACAACTCTATTGTTTTTTACTTGTGTCTTCATGAACATTTTTCATGTCTTCTAAAACATAATTTATGGGGTACCTGGCTAGCTCAGTGGGTAGAACATGTGACTCACGATCTGGGGGGGTTGTGAGTTCAAGCCCACACTGGGTGCAGAAATGATTTAAAAATGAAATCTTTTTTTTTAATGTTTTATTCATTTTTGAGAGAGAGAGAGAGAGAGAGAGCAAGTGAGCAAGAATGCACATGTGAGTGGGGAGGGGCAGAGAGAGAAGGAGATGGAGAATTCCAAGCAGGCTCCTGCTGTCAGAACAGAGCCCATCACAAGGCTCAAACCCACGGACTGTGAGATCATGACCTGAGCCAAAATCAAGAGTCAGATGCTTAACCAACTGAGCCACCCAGATGCCCCTAAAAATAAAACCTTTTTTTTTTCTAAAAATAAAGTCTTAAAATAATAATTCCTAATGACTGAATCATTTGTATGTTACAGAAATTTATGTTGATATATTAGACTATAAAGTTTCCAATTTTTCTTCAGTTTCCATCGTTTCAATGATATGAGAGTTATCATTATGCATACATATCCTTAGTCATAAACAGTATGTATATGTTGATGTTCTCTTATATCCTTAAAATAAATTCTTGGAAATGGGGTTTCTGGTCAAAAAAAAGGAAAAAGAATATGTTCAAAGTTTTTGAGATTTATCATCAAACTATGTTCTATACTATCTGTAAAAACCAACAATCCACTTAAGTGGAATGATTGATCAAAAAGAAATTATTTCAGATTATTAAAATTAAAACACAACATCTTAAACTCCTTAAAACCTTAAATAATGTTGACCCCAGTTTGACATATACTGATAACCTCAGTACATCCAGACAGTAGCATATTTCACTTGGCAGAAGCAGTTACTGAATGGTAAATTAACACCTTTAGGAGATGACTCTATTAAAATAAAGTGAGGAAATGATAAGTCTATTTTACTGTCTAAAGAGCATATATAATTTATATACACACTTATAGCTTATAAAGACATCTACTCTTTAAAAACTGGGAGGGGTGCCTGGGTGGCTCAGTTGGTTAAGCATCTGACTTCAGCTCAGGTCATGATCTCAAGGTTCACGAGTTTGAGCCCCGCATTGGGCTCTGTGCTGACAGCTCAGAGCCTGGAACCTGCTTTGGATTCTGTGTCTCCCTCTCTCTCTGCCCCTCCCCTGCTCGCACTCTGTCTCAAAAATAAATAAACATTAAAAAAAAATGGGAAACTAAAACCCTAATTATAGTTATTATGTTTTATATAACTGAAAACAAGTGATTGAATAAATAAAAATGTCTGCTTTAGAAAAAGAATCACTATTCCCAAGGTATAAACAAATAACACTTTAATGAAAAGTTAGTTTTTTGTTAACTAATCTGTCACACAAATGTAATTTAACAAGAGATGTAGTCAATACTGGATATTCTGGCCAAAAATCTCTGAGAATGTGTTCTATGTGAATTTCCAGTTCGCCAATTACTCCCTGGTTCGTTAATATTCACTACTTCTGAAAAATGTAAATTGACAAGGTGGGGTTCTACTTACTACTCTGAACTGTTCTAATTTTTGGTTGCCTTTGATAAAAAAAGGGCATTCTTTGTCGCCTGTTCGGTGACCATACCGCTTACAACGCCAGCCTAAAAACAAAGAAAAAAGGAAATATTTCTGTAAGTAACAGTTTCATTTAATGAAGATGAAGAATCAGTACATCATATTAAAGTTTTTCTTCATTAAACTCCAATTCTAAAAGCAAATGCAATGACTGGATGAACCATGTACAATCCTAGAAAATAAAGGGAAACTGATTACTTCCCAAGCATCCTTTAATCGTGTAGCTTTGGGAGTAAATATTACCTCACCAGGTAAGTATTAAGCAATCCAGTGTAAAAGTATTGTGAAGAGTGAATTTTTTTTTGTCTGTAGCTTACTGTATTTTTCAAAGAGAAGGTCTTTTCTATTCATCAAGTGACTCTGATCCTCATTTACAATTTCAGACACTAGAGCAAATAGCTTCTTTCTCTGATTGAATCAAAAACTGTACAATCCCTCCCCTTTAATTAAACCAAATCACAAATTATCTTAAAATGTTAATTTCATTAGCACTCTAATATGGCTTCACCTGCTGAACAGGGAAATTGTCCTTTGTAAAAAGTATATTATTTAGAAGCAGACAGCTGTGATGAGGAATGGGGAAGAAACACAGTAAGAAAATACATACACATGTTCCAGGACAACAGAGGGAAGTACACAACTTCGTGGAATTTTAGTAACTATGGACATGGTATCAGGCATTGAGATATAGGGAAAATGAAGTGGTGAACAAAGCAGGAATGGGTGAGATGCTTATTATTTCTCTCACCTGGTCCTCTTAGAACCATCTAGATTTGAGGTAAATCAGGAAGTCATATGAGAACAGTGAGTTAAATGTTTGGACATTAAGCAACTCCAACCAAGGAAGTCAGGAAGCAGGTAAAGGGATTACAGCTAAGATCAGCCAGGTTTGCTTCATGCTGACAGCTACTAAAAGCGTGAAGTGAATGAGAAGGGAAGTTTTTCCTTTTTAATTTTGAGGGCTGGAGGCAGGAAACCATTGAAAAAAAGTGAAGTTTGGAGATTCTTTATTGATTGCCTCCGAGCTGTCCCTGTCTTTCATTAACTCTCCTAATTAATTTAAAATTCAGGAAAGAAGGACTATACTCCTTCAAACCAAAGTCTTTTTTTGTGTTCAAAATTGTCGTATCATTAAAGGAAAGGTGATTCTTGCTATTCAAAATGTGGTCATGGACAAGCAAAATCAGCAACACATGGGAGATTGTTAGAAATGTATACTGTTAGGTCCACCCCAGAAATACTGACACACATTAGAATTTTAAAGGATTAACTGGTGATTTATAGACATGTTAAATTTTGAAAACCACTGTTCTAGATAACACTACAATCAACAAAATCAATGAAAATATGTACATGTACATGTGTCTTTCATCCTGTCTGGGAGGAGTCCAAATTTTGTGGGGCCTGAGTTTAAATTATGGGTTTGTGGAAGGGGGCTCTTTAGAAAGAAAAATACCTTGCCTTGGCAAATTTTGCAAAATCATATGACCGTATCAACACATCACTGGAACTTCTGCAGGTCCTTGAAAATCACAAGTGAGTAAAACTGGCTCTGGTCCCAACTCTGACACTTATTTTCCAAGTCAATGTACATAGCCATAAAATGGTAATTGAAATGTAAGTAACTACCTCATAAAAGAGAGCAGTGGTTTTCAAACTTAAAAAAAAAAAAAAAAAAGCTGTAGACTTCTGGGTAAAGATGACAGACTAAATACATTTACCTGTTTTCACTCCCTTCCTGACAAGTCATAAAAATGAAAATGAAGAGAATTCTTTCCAAGGGGAATAAGCCAAGAAGCACTTCAAGAATGGCCAAGTGACAGCCTCCATAAAAGCACTGAAAATAGTTGCAAATTTGCCCACATCAATTTACTTGAAACCCTGTAAATTAATCAAAGGTTTGCCACAATCTGAGGACCATTAATTCAAGAAAAGCTAGTGAAGTTTGGTAAGAACAGAAGGGTTTCTGGTATTTTAACCAGGCCTACTCCCAACCCTCTCTCCTGATTGCCAGAATAATCTTGAAAACTAGCAGCCTTGCAACCATGACAACTATGAAAAGCAGCAATCCTGCACTCTCAATGGGGTAAGGCCAGGTTTTGAGTCTCTCAAAAATCCCTAACCTCAAAGCACAGAGCCACACTGGCAGGGTGTTGTTGCTATTTAACCAGTCATGTAGTTTACTCTACAGTAAAAGCCCAATCCCTCAGGATATTTGTTGAAAACAATTACCTGCAATTGTTTAATATCACAGCTCCCAACAGCTGTGATATGGATAAATAAGAGCCGAGCTAAAAATTTTAATGATCCAGGTAATGAGATGTCCACAGAGGGCTTTTAAAAATTCTGACACAATCCTGGGAAGCTAGAAGGCTGTGCACATGTGCCAACATTTATTTTGGTTTTTTTTCTTTTTAAGTTTTTTAAATGTTTTATTTATTCTTGAGAGAGAGAAAAGAGAGAGATAGTGCATGAATGGGGGAGGGGCAGAGAGCGAAAGAGACACAGAATCCTAAGCAGGCTCCACGCTTTGAGCTGTCAGCACAGAGCCTGATGCAGGGCTTGAATGCACAAACCGGGAGATTATGACCTGAGCCAAACCTGGATGCTTAGCTGACTGAACCACCCAGGTGCCCGTTTTTTTGATAGTAGCCATCCTAACAGGTATGAGGTTGTATTTCACTAATTACTGATGCTGAGAATCTTTCCATGGGCTTACTGGATACCTGTATATCTTCTTTGGAGAAATGTCTATTCAAGTCCTTTGCCAAATTTTAATCAGGTTGTTTCTTTGTTGTTTTTAGGAGTTCTCTATATATTATAGATATAATCCCTTATTAGATATATGATTTACAAATATTTTCTCCCATTCTGTTAGTTGGCTTTTTACTCTTTTGCTAATGTCTTTTATTCACAAAATTTTGTGGTTTTCATGAAGTCAAATTTGTCTGTTTTTTCTATTGTTGGCTGTACCTTTGGTGTTTCATCCAAAAAATCATTACCAAATCCAATTTTGTGCAGCTTTGCCCTGTTTTCTTCTAAGAGATTTTATAGTTTTAGATACTATATTTAAGTCTTTGATCCACTTACAGTTAAATTTTATGTATGATATTAGATAAGGACCCAACTTCATTCTTTTGCAAGAGGATGTCAAGTTTTTTTTTAAAGACTGCTCTTTCCCCATTTAATGGTCTTGGCTCCACCAAAACAAGAAATTAAAACAACAAAGATGAGTCAACATATAGGAAAACAGGAAATTCAAGACAAGAAAGAAGCTAAGGGAAACTGCAGAATGAGTGTCTTAGTTCCGGCTCCCATAATATAGAGTGGGTCACTTACACAATAGGAATTTGTTTTCTCATAGGCTAGGGACTGGAGATCTAAAATCTGGGTGCCAAAAGAGTTGGTTTCTGATGATTACTGTCCTCCTGGCTTGCAGACAGCTGTATCCTCTCCTGGTGTGTCCTTACACAGTAGAAAGAGAGCAAGCTGTCTGGTCTCTTCTTAAAAGGAACTCATCAGGGGCGTCTGGGTGGCTCAATCAGTTAAGCCTCCGACTTCAACTCAGGTCGTGATCTTGTGGTTTGTGGGTTTGAGCCCCGCGTCGGGCTCTGTGCTGACAGCTCAGAGCCTGGAGCCTGCATTGGATTCTGTGTCTCCCTCTCTCTGTGCCCCTCCCCCCTCACGCTGTGTCCCTCTCTCCTTCAAAGATAAACATCAAAAAAAAAAAAAAAAGGAACTAATCATATCATCAGAGGCACCCTCAATACTTTATCCAATCCTAATTACCACTCAAAGGTTCTATCTCCAAATACCATCCTATTGGGGATTAGGGCTTCAGCATAAGAATTTATGGAGGGACACAAACATTCAATTCATAACACAAAGTGAGGCGTGCCTAAGTGCCTCAGTTGGTTAAGTGTACAACTCTTGATTTCAGCTCAGGTCATGATCTCGTGGTCCTAAGATTGAGCCCTTGTCAGCTTCCATACTGGGCGTGGACCCTGCTTAAGATTCTCTCTCTCCCTCTCCCCTGTTCGCTCTCTCTCAAACAAACAACACAAAGTGAAGGGAGATTCCTGGATGATAAGCATGGGAGCAACCATTTTCAGAAGAATGTAATTAATACAATGTCTCAGGCATTTAGAGATCTTAAGATTCAATCTTTAGAACAATTTGAGACTGAGTAAAAAGAAATCAGTACGTGGAAACCAAAAACAATAATAATAAAACACATGCACATAACACACACCAAAAACAAGATAACTGTTAATCTGGGGCGGGAGGGAGAGGGAATTATTCAGGATGCATAAAGGAAAAGTAATCACTTTACTACATGACTCAGCTCTGAACATAATTATAATAAAGTAAGTACCCAGGATTATCTAACCAAAATTATGAAAAAACTATTTTGGGGAAGATGTGATATAGTAAGGGTACATATGTGTAATAAGAGCTAAATTCTCATCTTCCATTGTATGATGTTAACAGATACCACCTAAACCTGAAAAATCAATGCAATGTAAATGTGATCTTAGGCATATGAAGATAAATACCAAAATAACCAACTAAAAGAGCTAAAAGTGGGAATGGAGAAAAAGAGACTGGGAACTATTTTAATTATGTGCATGAAGAATCTTTGTACAAACAAATGTCTTTAAACGGCAGCAGTACCCTTTCTTCAAATACCAAATACCACTTAAGCTGGACGAAGGTGTTGCGGCTCTGGTGGGGTGGGGGCGTGCACACACAGCACTCCTGCTCTGGACACCCACCTCAGGTCACATGGATGAAACCTTAACACCACTGATGGGGGGGGGGGGTGCAAAGGACTGAGGCAAGACACAAAGGGATCTGCCCCCTCCAATGTATCCCAATGTACCTCCTTGTCCCTCCTGGCATTTCTACAACAGAGTATCCTTTCTGTTACTTGAATATTACCAAGGAGTGTACTCCAAAGGCAGCTACAGTCCTGTGGGCAACCACTGCCCTTGGGAGTCAGAAGCCCTGGAGTCAAAGCCCTGCTCTGCCTCTTAGACACTCACTAACATACGCAGCTCGGCTTCCTTAACTATGAAACAGACATCACGCCTTGGCTTAACAGGTCTCGGTGAGGGAAAAAAAAAGAGGTAAACACACTCTGTGAGTCGTAATATATAACTTGTGTGTACTGAGGAGTGTTACCTGAAACTCTCCCATACTCACACTGCATAACTTTGACTTCTTTCCCGAGTGGCATCCAAAGTCCTTTAGTTGGTGCGTGAGCCAGAAATTCCCTGGCATGTTCGTTGCCTGGTACATCTGGTATACAGTCTTCCGGCTTAGTCTCATCTTCCTAAAAAAGGAAACAACATGTACACGACGTGGCAAAAGAGCACTGGAATTCTCTCCTACCTGCTTCAGAACACAGCACTGCCTGGCTTTCACATGGGCTGGACATGCCCACGTCATCCTGTTACCCTCTCCAGTACTAGAAAGACAAATTATACCTGACACAAAAACCAGAAATAAACATACCAGAAGGACTATATCATGAAAACAAAGTAGTTGTTCTTAGAGAAAGGTTACTAGTAAAGCAGAAATCTGCCCTTCATATAGGAATGATCTGTGAGCTCCAAATTCTAACGTAAATCAGATTTAAAGATCTAAAAAAGGTTCCATGACCACAAAATCTTAGTGGAATGAGGCAAGGTGTAACAAAGTAGGGGCACCTGGCTGGCTCAGGAGATGGAACATGCAACTCTTGATCTCGGGGTTGAGGTTTGAGCCCCACGTTGAGTGTAGAGATTACTTAAAAACAAAATTTAAGGGGCATCTAGGTGGCTCAGTCACTTAAGCATCCGTCTTCAGTTCAGGTCATGATCTCACGGTTTGTGAGTTCGAGCCCTGTTTCAGCTCTCTGCTGTCAGCACGGGGCCTGCCTCAGATCCTCCGTCTCCCCTCTCTCTGCCCCCCGCCTCCTCTCAAAAATAAATAAATGTTAAAAAGAAAAAAATTAAATTAAAAAAATATAAATTTGCCTGGCTGTTTCACTTGCTTAAGCATGTGACTCTTTGTTTTGGCTCAGGTCATGATCTAATGGTTTGTGGGTTCAAGCCCTGCATCGGGATCTGGGCTGACAGCGTGGAGCCTGCTTCAGATCCTCCCTCTCCTTGTCCCTCCCCTGTTCTTGTGTGCATGCTCTCTCTCGCTCTCTCTGAAAATAAATAAACTTAACATATGTATGTATAACACATATACATATATATACGTATATGTGTATGTACATATATATTTCAAGAATTAAAACAGGATTATCTAGAATAAAAATGTTATGTTAAAATAGCTTATTATAACTTGAAGACCATTGTCATGTTTTCTAGTCACACACATGCTATCTATATCTGTGAGTTGCATATTCACCACTGAATATATGCATTTACAATTAAAGAGGGTTTTTTTTCAGTTTCCATGAATATTTAATCTATAACAGAAGAACATTTTCTAAAACTCTTTTAATTTAAAATTTTTTAATATATATTTTTTATTTTAGGTAGGCCCCACCCCTAACGTGGGGCTTCAACTCATGACCCTGAGATCAAGAGTCTCATGCTCTACTGACTAAGCCAGCCAGGTGTCCCTAGAAATCTTTTCTTTTATTTGAAAGTGAGCATGCATAAGGTTGTTCTGGCCTCTAAAGAGCCCTGTAAGTCTCACTCTCACAGACACAGGACAACATGGCCAGGTTGGCAGGAGGTGGTAGGGGGTGTCCTGCACCAGGGGCTGGACTAGAGGAGTTTCCAGTCTCCACACAGACTATTGTTCTCTGAGCTGACACTCAGGAAACCAGCAGTGAGTGGGTCAGAGATGGAGCAGAGCGGTGAGAAGATGCAGCCACAGCAGGAGACAGAGAAGGGGACCGATTGCTGAGGAACATGTGGGCCTGCCACCGTTTCTTAGGGAACAGTCACACGGTTGATTACATTTCTACAAAGACACAGGCTGGAGACACAAAGCCCAAAGTGTATGGACTGACTGGCATCTGCAGGGAGAAGCAGGGTTATGAGAAAAGATGTTCCAAACCTTATATAACAGTTTTTCATAACAAGTTACTGAGTCTGAGCACTGAGTCAAATATGTCTGAGAGAATAACCAAAGGTACAAACTTCACACTGACCTTGATAAGCCCCGGAGGAGGTTTCTCATAACTAGAAAGGAAAAGAAAAACTGCCGTCAATCATGTTAACAGGAACACAATACGTTTTAATGAGCAAAAAGCAACTAGAGGTCAAAATGAAAAGAATATCTTTAGTAAAACCTTAAAACTGCATTAGATCTAAAGCAGTCAGTAAAATACGCCCAGCAGTCAGAGATCTTATATAAGTAAACTGATGCTACACCACACCCTGCAGAGATCTAGAACTAAAATTCACTGAAATGGTAACTTGGTGTCTGAGCACAATGAATTTATTTTCGAAGAAGAGAAAGCAAGAGATTGCAGGTGAAATGTGTGGGAAGACCTAAGAGCTAATCATGCTTCCAGACTGTCACGGTTGTCAGGTTATTTACCTACCATAACTTCCACTTACTCAGCATGGAGGCTCATGTGGGGAAGGCTGAGGAATCTGTTCTAACCTGGATGGAGGCAGTGCAGGGGGGCAGGAACAAAACTGGAGGGAAGGGCCTGTTGCAGGGGATGGAGGCGATGGTGATCTGTCCTAGAGGCTTCCTTTCCCATATCCCTGCAGCTCTCAGTTCAAATCCTGCCCACTCACCCTGCCCGCAGAGTGAGCCATCCATTCCTCAGTTCTGACAGCCCTCTGTGCCCATACTGACCTCACTGGACTCGGGGTGTAGGACCCCTGCATGGTGCCTGGACGACATTCTTTACTGAATGCTGCTAGAGCAAGCAGATGTATGATGTGTGGGAATGTACGTTCCCTTGGAGCTCACAGACTCCCAAGGGTCCTAAGGGTACATACGCATCGTGTCTATGCTCGCAATTCATTTTCACTTCCTATCACTCTGCCGAAGTGCCCCAGAAGGGTTCTGGATTCCAAATCTGGAAAATCAACACCAAATGCTCATGTTCATTTTTAAGTACTGACACACTACTAGCTATAACACACACTGCGTGGGTATTTATTTGGCTTTTAACTGTGAATGTTGATAGGACCAAAAGCAAAAATAAGAATGAAAAAAAGAAACATGATAACCAAATATCCTGGGTCTATTCAACGCCTGCAAAACACATTTTACTGAAGATATCTGGCCATAGCAGCTAGCTAGTTTAAAACCGTGAAGACTCCAAAAGTTGTAAATGTGAATGCTTTAACATTGCTGCACCCAAATGGTGAAGCAAGGGTGACTAATTAAATTTTCTATAATGAATATGTATTACTTTTATCAACCGATAAACACTGATAAATCTTAGAAGAGTGAATTAGATACTGATATGGAACAATTTCCATTATAGTTTTAAGTAAAAAAAAAAAAAAAAAGGTAGGGGGAGGGCAGAGGGAACAAAACAGTGTATTTGGTAAGCTTCTATTTGTGTGTATGGGAAAAAGGAGACTATATGTGGCCACGTGCATGCGATGTGCCTGCGCACACACGCACACACACCAAGTTACCTCTACAAGGATATCTAAGAAATTGGTTACATGCCTGCCTGTAACCAGGGAAAGGAACTAAGGTTCATTAATGGCAGAGACCTGTGTTTCACTGTATTCACACCTACATGTACCAACCTACAAAATGCTTTTTAACTGCAAAAGAAAAGTGGTATCAGTGGTATCTACAGCAATGTTGGTATTAGCCCAGGTTAATGTATCTCTGAGAGAAAAACCAAAGATAAGTTGGAACTAAGAAAGAAAAATGGTGCCAAAAATATGCTATTAGGAGTTCATATCAGCTATAGAGTTATATAGGCTGCATTTCTCTTTTAACAATGCTGTTTCTGTAATTGTTTCAGGAACATAATCCCCACCCTAGCCCTAACCAACTTGATAGTTTCCTCCCACAAAAAGGGAGCAGGTACAATAGGCAAAACTAAATTTGATATTCAGGTAATATTAAGTGTTCAACATAAAAACTTGCTCCCTGTCGAAGTAACCAATCAATTATTGTCCCAGGCATGTTGCTAGGTACTAGAAGGGAGAACTAAGAGCATAACGATATAACTAGTTACATCCAAAAAAACACATAAAATGAAAAGTACTCTCATAAGTATCAATAGCTCTTTATAACTGCCCTGATAAAAGGAGATGGTCTATCTTTTTGGAGTATAAGACCCCAAAGTCTAGTAGAAGTATTTTTCAGTTCCAAATCAGCTGAATGAGAATCCTGTAGAAGTGAAGCAAGGCAGAGCAGAAACTTCACAGGCTTTGGAGGTAAAAACCTTTGAATTATGATTCATTCTCACTGTGTACTTGGGGCATGTTACTTAACCCCCAGAGCCTCAACTTCCACATGGGTGAACATATCACACCATACACTTCACAATGCTGGCTTTTGTCCCTTCTGTTGAAGACAAGTCCATGCTCTCAAGAGCTTCATGAAGCACCTCAAGACTGGAGGGAGCATTAACATTAACAGAGGCCGAGATCTGGACCAGCAGAGGTAGAAGAAAACAACGTGCCAGGTGGTAAATGACAAATGCCAGAAGACTATTCTAGAGCTTTTCTGACCAGACAGAGGAGGATCTGCCCCATGAAGATTACATAGTAAACAACTAGGCATGAATAGACTTAGCTTTTTAGGTGTGCTACAGTTATTTTCCAAAGCAAATGCTTAAAATATTTTCAAACACAAAGTGGTGGCATAACCTAGCAAGAACAATGTAAATCTGCACAAACTGGGGAAATGATACAGTTCATCTGCAGTCATTCATTAGAAATATTGATGCAAAGAGACCAGGGGCGCCCGGGTGGCTCAGTGGTTGAGTGTCCGACTTTGGCTCAGGTCATGATCTCCCAGTCCCTGAGTTAGAGCCCCGCGTCTGGCTCTGTGCTGGCCGCTCAGAGCCTGGAGCCTGTTTCAGATTCTGTGCTCCCTCTCTCTCTGACCCTTCCCCATTCATGCTCTGTCTCTCTCTGCCTCAAAAATAAACATTAAAAAAAAAAAAAAAGAGACCAAAGGGAATTTGGTGGTACAGTCTATGAACCCAATAATCCAGTAACACCTCCTTTGAGCCACAAGAGTTGTACAAAAACAACAGATGGCCAAACGCAAATCCAAATTCCTGAAAAATATGTAATTGTTATTGCCAAGATGAAAAGGAGTGTGATGGAACTACACATTGTGAAATCTATTATTAGCAATGACATTCCCTAAAAAAAGTCAATTTACAACTGTTTTCACAAATTTAAAGGAAGGTAGTTGATGGCTGAAGGGTCCCATTGAAAAGAGCAGGCCAGCCTCCAACAACGCAATGCATTTTGTGTCAAAGGATTAATTACAAAGGATTTGACTCCTTTGAAGACGTTTCTTTACATGATCATCTTAGTACAGGTAACAGAAGTGCCTGAAAGAAAAACGTGTCATTTATTGAATAACTCAGGGAACAGCAAACTTATGTTTGCCTTCTGGAGCTCATTACAGAGTGACAATCACAGAAAAGCACCGAAAGGCCATAAATGCACCTCCCCCTCCCACCTGATGTTTCCATCTCCTCTACAACCTGCCCTTCTCCCACAGCCATGGGCACTCTCCTCGAACCCGCCGGAGCTGGCCTTGCACGGGGCCTCTTGAAGTCAGGCCACGCTGACCAGCAGGAACGGGAGACCCCGGTCCTCATTCTTTCTGCTCAGCTGGAACCGGCCTCTTCGTAGCCCCCACCCTTCATGCTGCTCAAAATCCTCAGGACTAAAGAGAACAAGTCTCCACGCTCTTCCACCTGACAGCCACCTTCGGAATCTTCAGGGACAGTCCGTCACCCCATTCTCCGGCCCTCCCCTCCGGGCCGCACGAACGGTACAGGACGGCTGGTTCTCGTCCCTCCTTCGCAGTAGATGAAGAGAATGCGGATTTGACCCGGTCCACCGGGGGCCCTCTGAACCGACACCGTGAAAGGGCACGACCGCAGCGCTCACTGCACTTGGCCGCGCGTTCAGTCCCCAATTCGCGCCCGAGCGCTTACTAAGTGCCGCCGGATCCGCCGCACCCGCCCCGCCGAGCCCCGGCCGCACGCCGACCTCGCGCGGGGGACTAGAGCCCGCGCTTCCCCTGCCGGTCCCGGCCGCTCGGCGCGCGGGGGGAACGGCCCTTCCCTCCCCGCGGAGGCGCCACTGGAAGTCGGGCGGCCGCGCCGCGCGGGGCCGGAACTGGCGGTCGGCTTGGCCGGGGTCCCGCTGCCCGCGCCCGGGTCCCCCGGGGACCCAGCCTCACGCGCCCCCGCGCCACCCCGACCGCACGCCTCGCGGAGGAGCGCGGGCGGCGCGGACTCACAAGGACTCCAGGTGCTTGAGCTGCTGCAGCTGCTGCGCGTCGTGCCGCCGCCGCTTCTGCTCTCGGCGCCGCTGCAGCTCCTGCTCGGCCGACTCCCGCGGCCGCCGCGCGCCTCCGGCTCGCGCGTCGTCACGCCCGGGCCGGGAAGACATCGCGGCCCGCGCGGCTGAGGCGACCCGCGGCACGCCTGAGGCGCCTGAGGCGGCCGAGGCAGCGAAGACGGCACTTCCTCCGCGCCGCGCCGCGCCGCGCCCGGGCCGGCCCCGCAGCGCCCCCTCCCGCCGTCCGCCCGGGCAGCGCCCTCCGTCTCCGCCGAGGCCTCCCGGTCCCCGCCTCCCGCCAGGCCCGCCGGCCACCTCCCCGGGCCGCGGTCCCAAGTCGGCTCTCGGAGCTCCGCGAGCCCGCTGCCTGACCGGCCGGTGCCGGAGTTCGGCGCGCGACCCCTGGCGGTGGCGGCCAGGCGGGCGGAGGAGGCCTGCGGGGCAGCCGGCAAGCCCCGCCCCCTGGACCCTGGGAGCGGGTGCGAAGTGATTTTGTAGTCCCGGGTGGGATTAGACAATGAGCGCTGCTCCCACGTGGTGCTGGGATTCAAACAGCTTTGAAGAAAGCAAGACTCTCCATAGAAATTCTCTAATTTTCCGGAGCATGGTTAAAACATAGCGTACAGTGTATTTAGACGTTTGGGTGCTGGGTGAAAAGCTGTATATACTGAGCGCTTTTTATGTGTTGGTCATTGAGCTAAACCCTTAAAAACGAGTGATTTAATCTTTAAAAACCAATTGCTGTTATTACCCTTGTAGATAGGAAGGAGCCCAGGAAGTTAAATAACATGCACAGGCAATAAGTCGTGGAGCCAGGATGCAAAGTGTTAAGTGCTTAACTAGGTTGCATTTTGAAAATGTGTCTGATACGTGAAGTTATGGTAATTGTTTTAGCTTTAACATAATGGAAGAAACCACAACGGAAGTAAAAGTAACAGCATAGGGGATATATCCCTCAAATGTGGTGTTCAATATAGTTAATACTGAAAATATATGAAGAGTGCCTTCATATTTATTAGAGAAAATCCAAATAAACAAAGGCTATGAACACAAACACATGTTACACTGATTTGTCCATTTGTCCCATAACTTGGAAATCAGGTTTCCCTTGAGAGGGAAAAACTGGTACCTATACCAGTCCAGCTGTTGATGTAAGCTACCTGGCCCAATAAGTACCCTGTAAATACCTTGCAAGGCATCTTCATCTAGTCAAGAATATTGTCTAAGGAAGAGATGTGACTGAGAAACAAAGAAAGTGTAACTTAATCGTGTTACAGAAGGAAGATGGTCTCTAGAACCTAGAAAAAGAGAACCAAGATAAAATAATCAGGTAGTGTTTATCCAGTATTGTCCACTAAAGACACAAATTATATAAACACACATGAATGTTCTGATCACTGGAGAAATACCCACCATGTGGAATAAGGCATGAAATTGACCAAACGTGGCCTCATCTCTTTTTTTAGTTGAAGTGTAGTCGACATACAATATTATATTAGTTTCAGGAGTACAACATATTGACTCAACATTTATGTACATTAAGAAATGTTTAGGGGCACCTGGGTGGCTCAGTCGGTTGGGCGTCCGACTTCACCTCAGGTCATGATCTCGCAGTTGGGAGTTCAAGCCCCGCGTCAGGCTGTGTGCTGACACAGCCTGGAGCCTGCTTTGGATTCTGTGCCTCCTTCTCACTCTGCCCCTCCCCGACTTGTGCTCTGTCTCTGTCAAAAATAAATAAATGTAGAAAAAAAAAAAGAAATGTTTAGGGGCACCTGGGTGGCTCAGTCGGTTGAGCATCTGACCTTGGCTCAGGTCATGATCTCACAGTTGGTGAGTTCAAGCCCCTCATTGGGCCCTGAGCTGACAGCTGGGAGCCTGGAGCCAGCTTCAGATTCTGTGTCTCTCTCTCTCTCCTTCCCCCGCTCATGCTCTGTCTCTCTCTCTCTGTCAAAAATAAATAAACACTAAAAAATTAAAAAAAAAATGTGTATCTTGATACTTGTTGTTACCATCTGTCACCATGCAAAGTTATGGCAATATTATTGACCATATTCTGTGTGCTGCACCTTTCATCCCTGTGACTTATCTTATAGCTGGAAGTTTGTGCCTTTTAATCCCCTTCACCTATCTCACCCATCCCCCTATCACTCCCCTCGAGCAACCGCCAATCTGTTCCCTATTACACTGTTTCTGTTTGTTAGGTTTTTGTGTTCTAGATTCCACATGTTCGAGAAATCATGGTATTGTCTTTTTCTCTCACTTATTTCACTTAGCATAATACCTCTAAGTCCATCCATGTTGTCGAAAATGGCAAGATTTCATTCCTTTCTATGGTTAAGTGATTTCACTGTATGTATGTAACACATCTTCTTTATCCATTCATCTATGGATAGACACAGGTGTTTCCATATCTTGGTTGTCATAAATAATGCTGCAAAAGTTGGCCCTATCTTAGGGAAATACCTTTCAAGACTAGCTAAGCTCCTCTGCTCTGATTCCATTCCCACCCAACAACATCCTGACAGTATATTATACCAGATCCTAATATGAGGAGAAAGGTGTTTTTGTCAGATTTGAGTACTGGGGTGAGTAGAAAGGTAGTTCTCCTACTGTAGATCAATAACTTGACATTGAAATTTGTAATTTAATATCTTATGACTATAGTTATTGTGGCAAATGGTATTATTCAAGTCACCTACAATAATCTCTCCCATGTCACTTGTTTTCTACAAATGACCTTGATACTCTTCCCATGGAGAGGTGGGGTCTATGCCCCTTCCCTTGAATCTAGACCAACCTTAGTGATTTGATTGTAACCAGTAGAAAGTAGTGGAAGTGATTGCCTCATCATTGTAAAGATTAGGTCAGAAAAGATCGGATTGTTTCCACTTGGTTCTTGTTGAATATGTGCTCCTAAAGCCTTAAGAAATGTAAGCTGTTCAACTGCCCTGAAGCCACCATACTGTGCTGAAGCCCAAGTTAACTCATGAGGAGAGATCACATGAAGCGATCTTGAGACTCAATAAACAGAGGAATGCTAGGCCACACCCCTAGTCAGATGAGTCCATGGTACATAGCAGAGTAAATCCAAGCGTCTCACACCAACAAAGCTGAAGCAGAATTGTTCCTCCCCTCCTCAAGAAGCCTTGTTGAGGGGCGCCTGGGTGGCTCAGTCGGTTGAGCGTCCGACTTCAGCTCAGGTCACGATCTCGCGGTCCGTGAGTTCGAGCCCGGCGTCAGGCTCTGGGCGGATGGCTCAGAGCCTGGAGCCTGCTTCCGATTCTGTGTCTTCCTCTCTCTCTGCCCCTCCCCCGTTCATGCTCTGTCTCTCTCTGTCTCAAAAATAAATAAAACGTTAAAAAAAATTAAAAAAAAAAAAGAAGAAGCCTTGTTGATGGCCAAGCTATGCTCCTAAATTAAAAAAAAAAAAAAAAAAAAGGAAGAAGGAAAAGATAAAAATAAAAGACATCAAATGTTCTCCAACCATAACCGGTGATCTTATAGCAATCCAGCAAATAATCTGAATACCTTGGGATATACTTCTAGGCAGAAACCAATTGGGTTGGGTTTCTGTCACTTGCAATCGAAGGAATCACGACTGATTCAAATATTTGCTTAACCCAATGATTTGATCTCTCCCTGTAAGGTGGTGCTAGGGGAGATGGATACAAGAAGATCCAGGGATTGATAGTGCCACTTTAGCAATTATCAATCAAGACTCTTTGGAAAATACCAACAGATCAAAATCCAAATCAAACTGTTTTAGGGGGAAAAAATGAAGGAATTTATTGAGTCATATATGTCAAATGTCATGGGGTTGAACTTCAGGAATGGCTACATGTAAGGGCTGAAATATTATCATTAACAGCTTCTCTCTCTTCACTTTTCTTTTGTATTGCTTCGATTTCATGTTGTTTCTCTCACTGTGGGGACAAAGATGGCCACTAATTTAGCAGCCCCAGATGAAAGAAACTTTCTCAGTTCCAATAAGACGTCCGTGTATTATACTCATTGGCTTGGTAAGGATTATGTAGCTGTTATGGAAACGGTCACTGTGATCAAGGAGATGTAGTACTCTGGCCAAACCAGTGTCATACACCCACCTTAATTCACAGGGGCAGGATTAACAGACTGGGAAGGAGAGTTCCTCAAAGTGAAATCAAGGTTCTGTTAACAAGGGAGAGAGAGAGAGAGAGAGAGAGAGAGAGAGAGAGAGAGAGGAAAGGGATTCTGGACAGGGAAAAATAGCAGATGTACAGTTCAGTAATCTGACAGCCTCTCCCAATACCACCTCCTAGTCTAAATTCTAGGCATCTCTGTTTGATGATTAACATGTTAGAACTTATAAAGCAGTGAAAATCTTTTGATCCTTCCCTCTATGCGAGTCTGGGTTCTTTGTGTATTTTGACACCAGACAGAATTTTCCTGGTCATTAACCCAGTGTGATATGCAGGGTGTTGCAGTCACTTCACAAAGGCCTGATGGACCCCCATCCACCCAAAACTGGTTCACTGTCAAGACTGATGATGCCACAAATG
Source organism: Acinonyx jubatus (assembly GCF_027475565.1). Lineage (NCBI taxonomy): Eukaryota > Metazoa > Chordata > Mammalia > Carnivora > Felidae > Acinonyx > Acinonyx jubatus. Next base: position 44,778,110 of record NC_069383.1, on the reverse strand, counting down.
CATCAAGAAAGTAGGAAGAAATTTGTTATTCACATATTGATACTTTCTGGAAGAGCAGTTCAGACACCTAAGCTAGTCCAAAAATGACTTCAGCAAAAGTAAGGTGACTGGCCCTGGGTTTTATTGTGTTTAGGGGGTGACACTGGGTGAGTGTTCAACCCCACACACAGCCCAAGACTGTGTAATTTGAACTCCCCACCCCCACCCTGGTGCCACTTGGACTTTCCTAACAGCTCACCCACATGTGGGCCAGAAGCGGAAAGTGGAGATGAGGCTTGAAAATTGTCAGTGGTCAGCATCAAAACTGGAGTCAGATGCTTTATTACACAGCACCACCTGTCAGACTCAGTCCTGTTTCCTCGTTGTGATGATAGACTCAACGTAGTAGCATCTCATTCATTAACCAGGGAAACAAACAGGAATTCTTTCCCTATTGCTTATAATTCTAAAACATTATTCTTACCTTTCCCCCATTATTTGCGCCTGTAGAATCTGGAGGGGTGTGCAGGTACAGTTTTTTTCCAGAAAGAAAGTAAAGTGATTATTGCCCAAACATGAATATGTAGGGAGTCAGCCTTCACTTTGTACTAAAGCACTTAACCCAGGTGAGAGATGCTTTATTTGCATTCCCTCCCTGCTGTACCCCCTGCCTCAGTTTTTTGTAACCAAGTTTTTTGTATCCTAAGATACCATATTCATTCTCAAGGCCAGCCAAAGGGCCTCAGTGTGGGCCCAATTGTGGAGGGGTGGCTGCTGACTCTGTTTTACTGGTTATGTGTTAAGCCTTCCAGACTAGAACGATGTTAGAAAGACTGGACTTTCTCCTGCTTATATCGATCACCTTTCGCAGCATAGCTTTGATGCCATTATTTTGCTCACAAGGTGTATTATTTTACCTACCTATTTTTTGCCAGAAGAATCTAGATGAGTTTATTGTCATTCAAATAATTCATAGAAAAAGGAATGTAGCGATAGGTTCAGGGTAGTATGAAAAGAACCTGCAGGTTTGGAGATGTTGCTCTATTTATATCAGAGAGGAGGCTCTCCCTGACATTAGGCACAGCTGCTGCCTTGTCAGATGCTCCTTTGCAGATGTAGCCCTGGGCACACTTGGCACAGCCCGTGGGGCAGTGGGAGCAGGAGCTCTTCCTACAGGATGTGCATTTGCAGGAGCTGGTGCAAGTGTGTGAGCCCCCGGTGGGGCAGGAGGAGTTTGGGTCTCTTTGGGGGTCCAATGCAAAGTGGTGAAGGGAGGCACTTGGGCTGGCTGGAGGTGTGGTGGTCCACAAGGTGTATTTCTCTAGTTTTTATCTTACTAGTGACCTTTCTCCACTGGGCAGATGGAAGAAGGTAAAAGGTGAGTAAAAGAGAAAGACCACATTCTGTTATATATTAAAGAAACACTGCTAATTTAGAGGGTAGGATGCAAATCCGTCTTTTTAAAAATTAAAAACACCAGATTTCAAAGAATTCTCTTGGTGAAGTAGGCAGTAAGCTCCCAGGAATACATGTTCACCATTCTCTGCAGCACAGTGGAAACATGTGAGAGACCCTGCATTATTTCTAACAATTTTAACTGGTATTCCAGTAACAGTTTAGTAACTAGTCGGATTGCAGGAAGAGTGTCAGACAATATGCTTTATTTGAGGCTTGCAAGTAGAGAAGACTGTGGGAAGAAGGGGAGACACCAAATGTAATTGCTAATCTGTGCCAAACCTTGTTCGTTGCCAACCCAATTGTTATTTCCCCTTTTCTTCCTTGCTGGAAGCACTCTGATTTTGTTCAGGAGTCTAAGGTAGCTGTCTACTTCAGGGGAGGCTGGTTAGAGAGTAGAGACCCCTTCCATCCTTTTTGGAGGTGAATCTTGATTAGTCTTAAAGCAAACGTAGTAACCCTATTCCTCTTCCATTGATTGGTTTAGCAATGGACGAAAGATTCAATTTTAGCCAATGAGACGTGAGGGGCGGTCTTGTCCGAGGAAAGCTTTATAGAAAGTTCCTTGATCTTAATAAATGATACTTGGAATGATACTAAATGATCCTTCCTCCCTCAGGATGGTTCTCCCTGCATGTGGTGGCTGGATCTGGGGCAGCCATGAGGGCGCAGCAGTGAAACCCCAGGCTGCCTGAGGAGAGGAGACCATTCAGCTCTTGAGGATGTTTTAGAGACATTTGATTAACCAGTCCTGGAGCTGCTTTCCTATTCTGAGAGACAGTATATTTCTTTTTGGGTTAAGTGATTTTGTGTTGGGTTTTCTATTACTCATAGATAAATATGATTCCTCACATTTACATTGTATTTTGCAGACTTCTGCCCCTCATATACTGCTTCAGTTGATCTTTACAGAAACTCTGTGGAAGTAGGCAAGACATTTTACAGATAAGAAAATTGATTGCTCAGAGAGTAGGGGAATGGGTGGCCCTACAACCAAGGGCATCTGATTTCTAGTCTAGGGCTTTTCATCAGAGCATATGGTAATTCCAGGAGTGTTGTCATTACAGCGGGTGGGATAATTTGCTGTAAGCTCTTGGGGAGGGAAGAGAGAGGGCGCTGCTGCAAGCGAGTTTCTCCTGCTTCACATTTGCCTCAGGCCAGCTCAGATGGACTTTCCAGTGATGTTTTTCTTAATGCTGGCCTTTTCTTTATCCCTGCTTAGTGTGTGCCAAGCTAAAGTTAACAGCTTACTTAGCTTAGTCTCCAGGGTTTACTACTCTTGGAAGATCTGATTCATGAGACTTCTTTATTTCAGGCTCAATGAAAAGTGGAATTCTGTCTTTATTGCCTAGCTTGATTTTCCCGATCAACTTCCTGTATAGAGGAGATAGAACAGAACCTAGTTTTCTGACTTTCATCCAGACCAACCCTTTGCCAGATGTCCCTTTTCTTCCTTCTCTTTGCTGTTCCACGCCTCCATTGACCTCAGACCTTTTGGATGTTTCTATTATTTTGTCCTTTTCTTTATTTAAATATTTATTTACTTTTTTATTTACTTATTTATTTATTTAGAGAGCAGGGGAGGGACAGAGAGAGAAGGAGAGAGAGAATTCCAAATAGGCTCCACACTGTCAGCACGGAACCCAGAACAGGGCTCGAACCCACCCACCATGAGACCATGACCTGAGCTGAAACCAAGAGCCCGATGCTTAACTAAGCCACAACAGGCACCCCATTGTTGACTCTTCTTGAGTATATATTCAGTTTTGAGACATGGGAAGTCCTCACAAAGTCACCCTCAGAAACTCAATGGAAATATATATTTTTTAAGTTTCAGCTTGGGGGCACCTGGCTGGCTCAGTCAGGTAAGCATGCAACTCTTGATCTTGGGGTTGTGATTTCAAGCCCCAAGTTGGTGGTAGAGATTACTTAAATAAACAGTTTAAAACAAAGTTTCGGCTTGATTTTAATTAGTTCTTAGGATAATGCTATCACTAAAGCCAAGAGGTAAATTTTCTCTTTGGTAGATTGCTATAGAAATCCAATGCAAAGAATATGTTGGGATTTAGCAATGTTAAAAAGCGCACATACTGTTTGATTAGATAATTAACTTTTTATAAAGTTTTTTTCTTAAATTTTATTTATTTTGAGAGAGTCAGAGACAGCATGAGCAAGTAAGGGACAGAGAGGAGAGACAGAGAATGCCAAGCAGGCCTGGCACTGTTAGTGCAGACAGAACCCGATGTGGGGCTCAAACTCACTACTGGTGAGATCACGACCTGAGCCAAAACCGAGAGTTGGAAGCTCAACCAACTAAGCCATCCAGGCACCCCTAGATAATTAACAATTTTAAAGGAATGACAAGAAATCAAACCGCCAGGAAGCCCTAAAAGGCATAATGGAAGGCCTACCTCTTCCTACATCTGTCTATTATTCTGTCCTGGAGTGTTTGCTCTCTCACACTATCGTAGGATTTTAGAATTGGTGGAAGTCTTAGAAATCAACCACTTCATTTTACAGAAGAAGAAACTGAGGCCCAGACAGGTGACATGTGTCACCCACAGTCACAGGAAGGGGGTGGAAGATTCCTGTTTGTTTCTGTGTAAACTGGGTTATTTTGATAAACGTGTAATGCAGTCATTAAAAACCAACAAGGAACACTGAAAAGTACAAAGAAGAAAGCAAATCATCACCCCAAATTCAACCACTTACAGATAACCAGTGTTAATAGGATGAATTATATTCATAGGTTTTCTATTTCCATAGCGTTAGCTTTGTTGGGAACAATGAACATTTCCTCAGCGCTACATGTAGTTTCTCATTAGATTCTGGGATCTAATGAAATCCATAATTATCTTCTAATTACCATGTTTTATCTTCATCTTACAGAGCACACAGAGACCGTTTATTAATTTGCAGAAGGTCACCTAGGTAGTGCATATAACGGTGTATTATTCCCTTAATAAACTGATGAATTCAATTTGCTCACATTTTATTATTTTGTACTTGTATTTATAAATTAGATTGGTGCCCAGTTTCCCTCTCTGTCTCCCCGTGTTGGCCAGATCTTGGTATCAAGATTGTTTACTTCCAAAAGAAGCTGAGAACCCCTTGGTGATTTGCTCTCATTAGTCCAAAATTTTAATAAATAAGAACAACCGATCCTAAGAATTCATTTAAGTACTCTAATGAATTTCTTGGGGCTTCTCGGTCTCTATTGTGAAGGCCAATCTAACTTAGTCACGTGTGGGGGGCCACGTGAGATGTTTGCTACTGAGTACCAGCTCACAGTGCATCCACTAATGGCTTGCGGGAACACTCACAGTAACTTGAAACTTTCTCGTGACAGCTGTCAGGGGAGTATCACAATACATGCCTCTCCCTTTCTCTTTAAGTATAAAAGACAATCCTGAAAAAAAATCCTGAAGAATGGTTTCAGTCTTTTTCATGTAGAATCCATTGTTTTAACTAAGTAAAAAACAAAACATAATCATCTAAGATTCCCTCCCTTCTCAAAGCAGCCAGAAGTAATTGGATCCGCGGCCACGTAGGAGCCTCTGGTGGCGCTAAATCTGGGGAGTCTCCAGGGACAGGCGGAGACGGGCCAGTCTGCCGGGGCAGTAAACGCTTTTCTCTTCCAACTTTGGGCCAGAGCCCCGTCCCGAGAAGTTCACGGTTTCTCCCTCGGGGACAGGTTCCCTCTGAAGTTGCCAGGCTCTTCCCAGGGCGGGCCAGTTCGCAGGGCAGGGCAAGGTGGGGCGGGGCAGGGCAGGGCAGGGCCAGACCAGACCCGGGCAGCGCGGGGCGCAGCACACCAGCTAAGGCGCGCGGCTGCGGCTCCTCCCCTCGCTCGGATGTGGCCGGGGGGCGGGGGGTGGGAGAGGGGGGTGGCGGCTGCCGCCCGGGGAGGGCTGGGAGTCTTTTCCACGTTTGCAAACGCCGCGGCGCGCCCAGCCCGGACCCGCGCTGCCGGAGCTCCGCACTCCCTCGCCGGCTCCACGCTGCGCCCCGCGCCCGCCCCTCGCCACCCCCGATGGCATTCAGAGCCCGGGGCTGGAGGCCTCCGCCGCCGCCGCTCCTGCTGCTCCTGCTCTGGGTGACCGGGCAGGCGGCGCCCGTGGCGGGCCTGGGCCTCGACACGGAGCTGCAGATCGAGCGGCGCTTCGTGCCGGACGAGTGCCCGCGCACCGTGCGCAGTGGCGACTTCGTGCGCTACCACTACGTGGGGACATTCCCCGACGGCCAGAAGTTCGACTCCAGGTACCGCGCCCTCGACGCCCGGCCGGGCCTCCGAGGCTGCAGCGCCCACTCTCCCGTTTCCTTCTCTCCGGACAGGCCTTTCCCTCCCGACGGACCTCCCCCAGCTCCGCCCAGCGAGCCCCGCGCTCCTCCCTCTCCCTCCTCCTACCCAAATGCTCCGCGACCCTAAATCTGCCCTCCGCGGGGTAAGTCTACCCGCCTTAAAGCTCGCCTTGTCCGCCCGCCCGCCAGTCCGGGACCGGAGCCTTGGATAGGTCCTGGCACAGAAGGGTTGGAACAGTTCCCGTCCTCCCAGCGCATTCGCACAACGCGAAATCTATGTAAAATGGCCACCCTGCAAGTAGACCCTCCCCTCCCCCCAGGAGTAAATGTTGATGTCTGCTTGCCACCTCCCTTTACTGGTCTTTCCGCAGGCCCCTTGAGTCAGACGACGTCTCTCGCAGTTGATGATGATGATGATGAGCTGACAATAGCAGTCGTTACATATATGGAGCTATTACACTGTGTGCCAGGGTAGTTCTAAGTGCTTTGCGTATCATGAACCCATTTAATTCTTAATAACAGTTCTCTTAGGTAGCTACCACTATTTTGCCAGTGAGGTTACTTGAGGCCACTGAGGCTAAGAAACTTAAGTGGAGTCCAACTGAAAACCAAGTGACAGTCCAAGGCCAGGGTCTGTGCATAAAGCTACCACTGTCCTTCCTTCTCCGCCACTGGGCGTGGGGTAGTCCAGAGCAGGTCGCTCAGCTTTGCGCTGGGGCCCTGGACTATGCCCACGATTCCTTCCCTCAAACTCTGCCCCGGGATCACAATACCTGCCCCCAGCTTCTCTCCAGTTGAGCTTTAGGGTTAAGAGGTCTCTTCCTCCAGCTACAGTCAGCTCTCCTCCCCAAGACATTGTTCCAAACCCAGGTCTGTGCCTGCACTTCTCTCAGTGAATCACCGGACGAGACAAAGAATACTGTTTGTTGAGTATTTGCTGTGTGCCCTTGGCTGTGCTAGGCTCATTCCAGAAGTTATCTTAAAAAAATACTCTTACCTTTCTTGACTTTGAGTCAAGACAATGAGTCCAGACAATGAGTGCATTTACAAAAGCTGTTTAGTATGCAAGTGGCACATAGCAAATGCTTAGAAATAGTCATGTTTACTATTGTTTCAGTTGCTTCTTTTTATTTTTAACAGCTTTACTGAGCTATAATTCACATACCATACAATCCACCCATTTAAAGCATACAATTTGGTGGTTTTTAGTGTATTCACAGGGTAGTGCAACCATCACAGCTATCATTAGATAGCTAGAACGTTTTCGTCACTCTAGAAAAGAAATACTGGACTCATTAGCAGTCACTCCCCTCCCCTCCAGCCCTAGGTAACCACTAATGTACTTTCTGTATCTACGTGGAATCATATAATTTGTGGTGATTTATATCTGGCTTTTTCACTTAGTGTAATATCTTCAGGGTTCATCCATGTTGTGGCATGTACCAGTACTCCATTTCTTTTTTATGGTTGTATAATATTCCACTCTACGGAGGTTCCACGTTTTGTTTATCCATCCATTAGCGGTTTTTTTAAAGTTTATTTATTTCGAGAGAGAGTGGGAGAGGTAGAATTTTAGCAAGGGAAGTGCAGAGACAGAGGGAGACAGAGGATCCAAAGCAGGCTCTGTGCTGATAGCAGACAGCCCGATGCGGGGCTCAAACTCACCAACCACGAGATCATGACCTGAGCTGAAGTCGGACAGTTAACGGACTGAGCCATCTAGGCACCCCTATCCATTCATTAGTTAAGGGTCATTTGTATTGCTTACACTTTTTGGCTAATGAACATTTGTGAACAGGGTTTGGTGTGCCTATATGGTTTTCTTTCTTTTGGATATATACCTAGGAGTGGAATTGCTGGGTACTGTAGTTTAACTTTTTGATGAACTGCCATACTGTTTTCCAATGTGGTTTCACTATTTTACACTCCTGGCAATGGATGAGCGGTCCTAGTTGTCCACATTCTCCTCAACAACTGTAATTGTCTATCTTTTTTATTCTAGCTCTCCTAGGGGGTGTGAAGTGGTATCTCATCGTGGTTTTGGTTCACATTTCCCTAGTGGCTAATGATGCTGAGCATCTTTTCATGTGTTTATTGGTCATTTGTATGTCTTCTTGCATTTGCGTTTTTAGTTAGAAAATAAAGAAGGGGCGCCTGGGTGGCTTAGTCAGTTAAGCGTCCGACTCTTGATTTCAGCTCAGGTCATGAGCTCATGGTTCCTGAGATTGAGCCCTGCATTGGGCTCTGCGCTGACAGTGCAGAGCCTGCTTGGGATTCTCTGTCTCTCCTTCTCTCTGCTCCTCCTCTGCTCTCTCTCGCTCTCTCTCAAAATAAATAAATAAAACTTAAAAAAAGAAATGGAGGAAGAATTTCCTGCTTGTGCTGATGATAATTAATAATTCCTACTAGAACAAGCTGCTACTTTCTACCCTCTAGCTTGGCAGCCACTGTGAGGCAGTGTGGGACAATGGAAGACATTGGAAAGAGGCACTACCATCCCTTCAGCCAATATGCAGTGTCTGCCCCTGAAGAAGGTGTCCTTCCCTGTCCCTACAGCTTATGGTCCAGGCCATCACACAGTATGATATGTACAGAAAGGATAATAGCATACGCTTTTGTTTCTCGTGTAGAGTCCACACAGTTCTTACCACATACCTTTTGATATATGAATTCATTTAATGTCAAATGAATTCATTTAACCTCACAAACAGTGAAGTAGGTAACTCAACAACAAACGAAGAAACTGAGGCTCAGAAAGTTCAAGTAATTTGCTCAAGGGATCTGGCTACTAAGTGGTAGACTGAGGTTTTGAACCTAGGCAGTGTAATGTCCATGGCAGTATATATAGTCTATGGCCTGTAGTCTATGCATATATATAATGAAAAGAAGACAAGGAGCTGTGGAAAACACACAGAAAGCTTAACTGTATGTTGTGTGGGGATGGAGAGAGAGAGAGTGGTTGGGATGGAGTTCCAGGATTGCAAAGGTAAGACCTGAGGATGATTAAAATTGACCGGGGCTGAGCTGAGGGGTGAGGGCTGTGGAGAGAAGAGAGGGTGTGGCTGATGGAGGGAAGAGCCTATGCAGAGGTTTGGCGGTGGGAGTGTTGTGTAGGGGGACGTGAAAGTTGTTCACAGTGGCCTCAGCTTGGAGTGGCAGTGGGGGAATGACCGAGGGGGAAAAGAAAAGGCCAGAGGAGTCTGGGGAGGAAGGCTGGGCCCAGCTTTGAGAGATCTTTTTTGCTTGGCTATTGAATTTGGACTTTGTCTAGGACAATGGAAAGCCACTTAAGAGTTTTAGTCATGGGGGTGAGGGGTCAGACTTTTCTGTGGCTGCTGTGTGGACAGTGGAGTGGAAAGGGCAGGATGCATAGTAGGTGTTTCATTAGTGTGAGTTGTTCTCCAGGGCGTCCATTCCTTTGGGAATTTATGAAGTATTAAGGCACAACTTTGCTATTCCTGCCCAACGAGCTTAGGGAAGGAGAAATCTAAGGTGTTTTGGGTTCTGGCTACTGATTTGGAGGTTTTGCTCAGAAGAAAATGGCTGTCACCCTGACCAGAGTCGTAAGTCACAAAGGGCCTCTGTTTCCACAGAGCTTTCTTCCTCTGGGCCACTGGCTCGGGCATGGTTTCATTTTATTTTGGAGCCTCCGTGGGCCTGTTAATATGTTCCTGTGGCTGCAGCTCCAGATCGAAGTCAACAGCGGCTTCCCAGCTACACTTTTTAGGAAAGTGCTCTCACTTTCCAGCTCTTGGGAGCTCCTTGTTAGCCACTCCTGATTCAGCATTTTTAGAAGTTCTATAGCATTCCTAGCAATAAAGGTGAGGGGGATGGTCTCTTTGCTCTGATTTCCTTCTGGAGACTGAAATTTACCATGTTGCTGTTACCCTTAGCAGGCAAAGCTAGCCTCTCGTCAGTTCATTCATAGCCTCCAGGCTTGTCTGCAGACACTCAAAGTCCCGATATTCAGTAAATATTATCGTGTGTCTACCACATGTCCTGTCGGGTGGGCTGCTCTAATGCAGTGGTGTTCAAACTGTACCTGCATCTCAATCATCTGAAGAGATTATTGTACACAGCTCCTGAATCACTAGGTCTGGGTGGGGCCTGAGGATGTATTTGCCTTTCTAAGTGCACAGGTGATGCTTTTGCTGCTGGTCTGAGGACCACACTTTGAGAACTATTGCTCTAGGGGCACCTGGGTGGCTGAGTTGGTTAAGCGCGGACTTCGGCTCAGGTCATGATCTCGTGGTTCCTGAGTTCAAGCCCCGCATTGGGCTCTGTGCTGACAGCTCGGAGCCTGGAGCCTGCTTCAGATTCTGTCTCTCTCTCTCTCTTTCTCTGCCCGTCCCCCACTCATGCTCCGTCTCTCAAAAATAAATAAACATTAAAAAAAAATAAAAGAGAACTATTGCTCTAAAAAAATCAAAGACTTATTAACAGACATCAGATTAACTTTATATATTCATTCATTCATTTATTCATTCCATTCACTCAACAAATATTTATTGAGTACCTACTGTTAACACCTGATGGGTATTGAATGAAGGGATGTTAAGGCTCACCTTCTCTGCAGGATTGGTTCTGGGAAGAGCCAGGGAGCTGGGCAGCACGGCAGATGGTATCAAGGTGTACTGGAGGAGTTAAGTAGTGACAGGGAGACTAGTCAGGTCATGACAAGGCTCACTTAGGCAGGGAGCTTTTTATTTTCCCAGAGAGAGAGAGACAGAGAGAGAGAGAGGAACTGTGCTCTCATGCCTGAGTTGGGGAGAAGGGTAGAGGGAGGGGGGAGGGGAGAGAGAGAGAATCCCAAGCAGGCTCCACTCTTAGCGTGGAGCCCGATATGGGGCTGGATCCCATGACCCTGGGTGGTGATCTGAGCCAAAATCAAGAGTCGGTTGCTCAGGGGACCTAGGTGGCTCAGTCAGCTGAGCATCCAACTCTTGATTTAGGCTCAGGTTGTGATCCCAGGGTCGTGGGATCGAGCCCTACATCAGGCTCTGTACTGAGCGTGGATCCTGCTTGCAATTCTCTCTTTCCCTCTGCCCCTTGCCCCCACTCCACTCCGGGCACTTTCTCTCTCTCTAAAATAAGTAAATAAACAAATTTTAAAAAAGAGCCATATGCTTAACTGACTGAGTCACCCAGGCGCCCCAAGCAGGGAAATTTTAAAAGTTTGAATTAATAAAAAAAAAAAGTTTATTTATTTATTTTGAGAGAGAGAGAGAGAGGAGAGAGAGAATCTCAAGAAGACTCCCTGCTGTCAGCGTGAGATCATGACCTGAGCCAAAACCAAGAGTGGGAAGCTTAACAGATAGAGCCATCCAGGTGCCCCTAAAGTGTGAATTTGTATGGCAGCTCTTCCTCTGGAAAAGCCATGGGATGAAAGGGAAGCTGCTGCTGGAGTCTTAGCCCAGTGTGGCTCTCCTGACTTTAGGAAAAGAGCCTACCCTCCAGGCAATTCTTCTTAGGATCTCCTGAGGTCATTGGCAGGCTTACTTAGCTGCAAAGACTTGATACATTGCTTTTAACTTTCATTTGTGAGTCATCGTGAGCGACTGTGCATGCATATTGATCATTTAATTTGGCTATATTTTACTCACTAAGAACTTGTGTAGAAGAAGATTTATAGAGATCTAATATTTTAACTTCAGCAGTTGCTGAAAGACAAAACTCCGCAAGAGCAGTGCAATGATTTCACTTTGCAGAGGTTTTCTCAATCATATTTTAACGTGCCAAAAATCATCCAGGCCAACGGCTCACATTTCAGGGTCTGATCCTCTGTGAAGATAAGAATGAATGTGTTCTTTCTCATTTCCCTCTTCTCCACTCTTACTCCTTCCTCTCTTGTCCCTCACCATCTCTCTCTTCCTCCATTGCAGTGTTCTTCATTTTTCCATCTGGTAGTGGAACTGGTTTGCCAGTTCATTAAGGGTTTGCCTTTTCCCACTGCCACGGCTCATTAGCAGCTGGTAGAGGTAGTTGTTTGGGGGAAATAATCTTGGACAAAGAGTCTGGGAAGCACATGGTGTGTGGAGAGAGACGGGAGACAGAAAAGTCAGACTTGGCTTTCCACTTTTTTTTTTTTAATTTTTTTTTTTTAATGTTTATTATTGAGATTCAGAGAGAGACAGAGCATGAGCATGGGAGGGACAGAGAGAGGGGAAGACACAGAATCTGAATCAGGCTCTAGGCTCTGAGCTGTCAGCACCGAGCCCTATGTGGGGCTCAGACTCACAAACTGCAAGATCATGACCTGAGCTGAAGTCGAACGCTTAACTGACTGAGCCACCGAGGTGCCCCATGGCTTCCTGCATTTTCAAGTCTACACTGGGGCCCAGGCTCCTTGGTGGAACTCAGCCAGGGAAAGGTCTTACCTGGCTCATCCCAGAGCTAGGCTAACAGCTGGGAGGTGTCTGCTTTTGTGCATTTCATGCATTTTTCAATCCCATTCACATATGGCTCTGGCGGGACCACAGCCCTTCTTCAGGCAGGTCCCGTATGAGCCAGTCGTCTTGAGTTGGCCTGAGACTGGACCAACTTTGAGGCACCCAAAACATGGTTCCCATGTCCCGTGGGCTGGCTCTTTATTATCTTGCTTCCCTCCAGTTACAAGTTCTTAAAATATGGTAGTGTCTTTAATGTTCAAAGAAATGAATTCAGTCTAATAGATAGTATTGTGAATATAGTTAAGAATACCGTATTGTATACTAAAATTTAAAAGTATACTTTATTTACACTTGAAATTTACCGACAGGGTAAACCTTAAGTGTTCTCACCACAAAAAAGAAAGAAAGAAAATGTTAACTGTGTGAGGTGATGGATATATCAATTAGCTTGATTGTGGCGATTATTTCACATTGTATACATACATCAAAACATCCGATCATACATTTTAAACGTATGCAATTTTTATTTGGCAATTGTACATCAGTAAAGATGGGAGGGAAAGTAACGTATTCAGCTTTTATTTGTCTACGCTGAATCTAAAATTGGCATACAGAGCCAGCTGACTGGTCCTGTCATAGCTGATCAGGACCTCAGTTCTAACCTGAGGGCGGTTTTCTCTCCCTTTTGTAATGGCCATTTTTCCTTTTTTTCTGCATCTGAGATAAAAATAATCTCAGCAACAAGTAGTGTAAGTGTATATAAATTTTTGTCAATAGTTTTAAAATTAATTTGTATTTTTTTATTTAGTAAAAAAAATTTTTTATTGTTTATTTTTGAGAGAGAGACAGCGTGTAAGCAGGGGAGGGGCAGAGAGAGAGGAAGACACAGAATCTGAAGCAGGCTCCAGGCCCCGAGCTGTCAACACAGAGCCTGATGTGGGGCTCGAACCCACAAACCATGAGATCATCACCTGAGCCGAAGTCGGACATTCAACCGACCGAGCCACCCAGGTGCCCCTAATTTGTATTTATTTATTTAAAAGTTTATTTATTTTGAAAGAGACAGCGTGCCAGCGGGTGAGGGTGGGGTGGGGGGAGGGGCAGAGAGAGAGGGAGAGAATCCCAAGCAGGCTCAATACTGTCAGTGTAGAGCCCAATATGGGGCTCGAACCATGAACTGTGACATCATGAGCTGAGCCGAAGTGGATGCTTAACCAACTGAGGCACCCAGACACCCCCAGGCTCCCCAAATTTTTAAAAGTAGTATCATATAGGGGCGCCTGGGTGGCTCAGTTGGTTAAGCGTCTGACTGTTGGTTTCGGCTCAGGTCATGATCTCATGGTTTCGTGAGTTCGAGCCCCACATCAGGCTCCAAGCTGACAGTGTAGAGTCTGCTTGGGATTCTCTGTCTCCCTGTCTCTCTGCCCCTCCCCAACTTGTGCTGTCTCGGTCTCTCTCAAAATAAATAATTAAACTTAAAAAAAAGTAGTATCATATATTATTTTTGCATATGCACAGAGTCTTTAAAACCAGTTAAATAGTTCCATAAAGCTTAAAATTGTAGTTGCAAAGCTGCTAGGAGTGGGGAAGGGGCTCAGGGTGGGGTGTAGTAGTTTTAGATGCAGACTTAGCTCTAGGCTTCCTTCTGCCCTGCCACCTGCCACTCTTCACCTCTGCAGACTGTGGGATGCACAGGGCTTGGCCAGATCCCCCTTTGTTTCACCTAGATTCTGTTTCTTCCCTACTAGGTCAGATCCTACACCTGTTCCCTTTCTGTCTTCCAAAATTTTGTTGCCAGCTCTTGACAGCAATGGTCTCCTCTCCTTTTCCTAAGTTGTTTTTGTTTGTTTGTTTGTTTTTTCACAAAGAAGAATGTAGGAACTTGGGGAGGGAATGGGTTTTGGGGACTCTAGGGAGGGAGTGCATTCAGTTTGATATATGTTCTTTTATTTATTTATTTTTAATATTTATTAAAAAAAATATTTATTTAAGTAATTTCTACACCCAACATAGGGCTCAAACTCACAACCACAAGATCAAAAGTCAAATGCTTTTCTGACTGAACCAGCCAGGCATTCCATAACATATGTTCTTTTAACAGTTCATCCTCGGGGCGCATGGGTGGCTCAGTCGATTAAGCATCCAAGTCTTGATTTCGGCTCAGGTCATGATCTCACGGTTCATGAGATCAAGCCCCGACTTGGGCTCTGTGCTGACAGCTTGGCCTGCTTGGGATTCTCTCTCCCTCTCTTTCTGCCCCTGCCTTGTTTGCACTTTCTCTTTCCCTCAAAATAAATAAATAAACATTAAAAAGAAAGTCCATCCTCATTGAAGATTGAAACCTACGTATAGACATAGAGCCACAGTGGGGCGCCTGGATGGCTCTGTTGGTTAAGCGTCCAACTTCGGCTCAGGTCATGATCTTGTGGTTTGTGGGTTCGAGCCCCGTGTCGGGCTCTGTGCTGACAGCTCAAAGCCTGGAGCCTGCTTCGGATTCTGTGTCTCCCTCTCTCTCTGCCCCTTCCTTGCTCATGCTCTATCTCTCAAAAATAAATAAACATCAAAAAAAAAAAAAAAAAGACATAGAGCCACAGTATTTATGCTTTAGGAATGCAGCCACAGAGTTAGTTACTTATCCTGAGGAATATCCTGCAAGTCATGTGTGTGCATGTGTAGACAGTTTCATGAATTGGTTATGATGGGTTTTATGTGATGTCTCCTGTTTTAGTGATCCTTGGGCTGGTAAACTTGAAGACCATCACTGGAGGATGCTGTAGCCCCCCCCCTCCCCCCCCTTCAGGGCGGGGAAAGTAGAAAGAAGTGTCAGGGATAGCAATCAAAGGGTCTATAGCAGTGAATGAGCAGAGGAGAAAAATAAGCTGATGGAGAGGAAAGGGGGATTTTGGACGTGCTAGATGATTTCCATTTGGCTTTCTAGGTCCTTCTGTTCCACTTGGCTTTTTGCTGTGTGCATACTATGGGTTATATAAATGACTCCCTCGTCACCTGGCTTCTGGTTGGGTTCAGTCAGTGGGGCATCAGCAGGAGATCAGAGGGAGGAGAGTGAGGTGGAGATATTTATTCCCTGGGCTCCCTGCCTGTAGGTCTCCACCATTTGTGTCCCTGGACCAGAGGTCCTAGCTAAGCTTGTCATGTGGCCCTGAACCATCACCTTCTCTGTACCTGGATCCTTCAAGCCCAGGTCTGACAACAGCA
Organism: Acinonyx jubatus; assembly: GCF_027475565.1. Classification (NCBI taxonomy): domain Eukaryota; kingdom Metazoa; phylum Chordata; class Mammalia; order Carnivora; family Felidae; genus Acinonyx; species Acinonyx jubatus. The sequence continues at coordinate 44,762,769 of NC_069383.1, read as the reverse complement.
CCCCCATACTTGTCCCCAAGGTACTACATTGTCCCTTGTGTTGTCTGCACTCTGCACACTCCTTTGCACACAGCCCCTTTATTAAACTTTCCTGCAACTGCCTAGTTTGGATGTATCATTTTTTTCCCGCAGGACCTCAACTGGGACTTCTGCAAAAGGTGTAAATCAGTCAGATACTGGGACAGGCCATATAAGTGCTTATTCCAGAGCTTGCAGAAGTAATTTTCATAACCACTTCTGGGCTTGACTCTGCAAGTGAATTTGTGCCAGTTGTGCTGATCGGCACAGATTTACTCAGAACGATTTTATTTTTCCAGATGGTCAGAGTTTTAAGCAGGAGATAAGACTAGTCTTGCATTGTTAATTTCTCACATATGTAAATTTTTTTGTTTTTTGTTTTTAGCACTTTGCTTAGGTAGTCATCAAATGAAGAAATTAATACTGCAAGGCAACAACAGTTAAAAAAATTTTTTTTTAATTTGAGAGAGAGAGAGAGAGAGCGCACAAGTGAAGAAGAGAGGCAGAGGGAGAGAGAGACAGAGACAGAGAGAGGGAATCTTAAGCAGACTCCATGCTCAGTGTGGAGTCCGACATGGGGCTCAATCTCATGACCCTGGGATCATGACCTGAGCTGAAGCCAAAAGTCAGATGCTCAACCGACTGAGCCACCCAGGCACCGAAACAACTGTTTTTATATACCATCTAGGGCCTGGCCCCATGCTAGGAGGTTAAGGGTAGGATAGACCTGTGTTCTCGCTTTTTTTCCCCAGTTGGCTAACTTTGTGAGCTTGGAAGATTCTTTCCCCTCCAGAGAGCCAGAGTATCAGCACCCACCTTGAAGTGTTGTCTGATGATTAAATGGAGTAGTATGTGGAAAAGCTTAGTTTGCCACTGTACCTGACACATAATAAACACTCTAAATAGTAATTATTATTAAAAACTCTTATTAAATTTGGGAACCATATTCAGGTTCTATGGATGAAAAACTTATTTCTAAGGTAGTTTCCAGCCTGTGCATTGTAGCTGTTTGCACATGTTCTGTACCTGGGATGTCTTTGAAGCTTCGAGTTTTGGTCCATTATTAATATAAACCCACCAGTTGGATGATGGTTCAGGGCATGGCAAGGCCCCAGCCAAGTGAAATTAAAGAGCTGGCATTCCAGGGGGCGGGTGTTGGTCCCTGGAGGTAGAGGGTGGAGGTGTAAAGCTGTCTTGGGCACACAGTTGACCATGTGTTTTTGTCCTTTGGCTTGCTGACCTGAGCTTGGAATTTTGCTTTCTGTTCACCGACCTTGCAAAAGGAAAGTTATTAAAATGGGTTGTAAAACTAGGAGGAGGAAGCATAAGAAGGGCGGGTCTGAGGAAGCTGCCCTGATGGGTGGGGAAGTGGACTGTGCTGCTCCTCCAGGTTGTTCATTAAGGAAAATGAGGAAAAGGTGGCAGTAATTTACCAAATGAAGAGAGCACACCCCAATGAGGTAAATTCTAACAGCTCTTAATATTTTATTACATGTGTCTTTCATCATCATTTTGAAAATTAAGAGAGAATTAAAGAGAAAACAAGTTAAGCCACCTGAAATCGCCTACTCGTAGAGTACCATTGGTAATGTTTTTATGTGTCACCCTGTGGATTTCGTATGCATCTATGTATGTCAATTCAAAATGGAATCCTTTTATGCTGTGGCTCTATAGCCTGTACTTTTCTGTTACTGTATATGTCCTCTTGTGCCAATGGACATAAATCTGATCTTTTTAAATGACTACAGAGCGTTTTATTGCACGACCTTGCCTTAAATGCAATCAGTGCCATACCCTTGAAACTTCATATTTCCAGTGTTTCATTGTTATAAACCAAGCCCTGTAGTTGTTTTCTTCAACATAGTATTTGAAACTCTCTGGGTATCTCTGCTGGTTTTTTTGTAATAGGCAAAATCCATGCCTTGGATGTTTTTATATCTCCCAAAGCACCTAGCACAGTCTCCTAATAGGCAAACCCTTGATGGTTGTAGAATTTGACATAAAGAGGATGAGATCATAGATGTTGGTCACGGTTCCATTATTTATCTTCCAACCTAAGGCCATCACCAATCAGCCTTTAAAACACATGTATTAGTGATTCTAAGACTGTATCAGACTTTCTATGACCTGTAACAATTATAGTAATATTGGCATAACTCTTAGGTTTTCAGAGCACGTTACCGATTGTAATATCATATATATCTTGGGATGACTATTATTGTTACTCCCATTTTTGTGGTGGAGGAAATAGGTTAAGAGAGTTTAAGTATCCTTTATGCTATCATGCTACTTCTCCAACTTACAGACCTAAAGATAAAAAGAAAAATCAGGGGCGCCTGGGTGGCTCAGTCGGTTAAGTGTCCGACTTCAGCTCAGGTCACGATCTCGCAGTCCGTGAGTTTGAGCCCCGCGTCGGACTCTGGGCTGATGGCTCAGAGCCTGGAGCCTGCTTCCGATTCTGTGTCTCCCTCTCTCTCTTCCCCTCCCCTGTTCATGCTCTGTCTCTCTCTCTCTGTCTCAAAAATAAATAAACATAAAAAAAAAGAAAAATCAGATAAATATGGTAATGGAGCATTAGTATCTTACGTTGTTGCTTTTAAACAATCACATAGGGGCGACTGGGTGGCTCAGTCGGTTAAGCGTCTGACTTCGGGTCAGGTCATGATCTCATGGTTTGTGGGTTTGAGCCCCTCATCGGACTCAGATGAGTCCAGCTCAGAGCCTGGAACCTGCTTCGGATTCTGTGTCTCTCTCTCTCTGTCCCTCCTCCACTTATGCTCTCTCTCTCTGTCTCTGTCTCTCTCAAAATAAATAAACATTAAAAAAAGATTTAAACAATCACATAGAAATTGAATAAACTATTTTTAGTGGAAGACTTGATAGCTCTTTTGCAAAATAGACTTAATAATATAATATATTAAAAATAATATATTTTTTTTCTAGGGAAAGTTACATCACTGCTTATCTAACTGGATTTACTGGCAGTATTCACAATAATTAAAAAAACTCCAACCCTGAAAGTACTACTGGTGAAGACATTTCCTGTATCAGTAACTCCTCTACAGGCTGATTTTGGGTTGCATTGACCTCACTCTATCCAGGGGTACATTTTCACTGGATGACTTCACTAAGGGAAGGATTAATTTGTACTTTTCTTTTTCTTGTTCTACCTCTTGGGTCTTCAGCTATGACAGAGACTCTACTTTCAACGTGTTTGTGGGAAAAGGACAACTGATTGCAGGGATGGACCAAGCTCTGGTTGGGATGTGTGTAAATGAGAGGCGCTTTGTGAAGATCCCCCCAAAGCTTGCCTACGGAAGTGAAGGAGTTTGTAAGTTTTGTTCCATATTTGTAAACGTATCTGCAGATACAACCAGAACATTTGAAGGGCGTTCAGTCAAGCAGACCAGAGGATCTGCAGAGACTTTAAATTGGGGGGAAATGAGAAGCAATGAACATATACACACACAGCACTAAAATTTTATCTTCAGTTAATTTCTTCTAAATATAAAAGAAGTTGTTATTAACACTGGTATATTGAATGTCACCCTTGTTGAGAGGAAAACATTTTTTTCTCTTTTCTGTTTCATTTGGAGGAAAGAGGGAGGAAGCATGGCCCATTTTAGAATTGTTCAGCGACCCCCTTGAATCCTAGGTGTTTATTCATCTGGCCCAAAAGGCAGCAACTTCTCAGTGTGAATTCTCTTTAATTTTTAGCTGGTGTGATCCCCCCAGATTCAGTTCTTCATTTTGATGTACTTCTAATGGATATTTGGAATTCTGAAGATCAAGTTCAGATTCACACTTACTTCACACCCCCCAGTTGCTCTCGGACCATCCAGGTATCTGATTTTGTAAGGTACCACTACAATGGAACGTTCTTGGATGGGACACTGTTTGATTCAAGGTAAGTCCTGCCATTCAAGGTAACATTAGTGAAATGCCCCTTACTACCTTCTGTCTCACCTGCTTTTTATGCCCATCAAGAAACCAGAAGACAGACTCTTCCCAACTTCCACCAGCACCAACCCCTTTCCTTAATGCTTTTGGTAAACGTTTCATGCTCCATAAAGCCAGATCAAAACTTGAATATATTTTACAGAAATGTAAGAACAATGTTTCTCTAAATTAACAGTATCTTGAGAGCTCATCAATAAGTGAAGAGCCCTATTTCCAAATAGGTTGATGCATTTTTTGGTCCATTTTTATAGTTTTCCCATGGAAGGAAGAGGGGAAGGCTGAATGTATGTGAAGCTATGGAGAACTTCAAGAGTAGGGTGCTAAGCCAGAAACAGTAAGCCTTTTGGGCTTTCCTGTCATTATAGTGTATTTGGTTAGATAGAATAGCAGGCCAATTAGACCACTGTGGTTTAATTACATGATTTCTCAATTTGAAGACTGCTGCTGTCTTTGGGAGTGAAGATCCAAAAATGCCTGTCTTCAGAGATGGGTATAGGTTCACTATTTAGCTGATAATTGGGTATCTAAAACATTATCGAGGGATGAGTTGGAAACACCCTCATAGCATGGAACTTTTCCCCCCTTTCTCATTGGTTTTCAGTCATAATCGCATGAAAACATATGACACATATGTGGGCATTGGCTGGTTGATTCCTGGAATGGATAAAGGGCTGTTGGGGATGTGTGTGGGGGAAAAGCGCATCATCACCATACCTCCTTTCCTGGCCTATGGAGAAGATGGAGATGGTAAGTCTTTCTCATTCTTCAAGCTACTCTCATCTCTCCTTATTTTTATTGCCGTGATTAATTCAATTTACCACATGAAACCCGCCAGACCTTTTGGCCTAGACTTGCACTGTCCAATATAGTAGCCACTAGCTCCATATGGCTATTTATATTTACATTTAAAATAAATTAAAACTAAATAAAATCTAAGATTCTGCTCTTTAGCTACACTGCCACATTTCATGTACTTAAGAACTGCATGTTGCTGAGGGCTACTTTCCTAGACAGTGCAGGTACAGAGCATTTCCATCACTGTGGAATGTTCCGTTGGGCAGTGCTAGTCTAAATCATCTAGTGTCTCATCACTGAATTGTAGAATCTTCCACTTATTCATGGTCATTGGCTTTTCATAAGTAAGCATCTGCCACTGCCCCATAAACTGTAACCTTGGGCACCAACCTCTCCAGCCTACATTTTCCCATCTGTGAAATGACAAATGAACTAGAAAGTCTAAAGACTGTAGATATCAAGGTATAAATTTAGTATATGATGCCAGAATTGCCATTTTTCCCCCTGATTTGTTCCTTCACAGTGGACTTTACCTGTGACATTAGTTCCAGGTGGACAGATGCAAAGCATGTTAGAAAAAAAACATTAATTTGAATTAGTGTCCCTTTTGTAGAGAGAAAACAGACTATTGTTTGGCAAATGGAATTTCACAGTGACTCATATTTTAATTTCAGGCATATTTAATCACCCTGGCAGGCTAACACAACAAAGACAACCTCCCGGCATTTAAACAAGTAGATATAGGGGCACCTGGGTGGCTCAGTCCATTAAGTGTCCAACTCCTGATATTGGCCCAGGTCATGATCTCACGGTTTGTGAGATTGGGCCCTGCATCAGGCTCTGTGCTGACAGCACGGAGCCTACTTCTCTGTTTCCCTCTCTCTCTGCCTATTCTTCTACTTGTGTACTCTCTCTCTCTCTCTCTCAAAAGAATAATGAACATTAAAACTTCTCTTTAATCAAGTAGATATACGTAGCGAAGAATTGAAATGATAAAATGATACATCTAAGAGTTTACTGACTGTGGTACCTGACTTATAATAACCCTAAAATAATGTTTTCTAAGCTATGTTTCCTGGCTCTGTATATCTACAGAGCAGGAGGAGAGAGAAGGAAATGGGGCTCAGCCTTCTCTCCTGTCCACTTCTACTTTTATTGCTGGGGATCTGCAGACAGTCTCTTCAAAAAGCAGGTGTAGGGATTCCATGCTAAAAGAAAAATAAAATTTGAAAACAACTATAATTGTAATCTGTAAATACAAATTCTCCAGTCTCCAAGACATGTTGTTATTCTTATTACTCAAATGGTCTCATCCTTAGCCAGGGGGAGTTTATTTCCCAGGGCTCTCAAATCCTTTTGACGTCATCCGGGTGCATATGTCATACATAGTAAAACTAGATGCCTGGCCTAATTTGAGGAGTATTATTTATTTATTTTAAATAAATACTGAAGGGGTACCTGTGTGGTTCAGTCAGTTAAGCGTCTGACTTCACCTCTGGTCATGAATGATCTCACAGTTCATGAGTTCGAGTCCCTCATTGGGCTCTGTGCTGACAGCTCGGAGCCTGGAGCCTGCTTTGGATTCTGTGTCTCCCCCTGCTTTGGATTCTGTGTCTCCCCCCCTCTCTGCCCCTCTCTACTCACACGCGCTCTCTCTCTCACTCTCTGTCAAAAATAAGGAAAACATTTAAAAAAATTGAAATAGTTATTATTTAGTATTTTAATACTGTGCTCAACTACCTGGGTATGACTTTAAATAGGTGAATTCTATGATATGGAAATTAGATCTTGATAAAGTTATTGTTAAAAAAAAACATAGATGCAATTAGTACATGATAATGCTAGAAAAATTTAAACTCTGGAGTTACATTTAAGGCTTTCTTTTTTCTACTAAATTAAAAAATACGGGAAAGTACAAAAGATTAATATTCTGTCACACCCATACACACACTTCAGGGATTGACCACACCTTACATTCCAGAGTCTGACTCAGCAGCTGCTTTCAGAAGATTTCATGATTTCCCTGAGGGGAAGGAATAGGGGTGGGCTCTGCCAGAGCCATTGAAGGAGCTCAGGCTTAGTGTACTGTCTTACTCACTTGCCCAGGCCTACTCCTTTGCAAGGTATAACAAATGGCAAGTAAGAGTGTGGAGGTAGGTGGTTTTTGTCAGTTAACTTCCTTCATCTCAAAGTACTGGATTGAGTTATTTATTGCTTGATGTTGATCTTTGCAGGAAGAGTTAGTGCCCAATAATCTCTTCATGTAGATTATCATTTTGCAGATACTCAGTAAGTCCCCACTGCTGGGAACATCCAAAAGAAGCAGTATGATCCAGAAGTGAGGTGGAAGTGATTTGAGGATTTGTATTTTGCAATGTGGGTGCCATTTTTTTCCCTCTTAGCTAGCTTTAGTTTTATTTATATCTTGTTTTAGATGTAGTTAATACATTGAATTGTGCATGTTGCCTCTTCAAAAAATTGGCTGTTGGTTCCAAAGAACAAGTCTGTGTCATATTCTGCAGAACCAGGTCCAGGGTTTGGAATTTATACCTTTAAATGTCTGTGATTTGCATTTGTATGCAAACAGAGACCCACAGAAGCATTTGGGCTTGCATGTGGGTGCATAACCACCCACATAGCACCTTGATTTGTCAGCACAAGCATAGAAAATATGGTTGTAGTAGTCTTGCATGTCATTAATATTGGTTTGCTCCTTTTCCTGAAGAAGTCTGGCTTCAAATATACCCGCCAGCCCATGGTTGGGCACCATGGACACAATGGTGACAGAACATAGTTGGACACCAGGAGGACCACCCAACATGCAGAAGAACATTTATTCCCTTGGCTTGAAAACTTTAAGGAATGAGTAACACCAACACAGTGGGAATTGAGTTGTAGTTAAAAGTACTTTCTAGGGGCGCCTGGGTGGCTCAGTCGGTTAGGCGTCTGACTTCGGCTCAGGTCATGATCTCACAGTTTGTGAGTTCGAGCCCCGTGTCAGGCTCTGTGCTGACAGCTCAGAGCCTGGAGCCTGCTTCAGATTCTGTTCCTCCCTCTTTCTCTGACCCTTCCCCACTCACACTCTGTCTCTGTCTGTCTCTCTCTCAAGAATAAATAAACATTAAAAAAATGTTTTTTTAATAAAATAAAATAAAAATACTTTCTAAATCTTGTGTCCTGATTTCATCAGCTTCCTCCATTTCCCTCTAGGGAAAGACATTCCTGGACAGGCATCTCTGGTGTTTGACGTTGCGTTGTTGGACCTCCATAACCCCAAGGATGGCATTTCCATTGAAAACAAGGTAGTGCCTGAAAACTGTGAGCGGCGAAGTCAAAGTGGGGACTTTCTCAGGTATCATTACAATGGCACGCTTCTGGATGGCACCTTCTTTGATTCCAGGTAAGGACATAACTGGAGCCTTTACTCATCAGAATGACTTATTAAATACAGTCTACCTCTGGCTGGACCATGATCTGAATACTCTGTCAGTGCTGATTTGTAGTTAGTATTTTCATCGCCAGTATAGACTTCTGTTTTCTGACACTGAATTCCTTCAGAGGCTGTTGGAACAGTCTCCTTCTTGGGGCCTGGGGCATAGAAGTCTACAGGAAAACAGGAGAGGCTCAGCTTACACGCCCACCATCCCCCTATGGTGTCCTTGACTATCCAGTATGAACCCACCTATGGGATCCAGGATGGGAAGTGGCCAGAACTGAGGTCTGGGTGGTAGGAGGAGGAGAGAACAGACTTGGTGCCAGGAGATCTGGGTTCTAGCCCCAGTGTATGGTCTGGCTTCCCTGAACTTCAGGTCTTTTCCCCTGGTATTAGCACCTTTCTCAGAGATGGTTAAAGAGATAAGGGATGTGAGAGTGCTCTGTGAACTTCAAAGGCTACTGCAGGAGGCCAGTTGGGTGCATTCAGCTTCCTTCTGGTTGCTTCAGAGGCTAATTACCATGCCTCTGTTGTTATTCAGAGTCCTGTTTTGTTTATTGGGCTTAGCTTGCAGTTGTGCCAGTGGCTGGAGCAGGCAGTTGCTGTGTCTTGCTCTTTCAAGTGGTAGGTATGTGCTCTTTGGAAACCACCTCTCTAGCTTCCTGTAGAGCAAACAGGTAGTGACAGCAATCTACCTGTCTTTCTGAGGTAATAAGCTTCTAATTTCTTGAGTCATCCAAAAACAGGACAGAAGAATTTTTATGTGGTATTCCTTATATGGTATTATTTTGTTTGAATAATTTATCTTTCCTATTCTTAGGGTCTCTTTTACAATTTTCATTTAATTTCTTTGGAAAAAGTAATAGCCACATGGTTCAAAATTAAAACAAAGTATGTATTAAGGTATATCCTATTATCTACTCCTGCCTACCTCACATATCCCTCCCCCCTCCAGCCACTTAGAATTAACTACTTTTACTTATCGATTTTTTTTAAAGTAAGCTCTATGCCCTATGTGGGGCTTGAACTCATGACCCTGAGATCAAGAGTTGCACACTCTACCACTCTACTGACTGAGCCAGCCAGCCACCCCTAGAATTAACCACTTTTTTTTAAGTTTATTTATTTACTTTCAGAGTGAGAGAGAGAGAGAAAGAGAGAGAGAGAGGGAGAATCCCAAGGAGGCTCTTCGCTGACAGGGTGGAGCCCAACATGGGGTTTGACCCCACAAACTGTGAGATCACAACCTGAGCTGAAATCAAGAGTCGGAGGCTCAACTGGCTAAGACACCCACTTTTATTAATGAGTTTCTATTTGATTCTTCCAGTGTGTGGGTTTTTTCCTAATGCAAATATAAAGAAATACAACTACTCTGCCTCTTGCTTTTTTTTTTTCACCTTGGTTTTTTTCCATATTTAATACATAGAAATTATTTATTTTTTATGTCTGCCTAGGTTTCATTGAGTGAATATTCCAAACTTACTTAACATTACATTCCCCTATTGATGAACATTTGAGTTGTCTTCAGTCTTTTTCTGTTACAGAAAACATTCAGTGTGTATGTATTATTGTTATATGAGCTTGGTTCTGTCCTACACACACACACACACACACACACACACACACACACACATTTTTTTTCTAAGTAGGCTTCACACCCAGTGTGGAGCCCAACATGGGGCTTGAATTCATAACCCTGGGGCTCAAGACCTGAGCTGAGATCAAGAGTCAGACACTTAACCGACTGAGCCACCCAGGCGCCCCTCTGGAATTATATTTCTAATTAAGACCGTTTTTTTCTATTGTACACCATATTTCTTTCCATATTAGAACTATAATTTTATTAGATTTAAAAAAAGCTTTCCATTGGAGTGACTGGGTGGCTCAATTACTTAAGCATCTCGCTCTTGATTTTGGCTCAGGTCATGATCTCGCGTTTTATGAATAAGGAGTCTGCTTGGCATTTTCTGTCTCCCTCTCTCTCTGCCCCTCCCCTGCTCATGCTTTATCTCTCTCTCTCTCAAAATAGATAAAGAAACATAAAAAAAAAAGCTTTCCATTTCAATGCATTGGGATCTAGTCTGTCCTAATAACTACATAATATTCTTTATATGGATTTGCCTTAATTTAGGTAATCAATCTCAATTGTTTTCTACCTTTTACTGAAGTATAATTAATGTACAGTGTAGTTTCAGGTGTGCAACATAATGATTCAACAATTCTATATATTACTCAGTGCTCATCACGATAATCATAGTCCCATCTGTTGCTTTCTACCTTTTGATATTCTTTTTAAATTTAAGGTTTATTTATTTTGAGAGAGAGAGTGAGAGAGAGAATCCCAAGCAAGCTTCACACTGTCAGCCCAGAACCATGGGGCTCGAACTCATGAACCATGAGATCATGACCTGAGCCAAAATCAGGTTGGATGCTTAACAGATTGAGCCACCCAGGTGCCCACCTTTTGACATTCTATGTAGGGCTGCAGTAATTATTTTTGCAGCTAAATATTAACGTGTAAGATTGTTTTCTTGGGATACATTTCTAGAAGAATCTCTGGAACAAAGGTATTTGGGGTTTTTTTTCAAGAATTTTTTTAAGTTTATTTATTTTGAGAGAGAGATGTGGGAAGGGACAGGGAGAGGATCTCAAGCAAGCTTCCTGCTGTTAGGGCAGAGCCCAGTGTGGGGCTTGATCTCATGAACGGTGAGATCATGAGTTAAGCTGAAGTTGGACCCTTAACCGACTGAGCCACCCAGGCACCCCTGGGTCAAAGGTATTTTTATAGTTTTTTGTATACACAACCAAGTTTTCCTCACCAAGCCTTTACTCACCATCAGTATCTAAAAATGCCCCATTCCCTCAAACTCAGTGACATTGAGAATCATTTTAAAATAATCTTTGCGAATTTATAGGAAAAAAAATGGAACCTTATAGATTTCATCTGTATTTCTTCATTGCTACTGAGGTTGAAATTGTTTTAAATGTTTATTACTAGACCATTTGGATACCTTCTTTTATGATTTACCTGTTTGTATCTTTTGTCTGTTTTTATGTTAAAGATACTGGTATTTGTCCTTTCCTTATCAGTTTGAATATATGAAGACCTCTATACATTAAAGATAGTAACCCTTTTATGGTTGTATATTGTTGAAGGAATATTCCTTATTTTTTTGCATTTTAATTTTTGTTATTGTGATTTTGGACCTATTTAAATGTAAACTTTTTATGTTGTTAAATACATTTAACTTCTTTATGGTTTCCTTTACTCTTACATAAATTCTTATATATTCTGTCTTTGGGGGCTTGGTAAAAATAAAAAATCTGTCCCCTCCCCTGGAGTACATAAACATTTGTCTATATTTTCCTTAAGCCTTTTTAATGGTTTTAAGGTTTTACCCTTTAAAGTATTCCTTATTGGGGCATCTGGCTGGCTCAGTTGGTAGAGTATGTGACTCTTGATCTTGGGGTCATGAGTTCAAGCCCCATGTTGGATGTAGAGCTTCTTTCTTTTTATTTTTAGAGAGAGTGAGAGAGGACAAGCAGGGGAGAGGGACTGAGGGAGGGGAGAGAGAATCCTAAGTAGGCTCCACCCAGAGCCCAATGTGGGGCTCAATCCCACAACCCTGGGATCACGACCTGAGTCAAAATCAAGAGTTAGATGCTCAACCGACTGAGCCACCCAGGCACCCTGATTATGTACTAAATTCTTACACATACTTTTGGGTCTTTGTCTAAAATTTATACCCTTTTTTATGGACCTAGCTGTGTATAGGCCAATACCACACTTTTAACTATAGTTGCTTGTTAGTTTGTATGGTAGAGAGTATTCTTTTTTCCTTTTTATATTTATTTTTATTATTTTATTTGAGAGAGAGAGAGCACAGGCAGGGGAGAGGGGCAGAGGGAGAGAGAGAATCTTAAGCGGGCTCCACACTCAGTGCTGAGCCTGATGTGGGGATCAATCCCACAGCCCTGGCATCATGACCTGAGCTGATATCAAGAGTCAGACGCTCCACCGAATGAGCCACCTAAGTGCCCCTCTTCTTTCCTTTTTAAATATCAGGTTTTTAAAATTAAGTGATACATTGACGTGGGTCGAAATCCTAAAAGTACAAAAGGGTGTACAGTGAAAAATTTCCCTCCTATCCTGTCCCTCAATCACCCAGGTCCCCTCTCCACAGGGAGCCGGTGTTTTTAGCTTCATAGGTCTCCACATGTACACGGTGAAATACTTATACACATTCTCCCATTTTATTTTTTTACAGGAATGAGAACTTGCTATATCCTGTACCTTCAGAACATTTTAAATAGTTTCTTTTTACAAATGAATTTTGGAGTCTCTCTTCCCCTCTCCCCACACCACTCAGATTTTGGTTGAAATCATTTCAAAATTCATAAATTAGTTTGGGGGAGCATTGACAACTTTCTAGTCCTCAACTTTCCCATTGGGGAAACATGGTACTTTCCCTTTTTTAAAACAAAATTTTTTTAAATGTTTATTCTTGAGAGAGAGAGACAGACAGACAGACAGGCAGACAGACAGACAGAGTGTGAGCAGGGGAAGGGCAGAGAGAAAGGAAGACACAGAATCCGAAGCAGGCTTCAGGCTCTGAGCTGTCAGCACAGAACCCAACGCGGGCTCGAACTCACGCACTGCGAGATCATGACCTGAGTCAGATCATGACCTGAGCCGAAGTCGGACGCTTACCTGACTGAGCCACCCAGGCGCCCCTCCCCCACCCCCTGCTTTTATTTAAGTCTTCTTTTAAAGATATTCGAATTTCTCTACATGTCATGGCCACCCTGCTCATCCATTCTCTTCTTCTGAGGCTCTTTTCTGCCTCTCATCCTTGGCCTCTTTGTTTCCCCAGTCCTTTCCCCTGGGCAGATCCCGCCTCCTCAGTGTCCACTGTCTCCCCCATCCCCATGGAACCTTTGCTGACTGTTCCACCCAGTGGCTCTTCCTGCTCTGAAGCACCTGCCATCTCTCCCACTGCTTAGTGTCCCTTTATAAGGGACCCTGTCTGGCAGTTGTCCTCCTCTTCCCTGAATCCCTGGTGGTGGCTGTTCTCTGCTGATGATCTCTCAAGTACTGGCCAGGGAGTAGTAACCTGGGGAAGGTGATAGGTTGGCTCATGGCTAGAGGATGCTAGGGAGCCAAGCCTGGCTTCCTTGATGGCTGTGTTCCCATCCTGGCCCTCCTGGCTCATGTGAGTGGCTGCAGTCTGGAGTTCCTCAGTGTGGGGGGGAAAAGGGTATTTCTCCATAGCCTCTTCTGAGATGTTATGTAGACAATCTGCTTCCTGAGTGAGGAGAATCGTCTGTTATCCTTTTTCATGTCCCTTGACTTTGTGGTTGGTCTCTGGGGGTATTGAGAAGGGAGAGCCCCTGACGGAGGGTCTTTTCATCCCCCTGGCACCATTCGGCTGGCCATCTATTCTGAGGTAGTCATCATGTTTGAGGTAATGGTGGAACTGACTGGCTCTTTCAGGACAGACTTTTTGCCACATCTGCACTGGGTGGGGGTGAGTAATGAGTGCAGATTACTGTGGTTCAGACTTTGGTAGTAGACGTGGCAGATGAAGTTTTATTATTTTATCCTAGAAACATCTGGCTGTGAGGACTTGATTCCTGTCCTCACCAAACTCACAGTAATCGACTTCAATTGGCAGTTTATACAAAGGCTGGATCTCTCCACTGAGCAGAATGCTTGGGCCTCCTGCCAGTGACACTTGGGAAACCCAAGCACTCACCAGAAGGTAGCTTGGTGAGCAGAAATTACAGGAGGAAGGGTTCATCCAGGCTCTGGTAGACACTGCAGAGTTAAATTACTCTCTATATGTTACTTTTCAGGCAATCCAAGTATTCAGGTCTGACATATACAGATATTCTCTCCTTTAGAAACTGGAGACATTGTCCTTGTGACACATTCTTAGCTTCTAATAAGATGCTTTCTTCATTAACTTCACATGGTTACCAAGCACAGTCCAACTTATGTTAGCTGCATTTCTGTGTGTTTGCATCTCATCCATAATCTGGCCAACCCAGAGGCCTGGAGGGCTTGTTTCTGGGAGTGTGTCTGTACGTGGCTGCTCCCACGCTGTGTGTGGGTTCTCGGGGGAGCATGTTTCCAGGCTGTGTCCTCACATTCTAAGGTTTGGTCTTTTCCAGGGTCTGGAGGCCTCTGCGTTCCTGATGCCTCATGGTACTGACTAATGCACACAGCTGCTGTGGTATCGCTCGTGAGGAACCTCTGTCTTCCCTTCCATCTTTTCCAGCTACTCGCGGAACCGCACTTTTGACACATACATTGGGCAGGGCTACGTGATTGCTGGCATGGATGAAGGTTTACTTGGTGTTTGCATCGGAGAGAAGCGGAGGATTGTGGTTCCCCCTCACCTCGGCTATGGAGAGGAAGGAAGAGGTGAGTGCTGGCTGCTTCTAGGCTGGTTTCAAGTAATCAAAGCTTCTTGAGAGCCAGAATATGGAAGCTGAAGTCCCATTTAAGACTTAAATGTCGGGGCGCCTGGGTGGCTCAGTCAATTAAGCCTCCGACTCTGGCTCAGGTCACGATCTCACAGTTCATGAGTTTGAGCCTTGCATTAGGCTCCGCAGTGTTAGTGCAGAGCCTGCTTTGGTTTCCCTCTCTCTCTGTTTTTCTCTCTGCCTCTACCCCACTTGCATTCTCTCTCTCTCTCTCTCACACCAAATAAATAAACTTAAAAAAAAAAAAGACTTAAATGTCCAAATAGCTTTGGTTTCTAGACATGCTCTATTCTTTCCTCTTGTCCCCACTACCAGTTTCCCTCTGAAAATTCTTAGTTATGCCAAACTTGGAAGAACTTTGCGATGAACTCTTAGATTCATCAATTGTTAACATCTTGCTATGTTTTTTTTAAGTGTATTTATTTATTTTGAGAGAGAGAGAGAGAGAGGGTGAGAGTGTGCATGATGGGGGCAGGGACAGAGAGAGAGAGAAAGGAAGGAGAATTCCAAGCAGGCTCCGTGCTCTGCATGGAGCACAACTTGGGGCTTGATCTCATAATCCTGAGATCCTGACCTAAGCCGAAATCAAGAGTTGGGCACTTAACCGATTGAAACACCAGGTACCCCAACATCGTGCTATGTTTATTTTCTCTCTCTCCTTACATTTGTTTGTTTGTTGTTGTTGTTGTTGAGCCATTTGAAAATATATTGCAAACCTCCCCTTATCGATTTTTGGTTTTTAATGATTTTATTGATGTATAATTTATATGCCTTAAAATTTACCCATTTTTTAATTAAAAAAAAATTTTTTAATGTTTATTTATTTTTGAGAGAGAGAGCATGAGCAGGGGAAGGTTAGAGAGAGAGGGAGACACAGAAACCGAAGCAGGCTCCAGGCTCTGAGCTGTCAGCATAGAGCCTGATGGAGGGCTGGAACCCACAGACCGCAAGATCATGACCTGAGCTGAAGTTGGACCCTTAACCAACTGAGCCACCCAGGTGCCCCGAAAATTTACCCATTTTAAGTGTACAATTCAGTGACTTTTAGTAAATGTAGTGAGTTGTGTAACCATCATCCATCTAATCTAATTTTAGAACATTTTTGTCACTCTAATAGCAAACCCCCTTTCGAACATTATACAAATGATACATGTTGAGTTTAGAAAAAAGAAAATACAGATAAAGAAAGAAAACAAAAATCTCCCACAATCTCACCATGCAGGAATAAACACTGTAATGTGGTAGGCAGAACAGCAGCCCCAAAGATGTCCCTGTGCTATCCCCAGAACCTGTGAATATGTTACCTTTCATGATAAAAGGGATTTTGCGGATGTGATTAAGATGGGGATGTGATTAAGATCTTGAGATGGGGAGGTTATCCTGGATCATACAGGTGGCCTTGATGTACTTAAAAGAGCCTTTGTAAGAGGGAAGCAGGAGGTCAGAGAGAGGGGAAAATGCTCAGCTGCAGACTTAGAAGTTGGATGAAGGGGTCACAGGTCAAGGAATAAGGACAGCCACAGAAAGCTGGAAAAGGCGAGGAAACAGATTCTTCCCCAAAGCCTCCAAAAGGAATGAGTCCCTGCCAATACCTCGAATTTAGACCTTTGACCCGCCAGAGTTGTAAGAATAAACCTGCATTGCTTTAAGCCACCAAATTTGTGGGAATTTGTTATAGTAACAATAGGAAACAAATGAAACTAATAGGAAACAACCATGAAGTGAAAATATATATCCACCTAACTAATAAATACTAACAAAAATGGGATTACCTAGGGACACCTGGCTGGCTCTGTCGGAGGGGTGTGCCACTCTTAATCTCCATGTTATGAGTTCAAGCCCCACGTTGGGTGTAGAGATTAATAAAAAAAATAAATTAACTTAAAAAATGGGATTATCAGAGTGCCTGGGGGGCTTAGGGTGGCTTTCTCAGTCAGTTAAGCGGCTGACTTCGACTCAGTTCATGATCTCATGGTTTGAGAGTTCAAGCCCTGCCTCTGGCTCTGTGCTGACAAGTCGGAGCCTGGAGCCTGCTTCAGATTCTGTCTCCCTCTCTCTTTGCCCCTCCCCCACTCATGCTCTGTCTCAAAAATAAACATTAAAAAAATTTTTTTAAATGGGATTATCTATACATATTTGTAATTTCTCTTCTTCACCTAATTTGTTGTAAACAACTATCTATGCCAACAGGTATTTTTTATGATTGCATAGTATTTCAAGCTGTATTTTCCTTCTTAAGTTTTTTCTCATATATATATATATATATATATATATATATATATATAGGCATACTTCATTTTATTTCTCTTTGCTTTATAGAATTCCACAGATAGTATTATGGTTTTTTTTTTTAAACAAATTGAAGTTTGTGGTGACCCTGCATCAACAAGTCTATCAGTGCGATATTCCCAGCACCATTTGTTCACTTCACGTCTCTGTGTGGCATTTTGGTAATTCCTGGCAATATTTCAAACTTTTCAATGGTTACTATATTTGTCATGGTGATCTGTTATCGGTGATTAAGACTCTGAAAGCTCAGATGATGGCTTACGTTTTTTAGCAATAAAATACTTTTAACTAAGATATGCACATTGTTTTTTATAGACATAATGCAATTGCACACTTGATAGGCTGCAGTATAGTGCAGACAAAGCTTTTATACACACTGGAAAACAAAAACATTCATTTGACTCGTGTTATTGTGGTATTTGCTTTATTGCTGTGGTCTGGAACCAGACCCACAGTATCTTAGAGGTATGCCTGTACCATTGTTTGCTAACCTGCTTAGGACTAGTGGATGCAGTATTAATTTTGCTTTTGGATTATTTTTGCTGGTGGGATTCTGCCTGGTTTGGCTGGCTGTATACATTAATTTTGTTCTTCCAACCACTGCTGATAATATGTATCTTCAGAATTTTCTTAGTAGGGTTTATTCAGAGGATCTATGAAGTATCAGGTTGGCTGGAAGCTAGAGTGTACCATGGAGAAACTTTCTTTTTTTTTCTCCCGGACTTACGTTCCTGTTTTCAAAGTAAACTCTACCCCCAATGTGGGGCTCAGACTCACCACCCCAAGATCAAAAGTCACATGCTCTACCGACTGAGCCATCTAGGCACCCATTAAATTTCTTTTCTTCTTTTTTTAAGTTTATTTTATTTTTTATTTTTTTATTAAAAACATTTTTTTTAACGTTTATTTATTTTGGAGAGAGAGAGAGCATGAGTGGGGTAGGAGCAGAGAGAAAAAGAGACCCAGGACCAAACCAGGCTCCGGGCTCTGGGGTGTCAGCATGGAGGCCAGTGTAGGACTCGATCCCACCAACCGTGAGATCATGACCTGAACCAAAATCAAGAGTCGGACACTTAACTGACTAAGCCACCCAGGTGCCCCTAAATTTCTGATTTATAAAGTCATATCAGGTCACAGCTTAAGACACGACACGTTCAACAGATCTTGCTTCATGTCCTGTTTGTCAAGTGTCTTGATGCTCTGTTGTTTTGTATCATGTAAAATTCTGTTCAGATACATACAGAAATAGACAAATACTTTCCGAGTATTCATGTTTTGTTATGCCCTCAGGATTAATCCTTCGTTTCTCTAAAAATAATATATTGATGGAAAACATTTGCTTAAATTATTTTTTTCCTTTTGGCTTTCTATCAAGTATGAGACAGAGCTCTGCAAAGAATTATATAAGGCTCTGGGAATCATCGGAAGGCTCATAAATTCTGTGGTTATGAGGCTGCTTCATTCCAAACCCTATGTTGCTGTGGGGCAGGGGCACTCAGATATGTACTGTCTAGATGCTCTTGCATGGGGGCAGGGGAGAAGGGCAGGGGGTAGGGGGGCAGCACCTCTGTCTTCTTTTGAATAGCATCTCCCTGGCCTCTTGGTGATGTTTGCATAGGGCCTAATGCTAATTCCTCAGGGACTGACCCAAGAAAGATGTCAGGACATAGAGGAAATTTGGGGTTTCCTCATCACATACCACGGGGCCAAGCACATAGTAAACATTCAATAAATATTTGTGGAAGGAATGAAATACTGGGCCCTCTGTGGGGTTCTCCAGCTCCATTCTTGGCATTTCATTTTGTGGAGGCCATTTTGCCCTGCAGGATTGGTGGAGGGGAGGGAGTAGGCCTTCTGGAAAGGCTCTGGTCCTCTCTGCTTATCTGCTCTGTTCCACAGGGTCAGCCCTGAACTTTTGACGCTTGACTATGTTTGCAGCCCTGGAGGGGAGAATGGATTCTGCCTGAGGGCTTGTGGAAGCATCACTTCCTGATTTTTTCTTTCTTTCTTTCTTTCTTCCTTCCTTCCTTCCTTCCTTCCTTCCTTCCTTTCTTTCTTTCTTTCTTTCTTTCTTTCATGTTTATTTTTGAGAGACACAGAACACAAGCAGGGGAGGAGCAGAGAAAGAGGGAGACACAGAATCCGAAGCAGGCTCCAGGCTCTGAGCTGTCAGCACAGAGCCCAATGCAGGGCTGGAACTCACGAACCACGAGATCATGGCCTGAGTGGATGTCGGACTCTCAACCGACTGAGCCACCCAGGCACCCCATCACTTCCTCATTTTCTGTTCCCCAACTTTCAAGTTACTTTCCAAGTACTCTTAGATTGGGAATATAGGATTATAATGAGAATTAAATAATTACATCTAAAGCACTTAGAAGAGTGCTTGATACTTAATAAGCATCATGTGTGTCTGTGTGTGTGCGTGTGTCTGTGTGTGTGTTACAGAGAGCAACCAAAAATGGACACAGAAAAGTCCATTGCAGGGATGGGGGGAGGGGCTATTGGTGTTCACATATCTCTGTTTGAATTCTTTCTATAGCTGTGTTATTTTCTTCAACAAGTTCTATGTGAGTTGGTTTTCTTATCTGTAAAACACTAATGAAAGCATTATACATCCTTGATTCTAAGTAATACTATTTACAAAAGTTTTACATTTAATCTTCTTTGAAATGAGGGGTGCCTGGGTGGCTCAGTTGGTTGAGCAGTGGACTCTTGATTTTGGCTCAGGTCACGATCCCATCCCAGCGTCATGGGATCAAGCCCTGCTTCAGGCTCCGAGCTGAGCTTAAAATTCTCTCTCTTCCCTCCATCTCCCCCTCCTTTCTTTCTCTCTCTGTCTCTAAAAAATATAAATAAATAAATAAATAAATAAATAAATAAATAAATAAATAAACTTCTCTGAAATGATCTGGGGATGTGTTTAACCACAATGCATATGTTTAAGGTGTCCCTCTGGCCCCCTCGAGCCTCCTGAGAAGCTGCCGTTAAATTCATGGAGCATCTGCTAATGCTGGGTTTATAGTAATACCCCACAAAGTGGTTGCAGGGATTTAATGAGATAGTGTATGTGAAGAATACATTGTAGACTGTAAAACATTATTCAGATGTGAGGTAATGTTTTCAAAAGTGGAGATAATGGAAAAGAAAAGTTTACTAATAATTTTGTGTAGAACAGATAGGATGTGTTGTAAAAGTACTTTGTGAACCGTTAGGCCCTATCACAAGGGGTGTGTATGGGCCAAATTTGGCTGGGTGTTTTTTTCCCTCTGAAGTTTCTGTTAGTTTAGTTCCTCCTGCACAGTGATAGAGGACTGGAGTGATTTTTCACTCTACAGCTGGTGTTCTCACTTCACCTCTTACTTCTGGTAGGGGCCAGGCAAGCCTTAGTTTCCTCATTTGTGATGAACTTAGCCATGCATCTTTCAGGCTTAGTGATTCCATGGGGCAGTAGCTCATCATCTTGAATTATTGTCCAAACTGTGTTCTTAAAGTTTATGTATGTATGTATGCATGTATGTATGTATGTATGTATGTATGTATTTAGAGAGAAATCCCAAGCAGGCTCCAAGCTGTCAGCACAGAGCCTGACACAGGGCTCCATCCCCGGAACTGTGAGATCATGTCCTGAGCCGAAATCAAGAGTTGGACGCTTAACCGACTGAGCCACCCAGGCGCCCCTCCAAACTGTGTTCTTAACTGGTTGCATGACCCTGGGCAAATCTTTGCCTCAGTTTCCCCATGTATAGAATGAGGGTTAGGTTACTTCTGACCGCCCTTCCAATTCATTCTCCCAGTATTCCCTAGATTTTCATATTTAGGTCCCTGTGTTTCTCACTGGGGGTCTGTGAGGACGTGCCTGGTGACACTGGGGAGGCACATGTGCTGCCACTTGGAGGACTTGCTCGTTAATTTCTCTGTCTGTCCTTTAGGGAATATCCCTGGCTCGGCTGTGCTGGTGTTTGACATCCATGTGATTGACTTCCACAACCCTTCAGACTCCATCAGCATCACCTCCCACTACAAGCCCCCGGACTGCTCAGTGCTGAGTAAGAAGGGGGATTACCTCAAGTATCACTACAATGCCTCCCTTCTGGATGGGACTCTGCTGGATTCCACGTAAGGACCACTGGGGGCAGTAGAGGAGTGAGCTTGGAGGATAACAGCCATAGGTCCCCATGATTCTCCTTTTCTTTCATCAGATACTGGTTGAGAGATTTTCTCTCCATGCTTCCCCACTGCAGAGAGCTAGCCTACATCACTGCTCAGGTGCATTATTCTAAAAGTTCCCTATGAATGGTCTCACCTTGCTCCTGTGAAGTTGTCTTTCTGAAAAACGGGTATCATCTTATAACTGCTTTCTTTAAAAATTAACCTGCAGCTACATTACAAACTCCTCAGTCTGGCACATCAGCCTCTATTTGTCAGCTCTGTTCTGCTTAAATGGTCTAATCTTGTGTTAGGGCCCATCTTTTGCATCCAGGGCTGCCATGTGCAATGGTACAAGATGTGTACTGCTTAAACCCTTCCTTCTGACCAACTTCTGCCCTGGCAAAAATGTCCTCCCTTTTCACAAAATTTTTCCTTAATTCCTAGGAAGAATCAACTGCTCGCACTTCTGTGTCTCATAATGTTTTAAGATACTATTTTTATTAGCAAAAATTATTTATTTTTCATTATTTATTTTAGTTTCTGTCTCTGCTGCTGGTCTGAATACCTTAGAGACACCCAGCATGTTTATTCACATTTTTATTCTTTACACCTAGCCCAGAGTCTTAACACGAAGGGAGCATTTTATAAATGTTAACTGATTGAGATGAATCTGAAATTTTATTAATAGGAATCAACAGTATAATCTAATATCATTGCCAATTTTGGTAAAAGGAGCTTTGCTTCTTATGTTTCTGAATCTTTAGGTATAGCCGTAAATTAATAACATATTCTCTGGGAAAGAAACATTTTCAGCCTTTCTTTATATCTCCATAGAAATCTATCCATTTTTGTACCGAGTCTTGACTTAGACTCCTGAGTTGGGGCTTGGGGAGAAAGAAGGGCTTCATAAATAAGTATGGGTTGCTGCATTTATGCTGCATGAGGAAGGCCTTCTCTGCCTTGCACCTGCCCCTCTGCCTTCTAGCTTCAGGCAACATTGTGTGTGGCTGGAGAGAGCGAGCCAGGCATGGAGACAGAGCCCTAGGGACACGTGCTCTTCAGAGCATTCTCTCTGGGTGCTATGAGATCCCGTATACTAATGCGCTTCGTGTATTTTATGCAATCTAAAACGTATTGGTTATTAGAAGCATCATGTTATGTATCTCTAAGAAAGTAAAAATGCCCCCAAATTAACATGCTGTTAATTATGAAGTGTATCCCAATTACAGAGATGTTAAAATGTGAAAATGTGTGCATTATAGAATCAGTGAAGTGTATACTAGCTTCCAGAGAGCAGATTTACGCGGACCTGCTTTACAACAAACCTCATTGCATTAATATGAAAAGACTTTGGAGGGCAGTGGGAAAGAAGCATGCCTTGTTGTTTGGGGGGATTAAGCCCGCGCTTATGCACGTTTATGCACGCTTATGCACGTGAAAATGGCCCACAAGGTTAGAGTAGTCTAGAAGGTCAATGGCTTGCTGTTATTGTCTTGCTAATGTTCATATTCTTGTCTGGTGCTCTGACTGCTGGGTGGGGGTAGGTGGGAAGGGGAAGTGGGGGTGGAAAACGAACAAAGGAATTCCTTCTCAGTGGGTTCAGGATATGCTTCTCATGTAGGGTGGGGAGAATCAGCCTTCCTGCCTTCTAATGTGTTTGGTGGATTCACAACATTCCTACAGAGCATCCGGTAGCCATGTGAGGCTCCTTCCTTTTATCAGACTCCATTCTATACCATGAGAGTCGTTTGTGGTACGTGTAAATCTACAATGAAGAGCAACATCCGGCATCCCCGATGGTCTGTTCTGGGCGTAAGCTTCAGAGTAATGGGAAAATGGGATGTAGGGTGGGATGTGTGTGGGAGAGGAAGGGAAAACCTGGTCTCACCCCGAGCCTTCCACGGGCGTTGTAAACAAGGAGGCAGGTGCTGCTGCGGGCGCTTTTTCATCAGCACGGAGAGAAACTGGCTGTGGAGAGGATGGAGGGAAACGTGGGCGGAGAGCCAGAGAGGGCAGCCTACAAGTGGGAAGCGGGAAGCTTGCAGTGGATGGGAAGCCAGGAATGCACAGAAAGAATGAGAAGAATGTCAGAGGAAAACTGGCAGGAAACAAACAAATAACTACACAAGCGGTTGATCTGAGCAAAAACAATTAGTGGGGCTTTCAGAGATGACACGTGAAAGCAAAATGTTTGCTTGGAGGATTTTCTTCATGTGTGTTTAAACTGGCCTCAGAGAGGAAGAATAAACATTTGTTATTTGATAGCTAAATGAGGTTTTTGAATATTCGGGAAGACTTTGAAACAGAGTATTCCCATGGGAGGTCCCAGCGGTCCCCGGAGAAAGGCAGGGTGAAGGTGCCTCTGTGCTGCTGACAAAGGAGGAATTGTGTGTGGGGCAGGACAGAGGATGTCCTGCTCCCTCCCACAGGCCTTGGGCCAAGGCATCTGGTGCCAGAGCTGGCTTTGTTTTGGTTTCGTCCCAGGTAGGACAAAGGCAAACCCTGTTTTGGTTTGTCCGTGCCAGAGAGCCAGCCTGGCCCTGGAAACCAGCTTGAGAGGAGAAAGTAGCCCTGCACCCAGGGGAAGCTGGGAAGCCTGAGAAGGGGATGTGACCCGAGGGGGCTGTCCCCTCCATGTTGTCACCATCCGGAAATGGGCATCAAGGGAGCCCTAAGATACTGGGGAGGTTTTTCTTCCTTGACATTGAAGAAGAAAGCGGTAGTGCCATACTTTCTGGAACTAGATTTATTTTCGGTAGTGAGTGAGGTGATAGAGGCAACTCTCTTGTACGTGGATGTCTCAGGGACCGTGGACATCAAGGATGCTTTAACTGTGGCTCAAGTTAAACTTTCGGTCATTTTTTTAGAGTCAAAAACTATTGCAGACACAAGCACTTCGCATACTCAAGGCCATCCATTTTTTGAGCTCTTTATACTTGTTCTCCTCCGTGCCAGCATCATGAGTTATTTACTGTTGAGAATATCCCTGTGAGATAGCTATTATTATCACCCGTTTATAGATGAGGAAATTGAGAGATTTTATTTTTCAGCATCCAATCAAGTGGCAGAAGCAAGATTCAGAGTCAGGTCTTGATAAATCCAAAACACATAAATCCAAAACACAGGGTTATGTATTTTTCAAATTCTCATGAAAACTCCTTACTAGGATATTTATTAAAATATAGAGAAAAGTTGTAAGAGCAGTACGAAGGAAGGACTTCTTTTTTCCCCGAATCACTGGGGATAGTTTGCCACCATGATGTCCCATCACCCATTTCCTACAAATGTCGACATTCTCCTACATAATTCAACGCATACTTTATAACCAGAAAGTTAACACTGATACGTTATCATGTTTTAATCCCCAGACCCCACCTAAGTTTTGCCACTTGTTCCCAGAAGGTCTTTTATAGCAAAATGATCCCACTCCATATTCTCCAATACTCTGGACTTGTTCCTCAGCCTTTCCTTGATTTTCACCTTGACACTTTTGAAGATTACAGGTTCGTTTTTTGCAGAATCGTTCTCAGTTTGCTCTTGTCTGATGTTTCTTCCTGATTAGATAGGGGTTCTGTATCTGTGGCAGAAGAGATGGTCCTTTTCATGAAAACGCTTTCAAATATCAATGGGTTGATGACCTAACAAGGGACTCTTCTGTTTCATTTTCAGGTGGAATTTAGGCAAAACGTATAATATTGTTTTGGGATCCGGACAAGTTGTGTTGGGAATGGATATGGGTCTCCGAGAGATGTGTGTTGGAGAGAAACGGACAGTGATCATCCCACCCCACCTGGGCTATGGGGAGGCTGGTGTGGGTGAGTAAGCACCAGCATTAAAGGGTTTTGGGGCACATTCACAATCTGAGTGTTGTGCTTTTGGGGTACCATATTTAGAGCCCCAATATGCTTCTTCCATTTAAAACCCAAAGAATCAGGGGCGCCTGGGTGGCTTAGTTGGTTGAGTGTCCGACTTCGGCTCAGGTTGTGACCTCACGGTTTGTCAGTTCAAACCCTGGATTGGGCTCACTGCTATCAGCAGAACCCACTTCAGATCCTCTGTCCCCTCTTTCTGCCCCTCCTCTGGTTGTGCAGGCTCTCTCTCTGTCTCAAAAGTAAATAAACATTAAAAAAAAAATCTGGCACCTGGCTGGCTCAGTGGGTGAAGCATGCAACTCTAGATCTTGGGGTCATGAGTTCAGGCCCCATGTTGGGCGTAGAACTTACTAAAAAAGAAACAAAAAAACAATAAAGTGCCTGCTACTTCCTCCAGTCCAAGAAGAAACACTTCAAAAAATGGGTACCCTAGAAGACCTTGTGATATATATTATAAATAATTATAACATAATAATTTAAAAAAAGATATATATACATGCATGTATATATTCGTATACTTACATTTGAGCCTATACTACCCATACTATATATACTGTTCTCAAATTTGTGTTTACAGTCATATCTTAGGTCAGGATTTTAAGGCATACTGTTTTATTCTTAAGGTTCTGCTGTAGGATTTATTCAAAAATTCTACCATTGTGGTCTCTTCTAGTGCTTTTCAAACTTTTTTCACCGAGACATACAGTTAAGAAATACTTTTTATCTCCCCATCTGTGTTACACATAAACATGCAATTTATACATATACTCATACACAATTAGTTCTATATATAAAATTTAAACTCAAGTTTTATGAAACCATACCTATCCTTTCTATGGACAGTGTACCCTGATCTATTTTATTCCTGAATTTAAAAAATTGGTGGTCACCATGCTGTAAATAGATTTCATGACTTACTAATGGTAAGTACCTACAGTTTGGAAAAAACCACTTGCTGGTTTTGAACTTTTTTGTTTTTAATTTATTTTTTAATTTACATCTAAGTTAGTTAGCACGTAGTGCAGTAATGATTTCAGGAGTAGATTCCAGTGATTCGTCCTCTATGTATAACACCCGGTGCTCATCTCAACAAGTGTCTTCTTTAATGCCACTTACACATTTAGCCCATCCCCCCCCCCCCCCCCCCGCCACAAACGCTCCAGCAACCCTCTGTTTGTTCTCTATATTTATTTTTTTTGTTTTTTTTTGTTTTTTGTTTTTGTTTTTTTTTAGCGTTTATTTATTTTTGAGACAGAGAGAGACAAAGCATGAACAGGGGAGGGTCAGAGAGAGGGAGACACAGAATCCGAAACAGGCTCCAGGTTCTGAGCTGTCAGCACAGAGCCCGACGCGGGGGCTCGAACTCACGGACCGCGAGATCATGACCTGGGCCGAAGTCGGCCGCTTAACCGACTGAGCCACCCAGGCGCCCCTGTTCTCTATATTTAAGAGTTTCTTATGTTTTGTCCCTCGCCCTGTTCTTATATTATTTTTGCTTCCCTTCCCTTATGTTCATTTGTTTTGTATCTTAAGTTCCTCATATGAGTGAAGTCATACGATACTCGTCTTTCTCTAACTGACTAATTTCACTTACCAGAATACCCTCTAGTTCCATCTACGTAGTTGCAAATGGCAAGATTTCATTCTTTTTGATTGTCGAGTAATACTCCATTGCATATATATACCACATCTTCTTTATCCATTCATCCATCGATGGACACTTGGGCTCTTTCCATACTTTGGCCATTGTCAATAGCGCTGCTATAAACATGGGGTTGCATGTGCCCCTTCGAAACAGCACACCTGTATCCCTTGGATAAATACCTAGTAGTGCAATTGCTGGGTCGTGGGGTAGTTCTATTTTTAGTTTTTTGAGGAACATCCATACTGTTTTCCAGAGTGGCCGCACCAGCTTGCATTCCCACTAACAATGCAAAAGAGATCCTCTTTCTCTGCATCCTTGCCAACACCTGTTGTTGCCTGAGTTGTTCATGTTAGCCATTCCGACAGGTGTGAGGTGGTATCTCATTGTGATTTAATTTGTATTTCCCTGATGATAAATGATGTTGAACATCTGTTTATATTATAGTCTGTTAGCCATCAGGATGTCTTCTTTGGAGAGTGTCTATTCATGTCTTTTGCCCATTTCTTCACTGGATTATTTGAATTTTTTGTTTTTTTTTAAGTTAGTTTGTTTGTTTATTTATTTAGAGCACGAGCAGGGGAGGGGCAGAGAGAGAAGGAGACAGAGAATCCCAAGCAGCTCGATCCTACTACCCTGAAATCATGACCTGAGCTGAAATCAAGAGTTGGATGCTTAACTGAGACACTCAGGTGCCCCTGGTGTTGAGCAGGAAATGCTTGCCACCTGTGAGGCAGCTGGAACCTTGGGTGGGGGAGGGAGGTTGAGATGGGCATGCCTGCTGCCTGGTGGTGCTAACCCTGTTTCCTCCCTTATTGGTGAGACAGATGGAGAAGTACCCGGCAGTGCCGTCTTGGTGTTTGACATTGAACTGCTGGAGCTCGTGGCGGGTCTGCCTGAGGGGTACATGTTCATATGGAATGGCGAGGTGTCACCCAACCTGTTCGAAGAAATCGACAAGGATGGTGATGGAGAAGTCCTCCTCGAAGAGGTAACCGACCTTCAAAAGAGAGTGGGACTAAATGAACTGGGGGGAGCTTTATTGGGGCAGGGGATCCATTCCAGATGTGAAGCCTTCTCAGAGTGAGGAGGACGCACTTTTGTACACACTCTCTAAATTGAAGCTCACAGTTCCTCTCTGGAGAAACTGAGGCCCTGAGAGGTACAGGGCTTGATCCCAGGGCTGACAGATCTAGATTTGGTTCTCAGTTCCTGGGTGCTCACTGTATGCCTGCATTATGTTGAATGTTTTTCATATACATTCTCTTGCTTGGCCCTTGTGGCAGCCATGTAATCATCATCCCCGTTTTTCAGAAGCAGCAGCTGTACGCAGACGAGATAAATGATTTGCCCGAGGTCACAGAGCTACCTAGTGGTTTGAGCCATGGTACATATCTCCATCTTGATCATCTAGGTCCTGGGTGGATTCTTCTGTAGCAGACACCCCTTCATGGAGCTGGAGAATAGAGTCGGCTGTCCTGTCACACCCTCCTCAGTTCCAGTATCTGCCTGTTCCACATCTGCTTATTCAAGGACACGGCTCCAGCCTTCTCCCCTTTCTCTCTTACATCAGCCACATTTCCCTGGCTACTGGATTGCTCACATTAGCATAAAAACATGCTATTATTTTCCCTTTTCTTGGTGCATCTTCTCATTTATTTTGTTTCTTTGCTCCCTTTACAGCGAAAATGTCAAAACTTTTAAATCCACTCCTGTCAGACATTTGTCCTTCTGTGTCACTGAGCCTGGTCTTGCTAAGGTGACCAGTGCCTTTTATGTGGCTGCCGCCAGTGGTCACTGCTCACTGTCCTCACTCTTGGACACAGCTGACTGCTTTGCAGGACACCTTCTTTCCCTCGCTTCCAGACCACACTTTCTTGGTGTTCCTTCTACCTCACTAGTGGCTCCTTCTCAGGAATCTTCTCCCTCTCTTCATGTTGGAGTGTCCCCAGCCTGAGTTCTGAGCTTGTTCTCTCCTCCATCTCATGTCACTCCCTTGGTGATCTCAACCAGTCCAGTGGCTTTGTCATCCGCATGCCATGACTTCCAAACTTGTAGCTCTGGTCTGGTCTTCTCTCTCTACCTCCTACTCAGACATCTAATTGCCCACCTGACATCTTCATTTTTTGAATGCTGCTGCTACCTCCCTCTCCTGAACTTGCCTCACCCAAAGCCTTCCTCATCTCCTCTGATGGCAACTCCGTCCTTCCAGTTGCCAGGTGAGAGCACTCAGTAATCTGACTCCTCTCTTTCTCACATAGGCTATAGTAAACCCACCAGGAAATCATCCTAGCTCTATCCTGAAAATTTACATCTCACCACCTCCAGTTGGTAGCATCTTGGGCCACTGTCTGCTTGGTCTTGCTTGGACCTCTACGAAGGTCTTTGTGCTTTTCAGCCTTGCCCCTCACGGCAGCCGGAGTGATTCTTCTGAAACTTCAATTGGATTATGGCTTGCTTTGTCTGAGAACCCTGCAGAAGCCCCTCTGTTTCCAGAGTCCTTACAGTGGCCTGCAAAGACCCCAAGAAGGTTCTCCACGACCTGCTCGCTGTAACTTCCTCTTCAGCTGCTCCTCTCTACCAGGCATTGCACATGCTGGGCCTTTGCACCAGCTGTCCCTCCACCCAGAAGACACTTCCCTGGATAACTGTTTGGTTCATTCCCTCCCTTCCTTCAAGCCTTTGCACAGGTCTCCCTTTTTCATTAGGGTTTTACTCTGACCACTGGATTGAGACCTCAACCCACTCCCCGACCTGTACTCTTGATCCTCCTTACTTGACTCTCTACTGCTTTGTTTTCTGGAGCATTGCACTTTTGAACTTAATATGTGACTTACTTAATTTTTTATGTTCTTTTCTAATTGTGTGTCTTTCCCACTAGGATATATGCTAGAATTACAAGGGCAAGGTTATGTTTTCATTGTATGAAGGAAAGAAGGGAGGGAGGGAGGGAGGCAGCAGTGTTCTCAGAGGCAAAGATGGTTAGGGCATCAGCCTGTGGTGGAGAGCTAAGTGTTGATTTAGGGAGAAGGGACAGCTCCAGTCACTGCTGCGTGGAGCCTAGGAACTTCTGGAGTCATTAGTCATTATGGTTATACACCTGCATCTGGAGGGAGAAACACCAGGCAGGTTGTGTAGCTCACAAAATTGTGTCTGTTTTGCAAGCTTAGACTCAAATTCCAGCCCCATTGCCCTCGGGACGCTCTGTTCAGACCCTGGCTCGGCTGCTGTATCTCATGGTCTGTCCTGTCCCCTCTCTTTCCAGTTCTCAGAATACATTCATGCCCAGGTGGCATCTGGCAAAGGGAAACTCGCTCCTGGTTTTGATGCTGAGATGATTGTGAAGAATATGTTCACCAACCAGGACCGGAATGGAGATGGGAAGGTCACGGCAGAGGAATTCAAACTCAAAGACCAGGAGGCTAAACATGATGAACTCTAAACCTGCCTTGGGCCACCTGCGTGATACCAAGCCCCCGGTCATGGCTGAAAGTGAAGCGAGGGCCTGCGGGTCTCTCAGAAGGTGAATCGTCCACAAGTAGTAGATGGTCACATAGTATGTGGGGCATATGTCAGGGATGGGTCGATACACATGGTGAGAATTTTAGGCCAAATGCCAGTGATATGAAAATCAGTGTCAGGTGCCTTAGCAGGGGCTGTGTAGAATATTG
Organism: Acinonyx jubatus; assembly: GCF_027475565.1. Taxonomy (NCBI): domain Eukaryota; kingdom Metazoa; phylum Chordata; class Mammalia; order Carnivora; family Felidae; genus Acinonyx; species Acinonyx jubatus. The sequence continues at coordinate 44,732,448 of NC_069383.1, read as the reverse complement.
AAGAGGCTGCACTGTCAACCATTGTTTTGTGAGCCTTCTGTGTAGTTTTGTTATTAAAGGAAAATAGTGTCATACAGAAGTCATAACCATTTTGGAGGGAACAGAAGAAAAAGCGTCCAGGAGGTCTACATAAAGAGCATTAAAAAAATTTTTTTTAACTTGCTGGTGTTTTAAAAGTGTTCTCCAGATGAGCAGAAAAGACAAACGGCCTGCCCCAGCAGTATTTCCCCAAAAGCCCCAGGATGGGGCCCTTTTGTCAGTGGCCCGTACAGGCTCTGGTAATGCCCAGCTTCCACTTTCCTGCTACACACACACACACACACACACACGCATGCACATGCACACACACCTACTTGCACATGTGTGCTTTGATAGTTAATCATGCTCTACCTGTTGTGGTCTTCCAATTGGCTGGGTGACTTGGAAGTTAAGAAGAAAATCAGTGGACCAAACAAGAGGCATCTTGGACTATGAGTAGAGAATTTGATTCTATGTTTGCCACCTAAGATTATTTGCTTCACCCTTTCTTATTCCCATTGCTCTATCTTCCCTGAATCTTTTGATCAGATAGATTTGTATAGGGCTTGTGGCTAATCCATGCTCCAGAGTATGTGACCAAGATAGGAAGTATCATCTCAACAGATGAGCATACACAAGGTGACATATTTCTGCTCATTTGTGTCCTGGAGAGGGAGGTGCCCTAAAGCCCATGGGCCTCTCTCTGTGTAGAAAAACAAGGACACTGTTACCTGCCCCCATGTTATGCAGTAACCAACAACCTTGCTGCCTTATGTCCTCTGTTCCCAAGTGGTGGTGGCATCCACCCTGAAGTAATCAGTAATTTTCCTTTTGAAACTGCTTTATTTTTACTAATTTAAACTGTTTTGTACTGATGTAGCCCTGAGATAGTTCATGAAAATGCTGTGCACTCCTTCAATGGAATAAATGTTGGAAAACTGAACTTTTCATATATAAAAAAATTGAATGATAATATCAAGTGTTGTGGAGTTTTATTTGAAGGCTGAGAGGATCCTATGAGAATACGTCGATTATCCATTGAGAATCGCCTCAACGAGGGCTGCATCTCATTGAAGGTGGAGGAGTGTGACAGATAGAGTATGGGGGTGTGTCAGTCAGGTCCTGGCAGGAAACACACCCACATACGGGCCTTCCAAAGAGAAGCTATGTAAAGGACTTTACAGGTGTGTGGACAGGGCCTAGAGACCTAGTTAGGATATCAAGGTACCATGATAGATGTTGGCCAGCAGCAGTAGGGGGCTCTTCTACCCCCCCTGGGGCTGAAAGGTTAAAGGGGAGACACAGCCACGCCCAGAAGTGTGGCTGGCGCTGCAGCAGAGGAGGGCAGAGACACCCCATTCTCTGTCCTGTAACTCGTTCCCATTCGCTGAACCCAATCTGAAGCTAAAGGAAGAGGAGCTTAGTGGCTGGTATTCTCAGAGTCAGCTTTTTGGGGTGCAGAGTAAGGTGAAGGGCTGTAGGCACTGGAGTGGGAGCAAATAGAGGATAACTGGCACATGTATAGAGAAAAATACGTTTTTTTAAAAAAGCAAATGTTACAGTTTACTCTTTGCAGGAGCAATTTCAGGGACTCTGTATGCTTTTGGAAGGCAAAGGAGATGCCTGCCCATGGCCTTCCTGGCTGTTGCTGTCATGGTAACTAACATTCCTTAACCGTCTCCTACCTGGCACATAGTCACTCAAGATTTTTTGTTTAACAGAATTCCTTAAGTGCACGAGATAGGTTAATAATTTTGCTAAATGGAATTGCCCTTTGGAATGCACTTGATCTGTAACACCTCATTATCCTTACACATCTTCATGAAGATAAAAACCTTGTGCTTATTCTGTCCCAGGATTTTAGTTGGTCCTGTCTGAATTTCTTCACTGGTTGTTTTCTTTGGTGGTGGACAGGTTTGCTGAATAAAAGATATGCTTCTCTGGGGAAATTAAGCACTGTGGGCCTTAGAACTTCAAGAATAGAGGGAACATTTAATTTTTTTTTTTTAACTTTTTAAAATTTATTTTGAGAGAGAGAGAGAGAAGAGAGAGATAGCACTAGTGTGGGAGGGCAGAGAGAGAGGGAGAGAATCCCAACCAGGCTCTATGCTGTCAGCACAGAGCCCGACTTGGGGCTTGATCTCACGAACCAAAAGATCATGACCAGAGCCAAAATCAAGACCCTTAATCAACTGAGCCACCCAGACACCCCTCAACCAATTTTTTAAAAAGTAATCTCTATACCCAACATATAGCTTGAACTCACGACCTCGAGATCAAGAGTCTTGTGCTCCACTGACTGAGCCACCTGGGAGCTGGGTAGCTTGTTTTTGTTTTTAAACTGCCTGCTTGACTGCTGAACTGGAACCTTGGTCTTTTTTGGCCTTCGGACTCAGACGGAAATATTGGCTCTTCTTGGTTCTCAGCCTGCCACCTGTTGTGTTTTTTCTCTTTCCTGAGGTGTAATGAACAAATAAAATTTTAAGATACTTAATGCATATGTGATGATTTGATATATGTACATGTTTACATTGTGAAAGGATTTCTCCATCTATCACTTCACGTGTGTGTGTGTGTGTGTGTGAGAGAGAGAGAGAGAGAGAGAAAACATTTAAGTTCTACTCTTAGCATTTTAAAACTATACAATACAGGGTTACCAACTATGGTTGCCATGTTATGCATTAAATCCTTAGACCTTATTTATCTTATAGCTGGAAGTTTGTACTGTTTAACCAAACTCGTGTTTCTCCCATGCCCCTGCCCCTGGTAAACATTTTTTTTACTCTATTTCTATAACTTCAACTTATTTTTTTTAATACCACATATAAATGATACTGTGTAGTACTTATCTTTCTAAACCTTTGGCTTGTTGTTGAGCGCTACTGGGGCACTTTGATTCTTCCTGCTGCTAAGGAAGGCATTCAATTATCTGTGACCATCACAGAGGCTTTAATCTCTGGCTCAACCAGCTGCTCAGATGGCCTCACCTCATGATGCTGCTGCAACCCTGTTTCTATCTGCGTTATGAAGGGTTATAGCTCTGTTGGCAAGACTGTGAGTACTCATTAGGGAGCCAAATACAGGGTAGGGATGCCACAAAGCATTTTTCTCAATCACATCTTATACTCATTTTCTGTGTTGCTGCTTGAGGCAGTTTGGATCGGCTGTAGATTGGGATCACCTAACTTATGACTCATGCAGATTTTGGACTTTGGGCCCTAAAGATGAAGTAGGTCATTCATTGATGCCCAGTGGGAGATTAGAGTATCTCAGAGAACATGACATCTGAGTATGCATGTGACCTGTGTGCTTGAAACACCACTTAAGCTATCTTGCGAGCGTAAGCAATCTGCATTATTTTGTTGAAACCTGGTGAGTTTTGATCTCTCATTACTTAGGAATTTATAATACCTTTCAAAATTATTACTTAAAAGACAGAAAAAAACATTTCATTTTGGCAACAGAGTGGGCCTGAGTGCAATTACACGTAAGTGCTTATATATAGCACTTCAATGTCTTAGGTTTCTAGGAACAAGGTTGCTTTCTTTGAAGTCTTTTTCCCTTGGCTTTCTTGGGGATCTGGTGTCTGTTTATAAACTAAGAATACTGCTCCCAGTTACTTATTGCTAGTTGCAGATATCACACTTTCATGCTTATTAAAATAGTGTTTGAGGGGCACCTGGGTGTCTCAGTCGGTTAAGCGTCTGACTTCGGCTACATGAGGGCAGGAAGCATGTCTGGTGTGTTAATTATTTCTCTAGAACCTAGCCCACAGTAAGGACTTCAATCTTTGGTGGGATGAGTGACTCTTCATTGAATCAATCTTCACCTCAAATTAATACCCCACTTTAGAGATGAGGAAACCAAAGCCTTGAAACGTTAGAAACTTACCAAATGTTGTAGTTAGAATCTAAGACTCAGATCCAGGTTTGACTGATTTGAAGGCCTGTACCCTTTACACCTCAGCCACACTTTATCTTACCTATTAAACTTGTACTGAAATACAAGAATAAGTATAAAACACAGCAGGACTGGTGAATCTTGAGGTAACCTTGGATAAGTCTCCAAATTATTCAAGATCCCATGACATTTTTTCTTCCTTTTTAAAAAATATTTATTTATTTTTGAGAGAACGCGAGAGAGTGCAAGTGGGGCAGGGGCAGAGAGAGAGGGAGACAGAGAATCAAAGCAGGCTTTAGGCTGTGAGCTGTTAGTACAGAGCCCGACATGGGGCTTGAACTCATGAACCATGAGATCATAACCTGAGCCGAAGTCAGATGCTTAACCAACTGACTGAGCCACCCAGGCACCCCTCTTTTATTTCCTGATTCTCCATGGTGTATGCCTTAAACCTGAAGTCTGGTTAAAAAAAATGTTCAATAATCTACCTAATTAACTCTGGTCTTATCAAACATATCATGGAAAGCAGAGTTCCTGTGAAATCACTCTGGAACAAAGTAGTATCTCTGACAGTTTTTGTTTTTCGGTTTCATCAAAATTGTTCATCTCGGCACTCAAAACTGCTTTACCTCCTAAAGTAAAATTCAAAATAAAAAACAAAAAACAAAAACAAGACTCTTAACAGCTAATGCTAGACTTTTAAGAAAATGTGGTAGTTACCACACTGCCGGTGTTCACTAGGGCTACAAAATAACTTTGTTTCTTCAGTTCACCCAGACTGTGGTCACACTTTTGCGGACAAATAGCCAGCAATACTGAATACTTGCGCTAAGCCATTCTAAATGGAAATACAAAATTTAAATGCATACAAAGATGTAGATGAGTGTACATCTCATTCTCACAGGGATGTATCTGGAGGACGTATCATTACCTTCACTTTACAGATGAGCAAACTGGGGCACAGGTTAAATAATCTGTTCTGGTCACACAGCTACTAAGTGGTGGAAGGAAGACCCAAATCACAACAGTCTGACTCTATATTGGCTACATTAAACTGCTCTGAAAATGGAACTTTAAAAATTATTTCAAATAGCAGTAGAACAGGGGGCAGTGAGAGGTGATAGGGTCCCAGGGATGCAGTGGAAAAGGGAGGGGCCTTGGCTTGATATTCAAGTTATCCTGATAGTGGCTATAAGGGGCTACAAAGACTGCATGCCCTCAAGGCCTTTGTTAGATGGGGAGGTGCCTGACTTCTATAGTCTTAGTAAAGGGCTGAACCAAGACTAGAATGGAGGTCATACCTTCAGTATTCTTTACATTTATACCATGAACTATGCTTATTTGTAGAAGCATATTATAAACTCCTTGGAAAACAGTCTATATGGCAAGCTCTAACTGCAATATGGGATAAAAAGTTCTCATTAGATCAGAAATGCCCAACTTTTTTTCTGTGTGAAAAACTCCTCCAGGTAATTCTGATACTCTCATGTGACGCTAATCTGCTTTAAAGCAAGAAGCTTGGTTTCTTCTTCCTCCCTCCCTCTCTTCTTCCTTCCTTCCTTTCTCTTTCTGAATCTTGGTTTCAAGGGGTGCCTCCCTCCCTCCCTCTCTTTCTTTCTTTCTCTCTCTTTCTTTTAGAATCTTGGTTTTGAGGGGCACCTGGGTGGCTCAGTCAGTTAAGTGTCCAACTCTTGGTTTCTGCTCAGGTCATGATCTCATGGTTCATGAGTTTGAGCCCTGCATCAGGCTCACTGCCGTCAGTGCGGAACCCACTTCGGATCCTCTGTCTTCCTTGCTCTCTGCCCCTCCCCCACTTGCACTCTCCCTCCCTCTCTCTCAAAAATAAATGAACATTAAAAAAAAAAAGGAAGCTTGGTTTCGAGTTTGATTTTGGAAATACTTCAACAGAGAATAGTCTACTTCTGGCCATTATAAACTTTGTTTCATTGTTTATTATAAAAAGGAATAGTGGTGGAGGGTAAGGATGGGCAGCCCCAGGGAAAAGGTTTTCATTGTAAGACCTCACCTACCTGCCACATCAAATGGGACTAGAGATTGCCGACCACACTGAGTGTCCGGAACCAGCTGGAACACGCTCTGTGTGTATCAGAGCTCAGGTGCTTTATGGAATTAGTGGCTCGGAGACTCTGGAGTGAAATGGTTAGAGCCAGGGTCAGATTTATCACAATGGCAAATCTAAACTTTGTATGAACCATTTATGGGGCAGCAGAAATTTGGAACAGGAAGTCAGAGTGCAAAGACAAATGTCGGTTTAACTCAGCAGTACTCGGTTTCAGTTACCATGAGACCCAGCTCCACTTTGTTCCCTGCCTGTGGCTATTTCTGAAACTATTAGACCTCCAACAAAGTACCCTCTTTTACTGATATTTTCAATGAGGGAAAACAATTTTCCCAGTCCCCGGTATTTTCTGAAGGGCTGATTAAATTTTCTCTGCAACTATCTTTTCATCCTTAAACTTATAATACGTAAATTTAAAAATATTCAATCTAAATAGCCACTATGACAATGACATAGGATTCATCTCTCTCTCTCTCTCTCTCTCACATACACACACAAGAAAAACACTCAAGAGCTTAATAAATATTTCTTGAATAAATGAACAACAATGGTCTTGACAGTACTATTTAAAAGGCTTTTCATTTCATGTGTATTATCAGTGCATCAATATAGAACATTTTGTAATGATTAGTGATATGTGGATACCAATGGTTTTTCAAACACCAAGTGCCATTATTTTCTGATAAATACTGACTTTCAAGAACAAAATAACCAAACAATACAATTTCAGGAGATGGTGATATCATCAGCATAATTCACCCACATGACAAAAACAGCAACACTTAAAATCATGCACATTATTTCACCATTTCATAAAACTTCTTTTTAAACTTATACAGACTTTTTTCCCAGAGTAAAAAGTTTCCGCAAAAACCTCATGATAACATTAAACTACAAAATTCACTCTGGAAATTAATTCATGGAGTTATTTTTCAAATTTTACCTTTAAGGTTTTTTTTTTTTTTTTTTTTTAACTGTTAAAAAATATAGTTGAGGAGTGTGTTGAGAGAGGTGAGGAAAAAAGGAGTTTCCAGTTGATGGATTCAGTATGTCTGAAAATACCTCAGTAACGTAGAGAAAAAACGTCAAGAGCAAGAATGTATTATAAATAGAAGTCTTTCAGCAAGATGAACAGGTGAGCAGTTCCTGCATCAATTGCACCCACAGCACAGAGGTCTTCTTGAAGAATGCTTGTTTATAGAATCTTCTGTAAGATAGAGTTGGCTACGTCCAGTGATTCGTCTTTTACTAGAACAATATCGTAAGAGTCCATGTACTTTTCTAAAAGCTCATCCACCTAATCAACAACAACAGAAAAATTAAAAGGATATACAGGGAGGAGAAGTAAATTGTTTCAGTGTGGATCTCATTATTACATTCGATCTTTTGGGCTAAAATGAAGTAAATCAAATTTACTTTCATAAGACTTTTGAAATGAAGACTTATGAACATAGCCACAGGGTGGCTTTACTCCCAAAGTCACTTCTTTCTAGTCCAGTGGCTCTCAACTGGGGAGACTGCCCAAGCAACTCTCTGGCAATGCTGGGGACATTTTTGACTTTCATGACTTGGGGGTGCTAAGGTTTCTGGTAGGGAGAGGCCAGAGAAGCCACCCTAATACCGATGGCATACAGATGTACATCCCAATTCCCTTAATCACACCAAAGTAAAAGGATAAAGAGCAATCAAATTGTGTCTAACTCCTTTTGCATATACCTTAATAACAATTGCCTACTAAGTTCCATCCTTATTTTTTCTTATAAGAAAATTAAATGACAGACCTGTATACTTACTCTATCATTTAGATATCCAATTTTCAGGATGTGTTCAACATTGGCTACTCCATCTGCCATTCTTATATCTCCTTGGGAATCTCCCAGCAGAATTATATTGCTATTATCTTTTAGCCGATTGAAATATTCTGTGTTCTTCAAGGCACCATCATGTTTGTTAAATACATGAATTAGTTCACCTTTAAATCCTTTGAGCACCCCCTATAAAAACATAAATCCTTTGAAACAGTAGGTTCCAAACTGCAAATTCTGTTTGTTCTATTTTCACATTCATGATAGGTAAGAAGGGCTCTGAGAAGTTAATGACTTTCTAGAGAGTACTTTAAATGTTAAACACAGTGAGCTGAACATCCAATTCTAACTTTTCATTTGTTTCCTAACCAGAGGTCCCATTTTATGTACTTCACAATATATTGTCTTGAATTGAAAAATTTATTCAAATAAAGTCAGTTCTAATTTACTTCTTCTTTTCCACCTATGGGTATTAAGTCTTCAGAGTTGCTGCACTGAGTTACATTAAAAGAACTTTTCCTAATTTTAATATTAGTCTATAGGTTGGGAAACAAAAGTTTAAGAAAGGCATATTATTTTTAAAACATGGATACAGATAGAACACTGGGAGATGAGCCCCAGAGTAGGCCTATTGACCTGACCTAATTTAATATACATTATATATTATATATGTGTATATATATATATATATATATATATATATATATAAAGTAATAAACCTTAAATAATAAAAACCAACTGCATTTACATGATTAAAATATATTCAGATTTTAAAAGTAATCATGAAGAAAAATTACTTATGAAGAAAATAATTATGAAGAATTATTTAGAATGATATATTCAGATTTAAAAAGTAATTATGAAAAATGTTCTTACATTGTCATCAAAATCCATGAAGTTGGACACTACTGTGATGTTTGGGTGATAAACGCCAGCTTGATGGATCACCTCCTCTAGTATATCACCGATACCAGCCGAAAATATGAACACAGGGATACCGTATTGTTGGAGCTTATCAAAGAAATTCTCATACCCTTCCCTGCAAGATGGAGGTAGGAATTGATTGTTAAAAAGCAAGACATAGATATATATCCTTTCACCTAGAAATGAAAAAAGCAAAACATTTCTACCTAATTCCATGGCCCATTTATATTCCCTTCCCAGAATCCTGCCTCAGAGCAGGGTTACTGATATATATGACAATTTTAGTACAAGTTTTTCCAAATAGTTCACTCTTTGCCCTGCTTTTAATAAATTCTAATGATACAAATTAGATGATTTTAGACTCTCATTAAATATGGACATAAGCCTACAGTTCACAATGTATACCATTTAACAGCAAATAATTAACCACAACTGGAAAAAAGCACACCCTGGAAAACCCATTGAGAAATGGGCTGAAACACTTCCCGCTTGCCATCCTGCTCAACTATTTCCTCTCAGGAAAGCGGAGGGGCAGGAACTGAATGTATTCTCTTTACAACTGGCATCTCTCCTGCTTAAGGCGTGGCTGTAGGTAATGTTTTTAACTTATAATCTAAGTTTCTTCCCTTACTCTTCCTGGGCTATATGTTAAGCTGCCAACAAAGGAATGAAATGCTTACTAGCTGTCTTCACACTCTTTCCGACATTTAATACCTTCCTCCTTAGAGGTAGATCACCTTAGAGGCATGCCTGGGTGGCTCAGTCAATCGGTTGAACATCCTGAGCACCTGACTCTTATTTTCGGCTCAGGTCATGATCTCACAGTTTAAGGGATGAAGCTGTCATGCTGACAGCGCAGAACCTGCTTGGGATTCTGTCTCTCTCTCTCTGCCCCTTCCCCACTTGACTGTGTGCGCACCCTCTCTCTCAAAATAAATAACTGACAAAAAAAGTAGGTCACCTTATAATGTAGGTTATTAAAAAACGAAACAAAAAAACCCCCACGACATCATCATTTTACCTAATAAGTCGAAAATTTTTAGAGGTGGTAAACAGTATTGAAAAGAAGCTTAAAAATGTTTCTATCTTATCATTCATGTAATACAATATTTTTATCATTTGCTAAATCATATTCACCTTTCCTAGAGATAGTTTTCAAGGAAATTTGAGAATTCAGAAAGTAGATTCATGTAACTTTATAAACAGGGTATGAGCAAAAAATTTCTTTTCAACTTGATTTATAAATGTTCCTTTTATATTTTATATCTTTCAAAAGAATTTTGCTAAGAAACTCTACAATGGTCCTGGTTTCATAAATTTCTAAGTTAGTCTTAAAAAAATATTTTTGAAGTATTTTTTATTTAAGTAATCTCTACACCCAACAGGGGGCTTGAACTCACAACCCCAAGATCAGGAGTCGTACATTCTTCCCACTGAGCCAGCCAGGCACCCCAAGTCTTGAAATTTTTAATGTAGAGAAAGGAAATGTAGATTAGAACTTAAATCTCAAAAGGCTCTTACTTCCTACACCAAGATCTAATATATCATTCTAAATTCCTCATCTTATCATTATTTTGTGATAGGTGGCATATTTTGGCTACATTTTTATAAGTAATATAGATTATTTTAATATAAATATACACTTGAGTACATATGTAAGTCTGTAGACAGTTAACAGCAAAAAACACTCTAGAAACTTACTTGAGCATAACATCAGATTCTGCCACGATTTCTTTAAGTTTAGCTTTTGGTAAAGCCTGTTCAATAAGCAAGCCATGTGCTTTAGTATACCTGGAGTTCATGACCAAAGAAAAAGAATATTGATTAAAGCAAATCAAAACCATCATCTTTATTAAAAGGCATTTTTCAGTGACAGATAATGCAGTATTTCATTCATCATATTTTGGACTTAAATTTTAGAAATTTAAATTCATCACTAATAAGCATATACCCTATGGTTCTCAAATCAATATACCAATATACTGTATTTCCCAGTTCACCCCAAAGTTTTAGTTTAAATGTGTTAATGAGACAATGAAAAGCTACTACGTGTACACCTTTCCTTAGTCTTCAAATAACTAAATCCAACTGAGAGAGGCATTCTCCAATTATGAGAATTAGTGCAAAGCCATTTGTTTCACCTCTTTGTAGTCTAAATTGTTGTGAAATGCCTCAGTACTAAAGATGCTCTCTAGCACACAAGAGAGAAAACCCTTGTTTTGACAAGTTTGATAAACACATGATTTAAAATTATATCAAAGTACCTATAATCAAAGCATCTCCATAACAGGCCTTTAGAACCTCTCCACCTGATACCCAGTATCATCGTGCAATATTCCTAAGGGACCCCCCACTCTGGATCAGCTCCCATCACGTTGGTGAGCTCATTCTTCCAGGGAAGCTTATATCATTGCTAGAAAATTCTAATTACTAGGTAGTCCTTTCTTTCATCAGGCTGAAATTGGTCTTCTTAAACCTTCTAAGTCTGCTTGCAGTTCTGCTTCCACAGAGGTCCAACTTTTCAACATTTTGTACCATAAACATTGATTAAGTGTACAAGGCATTCAGTTTAGGTCATAGGATAATGAAGATAAAGAACATCACTCCTGTCCTCTTAAGATTCAAAAACCACAGTTGTTGCTTCTCAAATCACAGCTTTCTCTCTTCAGTGAAATCTTTCCCAAATGGGATGGCTCCAGTTCCTGTGATTTTCTTAGTGGACCCATCTGACACACTCAAAGTTTGTCAACATTTCTCTTAACAGCATTCTCTCAGGACTCAACACAATGCTTTCTGTGTGGTCAGCTTGGAAGGCTCCATTTCCATGAACACAGCCAACATCAAGAGGCCCATTTCTTACCAACTATGTCACCTGCTGGCTCCAAATGAGTTCAGAGTCAATTTAAATCCCAATTCTTTTTCTTTACACATGCAGCCCACATTTTGTCCATTAAAAAACAAACAAACAAACAGAACAAAGCAAATTCTACACTGAGTGATTAGAAAATTAGGTTCATTTTGTTGTATTTATTCACTGCTATAACTCCTTAGATAATTTATGAATCTATTTATATACAGCATAGGGAAAAAAATAAGCCATTAGTTGTAACTGCAGTGTTATGTTATTATATTTTTAACCCTCCCCTTACCTGATACATACTTACCATTCTACCATATAGGGGTACTTCTCTTCCATGGTAAGAACAGGATCAATTTCAATAGCATAATATTTTTCCTTTAGTTGCATTAACTAGAAATAAATGAATAACTTAATTATGAAGATGACAGAGTTGTCATTAAATTGCATAGTTTTATAGAAAGCAAAACAATGTCAACAAATGTTTGCCATAAATGGCTGTTAAAGATTAGATCACGAGTACTTAGCTAATATATATATATCAACTGAGGAGATCTTTGTTGACCTTGGTATACATGTAACAAAATGTACCTGCAAAAAACTACCTTTCTTTTTTTAAGTACTTTCAGGTCAGCAATTCAGTGAAATCGACTAATAATCAAATTATTACTACAAAAAAGCTTCTGTTCTCATATCAAAGTATTAAATTTGATTCACACCTGCAGTCCTATTTTGTTAACACAGACACAGATAGACACATACTCAAGGAAAGCAGAGGACTGAGGCAGTTTCCTGATTAATTTAAAGGAGCAAAACTGGGGTGCCTGGGTGGCTCAGTTGGTTAAGCATCTGACTCTTTATTTTGGCTCAGGACATGATTTCACATTTTGTGGGATCAAGCCCCACATCGGGCTCTGTGCTAACAGTGAGGAGTCTGCTTGGGATTCTCTCTCTCTCTCTCTCTCTCTCTCTCTCTCTCTCTCTCTCACTCTCTCTCTCTCTCTCTGTCTTTCCCCTTCTCTCTCTTTCTCTCTCTCAAAATAAATAAATAAACTTAAAAAAATAAATAAAGGAGCAATATCTACACAAAATCAAAGTACTTTTGTTTTAATGTACACTTAATGTAAGGACATCAGAATATTTTGATAATCAACTAAAAGTTTCTCATGTTAATTTTATTGTCTTTGTTAAAAAGTTAATTTTTTCTTTAAAATAATGTTGAGTATGTATAATCCACACAATAAAACTAATATTTATTCAGTGTTTACTATGTGCCAGGTACGGTGATAAGCACTTTATATCCATTGTTTGTGTGAATGAACCTGAAGAACTTCTCAGGCAAAAAGGCTAATGAAGTCTTTGAGTAACTCTGGATTACTGTTAGTGTTTACCTTTTTCCGACATTCATCTGTAACCAGCTTACTGTTGTCAATGACATCTGAAGAGTGAAAGCAAACTAGCATTAAAAGAAATATTCTGATTGATGCTACCACTACTTTAAATAACTCACTACTTTTAAGTTTAAATGCCAAGTCCACTAGCATGGTCATTACAACTTCTGGTCTTAGTGCTATGGTACAAGTGACATTGCTAGAGAATCTGATGGCTTTAAAATCCAAACTGTGACATTGCTAGAGGATCCAATGGCTTTAAAATCCAAACCTTGGATCTAAAGCTTTTTTCCTACATTTAGAAGGACTTCATTAAAAATTTTCCAAGAATCGGTGGGCCAAAGGGTATGATTTCTAGTGGTTTTAATATAAATTATCAAAACAATTTCTCAAACTACACATGCAGCGCCAGTAAATGAGAGGACTTGTATCACTGCTTGTCAGGTTGAAGAGGATTATTTTTAACACTGACTGCCAAGTTTGGAAAACACACAACTTGATATTTATTTAGTCACTCTTTTACTTAATTTATAAATCAACACTGCAAAAATTCAGTGACATTCTTAGAAAACAGTAGTTGATAAAAATGCTATTTCTAAGAAATATTAGGTTAATCCAAAGTTTAAAGTCCATTTAAATATTTCTTGATTAAATAATGAACAGACCACATTTGGAGAAAAATTGCAGAAGTCTTCATTCCTTTTGTAACCAAAACCATACGTGATAATACCCATTTGTATAACACGGGGGAAAACAAACCCTTGAAATATAAGAAGAAAAAGGCAGGTCCTCTTATTTTCAACGTCCAAAAAGAAGAGCAAACCGCAGTCAATCTCATAGATAATACAGATAAGAGTGGATCTGAAAACGGAATCACTTTCATGAAATTTGTTTATGAACGCCACACTTACAATGACATGTTGGGCATCTTTTGCCTTCGTAGGAAAATCTACTCAGTGTCATATCAAAGTCTGTTATTATCTGTAAAAAAAAGGGGGGAAAGGCATTATGGAAAATACAGCCACCAAGGCTAGACATGTACTGCACTTAGAGGCATGTGACTGTGCTCAGTCCCTAACATCCACTATTGGTTATTCGCTGCATTCTGCTTTCTACTGCAGCTCTTGATCAAGAATAGCAGCCCCATCACCTGCAAACGCAGATCCCTGTACTGATTAACCAGGTTTTATTTGGTGGCAATGCCAGGGCACTGAAGGTATTGCCGTGCAGTTAAGTCCTGGGAGCTATCTTAACCACAGAGTGATACCTTCAGTGCTCTAGCATTGTCATCAAATAAAATCTGATTAATTGGTAGGGAAATCTTCAGTTACAGGTGATTGGGCTACTGTTCTTGATAGAGATAAAATGTTGCAAAATTTCAAACTACTTAGTCAATGTACAAAAATGCAGTGGAAGCAATTAAATTATATGAGGCTCTCAACTAAAAAGAAGGACATCCTGTCATACTATACAACATGGATGAACCTTGAGGGGACATTATGCTAAGTGAAATAAGCCACTTACAGAAGGACAAATACTGCATGATTCCACTTATGTGAGGTATTTAAATTAGTCAAACTCATAGAAGTGGAAAATAGAATGGTGGCTGTCAATGGCTGGCGGGGGAGGGGTGTGGGGAGGGAAAGAAATGAGGAATTGTTGTCCTGTGGGGATTGAGTTTTAGTCATGCAGGATGAGGAGATTTGAGAGATCTGCTGTACAACAATATACATAGAGTTAACAATACTGTACTGAACACTTAAACGTTTATTGAGAGAACAGATTTCATATAATGTGTTTTACCATAATAAAAAGCATATACTATTTGTGCAAAATAAGTAAGTAAATAAATAAATGATATGAAGTTCTTAGTTATTGATACTATCACATTTTTTATTTAACTTGCTATGTAGTTAAAGCATACCAATGAATGAATGATACTGATACATGGAGATAGTTTACCAGCTCTTGAAACTTAGGTGACTGGGTTAAATACTTTTTCAGAAGTGTTTTAAAAAGGGAAAAATTTTGGGGGGAGCACCTGGGTGGCTGTTGGCTGAGCATCCAACTCTTGATTTTGGCTCAGGTCATGATATCACAGTTTGTGAGATCAAGCCCCGGCTCTGTGCTGACAGCGTGGAGACTGCTTGGGATTCTCTCTCTCCCTCTCTCTCTGCCCCTTCTCTGCACACCCCTTCTCTCCCTCCATCTCAAAACAAACAAACAAACAAAGAAACAAACATTTCAAAAAAAGAGAGAGAGAATGAGGGGCCCCTGGGTGTCTCAGTCAGTGGAGCATCCGACTTTGGCTCAGGTCATGATCTCATGGTTCGTGGGTTCGAGTCCTGTGTCGGGCTCTGTGCTGACAGCTCAGAGCCTGGAGCCTGCTTCTGATTCTGTGTCTCCCTCTTTCTCTGCCCCTTCCCCACTCACATTCTCTCTCTCTCTCTCTCTCTCTCTCTCTCTCTCTCAAAAATAAGCATTAATAAGTTTTTTCAAAGAATTAAAAAAATCAGTTATTCACTAATAAAGTTACATCTTAATTTGAACTTGATTTGAAATTTGAGTATTATTCTTTTTTTTTTAAATTTTTTTAATGTTTATTTATTTTTGAGACAGGGAGAGACAGAGCATGAACGGGGGAGGGTCAGAGAGAGAGGGAGACACAGAATCTGAAACAGACTCCAGGCTCTGAGCTGTCAGCACAGAGCCCGACGCGGGGCTCAAACTCAGACCACGAGATCATGACCTGAGCCGAAGTCAGGCGCTTACCGACTTGAGCCACCCAGGCGCCCCTTGAGTATTATTCTTACAATGGTTTGAAACTGAAATGCCTGGGTGGCTCAGTCGGTTAAACATCTGACTTTTGATACCGGCTCAGGTCATGATCTCACAGTTCGTGAGATAGAGCCGTGCATGGGGCTCTGCACTAATAGCGATGAGCCTGCTTGACACTCTCTCTCTCCCTCTTCTCAAAATAAATACACATTATTTAAAAAAAAATGTTTTTTAATATTTATTTAGTTTTGAGAGAGAGGGAGAGAGAGTGAGATGGAGTGTGAGAAGGGAAGGGGGCAGAGAGAGAGGGGGACACAGAATCCAAAGGGGGCTCCAGGCTCTGAGCTGTCAGCACAGAGCCTGCTTCAGATCCTCTGTCTCCGTCTCTCTGCCCCCCTCCTGCTTGGGCTCTCCCCCAAAATAAATAAATATTTTTAAAAAATGGCTTAATACTTTTGCACAGCATTAATTAGCTTAGTACTTAGTATTACCCAGATTTTAGCAAGACGAGATGAACGCATGTGCCTGAACATTAAAAATAAAGGTTTAATAGTAAAGACTTCTTGATAATTATTCACCTGAAGTTTGGCAGCTCCTCCCTTAATAAGACCGCAGATAATTTCTTCTACTCTTGCCGGGTTCTTGATTCGAACTGAACTTCTCTGGAATTCTGGCATCTAAAAAATTAAAAGAAGTTAATTAACTACTTTTAATTCCCCTTTTCCCAGGTTCTTTTGATACCAAGCAGAAGCTTATATTAAGATATAAAAACGGTGAGGCACTATTAAAAAAAAAAAAAAAGCAAACCATCATATCAAATTACCATTTATACACACAAAATTTTTTGAAGCACATCAACAGTTTCCATCTGGAAGATTAAAACAAAATTATGTTTGTCAGAAAGTGTAATCCTTCTAATTATAAAAGTTGTGCATGGTTACCACAGAAATAACAGAAAAATATAAAAAAGAAAATAAACATTGGAATTCTATGACCTGAAGATAAGCTAGTAAACATTTAAATATATTTTTCATTATTTTCTTTGATTACAAACATGTGTGTATATGCACAGTTTATGTCATTCTCATATACTTTTGCATCTGGCTTCTTAAAATTAATATTATTTCATAAACAGCTATAAAAATGTTTTTCACAGAGTTCATTAATCAAACTAAAATTCCAGAATGGAATGGAGACTATCTGAACTTTGTGATAGTTTTCTTATAAGATCTTTCTGCTTAAGATTCAGCTTCTATTTATATTTACATTAAAAAAATCTTAGCAGAAAGGTAACAAATGTTAAAGTATTATTGTCCTCAAGTGTACCTTTGTATAGGTAACTAAAATATTTTTAAAATATATTTAACTTGAAAAGGTGCTTCAATATCTTTGTGCCTTTATTGTGCTAAATCCTAAATAATTTCATTGTTCTTGGCCTAAATTTTACAAAGTATTTATTTCAAGTTAAGACAACTACTAAAAGGTATGAGACCACCAGCAGGAGACTCTTGATCTTGGTGTCGAGAGTTCAAGACCTATGTTGGGTGTGGAGCCTACTTAAAAATATATATATATTAGACCACCTGGGCTTAGGTTGCTACTAAGCGGTTTATTAAGGATGTAGTGTTGCTCAACAATGTAACATTAATTATTATTTCTTTTTTCTACCCTATCACAGGGAGAATGAAACTGACCAGAGTAAAAGGCACAAGCACAGTGCCCTTACAGCACATGTATAAGAAGATGCAGGGTGTGTGTGTGTGTGGGGGGGGGGGGGGGGGGGTTGCGGTTATGGGGCAGTTAATAGCTCCATGGTATGAAAAGATAGTAAGAGAACCTCAAATCAAGGTTCCATACTGGGTTGTATCCAGTAACCTTTATTTACTTCATATGCTATTATTCTGGGTATGTTACCATCAATAGTAGCATATTTCATGTGTATCACAGATATGGTCATAAAAAATTCCCTAGACCTTACATCTCTGCTCCAAGAGCATGTGACCAGTTAAGTTTCTCAGGTCCTCTGCTCTCTCTACATAATGACCAAAATTAGAAAATCAGAAAAGGCTAAAATGTTTTTCTAAGACTGAAAGATAAATGCAGAAGTGCACAGGAAAGAGAAATGCTAACATTAACACTTTTCCCACTAATGAAAGATCCTACAATATGCTTAATTTTAAAAATCCATATTTAGGGGCGCCTGGGTGGCTCAGTCGGTAAGGCGTCCGACTTCTGCTTAGGTCATGATCTTGTGGTTTGTGAGTTTGAGCCCCGCGTCAGGCTCTGTGCTGACAGCTCAGAGCCTGGAGCCTGCTTCAGATTCTGTGTCTCCCCCCTCTCTCTGCCCCTCCTATGCACATGCTATGTCTCTCTGTGTCTTTCAATAATAAATAAATGTTAAAAAAAATTTTTTTAAAGCCATATTTAAATAGAATAGGATAACCTGCAATGCAACTAACCTACATACTGAGATTCTTCAACTTAATTGGACGTTAAAGGTGTCAACAGAATAAAGGTTACCTAAATATTCATTTTATAGTGATTTTTCAATAGATGAGAAAAGCAAATAGGCATTTATTCCTATATTCCTTTTCTTCATTTGTTAATCATTTAATTTGCTTAACAAATATTTACCTGTATCTACTTTGTGTCAGACACTAGATGTCAGAGATATGATGATCAACAGTACTTACAACGCTATTGCTTTCCCGCTGAGTTTTAGAAACTGTTGCTGTTTTGGAACATCACTTCTGTAGCTCCCTTACAAATACCTCAACTAGTATGTTCATTTCCTAACAACTAAATTCTGCTCTTACATCTGCCTTAACTGGCAGATGTGTAGTAGTCAGCCCATGTTTGACTTAATAACTAACCCATTACTGAAAACAACAGAAGATATGAAAGCAACAGCAGATATATGCCACTAACTATATTTTCACCAAGAGAATTAAACATTTCGGTGTGTCCATACTGACAAAGATGTCCTGTCTCATGCAAATCACATTCTACAATACATTAATTTAAAAAAACACATTTTTTCCCAATAGGATAGTATAACCTGTTTCAGATAACGGATAGGAAAAAAGTACCAAGGCTACTTCAAAGTAAGCCCGTTTCTGCCAGGTTAAAAACTATTAGAAAGACAACCAGAGGATGGAGGCATTGATATCCCTGCTTCTGTGCAACACAAAGCCATTCATTTTCAGATAAATAAGTAGGAAATACCCAAATAACACCAAGGTGAAATCACAGTGATGAAAACAGACGAAAGAGCAGCAACTTTCTCCAAAGAACACAATAGGAAAGAGGGTATAAGTGTAAGAAATTTTAAAATGATAATTACATCTCTGCTTTGGGTTATATGGCAATAATACCTACATCCCTCCCTCCCACTTCCACGATACACATATAATGTCACCAAAGTATATCATAAATATCTCTCAGGAACTTGAGATACTGTGCATTTTACTCAAATATTTTAGAATTCTACCTAAGAAATATAATTTTAAAATACTATATGAAATGTGTCAAAGCATATCAGAATACCAGAACATTAAGAAGTATACTGCAGGAATATACAGTCATCATACATCACACACTTTTGGTACCTCCTCAAATCCCTTCCATATTCCTCTTGGACAAAAACACACCTATTTGGTAGCACTTAAAATAATGATACTTCAAGTTTGAAAGGCGAGTTATTTGAATTGTCTGAAAACTTTTCAACTTAATTTTATGGAAAATAAATAAGTGGCTAAAAATGTCCATTACTTGCAAACAAAAGAAAATAAATTAATTTCATAAGGCCATAATGTAAAATGCTGAAAGAGTAAAGTTTTCTTGACAAGAATCAGGGCATTTTGGTTGACTGGAGCCAAATCTATATCAATCCTAAAGATGACCTCACAAAAACCTAAAATACATGTATTCTGGCTGATCTTTAATAAAATGTATTTGTACAGATGAAATGATCTCCTAATCATTAGTCTACTTCCTTACTCAAAAAAGCAGTGATTTCTAAAGAAGTTGATTTCAAAGCTATACAGTTTTATTCACAACTCTACAGAAATATTTGATTATTTGATATTATCTTTATCTTGCAGATACACTGAGACAAGATATAACAGAGATCTACATGGTATAGTTACAAAAGTGTCCTAATTTTACCTGTATTTTCTGAAAATGGCCCAATAAAAATTAGTTTAAATGACTTAAAGATCTCTGTCCAAAGTTCTCAGGGGAAATATTTTTTGTTTTCCAGTGTTCATATTGGGTACAAGCAAAAGATTTCATTACTACATTGATACAAAGGAGGGGGCACTACAATTTTCATGTAGCTACATAGAAAGTTTAGATCCAAAGTCACCTATTCAGACTGGTACATTCACCCTCATACATAGATGACTCTATGATTTATTTGGAAGATTATGCATTACTAAATTACAGTGATAGCCATCTCCCCCTGCCTACCATATATTTGGCCTGTCTCTATATTAAGGGAGGGTAGGCCAAATTCTTTGACTCATTCACCATTTAATCATTAAGTACAAGGCAGCTCTGTAAGAAATACAAAAATTTTAGTAAGATAAACATTTTATGCTCCAAGTGCATGTTCTCTAACATGGTCTGTAATACAGGAGCCCAAATAAGAAATCCACTGCCCAGATGTCCAGATAAAATGCAAGAGGAACAGAAGTCACTGAGATTATTTCTGCTGGGGCCAAAAGAAGAACCAACTGAGCTAGGCTTTCAAACAGAAGCAGGACTTGTATATGCTGAGATCAAGAGTCAAAGTGGAGGGTCTAATGTGGGAAAAAGATAAATAGCTCTCTTTGTTTAGAAGTTTAGTGTACATGGAGGTGTGTGTGTGTGTGTGTGTGTGTGTGTGTGTGTGTGTGTGTGAAGTATGGAAAGAGATTTGGAGCCAGATCATAAGAAGTTAAGAATAACATCCAAAGGAGCTGTCAACCTAAAAGATGTTACCAACATTTTTAGAAAAGCAAAACCAAAGGTAAAAACTGTGCAAATTAATGCAATGAAAAGTAAAAAGTAAATAAATATGTACCTGTTTTTGGGGCTTGTTTTCCTTCAACAGTCTCTTTGTGGGTTGACTACAGTGCTACTTCCAAAGAAGACACGCTAGAGGGTTTTGGACCCAGATAACAACACATTATACGGTAGGACATTCCTACATCACTATTATTCATTTTGGTTAAAAAACATCAACTCAAGCAAAAAAAAAAAAAAAAAAGTTTGGACTGACTTAATTCTACATATCATAAACATTCAATAGCAAAGAATCAAATGCTAACCAGGCAATGGAAGCAAAGACCATGCTGAATGATGTATCTGGCTGAACCAATCAAAACTGCCCATGTTGGACTATTCAACATACAAAAGCACAGCAATTTCATATGTTCTATCCTAATGGCAATAACTACACCGATGGCAGCTTAATCAGTACTTTGAGGCAGCCTTCCCTTCGTGTTGCACGCTGGATGAGGACAGCTAAGCTGAACACAGAGATTTATTAATTGTGACACAAAGCTGTTTGCATGCTAAGTCATGTTCTGGTTTGCAGACTCAAATGAAAAAAAAAAAAACAAAGAGGAAGAAAAAAATAGAGAAGAGGAAGAAGGACAACAAAACAAAAGAAAATAGAAGGTGATCGTGGGACAGTTGTCCTCTTTAAAAGAGAGGGGGAAATTTTTATTTTTAGGATTTTACCATGGTGAATATGCAAAAGATATAATTTTTTCCACACATGCAAATAAATGCTACTTACATAGTTAATTAACATTTACTGAGTGCTTACTTTGTGCTATTAGGCACTTTACATACTTTTCCATTAAATATAAATAAGAACATTTCATTTATAAGATGAATAAGGTCTAAAAATCCAATGTATGCTACAGTGACTATAGTTTATAACACTCTATTGTATAACTAAAATTTGCTAAGAGTAGAACTTCAATGTTCTCCTCCCCACCCCCCAAAAATGTGTGAGGTGATAGATGTATTAACGAGATGGGTTCACAATGTATATCAAATCTCAAATCATCACATTGTATACTTTAAATATCTCACAATTATATATGTCTATTGTATCTCAATAAAGCTGGGAAAGAATATGAATAAATCAACAAGAGTTTGGTGGTTTCATACCATTTCTTAAAGGTGAGACTGTTGCCCTCATTCAAGGGTATCACAGCTCTTATGGACTACATTAAGATCTGAAGCCAGCTCTGACTCCAAAACCTTTATTTTTTCTTCCTTTTCCTAATGTCTACAATGCAATGAACTCTACTGTGACACAAGTTTTTTTTTTTAATTTAAACATTTGTTGTTTTAATTCAGATGCTGAATATACAACAACTCATGCTGTGTGATTTAAGTGTGTTTTTGCTGAGCAAGGAAATTTACAACAAAAAGGAATGGGGTAACCATTTCATATGCTGAGAAACACTACAATACACATTATATTTCAAGCAAAAATTTTTTCAAAGGTAAGGTGAAATTCAATTCAACAAATACTTGAGGTTCTATTGTGTGTGAAACATTGTGAAGGGAGATCTGGATAAAGTTACAGTCCCATAATTAATGATCTGGTTAGAGACAGAGGTAAAAGTGGTGAAGATTCACCATTAATAAATGGAACTGGGAATACTCAAATACCCACCATTTTCACATGCACAGCAGAGTCTTGATTAGGCATTTCTTGGTTATCCAATCTTCTGGATTTCCCCAGGTGATGTCACAGTAAAGGAGAGAGAAAAAAAGTACACGTGACATACATATATTTCAGGCTGTTCCTGCATGTTAATGACATAGTAAGGTGGTACTTTTGGTTTGATTTAAATACCAAATTACTGAAGGCAACTTTTTTCCTTTCCTAAGAAGCTCAGCAAAGATTTTCTCTATCTCACAAAGGCTGGAGTTAAAAATCTGTATGAAAAATTTGTAGCTCTCCCATAAGGACTTATATAGTGTTAATGAGATTTGAATAAAGAGTTCAAGTGAAAGTCTACATTTGCAAGAAAATGCTTTATTACAAGAATATTTTACCAACATTGTCTCTACATAGAAAGATGAAGTTTGTGGGAAAATTATGCATTACTATTACTGAATCAATGAAGGAATATATGAATAGAACTTAAGGAGAAACATAATACACAAAAGTCAAGTTTATTTTTTAATTGTCCCATATTAAACTCTTTAATTTTGTGAAATGATGTGACTAATATCTGAGGTGTGTCTGAATCTAGCACAGTGTCTGGCCCAGAATAAGTATGTGATAGTGTTTGTTAACTGAATGATCATTTTACAGGTTTGGGTGGAATTTATACATATCAGTTTGTTAAACCAAAAAGAGTAGTTTTTAAAATATCTCTTAATAAAATATAATACTTATCATTATTCTTTTTCATTTTTCATTTTTTTTTCATTTTTGCAGTATCACTCTTAGGGAAATTTACATACTTTTGTTCCTCAATGACTTTACTTTTACTTTAGGTAAGCAAAAATTTTTAACAAAAGCAGTACTTAAAAAGGTCAATGTTAAGGGTGCCTGGGTGGCTCAGTCAGTTGAGTGTCCGGCTCTTGGTTTTGGCGTAGGTCATGATCTCATGGTTCATGAGTTTGAGCCCCATGTTCAGCTCTGCGCTCTGACTGTGCAGAGCCTGCTTGGGATTCTCTCTCTTTGCCCCTCCCCCACTCACGCTCTCTCAAAATGAATAAAACTTAAAAAAAATTAAAAAGTAAATAAAAAGGGCAACTTTATCAAAAGGGGAAAAAACTTTTTTCTTAAAAGTTGGACATTATATATGTGTTCTTTATAATTAAAATTTATTGTAGCATTTTCTCAAATTCTAAAATTCATTCCTCCCCCTTTCATTTTAAATGCATTAAATTAGGAAATGTCTTATAAAAAGGTATTTCCTGGCCCCCCCCCCCGAAAGGCTGTTTGTAAGCTAATGGTTTTATGATTGGTGGCATCTTAGAGCTAAGTAAACAGTATTTCCAAATAGTAAGATACTTCCAATTTTTCACATCTGAAAAATAATGTACTATCTGCAGATGTATCTATAACTCATAAAAGCTTTGATCACTACCCTGAAAATGTAATTGTAATGGTAGTTTGGGGGTTAGTAGTCTTTAGATGATCAGAGTCAAACTGAAGTAACCCTCCCTTTCTGTCAATCCTCATAAACAAAGAAGATGTCATGGAAGTTGCCTGCAAATCTGTTTCTTCATTTATAGAAACTAAAGCATACAATATGCTTATGGTTTTCCTTTGATGTTTAATATTGAAAAGGAGTCTACATTTGTCTGAAAGCACTATTTAAAGTACAGTAGAGTTGGGGTGCCTGGGTGGCTCAGTCAGTTAAGCATCCAACTCTTGATTTCAGCTCAGGTCATGATCTCACGGTTCATTAGTTCAAGCGCCACATCGGGCTCCACACTAACAGTGTGGAGCCTGCTTGAGATCCTCTCTCTCTCTGCCCCTCCCCTGCTTGCACACATGCTCTCTCTCTCAAAATAAACAAACATTAAAAAAAATAAAATAAAGTACCGTAGAGTTAACAAAAACACCATGTACCCTGAAACATCTGAAAAACCCAAAGGAAAAGAGAATTCAAGCAGTGCAGAATACATTTTAATATCTGGGAATCTCAGATGTTTTTGTTACACAGAGCCAGGCAGCCCATTCCTCTTCACCACCCCACCCCCCAATTTTGCTCTTTTTGGAGCATTTATGTTTAGTAATAAAAGAAAAGGAAAAAAAAGCCAGTGTTATTTGAAAAAGTAACTGTCTTTCTCATGGTCTCTTCGTATTTTATTAAAAAAAAACACAAACAGAAATTTGACAATGGCCAATTTTAGGACATATTTTTGATAAGTAAACCTAATAGTTTATGGATACCATGTAAATTTCAACTGAACATCCTTGCTCTCCCCAATTCTCACTGGCAATCTGACCAGAATGTATCCTTGTTCAGAGATAATATCACATAAAGTGATACTGTTGTCCTAATACAAAAATCACCCCATTGTTTCTATCATTACAAAAGTGTAAAGACTAAGGCATAAATGCCAGCATTCTGGCACTATTCTAAGGAAGACATTGAAAATTAGGGCAGGGTATTTTTAAACCAATAGGCTTGTAAGCCTATACTTGGTATATAATGTTCTGGCTTACTTTGCCAACAGTCATCTGTTGCAGATGCTTCAAGAGAAGAGCTGTTGGAAAAAACACATCAAGTGTAGAAGACATGTTCAAAAATAGAAAATACTACCCTGCAACTATGAACTCTCTTCACGGGAAGTTTTGAAGTTTCAAAGTCTTTGGAATTTTAAATGTGGACTGGAAAATGTGGAAATTGGAATAATTACTTTGTGTGCCTTCACTATGAGGTTAAGGTCTCTGCGCTAACAGTGTTTATTACAAAGAATCTGAAGCAAGAGGTAAGAACTTCGCTTGAATAGCACAAACTGGGTAACTGAATTAGCTATCATGGTTACTTCCTTCTGAGATCATTAACTTTACCTTGGAAAGATATTTACAAATCAATGACTGAAAATTTCTACATCTATATGAAAAAATGTACTTGCCTTTATACAAGTTTTAAAGTATCTGAAGGCAAACTGAATACTTTTTAAAGGCCTACTTGACTCTGTCTTACGGGAAAAGTGAACAAGATTAAATTCATCAACATTGGTTTAAAAAGTTGTGAGGCTGCTTTAATTGTGATACTTGCAGAAACATTTACACTATACAAGAATAAGGTAAAGAAAGTT
This sequence comes from Acinonyx jubatus, assembly GCF_027475565.1. Taxonomy (NCBI): domain Eukaryota; kingdom Metazoa; phylum Chordata; class Mammalia; order Carnivora; family Felidae; genus Acinonyx; species Acinonyx jubatus. The sequence continues at coordinate 44,706,897 of NC_069383.1, read as the reverse complement.
TGAATGGGAAACTGCACACTACTTACACAAGATGTGTATGACTATAATATGGACAGGGTATCAATCAGCAACAGTACTAAATTTCCAAATGAATCCATTTTTGCTACACTTTTCCAGCAACCTGTATTACTTATGATATAGCTTACGTTTTTAATAATGACACTTTCTTAGGACACGGAATAAAACTGTAAGTTTATTATTTCAGTAGCATTGTAAATCAGTTTCATGAAGCATTTAAATAATTCTCCCTAATTAGATTTTCAAGGCAGCAGTGAAAAAAATATATACAAACTAGAAAGTGAAACTTTCTCGATACAGACATAAAGCAAAAATGAAACTGAACATTCTCAGGTCTTTCCTAAGCCTGTTGGGAGAAAGAAAAAAGAAACGGAATAGGAAAAGGTGGGAAAGGAAGAGAAGGAGATAGAAGAAAAATAGATTTCAAAGGCTAGTTATTTAAAAATTGGGAATTTATACCAATTTCCTTAAATAGTAAAACTTGGCTTCTCGGTCAGATTTTTATGGACACTTAAGAAAATACACAATTTCAGAGCTTAGAATTTATTCATATATCCTCCCACCCCCACTGCCTTAATATCTAATAGCATTTTTCAAGAGGAATAAACCAAGGCACATGGAAATTAAGTAATTTATACTGATTACCCTAAGGGTACTCTGAGTTCTTCTGTCCTTGAATTTGTCCTAGAACAACAGCATAGGTGGTAAGCAATATCCACGGATGCAGGGCTTGGATATACACTGCCAATAAAAACCAAGTAAATTGCTTTAAGAAATGGTGTGCTGTATTACCTAATTTTCCTGATTAAAAAAAAGAAAAAAAACTATAAAAAATATGGTAAATTCAATTATTTAAATCTAAGTTAACCATAACATTCTAGGCTTTTATAGTAATATATGTTTGAATCTTAATTTTCAATATACAATTTGTTATAAACCTTAGAGATTGTGATCCAGCTTTTATCAATTCCTAAAACACACCAATATAATTACACTCCATGATATCTTGGCTAAAACTCACAGGCATGTAATAAAAATTATCTTTATTACTAGCCATAATAAATGCTTCCTAATCCTAGGGACACAGAGCATAGCAATCAGCAAAATTAAGTCACAGAGCAACTAAATGAACAACAAAATTGGATCTTACAATGTTTTTTTTTTCCCCTTTGAGAAGAGATTTCTGAGGGTACTTTGCTTTTAGTTAACATTTATATGTGAAACAAGAAGCTTTTAAAATTAGATCCTATAAATTGTAATTTCTGAGACCCAAAGCACTGCAAGGTTATACATATTCATACCTTTGCAAATGTTAAAGTTTTGCATTATACTGCTTTATTCTATTTTTATTTCCTTAATTTGTATTTTTAAATGCCTAAAATTTCACCAAGATACTGAACCAAATAAAAGATAAAGTTAAACAAAAGAAACTCATTTGTTTCCATGAACTGTACACACTTACCCTGAAAGTAACCGGACCAGCTACACCAGCGAAAGAAAATTCTTCCTGTCTGAGAAGTACTAATATAGCACAAGGTGCAACTGAGGGCGGTTCCAAAAGCCTTGGCTAAGCTCTATGCAAAAACAGTCTTGTGACGCATTACTACACAGTGCTTTATTATGCTCTGGGTGACACTTGCTAGCTCTGAGCTAGTCCCCAGCCAGTCAACAGAAAATTATCAACTGAAATAATGTGACACTTAAGAGAAGGTAAATCTGTACTATTAGAGCTGGCAACTTGCTCTGCAAAGAAAAATAGAGCCTCCATATTAACACTTACAAATACTCCCTTCCTCATCCTGTTTTTTGGTTGCCAGTGTACTTGTGGTATATGCACTTTTATGTATGAAACTATAGTGCAACAGAAGGTAAAACAAAATAGGTTGTGGTTGCCAAGGACTGGGGGAGAGGAGAATGGGTAGCCACTGGCTCAATGAGTACAAAGTTTCAATTTGGAAAATGAAGAGTTCTGGAGATGGATGGTGGTGATGGTTGCACAACCTCAGTGTATTCAATGCCACTGAACTGTACACTTAAAAATAGTTAAAACAGACAGGGGCGCCTCGGTGGCTCAGTCAGTTAAGCATCCAACTTTGGCGCAGGTCGTGATCTCGTGGTCTGTGAGTTCAAGCCCTGTGTCCGGGCTCTCTGTGCTGACAGCTCAGAGCCTGGAGCCTGCTTCAGGTTGTCTCCCCCTCTGCCCCTGTCCTGCTCAGTCTTTGTCTCTCTCTCTCTCTCAAAAATAAGTAAACATTAAAAATATTTAAAATAGTTAAAATGGTAAATTTGATGTTGTATTTTATCACAATTTTTAAAAGATTACCTCATTTAAGACACATGAAAAAATACATGATGCATTTAAGATACATGAAAAAATACATGATGCATGCTAAGTGGTCACTAGAATGTTATGAGCCTTTACTACAGGGCACTGGGATTTAAGTGATTTTTATTTTTATGTTTTTCTTCATATTGCCTACACTGCAAATTTTATCAAGACCATGCATGGATTTGCTAAAAAAAAAATTTGAACACAATGAAAACTAAGTTTCATTGAAAATTTTGTTAAAAAATGGAAAAACATGCCTTTCCTGTTGGAAATAAGTGGTCAATCTTTTGTGAAGAAAAATATTTTTAACTTTTAAAGAGAACAAGTCTTGTTTTTAACTTGACTAGCAGAACTGCAATATGCTAATGCCATATGTCAGGGCCTCATAGATAAGTTATGCTTACCCCCGGGGAAGCTTTATCATTAGGAACATGAGGAAGCTACACTTTCGTAAATAAATTTTTATATCTGCCCTCTCTTTTCTATGTTCAAGAGAAATCAAACTCACATAACATTTCAGTAATCAAATTTTGTGAAGTAGCATGCTATATTAAAAACAAACTCCCAATTTTTGTTAACGAATTTTAAAAAGGCCACTAACAAATTATCCAAACTTGGTATCTACCAAAGGTTAAAAATTTGGCACAGCTATCTTATTTTAATAAGATGAGAAGACTTACAACAAAACATTCTTCTACAAGGAAAATCTTTTATACTCTACTAATGGAGGCTCAAGGGCAACCAGATGATCCTTTTTAAAAATACTCTGTATTATATATGAATATTATGACTTAATTGTCGTGTAATATCAATGTAGGTAGCCATAATAAGAATTTTAAAGATACCACTTAGAAAGATGACTCAAGATAAGTCATTCTCAACAACAATACAGGATGCTGGAGTCAGAGTTCTTTTTTGGAGGGCTATTTAGAAATACTATTAAAAACTTTAGAAATATACATTCCTTTTGACACAACAATTTTATGCCCTAAGGATTTTATCCTAAGGAAATAAGGCAGTACACAAAGATCTAGTCGCCAAAGATATACAGTTGCCATCTAGTACACAAAGATACATACTACAGACTTGTTTTATAATACTGAGAAATTGTAAACAACCTAAATGCCCAATATCTAAATTATCATTAATATAAAAGAGGTGAATACACTGTGGTATACACATAAAATACAAGATTATAGTTCCCAACATTATTATTAATTGTTAAAATTTATTTACCATGTGTCAGATACTTCTAAGTCCTTGACATACTTCATCTCATATAATACTCATAACCCTATAATGTATGTGTTATCATTATCTTCATTTGATAGGTGAATTAATTAAGGCTATAGCTGGCAAGTGACAGAAATGGATTCAAACTCAGGTCTCTGACTTCAGAATTCATGCCTGTAAATCACTGGACAGTACTGCTCTATGAGATCAATATTTACTCATGTACTGGAGATGTACATGGTCTACTATTGAGTGAAAAAAGTTATGAGAATATCTACAGCAAGAGTCCAATTTGGGGGGAATTCTTTACACAAGCATGGTAAAGTCTAAAATAGAACACATAAGACAGTATCTGTGATGGGATTATGGGACCATTTTTTTTTCTGAGCTTTATACAATGAATTTCATGGGGAACAAAAAATGATTTAAAATGTTACAGTAGTAGCACAAATGTGTATAATCAGAAAAGAACGTTAAAAAATAAATTAAAAAAACACCTGGAGCTAGTCAATATCATGGACAGATGATTGGAAACAGTATTTTCTTTCTTTCTTTTTTTTAACTTAAATCCAAGTTAGTTAACATATAGTGTAATAAGGGTTTCAGGAATTGAATTTAGCGATCCATCACTTACACAACCCAGTGCCCATCTTAACAAGTGCCTTCCTTAATGCCCATCACCCATTTAGCCCATTCCCCCCATGCAACACTTCTCCAGCAAGCCTCAATTTGTTCTTTGTACTTAAGAGTCTCTTATGGTTTGCCTCCCTATTTTTACCTTATTTTTCTTTCCCTTCCCCTATATTCAACTGTTTTGTTTCTTGAATTCACATATGAGTGAAATCACAATCAACTAATCTTCAACAAACCAGGAAAGAATATCCAATGGAAAAAAGACAGTCTCTTCAGCAAGTGGTGCTGGGAAAACTGGACAGCCAAGCAGATAAATGAAACTAGACCATTTTCTTACACCATACATAAAAATAAATTCAAAATGGATGAAAGACCTAAATATAAGACAGGAAACCATCAAAATCTTAGAGGAGAAAACAGTCAACAACCTCTTTGGACCTCGGCCACAACAAGTTCAGACTTGACATGTCTCTGGGGGCAAGGGAAACAAAAGCAAAAATGAACTATTGGGACTTCATCAAGATAAACAGCTTCTGCACAACAAAGGAAACGATCAGCAAAACTAAAAGGTACCTGACGGAATGGGAGTAGATATTTGCAAATGACATTTCAGACAAAGGGTTAGTACCCAAAATCTATAAAGAACTTATCAAACTCAATACCCAAAAAACAAATAATCCAGTGAAGAAATGGGCAAAAGACATGAATAGACACTTTTCCAAAGAAGACATCCAGATGGCTAACAGACACATGAAAATATGTCCAATATTACTCATCATCAGGGAAATGCAAATCAAAACCACAGTGAGATACCACTTCACACCTGTCAGAATGGCTAAAATTAACAACTCAGGAAAAAACAGATGTTGGCGAGGATGTGGAGAAAGGGGAACACTTCTGCTGTTGGTGGGAATGTAAACTGGTGCAGCCACTCTGGAGAACAGTATGGAAGTTCCTCAAAAAATTAAAAATTCAGCTACCCTATGACCTAGCAATTGCGCTACTAGGTATTTATCCAAAGGATACAAAAATGCTGATTCGAAAGGACACATGCACCCCAATGTTTATAGCAGCACTATCAACAATAGTCAAATTATGGAAAGAGCCCAAATATCCATCAAATAATGAATGGATAAAGAAGATGTGGTATATATATGCAATGGAATATTACTCAGTGATCAGAAATAATGAAATCATGGGGTGCTTGGGTGGCTTAGTTGGTTGAGTGTCCGACTCTTAATTGCAGCTCAGGTCATGATCTCAGGGTTTGTTGAGTTCGAGCCCTGCGTCGGGCTCTGCGCTCATAGACCAAAGCCTGCTTAGGATTCTCTCTCTCTCTCTCTCTCTCTCTCTCTCTCTCTCTGCCCCTCCCCCATGCATGCTTCCTCTTTCTCTCTCAAAATAAATAAATAAAGTAAAAAAAAGAATGAAATCTTGACATTTGCAATGTAGAGGAACTAGAATGTGTTATGCTAAACGAAACAAGTCAGTTAGTGAAACAGTATTTCTAATGGGGAGACAAAAGCAAGGAATTCACCCAGTTTGCTCTAAAATAAAACAAAATACAGGGGTGCCTGGGTGGCTCAGTCGGTTGAGCATCCGACTTCGGCTCAGGTCATGATCTCACAGCTCGTGAGTTCGAGCCCCGCGTCGGGCTCTGTGCTGACAGCTCAGAGCCTGGAGTCTGCTTCTGCTTCTGTGTCTCCCTCTCTCTCTGTCCCTAACCCACTCGCACTGTGTCTCTGTATCTGTCAAAAATAAATAAACATTAAAAAAAAATTAAAAAAAAAATAAAACAAAATACAGTATGAAAAGAAAGATGACTAGTATATTATCAAAGAGGTAGAAGATAGCTTTGGTGCCCTGGTGTTCTGTCCTGCTAGTCTAAGGAAAGGAGAGAAGAGAGGAAATAGGAGTATGGCTTCCTGACTACAGGGAACTTTTCCCACAGTTTAATTCCACCCAGTGGGTATATGAACTGGGGGTTGGATGGGATGTCTGGTGGGCTATCCCTCCAAATGGGACTAACATTTTTCAAGCACTTTCTTACCTTGTGTGTCAGAGTCCCAGAAGAATGCAATGGCCTTTTATATATTGTGGGACCAAGGGCAGGGGCTACCCTAAGATGGCCCACTTTAGAATAAAGATTATTTTGAGTTAAAAATAATCAAGACCCAGCAGATTTAGGAAAAGCTCTTTACCTCCACCCTCCTACCCCTTACAACTGCCTATAATAATTCAGATAAAAGACCTCCAGAAAGACAGCTATCATCATAGATAACTACACTACTATAAATTAGGTAGAGTGGACAGAGAGGAACCTAGCAAGGCCTCTTTGATCCAAGTTCTCTCTTTGTCCCACCATTTCTAAGTGGCCCAGCAAATATTTGTTTATTCTTCCTCAAGCTTGCATTCCTTCCCTTTGAAGACCCAGACCCCTTCTCCTTGTTCACAATGACATACATACTTCATTCTGCCTGTCTTTGGAATTTCCATGTCTTTGTGGGTTCTCCAGATGTATGCTATTAAGTTTGATTTTTCCTCCTGTTAATCTGTCTCATGTCAATTTGATCCTTAGCCTAGCGAAAAGGACCTTGAGGGGACAGGATATTCTTGCTCCCTGGTAACATGTTCCATTTTAATTTATTCAGTAAAGCCTTACAAAAAAGATAATATTCCCTCTTTATTGTTGATAAGAAATCTAAGGTCTGAAGGGGTTACTTACTACTTATATGACTTTTCTCTTATTACATCATGCTGTTTCTAGGCAATAATATACACATAACACATGAGAGGGCCAAAGATGTCTGTGAATAAGAATAATGTTTTGAAACTGTGCCACAAAAAAAAAAAAAAACAAAAAAAAAAAAAACACCAAGAACACAAACACAATCAAAGTACAGAGAAAAAGAAAATGAATTTTGTTTGAAATTGCTCTCAGATACGATGTTTTGTTTTTGAGAGGGAATATAAAGGTTTTAGAAGTAAGAAGTTGGAGGCTTTTTAGCAGCACAATGAAGACCATTCAGTAGTGGACTCGATGACTGGTCCCTGTTGCCTTGGGAGTTTCTTTACTCCTGGTCATAGAAACAGAAATCACTCATGAAGCTCCTAAAGGAAACTCTACACTTGTAATTGATATGCCAAAGAGCACAGAACTTCTCGTACAGGACTCAAATCTGTGGAAGATTTGTCTCCCCTTATAACACTGAAACTGGCTGTCTTTATCAATGAGAGAAAAAGATACCCATTTGTACTTCTGAGTAACTGAGTAACTAGTTACAACTTTTCAGATACTGTCAATTATTCAATCAACTTGAAAAGCTAAAAATGATCATATTTGCCATCAAAAAGTTTCTCAAGATTTTGAAATAATGAAAAAACAAAAAGTCCACAGAAAATCAAATCTATCTGTTTAAACCTTAATAACTTATTGATTGATTGATTCATTTTCCCTTTAATCTTGGGGCTGAGAAGTAAAGGGAATAAAAGTACTTCATTACTTCATAGTTGTATCTGAAAGAAATCCCTTCACAATTCTACATAAAACCTGTAGTAAGTATACTTTATTTCTCAACTATTTAATCTAAGACATAACTACTAACTCAGTTTACTATAATCCTATAATTTGGCTATGGAATGTATTTTTAAACTCCAATCTGAATGTGACTGACACCCTAGGAAAGTATTCCAAACAAAACAATAAAAATCATATAAGAAAGACCATTCAGTAGGAGATGAGATGCAATACTCTCTGTAAGGATTCTTGCAAAACTTGTTCCTGCTAATTCCTGTAATTGCTGTATGATATATATAGAAAGATGATTTTTTAAACATGTAAAACATCCATCTAAGCATTTAACTTCTCTTATAACTCCTCTAAAGAAGGCAAGAGTCAACTAACTTCAACACTGTGACTGATCAACACAGAACTGAAACAGATGTTGTTAATGTTTATATGAATACGATTTTAAATGTTTAAGGAGCCAAATCAGAGATGGAACAATGAATGCTTTCATTTTGGGATGAACAGGAAGTAAAGATCTTCTGTAAGTTTCTTCTCATTTAAAATCATTCCAAAAACTTATCCTATTAGGTGACTGTTAGTGAAGTTGACTGCTGCATTTATGAATTTACAGGCATATATGCAAACTGAGGAAAACCTATGGTTCTAATCTCAATGCATTTCTTAAAAACTCTGCAAAAATCTAGGATTGAGTAACTTAATTTTCAGAAACTCAAATCCAGTTCTCGAACATGGTTTATAACTTTTTAAACTTAAAAAGTAATAAATTCTGTAGTTTAAACTCCTTTAGAGGAAATGACATGTATGTTGCAACAGGCAGGTCAAGTTCAAGAAAATTGGGGGCACCTGGGTGGCTCAGTTGGTTGAGCACCCGACTTTGGTCCCCTGTTGGGCTCTGTGCTGACACCTCCGAGCCTGGAGCCTGTTTCGGATTCTGAGTCTCCCTCTCTGCCCCTCCCCAGTTCCTGCTATCTCTCTCTCTCAAAAATAAATAAAAACATTAAAAAAAAAAGTTCAAGAAAACTGGATGTAATACTGTATCGTTAATGAAGGGAGTCTTCACTGGCTCTCCTCTGAAAGGCACTATGTTCTAATATTCCAAGATGCTTAGCACTGAAATTGTTGTTTCCATTTTATTATATCTGATCTCTGTACCTGAAATGGAACAAGAAGAAAAACTTTGTTTTAATTTTGGACTCCTTCCACAATCACACAGTTGGTATTCTGTCTGTTGAAAAGAAACAGTATTGTTTAAGATTGTTCTTTTGGTACGGGTTATACTAAAAAAAAGCAAAAATGGTTATGTTATTTATGCTTTTATAGTTCATGTTATTATATCCAATACCTCTAAATGGAGAGTACAAAGACTTAACTTACTATCTTCTTTTTGCTCTGCAGGATAAACTCATTTAAAAAATAGAAAGGTAAGAAAATGATGAAGAAATTTATTTTGAAAGAGATTCAAGTTTATAAATAACTTATAGCAAAGGATTACTTGAAATTATACAGAGGATGAGTGAGAACTTGAGTTTTAAAAGTATGTAAATAGAAAAAAACCACAAAATATAGTCCTAAAAGGACTAAAAAAACTTCCTTAAATATTAACAAACTCAGTATGTTAGACCAAAGTACTTAATTTAACCTATGAAAAGTTTTGGTAACATATGTTCAACAATGGAACGTGTGTTCATCAGAATGGAACTTATAAAAGTAGGTTTATCAGAGAATGGCCTCCAAAGTGCTTTATACTTTATAGTCAGGCGTCATACTGGTGATCTCTTTCAAACTTTTAAAGGCCTCCATGCTAGATATAAACTGCTTAACAACACATAAAAAAGAGGTTAAGCTATCCAATTCCATTTATGAAACTAGTATAAAACCCTGAAACAAAAGCCTATCAAAAATAGTACAAAAAGGGGGGGGGGTACCTGGGTGGCTCAGTCAGTTAAACTTGCAACTTCGGCTCAGGTCATGATCTTACCTCTGTGGGTTCAAGCCCTATGTCAGGCTCTGTGCTGACAGCTCAGAGCCTGGAGCCTGCTTCGGATTCCATGTCTCCCTCTCTCTCTCTCTGTCCCTCCCCCGCTCATGCTCTGTCTCTCTCTCCCTCAAAAATAAATAAACATTAAAAAAAATTTTGAGGGGGGGCGCCTGGGTGGTTCAGTCGGTTAAGCGTTCCACTTCAGCTCAGGTCATGATCTCGCGGTCCGTGAGTTCGAGCCCCGCGTCGGGCTGTGTACTGACAGCTCAGAGCCTGAAGCCTGTTTCAGATTCTGTGTCTCCCTCTCTCTCTGACCCTCCCCCATTCATGCTCTGTTTCTCTCTGTCTCAAAAATAAAAAAAAGTGAAAAAAAATTTTTTTAAGTAGTACAAAAAGAGGATACATAACCTAAGTTCACGTATGAATATAGATACAAAAGTCCTAGGGGTGCCTGGGTGGCTCAGTCCGTTGAACGTCGGACTTCAGCTCAGGTCATGAACTTGCAGTTCGTGGGTTTGAGCCCCGCATAGGGCTGGCTCTGTGCTGACAGCTCAGAGCCTGGAACCTGCTTCAGACTCTGTGTCTCCCTCTCTTTCTATTCCTCCCCTACTTGTACACTATCTCTCTTTCTCAAAAATAAATAAAAATTAAAAAAAAAGTAAAAAACAGTCCTAAATAATAATGCAGTAACAAGCTAAATTCAATAGTATAGATAATCACTCAACATGGCTGAATCAAATATATCATAAAACTCAATTAACAGTCATTACAGAGGAATAAAGGATCACAGCTGACTGTATTTTCTTCTTCATATTCTTTGGTATTTTCTAAATTTTCTGTAATGAACCTATCTTATGCCCAGAAGAAAACAAATATTATTTTTAAAAAGTTACATGGCCTGGGGCGCCTGGGTGGCTCAGTTGGTTAAGCATCTGACTTCAGCTCAGATCATGATCTCATGGTTCATGAGTTCAAGCCCCAAGTTGAGCTCTGTGCTGAGGCTCAGAGCCTGAAGCCTGCTTTGGATTCTGTGTCTCCCTCTTCCTCTGCCACTCCTCACCTACACTGTCTCTCTCTCTGTCCCAAAAATAAAATTAAACATTAAAAAAAATTTTTTAGGGGTGCCTGGGTGGCTCAGTTGGTTAAGTGTCTGACTTTAGCTCAGGTCATGATCTCGCAACTCGTGAGTTTGAGCCCCACGTCAGGCTCTGTGCTGATAGCTCAGAGCCTGGAGCCTGCTTCGGATTCTGTGTCTCCCTCTCTCTCTGCCCCTCCCCAACTCATTCTCTCTCTCTCTCTCAAGAACACTAAAAAACTTTTTTTTTTAATAAAAAAAAAGTTACATGACCCAAAATGTAAGAATGAAGAAATACATATAATGCTACTACATCTTTGGACAAAATGGGCATGCCATATGTTAAGCCATATTTATGAAGGTAAAATGAAAATTATCTATTGAGGTAAAATCCTACCTTACTACTTTTTCTGGAGTAGCCTTCCTCATTCTTTGGCTGGGAGGATAAACTAATGAGTAAGCTACACAAACTATTTAAACAATATGTTAGATTCTCCTCCCACTCTGTATATCGAATGAAGTCATAATGTGTAAATGAGGAGTCATATACAAATTAAGCTCCCGTAAAGCATTATAAAGAATTAGTACATTGGTTTAAAGAAGGCATTTAGGTGGGTGGGGAATTGGGATAAAAAGATAAAGGGGATTAAGAAGTACAAAGTGCCTGCGTGGCTCAGTCGGTTAAGCGTCCAACTTCAGCTCAGGTCAAGATCTCACGGTTTGTGGGTTCAAGCCCGTGTCGGGGCTCTGTGCTGACAGCTCGGAGCATGAAGCCTGCATTGGATTCTGTGTCTCCCTCTATCTCTGCCCCTCCCCCATTCACGCTCTGTTTCTCTCTCTCAAAAATAAATAAACATTGAAAAAAAAAAAGAAACACCAACTGGAAGTTATGAAATAAAGTCACAGAGATGAAAAGTAGGGCATAGGAAATATAGTCAATAACACTGTATAATCTTGTATGGTGAAGATGACAACTACACTTATCATGGTGAGCATGAACTGTTGAATCACTATGTTATACACCTGAAACTAACAGAATACTGTATGTCAACTACACTTCAATAAAAAGAAGCAGCAGCAGTCAATAGCACACATTTAAAGATTTGAAAGGAGGGTCACTCTTAGACTACTCAAAAATGGAAGTGAAACAAAAAGACTTGGAAAAATACATTCCTAACATACTCTCATGGTTAAAATCATTATAAAACCCCTTGCAAATCAAGAAAAATAACTTAGACAATTCAGAAAAGAAGAAAATAAATGGCCACTATTATTTTTAAAGGTTCAGCTGAATATTTAAAAACATATTATTTGGTTAAAAATGAGAAAAAAAAATGACACCTCTTCCCAGGAAAACAGGGAGCTAGGTACTTGTATATACTGCTGGTGGAAATGTAAATTGGTACAAACTTTTCAGGGGGTAACCCGAGAGTACATTCAAAAGTCTTAGATTTGTGCATGCCCTTTGACCTAGCATTCTACTTAAACAGTCACTGATTTGCAAAGATGCTACATGAATATTTACTGATCCATTATTTACCATAATGAAAAATGGAAAACAATCTAAATGCTCAACAATGAAGAACTTGCTAAAATAAATTATGATATAATAACATAAAGGAATATAATAATCTAAAATAAGTATAGACCTGGTAAGGAATAAATTAATAAATGAATAATCTTATTAAAAACAATGTTACAGGGGCACCTGGGTGGCTCAGTCCATTAAGTGCCTGGCTCTTGATTTTAGCTCAGGTCATGATGTCATAGTTGGTGAATTCAAGTGCTACACTGGGCTCTGCACTGATAGTGCTGAGCCTGCTTGGGATTCTCTCTCTCCCTCTCTCTCTGTCCCTTCCCTGCTAGTGCTATAGCTCTCTCAAAATAAATAAGTAAACTTAAAAATATAAAAATAAAAACAATGCTACAATATAATCTCATGCTGGGACAAAGGACAATAGTTACATGCATAGAGAAACAAAGGAGTACACTAAAATCTGTTGTTGTTTTTTTAAGCTGGTGAAAATTGCTGATTATTTCTTTCTGTTTATCTAGATGTAGTAATTTTTTTATATCAGCATGCATTATATCATATAAAATAAAAAGATAATCAGGGTAAAATTAAGCTTAAAACAGGTAAATTAAAAGGGAGAAATTCTTTATAAAAAACTGGATCTAATTCAGGTACTCATGAGTCCTTAACTATTAAAACTTCCCTAAAACAGAACCATGACTGGAAATCCACACGTGAACTTCATGAATAAATTTTTAAACATCTATACTCTATCATATGATATGCTTGTTTTTAGTGTATTAGAGGGGATTCAAAATTAGTGAAATACATGTAGAAGCTTTATTCTTTATAAAAACCCATGTTTCTCATACAACTTTAGTGAAATTAAATTTCAGTAACTGAAAATGATATTATAATTATATACGCCAAGCCTGTAAGTATGCTACTCAGGTCAATTTAACCATGTACGAATTATGATTGCAGGCCAGCAAGGATTAGGCCCTAGAGGGCTAGGTACTCAGGTGAAAAACTGTTGCTCAACATTCTCTCTCCATTCCGATCTTTTTCTTTTTCTTCTTTAGAGTTTTATTTATTTATTTTGAGAGATGGGGAGGGGCAGAGAGAGAAGGAGAGAGACAGAATCCCAAGCAGGCTCTGCAGTGGCACTGTCAGTGCAGAGCTTGATAAGGGGCTTGAACTCACTAACCATGAGATCATGACCTGAGCCAAAATCAAGAGTCAGACGCTTAACCAACTGAGCCACCCAGGTGCCCCTCCATTCCCAATCTTTTTAACTTTTTTTTTTTTAATTTTTTTTTCAACGTTTTTTAATTTATTTTTGGGACAGAGAGAGACAGAGCATGAACGGGGAAGGGGCAGAGAGAGAGGGAGACACAGAATCGGAAACAGGCTCCAGGCTCCCAGCCATCAGCCCAGAGCCTGACGCGGGGCTCGAACTCACGGACCGCGAGATCGTGACCTGGCTGAAGTCGGACGCTTAACCGACTGCGCCACCCAGGCGCCCCTCAATCTTTTTAACTTTAAGAAAGATGTATGATGATATAATTAGACATTCTGATTTATCTCCAGGCCTGAGAGCTCAAACAGAATACTGTTTAGAGACAATTATTAAATCATTACTTAGTATGAACCTCCTATAAGAGAACATCATGTCTACAAGACAGCTGTGAAAAGAATTGCTTTACTTCAAGAAGGAAGAAAAGAGGATCAGCATTTATTGAATAACTACTATGTGGTAAACACAGTTTGGCACTATATGCATATCATCTCTTTTTTAATCTTAACAACCCAGGGTATATATTTAGAATGCACTGTTGGAATTCTCCTAAAGGCATTATTTAAAATACCAAGTAAAATAAACAATACAAACACAAAGACAGAACATATTCTTAATATAATACCCTGAAAGAAACAAGGGGGCAGAAGAGTTTTTAGGTGAATCTTCTCCATTCTGGAGAACTGGAAATTGAGACTTAGAAATTGTCCAAGGCTAGGGGTGCCTGGGTGGCTCAGTCGATTAAGCAGCCGACTCTTGGTCTTGGCTCAGGTCATGATCTCACAGTTGTGAGACTGAGCCCCACATTGGGCTCTGAGCTGAATGTGGAGCGTGCTTGGGATCCTCTCTTCTTCTCTCTGCCCCTCCCCTGCTCATGCTCTTTCTGTCTCTCTCAAAGTACATAAGCATTTTTTTAAAACCACAAAATTTTCCAAGGCTAAACCATCAGAATGTGGCAGTGCTGAGTCTGAACCAAGGATTCACCAACTACTAAACTCGCAAACATTATATGTTATGACTTCATTCCCTTACCAGATACTCTAGAGTTCAAGTCAGCAATTATGAAACTTGTTAAATAAATTATTTTATCTTTACTATATAAGATACAATACTTATAAATTACAGAATAACTGAATTAATTATGGAACACTAGATTTCCCCATCCTACCAAAACTAAGCCATGTGACAAAACCATCAAAAAGATGAAATAGAATAAAGTATTTAACTTGGAAAGAGAAAAAAATTTTTAAAAAAATTTTAAACATTTATTTGTGAGAGACAGAGACAGCATGAGCAGGGAAGGGGCAGAGAAGAGAGGGAGACACAGAATCTTTGAAGCAGGCTCCAGGCTCTGAGTTGTTAGCATAGAGCCCAGCGCAAGATCATGACCTGAGCAGAAGTGAGACGCTTAACCAACTGGGCCACCCAGGCGTCCGGAAAGAGATAAAAATTTTAAAGATCAGCCACACAATAGCACTTCATTAAAGCAATTCTTATTCCCAAGTGGGAAGCAGGCTTTCTTTAAGCATACTGAGGGCTGGTCTGCTACTTACTAAGCTAGTTCCTAAGCAAATTAATACATATTATGACAATATTACTAGCTGGACTGTGTTTTTAAGGATTAAATAAAGTAAACATGCACAATGAATTTAGCCATAAGTAGACACCCCCAAATTTTAGTTCCTTTCTCCTAGTCACAGGATGATAGGGCAGTGCCCAGCTAACCCAAATGGGAATCAGTTTCTAAGTGTTTTCTAGTGGTAGCCCCAGGGTAGTCCCGTTTTCTTGAAGTCACTTCAGTAGGTTTCTGTTTTGTCACTTTTCACTATGCTGTTATGCTTAGGTTCTCACGCTTTTCCTATCTCCCTCCATCAAAATCGACTGAGGGTCTCATTACCTTAGAACACTAATGGTGTCACAGAGAAATCTAGATAAATTTTGGGTTTTTTTTGATGATGGTGTTTTGAACCCAGGCTCTGAGTGGGGCATTTGATGTAAAATAAACGAGAGGGCTGTGCCACGACAAGGCTTCAGAGATAAAATGGGGACAGGAAGGATCTTGCGGGAACCCACATCACGTTAAACATGTGACTATCTATTTCCACCCACTTACAAGCAGGAACTTGCCAAACAAATTAAGCAACCTTCCAATCAACCACTAAACAAAACGCTGTAATCTACTAGCACCTTGCAAATGAGGAAAATAAACAACATATATGGAAAAAAAATAGACAATGGAATTTACATCTATAATGGCAGAAGAGTGTCAGTTGGTTTAAATTTTATAGATTAATGGTTTGTAAGGGCAAAACAATAACTTTCCCTCTACCCTTTTATGTTCTTTGCTGAGACCACCCACACTAAAAAGATTAACAGAAAAGAAATCCTTAATTTCACACCTACGGGAACCCACAAAGATAAGAGACCTAAAAGCAGTCAGGCAATTGAGGCTTATAAACCATCCTGAGCTAAGGAGAAAGGGGTAGAGGTCTGGGGCTTCAAAGGGGAGGAAGGCAATTCCAGGAAA
This sequence comes from Acinonyx jubatus, assembly GCF_027475565.1. Classification (NCBI taxonomy): domain Eukaryota; kingdom Metazoa; phylum Chordata; class Mammalia; order Carnivora; family Felidae; genus Acinonyx; species Acinonyx jubatus. The sequence goes on along the minus strand of NC_069383.1, from coordinate 44,690,765 downwards.
ATGAGAAGAGCAACATTTGCCTCCGTGCAGGTAAATCTCTCAGATAAAAGAGCAATCTCTGGTAATAGCTCTCTTCCTGGTACACGCCCCTTTCTAAATTCTTTTAGGCAGGTAGAAGGGCAGCAAAAAGCTTTTCCTGACCCCTCTGGGTCTTGACTGGCTTCAGTTCACAATAATTCACATGACAAAGTGGCACATTTTGGGGTGGCAAACCTTTAGGTTTAAGCAGCAATGAGAGAGTAAACATAAAAATGTATAAACACGAAAGGTAATTTAGAAAGCCAGCACTAAGCCATAGCAGAGAGAAGTCTGCCACCTGCTGACACAAAAATGGAATTGTGTAGATTTCCTTGATTGACATTTTTAAAGGTGGGGGGGAACCTCAGATAAGGTTCATGGCACTGGGTTTCAAATAACTTACTGTACTGAAGAGACAAATTACAATCCCTAACTTAAAAGAGAATAAGGATTAAAATTGGATTTCAGGTTCTTTATAGGCTTAATTCAGTACCTCTAAATAAGGTGATGTCTGAATTATTTTAAATGCAAACAAAAAAGAAATATATGGAAATGATTTAACAAATTGTAGGAAACATTCAAACTGCTACGATGAATTAATGATAATCCAAGATACTTTGTAAAAATTATAAAATCTGTGGGGGAGGAAAAATAATTTTGCCTATACCCTTCTAGGTTCTTGGCCAAAACTGTCCTATAGTAAGAGACAGATTAATAGGAGAAAAACAAACACAAGTTTAATAACATGCATACTTCCTGTATACATGGGAGATACCCAGGAAAACTAAGTAACTCCCTGAAATGGCCCAAACCACCATCTTCAATAGCATCTCGAGTTAAAGCAAAAAGAAGATGGCAGATTTTGAGGTTACCAATCCTGTTCCCTTTTAAATCCTACAGATTTCACCTCTGCAATCCACCAATTTTCTGTCCCCTTTTTACTACTTACGCCCATAGCAGTCTAGGGCTTCATTCTCTTTAATCCAGGCTTATTTTAATTCCTGCTCCTTGAGTGTGACAGAATATCGCCCCAACATATGCCTCTTTGGCACAAGGATTATTTTGAGCTGATAATTTCAGAGAAACTGTAGACACCGGAGAAGCTCTGAAAAGAGCAGAAGTTCTGTTTTGCAAGGGAAATTTACATTTATAAAGGAAATCTCCATTTCTGTGTGTGTCTCCATCTCGGTACCAAAAGAGAAGGAAGAGAAAGATGATGAAAGCACCTCAAACTCAAATCAATGGAGAGAATGCATTTAAATCTGCACATCAACCCTTACTCAAGTTTACCATACTTTTCTTCCACCCATCCCACAACAGGCCTCTTTCATGACCTTTTCTCTTTTTGTCTTTAGCTGTAGATGGTATAATTTTAAAGCACCCAGGAGAGTTACTCATTTTTCCCAAGGTATCTCTCATGTACATGTGCTAATAAAACTTGTTTGTTTTTCTCTTGTTAATTCTAACTTTTGATATAGGGTCCCAGCACAAAACTTAGAAAGGCAGAGGGAAAATTATCTCACACTGCTCATCTCTTGATTCTAGTTATGCTAATTTCATATACTTTAGTTACCAGATTAAGCACACTAAAATGCATTCCAGATCTTACCACTGATTATTTAAAATGAATATAACACACTCAAAGGCTCTTCAGCAAATTAATTACAAATACCTTACTACTGATAATGAAGATGCTTCTACACTGTGGTCCAAACACAGGTTTTAAAAGGTTTCTTTCAATTAACCAGTTTTTAAAAAAATAAACACGGTCATGTTACTTCAAACACGACAGAACATTAAAGGATGAAAAAGTAGAAATCTCCTTCCCCAGTCTCATCCTCCCAAGTTCCACCATAACTAGTAACAACTACAAACAGCTTCTAGTACAGTTTTTCAAGAATTTCAAGTGACATACAAGCATATACATGTGTATCTCTGTCAGAACCACAACTGTTCTAGAACATGCTTTTCTCCCTAGTTACTATCTTTTAAGTTTTTTTAAATGTTAACTCATACAGATTTACTTTCTTATTTTTTAAGCTGCAATAATATTTTATTATACAAATGCACCATAATGTAACTGATTTTGGAGTGGTGGGAGTCCAGAACTGATGGCCAAGAAAGAATTCTTGTGACGTCTTTGGTGCAAAAAGGTGATTTTCTTTATTAAAAAAAAAATTTTTTTTTAATGCTTATTTATCTTTGAGAGAGACAGAGTGCAAGCAGGGGAGGGGCAGAGAGAAAGGGAGACACAGAATCCCAAGCAGGCTCCAGACTCTAAGCTGTCAGCAAAGAGCTTGATGCAGGGCTCGAACCCACGAGCTGTGAGATCATAACATGAGCTGAAGTCAGATGCTTAACTGACTGAGCCACCCAGGCGCCCCCAAAAAAGGTGATTTTACTAGAGTACAGGGACAGGACCCATGGGCAGAAAGAGCTGCACTGGGGTTGTGAAGAGTGACTGATTATACACCTTCAGGGTGGGAGAGTGTTAGGCATAGCATAAATCTCTAAGGTATTTTGGAAACAAGGTTTCCAGGACTTCAAGGGGCTAGCTGCTATTAGGAAAAGGTCATTTATTACTGTTTAGTAAAAATTCAGTCTTGAGACCCTTTAGATGTTTATTATCAGTGGGCCACATGATTGCTATCATATATCTTGGGGGGATGGGTTATAAAGGAGGGTTCCAAAGGAATTTTTATATGTAAAGTAGACTTACAGGATCCTGGGGTGGGGGGTGGGGGAGCTGCAGTTGGGATAATGTTAAGCTAAGATTGCCTTTTGCCCTGAGCAAAGTGTCATCACTGAGGCAGCTGAATTCTTAAAGGAATGTCACTGCCTGTTTCAAGACTTGTCAATGCATTGTAGGCAGTAAGGAAACTTAATTTTTCATTTGCCTTTCTTTCCCACAAGTAACCAATGCACTATAATTTATTTAACCAGCGTATATATCATTTCCAACAGAGTAAATGAAAGTGCCCATTTTTCTAAATGCTCCTCACTGATTTCTCTTTCCACACGGTAATTGTTTGGTAGCCCTTAATTGTGACTATTTGTGAACAATTAAACTGGATTTTTTTTTTTAACAAATTTTGTAAACTTTGAAATTTTGCTGGGGACAAAAATTTGAATTCTTTAACTTCTATGATTCTCAAACTTTAGCTCACATTGGAATCACCTGGAGGGCTTATTAAAGAAAGTAAGGGGTGCCTGGGTGGCTCAGTCGGTTGAGCCGCTGACTTCGGCTCAGGTCATGATCTCGCGGTCCGTGAGTTCGAGCCCCGTGTCGGGCTGTGTGCTGACAGCTCAGAGCCTGGAGCCTGTTTCAGATTCTGTGTCTCCCTCTCTCTGACCCCCCCCCCCCCATTCATGCTCTGTCTCTGTCTCAAAAATAAATAAACGTTAAAAAAAAATTAAAAAAAAAAAAAAAAGAAAGAAAGTAAAAAGATCTACGGATATGATGGTTTTTAGCTAGAAAAGATCATTGGTTCTTGGATAATTAAAGTTCTTGGATATTAAAGTATCAGGGCTCCTGGCTGCCTCAATTGGTAGAACATGTAACTCTCGATCTCAGGGTCGTGAGTTCAAGCCCCACAATGGGCCTAGCCCTTACTTAAATATAAAAACAAAAAAACACCCGAAAGGTATTATAGCATCTGGTTCAAGGGTGGCTCCATCTGTTGTGTAAATGAATTCACAACAAAAAGAATTAAAAACTCCAATGGTATCAGGAAGTATTCTGGCTAACATAAAAACAGCTCACTAGATTAGAGCTCACACTTGCTGAAGCTGATGTGGTGAAACTTGCTACATGAGGATAACACATAGGTAACATGGCAAATGTGATTTGAAAAGACAAAGTCATATGCCTGGTACAAATATCTCCACACTTGCAAATTTGGGATTCAAAATGATCTTGGACATATTCTTTGCCAATGTCAAGAGTTTAATATATTCCCCTTATTTTACAATATATATTTTATTCAGACTGGATCAATCATGATTGTCACTCTTCAAATAACACCACATCCATCAAACATTACCCAATGTAATCTCCTATTCCTTTGAATTCCACACAGCCTTTCCTTGCTATCTCTTTCACAAATTTATATTTATTCATTCTAGAAGTACTGTTAGGACTCTAGCTTTTAAGCTAGTTGTGGCACATAATTGGGAGACTAGCTTCTAAATCTTAGCATGCATAAACCCAGTGTGACGTCTCCAGAACTACTGAAGACCTAGGTATTTCAGGTATGAATGAATAAATCTTTATGCTTGTGGTGGACAGAAGAGCAAAGCTATTCTGAGTCTGTATTCTGGACTGCCGTCCAGAATGGCTAAGGACTTGTAGCAGTTGGAATGCTCTGTTTTTCCACCAGCCAACTGACCACCAGTAATCCTAAATTATATACATGCATTTATATTTGATCAAATTTTAAATCAATTTACTGAATGGCAAGTAATACAGAAAAAGAATAGGGACTATGGTATAGTACAGTAGACTGCTTATTACCTAATTCCTCCCTTTCTTTCTTACTAATAGAATCTTAAATTTTATTGCGGGGGGTGATTTCTCAGTCAAAAAAATTCCTCAGCTTCACAATTAGGGTGGCTATATGACACTGTCCTCTCTAATGACAAGTGAGGAGAAAGCTCTGCTTTACTGAAATGAGCATTCTCTTCCCTGGAAGATGGACATGTTGGGCAGGACTACAGAAGCCATTTTGTCACCATGAGAAGAGCCAAGAGAATTTCAAGGACCTCTGTCTTGATACCCATGTGCCCCCTAATTAACACCAGCAACTGCCTATTTTTTGGACTTCTTACATTAGAAAAATAAAATGTTTATTGTTTATTAAAGCCACTGATTTGGGGTCTCTGTTTCTCTTAGTTGGGTGCAACAAATAAAAAAGGCAAATATGGACCAATCTAGACCCTTAAAAACCACACATAACAGTAAACAATACAAGACAGTGTATAAATTGCTCCTTTATGAGAAATCACCAGGAAATGCCACAGGAGTTCAGGGAATATGCTTTACAAAACAAGTCATTAATTCAAAACAGGTCCTAAAAGGTCATAAATCTGTGTACTGATGTAAATTAGACAAAAGTTGAGATATAAAGATATTTTCAAAAGCCTATGCAACAGCTGAGCCACTAAAGCAGTTGTGTTTAAATCTTCATTCCCTGCCCTCTCCCTTTTCTAAATATACATTCAATGGTGGGCTTTACACTTAGTATAGTACCCAGAGAACATCTGATGTTACCTTAAAATAGAAGAAAGGAAGAAGTTTTTGTTAGAAGTTTATCTCCAGGAAGGAAACTCACTCAAGTTTCAAAAACACCACCAGCTATTTAAGGAGTAATTGTTGGTGTGTAGAAGGAAGCCGTGAATAAATGGGGTGCCTGGGTGGCTCAGTCAGTTAAGCATCGGATTCTTGATTTCAGCTCAAGTCATGATCTCGTGTTTGGTGGATTCGAGCCCCAAGTTAGGATCTGAGCTGACAGTGTGGAGACCTCTAGTGACTCTCTCTCTCTCTGCTCCTTTCCCGCATGCTCTCTCTCTCAACCAACAAACAAACTTCAAGAAGGAAGCCATAAATAGTTGAGATGTGTTTAAATTAGAAATCACAGTTTTAACTGGCTGTGGAGCTTCTAGTGAGGGGGAAGCCAGTGTCCATCTTGTCAGTCCAGATGAAAGAATGAACACTAGAGAGAGGTTGTATCACCCAAGGAGGCTGAACAAGCCAAGGAGGACACAGAACACATAGGCCTAGACTCAAGAAATGGGAATGCTTGCTTATCATTCAAAAGCATGTAGGAGTCCAGGGCAGGCTGCCCCGAGATGGGCCACTCTGGCAAGAAGATTATTTTGAGCTGAAGGCAAGCGAGACCCTGTGGGCTCAAGAGAAACTTTTGTCCATCCTTTAACTACATAGAAGAACTCTAAATTGGGGGATCTTTCCCAGAATAAGGAGACAAATTTTACGTGAGTGACTCATCTACGTGGCAAGGCAAACGTCTAATTACCATACAGCTGCTCTTCCTTCTGTCCTGTGAAGTGCATTCCTCTCAGTCTCAGACCCCTATTCCCTTCTGAGTTCAGAATGACATGTACACTTCATTTTGCCTGTCTTTGGAATTTTCATGTCTGGGTGGATTCCCCATACGTACGCTATTAAATTTGATTTTCTCTTGTTAATCTGTCAATTGATTTCTTGTTGATTCTTAGTCCAGTTAGAACCTTTGAGGGGTCACAATTCTGCCCATAACAATGAGTAACATCTAAAAAAATTCACAGAATGTTAAACTTATGTAATAGGATATTAACTTAGGAATCTTCCTGTTTCGGTTCAATTCAGGGACAGGTATCATACCAAGGTGAGGGGAGGAAAATGGGGAGAATTGGCTTGAGGACTCTTGGGCTCTCACCCACTTAAGGAATACAAAAGAGTGAAAAGAGTGAAGAGTTGTTGCTATGCCCTCTGCTTCTAAGGGAATGGGGATGGTGGAGTCTACCTTCTCACCAAGCAACAGGGGACTCTCATGGGGTCTCTGGGAGAACCTGAAATGTGTTTTCCACCTGACCCAAGCTACAAAAGATACTCAGTGGGACAGAAGGGGCTCTGCTATGTATGCTCCACTGGCAGCACATATACTAAACTTGGAAAACTAAGGAAATTAGCATGGCCCGTTACAAGGATGATGGCAAATTCATCAAGTATTCTATCTTCTTTATAGTTGATAACACTGTACTATATAATTGAAGTTTGCTGAGAGTAGAACTCAAATGTTCTTAGATGTTCTCACACACACACACACACACACACACAGATAAATAGGTAAGGTGATGCGTGTATTAATTAACTAGATGGGGGAATCCTTTCCACAGTGTATATTATATCCAATCACAACGCACACTTCAAATATTTCATAATTTTGTCAGTCATAACTCCGTAAAGCTGACATTGTTAAAAAGTGGCTTTGTTGTAATAGCCTGTACTCCTAGAGTTTGTCAGAGCCAGGGATAAGTGAATGTTTCCCACAGACTAGAAGCGAGACCATGCAGGAGGGAACCAGTCAGAAACCTATTTATGTCCAGCCCACAAGAGCCACCTGAGAGGGAGAGACTTCAAAGGCATGAGACTGTATGGAATGGATCACTTAAAAAAAAAATCAGGTTGAGGGGCGCCTGGGTGGCGCAGTCGGTTAAGCGTCCGACTTCAGCCAGGTCACGATCTGGTGGTCCGTGAGTTCGAGCCCCGCGTCGGGCTCTGGGCTGATGGCTCAGAGCCTGGAGCCTGTTTCCGATTCTGTGTCTCCCTCTCTCTCTGCCCCTCCCCCGTTCATGCTCTGTCTCTCTCTGTCCCAAAAAATAAATAAATGTTGAAAAAAAAAATTAAAAAAAAAAAAATCAGGTTGAGGTAGAGTGGGGTACCAAAAAAATTAATTGCCCATATTATGGGGCTACAGTGGAAGAAGAAAACGTTATTTAAAGTTTATTTATGTAATCTCTACACCTAATGTGGGGCTGGAACATGACCCCCAAGATCAAGAGTCACACACTCTTCCAACTGAGACAGCCGGGTGCCCCGAGAAAGTCAACTTTAAATATCTTGCAGGCCCAGAAAGCACAAACCTATCGAGTCAAATAAGAACTCACATTTCTTTACTTTCTAGTAAAAGACAGCCTTCCTCCTACCCTATTAACCCAAAAGTCTGAAGCAATGGCTAGCAGGGGAAGGAAGAGCATCAGGGAAACAGAGAGGGTGACTTCATCCTCCCATCCAATCTCAGATCACTTGCCACCATTAACTAGGGAGGGGAGGAGCCACCTGCAGTAAGCCATTGCTTTGGGGTAGTGAAGAAGTCTGTGTTAGTCAGGATAGGTTATGGGGCTATAACAACACAAAAATCTCAGTTCCTTACCACACAAAAAAGTTGATTTTTTCATTCACACAAAGTCCAATGTGGGTTCAGAGGGCTCTCCAGGGCAGCTGTCCTCCACATATTGGCTCAGTATTCCAGGCTGCTTTGATATTGTGTTGTCTCCACGTCAGCATGATGCTTCAGGGTTTACTCTAGTAGTAGGAAAGACTAGGGACAACTGTGTAACTGTTCATAACTATACTGGCCTGGAAGTAGCCATATCATCTCCAGACACAGTCTATTGGCCAGAATAGCAAAGCTTGCCCAAAGGCAAAAAGGGGAGAAGACTAAAAATACTGGTGATACTAGTAATGTCCATTTAGAAGTCTCACCACAGAATTAATATTGAACTCATGACTACTATATGACTAGACACTTGTATTTACAGAAATGGAACTGACTCTGACTTCGGTTCAGGTCATCATCTCACAGTTCACAAGTTCGAGCCCCGCATCGGGCTCTGTGCTGACAGCTCAGAGCCTGGAGCCTGCTTTGGATTCTGTGTCTCTGTCTTTCTCTGCCTCTCTTTCTCTCAAAAATAACCATTAAAAAAAAAAGATTTTTTTTTTTTTTAAATAAAAGACTGTCTTTTACCTGAGAGTAAGCAAAAAATCATAGGTTCATCAGCATTTTCACCACTGGCAAGAAAGATTACTATTGAAAGAGGCCACAAGAAAGAAAAATAAAGGCATGTTCTATTTACATCCCTTGCATCATGTATAGTCCACATGCCAATCACATCTTTAGAAGAGATCACAGAAATCAAATTTAACTCCATTTTTCATAATAAAACCTTTAATCTTTGTCTAATTTAAAGATTATAATTCTATTTCCCTCAGTAAATATGTGAGGCTAGAAATGTTTGGTCTCCTTAGCCAGCTCTTTCTGTTTACTAAATAGTCTAATCAAATGAAGCCGTTCTCTTCCAAGAACATAATTTATTTTAGTTTTTAAACTCTACAAGGAAAGGTCTGTTTTCAACTTACTTTAATAGCAAATAGAAGAATAACACAAAAAGATAGGCCTTAAATTTTAAAGTCAGTTTTCAACAGTGTGAAGGTTCCTCAAAAAACTAATGATAGAATTACCCTACAACCCAGCAACAGCACTACTAGGAATTTATCCAAGGGATACAGGAGTGCTGATGCATAGGGGCACATGTACCACAATGTTTATAGCAGTGCTTTCAACAATAGCCAAATTATGGAAAGAGCCCAAATGTCCATCAACTGATGAATGGATAAAGAAGATGTGGTAGATATATACAATGGAATATTACTCGGCTATGAAAAAGAATGAAATCTTGCTGTTTGGATGTAACTGGAGGGTACTATGCTAAGTGAAATATGTTAGTCAGAGAAAGACAGATATCATATGATTCCACTCATATGTGGAATTTGAGAAACTTAACAGAAGACCATAGGGGAAGGGAAGGATAAATAAGATAAAAACAGAGAGGGAAGCAAACCATAAGAGACTTTCCAATATGAGAAAAAACTGAGGGTTGTTAGGGGTGGGGGTTTGGGGGGCTGGGGAATATGGATGATGGGCACTGAGGAGAACACTTGTTGGGACGGGCACTGGGTGTTATATGTTAGTGATGAATCACGGGAATCTACTCCTGAAGCCAAGAACACATAGCATGTAGCTAACTTGAGAATAATAATCATTAAAAAGTCAGTTTTCAGTCTTTCAATACTTTGGATTAAAAGATACACAGGGGCACCTGGGTGGCTCAGTTGGTTAGGCATCTGACATCAGTTCAGTCATGATCTCATGGTCCATGAGTTCAAGACCTGCATCAGGCTCTGTGCTGACAGCTCAGAGCCTGGAGCCTGCTTCAGATTCTGCATCTCCCTCTCTCTCTGCTCCTCCCCCGCTCACCTCTGTCTCTCTCTCTCTCTTAAAATAAAAAACATTTTAAAAAAATATATGTAACACATGAAAAAATACTCAACATCACTCATCATCAGGGAAATACAAATCCAAACCATAATGAGATACCACCTCACACCTGTCAGAATGGCTAAAATTAACAACTCAGGCAACAACAGATGTTGGCGAGGACACAGAAAAAGAGGAACCCTTCTGCACTGTTGGGAATGCAAACTGCTGCAGCCACTCTGGAAAACAGTAAGGAGGTTCCTCAAAAAATTAAAAATAGAACTACCCTACAAACCAGCAATTGCACTACTAGGTATTTATCCAAAGGATATAGGAGTGATGATTTGAAGGGGCACATGTACCCCAATGTTTATAGCAACACTACTGACAATAGCCAAAGTATGGAAAGAGCCCAAACATCCACTGAATGATGAATGGATAAAACAGATGTGGTAGATATATATACAATGGAATACTACTCGGCTATGAAAAAGAATGAAATCTTGCCATTTGCAATAAGGTGGATGGAACTAGAGTGTATTATGCTAAGCAAAATAAGTCAGTCAGAGGAAGACAAATATCATATGATCTCACTCATGTGGAATTTAAGAAACAAAACAGATGAACATATGGGAAGGGAAGCAAAAAATGATATAGAAAGAGAGAGGGAGACAAACCCTAAGAGTCTCTTTTTCCTTTTTTAATGTTTATTTTTGAGAGACACAGAGAGACAGACAGAGAGTGAGCGGGGGAGGGGTAGAGAGAGAGGGAGACACAGAATCTGAAGTAGGCTCCAGGCTCTGAGCTGTCAGCACAGAGCCCGATGTGGGGCTCAAACTCAAGAGCTGTGAGATCATGATCTGAGCTGAAGTCCGATGCTTAACCAACTGAGCCACCCAGGCACCCCTAGAGAGACTATTAAATACACAGAACATACTGAGGGTTGCTGGAGGGATGTTGGGTGGGGGGATGGGCTAAATGGGTAGAGGGGCATTAAGAAGGACACTTGCTGGGAGGAGCACTGGGTGTTGTATGTAAGTGATGGATCACTAAATTCTATTTCTGAAAAATTATATATATATATGTGTGTACATATATATACACATACATATATATAATTTATATGTACATATATATAATTTATATATGTGTACATATATGTACATATATATATAATTTATATATGTATGTGTATATATATGTACACATACATATATATATAGTCAGCTTTCTAAAACAACTTTAAAACCACAAATTACACATATGGGATTTTGATAATTTGAAAAGTTGGTCGATTTGTTATCAATATATTAAGGGCATTACATTTTCTGTCCTCAATGACACTAAATAAATTTTCTGGACTAGTTTCTGCAATTAATACAACAGAACACCAAATCCTAAGTTATTGTACTGAGAGATCAATGTATTGGACAGCTAAATGCAAAATTTCATAAAAGCAAATAAAACCCACACTGTTGGCTAACCTATCTAACAAGAACAATGACTAAAGAGGAACAGTGGGGAAAACAGAGATTCTGAGATTCTTAAAACTGTAGGGAAGTTCTGTGGTGGATCACTGTAGGACAGGAAAGCTAGCATTCATTCAGAAATAACTAGTAAAAACACTTGCAAGATTTCTCCTAATATAATCCAGAAAGAAGAAGACAAATTCTTATAAAACAGCCTATGTGTATATAAACATACATACATCTGATTAAAATGCTTTTACTTTAAAATAATTGTCATTTGAAAGTGGCTGCATCTTGTAAGGAGTTTCATCGGTGCTGTCCTAATGCCCTGATGGCTAACCGCATACATTTTTAAATTCTTTTTTTAAAAGCCACATTTAGCACTTAAATTTGTACACTGCTGTTTTTTTAATCACTAACATTTAGCTTTATTTAGTTTCAAGCACTGGGTTTTACTTTTATTTATTTTTAAATGTTTACTTATTTTTGAGAGACAGAGAGAGAGAGACACAGAGAGAGAGAGAGAGACAGAGAGAGACAGAGAGAGAGAGAGAGAGAGAGAGAGAGAGGGAGAGATGGTGAGTGGGGGAGGGGCAGACACAGAATCTGAAGCAGTCCCAGTCTCTGAGCTGCCAGCACAGAGCCTGATGTGGGGCCTAAACTAATTAACTGCAAGATCATGACCTGAGCCAAAGTTGGATGCTTAACCAACTGAGCCACCCAGGCACCCCATGGGTTTTACTTTTATAAAGCAAAAATTACAGTTCCTACTATTTCCCTAAAATTTGATTAGATTCCTTAACTTATAATGCTTTGACTTGTAATTCTCTGACTTTACTATGGTGAGAGAGTGATATGCATTTAGTAGAAACTATATCTTGAATTTTCATCTTTTCCTGGGCTACTAATGTGTGGTACAATACTCTCCTGATGTTGGGCAATGGCGGTGGCCACAGCTCCGTCAGCCATGTAGTCACAAGGATAAACAACTGTAACACGGACAACCATTCTGTTTCATACAAGTATTTTGTTTTTCACTTTCAGTAAATTATATTATATATTCAACACTTCACTATAAAAAAGGCTTTGTGTTAGATGATTTTGCCCAGCTGTAAGCCGATGTAAGTGTTCTGAGCATGTTTAAGGTAAGTTAGGCTAAGCTATGACGTTTGGTAGCTATATTAAATGCATTACAGACTTACTGTAGTTTCAACTTAACAATGGGTTTATAGGAACATAACTCCATTGTAAATCAAAGAAGACGTGTATTGTTAATGCTTTTATATTTACGCTAAATTAATATGAAAGTAGGTAAGTGCTGTCTGAAAAGAATAAAATATGGAAGCAATGACGATGAATAAAAACCAACCAAGTAAAAAACAATAAAGCCATCATGCATCATTCAATTAAAAAAAGTTGTATGGAGGTGCCTGGGTGGCTCAGTCGGTAAGCATCCCACTTCACTGACTTAAGCTCAGGTCACGATCTCATGGTTTGTGAGTTCGGGCCCTGCGTCAGGCTCTGTGCTGACAGCTCAGGGCATGGAGCCTGCTTCGGATGCTGGGTCTCCCTCTTTCTCCCCCTCCCTCGTTCGAGCTCTCTCTCTCTCTCTCTGTCTCTCTCTCTCTCTCTCAAGAATAAATGAATATTAAAAAAAAAAGTTGTGGGGCACCTGGGTGGCTCAGTCAAGTTAAGCACCCAACTTCTGCTCAGGTCATGATCCCATGATTAGTGGGTTTGAGCCCCACATTAGGCTCTGTGTTGACAGCTTGGTGCCTGGAGCCTGCTGTGGATTCTGTGTCTCCCTCTCTCTACCCCTCACCCACTCATGCTCTGTATGTGTCTCTCTCTCAATAAACATTCAAAAAAAATTTTTTTTAAGTTGTATATTAAAAAAAACCTGTATGAAAGATACATATGTTTACCTTTCCCTCCTTCAGAGTATATCTATCAAAGCCTAAACATTGCGTTGGAATGGGTTTCTCTGCCTGGTAGGAAACTAGCAATAAATACTTAAGCTTTATTCCAGAATCTTTTTTTTATTAGGAGTAACCAAAAGGGCCGCAAAAAGAACAGGTCCTACCTGAGCAGGCATGTTTGGTTAGAATAGTGAGTTAAAACTCAGTAGCAAGTGGTAAGTGATGGTCAATAGCAATGAGGAAGGACTTTGAAACCTGCAAGAATTTAAGAGAGGTGGGGGAATTCATTCCTTAAAACAATTCATCACCAATAGTAGTTTGATTTGTGCAAAATTCTACTACATATGTATCAACTTCTATATACATGCTTGGCAACTTTAATCTTTTCAGTCCAGTTTATAAAAATTGCAAGCCATCCTTACTGAGGATAATTAGAGTAGTTTTTACAATGAAGGCTTAGGAGAGATAAAGATAGAAAATAATACCAGTGGTTAGAAATTATGCCCTAATCGAGTTCATAAGGAAAAAATGTAGGCTATGAGAGTGGCTGATAGTCTGTGTTTTGGTATAATAATAACATCTACTACTTATTAAGCAGTTACCATGAGTTGGATATTATTAAATTACATTTATCTGTTTTTATAAACACTTCTGACCCCAAATGTGTGGGTTTTCTTCCTCACACCAACAATCTTCCAACTCTTCCAATAATTCAATACAATTCTGACACTATCTAGAGTTAGTGTCTGATCCCACGAGATAAGGACTTAGTCCACAAGTCTGTCCCCATTTCAGATGCCAGTCATGAGTTCCAGGTTGCCAAACATACTCCTGATGGACTGGGTGTAAATTTGAGGATTTTTATTGTTATTTATTTATTTATTTATTTATTTATTCAATATATGAAGTTTATTGTCAAATAAATTTGACAGTGCTCATCCCAGAAGGTGCCCTCCTCAATACCCATCACCCACCCTCCCCTCCCTACCACCCTAAATTTGAGGATTTTTAAAACCACCTCCTCAGGTTCCATAATTTGCAAGAATAACTCACAGAACTCAGGAGAGTGCTTAATTACTATTACAGGTTTAATATAAAGAATATAACTCAGAACAGCCAAATGAAAGAGAAGCAAGGGCAAAATACGAAACACTTAAAGTTAGAGGTCTTTATGGACATCTGGTATGTAGGTAGGTTTGATTAAATGAATTATTGGCCAGGAACTCCAACCCCTTCTCCTCACAGAAGGGAAAGGGGGTTAAAAGTTCTACTGCTCTAATCATGTCTTGATCTTTCAATCAACCAGCCCACATCTTGAAGCCATCTTGGCCCCCCCCCCCCCCGGCTACCAGTCCACCTCATTAGCATAGAAAAGACACTGTTAAAGCTTCCCAGAGTCCAAGTGTTTTAGGAGCTGTGTGGCAGGAACCTGGGCCAAACACCAAATATATATTTCTTATTGTATCACAGATAAAACAAGAAAAATCCGAGAAACTGTTACAGTCAAGATAAGGACACACGATGACAAAATGTATGTGGTGCCCTGGATGGAATTCAGGACAGAGAAGGACATTAGGTAAAAACACAGGAAATCTGAACAAAGTATGGATATTTAAAGATGTATGAATATTTGTTCATCAATTTCAACAAATGTACCATACTAATGTAAAATGTTAGTAATAGGGGAAACTGGTTGGGACTCTACTTATTTGCTCAATTATTTTGTTAATGTAAAATTGTTCTAAAATAAGTATTTAATAATGAAGTATATTGACTATGAGAAACGGTTTCTCTTCTCTCTGAACTCTGAACATCCTGAGCATGTCTTCTGACAGGCTTCCTCTGTATATTTATCTCGCTGCCCTAAAGGACCTTTCAGCTGTAGCAGTTTCAGCCCACTAGCCACACCTTTGTGTCTTTTAGTTAAAAATTCTTAAGGCAATGCATAATCTAAGCCCAGTGCCAGAAGTCATTTGCTTACCTACCAGCTAACAGGCCCACCCTGCTTAGGTAGTTCCTGCTAGTTCCATTATTTGTGACCAGTTTAAGCTATGTCCACTAGACATTCACAGGTTTGTACAGATTCTCTAGGGTGGGGGTTTGAAAGATGGGGTAGGGGATAGGCAGAACATGACCCCTAAAACACAGCTGTTACAAAGAGATAAAACTAAGATTTGAACCCAAATTTTCAGAATCCCAATCAAATGTTTATTCCCTTTAAAAAAGTAACCTATTAAAATTACAAATTAAAAAAAGAGCTCTTTCAACGGTTTCCTTTTAAAAGCTACTAGCAGGCTGCACATATATCACACTCTGAATTGATATAACATATTATGTATACATACGTATATGTAAAGACTAATTTCTATACTGCAAATCATAAGTAAAGTTGGTCTGCCTGATGGGCTTTTATTATTTTTCACAAAGACAGCAAACTGTT
The DNA here is from genome assembly GCF_027475565.1 of Acinonyx jubatus. NCBI lineage: Eukaryota > Metazoa > Chordata > Mammalia > Carnivora > Felidae > Acinonyx > Acinonyx jubatus. Next base: position 44,675,104 of record NC_069383.1, on the reverse strand, counting down.
CTTAGGATGGTATCACTGTGGGATTTTAAGAAAGCATTGATTTTTAACTCTACTTGGTTTAGAGAAGTGATATAACAGACCAATCCATAGTTTAAGTACACACAGTAAGGTATGGCAGTTAGTTCCCCTCTCCTACCACATGGGTTATAAATTTTTGGTTTGGAACAAAAGGAAACTCCCACAGTTCTATAAGCAGGACAGCAACAATAAAATGAAATTTCTGAAATAAAAATATTTGCTGGGTATAGAGGTGAAGGAAAAAAATAGGGGTTCCTGGGTGGCTCAGTCAGTTAAGCATCCGATTTCAGCTCAGGTCATGATCTTATGGTTGGTGAGTTCGAGCCCTGCATTGGGCTCTGTGCTGACAGCTCAGAGCCTGGAGCCTGCTTCAGATTCTGTGTCTACCTCTCTCTGCTCCTCTCCAGCTCACATTCTATGTGTGTGTCTCTCTCTCTCAAAAATAAATAAACATTAAAAATAATTTAATTGTAGCAATAAACAAAACTTATCAATCTTAGTGGCATATGAGACATGGGAATTGACATATCTTATAATGTTAGTTATGGAAAAATATTTCTGAATTCAATCTGGGGCCAGCAGGACAGTTTCTTTAATCAATTAGAACATGTAACTGAGGCTCAAGTATTCCAAGTATATGAACCTAGAATGATCTTACTTAATATGGTGGTAGACTGTCAACTTACTTTTCATGAATATTTGACCCCAGATGTTCATGTGCATAGCACATTATTGTGAGTAAACATGGGATTATGCACTCCAGTAAACACGTTAAAACGCAACTCGGTGAGTAACTTGTCTTGGCGAATGGGTTTTAAATAAAAACAACAACTAAAAACATCCCCAATTTTGAAGCAAATATTGTTTATAATGTACCTTAAATAGGTACATTCTTGAAACACTTTACAATAAAATTGGAAATAAATTTCTAAAAAAATGTTATGCAAGAGGTTTGGGGGAAAAAACGAACACAAAGATACTTCCTGGCAGTTTGAGACAAGAAGAAATAACACTCAAATACAAAATAAACTATTCTGAATTCCAACTGGGTTAACTGGCATTGTTCCAACCACTGAGAAGTTACACCTTTTCATAATCTAAGTCATTCTAGCCAGGGTGCAGAAACAACTCTGTCCGAATTGGATCAGTCACAACGGTTTGGCTGCAGGAATTAGGGAACAACCAGTCTAGAACGTTCAGTTTATTTCTTGAGAAACGGGTTTGGCTGCAGGAGGTGGCTTATTTCCGAATCACCTATTTGCTGCCTTTCTGTTTCAAATAGAGACATAGCCAAGGCCAGAGGAGTGACACCACGGAGGGTCCAGACCGGGTCACTGGCCCCCGGGTGGCCGCTCGTGGGGTGAATGGGTCCCCAGCGTGCCCTGTGCATTCCAGAAGCGCCCGCGCGGGAAGGTAAGGCCGGACGGAACACCCTGCGGCCCATCAAGCGCTTGGGCGCACCGAGCCCCGTACTCACCATCTCGATGATCTTGGTCTTCCGCCCTGTCTTCCTCTTCAACGTGAATATGTACTGGGCCAGTACCACCCCCGCCACCAGGGCGCACACACTGGCGCTCGCCACCGCGCCCATCCTCGCCACGGCCGCCCGGTCCATGAATGGGGGTGTCCTGCTTATCCGGGCCGGAAAAGAAGAGGTCGCTGAGCGGCTGCAATCCGCAGAGAAGCCCGGACGCCCCTCCCAGCCTCTCTGCAGGAGCCCCGCCCCCGCCCCTCCTGCCTGAGCTCCGCCCCGCGGAAAGCCCCGCCCCTGTGAGCGGACACAGGGACGGGTAGGCTGGGAGGGGCGTGGCCTGCTTCCCCAGCCGAGGCGTCGGGTCGGTTTTCCTCAGAGCCTCCATTTGAGGAAGTATCCAAAGACCGAAAAAGGAATGGTATTAATTATATCTCTGCTAACGAGGACCAGCAAGTCTTGGTTCACTCCAGGCCCGTCCGGTAGAAATCTGATTCTAACCACTACCCACGCAGAAAAAGTCTTCTGCCTTCCGCCCTCCTCAGCCGCTTAGGACTACAGCCCCCAGAAGGCCTCAGCAGTGGTATGGGCTATGACAAACTGCTGAACAGCAAAAGAAACAGTAAAAAGGCCACCTATAGGGGCGCCTGGGTGGCTCAGTCATTTGAGCATCCGACTCTTGATTTTGGCCCAAATTATAATCCCAGGGTTGTGGGATGGAGTCCTGCTTCAGGCTCAGAGCTGAGCCTGGAGCCTGCTTAAGATTCTCTCTCTCCCTCTGCCCTTCCTCCCCTCTCTGCACTCTCTCTCTCAACAACAAACTCAATTTTAAAAATGGGACAAAAGACTGAAAAGATGCTCAACATCACTAACCACCACGCAAATGCAAATCAAAACTACAATTAGATACCACTTCACACACATTAGGGTAACCATTATTTTTTTCAAAAGACAATTACAAGTATTGGTGAGGATGTGAAGGAATAGGAACTCTTGTACACCGTTGTTGGAAATGTAAATTGGTGCAGCTACTATGGAAAACCATAGATATTCCTCAAAATTTTAAGCTAGGAAAAAAGAATAGAATTACCATATGATCCAGCAATGTGGATATATATCCAAAAGAATTGAAAGCAGGTACTCAAATATCAGCACTCCCATGTTCATTGCAGCACTGTTCAGAATAGCCAAAATGTGGAAACAACTGAAATGTCCATCAACAGATGAATGAATAAAGAAAATGTGGCATATATATTGAATGCTTTGCTATTCAGCCTTTAAAAAGGAGGACATTCTGCAGTATTCAACAATACTGATGAACCTTGGGCACATATGCTAAGTGAAATAAACCAGTCACAAAAAGACAAATACTTCATTGTTCTACTTATATGAGATAGTCAAACGGTTAGAAAGTAGAATGGTGGTTCTGGGGTTGGGGAAAGCAGAAGACAGGTAGTTGTTCAATTGAGTACTGAGTTTCAGTTTTGCAAGGTGAAAAAGGTTCTAGAGACCTTAGACAAACAAAAATAGTTAACACTACTGTATATTCTAATATGGATAAATCGGTAAATTTTATGTGTTTCATAGCACAATTTTTAAAAAATGTGCAATGACAACAGGGTAAAGATGGTTTGAAGTTAGGCAGTGTCCGCCTCTGCTGTCCTTTTCTGCTACATTCCACTCACTGCCTCTTCAGTCATTTCCTCCTCTTTGTAAGTATCAGGACTTATTCTCACCTGCCTGGTCTCTTGCAAGGGGCTGATGCAGTTTCCTCTACTGATCTCTATGGGTGACACAGAAGGGATCCAGAGAGGTTCTTTGGAGCTGGTGGTGCTGCCTGGTGAAGCTCTTTTTTTTTTTTGTCTGGGATGTGGAACAAATTGGAGCAGGGGAATAAACAAGAGGGAGCAGTGAAGCTACAGGTTGCTTTTCTCTGTGCCCTCCATTCCTGATCTGGGACCCTGGCAGGAGTTCTTAAAGGTCAATTTGTGGGAAGAGCATTCTTAGAAATGTAAAGGAGGGCCTATGTGATCAGGCATCTGGTAAGAAAGCAAGTCTGGAATTAAATATCAGGTACACGAGTGTGCTTTCTGTGTCTTGTTTTGTGGGAAAGATTAATTCCCTGATGCCATAAAATGATTTGAGGGATATAGAGTGATCAGTTTCTTAGGAAGGATGTTAGCCTTTTTGTTCATTTTAATATAAGCACAATATATGTGAGATCCTGTAACTATATCTGAGAAAAAGATGACACAAATTTTAAAGTATTCCATTGAGGAGTGTATGTGCTGCTTGAGCATCCTTCCCTGTGACCTACACTCAACAAGTCCCCAGCAAATGGTAAAGCAAACTTCAGCCTATGAAGTTGGATTCATACACTAATACCTCATGATTCCTTCTTGCAATAGGATTATTGCTTCTACTTCCCTCTACTTTGTGGGTCACTGCAGTTTAGATTGATTTAGCTGATTTTAAGACCAAGATTCAGAAAATGAATTACTAACTTCTTAATCACACAACATTTGTACACAAAATTTCCTTTTGTGTACAAAGGGAAAATGTTTTGTGTTTGCTTTGTTTGAACCAAATGATCTTTATTAATCCTGTTAAAGACAAGGATATTCAGAAACCTTCAGTAAGGTCTTTCAGGTATACTATCAGTTCCATCTTGAAGCCAAAAGGGAAATCTATGTTGTGATTTTTAATTTTTAAATTATTATTTTTAATTAGGTAAGCTCTACAACCAACATGGGGCTTGAACTCACGCCCCCAAGATCAAGAGTCACATGCTCCTCTGACTGAGCCAGCCAGACACCCTATGTTGTGATTTTTAAATCTACCAATTTCTTTTAAGTGTAGTTTTATTTATTTATTTATTTATTTATTTATTTATTTATTTATAACGTTTATTTATTTTTGAGAAACAGAGAGTGAGTGAGCTGGGTAGGGGCAGAGAGAGAGAGGGAGACGGAGAATCCGAAGCAGGTTCCAGGCTCCAAGCAGGTTCCAGGCTCTGAGCTGTCAGCCCAGAGCCTGATTCGGGCTCAAACCCATGAGCCGTGAGATCATGACCTGAGCTGAAGTTGGATGCCCAACTGACTGAGCCATGCAGGTGCCCCTAAATCTACCAATTTCTTTAAAAAGGAAATTAATGGTATGAAATCTTTTAACAAATGAGATTTTGTTATTTCTACAATTACCATTGTAGTCTTTGATTGGGTTAATTAGCTTCTGAATGAAACCAAAAGTAACTTAACTGTACACCAAAAAAGTAATTTGGCAGCCTGATGGAACATAGATAATGATATAAATAGGGTAAATAGGAAGGTTGACTTAAAATTTCATCTCCCTTGCCAACTTTAAGTTCCACTAATTTCTGCCTTGTCTTACTTTTTTCTAATGGCTTCATTATTTATGATTCTTTATATCTACCCTGGCTAATGTCATGGAATACATTTGAACTGGGAGTTTGGTTGCTGCAAGATTCTTGAACATTGGTTGGAATGGGTTTGGTAATTCTCAGTTTTAAATTACACTAAAAGAGCCCAAGTGATTTGAAGTGGGTCCAGGGAAAATATGAGAATATCAACATTGATTCTGGGTTATCAGAGGATTCAGAGTGAGCTAGGAGATATTTCAGGCTGGAAAGTTGGGGAACATTCTGGTCTGGGTGGCAAGGGAATGATGTATATTTGGTGGTCCAATAATAGCACATATTACAATGTTCCTATGCATCTGGAGTACACAAATGAGAATATGGGGACATTAAATACTGGTACTTCTCTTTCAAGTAGTTGATCTTAAAAAGATCAGTAAAGGTGTATTTTTTAAGTTTTTTTTTTTAAGTTTATTTTGAGAGAGAGACAGGGAGAGAGAGAATCCCAAGCAGGCTCATCCACTGTCAGCTCAGAGCCCTATGCGGGGCTCGATCCCATAAACTGTGAGATCATGACCTCAGCCAAAATCAAAAGTGGGACACTTGACTGACTGAGCCACCCAGGTGCCCCAATAAAGGTGTATTTTAAAGGTTTATTGCATTTAAGACTCACTGCCAGATCTGAAAGTTTAATCATCTGCTGATCTGCATGGTTATATAACACAATTAGCAATAATAAACAATGCAAATGTTTTTCAGAAACTCTTCTATATATGTTCATATTCATTTCACATTTATCTGCTATGTATTTTTTCTTCAGTTCTACTTCTTAGCATAAAGAGAAGACATTGGTTGGAAGTATCTTGGAAGTAAAAACTTCCTTCCTTCCTTTTTTCTTTCATTTTTTACAGTTTTTTTTCTTTTAATTTTCATTTTGAAATAATTTTAGACTCCCATAGAAGTTGCAGACATAGTACATAGAATTCCCTTGTGCCTTTCACACAGGCTTTCCCCAGTGATACCATCTTACAACTATATCTTATAGCCCAATTAAAGTAAGTTGACATTGATATAACGCAGAAACTCTACACATCTTACTTGGATCTCATCAGTTTTCACGTGCACTTTCTTTTGTTGTTGTTATACAGTTCTAAGAAATTTTGTCAGGTGATAGGATCCAGAACCAGGATCCATCATCATCCCAAAGAAGTTCCCTTATATGACCACTTTATAGTCACATTCTCACCCAAAACCAACCCCTGGAAACCACTGATATATTCAGTGTAATGTCCTTATTTAGGCTTCATCTAATTTCTGTGTATCAGTGCTTCATTTTTTTTTTTTTTTCTTTTTTGCTGATTTGTATTCCATGATATGGATATACCAGTTTCACCATATACCCGTTACACACTGAAGGGCATTTGGTTTTGTTTTTGTTTTTTTTTTCTTGAATGTTGCTTTCGAAAAACCATGAAAAGGACATAGCATCAAGAATTAACATTCATTGGGTACGTAATAGTGCCAGGTTGAATAGTTTTATTGAACTCAATCTGCAGCCTCACTTTGTCTCCCCTCCCTGGAGGCTGTGCGGTAGGACTGAAAGTTCCAACTTTCTAAATACCAATTTGGTCTTCTAGTGACTAGCCTTCATCTGTACTATCTAGAGGCTCTATCCTGAGCCACTTCATTAGCATACACTTTTTGTGTGGTTCAAAGGGGCTTGTTATGAATAACAAAAACACTCTTCGCTAAGGAAATAACTAGAGTGTTTAGGAGCTCTGTGCCAGAAACCAGAGACAAAGGCAACATGTATGTTTTTCTTTAAGTACTTTTTTTTTTTTTTTAATGTTTTATTTATTTTTGAGACAGAGAGAGACAGAGCATGAACAGGGGAGGGTCAGAGAGAGAGGGAGACACAGAATCCGAAACAGGCTCCAGGCTCTGAGCTGTCAGCACAGAGCCTGACGCGGGGCTCGAACCCACGGACTGTGAGATCATGACCTGAGCCGAAGTCGGACGCTCAACCGACTGAGCCACCCAGGCGCCCCTGTATGTTTTTCTTATACCACAGGCCATGGATCTGTAACAAAAAAGATTATAAGAATTAAAAGATACTAACATATTACTAGAGTCCATTCAATAATTAATAATTAGTCCGGTCCATTATCCTTTCATGTGAAAATGTCTCCCAGGGCGAGGCTTCTCAGGTTTATAGGCACACATTCTAGATCTTAACTGTTGTAAAACCAGAAATGGCTTCATCCTTTCAGGCAACTAGTACGTGTAATGGAGCTAAGAGACAAGGTTATCTTTTATTCTGATCTACTTTCCAGGTATTAATGTAATATTGGATTTCTGTCACTTACACAACTCATTTACTCATTTATCCTCAGCTACTGTTCCTCCTTCCCTCCATTTATACCCACACTTTTCCACCTTCTGAAAGTTACGTTGGGTCACTGTGCCAGTCTGTACTGCAGGCAGCAGTTCTAGTTTGGTAGGCACCTCCCCATCAGTCCATCCCCATTCATACCATAGGGTATGAAGACACTTGGAGCCCTCCAGCCAACCTAGAAGTTTACTAGCTTTTGTAAGCATCCTTAGCCTGTATGATTGACTAATTAAACCTTTCTTTCTATATCTATAGATCATGCATTCTTTCCTAAAAAAAAGAACAGAGACCTTCTACACATCACCAGACTCTGTTGTACCACTCCCGGGCAACAAGGAACCAGACTCCCTTGCACAACCTCTGAGCACCAAAATAACATCTGTAGCTAGTACCACGAGTCTGCACATAATCAAGAATTGTTACAGACCACTGCACTCCCTTAACTGATTAACCGCTTTAAAAAATCTCTGGGCTGGGCAGAAACCTCAGCGTTGGCATTTGGACAGGTCTGCCTTCTCTCCAGGTGGCCATTCTCTCCTGAATAAAGCTCATATTTCTTTCCAATCAAAACTAGTCTCTTGTGTATTAGCTTTTTGAGTGAAGGGCAGTTGAAATTGGGTTTCAGTAACAGGTAGGGTTACATAGGTACAGAACTGGTGGACTATTTTTACCACCAGGGAATATAGCTGCATTCACTATTAACCTTAATTTTGCCAGACAGAATGAAAGCACAATCCTCCCCTATCAGGCCCTTAAGGAATTCTAACATAATACTTTAAAAAAAATTTTTTTAATGTTTTATTTTTGAGAGACAGAATGTGAGCAGGGGAGGGGCAGAGAGAGAGGGAGACACAGAATCTGAAGCAGGCTCCAGGCTCTGAGCTGTCAGCACAGAGCCCAACTTGGGGTTCAAACTTGTAAACCGTGATATCATGACCTAAGCTGAAGTTGGACACCTAACTGACTGAGCCACCCAGGCACCCCAATAATGAAAAAAATATAGTTCTAGTCTTTTGCCTTGGGAAGAATTGCACAGTCCTACTAGCATCCTCCCTCAGATGCTCATAGCCAGATCTACCAGAAAGACAAAGGAATCTATCTAGGAGGGATACTCCCCTTCATTTTGAATGTAAGCACACACTCATGCCTATATTCCTTCACACCCCCTGATTTAAACAACCAATTTTCAATTGCGAATTCCAATTCTCTATTCATTATTTGTATGTTTAGTAAGTAAGTAAGCTCTACACCCAATGTGGGGCTTGAACTCATGACCTCGAGATCAAGGGTCGCATGCTCTACCAACTGAGCCAGGTAAGTGCCCCTCTCTTTGCCCATTTTAGAGATTATGGGCTGCAAAGCATTTTCTTTGGTCTGAAGAAATATGATTTAAAAAAAAATATGATTCAGTGGTCCAAATTTGGTGTAATATCCTCTGTTCAGATTCTATTACTCTGATACATTTGCTTTGAACACTGGTTAAGCAAAGTCCAGCCCCAAAATAGTGTCCATTCTTATCAAGACCCATCGGTAGCCCCAGGGGGCTGGGCATGTCTGACTTGTCAGCCATGTTCAAGGCCTTGCCATTGGGAATCTGCCACATAGCTATCCGCAGTCTCTGACTCTTGGTTGGCAAACAGAACAGTCCTTATTGACATTTCGTACCTCAGAGGGCATGAAGGAATAGGTCTACATTCAGCCCATCTCTGCATTGCTGCAGTCCCCTCAACACCCACTCATTGACCCAGGTGGCCACCACAAGCAAACACACAAGGATATCCACTTGTCAATTTCAATTACTTTCAGAACTTGGAACCCTCTGGTTTCAATGATTTACATTTTTTGCCCTCCTCCGGTGTGCACTACTTTCTTGGTGAGCAGAGGTTTTAGAAGTACTTTCTAGGGGCATGTGGGTGGCTCAGTTGGTTAGGCGTCCTACTTAGGCTCAGGTCATGATCTGTGAATTCGAGCCCTGCGTTGGGCTCTTTGCTGACAGCTCAGAGCCTGGAGCCTGCTTCAGATTCTGTGTCTCCCTTTCTCTCTGCCTCTCCCCTGCTTGCACTCTTTCTTGCTCTCAAAAATAAACATTAAAAAAAAAAAAAAAAGAAGTACTTTATGTTGTTCCAGAATAATTATTCTATTTGGGGATGGCTTTGAGCCTATGGACTAAGCTGGGACCAACTAATATTTGAGCTTGGTCCAGCATCAAGGTCCAATCCAGTATTCTCTTTTATTTTCATTTTAGCTATTACAGCTGACAACAACCAAGATATTGTATATTTCGCATTTTTCTTATTAGTCTTCATTTCCTTATGCATCAAGTGAGCCAACTCCATGGAAATTGAGTCCATCCCTAAATCCCACTGGTACCTTTTAGTTTAGCAGGACAGCTCTGCTCTGTACCACAGGTGACCATATGGTCAGTCAGGAATCAAAGATAGCTCATCACTGGCATTTTGTGCATTCTCTTCCCAAACTGTAGGTTTATCTAAGTGAAGGAAGTTCTAGTGAATCTCACCTTTTATTAACACCAAACGTATATTTTTATTTTTTTTAAGTTCATTTATTTATTTTGAGAGAGAGCGAGAGTGGTGGAGGGCGGAGAGAAAAGGAGAGAAAGTGAATCCCAAGCAGACCCCGTGCCGCCAGTGTGGAGCCTGATGCGGGGCTCAAACCCACAAACTGTGAGATCATGACCTGAGCCACCCAGACACGCCCCCCAAATATATATATTTGAAACAACCAATTCTCTACACCAACTAGGTTCAAATGAATTGGACAATTCAATTCTGACAACACCCAGAGTTAGTGCAGTACCCGTAAGACAGCCCATCAGACTGCCCTGACTCAGATGCCAGTTTTGAATGGGGTGGCCAGGCCACAAAACTTCTGCCCAGCCAACTACCAATTTGGTAGTTCCTACCACCACCTCCTCAGGTTTGCAAATTCACTAGAACTCACAGATCTCAGTAAAGCACTTTACTCATATTTACCAGTTTATTATAAAGGACACAGCCAAATGGAAGACAGAGCTAAGAAAAGGTATGGGGTTTGGGGATGGCACAGAATGCCCATGCCCTCTCTTGATGCATCACCTTCCTGCCATATCAGTATATATACAAATAGTCAATTTTTCTTCATATCATTTCTCTTGCCTACTATGAACAGAGTCGAATTTAATGGAAAAAGGACACACCAACCCCAAAGCTCTCTCAATCTCCTGGTTCAAGTTTATTTTTTGTTTTTGTTTTCCCACTCAATCTTCAGCAACCTTCCCCCTCCCCCCTGCCAGGAGGTGGAAAGGGAAATTTAAAGCTCTAATCTTGTTTGGTCTTTTTGGTGACCAGCTTTCACCCTATAGTTATCTAGGGACCTTACTCTTCTCTAGAGACAGGTATAGGTTTGTGTTGCTTCTTACACATTAGTTTGCTGGAATTCAAAGAAAAATATGAGGTTTGGCTTAATTTGTTAAAAACCTACATCTGGTGAGGGTAGAGCTAGTAAAAACATTTTGAATTAAGAAATTTTATGTTTCATAATACTGTACAAGAATAATCATATTCCCTTTTGTTGGACCAATCATACCAGAAAGCATGAATTATGCTGACTTATTGGGTGGCTATAAAAGTTGTTTCTTTTTCATATTACAGTACTGAAAACATACAACACACTATCCTATTTTTATATTAACTGCTTCTGCATTAGTTTGCTAGGGCTGCCATAATGAATACTACAGATTGAGCAGTTTTTTTTTTTAATTTTTTTTTAACGTTTATTTATTTTTGAGATAGAAAGAGAGACAGAGCATGAATGGGGGAGGGTCAGAGAGAGGGAGACACAGAATCCGAAACAGGCTCCAGGCTCTGAGCTGTCAGCACAAAGCCCTACGTGGGGCTCAAACTCCCGGACCGTGAGATCATGACCTGAGCCGAAGTCGGCCGCCCAACCGACTGAGACACCCAGGCGCCCCCAGATTGAGCAGTTTAAATAACAGTAATTTATTTTCTCATAGTTCTGGTGTCTACATGTCTAAGATCAAAGTTTTGGTAGGTTTGGTTTCTTTTGTGGCCTCTCCATGACCTGCAGATGGCTGCCTTCTCACCATGTCCTCACACTTTCTTTCTGCCTCACATCTCTGGGTCTTTATTAGATCACCAGCTATACTGAATTAAGGCCCACCCAAATGATCTCATTTTACCTTAATTACCTCATTAAACGTCCTATCTCTAAATATTGTTAAATTCTGATCTCCTGGGGGTTTGACTTCAACATACGAATTTTAAGGGGCGCTTGGATGTCTCAGTTGATTAGGCATCTGACTCTTGATCTCAGCTCAGGTTAAGATCTCACAGTTTGTGAGACTGCACCCTGCCTCGGGCTCTGCGCTGACAGCAGAGCCTTCTTGGGATTCTCCCCCTCCCTCTCTCTCTGCCCCTTCCCTGCTGGCCTCTATTTCTCACTGTCTCAAAATAAATAAAAAAAAAAACATGAATTTTAAGAGGACATGAGTCAACTTATCTTTCTTGCATTTTTTTATGTTTTAAAATTGATCTTTAACATATTTTAGTTCTTAGGGCACCTGGCTGGCTCAGTTGGAAGAGTATGTGACTGGATCTTGGTGTCGTAAGTTTGAGTCCAATGTTGGATGTAAGGATTACTTTAAAAAAATAAATAGGGGCACCTGGGTGGCTCAGTTGGTTAAGCATCTGACTCTTCATTTCAGCTCAGGTGATGATCTCACAGTTCGTGAGATTGAACTCTGCATTGACAGCATGGGGTCTACTTGGGATTCTCTCTCTCACTCTCTCTCTGCTCCTTCCCTGCTTGCTCTCTTTCTCTCTCTCAAAATAAACAAACTTGGAAATAAATTAATTAAAAACAATCAAAATATTTTATTAAAAAATTTTTAATGTTTATTCATTTTTGAGAGAGAGAGGAGAGGTAGCAGGGGAGGGGCAGAGAGAGAGGGAGACAGAATCCCAAGCAGGCTCCAGGCTCTGAGCTGTCAGCACAGAGCCCAATATGGGGCTCAAACTCACAAACTGCAAGATCATAAGCTGAGCCAAAGGTGGACACTTAACTGACTGAGCCACCTAGCACCCCAGAAATAATAAAAATATTTTAGTTCTATATCCTTGTTATTTAGAATTTGTATTTGCTTTTTATTAAAATTTACAGGCATAAGTTTTGTTTTTGTTTTTATTTTCAAAATGCTCAAAGTAGTTAGATTGAATCCAGACAGCTCTCTGGCTACTAAGAAAGCAAACTGATAACTCTGTTGTTCAATGTATATACAAATAGTCTGTTTTTCCTCATCCATTTCTTTTGTTTATAATGAAAACAGCAGAATCTAGGGGGGAAACTGAAAAAATAAAATTAAATAGGGAAAGAAGAAGAGTAAGCGAGATTAAACTGCACTGAACACCTAATACATTATTTCGAAGTATAATCTGGACTTTGAGTTCCTACCGAGAGAAGGTGGAAAGGCCTTCTATTCAGACAGTATACAGTTTCTCAAGGACTGGGTACTCTGTCCCCATACCTAATGATTGTTAAACATTATGGTTCCCCAACTATTTGGCAACATAAAGTAGTTATACCTCAGATATACTGCCAGAAAACAATTTCAAACCTACAACAACTCCACCTGCTTGGCTGGGTTGGGTATAACCATCTAGATAACATATTGCCTACACATACACACCTAAAAAAGCTTCTCAACTGCTATGCCACGTGTGGAGGTTAACGGTATGCTAGGATGTTGCTTTCTCCCAAGGATGTAAACAAGAATCATCATTAGTGCATGTCCTAACAATAACAAAATCTTCTACTGAGATGTAAAGGTCTGGTAGATACAGTGGAGATTGAGATTTAGGATTGAGCAGTCTACTAGTTGTATTTGATGCCCTGAGGATGTGTGAAAATGCAGAGAGAAGGTGGAATAAGAGAGAGGAAACATAAGGACCGTAACATAGAGAATGGGAACACTGAAGACAGACATTTTAGAAGAGAAGCCAGTAAAAGACTTTAAGAAGGGCAAGCAGGAAAAAAGAAAAAAAAAAAGAAGGGCAAGCAGAGAGGAAGGAGAATGAGGTGGGCTGGTACCTGAGAGGCAAGGTTTAGTGACATGAGGACTGAAGTTTCCATGCCATTAGCAGCAAGGGGTTCATTAGTGTTCTTGGTGAGGGTGGATGAGTGAACACGGTGGTAACAAAATCAAGATTTGCAGTGAGTGAAGGAGCAGGAGGTGGAGAAGCCTGAGTGTTTATGACCTTTTATAAAGAAACTTAGCTGTGAAGGGAAGAAGGGATGATGATGATTGGACTCCATATAAGTGAAGGGAAGTGGGAAATTACTGATTCTTCCATTAACTAAAGCAATATATAGCAGTTATTTACCTAATTAGTACCTATTCTCCCCTCGTTCTTGGGGACAGCATCCCACCTTATTATAAGTGACAATATGACCTGCTAAAAGATAAGAGCTCCTCAAAATCCTTTCAGCTGTGGGTAACTAGTGAGATAGATAATGATCTGAAACTGCAGGAGTTTTCTAGTATTACTCCTTCAGAAAAAGATCAATGACAGAGCAGAAGTTGCTGTGTGCACCATCTGCTCTGCTCTTTATCCTCTCCCGTTACTTTCCCTACCTTTGTACTTGGAGCAGGAATCTTGGATCATGATGCAGGTTGAAGAAGGAAACCAGTGCTAAATTCCTAGCACTTAGTTGGAGTAGAAAGAGAAGACATTGGGTACTTTGTGATGCCAAGACACCACCAAACCAGCACTCAGGCAGTCTACCTCCAGAGTTCTTCACGTGAGAGAAAATCTTTCTTCTGTTTCACCCACGGCAAATTCTGTGAAACACAATTTCTACCAAGTAATGCAGTCATCCCAAATTTTCAATGCTCCCAGCAAGTCTTATTCCTGCCCTCTTTTGAAAAAAATCACGGTCGTCAGATGCTAAAGCACCAAAATTCCTGCCTTCAGGACTTCATTTCCCGCCTATCTCAGTAACTTTCTTCTGTCCGAGGCAAAGCATTGTAACCAGGCTTAGCTAACCTCACCTTGTGCTTCCTCAGAACATCCTCCTAACATCCCTTCTCTCTCCACTATAGGTAACATCTCCCTGTCTCTCCATTCTGGCCTTACAGATACCTAAATCTCTCGCTTTAAAAACAAAACAAAAAACTCACAATAATCCTTGCAACCCCATGACTCCCATTAACTACGATCCTAGGCCTTTCCTTTCTTTCCCATGCAAAAAAAAGCGGAGTCCGTGTGTGCCAGCTTCTCTCTCCAACTGCCCATGTACCAGCCCACAGACGACTTCCCCAGGCCCTCTGTTCCTCACTCTCCCAACCCAGGGCGCCCTAACTGCCAGAGCCTCTGCACCCTTGCTTTTACTCTCCGCAGCGGTAGGGGCTGGAGCGCCCCTCCCTTATGAATCGCCCACTTTCAGGTCCACACGGTCCAGGCTAGCCTCCTCCTTCCTCTCTCCTTCTCCTCCGTCAGCTCCTCTTCCTTCGTGTCAGCGGTGTTAGGCCCAAGAAGGAAGGAGACCAGGGGCTCAGAGCAGGGGAGACAAGCTGTCTTCACCGAACACACTCAAATGGAAGGGACAGTTCGGGAGAGCGAGTGGGACAGGGAACCGACCCGTCCTCTGGAAGCGCCAACACCAGGGCGTCCAGGAGCCGGAGCTAGCATGGTGCCGAAAACTGCTCCAAGGCTTCTCCAGGTGTCCTTGGGAGGAGCAGTCAGGCTCCAATCCTCGCCCAGGGCGCATGCGTAAGCCATCTGTGGGAGGCCCGCGCAGCGTGCGGAGCCTATAAAAGTGGGAGCCAAGGCCCAGGTGTCAGAGACGTTCCGGGTTGTGGAGGTTGGCTTAGAGCAGGTGGGCGTACCGAACACGGTGAGTGGTGGGGTTGGGTGCCGAGGGAGTGGAGGCGACTGACTTGCAGGACGGGGAGTGGGGTGTGAGTCGTGGGTAAAGAGAGGCTGGCTCCCCCGGGATGGGCTCCTCTGGACCGGGGAAGGGGCGCGGTGGGCACGCCCGAGAGGCTGAGGACGAGGGCGCTGCAGGCCAGGCCTAAGTGATGGCCCTGGAGTGGAGCTCCTGGGCACAGCCCGTCACGTTCGAGGCGCTGCGGCAAGTTCTCTCCTGGCCTCAGTCTTCACTCCGTGCTGCTGCTGCTGCTTGGGGAAGCCGAGACTTGTTTGTGCGAGATGCGGCCCGGGCTTGTGGGCAACGCTGCCCGGGTCCCCAACGCCGCGCAGCCCTGTGTCCGCGATCCCAGGCCAGCCAGAAGAGGTGAGGACCGTTCCACCCAGACTTGGAATTCTGAAAGGGAAACAGGAGAACTTCTCCGTTAACTGTAGTGTATGGCACTTGAGTGCGACTGCCCCTTCCTAAATATGAACACCTGTCTTTCAGCCTAGGCCATGAACGCCTCTTCAGAAAACGCACATTTCGAGGGCAGTAACGCCAGACCCTTTTTTTATGTGCACGCCATGGGCCAGCAGCCTTACCTGAGTCCGTGGTGCCAGAGTGCCACCTATAATCCATTCTCTGTTCCTGGGGCAGGTAAGAAGTCCAAGAAGTTCAGTGCGGTTAGAGACCCTACCCCCTAAAGCAACGCCTGAGGTTTTCTAATACTTGAATCCATGGTCTCCCTTTCCTCACTCTGTCCTGACACAGAAGAGATTATGGCAGCACATAGGGGCAGTGTTTGAAGTTCACCATTTTAATAGGTAACATTTGACTTCTAGCTATATGCCGGTTATTCTGCTAAATACTGGACGTAGGTTCTCTCATTTGACCTCAACAACCTGATGGACTAGGTATTATTGCTGTCTTTGTTTCACAAATGGGGGAACTGTGGCTCGGAGTCTGGGACTTGCCCAGAGTTACACAGGAGTCAAACCAAAATTTTATGTTATGAGACCAGTCTGGTAGAAGAAGTACCTTAGAGCTCCTAGTCCCTATAATTTTTTCAACAAGGCCTAAAAATTCTAAAAGCTTTTATGTGAGGTCAAAAAAGTACTCTGGGAGAAGAATGAGGAGGCTTAGCAGTTTGGAAGGTAGACATCTGGGATTTCATGCATTGTAGGGTGGGAGGGATCTTTAGGCAGCACAGGAGGATCCATGGGGTGATTCTTCCTTCTCACCTCCAGTAGCAGAGAATGTTGAATCTACTCTTCTGTATGCTATACTATACGTAAAACCTGTTCTGTACTTTATGCAACTTGTTTTCCAGGTAGAAAATTTGGTGTGACAAGGAGTGCTTTTGAGTTTGTCATTGCTTCCAGCTGGTAATAGAATCTTTTTTGCTCTGCCTGTTCATGACTCCATCCTCCCTAACCCTTGGCAACCACTAGTCATTTTACTGTCTCCATAACTCTGCTTATTTCTGAAGTAATTTCAGTGAAGAATTGATCTTTCATATAATGCCACTCTTTATTCCTGATCACTTTCCTTGTTCTGAAGTCTGCTCTGTCTGAAAGAAATAAAGCTTGTCCATTTCTTTCAATTAGTATTAGCATAGTACATCTTTCTCCATGCGTTTACTTTTCATCCCTGTCTTCTTATTTAATGTGAATTTTTTTGTAGACCACAGTTTATGCCTTTTAGTATGTCTCGTAATGTTTTCTTGATTGGTAGGTATTCTGTTGTAGTGCTCTTAAATAATTTAGGCCTTTCGTGATGTGTTAAGTTGTGGAGATGGGACAGAGATCATAGTTTTACAGTTATAGAAGGACTGTGATTTTAGGTTTGTGCCTTTGGACAATGAATTACACATATACTTCACCTTCCTCCTCCCATTGGGTAAGGAAGGGTGGCTAGGGTGGGTTTGAGATAAGTATTTGCCTAACCCCAAGGTCATTTAGGCCCTGGTTAACTAGCTTGTCCTGATATCTGGCTTGCTAAGAGTAGAGTTTTCCTGGCAAATGTCACAATGCCTCTTCTTTCCCACTCTCCCTGGGGGAAGCACAGAGAATTTTTCTCCTAGATTTACCATGAGAAATTGGTTGAACTACTGTAGATAAAATTCAAAAAAGCAAAGGGTCCCCTTGAAGTTTTTAACTCTTAGATGTATTGACACTGAGCCTGAAATTGACAATAATAGTTCAGGTTTCCCTACCCTATCACTAGTTTCTGTAGAGTTTTTAGCTATTGGATTTGTGTTCCTGTAAATTGTGGTTATCTCCATTCACATCTCTCTCTCTCCAGCACTGGGGATAGTACTTTGTCCTATAACCTACTGCTGTGCAGGATCTGAGAAGAGTTCTTGGTTTTTCAGTTCAGCTTTTTATTTTGTTCAGAGTAAGTGATTTCCAACCTTCTTACACATCCAGAATCAGGTGTCTTCCACCTTTTTTTAATTTAAATTTTAATTAAGATACAGTGCAGTATTGGTTTCAGGAGTAGAACCAAGTGATTTCATCACTTACATGATGCTTATGTAAGTGCTTATCCACTGCTTATCCCAACAAGTGCTCATTAAAAAAAATTTTTTTTTTACTTTTATTTATTTTTGAGAAACAGACAAAGTGTGAATGGGGGAGGGGCAGAGAGAGAAGGAGACACAGAATCTGAAGCAGGCTCCAGGCTCTGAGCAAGCGGTCAGCACAGAGCCTGATGCAGGGCTTGAACCCATGAACTGTGAGATCATGACCTGAGCCAAAGTCAGACGCACAACCGACTGAGCCACCCAGGCGCCCCTAACAGGTGCTCATTAATACCCATCACTCATCTAGCCCATCCCCAACCCACCTCCCTCCATCAAACCTCAGTTTGTGTTCTACCATTAAGAGTCTTTTGTGTTTTTTTCCCTCTCTCTTCTTTTTTTCATCCCTTCCCATATGTTCATCTGTTTTGTTTCTTAAATTCCACATATGAGTGAAATCATATGGTATCTGTCTCTTTCTGATTGACTTATTTTGCTTAGTATAATACATTCTAGCTCCATTTATGTTGTTGCAAATGGCAACCTTTCATTCTTTTTGATGGCTCAGCACTATTTCATTGTATGTATATACCACATCTTCTTTATCCATTCATCAGTTGATGAACATTTGGGCTCGATGCATAGTTTGGCTATTGTTGATAATGCTGCTGTAAACATTGGGGTACATGTACCCCTTTGAATCTGTATTTTTGTATCCTTTGGGTAAATACCTAGTAGTACAATTGCTATATCGTAGGGTAGGTCTATTTTTAGTTTCTTGAGGAACCTCCGTACTGTTCTACAGAGCAGCTGCACCAGTTTGCATTCCCACCAACAGTGCAAGAGGGTTTCCATTTCTCCACATCCTCACCAGTGCCTGTTTTTCATGTGTTGTAAATTTAGGCACCCTGACAGGTGTGAGGTGGTATCTCATTGTGGTTTTGATTTGTATTTCCCTCATGATGAGTGATGTTGAGCATCTTTTCATGTGTCTGTTCACTACCTGGATGTTTTCTTTGGAAAAGTGTCTGTTCATGTGTTCTGCCTGTTTCTTCACTGGATTGTATTTTGGGTTTTGGGTTTGATAAGTTCTTTATAGATTTGGGATACTAATAACCCTTTGTCAGATATGTCATTTGCAAATATCTTCTCCCATTCCATAGGTTGCCTTTTAGTTTTGTTGATTATTTCCTTCACTGTGCAGAAGCTTTTTATCTTGATGAAATCCCAGTAGTTCATTTTTAGTTTCCTTTGCCTCTGGTGATGTGTCTAGTAAGAAGTAGTTATGGCTGAGGTCAAAGATTTTGCTGCCTTTCTTCTCCTCTAGGATTTTAATGGTTTCTTGTCTCACATTTAGGTCTTCCATCCATTTTGAATCTATTTTTGTGTATGGTGTAAGAAAGTAGTACAGTTTCACTGTTCTGCATGTTGCTGTCCAGTTTTCCCAACACCATTTGTTGAAGAGACTATCTTTTTTCCACTGGATATTCTTTCCTGCTTTTTTGAAGACTAGTTAACCATATAAGTTGTGGTGTCTACCACCTTTTAATGTTAATTACATATGCAGTACACAGTGCTATACAATTGAAATAGAGGGCTAAATTGACATATTAAGTGAGATATACAGCATTTGTTTTTCTCTCTCCAACTAATTTCTCTTAGAAAATGCCCTCAAGGTCCATCAATTACAGAATGGTGGGCTTTCTTTTTCTTCTTTCCCTTCCTTCCCTTCCCCTCCCCTCCTTTTCCTCGCTTTCTTTCCTTCCTTCCAAGATTTTGGTGCTAGTTGGAAAGGCACGTGGAAGAAGAATGTCCCAGAAAAGGGAAGAGTAGTTGACCTGAGGGGGAACCCACATATGGCTAGAGCCTATAGACTTAGTGGGAGACTGAGATGATACAGTGACAAACCAGACAATGAGGGCCTTTATGGCATCCTAAGGGATGGGGTCATTGTTCCTCATCTCCTGACTGGCAGTGATAAGCCCTTCCAATACTGTCTCTGGAATGAGGAGGGATCACAGTTGACTCATAAAGATAATTCTGGTATGGGTGCCTGGGTGGCTCAGTTGGTTAAGCATCTGACTTGATTTCAGCTCAGGTCATGATCGTGAGATTGAGCCCCACATTGGGCTCATGCTGACAGTGCAGAGCCTGCTTGGGATTCTCTCTCTCTCCTCTCTCTCTGCCCCTCTCTCTGTTCTCTTTCTTTCTCAATAAATAAACTTAATTATAAAAAAATAATTCTAGTAGTAGTGTGGATCACAAATCTATGATGATATATCAAAGAGATGGGTCAAGGAAGTTACTAGTAGTTACTGAGGTAAAAATTTGGGAGATCACTTAGATTTTACTGGTTACTGGGAGACAAAAACCCAATTCTAACATCTATGTTTTTGCAAAGGGTGACTCCTGTGGTGGATTCTGGTGGCAGGGACGTCCTATTAAGGTATTTTGTTCCACCATATGCTACAGTACAATATGTATGGTGGCAAGTTATCTGTCTCTTTAGGTATATGAACTTCATCCTGTTGACTTCAAACCTCTGTAGACAATCTTGAACTCCAAGCTGAGACTTGTCTGCTTCTTTTCAATGAGAGAAGAACCCTTATATGAAGGTTGTATGTATAAACATACATTATAAAAATGTATAAATACATTAGGCCAGGTCCAAGAGGCATTTTGATGCAGTACAACAGTGAAATTGAGTTCATAAGATCAATCTCACCATATTGAATAAATTGCCTTGTGAATGCTGATCTGAATAGAACTATTGCTTTTACATATTTAGAAGTTTTTTTTTAGCGGTTATATCTTAACTTCATTTGTCAATTGTATATACCTTTCCCAAAATGAATTTATACAAGAGAAATGTGTCTGGCATTGTTGGCACCATTGCACTGCTTACTTCTGTAGAATGGAAAATGGGGAAAGATGTGTCTGTGAGGGAATAGTGCTGAATAAATAGGTTTAGAAATGCTCATACATACAAAGGACTTTTGTTCTTTACCCTGTAAGACCTGAAGTGAATTATTCTTTCTTCAGCAGTGACTATGCTGAATTATGCTTAGTGGGTGCTTGGTCTCTTTGAAAAAGAGCTGCTCTAAGTAGGGGTGATTTATGATACACTATCTGATGGCCTGGCAACCAACCAGTCAGATCAGATGCTCACCATTGTAGTGAAGGAGGGTGCTGGAGGCCCCACTGTTCGGGTCATTGCCCTTTCACTTGTAAAATCCTGAGGATATCCAGGGAGAAAGTGGGGCCATTAGCTGCCAAAAGACATGGAAGAAGCCATATTTTAATCACTGGTGTGGCCACATGGCTACGTACTGGCTGAATGTTGGGACCGGCTGCAGGAGACAGAGTCACTGACTACTGTATTCTTTTTCCAGGTTTCAGAAATGGAAGTCTGTATTTTCCATATTCAGTGGTACTCAGTGAGTATCCTGGCTTCCTTGTTCCTCAGTCACCATTGCCCATTACACTTAACAGACGACCTATGTTTTATAACACGGCACAGTTCCAGCACTCTAGTGGCTATGGAAAGAAAATGAAAACGAGAGAGACTCAGACTGAACCTCAGCAGGCTGAGAACATGACTCAGAAAGAAGGCACCCACTCAGAAGGTGATATGGTGACCAGTATCCCTACTTCTAATATTGACATAGAAATGGATGACATTCCTGAAGAAACAGATGGTGTTTTGTCTTCTGTTGCCCAGAAGAGGGAGCTACATGGTAAGAGCCCTTCTAATAACCGCCTGCATGGGACATCACCTCATGGAAGCTATGCATGTGAGAAAGAGAAAATGAGGCTAGAACAGAGCAAAGGATCCCCTGTAACACAGTTCTGGAAGACTTTGAAGGAAACTATGCGTTTGTATGACCTAGCTTATGGTAAAGCCATGCCAGAGAAGATGGTGCAGCACAATAGGATTTCACAGAGTTCTTGGGAAAGTAGAACTTTCCCTCATGAGGGTACAGAGGGCATTACATGTAAAGATGAAGAAAGCACTGTCTGGTTGGAGCAGTGTCATGATGTAAGACATGATGATGTGGTAAAGTTGGGCTCCATCATGAATATGAACTTGGGTAAAGAAAAAAACTATGCAACTGCTCCCCAATCTCCAGATGAAGCAAAAGACAGAGATAGAATCCAGGATACCCTGAACTCAAATCTGTGCCCATCTTCTGGAGATGGCTACAAGCTCCAGCAGGAAAGGTCACTCTGTTCCAGCAATAAAGCCATTGAGGACCTGAGCCTACAGTCCAAATCCCAGAGTCCCCTTAGCATTGGGGAAAGCATGCCCGACAATGGTAGTGGGGGCCATGGCTTCCCTGTGAATGTGGATGAAGTTCACATGATACAGAGCAACAGCTCCCCTGAGAATTATGTTCCTCCCCCTATCTTGCTGGCCCAGTTCAACCAGGCTGATGGAGGCATTCAGTGTGATATGAGCCAGTGGCAAGACGAAGAGCACAATAAATCTCCCGAGTCTTCACCAGAAAGCAGAAAGGCAACACAAGAAAAGTCAGTCAGGTGTGGGAAATCGGATGAAGTGGTGGAGAGGGACAGCTACCCAAAGTATGTCCCTAGCCCTGCTAGGTTGGCCCAGATGTACAGCAAAGGGATGGACGAAGGGATTCAGTGTGATATGATCTGGTTGCAGGATGCAGAGTTGGAGAAATCCCCTGAGCAAATGCCTTACAAAGATGAAGAGTCATCACCAGACTGCAGAACTAAAGGATCACAGAGAAAATCAATCAGGGATAGGAAATTGAACACAGATGAAGAAGAAGTAACCATGAATGATGAGATTGAGGAAGAGTATCATGAGAACTTCAAAAAGTGTGCCAAGATTAAAAAGACTGTGAAAGACAGGAAGCAGAAAACCCTGAACAACTCCTTGAGTGGTAACAGAGTGTATTTATTGAAGAAAAATGCTACCTTGAACACTGTACTTCCCGAGGATTTAGAAGACTGTGAATTGGAAGAGGAAGTTGAAGATGAAATGTATGTGGTGGAATGCCTCTTTGAAGAGGTTAGTCCACCAGACCCTGTGAATTCCTTGAAAGGAAGGATTTTTTGCAAGGCCAGCAGGATAATCAGGATGCCACCTGAGTGGTCTCTCTCTCCTCAACTTATCGTCTGGCCCACCAGAAATAAGGACAGGTTAAAGCATGTTGAATATGAGAGCATCCCTATGGTGTATGAAGTGACAGGACAGGATGGCAGGATCCAAAGGGAACGTATGATGGCCATGCAGAAGGGACTGGAGTCTAAGACAGCCTCTCACAAGTCATGGGAATGTAAGTGACTAATGGGCTGATCCTATTTGGTTGTCTGTGGTGGTTCCATACTGCATCCTGGAGGCAAAGGCAGCCATACATCAATAGTATTTCTCCATTTTGAAAGTATGTTCTTAAACAATTATAGATGCCCAAGTGTGCAGGATTGGCAGAGATCCCAAGTCTGAGGTCCTGCATTCCAGGAAATTGTAATGTAATTTGAAATAAAGAGCTGTAGCAGATGATGGAGAGCTGGTTGGTCTTAAAGGACAGTGGGGTTGAGAGAGCAAAGGAGAGATGGACATTGAGGTAGGTGGTTGCTGAGAATGGGCAGTCCCTGTGGAGGCAGTGAATTGTGATACAAATTTGGGGACTGTGGTTTGAAGAGGGAATGGAGACAGCAGCATGAGCTTATCAAATGGGCAGCCAGGGCAGGTCAAGTGTGTTCCAGGGATTGAGCTTGAGACCAGCCAGCCAGAGGGGAGACCTGTGATGAGTTTAGAAGGTAGGTCTAAACAGAATGGGCTAAAGTAGTAGATATTTTCCTTTCTAGATGTTTTTCCTCTAGGCAATAAGGAGGTGCCAAAGCAAACTGAATAAAGGACAGGAAGAAGTATGCTCTAGGAATCGTCAGCAGGCAGTACAGTGTAGGAGGAATTTGAACTCTGCCTATATGGCTGAAACCCCTGTATAAAGTCAGTTTAAGTGAACATTGGATATAAAGTGAGGAGGGTCTTAACACCCATGGTAGTAAAAGATTTATATCTAAGATCTGGGGTTCCAACTTGAGTACTAGTGAAAGTGATAACATCTGTGGAAAAGTAAACTTGGGAAGGGAAGTTATTTTGCTTTCCTGTGTGGTTGTTGGTGGGAGGCCTGGACCAGCAGGTCATGCACACCTGGTTGAAGGTGGGATTTGGTCCACCATATGTTTAGGGAGGGGGCTCATATGAGTGCGAGGACCAAAGTAGAGCCTGGGGGATGATTATATGTGGGGTGCAAAAATGAAATGAAGCAGGTAAGGGAGAATGGGATGCATAAGGGCCCCCAGAAAATTTAATTAAGTTCTAGTCTTAGCTCCTAAACCAGAACACTGGCCATCTTACCCTTAGTCTTCTTAAGGTCTCATTTGCCTCTCCTCAGTGTGTAGGAATTCATTTTTTCCATCCTATCACAGCCCTGTTAAGAAGACAACTTTTTTTTAATGTTTATTTTTGAGAGAGAAAGAGAGAGAATATGAGTAGGGGAGGGGCAGAGAGAGAGGGAGACACAGAATCTGAAGCAGGCTCCAGGCTCTGAGCTGTCAGCACACAGCCCAACATGGGGCTCGAAATCATGAACCGCAAGATGTAACCTGAGCTGAAGTCGAATGCTTACCAACTGAGCCAGCCAGGTGTCCCTGAAGAAGATAGCTTTAATTTACTTTTGGATATGCATTCAAGATGGTAATTTTCAAACTGAATTCTCTAAATTATGTTTACTATTGTTTTTGCCAAATGATTTATTTTTTCTGGCAAAGGATGTAGAATGATCTAGGATAGTATCTTGAACAATAGATTTTTCTTGAAAGATGTGCTTTTGATTTGTTTTTTCCATTGGCTTTTAAGCAATTTGTGTTATGGTATGAATCATTTTTTCCCTCAGGTAACTGTGAGAGAAGGAAAACCAAAGTACCTTACAAAGTTTCAAACAGATTTGATGCAGATGCTGTAAAGTTGAGGAAACAGCCAGCAGGCACAGAGGTTGGTACCTATATTGTGTCTGTTTTCATGTCTCATGGATAGGGCTTTGTTTGGGGTGTCATACTCAGTGTGTATTCTAACCTCTAAAAGTAACACAGCTTGTGGGCAGTGAAAAATGGCAGCATTCTAACTGGGTAATAGACCTGTATCTATAGATCCTTACTTACACGTAGTTTGGAGCCAAAGCCTTTCAAATCTGTGGAATGTCTTTTTTTTTTTTTTGAATGATTAATTTTTATTTGAGAGAAAGCATGAGCAGAGGAGGGGCAGAGAGAGAGGGACAGAGAGAATCCTACATAGGCTTTGCACCATCATCACAGAGCCCGATATGGGGCTTGATCTCAGGAACAATTGATCATGATCTGAGCCGAAATCAAGAGCCAGACACTTAACTGACCCAGGTGCCCCTGTGGAATGTCATTATTATGTCAGTTTTCCACATTTAATTCCCAGTACTGTTAATGGTAGTCTATTTGGATTATATGGGATTTTGTAAGTTATCTTGGTAGTTTCACTCAAAGTGTCCCAGTTTAGAGCTGGTAGAGTTAGGTACTGGAAGTTCAGGTTGTCCCTTAAGGGGCTAGGAGCATGACAGGCTTCTCTTTACACTGAGTCTTGCATTGAGTATCCCTGCCACACCTTCAACCCCCGACCCCTGGGGTGTCGGGGAGCAAGAGGTTATTGGCCCTTCGACTGGGCTGTTCCTGCCTTGCAGTGGTCATCAAGTAAAGACTGATAAAAGCAAAAATGTCATGCCTTTATCCTTAACATGGAGTGTTAAGACCTTAGCAATGACTCTCACTATATCTTGAGTCTGTTATACAACCAATTTAAGAAAATGTATTATGTCATTTTTATTTCATAGGAAAGAAACTTCTGAGTTCCAGCTACATAGAAGAGCTAAATATTACATCACCACGACAGTTTAGAACCTGATTATCCCTTGATTTGAACTAATAAAGCTATTATAACTAGAAGCAAGAAAATGTGATATTGTAAAGTCTTTAGAATTAAAAGGTATAAAATAGCAAATAAATTGAATTGCTTATGTGTGTGATTCTCAACATTTTCTTCTCCTCCAAAAATGGCCATATTATCAGTAACACCAACAATAGAGTTGAGTTATTCATGAATATTCCTGCCATGTATATTACTGTCTTATAATCTCTAGGGACTTTTAAATATGGGGAAAAGTATGGTAGAGCTGAGGACAGAATAAATAGATAAAAGATTCGCCATAAATAGGAACTACCTGAGGATAGAGACCATACCTTATTCATTTTGTATAAATGGAGAATGGGCATATAGTAGGTCCACTGATGTGTATATCCAGGTGTGGTTTGAGTAGTGTGTTCTGTAGTTATGTCCAGTGTATTCCTTGAAACAAAGGAAACTTTAGGGAAATGATTTTTTTTAATGCTTGTAAAATATAGGACCTATCTGGTCAACTTATAATCAATATTCTGTCAATAAATGGTGCAAGTTAAATATGAGTAGGTATCAAAAAGATATATATGTGGCTGAATATTCCCAACTTTTGAAAGAATAAGGCATGGTAGCATTTATGGTGTTGCAGATGTTGGCTTTTACTGATGTGTGACCAAGAATGCCTCCAGATAGGCATATATGAGGATACATGGATGGTACCATCCAGTGTTGTCTCTAAGGTAAGCTCTATGAACATGTACTTCCTGTATTTGTAATTCCTTATACTAACCTAATACTTCTGTAGATATCATAGTGGAGGCAAGCAAAAGGTAGTTTTCCAAGGGCAGTTTTATGTAAAGATACGTGTTTGCATAATTTCCAGCTCAGGACTGCTTTAACTCCAGCTCTGGCCTGTGTACCCACTCATGGCTGGATAAGGTTATCTGCTTGTATACCCAATGTGCTGTTATCTCATGGTATTATATATACATGAAGTATAATAACAGGTGTACTTGTTGCACCTTAGAACCATGGCATTCATGTTTTGTGCCACTGATAGTTGCTATATCCTCTGGGGCATATCCCCATTAAGAAGTTAATTGTTTTAGGTAACTAGTACAGATAACAGTTTTCTATACCCCTCCCCCCAGCACATAGATTGTGTCATGAGGTCTGCTACATGTTAGAGCCTTTGACCTCACTATAGTGCCCTCTGTACATCCTCTCACACTATAAAATCTGTGGACTGAGGTCTGGACTTTGTGGAGAGTAGTTGTGTAGCTCCCTGGATCATTCCTTACTTGATCCCCTGTCAGTTAGTCACCCTAAGTAAAACTCTGTAAACGGTATGGTGTTGCTTGCTTTGTTTTTTGGTTTCAAAGTACTTTCTCAGTTTTGGGGGCTAATTTACTGTCCCTCCTCCGCCTTCTAACACTGTGGGTGGGGTTGGTACTGGGGTGGTTGAGTGGATGGATACAAGTGGCGCAACTGGTACTTCCAAATCATGTTCCAGCTGGAGAATCTACCAATTCAATAAAATTGAACACCAATTTGTCGTTCAGTGTTGGAGGCTGAGGATACAACAGGGAACATGGTCTGTGCCATCAGGAAGCTTCCAGATAGTGAGCAGTCAGGCAAGGAAATAGTCACCTTAGTGTGTGATACGTGCTTTGGGTATTGAGAAGCACGCAGGAGGAGCAGCTGAGGGCTTCTGAGAGGGACCAGGCTAGGCTTCTGACTCAGAACTGAGGTGGTTGGTGGCACCATTTTTAGAATGAAAAAAATGCTGATGGGTATCCTGCTTGAGAACAGGATAGAATGGTAGAATGCCCACAGGATTCTAAGTGAAAAAGTCTAGGGCTCAGGAGAGTGTTCAGGGCTGTCATCATCAGAGTATTGATACTTTAAGGTCATAAAAGTCAATGAGAACACAGAAGAGTGAAGAGAAGGTCTAAGTCACAACTATGAGAAATAGTGATATTTAAAGGACCGAGGCCAAGAGTTACATGGGAGAGGAAGCAGGAGCAGCCAATGAGATAGAGCATCTGGAAAATGTCATGAAATCTGTTGCTAAGGATCTTTCATGAAAAAGTGGTCAACAGTGTCAAATGCTAAAAAACAAAAAAAAAGAGAAAGGATTTGTTAGATTTGATAACCATGGCAATGCTGATGGTCCTAGCAAGAGCACTGCTAGGGATATTTTGTACTGAATTGTATACCAAGCTTCATATGTTGAAGTCCTAACACCCAGTGTGACTACATTTGGAGAATAGGATCTTTAAGGGAGAGATTAAAGTTAAACGAGAACATAAGACTGGGTACCTGATCTAGTAGAACTGTTCTTATAAAAGAGCAAGACATAACAGAGTGCTCTCCCCATGAGGGCATAGAGGAAAGGCCAAGTGAAGGCTCGGAAGGTGGCTGTTTACAAGCCAGAAAGAGTCCTCTTACCAGAAATCAATCTGCTGGCACTTTATGTGGAACTTATAGCTTCCAGAACTGTGAGAAGATAAATCTCTGTTGTTTAGGCCACCCATTCCTTGGTATATTGTTATGGAAGTCCAAGTGGAATGATCTAAGAGGTACATCCAAGACCACAATGGGTAAGGAAAAAAGAAAAGTACGTAAAAACGGCAAATACCATTGACCTTTGAACAACACAGAGGTTGGGGTGCCAACCCTCTTTGCAGTTGAAAATCTGAGTATAATTTAACTCCCCCAAAACTTAACTACTAATAGCCTACTGATGATTGGAAGCCTTAACAGATAACATAATTAACATATTTTATGTTGTATGTATTATATACTTTATTACAGTAAGACAAGCTTAAGTGTTAAGAAAATCAGGGAAGAGAAAACACATTTTCAGTACTGTATTTATTGAAAAAAATATGTATAAGTGGACCCACAAAATTCAAACCCATGCTGTTCAAGGGTCAACTGTATAGGCAATTCTTTCAAGATACTGCTCAAGCAATGACTACCTACTCAGGCTGTTTCCATAGATTTTATTATTAAGCCATTTTATTGAGGTATGATTGGTATACAAAAAGCTCTACATTGGTATATAATTTGATGAGTTTGGAGATAGGTATACACCTATGAAAATATAAAATACTCCCCACAATCTATGCCATAAATCTTCAAAAGTTTCCTATTTTCTTTAAATATACATATACATACACAGTATGTTAAAAACGTAAGATCTAGGGGCACCTGGCTGGCTTGGTTAAGCATCTGAATTCAGCTCAGGTCATGATCTCGTGGTCTGTGAGTTTGAGCCCCGCGTTGGGCTCTGTGTTGACAGCTCAGAGCCTGGGGCTTGCTTTGGATTCTGTGTCTCCCTCTCTCTCTGCCCCTTCCCTGCTTATGCTCTGTCTCTGTCTCAAAAATAAACATTAAAAAAAACATAATATCTTCCTTTGTAAAATTTTAATTATATAGTATTGTTAAGTATTCGTTCTGTACTATAAAGTCAATTTCTAGGACTTATTCATCTTATATAACGAAACCTTTACTCTTTAATATCTTCCTTTTGTCTCTCACTCAAGACCCTGGGAACCACCATTATACCTTCTTGTTTCTATGGGTTTGACTATTTTAGATTCATCCTGTAAGTGGTATTTTGTCATCATGTAGTATTTGTCTTCAGTGTCTGGCTTACTTCAGTGAGCATAAAGTCCTCCTGTTTCATCGATGCTGTCATAAATTGTAGGATTTTCCTCTTTTTTTTATGGCTGAATGATACTACTTTGGATTTACCCATTTATCTGTTGATGGGCATTTTTGTTGTCCATATGTCTTGGCTATTGTGAGTAATGCTGCAAGGAACATGGGAGTGTAGTACCTCTTCAAGATCCTGAATCTACTATCTTTGGATATATACTTAGAAATGGGATCACTGCATCACATAGGAACAGTAGTTCCTATATGGTTTTTGGCAGCAGTCTCACCGATTTACATTGCCACCAAGAGTGTACAAGGGTTCTCTTTTCTCCATATCCTCACCAATGTTTATCTTTTTTCTTTGATGATAGCTATCCTAAGAAGTATGAGGGGATACCTTTCTGTGCTTTTGATTTGCATATCATATCCCTGATCAGTGATGTTTTTGTGTACTTGATGGTTATTCTTCTTTGGAGAAATGTATATTTAATTTCTTTGTCTATTTTTAAAATCAGCTTGTTTTCTTGCTATTGAGTTGTAGGAGTTCTTTATATATTTTGCATATTAGCCCTATATCAGATATGTGGCTTGTAAATATTTTCTCCCGGTCCATAGGCTGCGTTTTCATTTTGTTGATTGTTCTTTTGCTATGCAAAAGCTTTCTTACTTGCTTGTAGTAGGTGTCATATCCAAGAAATCAGTGTGAAGGCTAATGTCAAGAAGAGTCTTCCTATATTTTCTTGTTTTCATTTAATGTTTGTTTGTTTATTTAGAGAGAGGGAGAGAGAGAACCCCAAGCAGGCTCCATGCTGTCAGCCCAGAGCCCGACCTGGAGCTCAGTCTCATGAACTGTGAGATCATGACCTGATCTCACAAGAGTCAGGTGCTTAACTGACTGAGCCACCCAGGTGCCCCATTTTCCTATGTTTTCTTTTCTTTTTTAATGTTCATTTATTATTTTTGAGAGAGTGTGAGAGTGTGCTCAAGTGGGGGAGGGGCAGAGAGAGAGGGAGACACAAAATCCAAAGCAGGCTCCAGGTTCCACACTGTCAGTGCAGAGCCCAATGTGGGGCTCAAACTCAAGAACCATGAGATCATGACTTGTACAGAAGTTGGATGCTTAACCAACTGAGCCACCCAGGTGCCCCTCCTATATTTTCTTTTTTCAATTTTTAATTAATTTATTTTTTTAATTTACATCCAAGTTAGTTAGCATATAGTGCAATAATGATTTCAAGAGTAGAATCCCATGATACATCACCTACATATAACACCCAGTGCTCATCCCAACAAGTACCTTCCTCAGTGCTCCTTGCCCATTTAGCTTATCTTCCCACTCAAACCCCCTTGAGCAACACTGTTTGTTCTCTGTTTAAGAGTTTCTTATGTTTTGTCCCCCTCCCTGTTTTTATATTATTTTTGCTTCCCTTCTCTTATGTTCATCTGTTTTGTATCTTAAATTCTACATATGAATGAAGTCCTATGATATTTGTCTTTCTCTGACTGGCTAATTTTGCTTAGCATAATATCTTCTAGTTCCATCCATGTTGTTGCAAATGGCAAGATTTCCTTCTTTGTGATTGGTGAGTAATACTCCATTGTATATATATGCCACGTCTTCTTTATCCATTCATCTGTTGATGGACATTTGGGCTCTGTCCATACTTTGGCTATTGTCGATAGCACTGGTATAAACATTGGGGTACATGTGCTCCTTTGAAACAGCACTCCTATATCTTTGGATAAATATCTAGTAGTGCAATTGCTGGGTCGTAGGGTAGTTCTATTTTTAGTTTTTTGAGGAACCTCCATACTGTTTTCCAGAGTGGCTGCACCAGTTTGCATTCCCACCAGCAGTGCAAAAGAGATCCTCTTTCTCCACATCCTTACCAACATCTGTTGTTGCCTGAGTTGTTAAGGTTAGCCATTCTGACAGGTGTGAGGTGGTATCTCATTGTGGTTTTGATTTTCATTTCCCTGATGATGAGTGATGTTGCGCATTTTTTCATGTGTCTGTTAGCCATCTGGATGTCGTCTTTGGAAAAGTGTCTATTCATGTCTTTTGCCCATTTCTTCACTGGACTATTTGTTTTATTGGGTGTTGAGTTTGATAAGTTCTCTATAGATTTTGGATACTAACCCTTTGTCTGAAATGTCATTTGCAAATATCTTCTCCCATTCCACCGGTTGCCCCTTAGTTTTGATGATTCCTTTGCTGTGCAGAAACTTTTTATTTTGATGAGGTCCTAATAGTTCATTTTTACCTCTGTTTCTCTTGCCTCCAGAGACGTGTTGAGTAAGAAGATGCTGCAGCCGAGATTAAAGAGGTTTTTGCCTGCTTTCTCTCTAGGATTGTGATGGCTTCCTGTCTTATGTTTATGTCTTTCATCCATTTTGAGTTTATATTTGTGTATGGTGTAAGAAAGTGGTCCAGGTTCATTTTCCTGCATGTCGCTGTCGAGTTTTCCCAGCACCATTTGCTGAAGAGATTGTCTTTATTCCATTGGATATTCTTTGCTGCTTTGTCAAAGATTAGTTGGCCATATGTTTGTGGGTCCATTTCTGGGTTCTCTGTTCTGTTCTATTGATCTGTCTGTTTTTGTGCCAGTACCATACTGTCTTGATGATTACAGGTTAAAAAAATTTTTTTTAATGTTTTTATTTATTTTTGAGAGAGAGACAGAGTACTAGTGAGGGATGGGCAAAGACACACACACACACACACACACACACACACAGAATCTGAAGCAGACTCCAGGCACCAAGCTGTCAACACAGAGTCCGACATGGGGCTCAAACTCACAAATTGTGAGATCATGACCTGAGCCGAAATTGGATGCTCAACCAACTGAGCCACCAAGGCACCCCTAAGATGATTATAGCTTTGTAATACGTCTTGAAGTCCCAGATTGTGATGCTTCCAGCTTTGGTTTTCTTTTTCAGGATTGCTTTGGCTATTTGGAATCTTTACTGGTTCCATACAAATTTTAGGATTGTTCTAGCTCTGTGAAGAATGCTGGTGTTATTTTTATAGGGATTGCATTAAATATGTAGATTGCTTTGAGTAGTGTCGACATTTTGACAATATTCTTCCAATCCATGAGCATGGAATGATTTTCCATTTTTTGTGTCCTCTTCAATTTATTTCATAAGTTTTCCATAGTTTTCAGTGTATAGATTTTCACCTCTTTGGTTAGGTTTATTCCAAAGTATTTTATGTTTTTTGGTGCAGTTGTAAATGGGATCGATGCCTTGATTTCTCTTTCTGCTGTTTCATTATTGGTGTATAGGAATGCAGATGATTTCTGTGCATTGATTTTATATCCTGCGACTTTGCTAAATTCATCGATCAGTTATGGCAGTGTTTTGGTGGAATCTTTTGGGTTTTCCATATAGAATACATGTCGTCTGCGAAGAGTGAAAGTTTGACTTCTTCCTTGCTGATTTGGATACCTTTTATTTCTTTGTGTTGTCTGATGGCTGAGGCTAAGACTTCCAATACTATGTTGAATAGAAGTGGTGAGAGTGGACATCCTTGTTGTGTTCCTGACCTTAGGGGGAAAGCTCTCCGTTTTTCCCCATTGAGGATGATATTAGTGGTGGCTCTTTTGTATATGGCTTTTATGATCTTGATGTATGATCCTCCTATCCCTACTTTTCTTGAGGCTTTTTATCAAGAAAGGATGATTTTGTCAAATGCTTTTTCAGCATCTATTGAGAGGCTTGTGTGGCTCTTATCCTTTCTTTTATTAAGTGATTTATCACATTGATTGATTTGCAGATATTGAACCAGCTCTGCATCCTAGGTATAAATCCCGCTTGACTGTGGTGTATAATTCTTTTAATGTATTGTTGGATCCAGTTGGCTAGTATCTTGAGAATTTTTGCATCCATGTTCATCGGGGAAATTGGTCTATAGTTATCCTCTTTAGTGGGGTTTTGTCTGGTTTTGGAATCAAGGTAATACTGGCCTTGTAGAATGAGTTTGGAAGTTTTCTTTCCATTTCTATTTTCTGAAACAGCTTCAAAAGAATAAGTGTAACTCTTCTTTAAATGTTTGGTAGAATTCCCCTGGAGAGCCAGCCAGTCCTAGACTCTTGTTTGTTGGGAGATTTTTGATTACTGATTCCACTTCTTTACTGGTTATATGTCTCTTCACATTTCCTATTTATTTATGTTTTAGTTTTTGGTAGTTTATATGTTTCTAAGAATTTGTCCATTTCTTCCAGATCTACCAATTTGTTGGCATATAATTGTTTGTAATATTCTCTTATTATGGTTTGTATTTCTGCAGTGTTGTTTGTAATCCCTCTTCTTTCCTTGTTGATTTTATTTGGGTCCTTTCCTTCTTCTTTTTGATAAATTTGCCTAGGGGTTTATCAATTTTGTTGATTCTTTCAAATAACCAGATCCTGGTTGATGTGTTCTATTGTTTTTTTTTTATTTCAATATCATTGATTTCTGCTCTAACCTTATTTTTTCCTGTCTTCTGCTGGTTTTGGGCTTTGCTGTTCTTTTTCCAGCTCTTTAAGGTGTAAGGTTAGGTTGTCTATCTGATACCTTTTTTCGTTCTTTAGGAAGGCCTGGATTACTATATACTTCCCTCTTAGAACTGCCTTTGCTGCATCCCAGAGGTTTTGGGCTGTCGTGTTATCACTTTCACTGGCTTCCATATATTTTTAAATTTCTTCTTTAATTTCCTGGTTAACCCATTCATTCTTTAGTAGGATGTCTTTTTAAAAAATTGTTTTTAATGTTTATTCATTTTTGAGAGAGAGAGAGAGTATGAACATGGGAGGGGCAGAGAGAGAGGGAGACACAGAATCTGAAGCAGACTCCAGGCTCTAAGCTGTCAGCACAGAGCCCGATGCAGGGATCGAATTCATGAATCGTGATATCACGACCTGAGCTGAAGTCAGAGCTCAACCAATTGAGCCATGCAGGCGCCCCTAGTCGGATGTTCTGTAATCTCCAAGTATTCTGTAATCTCCAAGTATTTGGTCTTTCCAAATTTTTTCTTGTGGTTGATTTTAAGTTTCATAGCATTGTGGTATGAAAATATGTATGGTATGATCTTGATCTTTTTGTACTTGTTGAGGGCTGATTGTGTCTCAGTATGTGATCTATTCTGGAGAATGTTCTGTGTGCACTTGAGAAGAATGTGTATTTCTGCTGCTTTAGGATGAAATGTTCTGAATATATATTAAGTCTGTCCAGTCCAGTGTGTCATTCAAAGCCATTGTTTCCTTGTTGATTTTCTGCTTAGATGATCTGTCCATTACTGTAAGTGGGGTGTTGAAGTCCCCTACTATTATGGTACTATTATCAATGAGTTTCTTTATGTTAGTGATTAATTGATTTATATATTTGGGTGCTACACGTTGGGGGCATAAATGTTAACAATTGTTAGATCTTGGTGGATAGACCCCTTAATTATGATATAATGCCCTTCTTCATCTTTTGTTACAGTATTTTAAAATCTAGTTTGTCTAAGTCTGGCTACTCCAGCTTTCTTTTGGTGACCATTAGCATGATAGATGGTTCTCTATCCCCTTAATTTCACTCTGAAGGTGTCTGTAGGTCTAAAATGGGTCTCTTGTAAGCAACATATAGATGGAGACTGTTTTCTTATCCATTCTGATATCCTATGTCTTTTGATTGGAGCATTTAGTCCATTGACATTTAGAGTGAGTACTGAAAGATATGAATTTATTGCCATTGTGTTGCCTGTAGAGTTGGGAGTTTCTGGTGGTGTTCTTTGGTCCTTCTGATCTTTGCTGCTTTTGGTCATTTTTTTTTTCTCTTGTCTCTTCTACCCTTAGGGAGTACCCCTTTAAATTTCTTATGGGGCTGGTTTAGTAGTCATGAACTCCTTTAATTTTTGTGTGTCTGGGAAACTTTTAGTTTCTCCTTCTATTTTTTTTTTTTAATTTTTTTTCAACGTTTTTTATTTATTTTTGGGACAGAGAGAGACAGAGCATGAATGGGGGAGGGGCAGAGAGAGAGGGAGACACAGAATTGGAAACAGGCTCCAGGCTCTGAGCCATCAGCCCAGAGCCCGACGCGGGGCTCAAACCCACGGACTGCGAGATCGTGACCTGGCTGAAGTCGGACACTTATCCGACTGCGCCACCCAGGCGCCCCTCTCCTTCTATTTTGAATGACAGCCTTGCTGGGTAAGGAATTCTTGGCTGCATATTTTTCCGATTCAGCACATTGAATATATCCTGCCACTCCTTTCTGGCCTGCCAAGTTTCTGTAGATAGGTCTGCTGTGAACCTTAACGGTCTTCCCTTGTAGGTTCAGGACTTTTTTCCCTTGCTGCTTTCATAATTCTTTCCTTGTCTGTGTATTTTGTGAATTTGACTATGATATGCCCTGTTGATGGATGGTTTTTATTGAATCTAATGGGAGTACTCTCTGCTTCTTGGATTTTTTATGTCTGTGTCATTCCCCTGATTAGGAAAGTTTTCCACTATGATTTGCTCACATAAACCTTCTACTGCTTTCTCTCTTCATCTTCTGGCACTCGTCTATGATTTGGATGCTATCCTTTTAAATAAGTCATTGAGTTCTCTAATTTCTTATATCATGTCTTTGCCTTAGTTTCCCCCTTTTTTTCTGCTTCATTATTCTCCATAATTTTGTCTTCTATATCACTGATTCGCTGCTCTGCTTCGTCCATCCTTGCCACCGTGGCATCCATTCAAGATTGCATCTCAGTTATAGCATTTTTAATTTTTTCCTGATTAGATTTTACTTCTTTGATCTCTGCAGAAAGGGATTCTATGCTTTTTTCAATCCCAGCTAGTATTATTATGTGGTTCTAAATTCTAGTTCAGGCATCTTACTTATATATGTGTTGATTAAGCCCCTGGCTATCATGTCTTCCTGTTCTTTCTTCTGGGATGAATTTCTTCATTTTGTCATTTTGTAGGAAGAAAAAGAATTAATAAAATAAAAAAGAAAATTTTAAATATTAAAAACAACAACAAGAAAAATAAAGGAAGCTATATCTTAGGCGTGTTTTGGTCTGGTTGTTGAAAGAAGCTTGATAGACTAGAAAAAAAAGGGAAAGGAGAAAAAAGTAAAAACTTTAAAATTAAAAAAATGCGTAATAAAAGAATAAAATGAAATGAAGAAAGTGAAACAGAATTAAACATTTTACAAAAAAAACATAGTAAAAAGAATTAAAACTTTTTTTAAAAAAAAGGAAAATAAAAATAAAATTTTCTTTCTGTATCTGAGAAAAAGGAGAAAAAAAAAAGAAACAAATAGACCAGCAAACAGAATAAAACCCGAATGAAGTTATATCCAGTTTCCTCTGGAACTTAAACTATGAATATGAAACACTTTATAGTCCATACATTAAACAGGCAGAGGGACTTGTGGTGGTCATGTAGGGCATGTGCTAAGAGGGCACAGTTGGGCAGGGCTTGGTGTAATGGATCTGTTCTCCTCTAGGTGGCCCTGCTTAGCTAGGGTAGATCAGTGTGGTGTGCATGCACATGTATGTGTATGTATGTGCATGTGCAGGAGATGTGAAAATGGTGTCACCCAGCTTCCTAGTTTCTGGCACTGGAACTCTGTGCTCTCACTGACCCACAATCAAGCACCCCTCCTTTGTCTCAGGCTTCTTTCCACTCCCTGCTTCTACACTGTTTGTGTCCAAGCCATCAGCCTGCCAGGTGGCACCTCCTTCCTGAATTTTATCTCAGATGGTGCCGTGTTTCCAAAGCCCTCACTTCTGAGAACCCTGCGGCTTGGCCCCATTCTGACCTTCTGGGAGAGGGTCTTGCTGAGCAATGGCTGGGTGCCAGCTTGCCCCAGGGAATGTTGTGTCATCACGCTACAGCAGAGGTTCAGAGACTATGGACAGGTGCTGGCTTGCCCCAGAAAAAGTTCATGCAATTGCACGGCGGCAGAGGTTCTGAGATTTTGGCAAACCACAACACACAGCTGGCATCAGATTTCACTGCACTCTGGTGTCTGTCTCAGTACCAGCAAACATGGCTGCTCTCTGGGGTCTGCTGGGACCTTTGCCTGTGGGGAGGATGTATGGCCTCTACCAAATGTCCTCCAAGCAGGGGAACTGCTTCTCCCTGTGTGGCCCACGAACCCCTCAGACCTAGCTGCTTGCTTCTGGGGATTCACCCTTCTTCCCTAGCAGAGCACTGTCAGGTATTGTGCTCTGGAATTTCCTACTCTGATCTCCCATGTATAGAGTCGTAATGGTATTGAAACCCTCTCCTTTCTCCCAGACAATGGTTTTGGGGAACAGATTTCTTGCTCAGTCCCTTGTGAATGTTTCTACTCTGTCTCCAACTACTTTTGAGGGGAGTGCTTTTCCTGCACTCTTACCCCCCTTTCTCTGACCTCTGCAAAAAACAGCTCCCTACCCTGTGTGGTTTCTGTCTCCTCCAGTTCACCTCTTCATGCCACGTACCTACTGAGTTTTGTGGCTCAAGTTATGCAGATTGTTGTGTTAATCATCAGATCAATTTCCTAGGTATGCAAAATGGTTTGGTGCTTCTCTAGTTGCATTTCAGGGATGAGAGAGGCTGAGAACTTCCATTTGCTCCACCATCTTGTCCCTTCCCAGCCCTCCTATGTTTTCTTATAGGAGTTTTAAAGCTTCAGGTCTTAACATCATTTATCTATAACAATAATAATAATCATTATTATTACTATTATTTTAAAGTAAACTCTATATCTAATGTGGGCTTTAACTCACAACCCCAAGATCAAGAGCCAGCTAAGTGCCGCTCAGGTCTTAACATTTAAATATTTACTCCATTTTGAGTTGATTTTTGTGCGTGGTAGAAGAGTCTAATTTTATTCCTTTGTATGTAGATATTTAAATTTTTTTTTTTAACGTTTATTTATTTTTGAGACAGAGAGAGACAGAGCATGAACAGGGGAGTGTCAGTGAGAGGGAGACACAGAATCTGAAACAGGCTCCAGGCTCTGAGCTGTCAGCACAGAGCCCGACGCGGGGCTCGAACTCACGGACCGCGAGATCCTGACCTGAGCCGAAGTCGGACGCTCAACCGACTGAGCCACCCAGGCGCCCCTGTATGTAGATATTTTTAGTTGTCACAACTGAGGGGTGGTAGTACTAGTGGCATCTAGTGGGTAGAGGCCAGGGATGCTGCTGAATATCCTAGAATATACAGAATAACCCCCCACAAGTAAGATTTAGTCCCTGAAATCAATAGGGCCAAGGTTCAAAAACTCTGCTACAGGGGCGCCTGACTGGCTCAGTTAGTAGAGCATACAACTCCTGATATCTGGGTTGTGAGTTTGAGCTCCACCTTGGGTGTAGACAGTACTTAAAAATAAAATCTTTAAAAAACAAAACAAAACCCCTGCTGTAAAGGAGAGGAAAGAGCTAGACAGAGATATGGGATCAAAGGAGGAACTTTTTGTTTCTGTTTTTTTTCAAAAGATGAAAGAACCTTAAGGTTGCTTGGTCAGTGAAATGGCCCCTTTAGACAAGGTAAGAGGTTGTGAAAATTGGTGGAGACTTTCTTGGAGGGCAATTTGGTAGTACCTGTGAAAATTAAAAGATTTCTACTATCAATGACCTATTCTATTGAAATACTTGCACATATACACTAAGATATTTACTCACAGATTTTCATTACAATGTTAGTAGCCAAGTGAAAGTTTTTGAAACCAATTCCAACGTGTGTTTCCCCACACATCCAAGGAATTCTTGTGACACCAGCAGGGTGTCCTACAACTTACCTAAATTCTCATACTACCTGGAAAGAGTATCAGATTCCACAGGTTAAGGGCTCAGTCCAACAAGACTGCCCCACCCCTCTTCAAATGCCACTCACAAGCCCTGTTCTTTGCCAGACCGACTTGCTACAGGTTGGAGGTTCCAATGCCACTTGCCTTGGGTTTGATTAATTTGCTTAGAGCAGCTCAGAGAACACCCACAAACACTTTACTTACTAGATTATTGGCTTATTATAAAAGGATGTAAGTCAGGAACAGCCAGATGGAACAGATGCTTAGGGCAAAGTATGTGGGAAGGGGTGAGGAACTTCTATGCCCTATGCAGGCGTGCCTCTCTAACAGGACTTCCATGTGTTGACCCACCTGGAAGCTCTCCAAACCATATGAGAAACTCCATATTACATGGACATGACTGATTAAATCATTGGCCACTGGTGATTAATTCAACCTCTGGACATTTTTACCCTCCCCTGAAATCAGGAGGTAG
This sequence comes from Acinonyx jubatus, assembly GCF_027475565.1. Classification (NCBI taxonomy): domain Eukaryota; kingdom Metazoa; phylum Chordata; class Mammalia; order Carnivora; family Felidae; genus Acinonyx; species Acinonyx jubatus. Next base: position 44,635,543 of record NC_069383.1, on the reverse strand, counting down.
GACTGAAAGTTCCCTTTGCTATTCATGGTTGGTTCCCCTGGCAACCAGTCCTCAACTTTAGGTCCTTTCCAAAATTCACCTCATTAACATAAGTCTAATGATGGTGGAAAGGGGCTTATTATGAGTAACAAAACACCCGTTTTTGCCTTTATGGTTCTGAAGTGATTTCAGGAACTGGGGCCAGGAGACCAAATGTTAAAAACAAAAACAAAAAACAAAAAACAAAACCCTTATTGCTCTTATCACTCATGAAATTCCAAGTGTTTTAGAGAGATATGAGCCAGAAACTGTGGATGAAGGCCAAACGTACATGAGAAATATATTTTGGTCATCTGAATGACCATGTAGGGGCCAAGGCCAGGCTACCCCAAGATGGGCCACTTTGACATGAACATTATTTTAAGTTAAAAGCAATCAAAACCCAGAAGATTCAGGAAAAGCTCTTTATCTCCTCAACTGCCTGCCTATACCAGGAAGAGAACTATTAACAGAGATTCTTCTTTTTCTAAGATATTTATTTGTATAGTAGGATCACCTCTGTTTTCTAAACATCTCTCACCTCCCTGCTAATGTTTTGCTCAGCCTCCTACCCCTCTCCTAAGCTCATTTATATTGCTTCACTGTCTTTGGAATTTCATACATAGGAAACTATATTTGATCTTCTCTTGTTAACCTGTCTCATGTCAATCTGATTCTTAGTCCAGCTAGAAGGACCTTGAAGGGCAGAGAACATTCTTCCTCCACAATGACCAAATACATAATTCTCATAAATCACCATATCACAGAAGATAAATAGGAAACAACTGTACTGCACAAAGAAGAATGGTTAAATGGTTATGTGGCACATTCCAACCAAGAATTTTGTGGCCACTTAAAGCTTGTAGTAAGCAGTAAGACTGCCAGGATATAGTGAGATGAGGTCATAGAATGGTGTTCATAGTGTTACTCAGTTATATAAAACTAATTAAAAAAAAAACTGTATGATTGTGTTTGGTAGTGTATTTTTAAAAAGATCTTGAAGGCTCTACCAAACTATTTTAAGTAGATAGACCCTCCTTTCACTTATTACTCTCTAATGGCTCTGAATTGGGATCTTTTATGAACATATATTACTTTTATAATTTTATTAAAAAAATTTTTTTAAGTAGACTCCATGCCCAACCTGGGGCTTGAGCTCAAGACCCTGGCATCAAGAGTCACATGCTCTACTGGCTGAGCCAGCCAGACGCCCCTGCTTTTATAATTTTAAAACAGCTTTTAAATGATGGTGGCAACAGAGCAGTTGAAAGGAAGAAAGAGTCTGAAGACAAGAGTGATGGGAAAGGAGGAAGATCCCAGAGGGAGCAGGAACAGATAATGATCGTAGCATAAGTAGCAGCAGGAGCAACTAACATTCATTAAGCAACTGAAATATTCCAAACTGTTGTAAATTCTTGATGATTCTGTGAGGTATATATTATCTGTCAAGGAAATGGTAGCACAGAGAGATCAGGCAACTTGCATAGTCGGATAGCTCACATATGGTGCAGCTGGGATTCAAAACCAGGCAGTCTGGATCGAGAGCCAATGCTCTTTCTTAATCACTGCCCTCTACTGCTGGCTGAGGTGGGGTCCAGAGCACAGGTGGAAGCTGGCCTGACAAGAAGAGAAACTTGTTTAAACCACTGTATTCATTTTCTATTGCTGGATAACAAATTACCACAAACTTAATGGCTTCAAACATATATTATCTTACAGTTCTGTAGATCATAAGTCTGAGCAGACTCCACTGGGTTCTCTGCTTAGTGTCCCACAAAACCAAAATCAAGATGTCAGCAGGGTTGGAGGCTCTGGGTAAAGATTCTTTCCTTTGGCTGTAGGACAGAGTTCCCCATCTCCTTGCTGGTGTTGGTCAGGGGCCTCTAATTAGTGTCTACTGCATTCCTCACCTTATAGCCCACTGTAGTCCTGTCATCTTTAAATCAGCAATGGTACGAAGGAATGGAATCTGAGTTCCTTTATTACTAGCACACAGATAATGTCCCTTTCCTTGTGCTTGTAAAATAATCTAATCATGAAAGTAGAATTCATCATATTAACAGTCACGGATATCAGTGGGGAGAAATGTTGGGACCATTTTAGAATTTTGTCTGCCACAACTATTATGATGAATTTGTAGGATGTCTTGGTGAAGGGAGGTCTGAGGGCTCGTAATGCTTTCCTGGATGAGTGGAAAATGCTCCATTTGAAGGTAGATGCTTGAAAATTAAGGTTTGAGTAGGTGACTAATACATTTTTGCTTGCTGGTCAGCTTTATGGGCTCAGTTGAGTTTGGAGATGATGAATTTGTCGGGGTACCAATCTACAGAGCTGTGTGATTTTTCTCTAGTAGTCTGGGTATAGATGCAGAAGAGGTTTGTGGTCTTTCTGAGAAAGCTGGGCAAAAGGACCACAGGTCAAGGGAGATGACAGGCTTAAGTGATGGACTCTGGGATCTAGGCCAGAAACAAAAGACAGACAAAACCAGAGTGAAGGAGTAGGGACGGTAGTTACCTTGCAGGGTTGTAGGAGATGGCCTGACTTCCAGTTATAGCAAGAAGTGGAGGAAGGTTTCATTAAGAGGTTAAAGATACAGAGCAGTGGTTCCCTAAGTGTGGTTCTCAGACCAACAGTGTTAGCATCATTAGGGGTCTTATTAGGAAAATTCCCAGGTTAACCACAAACCTACTGAATTAGAAACTCTGGAAGTCTGGGAGCACAGGAATCTGTGTTTTAACAGGCCCTGCAGTAGGTATTGATGCCCCAAGGCTTGAGAATCATTGATGTAGTCTTTCATATTAAGAGTGCTTTTAGGGGCGCCTGGGTGGCTCAGTCGGTTAAGCGTCCGACTTCAGCTCAAGTCATGATCTCGTGGTCCGTGAGTTCAAGCCCCGCGTCGGGCTCTGTGCTGACTGCTCAGAGCCTGGAGCCTGTTTCAGATTCTGTGTGTCCCTCTCTCTCTGCCCCGCCCCCGTTCATGCTCTGTCTCTCTCTGTCTCAAAAATAAATAAACGTTAAAAAAAAATTAAAAAAAAAAAAAGAGTGCTTTTATTGTGAATAGGATTCCAGAGGGACAGTAAGAAATTCCTATAAGAAGAGTATGAGACTGGTAGGAAACACCGAGATATATGGGAGAGGACAAATGGCCTATGTTCTGCATGCTGACCTAGGATGCCAAGGATAAATGTAAAGGATGCCTGAATTAACTGGCCTTAGAATTTTCAGAAATAACAAGCCTTAGCTGGCTGATTCTAATCTGGACCAATGTGTTATTGAGGTACTACTATTCCAAGGCCAAGATTGGGAGCATTTATTGATGAGTAGGAAATGGGTCCATTCTGGGACTGGATTGGCTGTTCTCAACCTCCAGGGAAAGACTCAGAAATGGGAGAAGAGTTACTGGGGCCCTGAAAACCACAACAGCCCCTGCTGAAGAGGGAGGGATGCCTGTGAGCAAGCTCTATCTCCATATGGCTCACTAAAGAACAAGATTTACTCTCCCTTGGCTGCAGGCACCACCATGATGGGCTGAGCTGCTTTTGCTATGGCACAAAGATAGAGGAGCACAGATAGGTTGTGCTTAACCAACAGGAAGATGAAGGAAGTGTGGGATGTATTTTGGGATGTGAGTAGCTGACCCCATATAATAATTCCCCTGTATTCTTAAAAATTTTCTGATTCAATGACTCTGGGAAAAATCTTGGGACTCAATAAGATTTAAACACGTGAAATACAATGTAGCCACGCAAGATTTTTCATTGCTGTTACAAGGAACCCTTCCTCATCAATTAACAAACCATCTCAGATGATTATACACATACCTTTTGGTGCAGCAATGCCAAAAGAGATTAAACAGATTAAAATAATCTGTTTTATACTGTTAAAAAAAAACCCAATATACAGATGAGTGTGTATGTCATTCGTGTAAAAAAAAAAAAGCCCTATATTTGTGATATATAAAATACTTCTGGAAGACTAAACAAGCACCTTGTAAAACTGTACCCTTTGGGGAAGGGAAATGGGTAGCTGGGGGAGAAAAGAAGGAAGAATTTCCATGATTAAAAACCTTATGTACCTTTTAAATTTGGAGCACATGAATGCATTATTAAGAAATAAAAAGTTACTACATTTAAAAAATAAATAATCAGCTTTTATTATCCTCGACAACAGAGAAAAGCCACGCTGGAGTCTCTGGGAATTCTGGGAACACTCCCGGGGGGAGGGGAAGGCTGCAGCAGCACCTGGAGCTTCCTCAGAGACTCATTCCCTCAGTCTCACCCCCCTGGCAGAGGCAGCTGGAAGGAATCACAAACTGCAGGGATCAGTGGGAGGAAGACAATGAACAATGCCTTCCTGCCTGAAATCAGCCGCTGTCCAGAGCCAGCACCAAGGAAGACACAACTCACCCTCCGGGGGTCACGTCTTCGCTGGAAGGCAGGTGAGAATTCACACGCGTGACACCGAATGCCCTGCTCTCTTGGGGTCTCCAAGTCCTCCCCGATTCCACACCCTCTGGCCTGGGGCCACAGTGTCTGATTTTTGAGAGGAGAACATGGAATAGGTCAAGTCTTAGTCCGAGTCTGAACTCTCATTCGACTTGGAAGACTTATGCTTTCGTTTTTTCTTCTTCTTCTTTTCTTTTTTCCTTTTCTTATGCTTTTCTTTCTTCTTCTTTTTCTTGTGTTTCTCTTTACATTCTGAGGAGCTGGAGCTGCTGCCATCTTCATCGGAGGTGGAATCCTCCAGTAACTGTTTTAACTGCTGTATCCTAAACAGAAGTTTGACCAAAGAACCATATTTTAAAAAACTTGTAGATAAAGATGATGTGAGAGCAGCAGTGAGGGTAAAAATTGTCATGAATAACCACCTTGCGAAAGACGGTACTTATTTGTGCATGTCTTCCCCATTCTTGTCCACGTCCATGCCTGTTTGACAGGACTGTAACCAGTATATGAGCCATTCTGTGTTCTTTTCATTGTCCTAAATATTTCTGCATGTTTCTCGAGTCCTTACCACAGAACTTCTAACAGATGCCTACTTTCCTTACTCACCGCCCCCAACTGCTCAAGTAATCTACCTCCTCAAAACAATTATTACTCGGCGTCACCAATTTTGGGAAAAACAAACACTCCCGTTTCTTCACCCTATCTTTGTTCATGTCTAAGGATCATTTTTAACAATAGCTCAAATCCTTAAAGACACTGGAGAAGATAAACTAAACTACGGTTGGTTGCCAACATCAACTATCAGTGGTATGAGCAGGCTGGGCCAAGCCCACTGCTTTAAGCCAACCCGGATAGAACAAGGCTGGCCTGCTCATTCCCCACACACTGGCCTTTCCAGTGATTTCTCCTGCCTTCCACATATATCACAACTACATTAAAGTACCATATTTACCAAACCACTCATCTAATACCAGAATGGGTGTTTCCAACTTTATGTAAGAGGGTATTGTTATCACCAGGACCACCTCACCTTATGTCCTTTTCATGTCTTTTATTCTCTCGTATGATATCATACATAGGATCTTCATGTGCCTTGAGGATTAGAGAAGGGTAAGGTTGGATTAGGGCTTTGTGGACTGTTAGTTAAAGTAAAATTAAATTCATATTTCACTGAAACCAGTTTTTTTTTTCCTGTTTGGTGTAATTTTATATTTAAAATTTTCTAATCCTTCTTAAGGGTCATCATCACTTCAAATTTGTAAGTTACAAAAAAGATTTTTCAATTATACAAATATAATTTGATAAAATATAATCTGAATAGCCTTTTTAAGGATATAAACCGTGAAAGATTCATTATTAAATATTACTCAAGGTTAGAAGTATTGAGGTAATTCTATGAGGACAGATGATCAAGAGATATTAAAATAAGTTGGAAAACGATACATAAGAATGATTCATTTATAGGTGCACAAAAACATATGTATATGCCCAAAAAGAACTGTAGAAGTATACTTATCAAGCTACTTAATGCATATTCACTCTGTAGAGATGCAATATTGCTTTTGAAAAATCAATTGTGAAAAGCCCTAATGTAAAATGTCAATTTAGTTAAAGCAAATGTATTCTTGTAACATTTGTGTAATTAAAAAGTAGTTGCTTAGAATATGACTACACATAGACTGAACTTTGTGGTATGTCAAATATCTTTAAAAATATCTAGTAAAAGTTTTACATATTTAAGATAAAAAAGAAGCTAAAAATGTCTATATTTGTACCATCCAGAGATATCCACTGCTAACATTTTAATGTGGTTGTTCCAGTCATCATTCATAATTTACAAAAAATTATAATCATATTATATATACAACTCTATTCTCTTTTTCACTAAGATTTTATTTTTAAGTAATCTTTACACCCAACGTGGGACTCAAACCTACAACTCTAAGATCAAGAGTTGCACACTCTTCCAACTGAGCCAGCCAGGCACCTCTTTCTCACTTATGTCTTCATGAGCATATTCCTATGATACTACACATGTTTCTAAAACATGATTCTTAAAAGCTATATGACTTCTATGTTACAGTACTTATGTTGATATGCTGGCCACTGCAGTTGTTTCCTATTTTTCTTTAGTCTATTTTTCAGTCATATAAATAATTCTAAATAATCCCTTATACTTTAATAAAAATTTGTATATATTGATTTTTGTTATACCCTTAGGATCTATCCTTAGAATTTGGGTTTCTGAATTAAAAATAAATGAATTTGTTCATTTTTTGAGAGTTATGACCAATTTATCTGTTATAGGAATTGTAAAAATTGTCATTCTAGGTAGCGTTGATTTATCCAGAATATTTTCTTCAATTTTTTTAAATGAAAGCACAATTTTTAAATGTCTTAAAATCCCTGGCAAATGTTTGTGGACCCTAGTTTGATATATGGAGATAATCCCAATCTATCTGATAACAGCACAGCTGAATTGACTGAAACTGACTGGTGAATTAATCGTTGGAGGGGAGTGTAAAATAAAGTGGGGAAACGACAGATTTATTTTACTGTTATGTAAAGAGGATATATCATTTATAAACACACTTCTACTTTATAATAGAAAGATATTTAATCTTTAGACAAAGACTGGGAAACTAGAATGATGATTTTAGTTATGAAACAAGATTTTTTAAATATAATAAGTAAAAAGTGACTGAATACGTAACAGTGTCTTTTGGAAAAAGAAATCAGTGTTCCCAAGGCATAAGCAAGTAACGCTTTAACAAAAGTTAAGTTTTTGTTAATGAACTAATCTATCACACAAATTCAGTTTAACAGAGATGTAGTTAACACTACATATTTTGGTCAAAAGGCTCTGGGAATATATTTTATGTTAACCTCCAGTTCACTGGTAACTGCCTGAGTCACTTGACATTCCCCATCTCTGGTAAATGTAAATTGAAACTCAAGAGTTTTACTTACTACTCTGAACTGTTCTAACTTTTGGTTGCCTTTGATAAAGAAAGGGCATTCTTTGTCGCCTGTTCGGTGACCGTACCGTTTACAACGCCAACCTAAAAGAAAGAAAAGGGATATATTTCTGTAAGATAAAGCAGTTTTACCTAATTAAGATAAAGTATCAGTAGATCATACTAAAGATATTTTTCATTAGATTCCAATTTCCAAAGCTAATGCAATTAGTGGATGAACCATGTAAGATAGCAGAAAACTGAGAGAAAACAATTGCTTCCTCAAGCATCCTTTCTTTAATCTTGGGTTTTAGAAATGAGCCAAGTAGGGGCGCCTGGGTGGCTCAGTCGGTTAAGCGTCTGACTTCGGCTCAGGTCATGATCTCACTGCTCATGAGTTTGAGCTCCGAGTCAGGCTCTGTGCTGATAGCTTGGAGCCTGGAGCCTGCTTCAGGTTCTGTCTCTGTCTCTCTGCCCCTCCCCTGCTCATACTCTGTCTCTCTCTCTTAAATATAAAATAAAATGTAAACAAACAAACAAACACAAATGAGCCAAGTAGTTACTAAGCAATCCTGTGCTAAAAGCAAAGTGTGATTTTGTTTTAATAGTGTGTTATGGCTTGAACGGTATTGCTCCCTCCACCCTGTCCCCCCATTATGTTGAATGTTCTAACCGCTTGTACTTCAGAATATGACCTCATTGCGAGATAGGATCTTTAGATCCCTAGGCCTGGGACAGATCCTTTTCTCACAGCCTTCAGAAGGAATCAACACTGGGGCGCCTGGGTGGCTCAGTCAGTTAAGCGGCCGACTTCGGCTCAGGTCATGATCTCGCGGTCCGTGAGTTCGAGTCCCGCGTCAGGCTCTGTGCTGACAGCTCAGAGCCTGGAGCCTGTTTCAGATTCTGTGTCTCCCTCTCTCTGACCCTCCCCCGTTCATGCTTTGTCTCTCTCTGTCTCAAAAATAAATAAACGTTAAAAAAAAAAAATAGAAAAGACAAATTTAGAAGAAATAAAAACATAACGAGAAGAAAAAATTAATATCCTTAGAGAACATATTGCAACAACAGAATTAAAAAAATCATAGAAGAAAATCACAGCTTTTGGAATTGAAATAAAAATCTTAACTGAAGGACTGGAAGATATGTTGATGAAATAGTCTAGAAAGCAGAAAAAAAAAATAGGACAGGAAAGATCAGAAATTAGAAAATCAATCTAGGAAGCTCATCGGGTGAGCTCTAGCCCCACTTTGGGTGAGCCCCACTTTCTCTCCCTCTCTCTTCTGCCCCCTCACTCACTTGTGTCCTCTCTCTCAAAACAAAACAATTCTTCTGTAGTAAGAAGTCAACAAATAATGAAGAAACCTGAAAAATCAAAAGGCAGGAATATAATCATTTAATTTAGATACATAGAGATAAACTTGAAAATATTTAAATTTTATTTAAGTAATCTACACCCCATGTGGATCTCAAACTCACAACCCTGAGATCAAGAGTCACATGCTCCTTTGACTAAGCCAGCCAGGCACCCCTCCAAATAATCTTAAAAGAGGTTTACAAGGTTACCTTTAGGGTGAGGTGAATGGGGCAAGGAACTAGGAACTGCTATTTTTTTTTTTTAAGATATTTGTTGTATTCAAACAGTTTTCTCTATTTTTATTTTTTTAAATGTTTAAAAAAATTTTTTTTAATGTTTATTTTTGAAACAGAGAGAGACAGAGCATGAACGGGGGAGGGTCAGAGAGAGAGGGAGACCCAGAATCCGAAGCAGGCTCCAGGCTCTGAGCTGTCAGCACAGAGCTCGACACAGAGCTTGAACTCACGGACCATCATGACCTGAGCTGAAGTTGGACACTTAACAAACTGAGCCACCCAGGCGCCCCTAGGAACTGCTATTTTTAATCATGTACATGAAGAATCTTTGTACAAACAAACGTCTTTAAACGGCAGCAGTACCCTTTCTTCAAATACCAAATACCACTTAAGCTGGATGAAGGTGTTGCGGCTCTGGTGGGGTGGGGGCGTGCACACACAGCACTCCTGCTCTGGACCAACCCCCCCCCCCCCCCCACCCCGTGGCCGTAGCTCCTCTCAGGTCACATGGATGAAACCTTAACACCACTGATCGGGGGGAGAAGGGGGCAAATCACTGAGGCAAGACCCAAAGGGACCTGCCCTCCAATGCATCCCTTGTCCCTTGTGACATTTCTACAACGGAATATCCTTTCTGTTACTTGAATATTACCAAGGAGTGTACTCCAAAGGCAGCTACGGTCCTGTGGGCAACCACTGCCCTTAGGAGTCAGAAGCCCTGGAGTCAAAGCCATGCTCTCTGCCTCTTAACTCAGACACTCACTAATATACACAGCTCGGCTTCCTTAACTATGAAACGGAGATCATGCCTTGGCTAAACAGGGCTCGGTGAGGAGAAAAAAAAAAAAAAAAGTAAACAAGCTTTGTAAGTCGTAATATATAACTTGTGTGTGCTGAGGAGTGTTACCTGAAACTCTCCCATACTCACACTGCATAACTTTGACTTCTTTCCCGAGTGGCATCCAAAGTCCTTTAGTTGGTGCGTGAGCCAGAAATTCCCTGGCATGTTCGTTGCCTGGTACATCTGGTATACAGTCTTCCGGCTTAGTCTCATCTTCCTAAAAAAGGAAACAACATGTACACGACGTGGCAAAAGAGCACTGGAATTCTCTCCTACCTGCTTCAGAACACAGCACTGCCTGGCTTTCACATGGGCTGGACATGCCCATGTCATCCTGTTACCCTTTCCAGTACTAGAAAGAAAGACAAATTATACCTGACAGAAAAACCAGAAATAAACATACCAGAAGAATTATATCATGAAAATGATATAGCTATTCTTAGAGAAATATTACTAGTTATTGTTCACATAGGAATGCTTTGAGCTCCAAATTCTGACTCTAGATCACAAAAATTAGATTGTAAGATTACAAACTTTTCTGCTAACTTAAAAGCTTTGTGGAATGAGACAAAGTATAGAATTAAAAAGATTTCCTGAAATAATAAAAATAACCTGTTAAAATTTAAAAAATTATTATACCATGGAGATCACTTGTCATGTTTTACAATCTCATACATGCTGTATTTGACATGTGCTCTCATCACCAAATAACTTCAGTACACAATTCAGGTGTTATATTTTTTTACCTTCTGATTTTTTTCAGTTCATGTGAATATTAAATTTATAATGAAAGAAGGTTTTCTAAAAATCTTTTCATTGAAAGGGAGCAAGCAGAAAGTTGCTCTAGCCTCTAATGAGTCCTCTAAGTCTCGCACCAGGGGCTGGACTAGAGGAGCTTCCAGTCTCCTCAGAGACAGTAGTCTCTGATGACGCTCAGGAAACCAGCAGTGAGTGAGTCAGAGATGGAGCAGAGCGGTGAGAAGATGCAGCCACAGCAGGAGACAGAGAAGGGGACCGATTGCTGAGGAACACGTGGGCCTGCCACCGTTTCTTAGGGAACAGTCACACGGTTGATTACATTTCTACAAAGACACAGGCTGGAGACACAAAGCCCAAAGTGTATGGACTGACTGGCATCTGCAGGGAGAAGCAGGGTTATGAGAAAAGATGTTCCAAACCTTATATAACAGTTTTTCATAACAAGTTACTGAGTCTGAGCACTGAGTCAAATATGTCTGAGAGAATAACCAAAGGTACAAACTTCACACTGACCTTGATAAGCCCCGGAGGAGGTTTCTCATAACTAGAAAGGAAAAGAAAAACTGCCGTCAATCATGTTAACAGGAACACAATACGTTTTAATGAGCAAAAAGCAACTAGAGGTCAAAATGATCTTTAGTAAAACCTTAAAACTGCATTAGATCTAAAGCAGTTAGTAAAATACGCCCAGCAGTCAGAGATCTTATATAAGTAAACTGATGCTACACCACACCCTGCAGAGATCTAGAACTAAAATTCACTGAAATGGTAACTTGGTGTCTGAGCACAATGAATTTATTTTCGAAGAAGAGAAAGCAAGAGATTGCAGGTGAAATGTGTGAGAAGACCTAAGAGCTAATCATGCTTCCAGACTGTCACGGTTGTCAGGTTATTTACCTACCATAACTTCCACTTACTCAGCATGGAGGCTCATGTGGGGAAAGCTGAGGAATCTGTTCTAACCTGGATGGAGGCAGTACAGGGGGGCAGGAACAAAACTGGAGGGAAGGGCCTGTTGCAGGGGATGGAGGCGATGGTGATCTGTCCTAGAGGCTTCCTTTCCCATATCCCTGCAGCTCTCAGTTCAAATCCTGCCCACTCACCCTGCCCGCAGAGTGAGCCATCCATTCCTCAGTTCTGACAGCCCTCTGTGCCCATACTGACCTCACTGGACTCGGGGTGTAGGACCCCTGCATGGTGCCTGGACGACATTCTTTACTGAATGATGCTAGAGCAAGCAGATGTATGATGTGTGGGAATGTACGTTCCCTTGGAGCTCACAGACTCCCAAGGGTCCTAAGGGTACATACACATCATGTCTATGCTCCCAATTCATTTTCACTTCCTATCACTCTGCTGAAGTGCCCTAAAAGGGTTCTGGATTCCAAATCTGGAAAATCAGCACCAAATGCTTGTGTTCATTTAAACAATTATTTTTTAGATTGAGATACAATTGGCATATAATATTATTATTTTTAGGTGTAATCATGTTGATTTTTAAGTACTGTCACACAACTGGCTATCAAACACACTGGACACACCCCCCCCCTTCCCTCTACAAAAAAGCAGCAACTGGAAAATCATGTGGGACAACTGAATATCTTAGGTCTTGTCAATGACTCTATAAATAATATTTTGAGAGGGCATCTGGGCAATAGGCTGTTTAAAGTTGTGATTTGAGAGGTGTCTGAGTGGCTTAGTCGGTTGTGTCTGACTCTTGATTTTAGCTCAGGTCATGATCCCTGGGCAATGGAATCGAGCCCCATGTTGGGCTCTACACTGAGCATGGAGCCTGCTTAAGACTCTCTCTCTCCCTCTGCCCCTCTCCCCGCAGCTTATGCAATCAATCAATCAATCAAAATTGTGTTTTGACCCTAAAAGTTTGGAAATGTGGGAGTCCCAAAACTGCTGCACACAGGTAGTGGGTTCAGAGATCATTAATTTTCTGAATTTTGTATAGTGAAATGTCTTACTTTTAGCACCAGGAAAACATTAATAAATGTTAAAATGGTAAATCATTTATCTAATAGTCAAATAGATATCGACTATCCCAAAAGGAATGTAGGACAATACTGCAAACAGTTTAAGTTAATAAAAAAAATGAGTAGGGTAAAGTATTTGGTGTGCTTCCATGTGTATATATGTGGAAAAGGAGACTATATGTACATACATATAAACACAGATATGCCTTGTTATGAATAGCATACCTCTGGAAGAGTACCTGAGGGAGGGACCTTTAGTTTTCATTACATGTATTTATATGCAAATATATCAACTCAACGTTTTTCATTACAAAAGAAAAATGAAATTAATGGCATTTTCCTTATACCTATGCTGGCATAAACCAAGGAAAAATTAGCCTCTGAAGGAAAATCCAAAGGTAATTTGAGATATGAAAGAAAAAAGGGCCAAAAATATGCTATTAGCAGCTCCCTTCTGCTATAGAGTTATATAGGCAGCATTTTTGTTTTAAAGTTATAGTGTTATTTCTGTAATTTTTTCCCACGAATTAAGTCTTGACTCTAGCTCTATTCAACTTGGTATTTTCCTCCTAACAAAAAAGAACGAGTAAAATAGGTGAAACTAAACTTAACTATCAGGCAATATTGAAGGTTCAACTTAAAAACTTACTCCTTGCAAAAGTAGCCAGTCAACAATTATGCCAGGCATGGTGCTAAGTATCAGAAGAGAGAACTAAGGGCATAGAAAACTTGCTTTTGCCCAAAATCCCTAGGAAGAATGAGGCATGGTACTCAATCGATGGATTTATTTCCCTTGAGTAAAGAACATCAAACTCATTACTAAATTATATTATTTTTGTTACTTGATTCTCTGTATAACTGTGCAACTGTCTTGATGGAGAGGTTTGGTTTTTTTGAGTAGAAAACCCCCACATTGCAGGTAGAACATTTTTTAGTTCAAGATCAGTGTGAGTGGCCTTTGGAGGTGTTAAAAGAAAACCACAGGCCCAAAATGGAGCCAGTTAGGCCAGGTCACCAAACTGGGCCTTAATACAGACTCTAGTTACAGTTTCAACCTCACCCATAAATGTAGTCTTCACCTTCAGCAGTAATTTTCTGATCAGTACCAATAAACTAATCTGTCATATGGGCCCTCCTACCCCCCAAGAGAAAGATGAGGTAATTTGCAGGATAAAACTCCCTGTTCTTCCAACTAAGGCAAAGTGACTTTGCCTGGAACAATAGTTTCTTTTCTTTTGCTAATAACTTCATTCACCACCCTACTTATAGAAATGTTCTGTTTTGTACAACTCTTTGGAGCACCTCCCTACTTGCTAGGTGAGATGCTGCTGGATTCATGAATCAATTAATAAAACAAATTAGATTTTCAAATTTACTAGGATGAATTTTTGTTCTTTAATACAGGTAAAAAAAAATTTGGTTTGAATGGACTCATTCTCACTGCTGTGTACTTTGGGACAAGTTATTTAACCCTTCAGAGCCTCCATTTCCTCATGGGTGAATATGTCACAGCACGTATGTAAAAGGCACTTTGCAGTGGTGGCTCCTTCTGTTGAAAGCAAGTTGCTCTCAGCAGTCTCATGAGGCAGGTCAAGACTAGATAGAGCACTCGCATCACAAAGACCAAGATGTGGACCAGTAGAGAAACCTGGCCATCCCAAGCCAGACTTCACATCTTTGTGTAGATCTGTAGCTTTGTAAGGATTTGTCAGCTGCTTCTAAGTGGAGGTGGCCATCAACCTGACAGTGGACTTCCCAGACAGCATCCCCAGCTGGGTTTACTGCCTTTCTTTTTAAAAATAATTTATTGTCAAGTTAGCTAATATACAATGTAGTCTTGGCTTCGGGAGTAGATTCCCGTGATTTATCACTTACATACAATACCCAGTGCTCATCCCAACAAGTGCATTCCTCAATGCCCACCTCCCATTTTCCCTGCCCCCACCCCAACCTCCCACCCCCATGATCCCTCAGTTCTCTGTATTTAAGAATCTCTTATGGTTTGCTTCCCTCTCTGTAACTTATTTTTCCTTCCTTTCCCCTATGATCTTCTGTCAAGTTTCTCAAATTCCACATATGAGTGAAAACATCTATCTTTTTCTGATGGACTTAATTCACTTAGTATAACAGCCTTCAGTTCCATCCACGTTGTTACGAATGGCAAGATTTCATTCTTTTTCATTGTCGAGTAGTTTCTAAAGCCATGAGACTCAGAGACTCCTCTTCCATATCTGGCTTCAGGGATCACTGCCTTTTCCCCATGCAGGTGGTACATCAGCATTCAGCCAAGTCTATCATCATGTCCTGTGAGGCTCATAAAATATGCCTTATTATAGTTATTAAACTATCTTGATAAAATCACATAAGAAAAGGGCAGGCCAGGGACTCTGACCCTCAGTTTTTTCAGTATCAATTCCAACATTTTCCCTCACTGATTCCAACAACTGAACACTAAGCAGTAAGCAGCTGAATTGGGACAATCATCCAGACCTCGTGACATTCGGCATTCTTTCACTGAGTTGCAGCCACTGTTCTGGGCCAGCAGTGTATCTCCTGTATTAATAACTGTTCCTGGGTTAAATAAATTGTGCAAGGGCACACAGCCCAGAGTCCATGTGCTCACCTGTATATGACTATCAGTACATGTTTAGCTGAATCCACTAATCAGTCTAGCACCATGTTTATCACTGGAAAACAGAAGACTCCAGTAACACTTTAAATTCAGAGCTTCAGTACAATTTGATTTAGGCATAGATACTATTGTGAATCCAGTTTTCCCTAAAAATTTCCCCCCACATTGCTTATTTATCCTTATTTGTGGTAAAATTTACATACCATACTTCCCTAGGTTTTGACAACACTCTCCTCCCCAAAGCAAAATACCATGAGGCTGTGGGAGGTAGTAACAAAGACAATGACCTCACACTCTCTGAGGCAGGGATCGGGTTGAGTGTGTGCAGATATTAAATGTATACGCGCTTGGTTGTTGATGCTAGGAACATCCATGTGGAGGCAGATAATTCTAAGGAGTTTGTGAGGGGAAATGTCAAGCTACAAGGCAACATTTGAGCCACGCCCTGACATATATACCAAGTTAATGGGAAACAGAGCTATAGGGTTTTTAATCATGGATTTTAGTAAAGATAAGCTTTCATCATCTGGTTTGCAGACCAGGAATCACCAGTGGAAAACGTACCCTGCCTGTGCTCAGCTGCATGGACTGGGGAGGCCCTCCTTATTTCTGGCCAGGGGCTGAACTGAGAAGACCCAGAAGCTTGAGAAAGAGGAAGCAAATTCTGAGGCTGGGTGTCTGTGTATTCAAAGAGCATCTCAAGCTCTTAAAGGGATTTGTACCTCTTCTATAAGGAGTAATACATAAAGATTTTAGCTCAGATCTGTACATTAATGTTGTAAATCTCCAGGGAAGGACTCATTTTAATACTTCAGAATGGCTGCAAAGTATAGAAACACTTAATGATTTAATGTTTTCTTTATCCTGACCCTCTTCTTATGCACCAACTTTAAAGATCCTTCAGAACAGGGGCACCTGGGTGGCTCAGTCAGTTAAGTGTCTGACTTCAGCTCAGGTCATGATCTCATGATTTTTGAGTTTGAGCCCCGTGTCAGGCTCTGTGCTGACAGCTCAGAGCCTGGAGCCTGCTTTGGATTCTGTGTCTCCCTCTCTCTCTGCCCCTCGCCCACGTGTGCTCGCTCGCTCTCTCTCAAAAATAAATAAAACATTAAGAAAAAATAAAGATCCTTCAGAACAGGGTGAATATCAGAGGTTACAGGGGTTAGGGAGAATTGACCAAGGGAAAAGTGAAATGCTTTTTCTTTGTCCCTTCTCTTAAGATGTGAAAGAAAACAACTGTGGTGGATGTTATATTATGGCTTATAATAAGACTTGTAATTTCCTATATAAAGGTTATAGGAGCATCTTATGTTTAGTTTTGTTCCTAGTTCCTGAAATAGGTCCAAAACTATAAAGGTGAAAAGTTTCTTTTGTTAGTCATAACAAGCCCCTTTCAACCAAACTGTTTATATTAACGGAGGTGACAAAGCTCCTAAAGATGAGGACTGGTTGCCAGGGGAATGGATTCTGTGATTAGAGAATTGGAACTTTCAGCCTTACCTCTAGGGAGACTGAATTAATCACCAATGGCCATTGATTAAACAATCATGCCTATGTTATGAAGTTTCTATAAAACCCCCCAATAATGGAGTTCAGAGAGCTTCAAGGTTTAACACATGGAGGTGGGGTGTACCTGGAGAGGACACGGAAGCTCCATGCCCCTTTCCATACACCTTACCCTATGTATCTGTTCCATCTAGCTGCTCCTGAGTTATAACCTTTTATGATAAATCAGTAATCGAGTAAAGGCAGTGTATTCCTGAGTGCTAAGAACTGCTCTAGCAAATTAACCAAACCGGAGGAGGGTGTTGGGGGAACCTCCGCTTCACTGCCGATGGATTAGTAGCAACCTCGACTTGTGAGTGGCATCTAAAGTGTGTGGAAGGGAGCAGTCTTGTGAGACTGAACGCTTAACCTGGGGGTTCTGATGCTGACTCCAGGTAGGCAGTGTCTGAATTAAATTTATAAGACATTTACTTGGTGTCCTCTGAGAATAGGAGAATTTCTTGGTGGTGTTGGAAAACTCCCACACAGACTAGTGCTGTGAGTGTAATATGAATGTATAAAAGGAAAACAGGAATGTTTTTTCCTTCGCAGCAGATTAAGAATGAGAAATGCCATGAATTGTTATAGCAAGGAAAACTTCCCTTTGACTTCATCTCTGGATGCTTCCAAATAAGATTGGGATGGAGGCTTCTCTGCTCTCATCCTCACCATCATTAACCCAAAGCTTTTCTAAAGGGAGGACTTAGAGGACTCAGAGGAGGACTTAGTCCCTGAAGATTACATGGTAAATGACTGGGTATAAACAGAATTAACTTTTTAGATATGGTATTTCCAGAACAAATACTTAAAAATATTTTCTGGTGGAAAGCTGTGACATGTCATATGCCCAGGCTTCTCTTAGCAAGAATAATGGAAATTTGCCTGAATTAAGCAGGTGATACAGTCCCATCAGCAGCCATTCATTAGAAACATTAATGCTATCTATCCCTTATGGATTGGGACTTAAGGGAGCTTGGAAGGGAGGAGGTAACATTTACATAAATACCCAGTAATCCAACAATATTTTCTTTTGCCATAGGAGGTGTACAAATAACAGATGGCCAAAGTAAAATCCACATTCCTGGAAAATATGTAAATGCTTTTGCATAAGTGGAAAAGGAGTGTGATGAAACTGACTACACATTTTGCAATCCGTTATTAGCAACATTTCCCTTCAATGATTCCAACAGTTGAACGCTACACCAAAAAAGTAGTCTTAAAAAGTCCATTTTACAACTGTTTCTCCAATTTAAAGGAATGTGGTTGATGTTTTTTCCTAGGGCTGCACAATTCATTATTTTATGTAACACGTTAAAACAATATTTCTGGGGCACCTGGGTGGCTTGGTGGGTTAAGCATCCGACTTTGGCTCAGGTAATGATCTTGTGGTGAGTTCGAGCCCCACATCAGGCTCTATGCTGACAGCTCGGATCCTGGAGCCTGCTTTGGATTCTGTATCTCCCTCTCTCTGTTCCTCCCCCACTTGCACTCTGTCTTTCTCTCTCAAAAATAAATAAAGATTAAAACAAATTTTAAAAAATAAAAAAATTAAAAAAACACAATGTTTCTCAAAATCTAAAGTAATATTTAAAAATAACAGATGTGGGGGCATCTGACTAGCTAATGTCAATAAGCATATGACTCTTGATCTTGGGATTGTGAGTTTTAGCCCTAAGCTCCACGTTGGGTGTAGATATTAGTTAACAAACAAACAAAAAACCAGACCTGGAATAGGAGTGTGTTTATTGTGTAGGTTGGCTTCTGTGCTGTAACAGTTAAGAAGTCTGCACTCTTTATAGTTAATCCTGAGAAATAAAAAAAAAAGTTGGTGGAGGCCCATTATTTTGTACCATATGTGAAGCCTTGCTATTATATCATTCAGATTGTAATAAGTTTCTCTGAGCAGTGTGAAGGCTAAATTTAGATAACAGAGGAAAAACTTCATCTTCCCAACTGGGTATGGAGAAAGAAATCTTTATTTTGCCAAGTACTTAAAAATAGTCTTGTATTTTTGAGTGCTGGCATAGGATTTCTTTTGGAAGAGTCCTTCATGTAGGCATACTCAATTCCAGGTGTTCCCACAGCTTGTTCCTATGGTGTGGAAGGCAGAAATGAAACTACCATATACCTACAGAATCTCTACTCTGTTATGTCCAGCAGACAACGGACACTTGAGTAACACAGCTGGAGCATGGGGTTAGAGCACAGGGTGGAAAACTCAAATGCCCTTGGGGTCCTGGCAGGTTTGGTGAAAGGGTAAAAAAAGGTAAGGTCAAGTGTAAGAAACTGATTAGAGGAGTGGAAAGGGAACTAAAGAGGGAATACCAGGGGGTAAACGAATTTGAATTCAATTTGTAAAAAACCACTATGGAGCTTCCCATTTAATGTGGCTGGCCAGCCAACTTGCTTGTTTGCCTTCCTTTTCCACACTCTTTTATTTATTTATTTAAATTTTTTAACGTTTATTCATTTTTGAGACAGAGATTTTGAGAGAGAGACAGAGTATGAATGGCGGAGGGTCAGAGAGAGAGGGAGACACAGAATCTGAAACAGGCTCCAGGCTCTGAGCTGTCAGCACAGAGCCTGACGTGGGGCTTGAACTCACAGATTGCGAGATCATGACCTGAGCCAAAGTCAGACACTTAACCGACTGAGCCACCCAGGCGCCCCTCCGCACTCTTTTAAAAAAATGACAGTAAAGAAATAAAAAAGGTAAGCAGCCACAAAAAAATCTTGAGAGGAGATACTAGCATTGAACAATTTTGAGACAAAGCTGGGAAGACAATGGAAAGTGGAAGAAAGGGACTGACTTCTTTAGCTGGAAGAAGTTATAAGCTTTGGAAGACAAGGGTTAGGAATATGAACACTGAGTGGTTGAAACCACCAGTGTTCTCGTGCCCCACAGCCAGGAGACTCTGTGTGCCCTCACCCTTGAGAGAGACTGCAGGTGTAGTCCCCTGTGAAACTTAACTGGAGAGGCCCAGATGAGAACACGGGCATAGCTCAGAATGGGAGTGAGGGTGAGCACTAGATGAAAAATGAACTCTGGAATCAAAGCCCCCTCCTTCTCCATTCCAATTCAGGACACTTGCAGGCAGGCATATTTCTGGCACCCAAGCCTGAGAATGAAGGGTTCTTTGGACAAGCTGAACAGGCCTCAGAAACCCTCTACCTCCTGATACGTGGGTGTCTCCCCATGTAAAAGGCAGATCACAGTCTGATATCCCTATGGTGAGACTTACCAGTCAGTAAACCAGCACCTTTGCATTCTCCCTCTCTCTCAACTGCTCCTTTCAAAATAGCTTTATAATGCCTCACTCTTAATGGGGGAGATCCAAGGATCCCTACACATTAGGAAAAAACCTCTAAGTGAAAAAATCACAGGAAAAGGCAAAGAAGACACAGACAAAAGGAGAAGAAAACAAACAAAAATGAGTATCCTCAAAGATGACAGATTTGTTACTGATCAAACAACAGGATGCTATGAAAAATAGAATTCTCAGGATAAGTTCTTTAAAATTAAAAATTGAAACTTAAAAAAAAGTGCAATGGTGGAAGGATAGGAAGATAAATCTTATAGGATGAAAAGACAGAAAATAAGAGTGAAAAGAGGATCACAGAAGTCTTAGAGTAAGAAAAAACAAAATGGTGGTAAGGAAATTAAAACAGTTTACGTATGTATATTAAACACCCACAAAGTATCTAGAAAAAAAAATCTGAAATCCAGTGAGAAAAATTTCACATCATGAAACAGCAAAATACTAGAAATAAAGAATTCTTTAAAGCTTGCAAAGGTGGGGGAGGTAGAACAAGTTCCTTATAAAAGAAAGGGAATCAGAGTGACATCAAATTTGTCAGCAATACTGGGAGCTAGGAAATGGTAGCATATCACCTTTGAAACCAAGTGAAAATTTTTCTAGCCTAGAATTCTATACCTAGCCAAACTACCTATCATGTTTGAGGGTAGCATAAAGACATTGTCAGATATGTAAAGACTCAACAAATTTACCCCTAATGCACTTTTTGTAGGAAGTTATATAATGTATTTCAACAAAATGAGCTAAAGAGAGAAAGAGGAAGACATGGGGTCCAGGAATGGGATCCAAGACAGGAGACTGATGACGGCAGTTGTACACTAGGTCTAGAAAGCAACCAGAGTGTACTGGAGGAAAGGAGAAGGAAGATTTTAGGTTTTAAAAATAAACCTGATAAACCATATCAGATTGTCCGATATATAGGAGCATGGAGAAAAAGTACCTTCAGCTCTTAGAGCCTTTGGAATAAAATTAGCAGGAGAGAATAAGAAATTAAGCAAATGAAAAAAATTGAGGCTCTAATTAACTAGTTAAAAAATACAGTTGTACTAGATAGCTAAAGAAATCACAGAATACCATTTGGCTCAAAAGTAAACAATATTGGGGTGCCTGGGTGGCTTGGTCAGTTAAGCTTCATACTTCAGCTCAGGTCATGATTTCATGGTTAGTGATTTAGAGCTCCGTGTCCGGCTCTGTGCTGTCAGCTCAGAGCCTGGAGCCTGCTTCGGATTCTGTGTCTCCCTCTCTCTCTGCCCCTCCCCCGCTCGTGCTCTCTCTCTCTCAAAAATAAACATAAAAAAAATTAAAAAACAAGTGGACAATACTGAATAGTTATAATAATGCTAATACCAACTGAACCAATACTGATTGAACAAAAATTATAATGAAACTATATTGGAAGGATGGACGCAAGAAGGGTAGGGAAAGAGAACTAAACCCTCATTTATGTGACATTAGGTTTATAGGTAATGTCTATTGTTCAACCTAAAAGGGCAGTATAAGCATATCATTGAGAAATTAGTTAAGTTCCAGAAGAAAAAACTAAGTTTCCTTGTTGAAACCTTGGTGCTGGGAATGTGTGGGTGACTACAGAACAGGCATGCAAACCACTATTTCTTGAATTCAGTCTTTTAGTACTATGTGATGTTTAAATTAAAGTATTACTCTAAATATTTTGACTTAAAAGCAAACAAGTCTCTAAACTAGCCAAACCAAATACGGCAACAGTCCAGAAGGTTTAAATCCCTGAAGTGGAAAAATCCAACCAATCTGGGTATCAGATGCCTGGGTTTCTCTTTGGTTTTGCTAGTTTACAGGTCAGTGTATCCTTGATCAGGTTACTTAACTCCTGAACCTGCATTTCCTCATCTGCAAAAGGAGATTATAGTCTCTCCAATGTCTACGGGTGCTTTGTGAGTTACAAAATAAATGTATGGTGTTAACCAGGATCTGGTATCCCACAGTTAAAGACAATGTTTAACTTAGCCCTGCTAAACTCAAGCTGCTTCTAGGCAAAGGATTTTGAAAATCTGCGGTGCACAGGACAGGGCCACTGAGGGCAAGAAGAGGCCAGGACTGTACCTGCTAACAATACAGGGCCTGTACCCTGCAACCACTGCCTTACTAAGGTGAAATTCAGCTCAAGGGTCACGATGAAAACAGCTGGCCAGCCTCCAATAATGCAATGCATTTTTGTGTCAAAGCTCCCAGGTTAATTACAAAGGATTTGACTCCTTTGAAGACTTTTCTTTACATGATCATCTTAGTACAGGTAACAGAAGTGCCTGAAAGAAAAACGTGTCATTTATTGAATAACCCAGGGAACAGCAAACTTACGTTTGCCTTCTGGAGCTCATTACAGAGTGACAATCACAGAAAAGCACCGAAAGGCCATAAATGCACCTCCCCCTCCCACCTGATGTTTCCATCTCCTCTACAACCTGCCCTTCTCCCACAGCCATGGGCACTCTCCTCGAACCCGCCGGAGCTGGCCTTGCACGGGGCCTCTTGAAGTCAGGCCACGCTGACCAGCAGGAACGGGAGACCCCGGTCCTCATTCTTTCTGCTCAGCTGGAACCGGCCTCTTCGTAGCCCCCACCCTTCATGCTGCTCAAAATCCTCAGGACTAAAGAGAACAAGTCTCCACGCTCTTCCACCTGACAGCCACCTTCGGAATCTTCAGGGACAGTCCGTCACCCCATTCTCCGGCCCTCCCCTCCGGGCCGCACGAACGGTACAGGACGGCTGGTTCTCGTCCCTCCTTCGCAGTAGATGAAGAGAATGCGGATTTGACCCGGTCCACCGGGGGCCCTCTGAACCGACACCGTGAAAGGGCACGACCGCAGCGCTCACTGCACTTGGCCGCGCGTTCAGTCCCCAATTCGCGCCCGAGCGCTTACTAAGTGCCGCCGGATCCGCCGCACCCGCCCCGCCGAGCCCCGGCCGCACGCCGACCTCGCGCGGGGGACTAGAGCCCGCGCTTCCCCTGCCGGTCCCGGCCGCTCGGCGCGCGGGGGGAACGGCCCTTCCCTCCCCGCGGAGGCGCCACTGGAAGTCGGGTGGCCGCGCCGCGCGGGGCCGGAACTGGCGGTCGGCTTGGCCGGGGTCCCGCTGCCCGCGCCCGGGTCCCCCGGGGACCCAGCCTCACGCGCCCCCGCGCCACCCCGACCGCACGCCTCGCGGAGGAGCCCGGGCGGCGCGGACTCACAAGGACTCCAGGTGCTTGAGCTGCTGCAGCTGCTGCGCGTCGTGCCGCCGCCGCTTCTGCTCTCGGCGCCGCTGCAGCTCCTGCTCGGCCGACTCCCGCGGCCGCCGCGCGCCTCCGGCTCGCGCGTCGTCACGCCCGGGCCGGGAAGACATCGCTGCCCGCGCGGCTGAGGCGACCCGCGGCACGCCTGAGGCGCCTGAGGCGGCCGAGGCAGCGAAGACGGCACTTCCTCCGCGCCGCGCCGCGCCGCGCCCGGGCCGGCCCCGCAGCGCCCCCTCCCGCCGTCCGCCCGGGCAGCGCCCTCCGTCTCCGCCGAGGCCTCCCGGTCCCCGCCTCCCGCCAGGCCCGCCGGCCACCTTCACCGGCCCCGGCCCCAAGTCGGCGCTCGGAGCTCCGTGAGCCCGCTGCCTGGCCCGCCGGTGCCGGAGTTCGGCGCGCGACCCCTGGCGGTGGCGGCCAGGCGGGCGGAGGAGGCCTGCGGGGCAGCCGGCAAGCCCCGCCCCCTGGACCCTGGGAGCGGGTGCGAAGTGATTTTGTAGTCCCGGGTGGGATTAGACAATGAGCGCTGCTCCCACGTGGTGCTGGGATTCAAACAGCTTTGAAGAAAGCAAGACTTTCCATAGAAATTCTCTAATTTTCCAGAGCATGGTGAAAACATAGCGTACGGTTTATTTAGATAACTTTTGGGTGCTGGACAAAAAAGCTGTATATACTGAGCGCTTTTTATGTTGTGGTTATTGACTTAAGCCCTTAAGAGTTGATTTAATTTTTAAAAGCTTACTCAGTGCTGTTAATTACCCTTATGTATTACCCTTACCTTACTGTGTAGATAAGGAAGTTTAGGGGCGCCTGGGTGGCTCAGTCCTTTACACATCCTACTGTTGATTTCCACTCAGGTCATGGGCTCCTGGTCCCTGAGACCCCCCCCCCCCCCAGCCCTCCCCCAGCCCTCCCCCAGCCCACTAGGCTTTGTGCTGACAGCAGGGAGCTACCTTAGGATTCTCTCTCTCTTTCTCCGCCCTTCCTCCACTCATTCTCTCTCTCAAAAATAAATAAACAAATTTTAAAAAGGCCCAGAGTTAAATAACAGGTCCAAGGATGCAGAAGTAATTCCTGGAACCAGGATGCAAAGTGTTAAGTGCTTAACTAGATTGCATTTTGAAAATGTGTCTGATATGTGAAGTTATGGTAATTGTTTTAGCTTTAATGGAAAAAACCACAGAGGAAGTAAAAACAGCATAGGGAGTATTTCCCTCAAACGTGGTGCTCAATATAATTAATACTTAAAAAATATGAGGAGCCCCTTTGGATTTATTAGACAAAGTCAAAATGAATGAACGTATAAAGGCTATGAACAGAAACAGAATATTAACACTGGTATGTCTTAGAACTTGGAAATTAGATTCTCCTCTGAGAGGAAAGAACTGGTGCATTAACCAATCTAGTGGTTGATGCAAGTTGCCTGAACCAGTAAGTGCCCTGAAATACCTTGGGTGTGAGGTGTTAGAATCTGGTTTTCTGGATTTGATGAACTACTTGATTGCCTTGAAACTACTTTTTGTTTAAATCAGCTAGAGTGGATTCTATTGTCTATGACTAAAAATTGTCAGAAACAATGTTTGCGAAGTTAGTTTTTATTTTTTTAATGTTTACTTTAAAATTTTTTTTAATGTTTATTTTTGACAGAGAGAGACAGAGAGAGACAGAGAGAGAGAGAGAGAGAGAGAGAGAGAAAGAATGAATGGGGGAGGGGCAGAAAGGGAGGGAAATACAGAAACCAAAGCAGGCTCCGGGCTCTGAGCTGTCAGCACAGAGCCCGACACAGGGCTTGAACTCACAGACCACGAGATCATGACCTGAGCCAAAGTCACACGCTTAACTGACTGAGCCACTCAGCCACCCCTACTGTTTACTTTTTGAGAGAGAATGTGAGCAGATGGGAGCGGGAAGTGGGGAGAGAGACAGAGGACCCAAAGCAGGCTCTGCGCCGAGAGTGGAGAGCCTGATGCAGGGCTTGAACTCACAAACGGTGAGATCATGACCTGAGCCGAAGTCAGATGCTTAACTGACTGAGCCACGCAGGCACCCCACAAAGTTAGTTTTTTTTTTTAATTTTTTTTAACATTTATTTATTTTTGAGACAGAGAGAGACAGAGCATGAACGGGGGAGGGTCAGAGAGAGAGACACACAGAATCTGAAACAGGCTCCAGGCTCTGAGCTGTCAGCACAGAGCCCGACGCGGGGCTTGAACTCACTGACTGCGAGATCATGACCTGAGCCGAAGTCAGCCGCTTAACCGACTGAGCCACCCAGGTGCCCCACAAAGTTAGTTTTTAAAATGAACATGGATAGGGGTACCTGGGTGGCTCAGTTGGTTAAGTGAATGACTTGATCTTATGGTCTTGAGTTCAAGTTCCTCCCACCCTGCTGCCCCCCCCCCCCCTTTGCACTCTATGCTGGGTGTGATGCCTATTAAAAAAAAACCAACCTGCATGTCCTGATAATAAAGAAATATAATGGTAGTATAATTCATTATTTAGAAACATAAAGTTTCCTTCTTACATTTTACAGCAACTTCTTATAGTTCTCCCACATGAAAGGTGAGGGTACTCAGTAACTCAGTCATTTGAAAAGTGGAGTCCCTGGTCCCGGCTTGTGTGGAAAGCCCCTGCTACTAGTGTGATTCCGCATGTTTGAGCACATCTAGTCAATGTTTGTGGTGAGCCTCCAGGATCCTGACAATATCAGGGCCCATGGAACCTCCTGAGCAAGAACCCACCCATAGGTCATAGGCATCAGGCACCCAAGTTTGGCCAGCAGCAAAGTCACCTCAGGAGGGAAGGAATAATTCCAGTCATTTGGTTGGTGCGAGCCACTCAGATTCATCTCTGGTATGCACCATGGAGTTGTCTGAACTCTGGAGAGTGCCAGAAGCTGTGAAGTTACAAAGGTGGAGGAAAGAGCTAATAAGAATTTCAAAAAACATTCATTTATTCATTTATCAAACAGTAAATTAGACCTGCCATGTAAATAATGTTCTGAGTGTAGGGGAGAAAGCAGTCTTTGCCTTTGTGAAGCTTATATAAGAAAAATGTTGAATTGACAATTACCCACATATTAAAATTTCAATTATGATCTGTTCTATGGAGATATATGGGGGTATCTGTTCTGGTGGTGGTACAGGAAGTCTTCCCAGGGGAAGGGGCATATCAACAGAGGCTTAAAGGATTTGTAGGAAGTGGTGGAGCAAAGAAAGGAAAGCATCCCAAGAGGCAGAAGAACAGCCTGTGGAAAAGAGGCTTCATGTACAGAAGAAACTGAGAGAGAAGGCCAGTGTGGGGCTGGAGCCTGGGGAGCAAGAAGAGCCATGAAATGAGACTGGAGAGGTAGACAGGATGAGATTGTCAAGGTCTTTTAGACCTTGGGAAGGACCTGGATCTCAAAGTAAGTATGGTAGGAAGGTAATGAAGAAAATAAAATTCGAAGAAGTGATTATCATATTTGAATTTTAGACATTCCTCTAGCTACCGTCTGGTACCACACTGCGTGATGCTACACATATTCTGCAGGTGTTGATGTGCCAAATCTGCCTTTATGACATTCATTCATTCCAGAAACATTTATTTGGACTGCTAAATCCTATATTCATGTTGTTCAAACTTTGGGTCAAGAGTCATTAGAGGATTGTGAAATCAATTTAGGGAGTTGCCAGCGATATTGTAAACTATGAAATAAAACAGAAAAGAATAGAAAGAAATATCAGAGTGCATCACACATAAATAAGTTAGGTATTATCTTTCAAAATTAATTTTGCTCTATGAGTGAAAGCAAAAAGTTGAGCAATTAGCTCAATAAATAATTGGTCTTGGTGATGGGTATAGTTCTTCATGTCTCTAACATGTATGAGGTTTAAAAAATAATATCTGGGCACACCTGGGTGGCTCAGTTGGTTAAGCGTCCGACTTCAGCTCAGGTCATGATCTCACAGCTTGTGAGTTCAAGCCCCGGGTCGGGCTCTGTGCTGACAGCTCAGAGCCTGGAGCCTGCTTTATGTTCTATGTCTCCCTGTCTCTCTGCCCCTCCCCCACTCACCTCTCTCTCTCTCTCTCTCTCTCTCTCTCTCTCTCTCTCTCTCAAAAATAAATAAACAGTAAAAAAATTTAAAAAATAATGTCTGTTGGGTGGGCAGTTCTGCTTTGGGTTGGCTTGATGGATCCCAGCTCTGCGGGGCTTGGTTGGTCTAAGGTGACATCACTTATGTGTCCAGTGGGGCAGTGGAGATGACCTGACAACATGTTTCTCATCATTCAGCAGGCTTCTACAGGTCATTCACAAAGAGGTGGTGGCAGTATTTCCAAGAGAAGCATGAGAGGGAGAAGCACTTTTTGTGGCTTTGCTTGCATGTTTACTAATGTCTCATTGACCAAAGCAAGTCACGTTCAGATTTAAGGGTAGACCTGCAAATTCATATTGTAAAGAAATGAGCAAAAATGCAAAAAAACCCCTACAGCTATTTTTGTAAACTATCACACTCATTAAGAAGAATTATGGCACCAGCTGCTGAAAATAAACTTTTCATGCTACAAATGATAAATTACCTTAGCTTTCCCAGCAAATAGTATTCTTTCTACTATCCCATGTTGTCACTGAAATAGGTTGAATTTGGATATCACAAGCTTTCAGAAGCTTCTCCTGTCACAGGGAATATGTATTAAAAAAAAATTAAGCAGTTACATGGGGGCACCTGGATGGCTCAGTCGGTTAAGTGTCTGACTCTTGAGCCTACTCCCATGGTTTGCAGGATTGAGCCCTGAGTTGGGTTCTGTGCTGATAGCATGGAGTCTGATTGGGATTCTCTCTCCCTTTCTTTCTGCCCCTCCCCCACCCGTGCTTGCTCTCTCTCTCTCTCTTTCTCTCAAAATAAATAAACATTAAAAAATCAGGCAGTTACATATCCTAGCAGGTTGAAATATAAATTACTAATTCAAGATAATTTTCATTTAATTATTTTACATTATTTCATTCTATTATTTAATGTTTTTATTTATTTTTTTTTGAGAGAGAGAGAGGGAGAGAGAGACAGAGTGTGAGCGGGGAAAGGGGCAGAGAGAGAGAGGGAGACACAGAATCCGAAGCAGGCTCCAGGCTCTGAGCTGTCAGCACAGAGCCTGACATGGGGCTCGAACCCACAAGCTGTGAGATCATGACCTGAGCTGAAGTCAGACACTTAACTCTCTGAGCCACCCAGGTGCCCCTTATTCTATTATTTAAAAAAAAACTTTTATTCTGGGGCACCTGGGCGGCTCAGTTGATCACGTGTTCAACTCTTGGTTTCTGTTCAGGTCACGATCTCACAATTTCTGGGGTTTGAGCCCCGCATCAGGCTCTGTGCTGGCAGCCTGGAGCTTCCTTGGGATGCTCTCTCTTTCCTTCCCTCTCTCTGCCTCTGTCAAATAAATAAACTTAAAACAAAAAAAGAAAACTTTTATTCTAATTATAAAGTTAATGCATGCCATTGAATGAGTAATGGAAAACAATGAACATACAAAGGAAAAATCAAATCACTCCTAAGCCCATTGTGTGGCCACAGTAAAGGTTTTTGTGAAAATTCCAACATTTTTCTTATGTTTTTCTTTTCAAAAATAATATCAAATTGCATACATCTTTTACACTTTTTCTCACATTATGAACACTCAAGCCAAACGTTCAATAATTTGAATTTTAATAGTGGAATAGAATTTCATCATAATTTGCCTAAGCTCCTATTATTGTCAATCCAAGTAATTTCCATTTTTATTAAAAAAATTTTTTTTGAAGTAAGCTCCACGCCCAACATGGGGCTTGAACTCACTCATGATCAAGAATCAGACGCTCTACCAACTGAGACAGTCAGGTGCCCCCCCCCCCCCGTTTCTTTTTTTTTATAACAAATGTTGTGATGGTTTAATAATATCAAAATATTAAAAATTAATGATCTTCATGATTTTCATGAAATTCTTTTAAGAACTGTAATAACTTAGAATTATATTTTCTAGTCAGAATGTGAAAAACAAGTATGGTGAAAAACAGGAAAAAATCCAGTGGAAAAAACAATAAGTTTCAAGGTTGGTGACTTTTAGGGTATTACACCTATAGTGATTTTGAAAGCACAGATACAAGTTTGAGAAATTGGCATAATTCTTATGTTCAATTGTAAAGTTGAACATATATATACCTATATTCCAGGGAATAGGCTACAGAGAATAGCTCGTGTGATCAGGGAATAGGTACAAATAACCTCATAGTAGCACTGTTTCTACTAGGAAAAAAATAAACACCTGAAAATTGTTTAAAGGCTCCACCACTTTGACGATTTTGATCTTTAGCCCCGTCTTCCTCTTCACGGCGAATTTATGCACTGGGCCAGCACCACCTCAGCCATCAGGGCTCACACAATGGCGCTCATTTCTGCGGCCACCTTGGCCACCAATGCTAAATTCAAGGTTTGGGCCTCTGCGCCTCAGGGCGGGAAAAGTACCGGATCCCAGAGGCTCGGAAGCGCGTGCCCGCGTAGAAGCCCTGACACTCCGCCCCTTCTGCCGGAGCTTCGCCCCCTAGGAAAGCCCCACCCCCGAGTGCTGACACGCGGGACGGGAAGGCGTGGAGGGGGTGTGGCCTGCGTCCGCAGCAGAGTCGAAGGCGGGTCTTCCTCAGAGCCTAAGTCTGAGGAACAGTCAAAAGACGCAAAAAGGGATGGTATTAATTATCCCTCTGCTAATGAGGACCAGGGAGTGGTTCACTCCAGCCCCGTCCGGTAGAAATCTGATTCCAACCACTACCCACGCAGAACAAGTCTTTGGCCTTCCACCTCCTCAGCCACTCTGGACTACAGCCCCCAGAAGGCATCGGAGCTGAACCATCCGACTTGCGCAGCGGCGTTCGTTGTAAAGTGCTATGACAACAGGGCGAAGATGGCTTGGAGTTAGGCAGGAGTGGGGAGGTGTCCCTTCCGCCGTGGTGTCCTTTATCTTCTACATCCCGCTGACTGCCTCCCTCACCATTTCCTCCTCTTTGTGAGAAGCGGGACTTGCCGTTGTTCTGGCCTGCCTGGACTCTTCCAAGAGATTGATGCCGTTTTCCCCGCTTGTCTCTGGGCTTGACACAGAAAGGATGCAGGTTTACTCCTCGTGGGTGTCACTCCAACTCTGTGGAGGTGGTGGTGCTGCCTGGTGAGGCTTTCTCTCTGCCTGGGACGTGGAACAGGTTGGAGCGGGGAAACGACAGGGAATAGTGAAGCGAGGGGTTGCTTTTCTCTGCACCCTCCATTGGTCTCGTCGTTCCAGCCCTGGGACCCTGGCGGGCATTCTTAAAGGGAGATCTGCAGAGAGTTGCCGGAAAGGTGGAGCAGGACCCACCTGATTCGGCATCAGGTAAGAGTGTGTCTGGAATTAAACACCGGGAGAGTGAATGCCCTTTCTGTGTTTCGTTTTGGGGGCAAGATTGATCCCTGATGCCATGTAATGGCTTGAGGGGATATTGGATGATAGGTTTCTTCAGAAGGATGTTTGCGTTAAAAATAAGACAAAGCGCAAGTACGACACAACGTGTGTGAGATTTATGGACATTTAAGAGAAAGGGTGATAAGAAATTTTAAAGATTCCAGTCAGGAATGTCACGTGGTGCGCAAGCAGCCTCCTCCCCTGGCACTTCAACAGGTCTTGGGAGCAAATGGTCAAAGCAGTTCTCAGCCTATGACTGAAGTAGGATACATGCACTAATACCCTTTAATTCTTCTTGCAATAGGATTATTGCTTCTCCTTCTCTGTGTATTGCAGACCACAGCAGTTTAGATGACCTGAGCTGATTTTTTATCAGCATCTCCTTTCTCCAATCCAGTCCTGCAACTGACTTGAATTTCCTGGAGAGATTCATAGTTTTTCCTTTTTTCTTTTTTCCATCTCACTTATACTTTGAACATGAAACCATATCACACGCACACACACAACTTGAAGATGCTAGGGGAAAACTATGGGGCTTCACTAAAATCTGCCAGCATTTAGAGTGGGATAGATTTTCTAACTTGTTAGAAATACGTAAATAGAATAATTGCTGAGATTTGTGTGTGTGTGTGTGTGTGTGTGTGTGTGTGAATAGACCTAACCCTTATTTAAAAGAATTAAAAAAAGCTTTTCATTTTGCAAATAATTTAGAAGTTATTTATTAGAGTTTAAGGAATTTTCCATTTTGTGTAGCTGTGTGCTCTTAAGTTGCAACTACACACTTATGTTTGTGGTACAATTTCTTGATGGAAACATTCACTGAGGGGGAACAATCCAATATCAATAGTATATAGTATTTATTGATTTTTAATGTTTATTTTTGAGAGAGAGAGAGAGAGAGAGAGAGACAGAGCGTGAGCAGGGGAGGGGCAAAGAGAGGAGACACAGAATATGAAGCAGGCTCCAGGCTCTGAGCTGTCAGCACAGAGCCCGACGCGGGGCCCAAACCCACAAACTGTGAGATCATGACCTGAGCCGAAGTTGGACTTTTAACCGACTGAGCCACCCAGGAGCCCCTATATAGTATTTTTTAATCTTTTAAACCTTTTGATGTGTGTATCAAATTTCATCCCTCAGAATAAAGACTTTCAAATATTTTTCAAAAATTATTGAAACACGTGGAGTTATTATAAAACATCTCTGCCAACTAACATTTCAGTGAAAGGTTACTGTCAGTTTTTTGAATATCCCATTTAAATATCCAGTCCAGAGGTCAGACTGGCATTCGTAACTTTGTCTTGCTCAGGATACATTCCACCACCACCACCACCACCACCACCACTTCTATTACTACTACTAGGTTACTAGTGACATTTATCTGACATTTATTGAGTACATCCTATGGGTTGGGTATTGGGTAAGCAATTACATGTGTTAGGTCATTTTATCTTTCCGTTCCGCAGAACAGTTGGGAGACTAGAAGGTGAGGGACTTGTCCAAGGTCACTCTGCTAAAGTGTGAAATGAAAAAGGGAACCTAAATCTGTCTATCTCCCTTTCCTGTGTTTTGTCTTCTCTGTCTTTTATTGAAAATTCCAACACTGATCTCTTATATTATCTTCAAAAGCAGCATTCTTCTAATTCTACATACACTTGTCATCTTTCTTGCACTGAATGCCCTGATTCCTACTTTCCAAAATTTGAGGCAGCACTAGCATGACCTGGAGAAAGCAAAACTCCAAATACGAACAACAATAGTGTTAGTGTGCCTTCTAATTCCAGGATCTGTCTTCTTTCCACAGGATTCTTGGGGTTATTGTTTCAGTGATTGTTCTAGTCATCCTTCCTTATTGTAGGACTAGGCCAATCGGGTGTGAAAACATCCATATCTTAAAGAAAAACTAAATCTGAGTAAATTTGGTGTGGAAGATAACATATATATATAAGCAAGTATTAAAAATTAAAAAAAGTGTCAAGTGATAAATATGGAAAAGCATTTCTGGAGTTGAGGGGATAGAGAGATTATTTTCTACTTATTATTCTAATAAGGCATAAGAAATCAATCTTTTGTGGCTCTTTATAGGTATGGACCTTTTAAAACCTTCGAATTATTGTTTTCTAGTCATCCTTTAAAAATTTAATAACGTGTGTAAAATACTTTCCTGCAGTTTGAACTTGAATGATTAGAGTTAATATTAACAGTGTAGCTTTTTGGTCTTTGTGGAATAGTTACACTTGTTTAGGGTTCTGGAGTAGACAGAATGGTTTTGGATGCTACTTGTTACTACTTACTAGTTGTGACCACTTGGGCAGGTTTCTTAATCTCTCCATACCTGAGTAACAGTACCTACCTTCTGTTTTGAAGATTAAAATAGAATACTTGCAAAGCACTTAGAACACTGCCTGGGACTTAGTAAATGATTAGTAAATGTTACCTATTTGGGAGAAGAGATAATAACCACTGAAAATCTTATCTTTGGTTTTTGTTTTTCATTTACTTAAAAACAAAACCACTGAGGAGCTGGAAATCAACATTGAATGAAGAGTGGATAAAATGCAAATTCTTATTTCCTATTTTTATTCAAGACAGTTAACTAAACCAAATAAGAAAATCAACTTATATATATTTAATTTTTGGTCATTCAGCATACTTTTTGTTTTTGTAGTAGAAAAACCAGGTTTCACAGCTGAAAAATGTCCCATGTTTCTTAGTTTCCTTCTTCCTAACCTGCCGGTAACTGACCTTCCCTGCCTACTACTTGCCTTAATATCTTAAAGTCAAGGCCTGTATCTCTTTGAATTTGGAAAATGAATCAGAATTTTATTTATTTATTTATTTGTTTAGTAGGCTGCATCAGGCAGGTGCCCCTAGAATTTCATTTATGTCTTAATTTCTGGTTAAATTTTTTTTTTTTTAAGTTTATTTATTTTGAGAGAGTGCGAGTGTGAGCAGGGTATGGAGAGATAGAGAATTCCAGGCAGGCTCTGCACTGACAGTGCAAAACTTGAGCTCAAACCCATGAACTGTGAGATCATGACCTGAACCCAAGTCAGGAGTTGGATGCTTAACCAAGTGAGACCCAGGCACCCTTCTAGTTAATTTTTCTTTCTCTTAATGGGGTGGGATGTCCTTCTAGGAGAAAGGGTAGGGTTTATTTTGCTAACCTTCTGAATTTAACTTGCTATCATTTTGTTCTGCTGGAGTGGTAAATGGGGCCAGAATATGGGAATATCCTACTTTAAAAAAAGTGAAAGTTTATTATTTTTTATTATGGGATATTTTACACATAAGCAAAAGCATAAAGAATGGTAAAACCACTCCTCATATGTCTATCACCATTTATTCTTTTAAAAAAAATAATAGCTTTATTGGAATATAATTTATAGGGCCGGGTGGAGAAAGGGGCGGCAGGCAGGAGCCCAAAGGGGACCGTGAGAGGAGAGCCCCTTTCTGCCCGGGTAATTTACCAGGTTAAATATGGTTGATGATGGTTCAGAACAAATACAGCTTTTATTTGAGGTATGCCATTTTGAAGACTGAGACCATGGAGTTTTATCCTTGAGGATAAAGGAAATATTTGCAAAAGTCTATTTTATATAGCAAAAATGTGAATCCTGAGACTGAATTCTCTAAAGGGCCTATACAACGTAATAGATGTTGGTGGAACCATTTACACCCAGTCAGCTTGAAGAGTCTCAAATGGACCCTACCACTGAGAAAACAAGATGGCAGTCCACTCTGGGGAATTGAGGAAAATGGATTAATACAAGAGTGCTGTGATAATATACAACCAAGACAAGGTTCTTTTAACATGGATTTCATGAAATGAATGAAGACATAGATTTCTTACCCAGCACAAATGGACTCTCTAACGACTTTTTGTATCATTAAAATAAGTATATTTTTGACATTTGGAGAAGAAAGATGGCACATTAACACAGATGACAGTTTGTATGCCTGGAACTTTTGGCAGTTTGATTTGTATGAGTATGACCTTGTGAAATGTTAACTTTAATAAAATTTCTAACACTTAAAAAAAAAGAAATATAATTTATAGAACATACAATGCACCAATATAATTTGTACAACTCAACGTTATTTTTGTATATTTTACTTTGTATATTCACAGATATGTGCAACCGTCACTTGCGCTGTAGCCAATTTTAGAATATTTTCATCACCTCAAAAAGAAAACTTGGCACTCCAGCTGCAACTCTCTTGTCCTTTATTTCCCACTGGAATTAATTTTCTTCCTGTATGGATTTGACTATTCTGGACATTTTGTCTATCTATTTATTTATTTGTTTGTTTGCTTATTTATTTATTTTTAGTTGAAGTAGTATTAACATGCAGTACTTAGTTTCAGGTGTTTTCTATATATTTTACATAAATGGAATCACAAAAAAAAAGGTCTTTAGTGACTGGCTTCTTTCTCTTGCCTAATTTTTCAGGTTGTAGCATATATCAGTACTTCTTTTTTATT
This sequence comes from Acinonyx jubatus, assembly GCF_027475565.1. NCBI lineage: Eukaryota > Metazoa > Chordata > Mammalia > Carnivora > Felidae > Acinonyx > Acinonyx jubatus. Next base: position 44,600,290 of record NC_069383.1, on the reverse strand, counting down.
GCTGAAGAGTATTCTATTTAATGGACATGCCAACTTTGTGTTCATATATTCATTAGTGGATAGACCTTTGGATCATTTCTACCTTTTGGATATTATGAATGATGCTACTATAAACATGCATGTATAAATTTTCATGTGGACACATGCTTTCATTTCTCTTGGACTGGAATTGCTGGATCATATGATTACTCTATGTTTAAGTGTTTGAGGAGCTGCCAGATCACTTTCCAAAGTGGTTGTACCATTATATTCCCAACAGCATTGTATGAGGACTTTGATTTCTCAACATCGTTGCCCAAACTTGTTTCTGTCTGACTTTTTGATTCTAGTCATCATAGTGGGAACAAAGTGGTATTTCACTGTAGTTTTGATACGCATTTCCCTGGTGGCTAATGATACTGAGCATCTTTTCTTGTGTCTGTTGGCCATTTGTATATCTGACTTGGAGAAATATATATTCATATCCTTTGCCCATTTTTAAATTGGGTTTCTGTCTTTTTATTATTGAGTCATAAAGAGTTCTTTGTATGTTACAGATAGGTATCTTTTATCAGAGATATGATTTGTATTTTCTCTTGTTCTATGGGTCATCTTTTCAGTTTCCTATTTGTGTTCTTTGAAGTAAAAAGTTTCAACTCTTGGTGAAATCCCTTTATTTTTTCTTTTGTTACTTATGCTTTTGGTGTCAAACTTAAGAATCTGTCACAATATCTGATATCATGAAGATTTACTTTTAAGTTTTCTTCTAAGAAGTCTTCTAGGAGTTTCTAAGAATTTTATAGCTTTAGCTGTGTATTAACATACATAAAGGTCTTTGATCCATTTTGAATAAAATTTTTTATATGGTTTTAGGTAAGAGTCCAACTTCATTCTTTCACATGTGGCTATCCAATAATAATCATTTGTTGCAATTTCTCATTGAATGGTCTTAGCATCCTTGTTGAAAATCAATTTACCATAGATGTGTAAGTTTATTTCGGACTCTCCATTCTTTTCCATTTATCTATATGTCTATCCTTACGCCAGTACTTACTGTCCTAATTACTATTGCTTTATAGTTAGGTTTTGAAATGGGGAAATCCTTCAACTTTGTTCTTCTTTTTGAAGATTGTTTTGGCTATTCTGAATTGCTGGCAACTCTATATGAATTTCAGAATAAGCTTGTCAGTTTGTACGAAGAAGTCCTATGGGGATCTGATAAGGATTGCAATGAATCTGTAGATCAGTTTGGGAAGTATTGCCATCTTAATAATGTTATGTTTTCAGATCCATGAACACGGGATATTTTCCTGTTTATTTAGATCTCCTTTAGTTCTTTCAACTATATTTTATAATTTCCAAGGTATATGTTTTACACTTCCTTTGTTAAATTTATTCCTAGGTATTTTATTCTTTTGGATGCTATCGTAAATGCAGTTGATTTTTGTATATTAATATTATTGTGTCTTTCAACTTTACTTAACTTGTTTATTAGCTCTCATAGTTTTTTACTGAATTTCTTAGGATTTTCTATCTACCAGATCATGTCATCTGTGAGTAAAGATAGCTTTACTACTTCCTTTCCAATCTTGGAGCCTTTTAGTTCTTTTTCTTACCTAATTGCCTGACCTAAAACCTCTGGTACAATGTTGTTGTTTTTTGTTTTTGTTAATAGTGCCTTTTGTTTATTTCTCTTACAAGTTTAGTAGTAGCTGGATTTGAAGGGAGATGGGGACAATAAGATGAATTGATGAAAGCTCATCAATAAGGTTCGGGGCTGAAGGGGACACCAGAACAGGTTTCTGTTACTCTTTTTTTAAAAAAATGTTTATTTATTTATTTATATTTTATTTTTGAGAGAGCGAGCGAGCAAGCAAGCATGAGCAATGAAGGGGGAGAGAGAGAGGGTGACATAGGATCTGATGCAGGCTCTAGGTTCTGAGCTGTCGGCACAGAGCCTGACATGGGGCTTGAACTCATGGATCATGACCTGAGCCGAAGTCGGATGCTTAATGGCTGAGCCACCCAGGCACCTCTGTTACTCTTTATTTTAGTAATAGTTGTGTGAAGGGGCTCAAGTTGCTGCCAGAGGCAGCAGCGGCCTCTTTAGTGGCTTTTCTCTCTGCCAGCATCTGCTGCTTCTGTTTTGCCAGGTACTTCCTGGTAGAATAATGGGCCCTAAATCGTGATTGTGGTCCTGGTAGGCCTTGGCCACCTGGGTGAACCACTCCAGCTCCTTGACACAGTTCTGCCTGTAGTTCTTGCTTTCCCTCTGTTGACAGGCCTTCAGCCTTTCCTGGATAATGTTGACAATTTCTTGGTCAACTTTAGTGTCTCTTCTCCATTGCATTTCTGCTTCAAACATGCACAAGACATTCTTTTCCTGGCACTCAGTGATGTCTGGCACATGGCTGAACTCCTGGTGGTAGTAGTAATACCTGTTCTTTACATGCTGCTGTCTCTTAGGTCACGGGCTGGTCCACGAGGAGGTCTAAGGCCTTCGTCAAATATGTTATGGGGTTGGGCATTGAGAGCTACGGCGAGGGCAACAGTGTGTGGCATGATGCCTCCGGGTACACGTCCTTGTCCCAACTGTCCAGCATGGCATGGCGGTGGTGTGTGGGGGCCTCTGATCTCTGACACTCGAGCCTCGCCTCTACCTGGGTCCCACACCTAGGTTGGCACAGCGTAGCAGCTCCTCCAGTACAACGTTGAATAAAAGTGGTGAATATGGACATCCTAGTCTTGTGTGTGGTCTTAGGGAGAAAGCATCTAGTTGTTCATCCTTAAGTATGATATACGCCATAGGTTTTGCAGTTTGAGGAAGTTCCCTTTTATTACTAGTGGTTTTTTTAGTGGAAGAGTGGTGGATTTTATTTTGTCAGATGCTTTTTTCTGAGTTGAGACGATAATGTGGTTTTTAATTTTTGTTTTATTGATATGGTGTGCTATTGTAATTCATTTTTGGATGTTAGACTCACCTTGCTTTCTTGGAGTAAATCTCATCTGGTCATGGTGCATAGTTCTTTTATATATTGCTTGATTCATTTGCTAGTGTTTTGCTGAGAATCCATATTCATTAGAGATATTGGTCTGTAGTTTTCTTGTGTTTGCTTACTTTTGGTATTGATGTAACACCAGCCTTATAAGAATGAGTTGGGAAGTATTCCTTCCTCTTTTATTTTTTGGAGTAGTTTGTGAAGAATTGTTATTTGTGTTTGGTAGAATTCACCATCTGGGCCTAGTCTTTTCTTTGTGGGTAGTTTTTTGATTACTAATTCAATCTCTTTACTTGTTGTAGGTCTATTTAGATTTTCTATTTTGTTTTTAGTCAGCAACAGGTAGCTGGAAGCAAGATGAATAATGCTGATGTCCTGCTCCTCCAGGGAAGATAGTTCTCTGACTAGGAGCTGTGGGGAGAAGGGTGCCTTATTCTTGGCTGTACCAGTCTGGAGTGGAGTTTCTATCTTGTGAGCCAGGAGTGAGGAGAGAATGAGTGAATCTCATTTTTTTAAAATACTATAGACTTTTAATTTTCTTACTGAGTTTTAGGAGGTTTTTAATGTTTCTTTATTTTAGGACAATATCCAGAGACTTTAAATGGTTGTTTTAAAAAATAATTTTCACCAATTTTCCTGGGGAGTGGGTCCATGGAGCTTCTCACATGTCATTCTAAAAGTGAAATCTTCTGAAACTTTAAATTGCATAGCATAATGGTTATGGGAGACATACTTATGTTATCAAAAGATTTGGTGGGGCGCCTGGGTGGCTCAGTCTGTTAAGCGGCTGACTTCAGCTCAGGTCACGATCTCGCGGTCTGTGAGTTCGAGCCCCGCATCGGCTCTGGGCTGATGGCTCAGAGCCTGGGGCCTGCTTCCGATTCTGTGTCTCCCTCTCTTTCTCTGCCCCTCCCCTGCTCATGCTCTGTCTCTCTCTGTCTCAAAAATAAATAAAACGTTAAAAAAAAAAATTAAAAAAAAAAAGATTTGGTCAGAGTTCCATTAGGTATCAAGGTACTCTATCTAGTGTTTGTAAAACTGTTAAAGAGTAAGTTAAAAAGTTATTATATACATGCTTATTAGGAAACCAACTGCTATGTGCAAAGATAAATTTTTTGTATGTATGTTTTATTTGAGCCATAGGATTAAACCTTTTGTAGATAAACAGGGATATTCAGCAATCTTAAATTATTCAGGCTTGCTGTGGAACTCATCTTTGAAGCCAAAGTGGAAAGGAGCTCCTTTTTAAAATCTACTGTTCTTCATGGGGCACCTGGGTGGCTCAGTCGGTTAAGCGTTCAACTTCAGTTCGGGTCATGATCTCACAATTCATGACTTTGGGCCCCACGCCGGGCTCTGTGCTGACAGTTCAGAGCCTGGAGCTTGCTTTGGATTCCGTGTCTCCCTCTCTCTCTGCCCCTCCCCTGCTCGCACTCTGTCTCTGTCTCTGTCTCTCAAAAATAAATAAACATTAAAAAAAAAATAAAAAAAAAATCTACTGTCTTTCAGCTTAAGTTGTTTTAAAATCCACCGATTTTTGCAAAAGGAAATTAATGGTATGCCAACTTAGCACAGTTTGTGGTTTCTTAATTTCTTGGGAATGGGCAGCATGCCTTTCTTTGCTTCTGTCTTTAAAATCAGAGAGAGAGAGAGAGAGAGGCATTTGGGAAGCACATACTGGCTACTGACATCAGCTCAAATTGTTGGTTTTCTTGTTGTTTATTAACTTTATAGAGATGTAAGTCCTTACAGTTCAATACATTATTGTCCACAATGGTACGTGATAGTGCCTGGGACATGGAAGAACCAGTATGTAGGATTTTGATGTAATGGAATTTATGCAGTTCTGCTATGTATTACCTTATGTTTGCCCTGGTAGGAAAGTCATTTGGTCCGAAATAATTAAATAGCTCTGGTTCTGTGAGGAAGAGCCATTTGTTGGACCTGTGTTTAAAATCAGCACCCTTCGCTCCTCTTAAGAATTACAACAAAGCAAAACAAAATAACCCCTCTACTGACTCATGCTTTTCAATTTTTTTCCTGATATTAAATTGCAGGCAGTGGCAGCCTGAAAAGACAAGGATCTAGAGACCAGGGAGAGGGCACACAGAAACAAGTTTCTGCCAGTAGCTGTGTGACTTAGAGGAATCCTACAACTAACCTTTCTGGGTCTCTCCTACAGAATGAGAGGACCAGCTGATTACTAAGTACCTTCTAGCTGTTCATGCCCTTTGGCTTGAAAAATAAGTCTTTTTTTCCCAAGCTTTGGAAAGGTAACTTGTAGCACAGTTCCCAGGAAAAAAGGAAGTGGTAAAGTAGAGCCCTAATATAGGAAAACATTTACTTTGGCTATCAGGTATCAGGTCACCTGGTGCTTTTTATACTTTAAGGTGCTTGTGAATCATCTGGGTATTTTGTCTGACATGAGGCTGAGATTTTGCATCACAAGTTCTTGGGTAATACTGATGCTGGTCCAGGGACTACACTTTGGGTAGCAAGGAGCTGAACAGTGTAGAAAAGGAGGGCTTTCAGCAGCTAGTGAAGTAAAGGGTGACTAAGGAGAAACTGAGAACAGGAGAAACAGTTGCCTGTGTTGTTTTGTTAGTAAGAATAGATCTTAAATTCTATGCTAGAAGTCCTTGAAAAATAGTTTGATGTAGAACATTTCCATTTACAGACAACTCTCTATGTTGGAGAGTTAATTTTTCATATCGGAGGGTTTTTTTGTTTTTCATTTTTATTTTAGCAAGCTGAAAAAATTTGTTCATTAACTCAGGATTTTGAGGCCATTTTCACATAATAGCTATTTCAGTCATGTGTGTTTATATTCAAACAGTAGCTATGTCTTTTGTGGTCACTTATCTTAGCACTTTGATTTTTTAAAAATATCATTTAATAGCATTGATGGAAAAAACTCTTCTCTATGACCGTCACTTAGGCATTTAATCTGTTCTATAGAAAACCCATGAGGTTTTCTCTTCTGCGTGCATGAGGTGAAAGTGACCCTTTTGGATGCTGAACATATAGATCTTCCCTTTCTATTTTCTCTCTGTAAGAGTCCTTTGAACTGGCTGATGCTGAATGTGTGCAAAGGATCTCACACTTGTTGGTTAGCCTATTGATTTCTGTTTTTGGCTATGTCTCCAAATGGAGATTGTGCCTCTAAGTCTTTATTCTTTATGATATTATCAGCAGCATTTCGTATAGCTGGCCATTCTCTTTTTCTAGATATACCTTTTTTCATTTCCTTACAGGTGGCTCACTCCTGGCTTTCCTTTGGTCTCATTTGATGCCCCTATTCAGTTTTCTGGCCATCTTGCCTTTTTTTCCCCCTGGCCTCTGACCACAGAGCCCAGGTTTTCTACCTTGAAAGCTTGTGTCTGATTTCCTCTCAGCTCCCCCACACCCTCCTCCCATGCACCTTTTCCCTTTTCTGATTATACTTTGTATTCTTTCGCTGTAATAAATCACAGCCATGATGACAACTATATGATAAATGCTGTGAACCCTCCAAGTAAGTCTTTGAGTGGTACTGAATTTGGGTAACACTCTTCTCTGGGCTGCAAGAGAATGATGTATCTTTATACTGGTAGTCTAATGATATGGTATATTACAACTTTCCATATATTTCTGAATATATAATGAGAATATATGGCACTTATTAAGTACTGTTACTTCCCTCTCAAATAAAAAAATCTAATAAAAGTATAATAAAGTGTTTATTACATTTTTTGTATGCTTGCTGCCAGATTTCAAGTTTAGTCATCTGGCAATTTGTATGGTTATATAATGCCATTAGTAATAACAAGTGATGCAGATGTTTTTCAGAAACTCTCCCACATATGTTAAAACTCATTTTAAGTTTATTTACCTATTATGTATTTTTCCCTTCATGTCCATCAACACCTTGCCTTTATCTGATTTCTTTTTTAGTGTAAATAGAGGCCTTGAGTGAAGCTTGCCTTTTCTTTTCTTTTCTTTTCTTTTCTTTTCTTTTCTTTTCTTTTCTTTTCTTTTCTTCTTTCTTTCTTTCTTTCTTTCTTTCTTTCTTTCTTTCTTTCTTTCTTTCTTGTTGTTTGTTTCCTTAAACTGGTCATTGAAATAATATTATACTCACATAGAAGTTGCAAAAGTAGTGATTTCCTAATAATAACAGAACAATTATCAAACTACTAAATTGACATTTATACAATGCTATGACTAAACTATAAGTCTTATTTAGATTCACTAGGTTTTACATTACATACACTTTTCTTTTTGGAATATGGCTCAAAGAAATTAAAATTTATCCCATGAAACCACCACCAAAATCAGGGTACAGAACTTTTCCGTCATCTCAAAGAAATCCCCTTCTACTAGTCTGTTAAAGTCACGCCCTCCCTTAACCCTGGCAACTGCTGATCTGTTTTCCATCAGTTTAATTTTGTCATTTTGAAAATGTTATAGAAATGGAATTATTTAATATGTGATCTTTTGGGATTGGATGTTTTTAAGACTTTTTATTTGTTTTATTTTTTTATTTTAGAGAGATAGAGTGTGAGCACAAACAGGGGGAGAGGCAGAGAGAGAGGGAGAGAGAGAATCTTAAGCAGGCTCTATGCCCAGTGAGAAGCCCTCTGCCAGGCTTAATCTTGAGACCCTGAGATCATGACCTGAGCCGAAATCAGGATTCAGACACTTAACTGCCTGAGCCACCCAGGCACCCCTGGGATTGGGTGTTTTTTTTTTTCACTCAGCATAATGCTCTTGAGATCCATCCAAGTTGTTGTTACTTCATTTAAAAAAATTGCTGAGTTTTATTCCATGGTAAGGCTGTACCATAGTTTGTTTATTCACACATTGAAGGACATTTGTTTCTTTTCTTCAATGTAGGTTTTAAAAAATATCATAAAAAGGGTAAAAACCATAGCAATGGCTAACGTTTATTGAGTGCTTATTTGTGCCAAGTGTTGTGCTATAAAACCGTGTTCCTTTTTTCAAACTAAGTTTTTATTTTTTATTTTGAATTGTGAGAAAATATACATAACATAAAATTACCACCCTAACCACTTAAAAATATTTTTAAAGTTTATTTATTTATTTTTTGAGAGAGAGAGAGAGAGAGGAAGAGAGAGAGAATCCCAAGCAGGCTCTGCACTGCCAGCACAGAGCCTGACGTGGGGCTGGAACTCACAAATCGTGAGATCATAGCCTGAGCCAAAATCAGAAGTCAGGTGCTTAACCAGCTGAGCCACCCAGGCACCCTACTGTCTTAACTTTTTTATTTTTTATTTTTTTATTTTTATTAAAAATTTTTAAAACTATTTTTTAAAAAGTTTATGTATTTTGGGAGAGAGAGTGAGAGAGTGTGTGAACAGAGGAGGGGCAAAGAGAGAGGGAGAGAGAGAGAATCCCAAGCAGGCTCTGTGCTGTTAGTGCAGAGCCTGATGTGGGGGTTGAGCTCAAAAGCTGTGAGATCATGACCTGAGCCAAAACCAAGAGTCAGATGCTTAACTGACCGAGCCATCCAGGTGCTGCATCTTAACCATTTTTAAGTGTACAGTTCAGTAGTGTTAAGTACATTCACATTTTTGTGCAACCAGTCTCCAAAACTCTTCACCTTGTAAAACTGAATCTCTATACCCATCAGCTAAAGCTTCCCACTTCTCTCTCACCCCAACCCTGGCAGCCACCATTCTACTCTCCATGAATTTGACTACTCTAGGTACCTCATATAAGTGGAAACATGCAGTATTTGTCTTTTTGACTGGTTTATTTCACTTAACATAATGTTCTTAAGGTTCATTCATGTTGCATGTGTCAGAATTTCCCTCCTTTTTAAGACTGATAATACTCCATTGTATGTATATGCCACACTTTGTTTATCCATTCATCCACTGATGGACAACCCAACTTGGGTTGCCTCTACCTTTTAGATATTGTGAATAATGCTGCTGTGAACATAAGAGTGCAAATGTCTCTTTGAACTCCTGTTTTCATTTCCTTTGGATATATACCCGGAAGTAGAATGAGTGGATCATATGGTAATTTATATTTTTAATTTTTTGAGGAACCACCATACAGTTTCCATAGTGGTTGCACTATTTTAGATTTTCATCAACAATGCACAAGGGTTTCAGTTACTTCACATCCTTGCCAACACTTGTTATTTTCTGGGTTTTTTGTTTTTTTTTTTTTTTTTGTAGTAGCTGTCCTAATGGGTGTGAGGTGGTATTTCATTATGTTTTTGATTTGCATTTCCCTAATGATTAGTGATGTTGAACATTGTTTCACATGCTTTTTGACCATGTAACTCTTCTTGGGTTAAATGTCTATTCAAGTCCTTTGCCCATTAAAACGTTTTTTGTTGATATTCATGAGTTCTTTATGTATTATGTATATTAATCATAATTAGATATATAATTTGCAAATATTTTCTTCCTTTTCATAGGTGGCCTCTATGCATTCTTACTTATTCCTCTTTATTTTATAGATGAGGAAGCTGAAGTATGGGGAGTTTTGGTAACTCTTAGTAACCTGTCCTTGGTTTCTTGGTTTGTATGGAACATATATCCAAATTCACACTGACCACCTCCAGAGTCTGTACTTTTCACCACTGCATGATTCTCAGCTAATTTCTTGGCCAACTTAAGGAAAGCAAGTGGTCTTGCTTTCTATGATTAACCTATGTGGAAGGCATACTTTAAGAAGCAGATTGATTTACATTTTTTATTTTTAATTTATTTTTAATGTTTATTCTAGAGAGCGAAAGAGAGACAGAGTGTGAAGGGGAGGGACACAGAGAGAGAGGGAGACACAGAATCTGAAGCAGGCTCCAGGCTCCAAGCTGTCAGCACAGAACCTGATGCGGGGCTTGAACCCAAGAATTGTGAGATCATGACCTGAGCCGAGTCAGATGCTTACCCGACTGAGCCATCCAGGAGCCCCTGATTTACATTAAAAAAAAAAAATTTTTTTTAATGTTTATTTATTTTTGAGACAGAGACAGAGTGCAAGTGGGGGAGGGGCAGAGAGAGAGGGAGACACAGAATCTGAAACAGGCTCCGGGCTCTGAGCTGTCAGCACAGAGCCCAATGTGGGGCTCGAACCCACAAACGGTGAGATCATGACCTGAGCCGAAGTCGGACACTTAACCGACTGAGCCACCCAGGCGCCCCTGATTTACATTTTTTAAATGTATAGTTGATCCTCATTATTTGCAGATTCCATATTTGTGAGTTTACCTGTTTGCTAAAATTTATTTGTGATACCAGAGTCAATACTTATGGTGCTTTTGGGTCATTCATGGTCATACACAGAGTGGCAAAAAAATTTAAGTCACTTGACACACATGTTCCTGGAAGATATCAATCACAGTGATTCTTTGCCTTCTTGTTTCAGCTCTTATACTATAAATAAGTGTCCTTTTTGTGGCCTACTTAGTGCCATGTTTTCCACATCTTTGTTGTTTGGATTTGTTTGTTTATTTATATGCTCTGATTTTGTTTAAAATCGTCCCCATATAAAATGCTTAAGTGCCGTGTAATGTTTCTAATTAGGTGCAAGAAGGCTGTGATATACCTTACAGAGAAAATACATGTATCAGATAAGCTTCCTTCAAATATATGAGTTATAGTGTTGCTGACTGTAGAGTTGAATGTTAATGAATCAACAGTATATTAAATAAAGTAGTTTTAAACAGAGAAACACAAAAAACAAAGTTATGTATTGATTGGTTGATGAAAAAGTTGTGACTAGAGGCTCACAGGAGCTTCTCTATTTCCCCTAGAGGCAATAGTTCAGTATTTACTAACTCAGTGTTTGCTGTGACCTTATAGAATGGAATGTCTTTATAAATAAGGAAAATTGACTGTATTTCCTATTATTTAAATCAGGGTAGCATGAAGGAAAGGCTTATTTATGTTGGATAAACGAACTTTCATAGAATCTCAGGATATGTGATGTTTGTGTTATAATTTGGGGTCCAGTGGGCATTCACATTCATCCATGTCGGTAACTTTGTGGTAGATGTTGCTGGTATACCCTTATTCTAGATGAGAAATCAAAGCAGAGAGAAGTTTTATGGGTTGCCAGTGTCACAGATGGTTAGTGGTATAGTGGTATAAATGCACCTATACCTGGTTTTCCTGGTTCTTTTTTGGTGTGCATTTTCGTCTTCCATTTTGCCTTTCTACAATTAGAATGGGGAAAGGGTGTGAATGCTTTTTGAGTCCTTGTAATATACTAGTTCCAGTGTTAGCCATTTGATACGTTTGACTTCATTTGCTTTTCTCAGCAACTCATTGTGGCATGAGATGATGCAGTCTTTTCAGTGACCAAACTGTAGGAAAATTAGGTATTTTGCTAAGGAATTATGTACTAACGAGTGCTATTAGAATTTGAATCTTGATCCTACAAAGAATATTTTTTTTGTTACTGTGTGTCATTGTCTACTACATGTCCCAGAAGAGAGAATTGGCTCAACATACACGTATAATTTTTCAGACTGACTCTCCAATGGCATTGCAAAATATTTGATTATGTTTCCAGCCATTTGATTTGTGGTTTCACATATGTTTGCAAAATACAAAATTAAATTCAGAAATGTTTTAGCACTGTCCAAGTTTAATTTGCTATGCCTTAAGAAATAATTAATTCATAATTCATGGTGTGAAGTAGATTTTTACTATAAATAAATGCTTTCTTTTTATAGTGAACGAAAATGTCTTTATTTAAAGCCCGGGATTGGTGGTCTACTGTTCTGGGAGAAAAAGAAGAATTTGATCAAGGCTGTTTGTGTTTGGCTGATGTTGACAATACTGGAAATGGACAAGGTAAGCAACTTATGGCCATGCATCTTGGAGCAAAGCTTTACAGAAATAAAATAAAAATGACTTCCTTTTTAAAAATGTACTTTATAGAATGTAAGTGAACTATAGAATTATGCCCTAATTTTTAAGGTAGTTTTCCTTATAAGTAATATTTAGGTAGCAGGCTAACAAGGCTAACAAAGATAGTTTTTACTTCTGTTTTGCTCTTTTTTTTTTTTTGATTTGTTGATTCTGTCATATTATTTGGAAGTAGAGCCACTAAAATATTTTAATTAATTAATTAATTTGAGAGAGAGAGAGAGAGAGAAAGGAGGCGGAGGGGCGAAAAGGGAGAGAGAGAATCTCTAGCAGGCTCCATGCTGTCAGCACAGAGCCAAACATGGGGCTCAATCCCATGAACTATGAGATTATGACCTGAGCCAGAATTAAGAGTCAGATACTTAACTGACTGAACCACCCAGGTGTCCCAAAATATTTTTAATTTTGAAATTTTTTAGAAATTGTTTTCAAGGAAAATTATATTTTCTTTTTTTTTATTGTTTATTTATTTTCGAGAGACGAGACAGAGCACAAGTGGGAGGGGCAGAGAGAGAGAGAGAGACAGAGAGAGACAGAGAGACAGAGACATACATAATCGAAGCAGGCTCCAGGCTCCAGGCTCTGAGCTCTTAGTACAGAGCCTGACGCAGAGCTCAATCTCACAAACCGCAAGATCATGACCCAAGCTGAAGCTGGACGCCCAACCGACTGAGCCACTCAGGAGCCCCAGAAAATTCTATTTTCTAAAAGTTGAATCTGAAAGCCATTCATACCAGAATGGAAAAATTTTTCTAGTTCTATTGGATGGTAGAAAAAATAATTAAATCATTACTTTCATTTTCATATTATGATACTGAAAACAACATTCTGTCTTATTCTTATATCGATTTGCTCCTCTTTGCATCTTCATATTTTTTGAAGCAGTCTTTAAAACATTTTAGTTCTATGTCATTGCTATTTGGAAATTGTATTATTATTATTATTTTTTAATTTTTTTTTTTTTTTTAGAGAGGGAGCGAGAGCATAAGCTGGGGAGAGGGGCAGAGGGAGATGGAGAGAATCTTAAGCAGACTCCATGCTGTATGGAACTTGACATGGGGCTCGATCCCATGATCATGGGATCATGGCCTGAGCTAAAATCAAGAGTCTGACGCTCAACCGGCTGAGCTACGCAGGTGCCCCTGTTTTAATAATTATAGTCATGAGCTTTTTCTTTTCTTTTTTGTAATCCAGATAGTCATTAGCTTTTTAAAAAACAAACTTATTATAATCATTCTTTTGTTCAGTGTTTATAAATATTGTCCCCTTACATTTTTTTGTTATTTTATTTCCCTTTCCTGTAACAAAAACAATAGAATCTTGGGGACAAGGTGAAAGGAGAAAAAAATTTTTTTTTAATTTACATTTTAGTTAACATACAGTGCAATATTTGTTTCAGGAGTAGAATTCAGTGATTCATCACTTATATACAACACCCAGTGCTCATCCCACTATGTGCCCTCTTTAATACCCATCACCCATCTAGCCCATATCCCACCTATCTCCCTCCACTAATCCTCAGTTTGTTCTCTGTCGTTAAGAGTCTTTTGTGGTTTGTTTCCCTCTCTCCTCCTTTTTTTCCCCCTGAAAGAAGAAAATTATATTGACAAAGAAGAATGGGAGGTACTAAGCTGTACTGAGCACCCAAATTATTTCTAAGGAAAATCTGGGCCCTGCCCTTCCACTGATACGATATGGGAAAGTCTTCTACTCAGAGGGTGTTCTGAGAGTTTCCTCAAACGTTATGAACCTTATCTCCTGCCTGTTTGTTAAAACTTATGATTCCTTTATTATTTGGCAGCATAGAGTGCTGAGACTACAAAAATATATGCTATAGAGAACAATTTCAAACTCATTTATGCCCAAACTATCTGAAGCTCAACTTGGTTGGAAACTATCCTGATTGATTGTCTTAATAGGCTACTGTTCACTCATTTCTTTTAGAGCTCTTCACTGAGGTGCCACCAGTGGGTCACCAGCTACTAGTTTGCTTCTTCCCAATTTTTGGCCAGCTGTGAGCAGTTCCCTCTGTTTTCCCAAGGATACTATACAAAAATAATTTCCTGTGTGTGTCCCACATAGGAAAAAAAAATCCCCGATTATTATTTCTCAAAACTTGGACCACCAGCATTATCATATTCTGGGGGTGATTATTATATATAAAGATTTTCTATTTCACCTATATAAAATCCTATAAGGTCATGTTTCCTGGAGGGAGGTGGATTACAGGGGGGTGTAGGTATCTGCATTTTTGACAAGCTCCATTGTTGAATGGTGGTACACTACAGTTGAATAATTATTGTTGATCTTAGGGAGTGGAAGGTAGATGAGAGCAGTTTGGGACATGCTCTGTTTGAAAAAGGAATGTCTAGTAGGCAGAATAGAGGTAGTGATTTTGAGGTGAGCCGTATGCTGGTTGTATTTGAAACCCTGGAAATGCATGAAAATGCACAGGGAAAGAAGGTGGAATAAGGGGGCAGGAACCTTAGGACCATAACCTTTAGCATACAAGCATTAAAGGGGGAGGTTTGGGAAGGGTAGATAGTAATAGATTCTGAGAAGGGCAGGCAGAGAGGAAGGAGAACCAGTTGGGCTGGTACCTGGGAGGCAAGGTTTAGTGACATGAAGACTGAAGTTTCCACGCCATTTAACAGCAAGTAGTTCATTAGTGTACTTGGTGAGGGTGGATGAGTGGGCACAATGGTGACAAAATCTAGATTTGTGGTGAGAGAAGGAGTGGAAGGTGCGGAAGACTGCATGTTAATGGCTCTTTAAAGAAACTTAGCTGTGAAGGGAAGAAGGGAGGATAATAACTGGGGGGCAGCATAGGGTAAGGAGAAGTGGGAAAAATTCAGTGTATGGCATGGAGGATATAATAGAGCAGGGACGGGACACCTGGCTGGCTCTGTAGGTGGAGTGTGTGATTCTTGATCTGGGGATTGTAGGTTTGAGCCCCACGTTGAGTGCAGAGATTACTTAAAAGTAAAATCTTAGGGGCGCCTGGGTGGCTCAAGTCGGTAAGCGTCTGACTTCGGCTCAGGTCATGATCTCACGGTCTGTGAGTTTGAGCCCCGCGTCGGGCTCTGTGCTGACAGCTCAGAGCCTGGAGTCTGTTTCAGATTCTGTGTCTCCCTCTCTCTCTGACCCTCCCCGGTTCATGCTCTGTCTCTCTCTGTTTCAAAAATTAATAAACATTAAAAAAATTTTGTAAAAAAAATAAAATCTTAAAAAAAATAGAGCAGGAATTCAGAGAAGATAGCGATGGGATCAGGTGTGCAGAGGGAAGAGTTACCCTTAAACAGGTGTGAGCACTTTTTTTTTCACTGTGACAGAAGGCGAGAGGGTAAGAATGGATACAGATGAAGAGAAATTTGCAGGTCAGGTCGGGAAGTTGAAACAGTAATGACCCCTACTTTCTTTGGGGTGATCAGAGAGTGAAAAGATGGTATTAGGCATCTTGAAATCATTGTAGGCAAAGCCAACTTGATATATAGAAGGATTCCTTCCTAAGTCTTGAGATCCCTGTTGAAATCGGACACCATGCATTTAAAGTGTTTTTCTGAATTCAAGATTCCGACTCGTGAGAGAGGTAGTGAGAGTGAGGCTGAGAGGGAGACTCTGAGTGGGTCAGCTTAGGTTTCATGCCAGCCTGTGGTCAGGCAGGAGAGTTAGTTTCCTGTAAGAATCCTGAGTAGAAAACATAGGGCTGACAGAAAAATAGCTACTATGTTTATCTTTTAGCTACTCAGCATTGATACCTCACCTGTGGCAGCTGTCCCCATATAACTAACAGCACAAGCATGTGTTCCTACCCATCTGCAGTGGGAGATAAACCATGTGCACCTTCTGCTTCAGAGACACTTTCAGGGAGCCCTGGCTCTGCAAAAGTCCAGGATCTTTGGGTGATATCCCTTTCTCTTGTCATTGAGTCATTACCATGTTCCAATATTCGGCCTTTAGACTAAGTGGTATGTATGTACAATCTGTGTTCAAAACCTATACGAAAAGAAGAGAAAGAAAAATTTTAGAAATTAAGATTAAGGAGTAGAAAAAATTGTATGGTAACTTAAAGAAGTCATAATGGGGAAATACCTTCTGTTTTGTGTCTGGTCACCAGGCTATGTAACTATGCTTTTTTCTTTTCTTTCTTTTTTTCTTTTTTTTAACTTTGACCAGCTGATTAGGGCTCTTGGTCTTGAGTGGAGATCAAGGAACTGGAGAATTGGTGTAGGCCTTCATTCCTGAGGGATCTAGAACACTAATGCTCGCTTGAAGAGGATTGTAGTAGTTTCATTTATTGCTGCTCCCGATAGTATGGGTGAGGGTCCTTGGAGATTCCTGGGTTTCACTCAGATTTCTTTCAGTCCTATTTGGCTGTTAAGAGGTGATGAGGTAGTCCTGGTTCCTGCAGATTGGGTTGTGGCAGTACATTTAAAGATAAATGCCTTTTCTTGTCAGGTGAAAGCCATCTGTTTCTGTTGTTCTGTGTTTACTGGAAAGGAAAAAATGCATTATTAAGATCTAGAACTGTATTCAAGCAGATGAGTCGTATCAGTTGGCTCCAAGAAAAGATAAGATGTGGAATAATAGAAGAAATTGGGATTGCCAATTTATACAGATCAACCCTAACTCTTTCTATAAGACCCATTAGACTTCAATATTGGCACATTTGGTTATAGAACATGGATGTGATGGGAATCACCACATGTGCATATTGAAGCTTTTTGGCATTGAATTTTGGAAACTACCCCAAATCAAGCCTAGGAGTGGTATTGCTTTTGATTTTCTCCCTAACTGGGAGATAGAGTTCCAGTGGTTTCCATAGAGCTGTCCCAATATAATATCCCCCATGTAAATGTTGGGGAACCAAATGGGTGTTCTACTGTTTTCTGTGGAAATAAATTTCCTTTATTTAAAATCTAAAAAATTTTAATGTTTATTTATTTTTGAGAGAGACAGAGAGACAGAGAACAAGTGAGGGAGGGGCAGAGAGAGGGAGGGAGACACAGAATCTGAAGCAGGTTCCAGGCTTTGAACTGTCAGCACAGAGCTGGACGCAGGGCTCGAACTCATAAGCCATGAGGTCACGACCTCAGCCGAAGTCAGATGCTCAATCAACTGAGCCACCCAGGTGCCTGCAATGCATATCATTTAGACTCTCAGAAACTGGGTGAGAGAAATCATAGGCTGGCTTTGCTCTCTCACTGGTTGAACTAAGTTAAAAAATTCATTTATTACTGAGTCTCCATAATTAGAAACAATAGTATATTTCTGGGCTTTGAGAGTTAGTAGTAACTTGAGCCAATATTCATCATTCTCACACAATTTAGGTATTTCCCTTCCCTCAGTGCACCTGAATAAATGACTATTGGTCCTGTAAGGAAGGATCTGAGGAAAATTTATATTAGGCATGTGTGGTGTTATAGCAACATCTATACACTGTGTTGTCTTTATTCAAGGGGCTGTGAATCTGTAAATTGACTTAAGTGTGGAAATGAGTGAGATGCCATGACTGTCTATATGGTGGCTTGAGTTAGTCCTCTTTTTCATGGACCTAGAATATTTTTAGTTATGGATTTCAAAAAAAAGACTTGAGTTTACATTTTTTTTTCAACGTTTATTTATTTTGAGAGAGAGAGAGAGAGGCAGACAGAGCACGAGTGGGGTAGGGACAGAGAGAAAGGGAGACACAGAATCTGAAGCAGGCTCCAGGCTCTGAGCTGTCAGCACAGAGCCTGATGCGGGGCTTGAACCCACAAACCTTGAGATCATGACCTGAGCCGAAGTCGGATGCTTATCTGACTGAGCCACCAGGTGCCTCCCAAAAAACTTGAGTTTAATAAACATGTTATACGACATTCTTACAATTGAATACTACTTGGTAATAAAAAAAATAAGTGAACCACTGGGAAAAAAAAAGGGTTTTAATGAGTTGCCTATTCATTTCATTCCTGGGTATCCCATTAATCATAGTTAGAAATTAGACTATTACCGGAGATCTGGTTACTATAAAAGTCCTGCTGTTTTAATTATCATACTTACACCTTTTGATTTTAGGGGTTAAATTGTCGTTATGTGGGCTTTGCCATCCTGCCTTCCTTTTATCTCTGAAGATAGGGCTGTGTTGAAGTTGAATCTTGGTTATTTAGTGTGTGAAATAGGGATTAGGGCATGGTGGGATACATAGCAAGCTCAGTGGGGGAGTGTTTTAGAAAAGTTTGGAGGTTTAAGTATATCCAAGACTTTGCCAGTAACTTATTATGTAACATTGTAGTCCCCCTCTTTCTGATGAATGTCTTTACTCTTTTTTTTTTTTTTGAGGGAGGGGGAGAGAGAGAGAGAGAGAGAGAGAGAGAGAGAGAGAGAGAATGTATAAGTGGGGGAGAGAGGCAGAGGGAGAGGAGAATCTTAAGCAGGCTTCACACTCAGTGCATAGCCTGACTCGGGGCTCAATCCCATGACCCTGGGTCCTGACTTGAGCTGAAACCAAGAGTTGGACTCTCAAACTGACTGAGCCACCCAGGCATCCCTGTCTTTACTTTTATGCAGGAAACCTGAAGAGACTGTGAACTCACTTGTTACTGTAACTTAAAACCTATAGAAGCAATCCTTGAATTAGATTCTTAGTGGTTAAGCCCCACTGATGTAAGAAGTGAGAAATTCTTTCTGCAGCGTCCCAAGGACCCAGAGTCTTATTCTTTACATTGAGATGGGAATTTTGAGGTTTAAACCTATCATTCTCTTATTTTAACTTATCCAGTGCCTTTATAAAAGCCATCTTATATATGGTTTGGCATTCCTTCTTCCTGTTCAGTTGGCCTAGGCCAACAGCTATCCAGTCTACTAGAGTGCCACCTTCAATGGGCACAGAGTCTTAGATGCCCATTAACTGGAGGTGTAAACTTGATTGGCCATTCTGTCACTGTGTACAGTGTCTTTTAACCCTGTTTACAATGTGAACAGGAGTCTTACTGCTTTTGTGCCCCAACTCAGCTAAAGAGCCAATTTCCAAATATCCCTGTAGGAATTGATACCTGCAATTTATTCTCTGCTGCCAATTTTTAAAAATCTATTATTATTATTATTATTATTATTTTTTGGCCATAGGTTACAGAAAACAGCTATGGTAAATACAAATGAAAAGGGATTGGAGTAAGAGTGACATAGATCTTCCAAATGCAGGAGGAGTTGAATTGGCCAAGCCTTAGTGGGGGATGGGAACAGCATGGCTCTAGAGACTTTGTAGACCTCCAGGGGGCTGCCATCAGATCATTGAGCAGCAGATTCCTGGTGTCTCTATTCAGGATTGAAATTCCCAGGATAGTACCTCTCTCATTGGGTTATTATGAGGATTTAGTGAGTTAGTACATAAAAGAACTTACTTAGACCATTGCTTGGCACATAATAAACTCTCAGTAAATAAGTATATAGAACTCTTAAGTAGATGAGAAAAAGACAATATTCTATACTAATACAGCACTTTCAAAACCCAAAGTATTAGTTTCCTAGAGCTGCTATAACAAAGTACCACAAATTGAGTGGCTTAGAGCAACAGAAATTTATTCTCTGACAGTTTTTAGAGGCTAGAAGTCTGAAATCAAGGTGTTGAAAGGGCCGTCCTATCCCTAAAGCCTCTGGGATCCCTCCTTGCCTCTTCCAGCTTCTGGTAGTCCTAGGCATTCTTTGGCTTGTGGATGTATCATTCCAATCTCTACCTCCATTGTCAACATGATCATCTTCTGCTTGCATGTCTTCACAGGACATTCTTCTTCCCCCGCCATCTCTACTTCCTTTTCTTGTAAGAGAGTCCTATTGCACACCTAATTGAGTGTGACCTCATCTTAACTTGATTACGTCTTCAAAGACCTAATTTCCAAATAAAGTCATGGATACTGAGGGTTAGGACTTCAATATATCTTTTTTGGGGGACACACTTCAACCCACAACACCTATCTTAACCATTTCTCCCTCTTGTGTCCAAGTGTAGACTTTGTTAATCAGAGCACTCTACCTAGTGAGGCCTCAGAATCCTTTTTACAACCAGCTGTAGAGTTGATACTCTGTGATGAAATCAGTTTACAACCTTATACTAGTCTTTTGTAAAAGGACTTACTTTGACTGAGTTAAATTATAAACACTGACACCAAAGCAAGGCTTAGGAAAAACATGCAATATGTTAGTATGTGTGAATATCGGTGATATAAAAAAATTCTTTTTGAAAAACTATGTTATTAACATAAGTTCATTTTAATTACATCATCTGTTGGCAGATTGGCCATTGTATATGAAACAAGACTTGATTGTTTAATTTTTAAATTTCTTTTTTAGACATTAGAAAGTTTATTTCCAAAGAAATTTGTTGGTAATGTTTGTTTCTTCTTATATCTTTTAAAAAAATCTCTCCACAGATAAAATAATTGTGGGTAGCTTTATGGGATACCTAAGAATCTTTAACCCCCATCCTGTAAAAACAGGAGATGGTGCTCAAGCTGAAGATATGCTTCTAGAAGTGCATCTACGAGATCCAATACTACAAGTGGAAGTAGGAAAGTTTGTTTCGTAAGTACAGCCCACTAATCCTGGCATTTTATCTTACTTAGAGTGTCATTTCCCCACTGTGTCATTTTTGTGGATTCTTAAATGAAAAAAAGACCATCTATGAGTTAATATATTTTTTGGATATTTTTACCTGGGTGTGTGTTCCTCATGTACTGAACTTTTTTTTTTTTAATATGGAAAACAGCACATTTAAGAGAATAATTTAGGAATTTTTTTTTTTTATAGAAACAGACTAAGATCCCTTACACATCAGAGGTTTAAAGGAAAAGAGAGAAGCTTTTGAAAATAACCAAATAAAGAAATAGAAAGTAATCACTTACTTAAAGCACTAATTGTACAGATTATATAAATGTCTGTTTAAATAATTAGACAAAGTAGCAGTTTGGTATTTGGTAAATAACTTTGAAGCTTTAAAGTCAATTAGTACTTATTTGGTGTAGAAAGGTCCTTAGTTTCTTTTGTTTAATTTTTAAATTGAATTAGTTAATTTACTTTTGAGAGAGAGAGAACATGCGTGTGCACAAGTCGGGGAGGGGCAGACAGAGAGAGAGGGACAGGGGATCTGAAGCAGGCTCCATGCTAACAGCAGAAAGCCCAATACAGGACTTGAACTCATGAACTATGAGATCATGACCTGAACTGAAATCAGATGCTTAACCAAATGAGCAACATACGTACCCCTATCTTTCCATTTAAAAAAAAAAATTTAATGTTTATTTATTTTTGAGAGAGAGACAGAGCGTGAGCGAGGGAGGGGCAGAGAGAGAGGGAGACGCAGAATCCGAAGCAGTCTCCAGCCTCTGAGTTGTCAGCACAGAGCCCGAAGCAGGGCTCGAACCCACAAACAGTGAGATCATGACCTGAGCTGAAGTCAGACACTTAACCGACTGAGCCACTAGGCGCCCCTTTCTTTTCATTTTTTAAAAGAATGAAGTGCTGTTATAATCATTCTGTTCAGTAGTTCTAAGTAGGGCTGTTATCTACATGGTCACTTGTTGGAAGAGAGGTTAACATTAATGAGTGGATACTGAACTGGCATTAATTAACTAGTACTATTTCATTAATCTTATCTATACGATGTGATCTGTATTTAAAGATAAGGAAACTAGCTAGAACTCAGAGCTTTAGGTCACACAGCCTGGATTCAAGACCCAGGTCTATCTGACTCCATACTCTATTACCTTTCTATGATATCATGTTCTTTTCCTGTGCATGGTAGAAAAATTGTTTTGAGTGTTCAGGGCAATAAAATTTTTTTGAAGTCAATATTGAATATGTGATAATTGTATATATTTGCATTTTCTGGTAGTAGAGTGAATGGTGAGCATTTATATTCATTATAATGATATTTTTCAGGTATTATCTAATAGAATTTATATTTTGTAAATGAGAGACTAACACCCTGAAAGGTTAAATGATTACACGGATACCAAGGTGCAGAGTCAGGACCCCACTCCAGGTCTTCAGATTTCAATTATAGTTCTTTTAGTTTAGAACAAACAGAGTCTGTATCAGAGGTCATGCCTTGGAGGACTGCTTGCAGATGTGTTTTAAATTTAAAAGAGTTGCTGATATTTAAGAACCAGGGATTTCACATAAAATCCCTGCTTTCTTGCTTTTCTTGGGGGAAAAAAAAAAGTGGAGATTTGGCCACAAGCCCAGAACTGAGTGGTGGTTGCTTCCTTTAGTCAGGCCCCACTCTGCAGTGGACCACACCATTTACACTCTTCACTCATTTCCATCTACTGACCTGACCCTTGAAGACTGGATTTAGGATTTCTAGACTGTATTATGTCTTGGAAACTAGTTGATAGGGGCTGAGAAGTATATTGGTGACAGTGGCAGTTTAGTCCAAACTGACATATTTTCAGTGCCTTTAATAAAATTTCTGAGCTGGAAGTGACTTATACCATTTACTGATAATGATTAGCATTCTGTAGTGCTTTATACTTTACAAGGTACTATCACATGATTTCATTTCATTTAATTGAAATGTCTTATTTTCCAGGATGGGAAACAGGTTCAGAAAGATTAACGTACTTGCCCAAGGTCACAGGTTAGTTAGCCAGAGAGACAGGTCCAGAACTTGGATCTCTGTATTATGAGAGAGCACTCATGAAGCGGCCTCTGCTTCTACTTTTTCTTGGAGGCTCTATTGGCTTCAACTGAAGGAAGTTCCATGAGGCAGAGTCCTTGAGCCTCTGGGGTTGCCAAAGTGGTGTTTGTTGTTACATTTATTTTTCAGTTTCTAATATTATCTAGTAAGTTTTTAGTTAACTGATTATACACTGTGGTTATAATCTCTTTTTAAAAGTATTTTGTATCTTTTTGGGTTACATCTGAAGTTAACATTTAAACTTTTAAAACTTTTCCTATTTTTCAGAGGTACTGAAATGCTTCATTTGGCTGTGTTGCATTCTAGAAAACTTTGTGTCTACTCTGTCTCAGGTAAGAAACATTTTTTTCTAATGTAGAATTTGTATTAAAAATGGCTTCTTAATATAAGAATAGATGCTTGTTTATGTTCACTTGCTAGAGAACACAAAACATTTGGTTGAAGATTTTCTTATCTTGGTTAACATTTTCCCTTGTTCATTTATTTTTTCAGGTACTTAGGCTATTGCCTTTTTTTTTTTTTAATTTCCAGTAGAAGGTTCCTTATAATCTCCTTCCCAGGAATTGTGTCCAGGATTGCCTATGACTATTGGGGCCAATTCTGTATACTTAGGATACTTGAGTGTTTTAAAAGACTTTTGTTTATTTTTTTATTTAGGTATAGTTGGAGCTCAATGTTACATCAGTTTCAGGTGTACAGCATAGTGATTTCACTTCTCTGTATGTTATGCTATGCTCATCACAAGTGTAGCTACCACCTGTCACCATACAATGCTATTACAATATCATTGACTATATTCCTTATGCTGTACCTTTTATCCAGGACACTTGAGTCTTAAGAAATGTTCAATAGCAACAACAAACTCATTAGATGCTGAGTCATAATGGTTTAAATTACCTTTTCTTTGGTGAACCTCAAGTGTTGTCTCTTTACACTTCAAATTTCTTGGCTTTTGGTTGTTTTTGCTCAGCCTGACCTGAAGGCACTTATTTGAGGCTTAATCAGATTTCATTCCCTAACATTTTTCTGTGGGTACAAGTATGATAGTTAATTGTAGTTTGGTTTTAGCACTTTGATTCTTATTAAATATGAAAGGTAACTTTAAAAAATTTTGTTTTAGTTATTAGATAAATTTTAGTTCAAGCTGAGTTACTTTAATAGATATCAATATTGGGGAAATTTTTTATTGGCACAATAAAGCTAAGTCTCTATGGGTCTATTCCTTATACAAGAAGTGTTCTTTGGAGTTTGCTGTAAAATTTAGCTTTAGGATTTGGATTTTTCACACTCATTCTCTTTATTTGGGCTTTATTTGTATTTTGCATTTAATTTGAGTAATGATTTATATTTATTGTCACTGAGCTGGATATTCTTTTTTTTTTCTGGGTTATTATTATTATTATTATTATTTTGGTTTCAGGAGTAGAATTCAGTGATTCATTACTTACGTACAACACCCAGTGCTCATCACAACAAGTGCCCCCTTTAGCCCATCACCCATCTAGCCCATCTCCCACCCACCTCCCTCTGTCAACCCTCAGCTTGTTCTCCGTCATTAATAAGAGTATCTCTTATGGTTTGTTTCCCTCTTTTCTCTCCCCCCCCATATGTTCATTTGTTTTGTTTCTTAAATTCCATATATGAGTGAAATCATATGGTATTTGTCTTTCTCTGACTGATTTATTTTGCTTAGCATAAGACATTCTAGCTCCATCCACGTGGTTGCAAATGGCAAGATTTCATTCTTTTTGATGGCTGAGTAATATTCCATTGTGTGTGTATATGTGTGTGTGTGTGTGTGTGTGTGTGTGTGTGTGTATACATATATACCACATCTTCTTCATTCATCAGTTGATGGACATTTGGACTCTTTCCATAGTTTGGCTATTGTTGATAGCACTGCTAGAGATGTTGGGGTGCATCTACCCCTTCAGATCTGTATTTTTGTATCCTTTGGGTAAATACCTGATAGTGTAATTGCTGGATCATAGGGTGGTTCTATTTTTAATTTCTTGAGGAACCTCCATACGGTTCTCTAGAGTGGCTGAACCAGTTTGCCTTCCCACCAACAGTGCAAGAGGGTTTCCCTTTCTCCCCATCCTTGCCAACACCTGTTGTTTCTTGCGTTGCATATTTTGCCATTCTGACAGGTGTGAGGTGGTATCTCACTGTGGTTTTGATTTGTATTTCCCTGATGATGAGTGATGTTGACCATCTTTTCATGTGTCTTTTAGCCATCTGAATGTCTTCTTTGGAAAAGTGTCTATTCATGTGTTCTGCCTATTTCTAAATTGTATTATTTGTTTTTTGGGTGTTGAGTTTGATAAGTTCTTTATAGATTTTGAATACTAATCCTTTATCAGATATGTCTATGTCATTTGCACATATCTTCTCCCATTCTGTAGGCTGCCTTTTAGTTTTGTTGATTATTTCCTTCACTGTGCAGAAGCTTTTTATCTTGATGAAGTCCTAATAGTTCATGTTTGTTTTTGTTTCCTTTGCTTTCAGTGACATGTCTGATAAGAAGTTGCTATGGCTAAGGTCAAAGAGATTGCTGCCTATGTTCTCCTCTAGAATTTTGATGATTTCCTGTCTCGCATTTAGGTTATTCATCCATTTTGAATTTATTTTTGTGTATGGTATAAGGAAGTGGTCCAGTTTCATTGTTCTGCATGTTGCTGTCCAGTTTTCTCAACACTATTTGTTGAAGAGATTGTCTTTTTTTCCATTGGATATTCTTTACTGCTTTGTTGAAGCATAGTTGACTATATAGTTGTAGATCCATTTCTGGGTTTTCTATTCTGTTCCACTGATCTATGTGTCTGTTTTTGTGCTACAAAAACAGTAGCATATTGTCTTGATGACTACAGCTATGTAATATAGCTTGAAATCCAGAATTGTGATGCTTCCAGTTTTGTTTTTCTTCTTCAGGATTGCTTTGGCTATTTGGTGTCTTTTGTGGTTCCATACAAATTTTAGGATTGTTCTAGCTCTGTGAAAAATGCTGGTGGTGTTTTGATAAGGATTGCTGAGCTGGATATCCTAAAGCAGTGTCTTTTTGGGGTTGAAGGTCTGTTAGCTTTCTAAGGCAAGCTTGATAACCTGGCCTATGGTGTATGGTAGGCATATGTTGACTGCACAAGTGAACTAATTTCTGGGTGGGGCTGAGGTAATTGGTAATGGCTCTTTATTACTCTGTTATTTTTCTTCTTCCTTCTTTTTTTTCCCCTCTGTTACCACTATCATTTTCTTTTCCACTTTTTTGTTTACATCAAAAGCCCAATATAGTACCTCTCTGTGTCATTGGTAAACCGCTCCCATTGGTTTCATGGTAACAGATGTTGTTCTTCCTAGTGATAGGGCAAATATTTAGTTTTCCAGAGTAAATGGAGAAGATGTGACATAGGTTACTTTATTACATGAATCTAGTTATTTCTCCGTTAACTGTGAGGTGATACTATGAACTGGGTTACACAGGACATGGAACAGAGAAAGTTGCACGCAATTATCCCTGAATACTTCCAGGGAATTGGTCCCTTCTGAAGGCTCTAAGAGGGCAGGAGAGGGAAGGATCCTACAAACTAAAAATTGGGTAAGACTCTTGGTCTTCTCTGGTCCCATTTGAACGATGGCTCAGAAAGTCAGAAGCTTTTGAGTTTCCCTGGGGTGTAAGGCATAGATTAGTGATAAAATGTGTGTTCATCAAAAAGGCCTGCTTAAAGAAACTGGCATGTTTGGTCACAACTTGTTTATGAGACATTGGTATTTTCCTTCAAATTAGTGTTGAAAATGAAAGTTATTTGTCATGGGAATGGTGATTTTTATTGCTCTTTTATTCTTTGTATTCATTTACAACCTTTGTATACTCTAGGGACAAGGAGTTCTCCAAACAACGTTCCCTTATGCCCCATCTCATTTCCCTTTTCTGTCTCTCATTTCTTCAGTCTCTTATTATATTCGGAAGCTGACAGTTTGTGTATTTTTTCTGACTTGGCTTAAATTGAGAAGCAGAGAAGTTAATGTTTTTGTTCTCTTGAATATGTTTCTTGAAGTTCCAGACTGAATTTTTACTTAGATTTTACTGTAACAGGGGAAGCATAAACATTTTTTAGTTTAAGTAAAAACACTGCTGTCAACAGATGAAAGTATTAGCTGAACTTGACATGCTCATTCTCAACTGTCTCTTCCCCACATATTTCTTGTTTTCTTTCATGTGCTGTGTGCTTCTAAAACAGATTTGAGACAAACTAGAGGAGACCTTCTGGACACACCAAACAACCTTCATAGTCACAGGCTGCTGTGCTGACTTCTTTTTGGAGGGTGATATGTCATCAAATGCATGCTTAATGTAGAGAAATAGCAAGGTCTTGCTGAGCTGAAGTTAGCCCATCTTATACTTTGGTAAAGGAAAAGCATCACATAGCCTCTCAGATTCCTTTCTGATGGGCTTCAGTTTCTAAATAAATGGTTACAGATGTGTGAGCTTAAGTCATCCTGATGATGTCCTCTTAAATATTCTTTTCCAAATATTGTGTACTTCTTTTTTTTTTAAGGTTTTTTTTTTTTAATGTTTAATTATTTTTGAGTGAGAAAGAGAGCATGAGCGGAGCAGAGAGAGAGGGAGACACAGATCCGAAGCAGCCTCCAGGCTCTGAGCTGTCAGCACAGAGCCCGATGTGGGGCTCGAATCCATGAACCACGAGATCATGACCTGAGCCAAAGTTGGACACTTAACCGACTGAGCCACCCAGGCGCCCCAAATATTGTGTACTTCTCATCAAGTAATTGCTAAGCATTTGACGTATTTATAGAATTTTAATGTTTGCTGTGATTGAAAAAAAAATGTGGTTTTTTACTTTTGATAGCCTTCTATAATCTAATTTGATTATTTAACACAGTGAACCTTTTAATTGTCTCTGTAACGGCTTTTATTTCATTTAACTTCATTAGATTCCTCGGCGGTTATCTAAAATTGCACCGAAAACTGTAGTTGGTGGCCTTTGATTTTTCCAGAGAATTTTTTGTTTAAATCAAATCTTCTTTAAACAAGGCCAACCGCATCAATGTTCTGATACTCATTTACTTTCTAATTGCTGAAACTTTATGTTAATTTTAGCTATAAGTAGACTATAGATACTATACTCAGTCTGTATATCCCAGAACAAAGCCTGCGTAAGTTATTTTAATCTTGTATCATTGATACTTCTCTAGGAAAAAGTGGTCAGAAATTTTAGATTTTTCAGATACTACCTTTATTTCAAAGTAGTATCTAAGGAAGATAAATTGTCTTTTGTTCTCCATAGTTGCACTATTAAGTTTGAGAGTGCTATTACCTGAAAATTGAAAATTACCAATGCCTTTGCAGCTTTTTCAGAACACAAATCCTAGTGTCATTTCATGCCAAGTTTGTGAAGTATTGACTGCTGACCCCTGTGTTCACTGACCGTTCAGCTAGTAGGCATGTGTAAGTGCATTCCTTACTCAGAGGGGTTGATCTGGTTTTAGGTATAGGATGAAATTTGTAATTTCTGTAGAGACAAACCAAATGTTTCTAGGAACTTCTGTTTCTGGTTTCTTGGAGGCTAGACCTCTCCTTAGGTTGGGGCTGTGAGTTATTTAGTGTGTTTTTCTTTTTCTTTGGCCCATGTGGTTGTGATTACCCCTCAGTTTCCCTGGACCTTACTGATTTTGCTGCCATTTAGATTCCACAAAGCTTTCATCTCCTATCAGGGTTAGCTGGCAAATTTGAGTCTTTTTCTTTCTTTCTTATTCTGTTGGTTTGTTAGGTCTGTTGTTACCATTCTCAGGGGCATAGATCTGAGTAGAAGTGATTTTTCTCCATGAAATCCTCCCTTATTCGTTTTCTCTTTCAACCCTTCACCTTCCAAATGAAGAAGAAGCCAGGTTGAGAAAGATGGAGGTGGAAATGATGTTTTTGATGGCTGGTTTATTTAGGGAAATTGTCATTAGCTTACCAAATTTTTTGAAAGTTTGAAAGTTGTGAAATGATGGACAACTAAGTACCAGGATATATAGTGCTAACTCTAATAAAGACTTAGTTTGAGTACTTTGTCCTTTATCAGCCGTGTGATTTTGGGGGAAATTTCTCAAACTGTTTTTGAACTTAGTGTGCCTGACTTCTAAAATGGAAATAGAAATATTTTGGTACTTACAACCTCCATGTACATTGGTAAATCCTTTTGGGCAAGAACAAATAAATGCTCATGTATAAATATGTATGCACATACGTACATACAGACATATTCTTAGATTGTTTTACTGATCTACTATCCAGTTTGGGGACTGCTTTATATTTAAATTTTTTCTTTAAATTTTCCATTTTTGAATGAAAGACAAAGATGCTTCTTAATGGAAACAGTTGCATTCTGAATCTTTTTTCTTTCTATCACCTCTTTTAACTGTAATGTTCTTGCCTGATTACTGGGGTATAGCTCCAACTGTAAACTACTCTAGAAAACCTAACAACCAGAGTGTAAAATATGGATAAAGAATCTTTTCAAACTTGGAAAGAAATAGAGAGTGAATATAGCACATACGATCTATTAACTGCAGAGAAAGTATTTCTCTTTGTTTGGAGGAGATTCTTCACAGTCTTCAAATAAAACTTATTATCCTATTTACTTGTTAAGGCAAACTTAGAATATCTCTTCATTAAATTAGAATATACTGTACTAGGGGCTTGAGTATTTTGAGAGTTTGGACAGGAAACTGAATTGCTTGAAAGTGTGGGGAATTTTTTCTAAGACACTTTGAATCATGACTTTGCTCTATTGTTTAAGTATAAGGAGCTTAACCTCATTTATTTCGGAACTGAAATTGGATGGTTTTGTTTTTATTTAAATAATTACACTTTACTCAGATAAAATGGAAATAGATAATAAATGTCATCCATGGTAGTATTTCATCTAATGATGTAATCTAGCCAAGACTTAAATTGTTTTAACTGTGCTGGCACTCTATATCATCAGTGTGCTAATTGTTTGTAATACATATTGTTTTAGTACTTTTTCATTTTAAATTTCACTGAAATTGAATTACTTAGAGATGGTATAGAGGATGAGAGGAAATTAATACTTTTAATGTAAACAAATAACAAAGCAATTCTTTAATTTTTCCTCCTTAGGAACCTTGGGTAATGTGGAACATGGGAACCAATATCAGATCAAATTAATGTATGAACATAATCTTCAGAGAACAGCCTGCAATATGACTTATGGATCATTTGGTGGTGTAAAAGGTAATTTGCATTAATCTTGAGTATGCTATTGCAAGTACCAGATTTTGGGTTTTGGCCATATAAAAATGGAGGATCACGAGGTATGAAATCTCAGTTAAACATAGTTTATTGAAACCCCTATATTCAAATAGCCAAGCAAAATAACGAGGAAAGAAAATGTTAAACAACAAATGTGTTTGATTTTCACATAATCATTTTTGTATGGTCTACAGAGATATTTCTAAAAGTGTCTTTTCATCAAATTTTGTCTTCATATCATGAGCTGACTGAAATTGAGGTTTTTTGGGTAAACTGTGTGATTGCCTCTCTCAGTGGAAGAAGGGGTTAATCTCACTGATACAGTCCCTCTCCTACTTGTGATAGGCAGGGTGAAGCTGCAGAAAGAACACTCTCCCCACCTCACCCACTTCCAGGGCCACAACCAGGGTTGTGCTGGTGGTTGTGCTGGTTGTGCACGAGGGCACCTGGACTAAGGATAAGTGGAGACTGAAATGCAGACCTGATCCTGCTCATCAAGCCATGTGCCTTGGCCAGGAATAAACCTCTCCAGAGGAGGGGTGCCTTTTTAAATTTCACAACAGCATTATATTTACCAGTGGGGTTGGGTTCCTCCCACCTTGGGGGTATCTTTTTCTAAGTAGTATGCAGCCACGTATAGCCTGCCCACCCTAATCCCAGAACTTCCTGAGTTACTAGGGCTTGATGCTTGCTTGGGTACACTGTTACTGTTGGCACGGGAGGGTTTTTATTTACCACCTAGCTCCTCTCACTTCACTGTGACAAGGTCATAGAGAAGCTGCTGGTACTGGAGTGAGAACAGGAAACCAGGTAGTGACACTTACCTGTGTGGTTTTGTGTGTGTATGTGTGTGTGGCACCTGTGGAACATGAACTAGGGATTTCATAATATTTTAGCTCTTTCTGAGCTCATATTTTTTATGAGTTTATTGTTTAATCATTGTATTAAAAATGATCTGTGTTAGATCTGTCTTTAGTGATGTGAAAAAAACAACTATTTTGGAAGTATCCTTCATTTGTGTGAATTTACTTCTTTTCATACATAGAGGTAAAGGTGAGGAAGAATGAATTTGAGCATATCAATTAACAGGAATATTTCAGGTGGTGGTGTACAAATAAATATTTTGCATAAAGTGATATGAAACAAAACACTTGGATGGATTGCAGAATTGCTTAAGTTGAGTAATAGGAATGTTTGGATTGTTTAAGGAATATGGAAGATGTCCAGAGTTGGATGAAGAGGGGAAAGAGCTATAATTTGATGAGAGGCTAACTTTTATCAGTGATGTATCCCTTCCTAACCTCAGCTGTTAGAACTGATTTTCACTGTTCTTTAACGTTTATTTATTTTTGAGACAGAGAGAGACAGAGCATGAACGGGGGAGGGTCAGAGAAAGAGGGAGACACAGAATCCGAAACAGGCTCCAAGCTCTGAGCAGTCAGCACAGAGCCTGACGCGGGGCTTGAACTCACAGACCACGAGATCATGACCTGAGCCGAAGTCGGACGCTTAACCGACTGAGCCACCCAGGTGCCCCTTCACTGTTCTTTAAACAAGATGTCTGACATGATCAAGGGACCTAGGTCTCTATTGTTTAATAAATTGTTTCAATTATTTTCCTCCTACTAAATCTTTTTTTTTTTCCTACTAAATCTTTAAAAGGCAAATTGCTAAATTCTCTGCATCGGGGGTCCAAAACATTATGATATGATAAAAAAGTGCTTTGGCTAAATGAAAGTTTTAATTTTTTTGATAGCAACAAGACAATTCTTTTAAAAAATTTTTTATTAACATTTATTCATTTTTGAAAGGCAGAGAGAGACAGAGCGTGAATGGGGGAGGGGCAGAGAGAGAGGGAGACACAGAAACAGAAGCAGGCTCCAGGCTCTGAGCTGTCAGCACAGAGCCTGACACGGGGCTCGAACTCACGGACCATGAGATCATGACCTGAGCTGAAGTCGGCCGCTTAACCGACTGAGCCACCCAGGCGCCCCAACAAGACAATTCTTTAGACCACAAATCAAATGTTATATCGATTAAACTGTATTTTTTTTAAAAATCAGATCAAGTTAACCCAATTAAAATAAAGTTTTAAATAAGTAAAAAAGGGATTCCTTGCTTTTGTGTGCATTTTTACTGGATTTAATAATGGTCTTCCAAAGTAACGATAGTTGCTACTAGTTTAGAAACGAATGTATGACTTTGTGCTTATATGATACCTCTCTTAGTTCTTAAATTATGCCTTACACTTAAAAAATACCTTTTGAGGGGTGCCTGGGTGGCTCAGTCCATTGGGCATCTGACTTTGGCTCAGGTCATGATCTCTCAGTCCATGAGTTTGGGCCTCGTATTGGGCTCTGTGCAGATAGCTCAGAGCCTGGAGTCTGTTTCAGATTCTGTGTCTTCCTCTCTCTCTGCCCCTCCCCCGCTTATGCTCTCTCTCTGTCTCTGAAAAATGAAGAAATCTTAAAAAAAATTTTAAAAAGTACCTTTTGAAAAAACAGGATATTCTGACATGCTTTACTTTCCTATGGTTAAGCAGATCATTTCACAATTTTAAACAAAGAAATGTCTGAGTAGCAGAATTAGATATTCCATTTAATGGGTTTGACACACTTATGTAATATCACTGCATCTACAAGAAAATATGAAAAAATAGTGGGGTTGGTAAATTAGTAAAAATTAGCCATATTGGGAGGTTGGCAGAGGTAATAGGGGGTTACTATTAATGGGTACAAGATTTCTTTTTGGGATGATGCAAATGTTCCAAAATTAGATTATGCTGATGGTTGTACAGTTCTGTAAATATCCTAATTACTTAAGCTGTATACTTTAAAGAGGTGGTATATAAAATGTATCTCAATAGCACTGTTAAAAAAATTAGCCATGGGATAAAATCTGATGCTAGAGAGGTGATAGTACAGTCTGTATATCCTATATATGTAAAATGACACAACACTCTTAAAGGAGGTTGGTTATTGAGAACCACGAAAATATTCTTGGATGCTGATATGTGACTTACAGGGACGTATATTGGGAAATGATCCAAAGTATAGAAAATAGAAAAATCATATCAAGTTACCATATATTTCTTTCTTTCCTCTTTTTGTCATTCCTTCCTTCCTTTTGTGTGTGTATGTGTGTGTATGTATATATGTGTGTGTGTGTGTGTGTGTGTGTGTGTGTGTGTGTGTGTATAAATTAGAACTGGTCTAAATGAGTAATAGGGGAGAATGACTAGGTAAGTTTTGATGCATAGATTTAGTGGGTAATTATGAAGTTTCTAAGATTGCTGAATTGTACAACTTTGTACATAATTCTTTGTCCACATTTCTCATTATTTCCTTAGGATAGAATGTGGGAGTGGAGATTGAGTCAGAAGGTTATATAATTTTTTTTCTCAATCTGAAAACTCCCCCCAGCAAATATGATATAAATAAATTGTAAAAAGTACAGAACTTAAAAGGAAGAAAGTAAAAGTGACTCCAAGGTATTCACATTTCAAAACACAGCCCATTTTCTAAGCCTGTCATAACTGTGTGTGCCTAATATGCACTTTTCCAGGATTGAGTGGGTCAATCTTTTAATTTGAAAACCTCCCTAGAGTTGATCTGAATTTAAAAAAGGAAACTTAAAAAAATTTTTGTCTTCTATCTTCCTCTGTATTTAAGATGCCTTCTTGTGGAATTTAGTTGTGGAATCATGTCAGTAGTCCTCAAGAAAGGAATTAGGCAAGAAGAAACCCTGGCCCCATTTTAAACAAATGTGTTTATAAGGTATGGGAAGGCAGAGTGAGTTTATTTTGCATGTGCACCAGAATGAACTACCACTAGATGGCAGTCCTGTACAACCTTGGACTTTAGTTGGTTCCTCCTTTAAATAAAGTATGCTAAGAGATCACCAATGGAGGAATTTTGAGCCCAAATAATACTTTGCCTTTTATTAAAAATAAATGTAACTTCTGGGGCGCCTGGATGACTCAGTCCGTTAAGCGTCCGACTCTTGATTTCGGCTCAGGTCATGATCTCATGGTTCGTGAGCTCAAGCCCCAATTGGGCTCTGTGCCTTCAACACAGAGCCTGCCTGGGATTTCTCTCTCTCTCTCTCTCTCTCTCTCTCTCTCTCTCTCTCTCTCTCTGTCTCTCTCTCTCCTCTATCTTTTCTCTATCTCTGTCTCTCTCCCTCCCTGTCTTGCTCACTATCAAAAAAAAAAAGCATTAAAAAAATAAATGTAACTTCTTCATGTTGCAGAAAAGTAATGAAGTGGTTTTTAAAAATTTTAATTATAATAAGTGATATCTTAGAATATAAATTGAAAATGCTTTCTAGCTGTGCTTCTCGAACTTGAAGTTGCATTTGAATCATAATGGAATCTTGATAGAAATTCAGGTTCTAACTCTTTAAGTTTGTAATTGGAGAGTTTGAATTTCTGAAACTTTCTTCGTTGATGCCAAGTCTCAGAGATCTAGAGATATGTTGCTGCTCTGGATCTACCGAGTACTGTTCTATATGTTCTAAGTACTTTGCAGGTTGAATAACTTAAGATATACTAAGCAAGTGGTAGAGGAGAGATTCTAACTCAGACTCTGCTTCTAGAATCTTGTAGTGTTAACCATACTAAACTTCTTCCTTGTCTGGACTGTGAGTAAATCAACCTTCCTAAATCAGAAAAAAAACTTTCCTATCAGAAAGGGGTGTATTTTGGTTTGGCTGAAGTTAGTGCATAACTTTGATTGTTCATAGATTATGGAAAACATATTGAGTAACTGCCGTTTCAGGTACTTGCTTTTTCAGTTTGATTTTTTGGTTTGGTGCTTTGGTTTCTAAGAAAAGTCCTCCCCCTGCTCCACAATAATAAGAGAGGTTATATATGGGAGGGTAATATATGATTTGAAATTAGCAAAAGAGTCATTACTGTTTTTCTTTAACCTTTTTTTGTTTGCTCGTTCATTAAGAAAATCTTTCAAAAACACCCTGAATACATTTGCAAAAACTCAAAAGGTGCATTCATTTGATGCGGTAAGGCTTGGCTTTACCTCAAGCTACATGCAATGTCTATTAATGAGAAGAAAATGGTAAAGAAATAGGAAATCTAGTTTTATGAACTAGTTAAAGAATATGTGCTTAATATCTTCCATTATTCAGACTACTACATACCATTCCAGAATTTAAGTTAAAATTCTTTCCATATTGTACTTTTTAGGGGAAGTGACTGATAACAAAGACTATATTGGATCCTTTTTTTTTTTTTTTTTTTTTTACACAAAAGGATGTGGGAGATGTGCTTGGAATTAAAGAATTTTTGTAGTTTCTCTAAATCTAAAGTACTGTTTTGAAGGAATGACTTTGGGTTTTTATAAAAAATGGTAGTTTAAAAAAATGGTAGTTTATCTTTGCCTTTTATAATAATGACAAATTAATGCTTGCAAAATTTAGTGAGTGGTATAAGCATGGACAATCAAATTACAGTTTGGAAATATATTAAATTAGTTTTGAAAAGGTGGATTTGAATTGATCTAAAAATATGTTATTAACATTGATGGAATTTATTTGACTCAGTAATTTGAACTCTCCTTGTTTTTGAAAAAAGGAATAAAGGATATCCCTGCCAGATATTCCTCTGCTTTAGTTTCATTATGTCACTTCAACTTCCAATGGTTGTTGATATGGTACTTTACCTAGTTAAGATAAGCTTGCCAATTCAGAATAGTATTCGGAAAAGGACAGCATTAATATTGACTGACAGAATGCCAGTGGTAGAGTGAAGAAAGAATGTTACTGTTTTGAGGTCAACAATTGCAAATACTTAGCTTAGTAAAATAAGATACTTTATCTAGTTTATGTGATGTGTCTTGCTACCATCAAGATATTTGAGCTAAAACTTCCTTTTCTCATAATATGATTTAGGGACCTATAGTTAGTTTACTTGCTCAGTTACCACAAATTTGTCCTGTAGAGCTGGGACAAGTTGACAAGCCTTATAATGTATATGGCTCTTTCAAGTGTGTGAAAGGGACGTTGAAAAGAAATAGTTGATTTATTAGAGATGTATGGAAACTTTCAGGGACTAGAGAAAGTCTGGTGTTAGTTCTTCCTTGCATCATCTTTCTTCCTCCATCCATCCATCCATCCATCCATCCATCCATCCATCCATCCATCTATCCAATGCGTATTTACTGAGAGTCTTTTGAGTACCCAGGCACTGTACTAGTTTATTGGAATAGAAAGATGAATAAAAGACAGTTTAAGTTCTCAGGAAGCTCACAATGTTGGGTACAATAAAGACTAAGAATTAGCTATGATATGATGAGGTAAGTTGTAATAAAGTGGATATGTACGAAGTTATACTGAAGCCTTGAGGAAGGAGCAGCTTCCTTAGGCTGAATAAATATGTGTGCATGTATGTATTTGTGTATGGGGAGGGCAGTACTTAAAGGTGAGGGAATGTGCTGTTACCTATTTTATTTCAGCTCTTCATTTTTATCCACTTTAATCTAGAGGTCACTAGCCCCAGTTTCCTATAAATGAACAGTTTCATAGTTTTCAGTATAAAGCTTTCATTGCTCATAGGCTGAGCCATTCAGATTCCCTCTGGGATAGTTTGTTCCTCTTGAGAAGATTATTTTTCAGACTTTGGAGCACTTAAAAATTATTTTGCTTTAAAAAACCTTGGCATTTTCATACTACTAAATGGACTTTCTTACCTATAGTTTAAAGCCTCCAGTAAGGCAAAATTATCTTCTTTTGCTACCAGCTGATTAAAGAAAATTTTCTTTAATGTTCTTTTATTTTGAGAGAGAGAGAGAACATGAACAGGGGAGGGGCAGAGAAAGAGGGAGAGAGAGAATCCCTAGCAGGCTCCGTGCTATCAGCACAGAGCCCAATGTGGGGCTTGAACTCATGAACCATGAGATCATGACCTGAGCTGAAACCTCCAGCTGAGTTGGACGCTTAACCAGCTGAGCCACCCAGGTGCCCCTTGCTGCCAGCTGATTTTAATGGAGGATATAGTGCTCTAGAGACAGATAGATAGAAACATAGTATGACTATGTTTATTAAGAATGACAAATTTAAGGGTAGGGATAGGAGATGAAGTAACACAAGAGATTAAGAGATATAAATGGAGAGACAGAGCATGTCATGAAAGGACAGGGAAGAGAGTTTCAAGAGGTAGGAGTCAGGAGAGTCAGAGGTTAAGCAGCTGGAGTGTTGAAAAGAAAATACTGGGTTTAGCTGCTTGGAGGTCATTGGTGATCTTTGGGAGAACAGTTTTAACAAAAGGATGGGCACACTGGTCCAGTTGCCTCAGAATGAGGACT
Organism: Acinonyx jubatus; assembly: GCF_027475565.1. Classification (NCBI taxonomy): domain Eukaryota; kingdom Metazoa; phylum Chordata; class Mammalia; order Carnivora; family Felidae; genus Acinonyx; species Acinonyx jubatus. The sequence continues at coordinate 44,563,154 of NC_069383.1, read as the reverse complement.
TCATAGAAAAGAAATGGAAATCACAAAGGAAAGCTGTTCTGTGAAGAGGTAAGAGAAGGGTAAGAGAATGATACGGCCACAGCTGGAGGGGAAAAGGTTTTATAAGGAGGGAGAAATCTTTGAGGAGGTAGGATGGAACCTTGATCTGATGAACAAAATGCCTTCCATAATCTTTTGTTGAAAAAATTAACTTGAATATATTTTTATTTGAAAAATTATGCTGTTTGGATTATGATGGGCCAGTTCTTTAAAATTTTATTTCTCATCACATAATTGGTGCTTTAGAGTCATGTTGAATTTTTGTCTTCTCTTCATAATGAATTTGTGGTTTATGGGAAAAAGGCTTTTTAATACTTCAGTAGAGATTATCAGCACTATCTGGTTCTTTCTTTAATTTTTACCCTTCTCTGACATTTTTTGCTTCTTTACTCTAATTTTTTGGCCTGCTTGCTTGCTTTCTTTCTTTCTCTCTCTCTTTCTTTCTCTCTCTTTCTTTCTTTCTTTTCTTTCTTTCTTTCTTTCTTTCTTTCTTTCTTTCTTTCTTTCTTTCTCTTATCTGTCTACCTACCTATCAGTCTACCTATAATTTTACTGTGGTAAGAACAATTAACATGAGATCTACCCTGTTAGCAGATTTTTAAATTGAGGTACAGTTGACATACAATGTTATGTTAGTTTCATGTGTATAACATAATGCTTTGATATTTGTATCTCTTAACAGATTTTAAATTGTATAATATTGCTATTTATGGGCTGCTCTAATTTTTAAAATTAGTTTTCTTGATTATAAATTTTTGGTTTTCATAGAGATGTTTATATTTTGAGCTTACTGGGTAACAGACAACTCAAGATTTAAAGAAATGTTACCATAAAAAACCAATACCACTCAATTTCTGTATATGCCACTATTTTGCTTTTCCATTGGGTGTGCTTCTTTTCACTTTCCAGCCTTGCCTTTGGTTAACTAAAGATCCTTTTCTTTTAAAGATTTTATTTTTAAGTTATCTGTACACCCAAAGTGGGGCTCATACTCCTAACCCTGAGATCAGGAGTCATGTGCTCTACTGACTGAGCCAGCCAGGTGCCCTGATACTGAGGATTCTTTTGACTGCAGTTGACAGTAGGCTCATGGAGGAATAAGAAATTTACTGTCTATCACCATTTGGGCCACCAATGTGATTAGATCTGGTTTTTTTCTTTTCATCTTTTGCTTCCATTTTCTTGCACAAGCTATTTCTTCCTGGTTACAAGATAGCTACAGCAGCTCTAAATCTTCTTAGATTCTAGTTCGTGTGAAAAGTGCCTGCCTTTCTTCCAGAGGGCTCAGCAAAGGTCTCTTTCCAACTCCGTGGCTTTGGTTGGACCATCTCTGAACCAATCCCTGTCACTAAAGGAATGCAGTTAAACTTGGGTCTGAGCTAAGTATGGGAGAGGTAGGGCCATTTCTGTTAACCGTTAAGACTAAGTGTGGAGAGGGGTGGACCTTTGGGGGAATATAGGTGAATAATCTACTGTGGTGAGTTTGAGGATTTTGGAGTTGATCAAGGAAAAAGGCATGACTATGAGATGTCAGTAGCCCACAGTGAACTTTATTTGGGTGTTGCTTTGACAAGATTGCATTCGAGGGTAAGTCCTTAACAGCAGGAAATTTTCCAGAGCCCGTGGCAGGGGACCACCACCTATAAAGGGAAGCAGGCAAGGAAACTCCTTGGGGAGAGAGTGGGGCTGTATGTCTAGGCGATAATCCTCAGATACAAGATGAAGGAAGAGTCTTGATCAGGAAGCTTTGGAGGGCAACAGTGACTTCTGTAGCTCCAGGATTTGTCTTATCTATGGCTAGTAAATGTTTGTTCATTTTTGCAGGGTATGCACTGCAGGCATGCTATAAGTGGCTAAGAATATGCTTATTTGGTCTATAATTAAAGCAACTGAAGGTGTAAAAATTAGAGTTTTGCATCTGAGGGCTTTGAGTTCACATTCATGACCAGCCTGCTGTGAGGTATTAACAAGGGGCCAATATATAGCGGCCACCTTTAACCAATGTATGTAACATTAACTGAATAGGGCAAAAGAGGTGCTGGGGAGCCAATACACTGTAAATGTCCATCTTCCTTTTGCCTTCACATTCTCTCCTAGAGCCTTCCTGGGGTGCTCTTTTAGAAGTGACAGAAGAGGCAAGCAGTGGTGATTTGAAAGGTGTATGTGGACTGGAGGAGGCAGGGGATGAGCAGTTGAAGAGTGCTCTGCTTTGGGCTGCATGCAGTCTCATTCTGGCCACACTGTAGGGGATAATTGCTCCGAATGTTTGTTTGTATTTAGAGATTTGTTGCAGTTTCATTTAATTGAATGCATTTCAAGGTCATTTGTCACGTTTTTAGTTCTGGGTTTAGTCCATGTTAGATTTGGTGGCATGTTCCAAGTTCTTTATAGATAAATTGAAACTCGAAATGATGTAGGGCATGATTTTTACTTTATCTTTTTCTCTTTCAATGCTCTCCACACCAAAATGTGTATACTTTTATTATAAAAGTAATCATGTTCATAAGGGAATATTCTAAACATATGAACCTGTAGACAGGAGAAAAAAATGATTTAGCACTATCTCCTAAATAGAACCACTGATTACATATCAGTGTAGACTATAACATAGAATATTAATATTTCAACCTTAGTTAACCCAGAGTAATTTTATATTTCTGGAATTTAACTATCTCACCATCAAAATGGCACTATCATTGAAAAAATATGTTTATCATGGGAAGTCTGGTGCTATATGATATGGGATGTATGTAAGTAATGGCAATAAATATGTGAAATAGACATATTTCTTAGCAAAGCTTTTACTTCATACGACTATAATATCTTGGAGTCAGTTGAAGAATTTGTTAAATATTGGTCTTCAGTTTGTATCAGTTGAAAACATGATGGATTTACTAGCAAACAAAAAAACCTCATATTACTTGTGTTTAGCTATAAATGGAAAAAATAGCATGGTATATGATATTCCCAAATATTTGGTGATGGATATATTTCACCTGTCAATTATTTTTTTTAAAGTTTTATTTATTTTTTTGAGAAAGTGAGAGCGTGAGCAGGGGAGGGGCAGAGCAAGGGAGACACAGAATCTGAAGCAGGCTCCAGGCTGTGAGCTGTTAGTATAGTGCCTGACGAGGGGCTCGAACCCATGAGCTGTGAAATTATGACCTGAGCCAAAGTTGGATGCTTAACCAATTGAGCCACCCAGGTGCGCCCCAAACTGGCCTTTCCTTTAAAATGGCAAGTAATTGGGGCGCCTGGGTGGCGCAGTCGGTTAAGCGTCCGACTTCAGCCAGGTCACGATCTCGCGGTCCGGGAGTTCGAGCCCCGCGTCGGGCTCTGGGCTGATGGCTCAGAGCCTGGAGCCTGTTTCCGATTCTGTGTCTCCCTCTCTTTCTGCCCCTCCCCCGTTCATGCTCTGTCTCTCTCTGTCCCAAAAATAAATAAACGTTGAAAAAAAAAATAAAATGGCAAGTAATTTTTATACAGTGATTTTAATTAATCAATCAATTAATTAATTAATTAAAAATGTTTATTTATTGGGGTACCTGGGTACTGACAGCTCAAAGCCTGGAACCTCCTTTGAATTCTGTGTCTCCCTCTCTCTCTGCTCTTCCCCAGCTCACATTCTGTCTCTCCTTCAAAAATAAATAAACATTAAAAAAAATTAAAATATTTATTTATTATGAGAGAGAGAGAGAGAGCGAGAGAGAGCTAGAGAGCACAAGCAGGGTAGGGGCAGAGAGAGAGAGGGAGTGAGGGAATCCCAAGCAGGCTCCACGCTATCAACACAGAGCCCAAAGGAGGCCCAAATTCACGAGGGGTGAGATCATGACCTGGGTCGAAATCAAGAATCAGATGCTTACCTGACTGAGTTACCCAGGTGCCACCATACAGTGATTTTAAACCTCTGCACATTTTATATTCTGGGGAAGCCCTCTTGAGCTGCACATAGGGTATGTCCAGTCACAGCTCAGGATGTCTGGTAACAGTGTCTGCAGGAGAATGGGGAGTACCCTGTATCAGTACTCCAGGACTGATGGGGAGTATCCTGTGTCAGTACTCTGGGACTAATGGGGAGCATGTATAATAGCACTTCTGCTAGTCATCAATGCCTTTTGCTTGTTCTTGCTACTTTGCCTTTTCAGGTTCCGTTTTCAGCCTGTATACTTGGACCATCACTTGTAAATGACTTTGTTCAATGAAATTTGAGATTTCCTTACATGAAGTCATCTCTGAGGGTCTTTTTGGATCTTTTCCTTTACATCCTGGTCGTATTATGTGGATCATCCACTGATTATTTGAGATTTGGTAGATGACACCATAACCATGTCTCAGTTGATAACAGATTGTCTCTCAATTATGATAATGTTGTATTTCATATATATGTATATATTGCTAGGGTTTTGTTTGTTTCTGTTTGTTTCAGTTTTGTAGCCTCCTGTATCACCCTGTCATTGATTCTTGTTTTGTTTAATTCATACATTTATTAAATTGCTCAGTAGTGTGAAATGTTTTCAGAGGACTTTCTTCTGACTCTAGGTTTTGTTTTCTTTCCATGTATTGTTTGTATGTTATCTCTCTCTCTCACTCTCCCTGCTATTTTCCTATACTCTGTTTGTGGATTTACCAGGCCAATCTCTTTTTATCTTGCTCAACCCTAGCCTGGCCAACTCTGTCTGGGCCAGCTTGCTTTTTATGGTGCTGGTGAATTTTCTTTCCTTTTGCTCCCAATCAGTCAAAGACAAGTTTGTTTTCCTTTTTCACACCCTGGTTTGAGAGCTATATATTGCTCGGTGTCTCTGCCTGCTTCTTGTCTGTGGGGGAAGTATGGATGGGAGAGGAGGTGGAGGGGGTATCTGTGGCTATGGAAGTCTTCCTGGACAATCTGGCTTCAGCCCTGTCTTTTGTGGTTTTCTGAGGTATCTTGAATCACTGTTCCCTCTACCTGGATGGTCTGTAACTTGTTATCTTGGAAGGTAGGGAGGATGTTCTCAGACTTTGGATCTTCTCTGTGGCTTCCTCACCAGGTTTCCTCAGAGTCAGCTCCATTTGCTCCTTCTTCTGTTTGACTATCTCACCAGGCTCCATTTCCATTCTCCCCTTTCTTTCTTCCTGTCACCCCCTTCCCCCTTTTTATTCTGGTTCCTTGTGTGTGTGTGTGAAGCCTCATGTGGCATTTCCATCTCTAGCCTGTCTTCCACTCCTCATCATTGTGGAGATCTTTAACCTGGCTGCTGTTTTTATGGTCTGTGGCTTTTACTGTTACCTTTATTTTTGCACAAAAACACCAACATGGTAAAATTTATTTTTCTTATCTCGTGGAAAGGGACTGTAGTGAAGGTAGTTGTTTTTCTGGGCATTTTGATTTCTCCAGGCTGTCTACATCCCCTCTGGATCTGTCTTTCTCTAAATTAGAGAATTTTAGTAAGGTTTTCAGAATTTTGGTTATTCATGACCTCATCACCCCTCCTCTTTAAGTGGAGTCTAGTTAGCACCTTCACAAAATGCACAAAGTCTAGCCCTGAAGATTCTTGGAAACGTACTTTTCTTGAGGATCATCATTTTTTGAAGATATGGGATGAGGTTGGGTCTTTTCCCTTGTTTCACTGCTGCTGGTGTATATTTCTTATGCTTTGTCATTGGCTTATTTACTTGTTTGTTTAATCCACAGTGTTATATTTTTGAAAGTGTTTTTTGAAAATAGTCCTTGGGCTGCCAGATTTGAAAAATGGATGTTTATCATAAAAATTCTTGTGGATTCAACAGTTCAATTGTTTGGATGATGCTGGTAGACATCTGGATAGATAATCTTTTATTTTTTGGTGTGAGCTATTTATTTAGTACAGATTATTTTTTGTACATGATGTGAATGTCTTTTCACCATATTATTCTAGGGTTTTATGTTGTGTGTGTGTATGTGTGTGTATTTTAATGTCAAATTGTTCCTTTCCTGTATAATTTATTCTGTTTCCTCTAAGCTTAGAAAGTTCTGTCATCAGAGTTTTAATGTTTTTGTCTCCTGTGGATTGATCTTCTAGTAGGAATGTTTATATTTATTTATAGAGAAGACTATGTGGAGAGAATGCTACTGTTTATTATCTCCTATATGTTGTGCTATTGTATTTAACCCTGTAAGATAGGTAACTTAATAATATTTCCCACATTGGGAAATAGAAACTCAGATAAGATAAAGATCTTGCTGCAGATCATACCTGGGCATAGAGAGGCTTTGAATCCAGAGTTGTCTGATTTCAAAGCCCATGTTCCTTGTAATACATTACCACTTATTCGACTGCCTTCCAAGTCAGAAAGAAGGTCTGTGTGAATTCTTTGAGAGGAAGGAGAGGGTGGCTTTTCTGTAAGCTTAATGAGGGCAGAGACCATTTCTTTTGTTCATCATGTGCTAATGTCTTGTGCAGTGCTTGGCACATAGTGGGATAAGTAGTATTTGTTGAGTGAATGAACCAAAATAGACATGTGGTTGGGCAGAACTGATGTTATACACATCAGGTTTTCAAGGTTACTTTTCAGAAACAAATGTTACCACAGTGCACTCATTCTAATCAGCTTCTGAGTTTTGTTTTCTTCTTTAGCAAGCACATGTTGACTAACTGCTACAGTGCATGGGTTATAGTAGTTACCGTAGTGGTAAATGTGGAGGTGATTACTTGGGCCTCCTGGATTCACCTTTACACAAAATTATTTCCCCATATGCCAGTGAGGCAGTATTTATACTGGCCAAGCTTACCAGTAGAAATACTGACCTTTTTCATCGATTTGGAGTTTTGTTTCTATACATTCATCCTTTTGTTATCAATATGTTTGTTTTCTTTTTGCATACAATGTGATAGTCAGGATTATTGAGTATTAATGATAATATTCACAAATCAAAAAAGGTTTTGGTTTTTAATAATTCTTTAAATTCTTAGATATTTAGCATAAAAGACATTTCTTTGTCTCTTTAACCCTCTTTATCTCTCTTCTCTCTGTGCCTGTGAGAGCTTATTTTCCTTGAATTCTTCCAGTTCTCTTATTTTACTTTGCTTTTCTTCACCTAATGAAACTTCAGAAAAGTAGAATTTTTATCAAGGAAAGTTTAATGTTAGATTGTAGACATAATATGGGCATGGTATGGACTATAAAGGTCTGATAGCACAGTAGTCCCACATTTGTGATTGAAGTGGAAAGAAAATTCTGTATATAAAAGGTTCAGTATGTTTGGATATAATTGTCAGTAAAGGAGGTGAACAGATTTTACTAATAATATATACGAGCATGGTGGAATACTTTTTAAATCGTCAAATGACTTCTATAAGCTTGTATGGGATTATATTGTCACATAAATAAAAATTCATGCATTCTTTGGAATAAAAAGCCCGCCAAAGAAAACAGTGAACTGAAGAATAAGTAAGTCACCTTTTGCCTCATCTTGAGGCAACCCTAGATAATCAGATTCTCAGCCTTCAAATAACTTCTAATTGTCTAAACTGAAGCTTTTTTTCTTGTCTGCTAAGGAAATGTATTAGTGGCCACATGTGGTTGCTGAGAGGCTGTGCTTCCCAGAGCCGTCTGGATTCTTTGATAGTCATCCAGAGAGTGAATTGATATGCTCAGCTGGGGTGAATGAACAGCCAGAACACAGTCTTGCTTTTTTGTATGGGTATATTAGTGCTAATAAAAGATTAATGCTATTTTTCTTATAGGGAATCAACAGATAATGTTTTGATAACCCTTGTCTCACCAGTGAACCATATGGCCCTTATTTTCTAACAGATATGGTTGAAATGTTAGAGAATAATGTTAGAAAAGGATCCCTATGGCGTGCTGGCTCCTATTCCTTGCCTAAGCATTAAAGTGTAGGTGTTTTATAATATTGGAGAACGTCCCTCATTTGTTTTTAAGATCCTTTATGGATCCACAGTGAGAAGTCGGAAGATCAAGGGGATAATAGGATTGATTCTCATCCTGTGCTGAGTTTTCTCATATATATGGTATTCATTTATAAAATCTTTGGTCCAAGACCCATAAAACAATGTTACTTTCAAATAGCGTCTTCCTGTATATTACATTGTATAAAACCTTTAGTTCCTGGGGGAAAGTTATAAAGAGGGTTCCCTGTAGTCTGCAAATTCATTTTTTACGTGATCATTTAAAGTTGTTACTTTTCCTGAAAGGTGAATTCTGATTCCTTCTATATATATATGCTATAGAAATTGGTGGTTAAATGTCTCCTTGCCTACTGTGGCTAAGAGGGGAAGGGCTAAAAAGAATATTTTAAGTTTCTTAGTGTTGTTTGAAAAAAATAATAATTTCTTTCATGGTGGCTGAATGCCAAGGCTGGAAAAGTGTTATGGAAATGTTTGTGGTCAGGACTGCCTTTGACGAGAGAAAGGTTAAATATGGTAGTTTTGATAGGATTTGACAGCCATTTTTGATATCTATATATTTATGTTTCATCATGATTCCCTTCTTAACAGTGGAGTAACTGAGCTATTAAATATTTTACTCAATTGAGAAGGAAAATGATTACCATAAAACTACTTTACTTAAATGACACTATGATATAAAATGTTCCAACAGTTTAAAATATTCATCTACAAAACTTATTGCCATGGGAAATGAACAATCCTCCTCTACCCCCCAGTCTTTCTTGAATTAAATTGATTCAGTAACCCTTTTTCATTCTACCTGGCAACTCTTGCCTGCAGATTTAAATTCTAAAACACAGGGTAGAGATATATGTTAATGCTTAATATGAAAAACAAATGTTTTTTGGCTACTACCAGGTTAAAGTTATTTTAAGAGTACATTAGTAGTACTCTGGGTAGAGGATATCTATCTATCTATCTATCTATCTATCTATCTATCTATCTATCTATTGACATACGTGTGTGTGTGTGTGTGTGTGTGTGTACATATACGCAATAATATATGCAATAAACTTTAATTAGATTATCTTTTTGATGTACCTTTGGGTGGTTTCCAGTTTTCTACTAATGTGAATAAAATTGCTGTGAACATTCTTATATAATTCTTTATGTGGACAGTATAAAAATTAGGGTGTTTACATATGTAGGATGATATAAAAATTACATTGCTAATTTTTTTCAATTTTTTCACTGTTATAAAATTTTAAGTACTCAAAAATAGCAAGAATAGAGGTCTTATATTAGTGGGCATGCTTTGCATGGAAAAATGGTATCATATGTAATACTTCTTAAACTTCTGAAGATCTAAAATTTGCACCATCAGTATTTCATACAGTACATAACTTAAGTCACTTCTGCCTAATTTAGAATATCAGAAATGATAAGCTTGGTATATCAGAATAAGTCCTCCCATATTATATTAATTTCAACTGTATTTGTGCCTAAGCTAAAAGTAAGCAGGGTTTTAAAGCCAAATTTCCTTACATTGAAATTTGTGAATAAGAAACCATTTCTAGATCTTTGCTAAAATAAGACAGTATTATTTAATATGGAAACAATAACTGAGAAACTAATTTGGAAAGTTATATTCATGATTTTAGAGTACTATGAATATAAAATGTATGAGTGGAAAATTAAGATTTCATATGGCTTTTTGCAGCTGGTTGATTAAGTCCTATACAGTTCATTGTCTTAAAGATGAAATTTGTACAAGGTTTTGGAAGGCAGGAGTTGTATATTAAAAGTTCTTGTTTCAAAGGTAGTACAAACTGGTTTTTAACAATCCATCATCTTTCATTTACCAAAGGAAATATGTAAAAAGAAAAGGAAAAGGTTCAGTGGGAACAAAACATTGAGATGATGAAAAGCTACATGGAAAGTAAAAAGACTTTAGAAAGACTACTAAAATGAAACTAGCTTTTTTCCTCAACAATCTGTCTGAATTCATTTTGCTTTCATTATATATCTAGCCTGGAGGCAAAGTATGTTGAGCATTACAACAAAGAGGGTGTTATAAGGAGGGCTTTAAAAAAAAATAATAAAGTATAACATATGTGTAAACCATGCAACTTTGTAACAGGAAACTTTATAATAAGGGAGGACTGTGCTTAGCTTTTCCACAATTTTGGAAGAATGAGTTTTATTAGGTGTTAGACAAAGAAATTATCAACTGACTTTTATGCTGTAAGGTTGAAAGATTTGTTATGACCATTCCTAGACTTTAGCAGTGGTTTTAATGTGGGTCCTGATATATTAGAAACAGTGCCTAGCACTGTTAATATGTCTACCGTTGCTAGTTCTCTTAAGGAATATGATGTTTAACTTTGGCCTTTCAGTGAAAGATTATTCAAAATCCTGTTATTCTGTGGTTTTTCTCAGCAGTATTAGGCTGTTCTTGAATTGATCAACACATAATATAATTTGGGAACCCAATCAATGGTTCTTTTATTTTTGAAAGATGGTGACAAATTCTTTTGAAACTTGGGAAATTGGCTCCATCATTCATCCGTTACTCTTTGCTTTTCCTGCCCAACTTCCTAAAAACTATTGTTTTGATGTCAATGTGTAGAATAGATTATCTATAGGGGAATCAGTGTGTATTAATTATATTGGAATAAATGTAAGCTTGACAAATGATATGAGTTAGTAGGCACTGTGCCTAATAGGTTATTCAGTTAATGAGGACACTAAAATTAGGGACCTCTAACATGCCAGAACCATATTTCTTGTAAATTTCCCCCAGTTTTGAGATTAACTGGCAATGGCTATATTTTTCTGGCTTTTTAAAGTCTAATATATTATGGTAGAGTTTTAGGATTTATATAGTGCTTATTATAGAATAGTTGAGCTCTTTGTATTTATCACACTGTTATTGAAGTGAGCTAGAGGAGTAGAAATAAGTCTTTTACCTTTTGGTTTTTCAGTAATCTATCTTTTAAAATATTATTCCATACTCATTTTCCTGTCTTCTCTCTCTCACTTAAAAATGATTACATACCATGCACATTTATGTACTGTTTTCATTGAAGGTGGGGGACTTTAATGACACCCTTTAATATCCAATCCACTGCAGGGATGTTAGAAAATCAGGTTTGAAGTTTCTAGGTTTAGGAGAGAGATGTTAGAAGTATGTTAGCAAGATATATTATTACATATTTAAAAATAGACCATTTATTTTAAACCTTGTAAGATCACAGAATAACTTTTAATCTTGTGCAATTCATTTGACAAAAAGTCAAATAGTACAGACAAGCTTATGAAGGCATCATTTCCCCCCACCGCCTGCTTTTTTTTTTTCCTCATGGTTAACTCTTTATCTCTAAATAATGTGATTACACCACTGTTATTGGATTCATCATATTTAGGTTTTATCTATTGATGTACCACAGTGATCAAGAGTTTTGATTAATGACACATCCTTTCTCGTATCCTTTTTCCAGTTAGATCACTATCTAATTTCCAATGCTGCTCTCACTTCAACTACAAACAGGATACTCAAACTCCTATTTCTTTTTTTTTTATTGTTGTTGTATTAAAAATTTTTTTTATAAAAAATTTTTTTAACCTTTTATTCATTTTTGAGAGTGAGAGAGAGAGAGAGAGAGAGAGAGAGAGAGAGAGAGAGAGAGAGGAAGTGAGAGAGTGTGAGCAGGGGAGGGGCAGAGAGAGAGGGAGACACAGAATCTGAAACAGGCTCCAGGCTCTGAGCTGTCGGCACAGAGCCCAACGTGGGGCTCGAACCCACAAACCGGGAGATCATGACCTGAGCCGAAGTTGGCACTTAACTGACTGAGTCACCCAGGCACCCCAAACTTCTATTTCTTATTCCATCAGCTTTCAATCCCTTGATTCCACATTTTGTAAAACGGACACATTAGCTATTTTATCTATACAATTATTACTGTCTACCTTAAGTCTCTCAACTTCTGTCAACTCCACCTTTATTATTCTTGCTTTGTCAAGAGTAGTAATATGTACCTACTGGTCTGTAATTACAACTAAATCTTCTGTGACTTCTCTATAGATGATTCTAAAAGTTAAAATACATACTTTTATGTATTTTATGTAAATATTGTTCAGTATAGTATACCAGGATCATATTTCCTTCTTTATGATTACAATGTCCTGTGCTACTCAAAGGAAAATGTTTTAGGGGATTCTTTTTAAAAAAAATCCTACATTTCACTTCATAGCCTTGTAATTTCTCAAGTTTTCTAGGTTTTCAGTCATACTGTTGAATTTGAATCTGTCAATTCCTTCTGCTTCCTATCTTCCTGTTATCTGGAGGTATGAGATTTTTCTTTCCCCTGGTTTTTTACTTTTGAATGATCTAATTTTGTCCTGGAGTAATTTTTATTTGGTGGTGGTGGTGGTGGTGGTGGTGGTGGTGGTGGTGGTGGTGTGTGTGTGTGTGTGTGTGTCTTGGGCTTTTCTTATTGCTGGCCTTCCTCAAATATCTTACTGTCAGTTTTTCTTTGAGGGCTAATCAATAGAAAGAGTAGGTACTATGAAAGTTGGGTTGGGCTTTTGACCAGGTGGCTTAGCTTTAAAGTGAGGGGATGAGGAGCTAGTTTAAATTAGGGATCTTCAAATGTCAGAATGAGGAGAAAAGGCCTATACATTCACAGGAACTAGCACCAGTATTAATTACTATAGTTCTTCTCAGACAGGTCAATATTTCTTTCTTTCTTCTTTTTTTAGGTTTATTTATTTATTTTGGGGGGGGGGAGAGCAGAGAGAGATGGAGAGAGGGACTCCCAAACAGGCTCTGTGCTTTTAGTCTAGAGCCCCATGTGGGCGGGCTCAACGCATGAACTGCAAATGAGCCAAAATCCAGAGTTGGATGCTTAACTGACTGAAGCACCCAGGCACCCCAGGTACATATTTCTTTAAAGAGAAAAACCCTTCTCTCTCTCTGTTTTGTTTTGAGGATGATGGGCAGTAAATACCTAGTTTCTGAATATATGACAAGTGGGAAGAGGGAAGGAAAGGAGACAGTTGGCTAGCTGGCCATCCTTGGCTATCTACATATTTAGTCTTTTTTTCAAGACATTTTTTAAAAAAATTTTTATTTTTTTATTTTTATTAAAAAAAATTTTTTTTTTTACTTTTATTTATTTTTGAGACAGAGAGAGACAGAGCATGAACAGGGGAGGGTCAGAGAGAGAGGGAGACACAGAATCTGAAGCAGGCTCCAGGCTCTGAGCTGTCAGCACAGAGCCCGACGCGGGGCTCGAACTCATGGACTGCGAGTGACTGCGAGTCGGACGCTGAGCCAGCGCAATCATGCAGAGAGATGCTGTGGGCAGCAGACACCACGATCCGAGCCAGCCATGGCCGCACAGAGCCTACGCGGCTCGAATCGCGACGCGAGATCATGCCTGAGCGAGTCGATGCCCAACCGACTGAGCCACCCAGGCGCCCCCAAGACATTTTTATTGAGCTATAAGTTACGTACAATTCACCTATTTAAAGCACACAATTCAGTGATTTTTATTATAGTCGCACAGTTATGCAGCCATCACCACATCGATTTTAGAACAGTTTTACCACTCCAAAATAAACCTCTTACCATTAAAATGATTTTGAGACTCAGTGGACTGTGTGGAGTGGGGATGGGGTACGGTTCCCACGCAGTACCAAATAATTCTCTTGATACCAGCCTGGGGTACTACAATTCAACTCAGTTCTGACACTGTCTGGAGATAGTATCAGATTCTACAGGTTAAAGGGTCAGTTCTAGAAGATTGCCCCCCACCTCCATCCCACCCAATCACTTCCCCACTTCAGATGCTAGTTGTAAACTCATGTTGGTACCTGTGCTTCTGATCCACCAGCTACAGATTGGAAGTTCCCACCACTCCCTTCTTAGACTTTGGACACCAGTCCCAAGCCCAGGTTGGTACTTATACTTCTGATGGCAGCTATAAATGAGAGGTTCCCATGACCTCCTCCTTAGATTAAATTAATTAAGTTGTCAGAGAGACAGCTTACTAGATTACTGATTTTTGTTTTTTTTTTTTTTTTTTTTTTACATAAAGGATATAACTTCAGAATAGCCAGATGGAAGAGCTGCTTAGGGCAAGGTATGGGGAAAGGGCTTGGAACTTCCATGTCTTGCCCAGGTGTGCCACTCTCCCCAAATTTTCATGTGTTCACCAACTCGGAAGCTCTCTAAACCCTGTCCTTTTGGGTTTTTATGGAGGTTTCATTACTTAGGCACAATTGATTAAATCATTGGCTGTTGGCCATCTATTCAACCTGCAGCCCCTCTCCCCTCCCTGGAGGTCAGGGGATAGGAATGAAAGTTCCCACCCTCTAGTCATATGGTTGGTTCTCCTGAAAACAGCCCCCATCCTTAGGTGAGGTCCAAAAGTCACCTCATTAACATGACAAAAGACACTTTTTATTGCTCCCAACACTTAGGAAATTGTGAAAACCTTTGGACATTTCACATAAATGAAATCATACAATATGAAGTCTTTGTGATGGCTTTCTTTCACTTATGTAATGTTTTCCAGGTTTATCCATACTGTAGCATGTGTCAGTATTTCATTCCTTTTTAGTGCAGAACAGTATTCCATTGTATGGATATACCACATTATATTGATCTATTCACCAATTGATGAAAATTTAGATACTTGATGTTAACCAAAAGTCTGAGAAGAGATATTTGATGGACATTTAGATTTTCTACTTTATGGCTATTGTGACTAATGCTGTTATGAACGTTCATACACAAGTTTTCATTTCTCTTTTGGATATAAACCTAGGAGTAGAAAAGCTGGGTCTTATCATAACTCTATGTTAAACCTTTTGAGGAACTGCCAAACATTTTTACAAAGTTGCTGAACCTATTTTCATTCCTACCTGTAATGTATTAGGGTTCCACCCAAGAATGAGGTTCTCCACATCCTGGCTAATACTTGTTATTGTCCATCTTTTTGATTATAGCAACCCTGGTGTGTGTGTGGTGGCCTTGCACTGTGGTTTTGATTTGCATTTCTTTGAACTGTGTGTTCCTGGGGCTAGGGCTTGTCAATTGATGTGCTTTTCTTTAGGATAGTTAGGGGACTGCCTAGCTATTTTACTGGGTACTCAGATATCTGTATCTTTGAGGTTCTTCTTTCTCTATAGGTGGTCTTCTTTCTGTATGAGTTTCCTTAACTTCTTTCTGGGGAATGTGAGCCCAGTTTCATGGTTGGGGAGGGAATTAGAGAATTGACTATTCAGGATGGTAGACTTTTTCTTCATCCATGTATTTTCAGGTACTTGCCCCATTCCCACGCTATTCTATGTCTGGTTCCTCTAATCTGGGGTCCCTAGTTTAGTTCAACTTCTCCAGAGATTATACTTTCTTAAAAATTTTATTTTAATGTTTATTTATTTTTGAGAGAGAGAGTGCACGCGTGAGCGAGCATGAGCAAGGGAGGGGCAGAGAGAGAGGGAGACACAGAATCTGAAGGAGGCTCCAGACTCTGAGCTGTCAGCACAGAGCCTGTCATGGGGCTCCATCTCAAAAGCCATGAGATCATGACCTGAGCCGAAGTCAGATGCTTAACCGTCTGAGCCACACCCAGGCACCCCGAGATTAATACTTTCTGTTTTGTATTACTTACATAGGTTTTTAAATAACTCTCTTGTTTTCATATCCCATCTTACTCAACTTTCTCTGGTGCTTTTACTTCCAGAGTAAAATTCCTTTTTAGGATTTTATGGACCTTGCTGTGTCCTTTTGTATGGTTTACCTTTTCTATGTTCACTTCGCATCTTCATAGATTGTGCTTAGGCTTACCACAGGTCTTTTGAGTTCTTTGAAGGAGTTTATGTCTGTTTATTTTACTCTTTGTTGTTTGGGGTGGTTTTTTTTTTTTTTTTTTTAGAGGAGAAGAGGACATAATAGTCTTTAATTAACAATCTTGAAAAAGGAAGTCATACTAGTTCTTTTGATATAATGCCTTAGAGTCACTAGTCAGGTAAAGAAAATGTGAGTGGCTGTCTCCACAGGCTCTTAATTTCTGCCCTGAGTGAAATAATAATAAAGGGGGTCAGAATGCTTGCCAGGTCATGATTACAGAAGCTTGGCTGTAAGTCATGGGCAAAAAGCTTGGTTGTCTGCCCCCACAGTTGAGTGAGTTATTTCACCTCTGGGACCCAGTGAATGTTCAGACGGTTGAGTAATCCCACCTCAGGCACACGGTTGGCAGCAGGGCAAGTAATATCTGAATACTTGGCATGATAATTAATGGGAATATGGGGGAGTATAAACATTTGACATGACTTTGTCTCTTAGTTTCTTACAGCTTCATTTTCATTGCTATCAATAGGATTGGTTTTACTGAGAGAATGAGGGTATTCTTAATTTTGGCAGATGCAAGGATTGCTATCATTCTAATATGGTTTCTTGAGGGAAAGGAGATGAACATTATGTTAGTCCATGATTACTATAAGAGCATTTTTTTTACCAGTTTATTTTTATTTTTAATAAATTTCAAAACATTTTAAACTTTTTTTTTAAATTGAAGTGTAGTTGATATACAATGTTACATTAGTTTCAGGTGTGCAACATAGTGATTCAGTAACTGTAAAATTATGCTATGTTCACCACAAGTATAGCTATCATCTGTCACCATACATTGCTATTTCAGTATCACTAACTGTATTTTCTATGCTGTGCCTTTTATCCCCAAGACTTATTCATTTCATAACTGGGATGAACCCATCACTAAAGTCAGAAGATGATATACTTTTATAGGTAAGGTCTTGGTTAAGTTCTTAGCTCTTTGGTAGATGTTGTGGATTGAGTTAGTCCTGTTTGGATCATATAGAATTTGGGAGCAGATGTTGGCTGACAAAAATCACATGTTTGCTATACAGAGAAAAGACAAAACTCTAGAATAGTGGTTCTCAAACTTTAGTGTCCACTAGAATCTCCTGGAAGGCTTATTGAAACATGGATTGATAGGGCCCCTCTCAGTTTTTAATTTAGTAGGACAGAGGTGGGGCCCAAGAATTTACATTTCTAACAAGTTTCTACATGATGCTGATACTGCTTGTGTGGGGAACCATACTTTGAGAACCACTGCTTTTGAACAACGGTTCCTAAACTTTAATGTGCAAAGAATTTTCTGGGAAGATTTACTGGAAATGTTGCTTCTAGGGCCTTCCAGAAATTCTGATTTGGAAAGTATAGGGTGGGGCCCAGGAATCTGTATTTTAAAGTATCCCAGCTAATTTTGGTGTGTGTATGTGTGTGTGTGTGTTTGTGTTTAAATTCCATTGTATGGATATATACCACATTTCATCTATACATTCATTAGTTGATGGACAACCCCAGATAATTCTTATACAGTAGCCACAGGAGATGAGCATACTATACTATGAGAAATGCTACTCTGTAGGTTTCATGTAACAAAGATTATAAATTAATTATCCTGGGGCGCCTGGCTGGCTCAGTAGAGTGTGCGACTCTTAATCTTGTGAGATTGTGAGTTCGAGCCCCATGTTGGGTCTAGAGATTACTTAAAAAAAATCTAAAAAATTAATCACCCTTATTTATTTTTACTAAATTGAAACGCTACTTGTCTAATTTCCATACATGCTTTTGTATCATTCAGTATCCCAGCAGGAAATAGAATTTAGATGGTTTGAATGAAGATATTTTAGTGAAGGGATCATTGACAGGTGTAGGCAGAGTTAAGAAAGAAATAATGAAGCATCTAAATATTATCAGCAGTGGAAGCTTTTACCATTTCTAGGGTTGAAGGGACAGGAGGAAGTAACGGTATTATTTTGAGGGTTTATTAAGAGCAGGAGCCATGGAGAAGGGTCCTTTCTCTTATTCTTTATTTAGACAAAAACTTCTCATTCCCAGAGGAGACACAAAGTTTCATCAGTCACCTTTTGTTATAGGGTGATATTTTAGTCATTTTCCCATCTGAAATCAGATTTGCAATGTAGTCATCACCAGTGCTCATCATATAACATAGCGGCAAAGGGATGGGATGAGTGGAGAAATAATTGGTCAATATAAAATATGCTTAACTGTAACATTCTCCATGTTTGTAGTTGGTCAACAGACTGAGGTTGATAATCATAACTTACTTTCTCCACTACATGTTTTATATCCTCCTTGTATTTTCCCAGCACATTGGCTAGTCAGACTTCTTTGCCTTCATATCCCAAAGATCTGAGTCCTTAAGTATCCTATGTTTATTGGATTAACCTAGTTTTTCATTAACTTTATTGTTGGACATAGGAATACTAAGAGGCTGCCCAGTGAATCCCTTGGATTTTAGATGTAGTTTACCTGGTCCTGTTGTATAACACCCCCCACTTTCCACTTAGTAATAGAGAGAAATTACTCTGTCAATACATTACTTTTTTTTTTTTTCTTTTCTTTTCTTTTCTTTTCTTTTCTTTTCTTTTCTTTTCTTTTCTTTTCTTTTCTTTTCTTTTCTTTTTTTCTTTTGCCTATTCTGTGGTGGTGGAATCTCAACAGGGGCAGTCTCAGCTTGAAATTTAATAGAACTGTGACTGTGTTCCTTGCTGTAAGCTTTCTTTTCCTGGGAATGAGGGTCTCTAATATCTTCACAAAGTATGTCCATTATGAGAAATCTTTCCACACAAATCCTTCTGGACCTCCTTTTTATCAATATTTCAGTCTTGATTCCAACCCATTAGCTATTACCCATGTATCATTGTAAATGTGAATCTCAGGCTGTCTCACATTCCCAGTAAAGTGACAATAAGATACATTGCTCAAAATTAAACTCATTGGGAAGATTTTCCTTTGTTACTGTTTTTCAAGGATACCTTGGAGTAGGAAGCTGATGGTATAGCTTACCACTGGTGACAACATATCATGTAGACCCATCTGTAAATCAAGTCTGTGGGTTTTTTCCTCTTCTGTTTATTGGTCATAGGGAACTCCATATGAGGTCATGGGAGAGGCAGTGAAGCAGCTGGAGAATATACTATGCGAATTTGAGCCACTGACTCATTCAGTTTATGCTTTCTTTTCTTATTCATATATTTCATTTCTCTTCAATGATGAAATACTGCTTCACATACTTAATCTCATGACTCAGTAGATTGGGTAACCCATTTCACGATGGGTAGCTCTGGTCATGAAGTTACTTGGTGTCCTATAACTAGATGTTCAATCTGTATCTTTGCCCTGTAGAACTAGGAGCTATTTCTCAAATGGAGAATAATTGTTGACAGAAGACCCAAGGGTCTGTTCAGTGACTCTTCTTTTGGGGGTTTCCAGAGGCTATATAGAATAGACCTACCTAATTTGAGTACCACTGGTTCTGCTGGGCCCATTGACCTGTAGAAGATCAATTTACATTGCAGCCTTTATGAACCTCAGAGCCCTATCTTGCTCTGGGGTCTACTTAAAAGTAGCAACTCGGGGCGCCTGGGTGGCGCAGTCGGTTAAGCGTCCGACTTCAGCCAGGTCACGATCTCGCGGTCCGTGAGTTCAAGCCCCGCGTCGGCCTCTGGGCTGATGGCTCAGAGCCTGGAGCCTGTTGCCGATTCTGTGTCTCCCTCTCTCTCTGCCCCTCCCCCGTTCATGCTCTGTCTCTCTCTGTCCCAAAAAATAAATAAATGTTGAAAACAAATTAAAAAAAAAGTAGCAACTCTACTTTAATGTGCTATATATTGCTTCTAAGATTCAAGGACACTCTCCGAGTTTCGTGCTTTTTTCTTTTTGGAAGGCAGTGCAAGGTGAAGCAACATCTTTTTTTAGAGGGCATATTCTAACATGCCCCAGATTTTCCTGGAAACTTCACAGTGTGGCAGACTCTTGAATTTTTATGGGGTACTTGCCACTTCCTGCTTACCAGATTTATTTATAATGTCATCAGCGTATTGGACCAGCACTAAAAGAAGATACCCTTTTTAAAAAATTTTGCATGATAAAGAGTTTTTACTTGTAAATGCCTACCAGTACATCAAGCAATAACATGTAACAAGTTTTTTAATCCCATCATCTAGTAATTTTGATTAAGAGAAACTAAAAGTGGCCCAAACAATTATGCTAGTATTCTTTGTGCTAACCTTATCCAGAAAGGACTATTTTAAGGCTGGTTGCTGCTCCACAGATTATAAATAACTATTTATCACTTTTTCCTAGATGAAGCAGTTGACCTTCAAGAAAGATTTAGG
The DNA here is from genome assembly GCF_027475565.1 of Acinonyx jubatus. Taxonomy (NCBI): domain Eukaryota; kingdom Metazoa; phylum Chordata; class Mammalia; order Carnivora; family Felidae; genus Acinonyx; species Acinonyx jubatus. Next base: position 44,543,013 of record NC_069383.1, on the reverse strand, counting down.
GGAAAAAAAATCTTTCTTTCTTTCTTTTCTTTTTCTTTCTTTCTTTCTTTCTTTCTTTCTTTCTTTCTCTTAATTAATTAATTAATTTTAAAATTTCCATCCAAGTTAGTTAGCATATGGTGCAACAATGATTTCAGGAGTAGATTCCTTAATGCCCCCTACCCATTCAGGCCATCCCCCCTCCCACACCCCCTCCAGCAACCCTCTGTTTGTTCTTCATATTTAAGAGTCTCTTATGTTTTGTCCACCTCCCTGTTTTTATATTATTTTTGCTTCCCTTCCCTTACGTTCATCTGATTTGTATCTTAAATTCCTCATATGAGTGAAATCATATGATATTTGTCTTTCTCTGATTGGCTAATTTTGCTTAGCATAATACCCTCCAGTTCCATCTATGTAGTTGCAAATGGCAAGATTTCATTCTTTTTGATTGCCAAGTAATACTCCGTTATATATATGTATATATACACACACACATACCACATCTTCTTTATCCATTCATCCGTTGATGGACATTTGGGCTCTTTCCATACTTTGGCTATTGTCAATAGTGCTGCTATGAACATTGGGGTGCATGTGACCCTTAGAAACAGCATACCTGTATCCCTTGGATAAATACCTAGTAGTGCAATTGCTGGGTCGTAGGGTAGTTCTGTTTTTAATTTTTGAGGAACCTCCATAATGTTTTCCAGAGTGGCTGCACCGGTTTGTATTACTACCAGTGTGCAAAAGAGATCCTCTTTCTCTGCATCCTCGCCAACATCTGTTGTTGCCTGAGTTGTTAATGTTAGCCATTCTGACAGGTGTGAGGTTGGTATCTCATTGTGGTTTTGATTTGTATTTCCCTGATGGTGAGTGATGTTGAGCATTTTTTCATGTGTCTGTTAGCCATCTGGTTGTCTTCTTTGGAGAAGTGTCTATTCATGTCTTTTGTCCATTTCTTCACTGGCTTATTTGTTTTTTCGTTGTTGAGTTTGATAAGTTCTTTCTAGATTTTGGATACTAACCCTTTATCTGATATGTCATTTGCAAATATCTTCTCCCATTCCATCGGTTGCCTTTTAGTTTTGCTGACTGTTTCCTTTGCTGTGCAGAAGCTTTTTATTTTGACGAGGTCCCAATAGTTCATTTTTGCTTTTGTTTCCTTTGTCTCTGGAAACGTGTTGAGGAAGAATTTGCTGCAGTCGAGGTCAAAGAGGTTTTTGCCTGCTTTGTCCTCTAGGATTTTGATGGCTTCCTGTCTTACATTTAGGTCTTTAATCCATTTTGAGTTTATTTTTGTGTATGGTGTAAGAAGGTGGTTCAGGTTCATTTTTCTGCATGTCGCCGTCCAGTTTTCCCAGTATTATTTTCTGAAGAGACTGCCTTTATTCCATTGGATATTCTTTCCTGCATTGTCAAAGATTAGTTAGCCATATGTTTGTGGGTCCATTTCTGGGTTCTCTATTCTGTTCCATTGATCTGAGTGTCTGTTTTTGTACCAAAAATCTCTTTCTTTCTTAAAAATTGTTTAACTATATCTAAGAAAGAAAATGCCAGATATATATGTTGCTTGTGTTAAAAGGCATGAGGCAATGTATACTTGCTGAATTTCTATGACATATGAGGTAAAAAGATGAAGACTTTGGATAAGCTCTAAGTTTGTACCAAAAAGCTAGATTTGCTATTCTCCAAAAGGTAAAGGAACCTATTATATCATGTACAGCAATAATTTAGTGCCTTTTTTAGAAGAATATAATTTGAGCTTTGCTAAAGCTAGCTTCATATTCCATGAAGGCATCTGAAATGCCAATCCATGGAACAGGGTCTTCTTTCTTTTTCCCCTAAGCATTCTTGGGGCAATTTCCATGGATTTCTGGTTGGATGTGGTAGACTAAGAGGTTATCCATGACTTTATCCCTGTTCTGCTGGAAGTAGTTCTGGAGGATGGTTATTCCCTGGATCTTCTCCACTTCAGTGCTGCACTTGAATCCCAGACCTCAGCTTCCTCGGCTTTGAAACTCTTTCTCCCTTTATAGGTGAAATTGTTTAATTGTAGCCTGAGCTTCTTTGGCCTGCTTCAGCCTGAGGTTTTTTTGCTTGTGGGCCACAGGCACGTTCTCTGTGGCCTGCTTCTTGCTTGCAGCAAACAGTTGTTGGATGTGCTGGGACTGATGGACTGTGGTGGCAGCCTATACTATCATCTTTTTTTTTTAAACTATACCTGCACCCAGAGGTTTCTTTCTTCTTCTTCTTCTTCTTTTAATGTTTATTTATTTTTGAGAGAGAGAGGGAGACACAGAATCAGAAGCAGGCCCCAGGCTCTGAGCTGTTAGCACAGAGCCCGACACAAGGCTCAAACTCATGAACTGTTGAGATCATGACCTGAGCTAAAGTAGGACGCTTAACCGACTGAGCTGCCCAGGCGCCCCTGTACTACCATCTTTTGACAGGCAAAGGAAACTACTTGTGATTGTCTTTATTCATTTCTTTGTCATAAAGAAATGTAATAGATTAATAGATTTGCACCAGGTTTCATGAACTGTGTTAACCTTTTCCATTAAAATATACCTTATTTTTGAATAGCAGCTGTAATTGGAATCTCTCCTAAGTTTATGATAATCCGTAGTCGTTATCCAAGATCCATTTGGCTCTTTCACACACCAAACAGGGTAATGAATGAAGATGCATCGTAGTTGTGTTTTTTAAGTATTTGATGGTGGCACTAATCTCTGTAATTTCCTTAGGGATGAGTTTTGCTTTTGAGAAATATGTTAGTTTGGTGGGTTGGGGGCAGGGATTCCAGTTAGTCTCTGGTATCATAATAGCCTTCATAATACTCTTCCTTAGGTAGAGGCTAAGGTAGGGATTCAGCTAGTTTATGAGTATATCTGTTCCAACTTTGAATTACATCAGTGGGAAAATAATGGCAGTAAGTTTCCCACAGAACTTACTGTGAGAAAAACTTGGGTCAAGTCTTCATTGATCACTGGAATTCCATAAGCCCCACTTTGAGTAGTGATCACATGGCATTTAACATTCTCAGATATTAATGAACCTAGAACCTAAAAGCTTTCTTTTGTGTACCATCACCCTATTCATATGGCCACCATAGATGCTTTTAGGTTCTCTGCCTGTACCTTAATTTGGAAGTTCAGGGTCCTTTTTTTATTTTCTAAGTGCTTAAGCTGTGTAGGTAGCCGACTAAGCAGTCTTTGTAATTACTGTTGTCATCAAACAATCAAGTGCAATAGCCATTTATCTCTCAAATCCATGTCTTCACTGGCATTTTATCCCACACTGCACTAATAATATTTTGAACAGTTGTGATTCCATTGTATGCCATGTATTTCTTTTGTTTTCTTTATTTCCCCTCTGCATGGAAATCACCTGTGTGTTCATCAGATATGTGAGCAAACCAGTCCTCAAATCCCTGAGTACTATATCTGTTAAGATCCCAGCAGGAAACAGAATTCATGGCAGATGGTTCAAACAAAGGGACTTTCAGAGAGTAGGATTACTTATATAGCTGTGGGAAGAGTTAAGAAATTGTCTCTATCGTTAGCAAAATAAATATAAACTATCTAATTTAAGTAATTGTATTTTGGGGTATTTTTGTTATGACAACTTGGCCTTTTCCTTAACTAATACAAGAATTTACATTATTATAGCGGTGTAGGCACTACTGACATCTGAGGCATAAATACATTGCTTCTCTTTGTTTTCTCTGAAGTTAAAGATAATTTAAAGAACATTTTTACACTCTTTAACCAGATTTCTCCATTGTTAATATTTTTATCTAATTTGTTTTTTTGTTCTTTCTTTCTTTTTCTTTTCTTTTCTCTTTTCTTTTCTTTCCTCCTCACACTCTCTCATGCATACACAATTTTGTTTTTCCTGAACCATATGAGAGTACATTACATATATCATGGCTCTTTATCCCTGAGTACTTTAGTGTATATTTCTTAAGAATAGGAATATTCTTATGTAGCCACAGTACAGTTGTTAATTTCATAAAATTACATTGATATAATAATTTTATCTATTCTAATACCCAAATTCTGTCAGGTGATCTAATAATGTAAAAATGTGCTTTATAGCATTTCTCCTCCCTCTCCCCCACTATTATAGGATCTAGTTTAGAGGCAGGCACTGTATTCATTTGCATGTATTTTTAGCCTTTTTTAAGCTGTGAAATTGCCAAAGCCTTTCTTAGCCTTTTATGACATTGACATTTTTGAAGAGTCTCCGCCACCACTTAAAAAATAAAACGTTTCTCAATTTGTTTATCAATTGCTTCCTTGTAACATTAAGATTATACATTCTTTTAGCCAGAATACTGCCAAGAATAGCTAGAATTGCATTTTCCTCACAGTATCATGTATAGTCACCTTCACTGATTAATTTTTTTTAAAGTTTATTTTGAGAGAGAGAGAGAGAGTGAAAGAGAGAGAATGAGTGGGGGAGGGGCAGAGAGAGAGAGAGAGAGAGAGAGAGAGAGAGAGAGAATCCCAAGCAGGCTTCATACTGTCAGCGGAGAGTCTGATGTGGGTCTTGAACCCACAAACTGTGAGATCATGACCAGAGTTGAAATCAAGAGTCAGATGCTTAAATGACTGAGCCACCCAGGCACCCCGGTGATTAATTTTGATCTGCTGGTCAAGAGGTTGTCTGATTTCTCCACTGTATAATTACTGTTTTTTTTTTTTCCTCCTTGCTACTAGTAAGCAATGCACATATCTTGCTTTTCATCAAAGTTTCCCCTTAAATTTATCATTCATTGATAATTCTTGCCTGATAAAATCTTTACAGTGATGGTTGCAAAATGATTCTTCTACCTCAGCACTTCCTTTATGTTTGCCATTTGGCCCTTAGTGTTCTATTAAGCAGTAGATATCCCTTCTCCCTCATTATTCATTTGTTTATTATTATTAGTGTGGACTCATGAATTTCTATTTTCCCCAATAGTTTATAAGTCAATATTGAACTTAAGAGTTTTGGTTCTTAAATCATTCCAGATTTGGCCAATGTGAAGCCTCTTTAAGCTAGCTCCTGTGTCCTTGTGACATACCTTCCCCTACCCCTGCTCCCCATTTTTTGTTAGTACTTTTTAAACTTTATAGTACAGCAGGGTGTTCCAGGATCATATTATACCTATCCTGTTCTACCCATGGAATAAGCTATATCTCCGAGAAGCCCTGGTTCCTTTTAGTGGGACTGAGATCTGAATGCTGGGTGTGCTCATGTTCCATGGTGTTTTTGCTTTTAGAGGACAGAGTGACAAATATGTACATGTAAACATACTTACACATACATACAAATGTGTAAGCACATACATACAGACATGTACAGAAATAGATATATGCACATCAACTTAGACATATACATTATTTCGATATTGTGAGTTCACACCAGTGTCCCCAATTTCACAGTTCTTTGTTGGCTTTCCCATTCCATATTTATATCCCTTCTTTCAAAGTGGATGCTGGCTCCCAACAACATTCATTTGCTCATTCCTATAATACATGTAGTAGTTTCAGAGTGTCTTCTGACCATATCACTACAAGAAACAAATCTCTGTTCCTTCTCTTGGTGGATAACTCACTCCCAAAATCAAGCGCTTCTCTAAGACTGCCACTTGGATACTGCACACTTTCAAGCTCCTTCCCTCTAGCCAGACCCATGAACTCCTAGTCCCAATCCATGTTGAGTATTTTTACATTTATTGTTTCACTTTTTTTCTTGGATTTTTGTCTGTGTTTTCCCTAAGATCTCTGCTTCCCTCTGTTCCTTTACACAGAATCTTATCTGCCTTTCCTTCTCTACTTTCTATACTTTCAGGTCTCTGGTAGTAACAATGGGCTGATGGTGGAATTGCTGTTGGAATTCCTCTGCCCACATATGGTGGAGGTTGCAGTGTTTTCTTTATCCCAGTAATGCAGAAGGTACAAGGATAATGTAGTTTTATGTTTTTTTTTTTGTTTTTTTTTTCCAGGAGAGTAAAGGAGGGAGGGTTTTAGACTTAGGTGACCACCATTATTCTGTGTATCCAAAAAACTCTGTTTTTTAAAAGATACTTTTAGATCTCAGACATGTTAAAATGAATATAAAGGGACATTATGAACAACTTTATGCCAATATTTTAATAACTTAGATGAAATAAATGACTTTAAGACCACAATTTACTAAAAACTGACACAAGAAGAAATAGAAAGTTTTAGTAGCTATGTATCTATTAAGATTTTTGAATTCATAATAAAAATCATTTCAAAAAGAATATTCCTAGCTTAGATAGTGTCACAGATGAAATACAGTAAATGTTTAAGGAAGAGATAATACCAATGTTATATAAACTCCAAAAATAGATGAGGAGGTAATGCTTCCCAACCCATTTGTGAGGCCTGAATGGCCTTGATACTAAAGCTGTCAAAGATATTATAAGAAGGAAACATTACAATCAGTCTCCCTCATTAACACAGATGCAAAAATACTAAAATAATATTAGCAAATGGAATCTAGCAATATGCAAAATGGATAACCTGTCATGAGCAATTGGAAATTTATTCCAGGAATATAAGATTGGTTCCACAATTGGAAATAAATCCATAAAAAACAAGAAAAACTGTAATACTTAACATAAAATGAGTTATAGACCTAAATTTAAAAGCTGAAACAATGAAACTTGTACAAGAAAAAAATAAATATTTATTTTTATAGAGAAAATTTTTATTACCTCAGAGTAGGCAAAGATTTCTCAGGCATACAAAGCACTAATCAGAAAAGAAACAAAATGGCAAATTATACTTCACCAAAATTAAAATCTAGTCTTTGAAAGATAACTTCAAAAGATAACATTTTTATAAGAAAATGAAAAGGCAAGCCTTAGACTGAAAGAAAATATTCATAATGCATATAGGTGACAAATGAGTTGTATCCAGAACATATGACTCTTAAAACTCAATAAGAAGCTAAACAACCCCAATTTTTAAAAATTAACTAGTATTTGAAGAGACATGTCACAAAAGAAGATATACCAATGGCCCAATAAGGACATGAAAAGATGCTCAGCATCAATAGGCCCCAGGGAAATTCATATTAAAACCATAACGAGATAGCTCTGCATATCCAGCAAAAAAGCCAAAATAAAAAAAGACTGAGGGGCACCTGGGTGGCTCAGTTGGTTGAGCGTCTGACTTAGGTCATGATCCCAGGGTCCTAATTCTGTTTAGAGTATCATGCTAAGTGTGGAGCCTGCTTAAGAGTCTCTCTCTTCCTCTGCCCCGCCCCACTGCTTGCGTGTGCTCTCTATCACAACAAAACAAAAAACAAAACAAAACAAACAAAAAAGACCGAAAATAACAAGTTCAGTTACTGGCTGATCACATTGAACTTGTGACAGCTTGATTTTATGTTCTTGTATGTAAGATGTGTGGGAAGTCCAAGGTACGTAAAACCTTGGATTGCAGGTAACTTGTTCTGTGAGTGTTCTGCAGATGGGCAAACATTTCTAATACATTTTAACTTGATAAACAAAAGACGTCTTGGAATACAAGTAGTACGTGACATATGATCACAAGTGAGTCAATGGTTCTTAAAATTCGCTTTGATACACAAGTGCTTTGGATAACAAGCATGTTTCCAGAATGAATTATGCTCACAAACCAAGGTTTTACTATATTTCCTAAACTTATTTGACTTGAGGTATCTTAACTCCCATTCCCTGTGGCTCTTGTTACAGCTTGGTTTTAGGCTTTATTAGGTGAGTCTAGAGCAGGGTTTACTCTAGGGCATCGTTCTTACTTTTAAAGGAGCAGACTTTCTCAGTGTGTTTACAAGGTGTTAATGAAGCCTCTCCATATCAGCTGGGCTAGACCTCTAACTAATCGCCCAGCACTGCTTGACTTCTGGTGTCTGTTCCATTCCTTCCCCTGTAGCAGTCATCCTTTGGTAAATCCTGTCATCTCTCCATGTGCATGCTCAGGTCTGTGCTCAATTATGGACTCTCAGGAAACTATCTCACAGCCTTATGCTTTTCCCACTGTAGGGCTCCTTTCTCTCTGCTCCACAGGCTTCAAGTTCCTCCCCCAAGTGTGACTTCTGCCTCCTCAGCGTAGTGGCCACTGTGCTCTGCTTGAGCTCCAGCTTGCTGTGCTGCAGTTGGCAGTTGTCTCTTGACAGCGAGCTTGGGCAGTGGTGGCTTTGACCTTATGAGTTTACCTTCTCTTGAAATCATAGGCTTGTGCTACCTGTTGTCAAATGCTTGCTGACTGTAGTCTGATACATTTTGTTCAGTTTATGGGAGGTTATGGTGGGAGGGTATATTACTCCATTTTAGCTGGAAGTTGAAATCCTCCCAGAGAGTCTTGACTTCCTAATACTTAGAAAACAAGATTATTCTTAGTTTCCTGAAGGAGAATAGAAAAGCTATAAGATCTGCCTTAAATTTCCTCCAGGAACAGGGAAGCATGATTCCACAGAGCAGATTTAAAGGGACAATATGAGAAAGAATAAAATTGTGTCCTACTTACACTCTGCTGAGTTCAGGTAGGAAGGAGATGTTATCTTTTCATTTGGTACTCTTCTGACTTCTCAGTTTTATTACTTTATAGTTTTAAATGGTTAAAAGTGAACCCAGTTTAGAGGCACCTGGGTGGCACGGTCTGTTAAGCATCTGACTCTTGATTTTGGCTGAGGTCATAATCTCATGGTTCTTGAGTTTGAGCCCTGCATTGGACTCTGTGCTGAGAGTGTGGAGCCTGCTTGGAATTTTCTGTCTCTGGTCTCTCTTTCTTTCTGCCCCTCCCCTCCTTCTCTCTTTCTCCCTCTCAAAAATAAATAAGTAAACATTAAAAAATAATAAACCCAGTTTAACAAGAAGAATTGATTCCTGAGAATAGTCCCTTCCAAACCCTCAAATATCATATGATAGGCCTCTATGACTTCAGAGGTGGTTTTCAGTCAGCCCTTTGATAAACACAAAAATCATGTTTATAATCATTACATGGCTTTGCCAATGACAAAGATAATAATTTGAATTTTTTTGTTATTCTGAGTATTTGACTTCTGGTGATCTTTCCATATAACTTCTTTCTTTTTCTTTTAATTTATTTTTAAGAAAGAGAGAGAGAGAGTGAGAGTGAAAGAGAGAGTGAAAGAGAGAGAGAGTGTGAGCAGGGGAGGAGCAGAGAGAGACAGAAACACAGAATCTGAAGCAGGCTCCAGGCTCTGAGCTGTCAGCACAGAGCCTGCTGCGGGGCTCGAACTCGTGAACCACGAGATCATGACTTGAGCTGAAGTTGGCTGCTTAACCGACTAAGCCACCCACGCGCCCCTCCATATAATGGGGCGCCTGGGTGGCCCAGTCGGTTAAGCATCTGACTTCGGCTTAGGTCATTGATCTGGCGGTTTGTGGGTGCAAGCCCCGTGTAGGGCTCTGTGCTGACAGCCCGGAGCCTGCTTTGGATTCTGTGTCTCCCTCTGTCTCTGCCCCTCCCCCGCTCACTCTCTGTCTCTCTCAAAAGAAACGTTAAAAACAAAAAAGAATGTTAGACTTCATAGGCTTCATAAACATCTTTCATCACTTAATTTTTTTTTAATATTTTACTTATTTTAAGAGAGTGTGTGTGCTTATGCATGAGCGGGGACAGGGCAGAGACAGAGGGAGAGAGAGAATCCCAAGCAGGCTCATTGATAGCACAGACACAGGGCTCGATCTCACGAACCATGAGATCCCAACCTGAACCGAAATCAAGAGTGGGATGCTAAATAAGTTCCTGGCCTCAAGATCAGTTATATATTTGTTGACTATGTATATGTAAATAAGAGTATGCTTGTGATTTTTTTTTCTTCGTTTTATTTTTAGTGTTTTTACTTGGAAGGAAAAGAAGAACAAATGTTAACATTTAGTTAGACCTCTGATAGTCTCTAGTTCTTAAGATATCAGGATACAAATAGAAACATTATTAAGTGGGTAAATTATCACTCTTCAATGCAGGGTGAATTTAAGATGAAAATAATATTATAAAATTATAAATTATAAAATTTATAAATTATAAAATAAAATTCCTGTTCTTAGATGAATTGGATAAATCACTTTTTTTTCTCCAAGTAATATTGGATGTATTTAGAAGGATAGTTTTTTGGGAAACTGCATTAATAGTAAGCAATTTAACATACAGATTTTCAAATTATATGTTTGCTAATTAAGTTTTCTCCCTTATTTTCCTATTCCTTGGCTTCCCCTTAGCCTTTTCTTTTCTATCTTATATCTAGTCTTCTTTTACAATTTCATCCACTTATATGTGTGCAAATTCTCAAAGGATGCCACGATGGTAGGGATGTTTGGTATAGGGGAATAAAAGTGCTTTAAGAGTCCGGGGTACCCAATTCAAGTGGTTCCGACAGTGCTATACCTGTAGGTGGGGCTAATTAACTGCACCTGTCTAATTTTACGAATCCATTTTTACCATTTGGGGATTAAGTGAAAGGTTCTGTTTGGTGACATAAAAACTTATTCTCATGACCAGGGAACAGTTCAGAATGCATTTATTGCTGACTGGATCCATACTGTTATATTCATTTGTGAATGGAGGTACCTCTTCTCAAATAAGTGGCCTAACATGTACCCAGTTTGCTTTACTTTCGCATTCCTCTATTTGCAAGAGGAATTAACTGCATGTTTTTCTCACATTTGTTGGAGCCAACATGCTGAACCTATAGAGATGATAGAAGCTGGAAGAGAAGAGAAGCTCTGGAACCATTTTATCATTAGATTAAATATACATAAATACAAATTATGAGATATTTTCTCTTTGATATGTATCCCATCTCTTTTTCTTGAATTTTCTTCTTAGAAAAGTTTCATGTTTTAGGAGACTAACCACATAAAAGGGAAAATCTGAATGCTGATTTCTGCATTAGGCAAAGAAAGGGTTGTTATTACCATCTGTAATTATTGTTACTAGTTTTCTCATTCTTGCCCATTTGAGGATCAAAGGTTTTGTTTAATGTCATTGAACTCTGATCCCTTACAAGGCAGCATACACTTCGGACACTAGGCCATCAGGCCTTCTGTGTTCTTGTTAACATGTACATTGTCAAAATGTACATAGTGTCCTTTTGGCTGGTATAATGACATCTACACTTCTGCTTTTAATAAGAATAAGAATGACCCTTTCTGAATAATGCCATTAAAAAGAGAAGAGGTTCTCCATTATTTGCAGAAGTTCTTCACTGATGGTTGGCACAATTTTTTGGTTCCTAAACCTAGGCCTCAGTCCTATCCTTGCAAAAGGCCAAGCTGTTTACTAAGGAAAAGGATTAGTATCTGTGTATATAAAGAAATTCTTGGGGTGCCTGGGTGGTGCAGTCGGTTAAGCGTCCGACTTCAACCAGGTCACGATCTCGCGGTCCGGGAGTTCGAGCCCCGCGTCAGGTTCTGGGCTGATGGCCGATGGCTCAGAGCCTGGAGCCTGTTTCTGATTCTGTGTCTCCCTCTCTCTCTCTGCCCCTCCCCCGTTCATGCTCTGTCTCTGTCCCAAAAATAAATAAACGTTGAAAAAAAAATTAAAAAAAAAAAAAAAGAAATTCTTTTCCATGTAGGAAAAGTATGGGTACTGTATTCCATTCAAGGTAACAAACCACTGAGGTAAAAAAGAATTATCTTTTAACAACCCAATTAGTCCTTGATCTTTAAAAAGGAAAAAAAAAGGTATTGGGAGTATCAATCAGGTAATAAACCTATTACAAATCAATTTTTTTTAAGATTTTTTTTAAGCTTATTTATTTATTTTGAGAGAGAGAGAGAGAGAGTGAGCAGGACAGGGGCAGAGAGAGAGAGAGAGAGACAGACAGACAGACAGACACACACACAGAATCCCAAGCAGGTTCTGCACTGTCAGTGCAGAGCCTGATGTGGGACTCGTACCCATGAAACACGAGATCATGACATGAGCCTAAGTCAGATGCTTAACTGACTGAGCTACCGAGATGCCCCTGAAAATCTGTTTTAAGATCAACGAGAAGTTTGCTATGCTTGCCTTCTTCACATGGTGGTAGTTTGTGGGAGAACTTTGACTTTGATGGAATAGATGTGTGTGTTTGCCTAACGTATTGCTGTGTGTGAAAGAAAGGATCTCTTGGATGGACCAAATTGCTTTTTGTTTTACTGATTTTTTTTTTAATGTTTACTTATTTTTGAGAGAGAGAGAGAGAGAGAGAGAGAGAGAGAGACAGAGCATGAGTGGGGAAGGGCACAGAGAGAGAGAAAGAGGGAGACAGAATCTGAAGCAGGCTCCAGGCTCTCAGGTGTCATCACAGAACCTGATACGGGGCTTGAGCTCATGAGATCATGACTTGAGCTCATGAGATCATGACCTGAGCTGAAGTCAGAGGCTTAACTTACTGAGCCACCGGGTACTCCTTATTGATTATTTTCTGAAACTGAGATTGCCTTATTAAAACTAAGGAGTATGTTTGGTGAAATTTGATACTTCATTTTTAATAATTGATATTTTCTCATATATTGATTTATTTATGGTAGTTTTTATTAAAAACAGGCATTTGTTATGGGACAGAGAATAGCATACTTAAGATTATTTGCAGTTCCTAATTTTTAACACTAAAAGTGATTGTTTTGACATTTAGTATTTCTGATCACATGAGCCATTATTGTATCTGTGGAGTATTTGGGGCTTCTGCTTTGAAAACAGTGGAAATGATTAAAATTCAAAAATTTTAGTTCTCCAAATACTATCTGCTGGTTACTTAAATTTTGTATTGACTTCATACAATGTTTATAATGCAGATACATTCCAATTATATTTTGATACAAGATAGCATTTATAATCCTCAGAATGTACATATATCCTAACCATGCCAAGATAACACTGATGTTCAAACAACAGTAGCTGGTCTGATGTTTAAAAGAAACACTTGCTAGCTGAAGGACATTCCTCTTGAGGCATGGACTGGAAACCATGTTGAGTATGTTAAGTGATTCCATCTGACCTGCAGAAAATCACTATTGGTTACATTTTCACTTTGCACATATGTCACTGACAAAGCCAACTGGCTGAAGTAAGTTTTTTGCAATGGACATTTCTGGCTGAGCTTTTGGAAGACTGCATTTTAAAATATGAAACATAAAAAAACATACCATTCACTGGCTGCACATCAAAAGCAGATGGCCAGAGGAAACAAGATAAACTATAAAACTCGTAAGATGAAAACATTAAATTTTGTGTACAGTTTTATTATTTGTAGTAGGTTTAAAAATAATTACACTTAATATAATCCAATGCCCCTCAAAGAGCAAAAAGATATGGAATCAACCTCAGACATTACAGCAAAGGATATATTGGTATAACTTAATAAAGAAAAGATTTTGACATTGTTCCTTTTATGAATGTTTAATCACAACTGTATGTAGGTTTTATATGTACTGAGTGAAGACTTGGAAAATCGATGTGAATCAATGTTACTTTTGTCCTTTGAGGAAATTCAATCTGGGCTGGAAAAAACTATCAACTTGAGGCAAAAATTTTGGAGTTTGAGTCTTTGTTTTGCCATTGAATGACTTTGTCAGCATAAAACATATCCTCTTTTTAGCCGTGGTTTCCCTTAGAATATGGTTGTGTATTTGTCTGATCCTGTCATTGTCAGTAATGAACTATTGTTTAGAAGTGGCTTAAGCTCCTGATAAGAAAGCCACTTTTTGTAAATTCAGAGTATTATTTTTATAGCGCACAGTAACAACTGATGAAGCCAGAGCTATGAACCACAGGTGACATTCAAAGATTGCTGAATATTTAGAAGTAGTTACGTCTTATTTAGTTAGGATTTATACAGGCTTCTTCTGGGAAGCTCTTTGTTAGATACTGTTAGAGTTATAAGGTAAATAAATGCTAGTGTCCCCGTCCTAAGAAAGGAAAGAAACCAACATCAGAAACTGACATGAGTTACATGCTGACTTGTGCTAAGTGCTTTATTGGTGATTAACTGACCTCATGTAATCACCTGTATCAGTTGAAGGTCTTGTAGCAGCATTTATTTAGTGCTTCCTATTGCCACTTATTTTTCTGAGAGATGTATAACTGTAATGTGTTTAATGAGGAAAGTAAGGTTTAAGTAATTTCTTTAAGGACATATAGCTGACAAATGGCAGAGTGCACATTTCACACCTCTATTGCTTTTTGGGGTCAACATATCTTCAAATAAGAGTGTGAGTTGGTGTCATGACAGTTTCCATGTTGAGTGATTCAGAATGGCTGCCAATGATACTTTTTGACTGGCCCTGTATTGCTGAGTGTGAAAAGCATTGGTGGGTTGGGATGTTGGGGCTATTCCCAATTGACTTGCACTTGGCATTTGCTTTGATATTAGCCAGTTTGTTGTGGTTAGACTGTCTTCACCATTGAGGTGATTTTTGTTATATATAAAACTATGTTGTACACAATTATGTCCATAAACATAAAGGTTGGATTTAAGTTGTTTTGAGCACAGTCACGTTTATGAAATGTGAAGATAATTGATTCTCAGGCATACTATGATTTTATTAGTAAAGTAATGAGATGTAGGTGTTACCTTCTTTTATACATATATTATTTGCCTATTGTAAGGTACCCAGTTCATGTGTTTACCAATTTATGTTTAATCTTATACCAACTAGGGCAAAACAAATGCCAAGGCCCTTCTTAATTCTGAAATTAGCATGAAGTAACAACAATAAAAAGAAACATTCCAAGCCCACCTTTTAAATGCAAATTATAAAATTTCACTTGGCGAAGAGTAGGGGAAAGAAATCATGTTTTATGGTTTTGATTTAGACTAAGAAGTTTGTTTTACAACTACAAAATTAAAGCCATGTACCTTTTCTAAAGTGTAAGAGAAAAATCTAAAGCCTCTCTTACAAGCTTAGCAGTGCTTTTTGTGTGTTGAATTTCTCCTGTCTGAGTTGCCTTTACCAGCTGATGGCAGCCAGAGCCTTTTTGAAGGTTCACCTCTGTTGGTGTCACTTTCTCCATGAAGCCCTCCTGTCTGGCTTCTGGTTTGGTTATTTCTGCTTCTTTATTTCTAAGGAATTTGTTTATACCTTGCCTTTAATTATTGCATGTATTAAGTTATGGTGTAATGATTTGTTTCAATATTTCTTAATCCCAGTATTTCTTTCTTGAGATCAAGGTCACTATATTTTATTCATATTTTAAAATCTCTATTACATAGCCCAGTTCCAGTCATACAGTAAGTAATCAATGTCTGGAATGAATGTATATGCTAATTATATTTTAGTTTTTAAAAATATGTATAAGATTGAAGTCACCAAATACAGTGAACTCCATTCAAAAAGTAGTTATTTTAAAATAGTTTCGTTTGGGTGGCTCAGTTGGGTAAGCCTCTGACTTCGGCTCAGGTCATGATCATCCAGTTTGTAGGTTTGAGCCTCTTTTTGGTCTGTGTGCTGACAGCTCAGAATCTGGAGCCTGCTTCAGATTCTGTGTCTCCCTCTCTTTCTGCCCCTCCCTGCTCTCTCTCTCTCTCTCTCAAAAATAAATAAACGTTAAATTTTTAAAAAATAATTTTGTTTGGAATTAAAGTGTCTTCTGTTTATTTCATTTTAATAATAAGAAAAAAATAGGGGAAACTGCTTTCTATTGTGGGAGATTATGGCCTTCATGAGATAACTCCCTTGCTTTTAAATTAACAACTTTGCTGGGACAAAAACAGACACTCAGATCAATGGAACAGAATAGAGAACCAGAAATGGGCCCATAAATGTATGGCCAAAATATTTGACAAGGCAGGAAAGGATATCCAATGGAATAAAGACAGTCTCTTCAGGAAATGGTGCTGGGAAGACTGGACAGCAACATGCAGGAAAATGAAACTGGACCACTTTCTTACACCATGCACAAAAACAAACTCAAAATGGATGAAAGACCTAAACGTAAGACAGGAAGCCAGCACAATCCTACCTAAATGTAAGATAGGAAGCCATCAAAATCCTAGAGGACAAAGCAGGCAAAAACCTCTTTGACCTTGGCTGCACATTTCCGGATGCAAGGGAAACAAAAGCAAAAATGAACTATTGGGACCTCGTCAAAATAAAAAGCTTCTGCACAGCTAAGGAAACAGTCAGCAAAACTAAAAGGCAACCGATGGAATGGGAGAAGATGTTTGTAAATGACATATCAGATAAAGGGTTAGTATCTAAAATCTATAAAGAACTTAACAAACTCAACACCCAAAAAACAAATAATCCTCTGAAGAAATGTGCAAAAGACATGAATAGACACTTCTCCAGAGAAGACATCCTGATGGCTAATGGACACATGAAAAAATGCTCAACATCACTCATCATCAGGGAAATACAAATCAAAACCACAGTGAGATACCACCTTATACCTGTCAGAATGGCTAACCTTACCAACTCAGGCAACAACAGATATTGGTGAGGATGTGGAGAAAGAGGCTCACTTTTGCACTGCTGGTGGGAATGCAAACTGGTGCAGCCACTCTGGAAATAAGTATGGAGGTTCCTTAAAAAATTAAAAATAGAACTACCCTACGACCCAGCAATTGCACTACTGAGTATTCATCCAAGGGATACAGGTGTGCTGTTTCAAAGGGACACATGCACCCAATGTTTATAGCAGCACTATCGTTAATAGCTAAAGGATGAAAAGAGCCCAAATGTCCATTGATGGATGAATGGATAAAGAAGATGTGTATATATACAATGGACTATTACTCGGCAATCAAAAAGAATGAAATCTTGCCATTTGCAACTATGTGGATGGAACTGGAGGATATTAAGTGAAATTAGAGAAAGACAAATATCACATGACTTCACTCATATGAGCACTTTAAGAGACAAAACAGATGAACATAAGGGAAGGAAGCAAAAATTATATAAAAACAGGGAGGGGGACAAAACATAAGAGACTCTTAAATACAGAGAACAAACAGGGTGGCTGGAGGGGTTTTGGGTGGAGGGATGGCCTAAATGGGTAAGGGGCATTAAGGAAAATACCTGTTGGGATGAACACTGGGTGTTATACATAGGGGATGAATCATTGGTATCTATTCCTGAAATCATTATTGTGCTATATGCTAACTAACCTGGATGTAAATTAAAAAAAAATTAATTAAAAAAATAAATTAACAACTTTGTTGCTAGACAGAAATTGTAGAGCATTTTAATTTTGGAGTAGATCTAGAGTGCTTCAGGTAATTCATGTAACTGAAAATAAAGCTTTTGTATTGTTCATATACTAGAGTGAATTGCTTATAATTGCTTATAACCTCTTAAAAATTTTTTTGGTACAAATTGCTTATGTCATTATAGAATTTAAGTCCCATTTTTTTTTTCTTTTGCAAGAGAGCGAGAGAGAGAGAGAACATGTGCACAGGGGAGGAGTAAAAGGAGATGGAGAGAGAGAGAGAGAGAGAGAGAGAGAGAATGACTCTTAATCATACCCTACACCCAGCTCAGAGCCTGAAGTGTGGTTCAGTCTCACACCGTGAGATCATGACCTCAGCTGAAATCAAGGGTTAGATGCTTAACCAACTGAGCCACCCAGATGCCCGCTCTTGAAAAAATTTTAACAACCTTAGCAAATCTTGCCAGAATTTACTCTACTTCACTGAGGTATGTGGCAAGTTTGAATTTGGAAATGCATTTGTATTTTTGTATTTTAAATAAGGAGAGTATTTTGAATGGCAATCATGTTTATATTTGAGGAAAAAACAACCATCTCTGTTTCTATCTCTATGTCTGTCTGTCCCAATATATAATGTATATATATAAAGATACATATATATACACATATATATATATGGGGATATATACATTTCATTTTATATATATATATAAATCAGTAACACTTCTTATATATATATTTTATTTATATTTATATATATATTTATAGTATATATATTTTATTATATATATTTATATATATATAAAAGAAGTGTTACTGATTAAAGATCAAATAACAGTATAAGAATTTGAACCCTAACAGGAAAACATTGTAGTATATACACAGTGAAATGAGGGGGTCTTTGCAAATGAAAGGAAGCCGATGTATGATTAGCAGTAGCAGACGTTGTGGTGCATATGACTATAACTTTAGTCTCTTATCTATGTAGCATGGACTCTGTTGAAAATGGAAAAATTTTCTCATTTCCAGTTGTAGGTCTTTATGTGTTTGTTTCTTTGTCTAAGAAGTCAAAGACTCATGCACATGACTCTGGATAAGGATGATGGAGATTATATGGAATTCTGTCTTTAAAATTGTTTTCTTTCTGTTATAATCAAGTCATCAAATTGTTTTATGGTTGAGTTTCAGAAAAAAATTGGGGAATAGTTTCTAGCTATTCCCATAATAGCTAACATAATGGATGGGGTTGGGTGACATCTTTATTACCCCATGAATTGAAGGGTTAGGGTTTTTGGCCTTGATTTCTGGTGGTTCTGCAGGTTCCCCAACAAGGGATTCTAATCACATAGAAAATGGAGGAATAATGGGGTGCCTGGCTGGCTCAGTGGAAGAGCATGTGGCTCATGCAACTGTTAATCTTGGTGTTGTGAGCTCAAACACCATATTGGATGTAGAGATCATTAAAAGAAATAAATAAAAAGTTGAGGAATAAGTTGCCTCATCATCATTTCTACCATCATTGCCTTAATTTGGATTTTCTGTTTCTCATCTACATTAAAAGAGCCTCCTTACTCTGTGCCGCTTATCTTGCACTCTAGGCCCCCTGTTTATTCCTTCCTTCCAATTCTCCATTCTGCTGCTTTAAGGTAATCTTTCAGAGCACAAACCTGATCATGTCTTTGCCCTGCTTAAAATTCCTCATGGCTCCCATCACTTGTAAGAAGAATAAGAGGGCTTATATGAGTGGCTGGCCCTTCTAAGCTCTCTGGTCTGATCTTACTTCAGATACTTTCTTATACTTCTGCATACACAGTGAAATACATCATCGTCCCTCAGTTTTTCATTTAACCAGATCCCACTCCTTCAAAATTTAATTCAGGTTTCACTTTTTTTTGGTAGGAGGACTTGGAAATCTGGTACACCTACCTTTGCCCTCTTTCTCCAGTCTTAGATATGCCTTTTATGTGAAACTCTAAGACCATTTGTGTGCTTCTGTATAACATATATCATACTGTTGTGTAATTTTTTGTCTGCTTCTTTCACTAGACTATAAGTTCCTTGAGATCAAGGACTTCTTTTCTCTCTTCATCTATGATGCCTGACATAACTTCTGTTAGTTTAGAATACTAAAAACTCAAGTGGTTATTTAATATTTATTATAGGTGAGTCTGTTTTGCAGATAGCTTTTGGTTCAAAGGCTTGTGCCACTTAATAGTGAACTAAGTAGTAACAATTATCAATTTGATTTTCTAATCTCTATAGTTAGTGAATGTTTGTCCCTATCCATTAACATAGATTTAAAATTGACTGAGGCATATTTAAAGTTAATTGTTCCTCTCTCTTCATGTTTTCTTAAATGGATCCTAGGGTGTGAATGTGGTATTTACTTTTGAATACAGTTTTGTGATTATTTAGATTTGTATTTTAAAAATTCTAATATGAGATTTTTTATTTATAATACTGCTAATAATAGCTACATTATTAGGCATATTTTATGAATGACTCTGTGTTAATGTCTTTGTATGCAGTGTCTTATTTAATTGCCCAACAATCTTGTCAAATCAGTGTGATTAACTTCATTTCATAGATGAGGAGACTGATGTTTATCAATTAAAATTTCTTGCTTGAGTTTACACAGCTACTAAGTGCAGAGCTGAAGTTTGGACCTGAGTGGATAATACCAAGTTTTATTGGCTTTTATTCCTTTAAATATCTTAACAGGTGAAAATTGGGTTCTTTGTCTCTTGTCTCTCTCACTCTCCTCTATAAGATATTTGTTGAGTAGGTTAAATTGTTTGTCCTATTAATTCTCACAGTCTGGATATTGCTCCTTGTGTCCCATAGTGTCTTATAGATTAGTTCCTCTGTCCTTCATGTTTATAAATTTGTTATTCAATCTGGAAGGTTTATCAGCCTCAGATTAGATTTTTTTGGCAAGACAGCTTCACAACTGGTATGTGAACCTCTGTAAGGAGGCACAAGATACCTGGTTGTCTCTCTTTTTGTCTTGTCAATAGCCATTGATGATCATTGCCTAGATC
The DNA here is from genome assembly GCF_027475565.1 of Acinonyx jubatus. Lineage (NCBI taxonomy): Eukaryota > Metazoa > Chordata > Mammalia > Carnivora > Felidae > Acinonyx > Acinonyx jubatus. Next base: position 44,522,834 of record NC_069383.1, on the reverse strand, counting down.
ATTATTTTATTAGGGATTCTAAATGGTTATATTCTGATTTTACTATTCCTTAATTATATATTAGCTGAAATACATCTAAAAGAATAAGTCTTTAATAAATTATCAATAAATTAACCAACTCTTTGGTTACCCACAGGTACATTTCATACAAGAAAGCCAGGATAAATGCTTGGTTCTCTATTTTGAAATAGAGTTGGCTCCCTAGCATCCTCCAAAGATGATAAATTAGTTGTTGTTTTTGTTCTTTGCATATTATTATAAACTCATGGATTTAAATATTTGATGCATTTTCAATTTATTGAAGTTACTATTTTTATTGATGCTAATAATCATCTCATGTTTGGCCAAGGGAGCTTCTTCAAGTTGGCCCCTGAGCCCTTTGACATAGTACCAGTAGTCTTTGTCAGCTTTCTTTCTTCCTGTTATGAGATGTCCCAGTCTCATCTTCCAGAACTGGAATCAATACTTTTTTTTAAAGGAGGCTGTTTCTTTTTATCAAATGCCATTTGAAGATCACAGTCTGGGCACAAGGGGTACTCATTGTGCCTGGTTGGTTATTGCTTTTCGGTTGTTTTGGTGCATAGAGCTATTTTGGAAGATAAAATATATCACAGGTTCATTTTTTAAAGTTTATTTATTTATTTCGAGAGATTGTGCATTGGTGTGCACTTGCTAGGGAGAGGCATAGAGAGAGGGAGAGAGAAAATCCTAAACAGGCTCTGGGTTGTCAGCACAGAGCCCAACATGAGGCTCGATTTCATGAGCCATGAGATCATGACCTGAGCTGAAATCAGGAGTCCGACACTCAACTGACTGAGCCACCCATGTGCCCCTAAACTGTTTTAAAAAGTAACTAGTGTAGGTGCTTGGAAGATCTGAACTAGTGTGTGCTTCAAAAGCAGTGGATAAGAATGACTTTTTAAATGAAAATTAATTACTGTTGTCATTAGGGTTTTGATTTATAATTTAAACATAAGAGGTTTATTTTCTCTACTTCAGGGTTTCTTACCCTTGGCACTGTTGGCACTTTGGTCTAGATGATTATTTGTTTTGGAGGCTGGCCTGTGCCTTTGCAGGATGTTGGTCTTTACCCATTAGATAGTAGTGATACCCACCTCCTCCCCCACCCAGTGTGACAACCAACCAGGGAGCAAAATCACCCTTGCTACTCTACATTATAGGATTAATGTTAACAAAAATTAAGGACTACATCTTAGGTATAACTTATACCCCTCCTTTTTTCGTTTAATTGATTGATTGATATTTATTTTAATTCCAGTATAGTTAACATACAGTTTTATGTTATTTCAGGTATACAATATAGCGATTAAGGAGTGTACTTGTGATGAGCACCGGCTGTAGTATGAAGTGCTGAGTCACTGTATTGTACATCTGCAATTAATACTACACTGTATGTTGACTAAGTGGAATTTAAATAAAAACTTAAAAAAAAAAGTGATTCAGTAATTCTCTACATTACTCAGTGCTCATCAGGATAAGTGTACTCTTTATTTTTATTTTATTTGAGAGAGAAAGAGAGAGTGAACAGGGGAGTGAGTGGGGCAGAGGAAAAGAGAGACAGAAAATCTTAAGTATGCTCTATGTTCACCACAGAGCCGGACATGGGGCTCAATCCCACGACCCTGGGATCATGACCTGAACCAAAATCAAAAGTCAGATGGTCAACCAACTGAGCCATCCAGGGGCCCCAAGATAAGTGTATTCTTAATTCCCACCCCTGTTTCACTCATCGTACTTACCTCTCCTCTGGTAACCATTAGTTTGCTCTCCATAGTTAAGAGTCTTTTTTAATTTGTCTCTTTTTTCCTTGTTCATTTGTTTTGTTTCTTAAATCCCACATATGAGTGAAATCATATGGTATTTGCCTTTCTCTGACATAGTTCGTTTAGCATTATACTTTCTAGATCCATACATGTTATTAGAGATGGCAAGATTTCATTCTTTTTTATGGCTGAATAATATTCCATTGTGTATGTGTATACATATACACACACATTTTCTTTATCCATTAATCTATTGATGGACACTTGAGCTGTTTGGCTATTGTAAATAATGGCTATTTATTTTGGCTATTGTAATTTGGCTATTGTAAATAATTTTGGCTATTGTAAATAATGCTATAATAAACATAGGGATGCATATATCGTTTTGAATTAATATTTTCATATTCTTTGGGTAAATACCCAGTAGTGGAGTTAGTGAATCATATAGTTCTATTTTTAATTTTTTGAGGAACCTCCATACTGTTTTCTTTAGTAGCTGCACCAGTTTGCCTTCCTACCATCAGTGCAAGAGGGCTCCTTTTTCTCCATATCCTTGCCAACACTTGTTTCTTGTGATTTTGATTTTAGCCATTCTGACAGTTGTGAGGTGATATTTCATCGTGGTTTTGATTTGCATTTCTCTAATGTTGAGTGATGTTGAGTATCTTTCCATGTGTCTGTTGACCATCTGTGTATCTTCTTTGGAGAAATATCTGTTCATGTCTTTTGCCCATTTTTTAATTGGATTATTTGTTTTTTGGGTGTTGAGTTGTATAAGTTCTTTACATATTTTGGATACTAATCCTTTATCAGATATGTCATTAGCAAACTTATTCTATCTTCAGTAGGTTGTCATTTAGTTTTGTTGATTGTTTTATTTTTGTTGATTCTCCTTTGCTGTGCAGAAGCTTCTTATTTTGATGTAGTCCCAATAGTTTATTTTTACTTTTTTTTCCCTTTTCACAGGAGGCATATTAGAAAAATGTTGCTATGGCCAGTGTCAGAGAAGTTACTGCCTGTGTCTTTTCTAGGATTTTTAGGTTTCAGATCTCATATTTATGTATGTATGTATATATGTATGTATGTATGTATGTTTGTTTGTTTTGAGAGAGACAGAGAAAGAGAGCACACGTATGAGTAAGTGGGGAAGGAGTTGGGAGAAGGGGAGAGAGGGAATCCCAAGCTGGCCTTGCACTGTCAATGTAAAGTTCAATCTCACGAACTGTGAGATTATGACTTGAGCTGAAATCAAGAGTTGGATGCTTAACTGACTGAGCCATGAAGGTGCCCTGCAGGTCTCGCTTTTAGGTCCTTTATCCACTTTGAGTTTATTTCATTCTTTTGAATGTAGTTGTCCAATTTTCCTAACACCATTTGTTGAAGATACTTTTTCCCCCCCCATTGTATTTTCTTACTTCCTTTGTTGAAGATTAATTGACTATATAATTGTGAGTTTATTTCTGGACTCTGTTCTGTTTTTTTAATCTGTGTGTCTGTATTTGAGCCAGTACCATACTGTTTTGATTACTACAGCTTTGTAGTATAACTTGAAATCGGGATTGTGATATTTCCAGTTTTGTCCTTTTTTTTTCAAGATTGCTTCAGCTATTTGGGGTCTTTTGTGGTTCCATACAGATTTTAAGATTATTTTTTATAGTTCTGTGAACAATGCTGTTGGTATTTTGATAGGGATTACATTAAATCTGTAGATTGCTTTGGGTATTATGGTCATTTTAATAATATTTGTTCTTGCAATCCATGAGCATGGGATATTCTTCCATTTGTTTGTGTTGTTTTCAATTTCTTCCATCACCATTTTATAGATTTCAGAGTAAAGGTCTTTTACCTCCTTGGTTAAGTTTATTCCTAGGTATTTATTATTTTTGGTACAGTTGTAAATGGGATTGTTTTCTTGATCTCTTTCTCCTGCTTCATTATTAGTGTGTAGAAATGCTATGGATTTCTGTATATTGATTTTGTATTTTGTGACCTTACTGAACTAATTTATCAGTTCTAGTAGTTTTCTGGTGGAATCTTTAGGGTTTCTATGTATATTATTATGTCATCTGTAAATAGTGAAAGTTTTCCTTCTCCCTTATCAATTTAGATGCCTTTTGTGCCTTTTTCTTTCTGATTGCTGTGTATAGGACTTCCAGTACTATGTTCAATAAAAGTGGTGAGAGTGGACATCCTTGTCTTGTTCCTCACCTTAGGGGAAAGGCTCTCAGTTTTTCCCCATTGAATATAATTTTAGCTGTGGGTTTTTCATTTATGGCCTTTATTATGTTGAGGTATGTTCCCTCTAAGCTTGCTTTGTTGAGGGTTTTTATCATGAATGAATATTGTACTTTATCTAATGATTTTTCTGTATCAATGAAATGATCATATGGTTTCATCCTTTCTCTTGTTGGTTATACCCCTCTTTCATTCTTCTATTACAACTCTTAGATCTGAATTAGAATTTAATATATGTTACTTTTGACAAACTATGACAACTATTAAATTCATAGGTTACCCCTTTGGTATTGCACATTTTCTTTTGAGAGAATGACCAATAATAAGCTTTTTGATTTATGTTTCACATTCAAGTGTTTTAACTATTGCTTTAAAATTACTTCTTTTTTAAATTACAGAGGTCATCTGTAATTTGAAGACAATTTAGAGGAACACGGAAAATTATTAAGAATAAAATATAAATCACCCTTAATCCTAAAATTTAGATATAAACCAAAATATGTAGTTGTAAATCAAGTATTGATAAAAATGCAGAGTGATTTTGGTGAACTGTTAGAGAAACTAGATTAAAATAGAATCTCCCTTTCTAGGTTAAAAATGACAAGCAATGACTATAAATAGTTCTTGAATTGTAAATATAATAAAGGTGCTAGAGCTCACTAGTATTTTCATTTAACTTGATTTTGACGGGGTGCCTGGGCGGCTCAGTCGGTTGGGCGTCTGACTTCGGCTCAGGTCATGATCTCGCGGTTTGTGAGTTCGAGCCCCCCGTCAGGCTCTGTGCTGACAGCTCAGAGCCTGGAGTCTGGTTGGGATTCTGTGTCTCTCTCTCTCTCTCTCTCTCTCTCTGTCCCTCCCCTGCTCACGCTGTGTCTCTCAATAATAAGTAAACGTTAAAATAAATAAGTACAGTGCCACTAAAAAAAAATTAACTTGATTTTGAGTGAGTTGTGTAAATAATTTTGATAGCATGTATTGAGGATATCTGTGACATTAAAAAAGGCTTGTTTGTGAATGAATTATCCATTTGAGAGATTAACATTAACTTCCTCACATGTGTGTAAAGTACCTTCTTATATAGCACATAAAACCTTTCAACTGTTCATATATAATATATAGCCTAGGTGCCTATGTTTACCTATGTGTGTGTCTATATGTTTCTATATGTATCTGTATCTGTTTCTAATTTTATAAACAATAAAATCTAGGTTTGAACAGAAGCCATAGTCTGGTATATAATTGGAAAAATGTGTAGGGAAATCTAAGGAAAGTAGTAATTCAAACAATTCATCTGTTTAGAAAACGCTTTCAGGACTTTCCATGTTAAATCCATAATTCTATTATGGTTATTGAATTTTGTTAGAAGAAGCATTTATTCATTGACTTAAACTTGCAACAGAATTTAACAATTAGAAATTTCCCTGAATGATGCATGCCATGTCTATTGGAGAAATAGAGGGGATTGAGAAGTGAGACATTATCTGGAAAACTGAAGTAATCTTATAGGTTAAATCTGGATCTTGGCGTTGATAGTTTAGGTGGTTAATGATGCTGCTGAAATATTTATTTATTTTTGCTTTTATTATTTTCTGTTAGAATGTACTGCAGCAATTTTGACTAATTTCAGTAGTTAGTAAAATGTTACCAGGTTGCAAATAGATTTTTATTAGTTTCAAATAATCTGTTCAAGGTTGTATGTTATTTATTTTATCTAGGAAAGGAGAGCTCTCATTATTGACTTTTTGCTATCTTTTTTTGGAGTCAGTAGAGATTTATTGACTAATGGTCTATTTTATTTTGTGTGATATTAAAGATAGATACTTTCTATAAGAGGAACAACATTTGTGTTTTATACATTTATGGTTTTGTTAGACCAGCCGTCTTTTTTTTTTTTCCTTAAGAAAGCTTCTGGTATTATATAACTGGCATCCCAAAATGTAAAGTCAATAGAGAACCATTAAAATATCTTAGATGGAGAGTGTATTTGATTTAAGAAGGAAAACTACAGATTTTTTTCTTTTGTTAAAGATATTTTTAAATCAAGACTGTTAACTTCGAAATTTCTATTGTTTTTCCAAAGGCTAAGAAAAACCAACATTATTTTTGATTTCAGGCTATAGTTATGTATTGGGTATTCTGCCATGTGCCTTCATCTGTTTCCATTTAATTTTTCTAACAACCTGCAAAATAGATACTTTTCCCATCCTACAGATAAGGAAATTGGCAGTCAGAATTCTGTGTATCTGTGTATATTGTATATATGTGTGTGAGTATATATACATACATATGTGAAAAAATGTGTGTGTGTGTGTATATATATATATATATGTATATATGTATATATATAAATACATATTAAAAGGTTTGAAGATTTCAGGGTTTAAATAGTATAATGGCAATCTCAAGGGAATAGAGAAAAAATAAAGTTCATGGGAAATACTAATTTTTTTTTATATTCATGGTATCATCAGAGGAATTCGTGTGAATGGATGATAATAAAAGTAGTGGTTTTATAATGTAATCTTTTCTTCTCCTTGATTTTGTCATTGCTGATATATTTTGGTTTTAAATTCGACATGTGACAAATACATTTAATATTTTCTTAGAGGGATGCCATCAAGTATTTTACTATGCTAAAGGATTTTACTAGTTCTCTCAGAACATGGACGCAAAGAAGAGTATGTTTTACTTTTTTGGAGAATGAGAATTTTGCATTAGGCAGCATTGAGGAGGTTAAGTGACTTTGCTTACCTTTCCACATGAAAATAAATATTTTTCTTTTCTCCTTCCTCTTTCTTTAAGACAGGATTCAGATCTGAGATCTTTTGAAAGTCCACTGGAGGTAGATCATGAAGGACTTGACTTTCTTCAGTAGGAGGTAGCAATCTTAGTACATTTACTTGTAATTAAAGCCAGGGCCCAGTGTTTCACTAGGGAATTTATTATTACTTTTAAGCAATGAGAATTTAAAACTTGGGAGTGGAGTTTTCTCTTATAAACCTTACAGTACATTTGGGCCTCAGGATTTAAAAAAACTGTTGACTGCCCATGGTGCATTAAAAAGATTCAAACTCATCATTTTAATAGTTTTGTGGCATTTTCTTTCATTATAATGCTTATTTTATGCATTTTTATAAAGGTCCATTAGAATGCAGCAGCTTCTGTTGGAAGGACATGAAATTAAATTCTTGCCTTTACTGGCAACTTTTTTATCCTTGACAAAATTGATTGGTCTTTTAAAGTCTATACATGACTGGAGATGGAAACGTTTTGTGCACTGATGTATACAAAGTAACAGATTGTGTGTACATATACAGGAAGTGAAGTGGAAAAGCAGAGGTGCTCACCTGGACAATTCTGACTCTTAATGTTCTTTACCTGAAATAGTTGGCACTTGGCTATGTAGATATATAGTGTATACATATATACAATTTTATTTTTCCTTTTACTTTGTGTGATTATAAACTATTAGCAATTACTTATTCATGAACTTTAGATTTATAGTTCTTTTATATAGTGTAATAAAATTGCTGTAAGGAGTATTTTTCCTTATAATTATTTATAAATCGAAAATATAGTTAAACGAGTAAAAAATAGTTACATGAGTGGGTTAATACTAAGTTTTATGATTAATTGTGCTTATTAATTGATTTTATAGATTAATTTATACACACATGAACTATACTGTCCAGTCCTAGCTTTTTTGTGTTATAAATTCTGTCTTTCCATGTCAATAAATATAAATATAAATGTACATCATTTTTAATGGCATAGAATTCATGTTTTATGCATACATAAAAATCATAGTTAATCTCTATTGCTTTTAATGTTTTTCTTTTTATAACCTTTTTATAAACTTTTTTGTAATTCTTTATATATATTAAAACATAAAACTGATATATTCTTTTTAAAAAAATTTTAATGTTTTAGAGAGAGAGAGAGAGAGAGAGCGCGAGAGCGAGCATGACTGGGGGAGGGGCAGAGAGAGAGGGAGACACAGAATCTGAAGCAGGCTCCAGGCTCTGAGCTGTCAGCACAGAGCCCAACACGGGGCTCGAACTCATGAACCATGAGATCATGACCTGAGCTGAAGTTGGACGCTTAACTGACTGAGCCACCCAGGCGCCCCCAAAACTGATACATTCTCGTAAAAGAAAGAATAAGAACTGAAAGCCCCTTTTTTATTTGCTTGCCGCCTATGAAATTTCACTCTTCTCCAAGGGTAAATAGTTTGCTGAGCAACCTTGCACTGGCATACCTTGTTCAATGAGCATACAAACATATTTGTTTTTGTTTAATGTCAATGGGATCACTGTGTATAAGTTTGTAACTTGCTCATTTCATTTACATGGACAACTTTCCATGTCCAAACACAATAGACTTACCTTGTTCTTATATGAGCTTCATGGAATTCTGTACATAGATATTTCATAATTTATTTAGCCATCAAGATTTCTTCCAAAATTTACTGTTGTGGACACTTTTTGTTTTTTGCATCCACACAGTCTACTTTGATATACAGACTCAGAGTAACGTTCACAGGTGACTATATGATTGAACTCACCGCGACATGTATTTTAGTAGCATTTATATTTTGTTTCACTTAGGAGTTCAGCTCTATGTATTCAACTTACTGTGGAGAGCAGAAGCAGTTGGCTGAGCTAGGATGAAAGTTTGCAGAGAATTTGATCAAATAAGCAGAGCATAGGAGTTTCCTCACATTTACCACATTTATCTAGTACATCCTTTAATAATCGTTTTAATTAACCTTCTCACTGAAAGCCCATTTGAGTCATGGAAGAGTTCTGGAAGAGTCATGGGTTTCCTACTGAAGGAAAACCATAGCAAATTGGCAGGGATGAAAAATGTAACAAGATTCAGTGAGACAAATATCTTTTGAATGATTGTTATTCCTTCCCCAAGGATCTTTCCACATGGCTGGAGATATGAGAGTAACATACATAAAGCTGATATGATAATGAACAACAGAAGTCATTGCGTAATGTTTCCTGCTGATTAATTTTGACCCTAGTCTTGTCTTGAGATGCTGGAAGTTTGAAGCACAGTTATTCTACTCTTGATGGCCCTCAGCGTATTTATCATCTTTTAGAGAAATAGCAATGTTAGGACTTATTTTCTGACCTTTGTTGACTTTTACTCTGTGAAAAGAAATGTATCAGTTCTTTCTAGGTAAGCTACTCAGTAATTAATGCTTGTTCAAATCTTTCTATTTTCTTTAAAAAAAATTTTTTTTTAACGTTTACTTATTTTTGAGACAGAGAGAGACAGAGCATGAACGGGGGAGGGTCAGAGAGAGAGACACACACACAGAATCCGAAGCAGGCTCCAGGCTCCTAACTGTCAGCACAGAGCCCGACGTGGGGCTCAAACTCACGGACCGTGAGATCATGACCTGAGTCGAAGTCAGACCCTTAACCGACTGAGTCACCCAGGCGCCCCTCAAATCTTTCTATTCAATGCTTTTATCCTGGTGAAGAAGATCAGTAGGAATCTGGCATTTTAGTGGCTCAGATGACATTTTACAGTGAGTAGAAACAGGGCTTCTCTAGAAGTTGTATTAAGTACTTTTTGATGAGCTGAATGCATGATCTCTCTGTTCTCTCTGCAGTTTTCTTCCCTCCTCTCTCATCCATAGGAATAAAGAGATATTTCATAGACAGAGGGCATTATTTTATTTCATGTAATAAGAATAGCCTTGTCAGGGCCAACTGCTTATTGTTTACCTATTTCTGGAAAGAATATAAATCAGCTATTTTAAAATTTAGGTCGTCCTTTTTGCCCAAAGTCTTCTAACATATTTGCCTTCTTGCCAGTGTTCAACTTATGTTTGGACATGTGTGGTTTTTGTTTTTTTTTTTTTTTTATGTTTGCCTGGTTTATTTAATCAAGTAAATTTATTTCCCTTTTAAAATATTTTTATTTTGTTTTTTAAAAATATTTTTATTTTTTATTTGAGAGAGAGAGAGAGAGAGAGAGGCAAAGGGAGAGAGAGAATTTCAAGCAAGCTCCACACTCAGCATGGAGACCTACGCAAAGCTCTATCCCACAACCCTGGTATCATGACCTGACCTGAAATCAAGAGTTGGACGGATGCTCAACCGACCAAGCCACCCAGTTGCTGCCACCCCCATCCCCCCCCGCCCCAGCCCAAATTTTATTTGAAATTCTAGTATCATTAACATATGTTTGCCTAAACTTTAATTTTTATTCTCCACAGCAGAGCCAGTCATTGGTGATACTTTAGCTTCAAGAATGGTAGAACATTTGATGGATTCCTGCCCCTTCTAACTTTTAAAAAAATTTTTTTAATTGAAGTTGCATTTTAATTGTAGAAAACTTTGGATGAGGTTTATTTCAGGAGGGAAATGAAATAATCTCTACTCTTGCCACTGAAAGCTCTCTAATCATTAAGACTATGTTAGTGTATTTATTTCATCTTTTTTACTCTTGAGTTTTTATGCCATAAACCTGGATTCATATTGTATTTCCTTTTTTTTTTTTTTTTAAATTTTATTTATTTAAATTCAAGTTAGTTAATATACAGTGCAGTATTGGTTTCAGGACCAGAACCCAATGATTCGTCACTTACATATAATACCCAGGCCTGACAAATTCTTTCCTTAATGCCCATCACCCACAGCCCATTCCCCCACCTATCTCCCCTCTGGCAGGCCCTAGTTTGTTCTCTGTATTTAAGTCTCTTATGGTCTGCCTCCTTCTCTGGTTTTATCTTAGTTTTCTTTCCCTTCCCCTATGTTTATCTGTTGTGTTGCTTAAATTCGACATATGAGTGAATTCATATGATATTTGTCTTTCTCTGCCTGAGTTATTTCACTTAGCATAATACATTGTAGTTCCATCCACATTGTTGCAAATGGCAAGATTTCATTCTTTTTGATTGCTGAGTAGTATTTTGTTATATATATTCACATCTTCTTTATCCATTCATCAGTTGATGGGCATTTGTATTTATTCTTTTAAGATCTTTTTCCTCATTTAACAATATCATGAGTATTTACTAAGTCAATAAATGTTCTACTGTATATAATTCTGAATGATTATAGAGTATTTTATGATATAGCTCTATTGGTGGAATTTTTTCTAATATTTTGTTTTTAAAAATTCTGTGGTCAGATTAAAATGTGTATGGATCTACAAAAGATCCTGAGTAGCCAGCAGTCTTGAAAAAGAAGAACAAAGCTAGGAGTATCATACTTTCTGATTTCAAACTACATTAGAAATCTATAGTAATGAAAACCATATGTCATGGGCATAAAAATAGATACATAGATCAATGGAACAAAATAGAGACTCAGAAATTAATTTATGACAAAGGAGCCACGGATGCGACTGACAAAAGGATAGTCTCTTCAATAAATAGTGTTGGAAAAACTGATTGTCAGATGCAAAAAAATGTCTTATACCATACAAAAATCAACTCCAAATGGATAAAGACTTGACTGTAAGACCTGAAACCATAAAACTCCTAGAAGAAAACATAGGATATAAGTTCTTTGATAGAAGTGTTGGCAATGATTTTTTGGATTTGACAGCAAGAGGAAAGGCAACAAAGCAAAAATAAACAAGAGACATACAGTACTGTATAAGTTTAAAGTGTATATATAGCATAAATTATTTGACTTACATATATTATGAAATGATCACTAAAATAAGTTTAATTGACATCTGTCATCTCATATAGATGCACAAAAAATAAAAACAAAACATTTTTTTCCTTGTGATGAGAACTCAGGATCTATTCTCCTAACAATTTTCAAATATAATTTCTTAATAAATATAGAAACAAAAAAGAGAACATTTTAGCACCACAAAAATCAGAAGAGAAAGAGAAATACTAGAAATTTTATACTCAAAACAAAGTTGCTTAATGAGCAAAAGTGAGCATTAGTAAGAGTAGTGGAGAGTAGCTAGCATACATTTTTCTTTTTGAGAAAATGATGACCATCCAGATTTATTTGTTACATTTTTGATAAACTCTGGAACTCATTTTATTTTTGTTCTCAAATTATATCTTGTTGTCCAAGCACCATTTATAATTTGTTTTTTTAAATTTGGAATGCCACTTTTCTCATTTGCTAAATTCCTATATAGTCATTAATTTGTTCTTAGGCCCTATTCCTTGACCTTGGTTTATTTGTCTATAAATATCGTATCTATAAGGAGTGCCAATACCATATTTGAAAAAGTTAACATATAGTATGTTTTGATGTGTGGGAGGGCTAACCATTCTTCATTGCTCTTGTTTGAAAAAATTTATAGCTTAAAAAAAAATAACAACAAAAAAAGGGGTGCCTGGGTGGCTCAGTCGGTTAAGCTCACAGTTTGTGAGTTCAAGCCCTACATTGGGCCCTGCTTTGACAGCTCAGAGCCTGGAGCCTGCTTCGGATACTCTGTCTCCCTCTCTCTGCCTGTTACCCACTCATGTTCTGTCTCTGTCTCTCAAAAATGAATAAACGTTAAAAAAAAAAAAATGTGTGGCTTATTTTTGCTGTTTTTCACTTCTGACTCGTTAAATTTTTTTTTTTTTTACATTTATTCTTTTTTGAGAGACAGAGTGAGAGACATGAATATGAGCGGGGGAGGGGCAGAGAGAGATAGAGACACAGAATCCAAAGCTGGTTCCAGTCTCTGAGCTGTCAGCACAGAGCCCGACGTGGGGCTCGAACCCTCGGGCTGTGAGATCATTACCTTAGCCACAGTCGAAAGCTCAACTGACTGAGCCACCCAGGTGCCCCACTTCTGCCTCAAGTTTAAAAAATAGTTTATTGAGTTCCATGAAAAAAATCAAACTAGAATTTTGTTTGGCATTGTATTAAATCTATAGATTATTTTATTGATTGGTTGATTTTTTAATTTATTAATATGAAATTTATTGTCAAATTCATTTTCATACAACACCCAGTGCTCATTCCAACAGGTGACCTCCTCAGTGCCCATCACCCACTTCCCCTCCCTCCCACCCCCCATCAACCCTCAGTTTATTCTCAGTTTTTAAGAGTCTCTATGGTTTGCCTCCTTCCGTCTCTGTAACTTTTTTTTTCCTTCCCCTCCCCCATGGTCTTCTGTTAAGTTTCTCAGGATCCACATAAGAATGAAAACATGGTATCTGTCTTTGTCTGTATGACTTATTTCACTTAGCGTAACACTCTCCAGTTCCATCCACGTTGGTACAAAAGGCCATATTTCATTCTTTCTCATTGCCAAGTAGTATTCCATTGTATATATAAACCACAACTTCTTTATCCATTCATCAGTTGATGGACATTTAGGTTCTTTCCATAATTCGGCTATTGTTGAGAGTGCTGCTATAAACATTGGGTTACAAGTGCCCCTATGCCTCAGCACTCCTGTATCCCTTGGGTAAATTCCTAGCAGTGCTATTGCTGGGTCATAAGGTAGATTCTATAGATTATTTTAGTGCATAACTGACATGTTTATTATATTGATTCTTCCCATCCAGGAATATAATACGTCTTACTATTTATTTAGGTGACCTTTCATGTCGTTTAGTACAAATTGTACTTTCTATCTCTTTTAGTTATTAATTTGTTGGTTAGATCCTCCCTGCCTCCTTCCTTTTTTTTTTCTCTTTCTCCCCCTCCCCTCCCAGCTCCTCTCTCCCCTCCATCTCTTCCTCCTCCCGCTCTCTCCTTTCCTTCCTTCCTTCCTTCCTTCCTTCCTTCCTTCCTTCCTTCCTTCCTTCCTTCCTTCCTTCCTTCCCTTTATGTGCTAAGCACCCTGGTGGATGGTATGGATACAGTGGTGAGTCAAATGTAGAGATCTGTGGCCTCATTAAATTTGGAGAGAGAAACATTAAGTAGATAATCATAAAAATAGGTTTAAAATCACAAGTTTTGTTAATGACGATCTGTTTTAAGGGTATATTGCTTTGGTAACTATTGTGAATCGAATCTTTGTTTTATTACATTAAAATTTTGGGGGGTAGATGAAGGGAAGGCTGGGTATATAATGCTTTTTTTTTTTTTTCCCTGTTACACAAGAGATATTCTGCTTTTCTGGTTTCCACTGGTGTTAAGTTAGTTTTCAGTCTAGCTGTTATTCTTTTGCTAATCAGTCTGTTCTCTCCATTGCTTTTAAGAGAGTCTTTGTCTTTGTGTCCTGCAGTTTCTCTATTGGGTATCTAAGAGGGGATTTATTTTTACTTCTCCTAATTAGAATTTATTTGGCTTAAAACTAGATTTTAGGATTGGTGCCTTTCAACAGTTCAGGAAAGACCTCTGTCATTATTTCTTTGAGTATTGCCTCTTCCATATTCTCTCCAGTGTCTCCTAATGGAAATCCAACTAGGTATATGTTGGCCCATCTTCCTCTATTGTTTATGTCTCTTAAGTTCACTTGCATTTCTGTCTCTGTGTTTCTCATTAGTGCATTTTAGATTATTTCTTTATTTTCTTGTTTCCTAAATCACTGCTATTTAGAGACTAATTTCTATTGAAACTACTTTTGGAGTTCTGTTAACTTTGTTAAGTCTAATTATTATATTTTTATTTTTCAAAGTTTATTAAAAAATCTGCTTGGTCATTGATAGTCCCTTAAGCACATTTTTACTATCTGTTTTTATTTCTTTAAATATAAAATATAGTATTTTTATATTCTCTGTTTATAATTTTAGTATATGAAGTCTTCATTGTTCTGATTGTGTTCTTTATTTTTGCTGTCTTTTGCTCTTATTGCCTTCAATTCCTTGTATATTGTGATTTTGCCTGTGAGGTCATATTCTTTGGAACTTTAACCATGGGAATGATTGGTGTGTTCATTCAGAGATTTCAGTTTTCTTTTGTCAGGTACTTGGTTGTTCTGTTAACCCAGGATCCTTTTATACTAAATTCATAGATTAAGGCTTCTTGGGCAAGCCAATAGAGTGAATTTGGTCTGAAAACCCACATTAAGAGCAGGCTGGGGGTTATGAATTCTTAGGAGAGATTTTTTTTTTTCCTTCATCTGATTCCAAGTTTTTAGATGTGCATTTTATTTTGCTTTCTCTTTGGCTTGAGGGGGAATGCTATTTCTAAGTTCTCCTTACATTGAGGGTAGAGCCCTGTGTGGTTTTAGCTTTCTACTGCAGGGAGGGAGATAATGTACAGGATCAATTAGATTCCCTACACAGAGTCGGCCCCAAGGTTTTTCTCCTTTACCATATGTCATTTGAGACCTTGAAATCTGAAGCTGAAAGTTATCTAGTTTAGGAAAATGCCCACAGGCTCTGTTTACCTTTTTCAGTTCTCACTTTCATTTACTGTTTGGCTTCTGAATTTTATTTCTTTTTTCTTTGTTTCTTTCTTTTTTTTTTTTTTTGGGCAGCGTATTGATGTGCTTAAAAATACTGTTTTTAACAAATGTTTTATTCAATAATTTAATGGGAAAATCAGGGTTTTATCTGTTACTCTCATATATTTACTTAATAATTTAATTTTATTTATCTTTGCAAGCAGTTCTTTTGTAAATAAGACAAGAGTGAAGGAAGATACTATATCAAAGAAACAGCAAGTGGTTATATCAAGCTTTGTCTGCCAAAGTGAAATAATTGACATTTTGTATTTAAATGTGATGAAAGTTATAAGTGTACAAAGTGCAGTTGTGATAATAGGCCATGTTGAATTTGTAATCACAGAGGGATTTAGAGATTATGTCATTAGAGTATTACTTTTTGCTTAGTTTTCACTTGGAGGAAAAAGACTAGAGATAAGATTTATAGGGTTGTGTTCCTGCCCCGCTACTTCTCAGCTGTACGTCCCTAACAAATCATTGAACTTTCTTGAGCCTTTAGTCTGTCCACAGTGACATGAGAAGGATAGTTCTTGACCTTCCCTAGTTACAGAATAGTTGCTGAAGTTGGATATGCTAATTATCTATGTGTCAGCACTTGTAAACTGCTATCATTGTTGATTTTGAAGTTTTTAATTTGCTCCTATTAATTTAATGAGATTTCTATGAGAGGTCATCAATGAATTCATACACTGCTTCCTTTTTTCCATATAACCTCTTGAAACCCTCAATTCTTTATCTTTCTTTGTTTAATATCCTCTTTGTATGACGTTATAGTTCAGTTAACCTTTAGAGTATAGAGCAGAAACCAAGAAATTTGAAAGCTGGTTTAGAAAGATTTATTGAAATACTCAGTGTTACCTAGTTATACATCTCTTTCATGTTCATATCAGATGGCGTTATATTCCAGTGTTTTAGGGCATAGAGTAAAAATTAGTCTTTGATAAAAAAAGTAGTAAGAGCATGCAATATCCAGTCAATGTTGGGAAGATTTTTAAAAAGTCAATTGCCTTTTGATAGGATTAGATTCTTTTCTACTTGTCAGCAGAGGGAGCCTTTGCCTCACTTATGGATTCCAGAAGCCTGATAGTGGTGAGATTATAAAAAGCCAAAATGTCTTTGGAAAACGCTTGTTTCCTCACCTAGGCCTTAATAGGTTTTGGAACAAGTTTTTCCTTTGTTCTTGTAAAGGAAAAACTTTTTGTGCTTGTTTTTCTGAGTTCTTTACAATAGCGCCTGTTAAGTGCTAGTGTGGGAAGTTCTTTAAAAGTGGTTAATGCTTGGATAAAATAGTTGTTCTCAAGTACTATCCTGTGTTAAAGTTTTGAATGATTTTAAGGCAATGAGAAAAATAGCTAATGAACTAAATTTTTTATAAAGCTAAAAAAATTGCTCAGTTAAAGGCTGTACTTAGTGCTAACATTTTCTCATTTTGTACCTCCTACTTATTTGTATTATATTGTCTTTTTAAAAACATTTTTAATGTTTATTTATTATTATTGAGAGACAGAGACAGAGCATGAGCAGGGGAGGGGCAGAGAGAAGAGGAGAGACAGAATCTGAAGCAGGCTCCAGGCTCTGCGCTGTCAGCACAGAGCCCGATGCAGGGCTCAAACTCACAAACCGCAAGCTGAAGTCGGATGCTTAACCGACTGAGCCATCCAGGTGCCCCTGTATTGTCTTAATAGAAAAATGTTCATGATAACAGTCTCTGTTTTTAAAAATATCTTCTGATTGGGCAGTTCACAAGGTTGACAATCTATGATGATCAGTGAAATTCAAGAACCTGGAATCACTGTTTTTAGCAAGTAGTTTCACAAATAGAGATTGGAATTTCTGAACTGAACCATTTCCAACTTCCTGGTCACCTTTTGTTCTAACTTTCCCCTGAGATGTTTTCTACCCTTTTGTATCTAGGAAGTGAGACTTAATGGCTAAACTATCTGAGATACAGGTAAGTGTAGATACTAAGGAAAGTTAGTTTTTTAAAAAAATTATTATTATTATTTTTTAGCATGCAAATTTTGGGATTAAGACTGACATAATTCCTACCATGTTCCAGATACTAAACTGGGTATTTGGCATATGTTCCCTTTAATATTCATAGCAACCCAATGAGGTACAGAGGTTTGTGATAAGGTTTATTTTGCATTTGAAGAAACAGACTGAATTAAGCAAAGTAGTCAAAGCCACATATCTAGGTTGTGTCAGAGTCAGGATCCAAAACCTTATCATTTTTTTTTTTGTTGTTGTTGTTGTTCAAAATCATTGCTCTTTCCACTATATATTAATACTTTAATCTGCATTTGATACTTTTTCCAATTTGTTGTTTTATGGTATACAATCCTGCTCTGGGAATAGGTAATAGCCAGAGAGTCTCCTATTTACTATCCTTTTTTGGGTACTTTTCCTCTGGTAACAATCCCTTGTTTCATATTACCCAGAAAAAGACTTTGTACACAGAATTCTAATAATTACTAAAACTTTAGGGCTTAATCTGTGTATGTTTTTGAAGTTAGAGATTTATGAAATACTGATGGATCCAAAGATCATTCTATTCCTTTGGTATCCTCTTTGGGCTTCCCCAGTTCTCTATGGTTGAGTGTTTTTCACATTCATTTACATATTTTCCTTTTGGGGTTCTCTCAACCCTACCTTTATTTCCTGTGCCTTTCCATTAGAGTTTTCCTTTTTTTTTTTTTTTAAAGTGTGTTTGTTTATTTATTTAGGGAGAATGTGCACGTGTGCACAAGCAGGGAAGGGGCGGAGAGAGAGGGAGAGCGAGAATCCCAAGCAGGCTCTGCTCTAACAGTGCACTATTAGTGCAGAGTCTGACTTGGGGCTTGAACCCAAAACTGCGAGATTATGATCTGAGCTGAAATCAAGAGTCAGATGCCTGACTGAGCCACCCAGGCACCCCTAGAGTTTCTCTTTCTTAGGAGCTAAGTTATCCTTAACCTTTTATCTTTCTTCAATATTTCTTAGTATATCTAATGTTGGACATACAATGAGTACTGTGATTTTTTACCATAGTACTAAGACCTAAAATAATTTAGAATTCTGGGGGCACCTGGGTGGTTCAGTTGGTCAAGCATCCAATTTCAGCTCAGGTCATGATCTCACAGTTTGTGAATTTGAGACCTGCATCGGGCTCTGTGCTGACAGTGCAGAGCCTGGAGTCTACTTCAGATTATGTGTCTCCCTCTCTCTGCCCCTACCCTGTTCATGCTCTGTCTCTCTCTCTCAACATAAATAAACACTAAAAAAATAATTTAGAATTTCAATTATTATTATTTATTTAAATATTTATTTATTTTGAGGAAGAGAGTGTGCAAGTGGGAGAGGGGCAGAGAGAGGGAGAGAGTGTGAGAATCCCAAGCAGGCTTCGCACATCAGCATAGACCCCGATGTGGGGCTCGACCCCATGAACTGAAAGATTACGGCTTGAGCCAAAACCAAGAGTCAGATGCTTAACCGACTGAGCCACTCAGGTGCCCCTAGAATTCCAATTATTAAATGTCACATATTAAAACTATTTCAGGGCCTTTACTATACCATTTTTACTTTGGCACCATTCATTCATTCATTCATTCATTCATTCATTCAAATATTTATTGAGCTGTTGAGCTCTACTAAATACTAGGGACTGTTTGGGGTAGGGAGATGTGGTAAATAATGCATACTGCCAGATCTTAAGGTGTTTTCTTGTGAATACGGTGATATTGTTAAATATCTTGGCCCACTTGAGGATCATTGGCATCCTGGTACCTAGTACTACAGTCTGACATGGGTTTTTAATTTTGTGATGGTTTAGTTGATTTGAACAGATGTTTTGGGTCCCAACATATAAGGGATTAGTCTCAATACTGTGAACTAGATAATGAAAGTAAAATATCTTCAAGAATTTTATGCTTCGTTTATGGAAGTTTGATATGGGAGAGAGAGATGCCAAATTTCACCATATCACCAGGAAAAATCTTGTTAGTACTAATAGTGAGTGATGCAGAATGTACTGAGGATAGAGGGAGACTGGGCTATTTATGCCTAGAGGGGATTGGAGAAGGCCTCGAAGTGATGGGGATGTGTCCTGAGATAGAGGAGGTGTAGAAGGATTTTGTGATGTTAAGGAAGAGAGTGACACCTGAGATTAATTGAACTACACTAACAAATGCATAAGGACATTTAGGGCAGGCTTATGTTACCTGAAGCGTTTGGTGGTTGGGACTGGATGAGAGGGAGTAGTCAAAGTTCATTTGGCAGACACATTAAAGAGTTTTTTGGATTTCCTGCTTTTTAGTTTATACTTATTTCTGGAGACACTGGAGTACCTTTGAAGCTTTTGAATGGGTTGATAACATGATTGTATATGTATATTAAGATGATGGCTTTGGTATATTTGTTTTTATGAGTTTTATTAAAGATAAGGTATTTTAGCTGCTTCTTTTAGAAGAATCCAAGGAAATTTATTAGACCAAACAATGGTTAAATGGCACATCAAACTTTGTGATAAGAATTGACAGTTCAGGGGGCGACTGGGTGGCGCAGTTGGTTAAGCGTCCAACTTCAGCCAGGTCACGATCTCGCGGTCCGTGAGTTCGAGCCCCGCGTCGGGCTCTGGGCTGATGGCTCAGAGCCTGGAGCCTGTTTCCGATTCTGTGTCTCCCTCTCTCTCTGCCCCTCCCCCGTTCATGCTCTGTCTTTCTCTGTCCCAAAAATAAATAAACGTTGGAAAAAAAAAAAAAAGAGTTGACAGTTCAGGAAATTTAAAGTTACCGTTGTTTTTATCCCTAATTCTTTTTTATTTACTTTTTAAAAATTGTATGAGTTTAGATGAAGCTGAACCTCAGCTGGGAATTTCTTGCCTTTAGTTATATTTTTCACAACCTAATTTAATTGGCTTGACTGACTCTAGTGTAGACTATAGTTTTTTTGTTCTTTCTTTGGATACACTCATGATTTTAGGATTAAGAGAGTTAACCATATATAAAAAGCAAATGTTTAGCTTTTGGGGTTATTGCTTTATGGGATGGATAATATTGCAAATGAAGAATATTTGTACAAAATGAAGAGGTATTTAAAATGTTTTCTGTTTGTTAGTATTTTCTTTTGGTTTTTGGTTTCCTATCATGACTGACAGGAATTACCTTGAGACATCTACCTCACTTTGAAACTAGTTACTTAAAAATTTTATACCCCCAACATTATATTCTTTAAGGTTTTTTTTTTTCTTTTTTTTTTTTAATGAGAGAGAAGAAAAGAATGCTGCTAAGAAGCATCCTGTATGACATCATCTGTCTTGTCTTTCTTGTGTCACTCAGGGTAATCCTGCACAAAACATTAATAAAAGAGGGTGAGGGAAGATTATAGATATGTGTGTGTTGGGGGAAGGATGCGGAGGCAGGGACACTGCATTCCCAGATAGGGCTTTCTGGCACACTCATAATACGTTTCTTTTCTTTTTCTTTAAAAAAAAATTTTTTTTAACGTGTATTTGTTATTGAGAGACATAGAGACAGAGAGAGACAGAGCATGAGCATGGAAGGGGCAGAGAGAGGGGAAGACACAGAATCCGAAACAGGCTCCAGGCTCTGAGCTGTCAGCACAGAGACCGACGCAGGGCTCGAACTCACAAACCACGAGACCATGACCTGAGCTGAAGTTGGATGCCCAACCGACTGCGCCACCCAGGAGTCCTTCACACTCACAGTACATTTCTTTAGAGATTTTAATGTGAGGGCAATTGCTGTTTTGGGGAAAGTAAACTTAAAATAGGCAAAAAATCATCTTGAATAGCCAGTAGTTCACACAGACCTAAGCTTTGAAAGATTTTCCATAGTTCTTAAATTCTTAAAGACCCTTTGCTTTGACAAAAAGGATAATTTTCCGATTGAGTACTCCTTCTTACATTAAACTTGCCCATTTTGCTCTGAAGCACCTTTTTCCTCTCAGCTTAAAGGTTTTTTTTCCACATGATTTGGTCTGTAAGGAAGAGGGCAATCCAATAATATTACTTACTTACCACTTATTGAATGCTTATCAGGATCAGGTGCTATATATTTTCACTGTATTTTACCTTATAGCAACATCATATAATCTTTTCATACCACTACTTTACAGTAAGGAAACTGTTAGAGCTTTCAGGGCTAAAATAAGGATGCAGCAACTCTGGTCTCAAGTTGTGGTTGTGACTTTGCCATCAGTTCTGATGAGCATCCCTGCCGTATTCATCAGCAGTCTCCCTCCACCTAACACCCTCCCCCAGAGTTCACTGTTCTCACTCCTCTCCCAAGGTAGTTCTCTTATGATCCATGTGTCGGTGCAGTGTGCCCTCTCTGCTTTTGTTTCTCTGATGGTCTGGCAAACTTTCTCAACCTGCAAGACCCAGGTGTTATCTCTGTTTTGAGGCTTTTCTTGATTCTTCCAGACGCTGTTAATCAAGTTGCATTGCCTGTTAACTTAGTCTAATATGCCTCTGTTCTTACATAATTATAATATTTAACTGGTTAACTCCCATATTCACTGACCTTTCTGAGGGTGGCAGCTGTGGCTCTCCTAGCATGTACTAGGTGTAACAGTGAATGTTTGTGGAATTTGTTCAATGAATGTGAGTTCTGGAGAATGTTATCAGACCTTTCATGATCATTACATTGGACAAAGTAATTCACCCTATATCTTATGCAAGTGATAATATAATGTTTAGGGCCTTCATTTAAACTCTAACATTGCATTCATATTGAATCCATCACATATAATGCTAATTTAACGAATGGTTGTAATTTCGTTATAATATGTTATTAAACTTGTTCACAGTTTAAGGGGAAAATTGTGATAAATAGCTTGGTCGAACACACACTAGTGGTCTTTGTAAGGCTATTAAAGTACCTATTAAAATGAGACACATTAAAATGTCAAAAGGCAAGTTCATAGGAAGAGTTAGTATGTAGACTCAACTTTTATTTTCTTGAGTCTTAAAGTAATTAGTCTCATGAAGTTATTTATTGGGGGAAACTCTTGAATAATAGTTGAGAATTTGTGTAATTTTTCCCTGGTACATATTTAAAAATATTAGCTATTTAGCTCAACACATGTGTTCTATTTGTTGATTTCCTCTGTTTGGTTAGGGCTTTAAATTTTATTTATTTATATATAACTAAGGTTTTAAACTTAGAATCTCCTTGAATATTACATTATTATCAGACACTAATTGCTTTTAGAATGCTCAAATAAAAAAATATGAGGGAGAGAGTAATACGAAAGAAGCTAGCTATTCTTTCATTCATTTAATTGCCAATTATTAGTTATTAAGCATAATCAAATAGTATCATGTATTTCAAAATTATGGTAGTTTTATTTATATGATGATATGAATTAAAAAGTACAAAAATGCTTTAAGAAATAAAAAATAAAACAGGTTAAAATAAAAAAAAGTACAAAAATGATATTTAATGGTGAATTTAAAATCCTGCAAGCTCTAGGGGCTCCTGGGTGGCTCAGTTGGCTGAGTGTCTGACTTCAGCTCAGGTCATGATCTCACAGTTTATGGGTTCGAGCCTCATGTCGGGCGCTGTGCTGACATTTCAGAGCCTGGAGCCTGCTTCAGATTCTGTGTCTCCCTCTCTTTCTGCCTCTCCCCTGCTCATACTCTGTCTCTCTCTGTCTCAAAAATAAACATTAAAATTTTTTTTTTAAATCCTGCAAGCCCTAGAAATGCATCCACCATTTGTTTTTAGGTCAGTATCTGTTGAAATTCTACCCTTAACATTTTTATGTCCTTGCTCATAGCAAGCATGTTGTATGATTTTTGAGTTAGGTTTGCAATAAAGATTAATGAGTTAGTGTTTCAGGTTTTCTGTAACAACAACAACAAAAATTTTTCCGTGTGTTCATGTGTAAAAGGAGCAAGCGGAAGTTCCACAGACTGTTGGACTCTTCTGTTCTTATGTATCAGTCTCTTGATGTTTCCTGTCTGCCTTTTTGACTACCTATACAGCTGTTTTTCATGTGTTTTTCAGGCTTGGAGAAAGACCAAGTATTTTTGACAGCTGCACACTGAAGTGTAATATATGCTTGGCCACAGGTCACGTTTGCATTTCTTCACTTGTATTTTTACTCAATGTGTAAAAGAAATATGAGCATAGAGAGATTCAGAAAACATGTAGCATGCTGAGTAATGGTAGTCTTCTTTTATGTATGCTATTCTACTTTGCTGTGTAGATTCCACAGGAAGAAAAAGACAGCAGAGAAATGGAGGAAATGGTGTTCAGGACTGCCCACCATGGGGCCCTTGTTGCTATAATAGTGAATGATGGAAAGTGCTCTGGGTCATGCATGGTAAAAAGAACTTGTGAGCATGGGGACACACACACATGCACGCATGCATGCACACACAGTGCTACACACCACTTTAATGAATAGATTATAATTTAGTAGAGAAAACTGTTAATTAAACAGTCAGTTCAACATGTTTGTGCATCATGTTAAAGCCTTGGCTACATGATATTTTAACACCAGGAAATGAAACACAGTATTTATCGTGTTCATTTTGCAAGGCTGCCATAATAGAACTTTCGTGCCTCCATCTCCCCATCCCCACAGACACGAAATTTTTCTTTGCCTTTGAAAATGAAAAGGGAATGATTTTTAATACCCTTTCAAAATGATTTTGCTAAGTCCTTTCTCAACTCTTTCCCAGATCTCGCAAATAAGGTTTGAAATCACAATGGTTAGTTTTTTCTCATCATGGTTAAAGATCAATAGGATAAATATCCAGATTTTAAATTCTGATGAAATCTCCAACCTTCCTAATTATTTCAACTTTAAAAGCTATTTTATTTTTCTCTGTATAGTTAAGTCATCATTTTTGAGGAAGCATCATTAAGATATTGTCATCTTTTCAATCTACTGCTTGCTTTTACGTTTCATGCCCTGTTGGTAAAACTTGTTGCATTGCACTAGGTCAAGTCTAATTGCTTCTGCGTCTTCTAGTATGTTCCTTTTCCCTCCCCCAAACTTTCTCTACTCATACCTTTGAATGCTCTTCATTATCCCTATCCTTCTCAGTCTAGGGATACATCCTACCTCATGAAATCTTTCTCAGACTGTTCACTGTAATGAAGCTCTTTGATGGTCTGTAGTACTTAGTCTGTTTCACATCACTTCGATTTTATATGTTAGCTTATGTTAACTTTTAAAATGGATCTAGTGTGGTATAATGGAGCCTCCTCGGGAACATGTAAGATATAACAGAGTGAAATTTCATTTGAGTCCTAGCTCTGTCATTTTCTCACTCTTTGGCATGAGGCAAATTATTTAAGCTCTGTGCTTTTCAGTCTTCTCATGTCAAATAGGACTGTTGTTCGCCTTTTGGAGTTATTAAAGATTATAGCTAATTTGCTGGGTAAATGTTTAGTACAAAGGAAGGAATAGAACAGGTGCTCAGTAAATGTCAATAGTAATTTTTATTCCTGTTGTTCTATATTTCTTACAGCTCCTAATAGAATACTGAGCATGTGGTAAGGACTCTTTGAGTACAGTTCAGGGCTAGGTCATTTAAATAGCTCCTGAAATCCTATCACTTTTATGAAGGCTTCCTGTTGGCTGTGTTTTATCAGAACTACAAAACTTTCATGGCTTCTCTGGACTGTTCTTTCTGTTCCCATTATCTGTAAGGGGAGCCTTTGGTATGTATTCTGAAGTGGCTTCCAAAGCAGCGATTTGAAGGATTTATTTATTTATTTTTGAGTAATGTTTTGGATTGATCCCTACATTTTTCTAAATATCAGCAGCCAGGATTGTAATAAATAACGCATTTTTCACATACTTCAAATGCAGTATGTGAAACACATAGAATAAAATCTCAGCCAATCTGAACTTTAGATGAATAAATTATTTTGCCTAGCTTACTTCAGTTTAAGAGACATTTATTAGTGCATCTGTTATGTGCCAGGCATTTTATCGCTGTTGGATTTACAAAGATGAGTAAGACATGGCTCCTGCCTTTGCGTTTAGTTTAGGGTGAACAAGAAACACAAAAACAGATCATTTCAATTGATGATTAGTTGTAAGATGGAGGTGAGGATGGGATCACACGTGGAGGGTGGTTGAGGGGGAAAGAGATGAGCCTAATGTTGTGATGTCTCTCAGAGGACAAATGGGTTGATTGACTTGATTCAGGGACAGAGTGGCTCAAGGTGGCTTCAGTATTTATGGAATTTATTCCCTGAAATGTTCCCAGGTAGGTTTGGCTCCAAGTGAGACCTGATACTGTGGCTCAAACATGTCTTCCATGGCCTTCTCTTAATTGTTCCTTTGCAAAAGCCAAATGACCTCTGTGGTTTGAGACTTTTATCTTCCTCACATATTCCTCAGGGGGAAGAGTACGTTTTTCTCTAGTTCTAGCTAAACCCAGAAAGTTAATTTTAGCTGTAAATTATACCTATCCCTGAACCAATCACTGTGATTAGTGAGACACTAATTGGTAAGCCAGGACCTATTGTCAAGCTTAGAATATAGTCAGTCTTCTTCATATCTCATGACTAGAGATAGGAAGAGAGGAGAATGGATGACCAAGAGGCTGCCAGCAGATGTTCATTAGACCAGGAGAATAAATGTAAGAATTTTTTTGGGAAAGGTCATAATATAAGCAAAATCAAGGAACCATACACCATTATGATGTATGTGGGAATCAGCAGGTAGTTAAACATTAATACACATGTAGTATGAGACTTAGAAAATACTTATAAAGTTATAATGTGATAGAGTATTTGCCACCTGCTGGATTTAGTTTTCATCCATTACTTCATTTAATTCTCACAAAAGCTAATAACTAAGGTAGGTGTGCCATCTTGCAGATAGGGAGACTTGAGCCGGGAGCCCACAGCTAATAATTGGTGGAGTTAGACTCAAAGCCCAGATTATCTGACTCTGGAGGCAGCCCATGTGGACATTGCAGTATAAACACTCTCTTCTATATTGCTAGAATTTCAGGAAATAAGACTTCATATAGTGCCATGCTAAGGAGCCAAGTTTTCTCTGGGGCTCAAGTTTTTTTCAAGCTCTAGCTCTTTGTTTTACCATGCTAAGGCAGTGGTTGTCAAACTTTAGCATGCATCAGATAGCCTCTAGGGCTTGGTAAAACCTAGAAGTGCTGGACCCTATCACTAGAGTTTCTGATTTAGTAGAGCTAGAGAGGAGCCCTAGAATTTGCATTTCCAAGATGATGCTGATGCTGGTGGTCTTGGAACCTACATTATAAGGACCACTTCTTTTAGGTCTTTGGGAGTCTGAAGATTTGTAGTTCAGTGGCATTCAACATACTGAAATGAATTCAAATTTTGTTGCCACTTCTACTTGGAAATACACATACTCTGACCTCATATTCTTTAATAATACAGACATCAAGAATACATTTTGGCTACAGTAATATTCGCCATCAAAGGTCAGAGTCATTGCATAAATTTTTTATTGATTGGATTTCTTTTGTCTCTTTGATTCTTTTTTTTTTTTTTTGTCTCTCTGATTGTTGACTTATTAAGATTAAATTTATTGTTCTCCTCCCCGGTCCCACTCAATTCACTAATGTTCAGTTCCCTCTCTGATTGTTAAGAAAGTGCATTTATATACAAAAGGTATATATTTAAACGCTTTATTTTGTCTATATTTTTATTGTGAAGAAATTTGAATTCCAGAAAAAGTAACATGAACACCATATTTCCACCATCTAGAGTCAATAGTTGTCAATGTATATATGCATGTGTATACACACACAGATGTTTTCTAACGAACCACTTAAAAGTAAGGTACAGATCTTGTGCTACTTCACTCATAAATATTATAGCATATATCTCCCAATAAAGAACGTTCTCTTTCATAATCATAATACCATGATCACACTTAAGAAACTTAACAGTTCCCAATTTTTTTTTTAACATGTGGTCATATTCCAATTTCCCCAGTTGTTCCAATGTCTTCTATACCTGGTTGTTTTTTGGTACCAGGATCCAATCAAATGAAACTAAATTTTAAGAGTCAGCAATGCTGATGGATCTTTAGGTTCAGGTAAGTTCTGTGTTATTTACAATACAGACATTTGAATGCATTAACAAAGATGCAAAATTAATGATGGTTTAAATAAGAAATAAGAAAGATAAGGAGATAAAGTGGTCCAGGGCTCTAGTGGGGGTGGGGAGGGGGAGGAGTCTGTTATCTTCAATATGTGGCTTCTTTCTGTGAGGCCAAGATAGCTATTCCAGCCCCACCATCATGCTGGGAACAGCAGAGAGAAGTGTATACTCAGTCCTTTTAAGGGCATATCTGGATGTTGTACATATCACCTCTGCTCCTATCTCACTGGCAAGAACATAATCATATAATTATATCTATAATAGGCTTGTATCTGAAATAGGAAAGTAAGCTTGTGTGCTGCATGACCATGTGTCTAGTGATAATTCAGGTATCAAAAGAATGGCTACTAGAGGACACAGCATCTCTGGCACAAGTTTTTTTTTTTTTTTTTTTTTTTTTGGCAAATGACTGAGCAATACCAAAGTATATTAAATCCATTTAATAACTCCTAATACCTTATAATACGACATTTCTCTTTTTCAGATGGATAGGGCTAGTAATTGCTCCTACTCGGAGCCCAGACTGAGCCCAGACTGTTAGTCTTTTTTGAGTTATTTGATATGTATTTTATAGATGTTTTGTCTGTTTCTAGGGCAGGAAACAATTCAATCAGTGAATGGTATTTTTCAATATTAGTATTTTTCATTTCTAGTAGTAGTTAACACTGTGATTTGTGTACAACTAGTGCCTGATACATGTCTGTGGATTTGGTCTGTTGTGTTTAACTGATGTCTAAGTTAAAGAAAATATGAGATTGACCTATGAAGAAGAGAAGTAGCCTCTGCTGAACAGTTTTATTTCTGATTTTGGAAAAAATGATATCTTACAAGGGTCATGATTTTTCTTAGAGGTTATCTATCTTGAGCTAGAGATTTTAGCATTATAGCAAATGAAAATAAGTATACTTAAAATTATAGACATCTGAATAATTTAAAAATTGGGAAATGTATATATACTGATATATAGTAATCTGATAGCTTTATCAGTTTGTAATTTAAAATTTAAGCTGCTTGTATTGACCCTGGGGATAA
The DNA here is from genome assembly GCF_027475565.1 of Acinonyx jubatus. NCBI lineage: Eukaryota > Metazoa > Chordata > Mammalia > Carnivora > Felidae > Acinonyx > Acinonyx jubatus. Next base: position 44,494,333 of record NC_069383.1, on the reverse strand, counting down.
ATTAACTATGACATATTTGTGATGGATAGTGATAAATGAAAACCATTATAAAAAGGTCACCTAATTTCCTCTAATTTTTCTTTAGGTCGAGATTTAATTTGTATCCAGTCTATGGACGGGATGCTGATGGTGTTTGAACAGGAAAGCTATGCTTTTGGGAGATTTCTCCCTGGTTGTCTTTTACCTGGCCCTCTTGCTTACAGTTCTCGTACTGATTCCTTCATTACTGTCTCTTCCTGTCGACAAGTGGAAAGTTACAAGTAAGTTTGGATGTTGAATCTTCGGAATCATGACTTTTGGTGTGTATATTGCTGATTAATTTTTTTTTTTTTTTTTTTTTTACAAAAAGCTGAATATTAAAAAAAGACTAGTTTCTTTGATAAAATTGTAATTGTGGTGATTTAGAGGGTATCATTTATATGTTGTAAAATATTTGAAAGGCAGTATAGTGTAGAGATTGATAAAGGATTTGGAGAGAGGTCGACCTGAACTGGAATCCTCATTTTTCTATGAGCAGCTGTTTGATGGTCAGTGTCCTTATCCTGGCTGTAAAGGGGATAATGATGGCTATTTATTTATTTATTTATTTTTTTGGCTTTTAAAGTTTTTCTTATAATTCCAGGTGGTTAACATAGAGTATTATATTAGTTTCAGGTATATAATATAGTGATTCAACAATTCATGCATCACCCAGTGCTCATCACAAGTGTACTCCTTAATCCCCATCACCTATTTAACCTGTCCCCCAACCTCACTCCCCTCTGGTAACCATCAGTTTGTTCTCTGTAATTAAGAGCCTGTTTCTTGATTTGTCTCTCTCTTTTTTCCCTCTGCTCATTTGTTTTGTTTCTTAAATTCTGCATATGAGTGAAGTCATATGGTATTTTGTCTTTCCCTGACTTATTTCACTTAGCATTTTACTCTTTAGCTCCATCCATGCCATTGCAAATGGCAAGATTCCGTTCTTTTTAATGGCTGAATAATATTCCATTGTACTTCTCTCTCCACACACACACACACACACATACATACATACATATATACATACTGTATCTTTTTTATTCATTCATCAAATGATGAACACTTGGGCTGCTTCGATATCTTGTATATTGTAAATGATTCTGCTATAAACATAGGGTGTATGTATCCCTTTGCATTAGTGTCTTTGTATTCTTTGAGTAAATATCCAGTAGTATGATTGCTGGATCATAACATAGTTCTATTTTTAACCTTTGTAAATTTTTTTTGACTTTTTGAGAAACCTCCATACTGTTTTCCAGAGTGGCTGCTCCAGTTGGCATTTCCACCAACAGTGCAAGAGGGTACCTTTTGCTCCACATCCTTGTCAACACCTTTTGTTTATTGTGTTGTTGATTTTAGCCATTTTGATAGATGTGAGGTGATATTTCATTGTAGTTTTGATTTGCATTTCCCTGATGGTAAGTGATGATGAATATCTTTTCACGTGTCTGTTGGCCATCTGTAGGTATTCTGTGGAGAAATGTCTGTTCACATCTTCTCATTTTGTAATTGGATTATTTGTTTTTTGAAGGTTGAGTTTTATAAGTTCTTTATATATTTTGGATACTAAGCCTATCGTATATGTTATTTGCAAATACCTTCATCCGTTTTGTAGGTTGCCCTTTAGTTTGTTGATCGTTTCCTTTGCTGTGCAGAAGCTTTTTATTTTGATGTAGTCCCAATAGTTGATTTTTGCTGTTGTTTCCTTTGCCTCAGGAGACATATCTAGAAAGAAGTTGCTACAGCTGATGTCAAAAAGGTTACTGCCTTTGTTCTCTTCTAGAATTTTTATGGTCTCAGTCCTCACATTTAGGTCTTTAGTCCATTTGGAATTTATTTTTGTGTATGATGTAAGAAAGTGGCTCAGTTTCTTTTGCATGTCACTCTCTAGTTTTCCCAACACTATTTGTTGAAGAGACTTTTTCCCATTGGACATTCTTTGCTGCTTTGTCAAAGATTAATTGCCCATGAAGTTGTGGGAATAATGGCTATTTTGACAGGCTTGTTAAAAGGATTGAATGTATGTCAAGTTGCCACCCCATAGAAAATGCTGATTGTTGTGACTATCCCTGAATTAAAAATAATAGAGTACAGTATGAGTGAAAAAAGCCAGATACCAAGATGCGTATATGGAATGATTTTTATAAAAAATATGTGACATAGAAAGAATACTGGCAAGAAATACAGTGTTATTATGAATATTTTTAAAAGAATAATTCATAGTAGAAATGAAGTATGAAAATGACCGTATGAAAACCAATGATCGTTTTTGCTAGAAATTCTTACTGGTTTGAGGGAACTGTGTTTGAGAGAGACTTTTGTCTCCTCTACCAGCTAAATTTCAATAAAAATCAAGATTTTGAGTTTTTGGAGGGTATGTTTTTTGTTGGAAGGGAGAATAGGGAAAAGAAAGTACAGATTCATGCTGGGAAAAGAAACAGACTTGGAGGATTATGGTATCTTCAGTAACTTTATTGTTGTTATCGTACTGATGGCAATATTTAGAACTTAACATCTAGGCAACACTTCATTATAGATTTTCATTTTATTATTTTTGGTTGCATGATTTTTCCCAAGGAGGGAAGAAAATATAAATTCATCAGGCAACAGCTATAAATTTTTGTCTACATGTTTCAATATTGTGCAAATAGCAAGTTAATGTACTATCCCGTTCATAAGTGGCAATCTACCTTTTGTGAATTATTGTCAAGGTTTCTTAGATTCAAAACTCTGAACATAAGCAAATGTTTGTGACTAAGCAGAAGTTAACTGATGGAGGTAGTATATCATTATATTATATTCCTTCTTTAACTTCTATGGCTCTTGTCCAAAGGGGACGAATGAATTGTGGCATTGCTACTGGTAAGAAATAAAATATACTTATTTTGAGAGGTTGAGAAAAATATCTGTATAATTCATTCAAGCCTGCCAGAGCTTAAGCAATATTGAGGAGATCTGCTTTTCAGTTTTCCACCCAGGTCTCTGCCTCAACTCCTGCCAAGTAGGGATACTGGCAGTGCTATGCTGGGGTCACAATACAAAGATTTGAATGCTCCATGACTTAGTCTTTGAAATATGTGCCTAGGAATTCATTTGGTAATAATTCCAGGAGTGACTGGATGAGGAAGCAATGTGTAGGTTTCCTTAATGTGTAAGTTTAATCTCAAAGAAGCTCACTGTCTTTGAACTATGGTAATTTACCAACATACCAATCTATTAAGTCTATCTCCATCTAGGACTAAAAATGCACACCGTATCCATTATGTGGATCTTTTATAATGGTAAAAATGCATGGGATATGTGATTATTGTGAAATGATGACAATTAAGAGGATTTATAATGTTAAATAGTATATCACATTTATATATGGTTTCAAGTTTAATAGATTAAATTAAATGATAATCACTGGTGCAATTTAGGATTGGAGGAAGCATGAAAACTGTAGGTTTGTTCTTTTGAGGCTTCATCTATTTATACTCAGTTAATAGAATGTAATCAGTTAATATGAAAGGCTTATAAGACATAATTTGTTTTCACTTTTGATACTGATATTTAATTACTTTAAAGCAAGCTCAGTTATATTCAGATAGGAATAATGAAGGCTGTGAATCTCAAACTTTAGTCTGCATGAGGATCACGTGGTCAGCCTGTTACAAAATGCACGTTTATAGATTCACAATTGCCAGTACACTCGATTTTGATTTAGTAGTTTTGGAGATAAGACCCAGGAATCATCACTGCAAACACTTACTCTAGGTGATTCTAATTCAAGAATACACTTTGAGCATTGTTTTTCTTTTGAAGTGAGAGAATTGTTTGCTTTTTAAGGGGGGTGGAAGGGGCTTAGGTACCACCATTCTCTTAGCAATGTTTGTCTAAATTTTGGATTGTCTTTTTGGATTATCTCTTTTTCTTTCCTTTACTTGTCAGAGTTATTTAGTCAGTAAATCCTCATGCTTCTACTTTTTCCCTTTTGTATTCAGCCTTTGCTTCCCATTTCCACTGGCATTCAGGCCTTTATTTCCTCACTTGGATTTCTGATTTTCTTCTGATCTAGACTTGGAAGGATCCTTCTCATAATCTACCCTTTTAAAATACCTCTTTAAGATAAGTTTTGTTTCCCATTAAAAAATTGAGAGCTTCATATCTTGACATTCAGTGATCTGTATGATCTGGTCACATTTTTCCTTCATTGATGTGGACATTCAGATTTGGAAGCGACTTTTAAAGTTAACTGGTTCAGTTATCCTCATTTTTTTCACCTCCTTGATATATTATTGCCTAAAACACTGATTTTTGCCAAATACCATATATTGCCTTCTTGTATTCTGCTGAAATATTCCAGAGTATGTCTTGCTTTATCAGATTCCTGAGAGCAGAATCTATCTTAAACATCTGTTCACTGACTGAATAAGTTAGTTCATTTATTCAATTATTCATTCAGCAAATATTTTTCAAGAGGCTTCTTTGTGTCAAACACTATGCCAACTACCAGAAATGCAGAGTCAGATAAGAGCTCTCTCTTGTCTTCAAACAGTACGCAAGCAAGTGTGGGAGGTGGCAAGTTAGTCAACTGAGTTTACTGTGATAGAGGCTCTAGTGAGCTGTGCATAGGATACTGAGGAGGCCTAGAGGTGGGACCTCTCAGTAGGAGTTCAGTGGAGGGAGGTTCCCTGAAGAAGAATACCTATGATGAACTTTATTTTCTCTCCTTCTCTTTGCTACACATCTTTCGCCACACTCCTACATGTACCTAGTACATTGCTAAGTAGATGAGAGGCTTTAGATAAGTGTTTTAAAATGTACTTGTAGTTAGACCAATGGAAGAGAATAGAAACGACAGAACTAGACCCACAAAAGTATGGCCAACTCATCTTTGACAAAGCAGGAATGAATATCCAATGGAAAAAAGACAGTCTCTTTAATAAATGGTGCTGGGAGAACTGGGCAGCAACATGCAGAAGAATGAAATTAGACCACTTTCTTACACCATTCACAAAAATAAACTCAAAATGGATAAAGGACCTGAATGTGAGACAGGAAACCATCAAAACACTAGAGGAGAAAGCAGGAAAAGACCTCTGTGACCTTAGCTGCAGCAATTTCTTACTTGACACATCCCCAAAGGCAAGGGAATTAAAAGCAAAAATGAACTATTGGGACCTCATGAAGACAAAAAGCTTCTGCACAGCAAAGGAAACCATCAACAAAACTAAAAGGCAACCAACGGAATGGGAAAAGATATTTGCAAATGACATATCGGACAAAGGGCTAGTATCCAAAATCTATAAAGAGCTCACCAAACTCCACACCCAAAAAACAAATAATCCAGTGAAGAAATGGGCAGAAAACATGAATAGACACTTCTCTAAAGAAGACATCCAGATGGCCAACAGGCAGGGAAATACAAATCAAAACCACACTGAGATACCACCTCACGCCAGTCAGAGTGGCTAAAATGAACAAATCAGGAGACTATAGATGCTGGAGAGGATGTGGAGAAACGGGAACCCTCTTGCACTCTCAGTGGGAATGCAAATTGGTGCAGCCACTCTGGAAAACAGTGTGGAGGTTCCTCAAAAAATTAAAAATAGACTTACCCTATGACCCAGCAATAGCACTGCTAGGAATTTACCCAAGGGATATAGGAGTATTGATGCATAGGGGCACTTGTACCCCAATGTTTATAGCAGCACTCTCAACAATAGCCAAATTGTGGAAAGAGCCTAAATGTCCATCAACTGATGAATGGATAAAGAAATTGTGGTTTATATACACAATGGAGTACTACGTGGCAATGAGAAAGAATGAAATACGGCCCTTTGTAGCAACGTGGATGGAACTGGAGAGTGTGATGCTAAGTGAAATAAGCCATACAGAGAAAGACAGATACCATATGTTTTCACTCTTATGTGGATCCTGAGAAACTTAACAGAAACCCATGGGGGAGGGGAAGAAAAAAAATTGAGGTTAGAGTGGGAGAGAGCCAGAGCATAAAAGACTCTTAAAAACTGAGAACAAACTGAGGTTTGATGGGGGGGTGGGAGGGAGGGAAGGGTAGGTGATGGGCATTGAAGAGGGCATCTTTTGGGATGAGCACTGGGTGTTGTATGGAAACCAATTTGACAATAAATTTCATATATTAAAAAAAATGTACTTGTAGAGTTTAATTGGCAATATTGTAGAAAGAATATTGTATTCTTCACTAGCCTTAGGCTCTGGCCAAATTGAAATGTTTGTTTTCCAGATATGTTTACGGCTTTTCTCTTTCTCCTCTTTTGCTCACGCTACACTCTGAAGTTTTTCCTTTCTTTTCTGTATATGGAAATTGTGTCCCTAAGCCTCCCCTCTCTCCTTCAGTTCTTTCCTGACCTAGCTGTAACACCTCCTTCTCAATTCGCGGAGTAGTTTTTCTGCTCTTTCCACAAGTAGTCATCACACTTTAACTGATATTACATATTTGCTTCTTTTTCTCATTGACAGGGCTGATGGCAGGGATTATGTGACTCCTGTAATGCCTAGCATTGTACATTGCCAAACATAGATGTTTAACCATAACTTGACGAAGGAGTGAAAAGTTGTAAGGAAAGTTTCTATTTTGTTGCTGGTACCTTTCAATTAAAGTGATCCTTCCTGGCATAATTAAGAATGTTTTAGTTCTGTTTGTAATGAATTTAGTAATGCTCTGTATCCGGAGCTTCCATTTCTAGTAGAGTTCTCTGGGTTAAATATCAAGTTTCCAAAATCTCCTGGTACCTTTGAGGTATATGTTTCATTTGAAAATAAATGATTTTGGAGGGTTTACTTTTGTATTCTATGACACCTCAATCCATATTTTAGTTACTTGCTGCTGGTTTTTACGATGTGACATGGAAGAGCACTAAATTATATGGTTGAGTTTGTCATTGGTGCTCCACAGGATCTGCTAAGCCTTTGTGGCTATTTGGTCAAAAAGTGCTACCATTCATCTGGACTTGATGTATTTGTGATTAGTGCCTTTCTGTTGAGAAACACATAGGACACACTCTTTCGTGAAATCTTACTACACTGTGCCTGATTATTCTCTCAGCAGTCACAACAAGGGAATTTTATTCTTCAACTTCTATCACTGAACATTCAAGTGGTAAGAAAAAAAAATACCAAATGTTTTCTTTATTTTGAAATTTCCTATTCTGCCTGGAATTGTTTGGTTTTGGAAATAGGTTTCCATGTACATTATTGGTCACAGAAAGAGGATTTAGGGAAGAACTATAAAATAGATGGTATTGTAAGTTTGTCATCATCTAAATTTACTGTCAATTACGTTTAGTAATAAAATGCTCTTGTGAGTTGTCTTCCAGGAAGAGAAATGGTCTGGATTTGGAAATCAGGAGTCAATTTTGGCTGTGTCTCTGCCTGCTGTTTGATGTTAATGAGGCCCCTTTAGGGGCTCACTTATTCCTGGATGAAATAATAATGCTTTGTAGTTCTATAAGAAGCTTCAAACAGCTCAAAAGCTTTGGATGTTTACGACAATCTCATTAATATCCATATCTTCCTCTAGTAGGTTGGTGTGTGCAGGAAATGAACCGCCGATGTAATTAATTGCCTGAGGTTGGATCTATAGCAGGCCCAGGTCTGGGCTGATGTTTTAGTCACCAGTGCATACTATTTCTGATACTGTGAACTGGGAAGAGTAAAACAATCCTATATGAAGGTTGGAATGTGAGGTCTAATTATTTGGCACTGTTGGAGACTTAGGGATTTTGCAGGTCACTCTCAAATGGTATGGACATATTTGCTGAAACTGCCCATGGAATTTCTTAGCATGGTTTTACAAGGCTGAGATCTTTACCCTCCTACCTTTTTTGTCTCGTTTCCCATGACTCATTCCTCCCTGCCATGCATCTCTCCTAAACTCCTGTCGTGGCCTTTCATGTCTCTTTTACTGCATGCCTTTTCATGTGCTGTTGGCTTTGCCATAATGCCTTTACCCCTTTACCAGTATGATGGGTTTTCACTCATTCTTTAAAACCTAGCTTTCTTCTCCTGAACCTATATCAAAAACATACATATTTCCTGCATTCCAATTACTTGTGTCTGCCATCATGTTCCCATGGTACTATGTGTATATCTTCTATTATTGGCACAGGGCACTCTGAATTGTACTTATTTGTATATGAATCTCTACAACTACTTGGGAGGTCCTGATGGATACAGACCATATAATAGTTTTTTTCTTTGTCAGAGCTTAGATATATTAGATGTATTGGATCACTACTATATCTTTGCTAAATTGGTAAAATTCATATACATTAAGCTTTCATATTAACCATAGGACTGATTTTAATAAATACCTTGCAAGATCTGCCTTAATTCATAGTCATTCTGCATCCAACTGCAAGTAAAGGCTTTTTTTTCTTTACAAAGTATTCCTGATTGAGATAGTTTAAGAGTTAGTATATGACATTTGCATACCAGTGTACATTTCAATGCCTATTTAGGTATTCCATGTTGCTTTTATTCATTCAGGGCCCTGAGTTTTATACTTTCAGATATCTTTCTCTTAGACAGTATGAGACGTCCAGATATATCTACTGATTTTCCTCTTAGCTGCGGAAGAACAACATAAGAGTTTTGATTCATAGGAAAGAAAGGAATTTGTGAGCCTAAACTTTCTTCATTTAGAGTAGGATTATTACTTTAACAATATAACATTATATTATGGGAAATAGGGAATTTAAATTTTATTTGTTAAATTAATCATTTCTAGATCAAATGATATTTATAATTTTTTTAAAGTTTATTTATTTTGAGAGAGAGTGTGAGCAGGGTAGGGACAGAGAGAGAGGGGAGAGATAGAATCCTAAGCCCAGTGTTAGGCTTGAACTCAACGAATTGTGAGATCATGACCTGAGCCGAAATCAAGTGTCTGATGCTTAACTGACTGAGCCACCCAGGTGCCCTGTATAAATTGTTTTAAAGAATGCTTTGAACCAAATGTTACTAATGAAATAAAAGCTATAAAATACTTACAGAAAGTCATAATGTCTGTAATGCCCCCTATTGAGAACTTATTACATACCAGATAAACTACTAGGTGATTGATCTTTATATATGTGTAAATCTGTATCTGTCTGTCAATCTGTTGGGCACCTAATATATGCCAGTTACTGTACTAGGCACTAAATTATTTTTAAATTCTTTTATCCATGTTTGAGTTAGAGACTATTCCCATTTTATAGATGGGGAAGATAAGACATGGAGTAATTAATTTGCCAACTAGTAAGTGGCTTAGCTGGGGGTTAAACTCCGGTCTTCTGGGTTCCATAGAATATCTATTAACAGTTTCTACTACACCTGGCTGCTTTGCATTATTTACATTTTTTTCTATGTGAAGTTTTGCTGCCAGATCTTTCTTAGCTATTGTTGTTCGTCACATAAAATTCTAATGGAAATGCTTTGACCGTTGGCAGAGCTCTTTACCCAATATTGAATTTTAGGACATAGTTATAATTTCTTTATCATGACAGGTTTACATAGTCTCATGTCACAGTGTCATTCAAGAAGAATTCGATCTTAAATTTCAGTTTTTTAAAACCAAGAAAAAAGCAATTAATTTTTTTTAATGTTTATATATTTTGAGAGAGAGAGAGAGAGAGACAGAGAGAAAGAGATACAGAGAGAGAGGGAGACACAGAATCCAAAGCAGGCTTGAACCCACGAACCACCAGTATCATGACCTGAGCTGAAGTCAGACGCTTAACCCAGTGTGCCACCCAGGTGCCCCCCAGAAAAGCAGTTTGTAAAGTTTATAGATTATGTGATTTTAAAGTTTAAAATAACTTATGCTTTTTAACTGTAAAATCATTTATAATTATTCATGTCTTTCAAACAGGTACCAGGTGCTTGCTTTTGCAACGGATGCAGATAAAAGACAGGAGACTGAACAACAAAAACTTGGTTCTGGAAAAAGACTTGTTGTAAGGCCTTTTTTAATATATAAAATTTCAGTAATATTGTATCTAATCACAGATTTTCTTCAGAATAAAAATTCTGGGAAGAAAATTTTTAAAAATATTTATTTTAGCTATTTTTCTTTTCTATGTTATGATTCTATCAATGGGAAAAAATTCAGTTGACTATTATTGAGCAATGGAGACACATGCCTGGCTGTGTCATAATTTATCAGATTTAAAAACAAAGTTTATTTATTTTGAGAGAGAAAGACTGAGAGAGTAAGGGAGGTACAGAAAGTTTATTTATTTTGAGAGAGAGAGAGAGAGGGTGAGACAGTGAGGGAGGGGTGAGAGAGAGAGGTAGAGAGAGAGAATCCCAAGCAGGCTCCCCTCTGTCAGCTCAGAGTCCAACAGAGGGCTTGAACTCACGAACTTTGAGATCATGACTTGAGCCTAAATTGAGAGTTGGGAGCTTAACTGACAGCCACCGAAGCACCCCATTTTTCAGATTATAGAGTTGCACTACTAGAATTATAAATGTCCAGATGGAGTTGCTTTTAACTGAAGTGTTTATAAACTAATGTAGCAAAAGGAGAAAAATTTAAAGAAACCTTTAATAGGCAAAAATATTGCTACTAGTAGGCGTGTGATTAAATATATAAGTAAAAGATAAAAATTCACAGCCCACAAAGATAAAATTGGCCTAATGACAAGATGGAAGTTTGGTAACTTGAAAAATAGTTTGAGGAAAAATTGTAAATGGTAAATTCTCCGTTTAATGAAAATTAGGGGATAAATGATGATTGGGAATTCTTTATCTGGAGAACCACCATCGACAGGAAGGAAAAACAGAAGGAACTGAAAATTATGATGGATACAGTAAAGTGAATTTGAAATGGCCACATATGAAAGAAACTACATGAAGAAATAATGTGGAATTTAGAATACCAAGGAAGTAAAAATATTAGAGAAAATCAATTTTCTATATTAGGATACAGAAATTAAGATAGGAAGGCAGGCCAACTTGAAGAGCCAAGAATGACATGAAAACATTTTCTTAATACTAGTAAAAAGTGAAAGAGAGCACAACAAATACAAATATGGCATATTTTTTCACAGAATTTGGAGGCACCATATTAATAATAGTTAAAGGATAGACTTTGGAGTCACATCTTGAGAGTTGTATTTACTACTAATTTTGAGCAAGTTTATTAACATGCTAAGCCTTAAGTTTCTTAGTTGCAAAATGGTGACGATACCTATTTTACAGTGTCGCCTTTGGAAATATATATATAATGCACTTAACAAAGATGTCTAGATGATGAAGATGACAATGATAATGATGATCAATTTGTCCTTGACCTCCTCCTCAATAGTAGTTGTCTTCCATCTGTCCCATATATTCTGCACTTCAGCCACACGGTCTTCTCTTGTTCTAACTATTCCATGGCTGTTCTTGATTCAAGGCTTCTGCACATAGTTTTTATTTAGTCTGGAATATCCTTTACTCATTTATTTGTACATGTTTATTGATACTACTCTGTGCCTTGCATTGAGAATGTATTCTGAAAGCAATTACAGATTAGTGATTTTCCCATTCTCCTTTAATTAATGAATAGAGTAAGAAATAGCAGTAAAACTTCCTTTCGTTACACCACAGTCACTTGGCAGGACTGTGATGCCATGGAACATTAAGTATATTGCAGAGAAACAAAATTTATCCGGTGGAATGCTTTTAATAAGGTAGTTGTGGGAAGGCAGTTAAAAGCTGCCTATGTTAGAGCTACCTCTTAACTACTTGTTGATTTCTAATTTATTTCTTTTGTGGTCAGAGAGATACTTTGTATGACTTGGAATTCTTTCAGATTTTTTGAGATTTGTTTTATGACCTAGAATATGATCTATCGTGGTAAATCTTCATTGAGCACCTGAAAAGAATGAAAGAATGTCCTTTTTTTTTTTTTTTTTTTTTTTTTTTTTTTTTTTTGCTGTTCTTGGGTGTTCTATAAATGTCAGTTAGTTAGATTGGATGATAGCATTGTTGAAATTTTCTATATCCTTGTTAATATTTTGACTAATTTCTGTCAATTATTCAGGCAGGGATTTTGAAATCTCTGACTGTAATTGTGGATTATCTGTTTCTCCTTGCATTTTTATCAGTTTTTTGCTTCATTTATTTGAAATTCTTTTATTAGGTACATAAGCATTTAGGATTGTTATGTCTCATGATGAACATATCCCTTTTTCATAACCCTCTTTACCTTTTTGAAAATAACCCTCTTTACCTGTTTGCTCTGGATAACATTCTTCTTTTAATTTATTAAAAGTGTTATTCTGATATGTTTCCATATTTTTACTTTTATCCAATTTGTGTCTTTGTACTGAAAATGCATTTCTTGTAAGCAGCACATAGTTGAGTCTTGCTTTTTTTGTTTAGTATGATATGCTCTGCTTTCTAATTTGTGTTTTAGACCATATACATTTCATGTGATTATTAATATGGATAAGTTTAAGTTTGTCATCTGGCCATTTGCTATTTGTCCCATCTGTTTTTATTTCCATTTTCCTGTTTTTCTGCTTTCTTTTGGAGTTATTCAGTATTTTTTTATGATTCCATTTTATCTTTGTTGGCTTATTAGCCGTAACTCTTTGTTTTGTCATGTTAGGAGTTGCTTTAGAGTTTACAATATTTAATTTACCATGATCTACTCTCAGGTGATAGTATACTATTTCACTTATAAGAGCCATACTTCTGTTTTTCAGCCTTTGTGCTAATTGTCATATGCTATATTTTTACATATACTATAAACTCCATATTACATTGTTACTATTTTTTGTTTAAATATTCAGTATCTTTTAATGTGATTTAAATGAAAAGAATAATATATTTTTACCCATGCAGTTACCATTTCTGGTACTCTTCATTAACTTATGGAGGCCATATTTCCACCACATTTCTTTCAATGTGAGTTCACTGGTAATGAATTCCTTCAGTTTTTCTGTGTCTCAAAAAATATTTTTGCATTTTTGTTTGAAAATATATTTTTGGCATAAGATTTTAGTTTGACGTTATTTCCTTCCCTGGCATTTTAAGAGGTTGCTCCACTGTCTTCTTGCTTCCATTGTTTCTTATGGGAAATCTGCCTACATTCTTGTCTTTGCTTCTTTCTTCTTCATATCTTTTCTGTGGCTGCTATTCAGATTTTCTCTTTTCACTTTTTTGAAGCAATTAGATTATGATGTGCTTTGTGTAGTTTTCTTTATTTTGTGCTTAGGATTTGTTGAGCTTCTTGCATCTGTGAATTTATAGTTTTCATGAAAAGTAGAAAAAAATTTTTTTTAATTTTTTTTAATGTTTATTTATTTTTGAGACAGAGAGAGACAGAGGATGAACAGGGGAGGGTCAGAGAGAGAGGGAGACACAGAATCCGAAACAGGCTCCGGGCTCCGAGCTGTCAGCACAGAGCCCGATGCGGGGCTCGAACCCAGGGACCGCGAGATCATGACCTGGGCTGAAGTTGGACGCTCAACCGACTGAGCCACCCAGGCGCCCCTAGAAAAAAATGTTTTAAGAGAAAGAAAGAGAGCATGAATGGGAGAGGGGTAAAGGGAGAGAGGGGGAGAGAGAATCCCAAGCAGGCTGCATGCTCAATGTAGAGCCTGATGTGGGACTGCATCCCATGACCCTGGTATCATGACATGAGCTGAAATCAACAGTAGGATGCTCAACTGACCAAGCTACCCAGGCACCTTGAAAATTAGAAAATTTTTGACTCTTAATTCTTCAAACTTTTTTTTTTTTTTTTTTTTGTCTTCCGTCTTTCTCTTCTCTGGGGACTCCAGTTACACATGCATTTAGGATACTTGAAGTTGTCCCACAGCTCACAGATTTTATTTTCTCTTTTTTGTTTTGGATGACATCTACTGCTATGTTTTCAAGACCAGTAATCTTTTTTCTATAATGTCTAACCTGGTATTAATTCCCATGGGTTCCATCTTTATAAGTTCAATTTGCTTTTTTTTTTTTTTATTATTATATCTTCCATGTCTCTACTTAACTTTTTGAAGATACAGAATACAGTATAGTTATAATAATTGTTTTAATGTCCTTGTTTTCTGATTCTAACACCTGCATCAGTTTTGAGTCAGTTTCAGTTGATTTATTTATCTCTTTTTTTGTAAATCATATTTTCTTATTTCTTTACATACCTGGTGATTTTTTATTAGATGGCAAATATAGTCATTTTACTTTTGAGTGCTGGATATTTTTGCATTCCTAGAACTCTTCTTGAGCTTAGGCCTGGGACACAGTTAAGATACTTGGACAGTTTGATCCTTTTGGGTTTTTAGATAGGACCAGAGCACTGCTCATTCTGTGGCTACTTATTCCCCACTCCTTAGGCAAAATGCTTCTGAGTGCCCTGCTCAGCTCCCTTTGAATTATGAGGTGTTCCAGTCTGGCTAGCAAACACAGGCAGTATTCCAGGCAGTATGAATGCTGGGCACTGTTACCTCTAATCCTTTTGGATAGTTCTTTCCCTGGCTTTGGGTAGTTTTCTTACATGAATGTGCTGATAAGTACTCAGATGAATATTTGAGAGGATTCTTCACAGATGTCAAAGTTCTGTCCCTGTGCTGCTTTCTCCCCTTTGGCTTGCTGTCTTATGAACTCCAGCTGCTCTGGTTTATCTGAACTCCCAGCATCCATATCCTTAATTCAGGGAGTTTGCTGGGCCTTACTTGCATTGCTCCGCCCTGCACCATGGCCTGAAAACTCCTTCACGGATGGAACAGTCCTACTACTCACCTCATTTGTTTGGTCTTCAAAGGGTTGCTGTTCTTTGTTGTCTGATATTCAGTGCCTTCCAAGCTGTTGTTTCATATATTTTGTCCATGTTGTGTTGTTTCAGGTGTGATGGTAAAGTCTTTTCCTATTACTCTCTCTTGACTGGAAGTGGAAGAACTTTAAAATTATTATTCTTAGTAAACTTCTGTGTTTTTTGAGACTCATTCATTTAGAATGTGGTATATTTCTCTAAGGGGAGGTCACAGAGAGGGGCGCTCATACCTAGTGAATTGAAAGAATTTAATGGCTAGATGTCATCCTTCAGTCTCAGAAACTTGATTTGCCTGAATCCTGAATGAATCATCATCTCAGAATCAGGGACACATCAGCCCAAGTTACAGATAGTGATATTTAATCCTAGAATGCCAGCCTATTAAAATGCAATGAGGGGTGCCTGGGTGGCTCAGTCAGTTAAACGTCTGACTCTTGATTTCAGGTCATGATCTCACGGTTTGTGAGATCGAGTTCTGTGTCAGACTCTGTGCTGACAGTGCAGAGCCTGCTTGGGATTCTCTCTCTCCCTCTCTCTCTGCCCCTTCCATGCTTGCTTTCTTTCTCCACTTCTCTCTGTCTCTCTCTCTTTCAAAATAAATAAATAAACTTAAAAAAATTAAAAAATAAAATAAAGTGTAATGAGAAATGTGATTGTCACAGGACTGACATTTATGTTTTGTATACAGTGGAATCTTTTTATATAGGTAAGTTACACTTGAATTTAACAGTAATGAAATGATTTCTTGGTGTTGAATCCTGATTAAGATCCAAGATAATCTTATTTTTTTTATATTTTTTTAACTTGTAGAAAATCCATTTGGATTTCATACTTTCTGCAGATATTTTAGTACTTAAAGTAGATAAATATCTCAATGATATCTTGATGGCCAGAAATTTGTTTGTATCTTTAATGTGAGTTTTCATATCTCTTCTTTGATCCATTATTTGTTGATTATAACCTAACTCTGAGGACACTCTTATTTCCTCTCTGTCCACATGCTTTTGTGCAGCCATCTCACTGTTACTGCCATTTTCAGTATATGTCTGTCAGCTGATGCCTTTGCTCTTTTTTTTTTTTTTTCAATTAAAAAGCATTAATTGAGTGGGGACTGAATTCTGAAAAGTATGTTAACTTTAAATTCATTCTTTCATTACTTTAAGAAGCATTGTTTGAACATTGACCGTGTTCCAGAGATATGGAGTTACCCTGGTATAGTTCTTAAGGTGTTGAGGGTCCTGCCTAGGCAACTGGGACAGCTTGTTGGCTGCTCTGTGTGTGTGTGTGTGTGTGTGTATAGATAGATAGATAGATAGATAGATTTTTAAATTGTCTTTATGTTAAAACATTATAGTTACATAAATATTGGTTAGGTTTTACTGCTTATTAAATTTGATTTGTAAAGTAAACACAATATGGAAATTTTTCTTATGGAAATTTTGCAGTGAAGCAGATAACTTCTTTATGTGTATTATTATTATTTTTTGAACAAGTCATGGTCCCTCCTTTTCTGTCATAGGATCTTTGTACAGCCAGCTCACTTTGCATAGGGCATTCTCCCACTCAATCCTCTGCCTGTCTTTTTTCTGCCTCCAGCTTTATTGAGGTATAATTGACAAATAAAAATTATATAAATTTGTGATCTTTTGATATATGTACATTGTGAAATGATTACCACAATTAAGCTAATTAACATATCTATCACCTCACATAGTTCTCTTTGTTTTCTTTTATGGTAAGAACATTTAAGATCTATCTTAACAAATTTCAAGTATATGTACAAAACAGTACAGTAATATAACTATAGTCATTAGACTGTACATGAAGTCTCCAGAATTTATTCATTCTGTGTAACTGAAACTTTGTACCCTTTGACCATTCAGTATCTTCTCATTTACGTCTTCCCTCAGACCCTGGCAACCACCATTATACTCTCTGCTTTTATGAGCTTGTCTTTCAAATATATTTTTTTAAGTATTTATTTTATTTTTGAGGGAGAGAGAGAGAGACAGGGTGTGAGCAGGGGAGGGGCAGAGAGAGAGGGAGACATAGGATCCAAAGCAGGCTCCAAGCTCCAGGCTGTCAGCATAGACCCTGATGTTGGGTTCGAACTCATGAACTATGAGATCATGACCTGAGCTGAAGTCTGTGCTTATCTAACTGAGCCACCCAGGTGCCCCTGAATTTGTCTTTTTTAGATTCTGCATATAAGTGAGATCATGTAGTATTTGTTTTTCTGTGCCTGACTTATTTCACTTAGCATAATGCCTTCCAAGTCCATCCATTTTGTCACAAATGGCAGGATTTTCTTCTTTTTGAAGACTGAATAATATTCCATTATATTATACACATTATATAGTATATTATATAGAATATCTCACACATTCTGTTTATTCGTTTGTTCATCAATGGACAATTTGGTTGATTCTATATCGTGGCTATTGTGAATAATGCTGCAATGAACATGGGATTGCAGTTATCTCTTTAATATTCTGTTTTCATTTCCTGTGACTATATGCCCAGAAGTAGGATTGCTGGATCATATACTAGTTTTTAATTTTTTGAGAAATCTCCCTATTGTTTTCCATATTAGCCGTACCAATTTATATTCCCACCAACAGTGCAAAAGAGTTCCCTTTTCTCTACATCCTTGCCAACAAACTTGTTATCTCTTGTCTTTTTAATGATAGGCATTCTAACATGTGTGGGGTGATATCTCAAGGTGGTGGTTTTGATTTGCATTTCCTGATGATTTAGTGGTTGGGCATTTTTTCATATAATTGTTGGCCATTTGTATATCTTCTTTTGAGAAATCTGTTCAAGTCTTTGCCTATTTTTAAATCAGGTTGTTTGTTTACTTGCTACTGAGTTGTCTAGTTCCTTATGTATTTTTAGGTGTTAACCCCTTATTGGATAGATGGTTTGCAAATATTTTCTACCATTCCATAGATTATCTCTTTACTTTGTTAATTGTTTCTTTTGCTGTGTGGGAACTTTTTAGCTTGATGCAGTCCTTTTTGTCTATTTTTACTTTTGTTGCCTGTGCTTTTGGGGTCATATCCAAAAATTCGTTTCCTAAAACAATGACAAAAAGCTTTTCCTTAAGTTTTCTTCTAATGGTTTTACAGATTGAGGTCTTATGTTTAAATCTTTATCCATTTTTGAGTTGATTTTTGTATATGGTGTGAGATAGGGGTTCAATTTCATTCCTCTGCATGTGAATATCAAGTTTTCCCAATACCATTTTTTAAAAAAAGTATTTATTTATTTTTGGGAGAGCACAAGCTAGGGAGGAGTAGACAGAGGGAGACAGAGGATCTGAAGCTGGCGCTGCACTGACAAGCTGACAGCAGCAAGCCCAATGTGCAGCTCAGATTCATGAGCCATGAGATCATGACCTGAGCAGAGATCAAGAGTCAGATCTTCAACCGAGTGAGCCACCCACTCCAGGTGCCCCTCCCCCACCGCAACACCATTTATTAAAGAGACTGTCCTTAGTATGTGGTCTTGATACCTTTGTTGAAGATCAATTCATTGTAAATGCATTTATTTCTGGGCTCTGTTCTGTTGCATTGGTCTAGATTTTTTTTTTTTTTAAATGCCAGCACGGTGCTATTTTGTTAAGTATAGCTTTGTAGTGTATTTGAAAATCAGGTAATTTAATAAATTTGATGCTTCCAGCTTTGTTCTTTTTGCTCAAGATTGCTTTGGCTATTTGGAGTCTTTTGTGGTTCTGTATGAATTTTAGGATTTTTTTTTCTATTTTGTTGAAAAATACCATTGGGATTTTGATAGGGATTTGAATCTGTACATCACTTTGGGTAGGGTAGTATGGGCATTTTAATAATAGTAATTCTTCTAATTGATGAACATGGCATATCTTTCCATTTATTTGTTTTTCAATTTCTTATATCAGTTTTTTGCAGTTTTTGTTTTACACATCTTTTTATTTATTTATTTTAACATTTATTTATTATTGAGAGACAAAGAGAGAGCACCAGAAGGAGAGGGGCAGAGAGATGGGGAGACACACATTCTAAAGCAGGCTCCAGGCTCTGAGCTGTCAGCACAGAGCCTGACGTGGGGCTCGAACCCATGAACCACAAGATCATGACCCGAGCCGAAGTTGGATGCTTTACCGACTGAGCCACCCAGGTGCCCCAAGTTTTGTTTTACACATCTTACACCTCTTTGGTTAAATTTGTGTGAGTCTTTTTTTTCCCTGCCCCACTCCCCAAATTTATATGAGTATTTTTGAACCACTGAATAGCTTATATCATCTGGCAAAAGATGGGACAAAACCTATTAGAGTATATAAAATATCAGAAATACGGTTATCGCAAAAAAAAAAAAAAAAAAGGGAAGACTAGCCAATCTTTCTGTCTGCTTTGTTGCGAAGCAATTTCTTAATTGTATTGATATGAAAGTAACTGAAATGCTTTGTTTTTAGCAACTAAATTGATTTTAGCCTTTTCTTTGTAGGTGGATTGGACTCTAAATATTGGAGAGCAAGCCCTTGATATATGTATTGTCTCTTTCAATCAGTCAGCATCTTCTGTTTTTGTTCTTGGTGAGAGAAACTTTTTTTGCCTTAAGGATAACGGACAGATTCGATTCATGAAGAAACTTGATTGTAGCCCAAGTTGTTTTCTCCCATATTGCTCAGGTGTGTAGAAGTATTTTTCTTTTATCTTTTCCATATGTCAAGGCTAGTGATATACATCAGAAAAAGCCTAATTCACACGCATATATTTTAAACATCTAGGAAAATAGTTTTATACAGAACATGTAATGGAAATTTTAACTTCAGAGTTTGAATAGAGGTTTGATATAAAGCACACATTTGGTTTTGTCAGTCATTTTACTTTGTACAGAATGACTTGGAGAATTGGCCTCAGATATACATTTATGCTTTCCAAAATGTGGCTATTCAAGATGTTTCCAAAAGAACACCAGACTCTTAAAAGCAGAATGAAGCATATAGTAATGTCCAATAGAATGACTTATCTGTGGCTAATGCTCGGTAAATCATTAGCTTAAAGGTGTTAAATATTAATGAAATTCATACTTTCTAGATAAAATGCAAAAGTGTTGGCTACTATCTACTTCTAGTTCCCAAGTCTGTAAAATCATTGTGTAATTTTTGATATTCATGCTTGAAGTTAAAAACTAATGTGTTACTAAAATAAATGCTTTTTTACTTTAGGCATTAACATCAAGACATTGGAATTAATTTGTATACTAAATCCCTTAAAAGTGATTTAATATACTGTTGCAGATAACTGTTTTCTTATTATCTTCTTTTCTGTCTTCAACATACAGTTTCTGAAGGAACAATAAATACTTTGATTGGAAACCATAATCACATGTTACATATTTATCAGGATGTGACACTGAAGTGGGCCACTCAGCTTCCCCACATTCCTGTAGCAGTAAGAGTGGGCTGTTTACAGTAAGTGATTTAATGTTTTTTTTTTTTTTTGATCTGAGTCAAGGAATTCTGTAGAAGTTTTATGAAATAATAGCAAGTGATTTTACTGAAGAATGACAATTGACATTGTAGTGTGAATGTCAACAATAGAAATAAATTTAAAATATAACTTGTATTGGAAAAGGATGTAAAAAAGTCTTACTTAGCACCATCAATCATTTTTATGTTATTTTAATTCCCATGCAGTTAACACACAGTTATATTAGTTTCAGGGGTACAATATAGTGATTTGACAATTCCATACATCACGCAGTGCTCATTACAACAAGTGCACTCCTTAATTGCCTCAATCATTTTTATTTAGTATCTCTAGGAAGACATCATTTGTAAATTAAAGATTTAAAGAAAATGGTTTACCTGATAGATTATTTTCTTTAAAATAGAAAAGGATTTCTTCAAGCATGTGATGGGTCCCATTTAGAGAGCATTTATCGTTAGACTGAGAGTACTACACATGGAAACTTGTTTCAGACCTTATTATGTCAAGTGGTGCAGAATTGCTGATTGTGTTTAAGACAGTTTAGATTATAAATTGGGCCAGTATGCATTTAAAATGAAAGATAAAACACATGTCCTAAATTTACAAAATTTATCAAAAGGAGAGAAATGAGACATAAGTGTGTAATTTTTCTAGGTTGTCAGTATAAAAGGCAAGAGCCTGACAGACTTTTAGCATCTCGGATTATGTTTAGGAATTGAAAATCTCAGTGAATATGTAGAAACACGACTCTTTATACCCATTGTGGGGCTGGACCTCACGGCCCTGGGAGCAAGAGTCGCGTGCTCCACTGACTGAGTCAGCCAGGTGCCTCTAGAAACACAACTTTCTATAAAGCTTTATAGATTCCCTAGATCTATTCAGTTCTACTTATTTAGATCATTTGATTGAACATTTAAAAACCATATGTAGAGTTCTTCAATGGCACCTATCGTATCTAATCAGAATGCCTAATGCCCACGAATTAAGATACTGGATGTATAATATTGTTGAAGCTCAATGAAGGGTATTCATACTTGTAATAATGGTTAATCTAAAGCCTGAATATTGGGAAAATGGAAACAGTGTTTTTAAAACATCAAATATTTTAAAAAGAAGTTGCTTTCTCATGTTTTATGAAAAAATATCATCATACTTAACACAAATTATGGTTATTTTGTATCTGAAGAAAAATTTAAAATTTGAGATTGGCTTTTACAACGTCTACCAGATAGTCTTTTAAGTTCAACCTAACACTTAGACTCCCAGACATTTTAAATCAGATTTACTTAGGAGGATTTAGAACAGGAAAAACATCTTGCCAGCAGGGCAACGTCAAGTATTTCTCTTCTGGGAGAGTCATTCTTGCAGCAGTCCATATATCCATCCAAGAGCTGTTCTCTTTGGCTTCCCAAGTGACAGCTCAGGTGCAAGAAGACAGATCTACACTGGTGGGTATGTGGCCCATCTTGGCTTATAATCCCCATGCCCTTCAGTTTTAAATACTAAGAAGTCATTGTGGTTTTTGTGTATATGTGGGGCATAGGAGGTGATGGATAGAAAGACCTATTGAGACTATTTAGTTGAAATACTTATTTTACACATATATGATTTACTGAGACATGCCTATTTCAAGCGTCCCTATACTCAGAAGCTCAAAGATAATGTTTCTCAGCAGATATTTATGGTTAATTTATAGTTCAGATGTCCAGATGCATCTTTTATAAATCAAGGGTCCAGAAATAACTGAAATTATTAGCAGTGAAAAACCAGATTTCCATAATGTGCATCAAGATGTTTCTATTCAGAAGTAGTCTGTCGCATCTAAACTTACGTATTAGTGAGTGAAACTTCCTCTATCTCATAGCTTTTTCAGGATCAGGATTATAAATAATTAAATGCAAATATTTCCATTAATGATTTCTACAGTTAATTTATAGCAATAACTTTTAATTATTTGTTGGAAGATTTTTCTTATTTTTCTGTAGTTTAGCATTAAAGTATATAGTTAGACTGTTCGAAAGAGTTTCAGTATAATTTTTATTAGAATTTTAAAAGTGATTCTTACTGACTTAGCTCTAGCATATTTATGTTTAGAAGTTATTATTTGAAATTAGAAGCAGTGAAATAATTTTGCTTCTGCTTTTTATTACATTTAGAGTTAAGCTTTTTGGTGGAAGCTTCCTTGGCTGAGTGTGTTTATTTGTAAAGGAAATTGCTGCTATTTTAATATGTTTCTTTTCAATGAATAAGAAATACTGGATTTGAATCAAGTTGATGCAATTATACTTAATAACAGCATTTTGCTCAGAAACTAAGATGCTTTATTTCCTCCCACTCCCATCTACTTGGCAGCCCAAGTCTTCTCTACCTTGTTTATTATAAACCGATTCTGAATCTGTTTCCTTCTTTCAATGACATTCTTGATTAGAGAGAGTTCCTTTGGTTTAATTATTTTAATTTTTGTGGATTAGACTATGGGAATGTGAAATTAGAATATAGTGACATGTGTGCATGTTATAATGTTCTTCAAATTCTCTACTATTAACTGTTTTCCTCTCATTGCATGAAGTAGCTGTGGAAGCCTGGCCAATATCTTACCTCTGCTGTGGTCAGTCTCCCAAATGGCAAATAAAGATCATTATTTATCGGTAATGTTACTCTCTTGAGAGATATGAAATATACCTCAAAGTTGAAGTCTATTTGAATGAATGTTCAAAGTGATGAGAATCTTTCCAAACTTTAGCTGGCAACCACAGCCATTGTGCCTTAAAATCTTATTGCAGTTCATTTTTTAGCATAAACAGTTCAGTCTAGTATTTGAGTGTATTTCTTCCTAGGCTGTATCTACTATAGTAACTTATTGTAACTGTCAGTATTTAACTGTTTCATTCTTTAACCTTCATGGTTGTAGTATTCTTTACTAGAATGTTTTCCCCATTTCTTCTCTGGATTCTCCAGTCTCTTTTATCTCTGAGTCCTACCTGAAGTCACATAAAGAAGACTTCCCTCCCTGCTTTGGTCTCCTCTTTCTCTGAATTTCTATAATATTTACATTATTTTGGTGACTGCTGTTTGATTTTGCTAACTCCTCAACTCAGTCACGCACTCCTTTAATGTGGGGGACCCTTTCTGCTTTTGCATATCACACTGAATCATCAGCCCCAAAGCTGAATATATAGTATATACTTGGTAAACTTGTAAAAAAATCTGTGATTTGTGCATGTCAGGGGGAGGAATGGCTAAAAACACCTTATAAGAGCTTTCAATGGAAGTTCCTTTTCTTAAAAATATGAAACAATTGAGAGTCCTAGATGGAAGGCTATTATTTTTTGAAAACAGATTTATTGGAAGAGTTTTCAAATTTCAGTGACTTTTTTTTAAGTTTAACTTTTACTGTTACTTTGTCATTTCTCTTTTTGTGTGCTGTGTAGAAAGAGAACGTGGACCTATGTATACACTTTTCACTCTGTTGTATTTTTAAGCATTTCCTTTGTGGCTTAATAGTACACATAAAATTTGTAAATATTCCTGGAATTATGGTAAAGCATAAATTATGATTTTAGAGCTTCGGCATTCTTTTTGATATTTTCCCCTATTAATCTGTTGCAGTTCAGGAATGGAATGTTAGTCTTTCATTTCCATATTTTTCTGTCTTTTTGTTGTTGAATATCTAAGCATTTTGATTTATATAGTCTAGTTCAGTGAATTTGCCTTGTGTTTATGATATTTTACTTTTTTGGTGAGTTAAAAAAATTTATCAATATAAAATTGACCTTCTTTGTGTTCTCATTTAATATTTCTTTGTTTTGGTTTTGTTTTATTTACTTTAAGTACAGTTTGCTATTCATTACTGGTATGCCATGGTCTGTGCTTTTCTTTAATCTATAATTTTATCTTGGATGTGTCTCATATACACAGAATTTCATTGGATTTTTTTAACCCATACTGAAGACCATTGCCCTTTAACTGACCCATTTATAATTGTTATAATCCATATACGTGGCCATTTTTCTTTTATGGTATGTTGTAGTTTTAATAGTATTTCCTTTGCCCTCCATCTCTATGTGAGTTAGAGTTCTCTGTACTTAGATATCCCATGTATTGGATAGTATATACACATACGTATCTCTTTTCTTTATTTCTATTAGTGTCGACTTTTCAGTTTTGCCATAATCCAAGAACAAAATGAATCTTTCTCCCTGTGATAGGCAAGGGATTTAATACAGTTTCTTTCTCCTTTCCTATCCCCCACCCTGCTGTCTGTACCAGCTCCACGCACAGGCTTGGGTGTAAACGTGAGCTTGTTCTCACACATATCGCCCTACACACCCACACACCCACACACACTTTGTTACTGTTTGTTCTTTGCTACAGTAACATAAGGTTTTAGCTATAAATTATTGTTAAACTATTCTAGTGCTTTTTTGGAGAATGTTTTCAAATTTGTATTCACTTTTTATCTAGACCTATACTAATTTTTGTTATTTTTCTATATCTATTAAAGGTTGTAAATCTTTTTATATTACAAATTGCAATTTTTAAAATTTATTAATTTTACTTCATCTCTTAATATGCTAATTTAATACTAAACTAATGGTGTAGGGTGTTAATATTGCATGGTAAAAATGTATTGTCACATTTGCCCCTCAAACTTTATTGATGTTGCTCCTTTATTTTTTAATTTTTTTTATTATTTTTTGATTGTTTAAAATTTTTTAAAAATTTTTTACATTTATTATTTACTTATTTATTTATTTAATTAATTTATTTTTTTAATATATGAAATTTATTGTCAAATTGGTTTCCATACAACACCCAGTGCTCATCCCAAAAGTCCTTTATTTTTTTAAAAAGAACTTTTGTACAAAAGAATAATCTTGTGATTTTTTTATAAAAAGCATAGAACTGAACTATTTAAAACTCAAGAACTATTTGAAAGTGCAAGTAAAAAACCAGAAAAATAAACTAACTCTGCCACCAAAGTTATCTCAATATTACCACCTAGAATTAACATGTGTTAGCACCTATTAAACATGAAGCTGATATTTTTGTCTACACATATGCATATTTAGGCATAAAATAAAATTTCCAAAGCAGAATAATTTTTTTTTAAGTTTTTACTTATTTTATTCGTACTTTTAAAAAAGTAAGCTCTGTGCACAATGTGGGAGTGGAACTCATGACCCTGAGATCAGGAGTCGTGAGCTCTACCAACTTAGCCAGCCAGATGCCCCCAGAATAATCTGTTTTTTAAACATATATTTATTTCATTATTTAATTATATATATACATACACACACCCACACACACACATGTATACATATATATGTGTATATATATGTGTGTGTGTGTGGGTGTGTGTGTATATATATATATATATATATATATAATTCTAACAGACAAAAGGAATAGATGAAATGGAAGGAATAAGTGAATTTCATGTAAATGTTTATTCACAACAATATATTTTAGTTTCTAAAAGACTTTACTAAAGAATAGAAAAAAAATAAAAGGTTATTATTATTTTGTTTGTTTAAAGTAATAAGTTTATGTTTGTAATTTGTTACAACAGACAGTTTCAGTTTTTTTTTCAAGCTGCATTTCAATGTTTGGCAGTGTGCATTGACTCCCTGTTATCAAAGACAAGGAAAGCAGCATACTTAATAGTGTACTCCTTATTCCTCTCTTTTTGCCAAAATTGGCTATTGTTGGTATACTATTATTGTTCATTTTGTCAAAGTTTAAAACAGTTGCGTATATTTTAGTAATCACAATTTTCACAGTCCTTTCATCTTATCCATGTCTCTAAAAAAGCTTACTGTCAGTGTTTTTTGTTTCCTTCTTTATTTCTTTTACTGTTCCTGAATTATCTTGATTCACTTCTTGGTTGGTTGAGTTTAATCATTCAGCAGTCTTGAGGAAAGCCTCTAAGTCTTCCTGCATTCTTGAGAGTTGTTTATTGCTGTTATACTTGAAGATTATCTTAGCTTCCCTCAGAAATTTGGACATTCCATTTGGTGTTGACAGTTGCTGTGGAAAGGCCTGAGGCTGACTTAAATATATTTTTAAAACTTCTTATTGAATGAATACTTTTTCTGTCTAGATGCTCATGTCTAGCTTATATATTTTTTAATCCTTAAAGGACTGTAAAATTGACTAGCATTATTGACAGTTGATTAATGTTGCATTAATATTGTTCTGGGACAAGGTGAGCTTTGGTAGATTCATGTTTTTATTCATTTCAGGAATATATTATTCCATTGTAACTTTGAATATTGGTTCTGCTCTACTAGTTTAGTTTCCTTAATATCAGTGTTATAAATGTTAGCTCTACCTTGTCTTCCAAATCTAGCATCTCCTCGTTAATTATTTGTATATTACTTTCTTTCCATTTTGATTTTTGTGATTTTTTTTCCATGTCTGTCTATCATGTTCTTGAGTTTGTTTTTATTTTATTTTATCTTATTACTACTTTTAATGTGGCCTTCATCCCTATAGCTTTTGTTTGATCTTTTCAAATGAAAAAATTATGTTGATAATTCATTGATACAGTGCTAACTATTTGATTTCTCCTTTTGTTTTCTTAGGAAGTTCTTGGTATGGATATTTTCTGCCTTTTGCTTATGTTCTTATTTTCTTCATCTCTTTGTTTCACCTCTTTTACTTTATTTGCAATTTCTATACATAGGTCCTCTGTTAATTACTCTACAATTATTACTTTTTTTTTTTTTTTTTTTAGATGGAGATAGTGCGAGTCAGGGAGAAGGGCAGAGGGAGAGAGAATCTTAAGCGGGCTCCACCCTCAGCAGCATGAGGCTCAGTCCCATGCTCCTGGGATCATGGCTTGAGCCAAAACCAAGAGTCAGATGCTCAACTGACTGAGCCACCTAGGCACCCCATTGTTACTCATTTTAAAAAGGGTGATAGTCATTTGCTGAAGAATCATGTGGGAAAGAGGGGAAAGACTAATGAGCTCAGACCACCTGAGTCTTTTTTACCTTCTCACTGCATTTATTTTTTCCTTTACCCTAGTGACCCATTTCACTCAGCTTTTAGGGTTTAAGAGGTTGGTCAATCTAACAGAAGTCCCCCTAGATCCTCAGTCACAGGCCCTTGGTGCTAAGAATTAGTGGCTGCTGGTTGTTTTGTGATCTTCATTGGTTAAGAAACGAACTGATAGATAAACGCATCTTTTATTTACACTGCGTTTTTTTGATGTTGCATCTCCTGCATCCCACCTATGGCTTTGGATCCCATCATGCTAGTATAGGACCTGACCATTCTGCTTGAGGTCTGAGGAGCATGTGCCAGCTCTTGCAGCCTTGTTATTTTGGCCCACAATTTGAAATGTTTGGCAGAATAGATGCGTCTCAAAGTTTGTTAATTGTGATTATAGTTATTTCCTTGTTCCGCTTTCCCTTTTTGTGTGTAGGGGGTGAGTGGTTGTTATTGTCATACTTTCTGATGTTTTTTGTCAGTTTTGAGGAGTTCTGCTATACTGTTTTTGACTGGAAGTTATTTCTTTTTTTAAAAAAATTTTTTAATGTTTTTGCTTATTTTTGAGACAGAGAGAGAGCATGAGTGGGGAAGGGCAGAGGGAGAGGGAGACACAGACTCTGAAGCAGGCTCCAGGCTCTGAGCTGTCAGCACAGAGCCCAACGCAGGGCTCGAACTCACAGACTGTCAGATCATGACCTGAGGTGAAGTTAGATGCTTAACCAACTGAGCCACCCAGGCGCCCCTGGAAGTTATTTCTTTATCAGTTAATGTTTATTGTTGCTGGGGAGAGGATTGATTTTTGGACAAATTTGATTTTTGTTCTGTTAAGAGTAACTAGTTCTTTATGTCTGATGGCTTATAGAATGTTTATCATTTTTCTCTGTAAATGTCACATTTGCCACTATATATTTGTCTGATATTGTTTTTCTTGATTTAGTTGGGAATGTAGTGAATTTAGTTTGTTTAAACCATTTGTTTAGCAGTTAAAGAAAGCTTCCTTATGTTTTATCTTTGATTATTCTTTCAGTTCTGTTTGATGTATTCTTTATTCAGGGATATTAATATCTTTCGGTTGGCTATTTTCTGTTCCTAATATATGCTATCTTCTTCCTGATAATTTTCATTTCTGTGTCATTTTATTTCCTGTTTTCTAGTACAGTGTCTGTATTTTGTGTTCTTAATCATTGGTTTGAGTTTCCACAGCATTAGTTTTGTTCTTTTCAGTGTCTACCATTGGAGATTTTTTTAGTCTACTGAGACAATATCTTTCTACTTCTCATGCCTCATACCTCCTGCACCTTTGTCATGAGTACCCATAGTAGTACACAACAGGCTACAATTTCCATGATGCCCTTGTACCCGGTATGTCTTATTTTGAAACATGTTGATAGTGTTTATTTGAGGACCCTATCTCTGAGCATATTAAGTACTACTACTAATATCTGTCCCTTATGTGGCCAATTGTTTTATAGAATTTGTTACCCCTATATGGATGTGGATAGGTAGTATAGGGGGGGTCAAGGGCAGTGGTAAAGGTGGGAAAGGTTCAGGTGAGTAGGGTTAAAGTATATTACTTCCATTATAGGTCAGATTTGAGTAGTAAAAGATACCTGCATAGTTTTATTGTTCACGTAGAACCTGGGTTTCTGAACCAGACTGAGTCAGGGATGGGGATTAGGGAAGAAGAAACATCTTCCTCTCTTTGTTCACATGGTCTTTATAAAATGAAGCTGGCGTGTGGCATGAGCTAAAATAATACTCTTGGCTTCATCTACCTTGTAACCAGTCTAAATTTCTTTTGGGTTCTGGATTTATAATTTATGGGGTTGTTTTTCTCTCTTCCCACCTTTCTTCCTTCTTCCAATGACTTTTGTGTTGGTGTCTTTGTCTCTTTTCAGTTCTTGCTTGGTTATTTTAGTTAGGTATTGGAAAGCTTGCACTGAAGGCTGTTGCTATATTGAATTGAATATTTCAGGAGAGCCTTAGGATCATATTATTCAATTGCACAGAAAAATCTATTTGGGAAATGGATTGGAATAGTACTGAATTTAGGAACTCTTTTGGAGAAATTGGCTCCCCCCCATTCTAAGTGCCTTTTAATTTCCAAAAATAATTCTGTTCAAGCTAGACATTACACAGTATAGTGTTTTGTTATTTTGAAAAAAATATTAAAATAAAATGTCAGCCTTTTTGGACAGATGTGATCCTTGAATGGTGGCTGAACTCTTGAGTTTACACAGAAAATATTACCATCTTTAGTAATTAGATACCCCACTATCCTCCCTTCCCAGTTAATATTGGTCTTACTTTGTGCAGTGTTCATTATAGCGGAATTCTTATTCAATGAAAGAATTTGTATCCTTTCACGAAATTTGACATAGTGGGTTTAATATTAATATTATTATTTTCCTAATTTTCTCATCTCCCTATCGTAGTGTAGTATTTATATTCCTTTGGTGGTTTTTAGAAACTTGTGTTTTGGTTGTAACTGATGCTTTTGGCTTTGTAATTAAATTAAGTTTATTTAGCTCATTTTACTGTTTTAAAATACTGAATTTCAGTGTTTTCATGATTATTTTTTTCCTGAGAAGTCCATCTTCTTCCCCTATTTTTTGTTTGTTCATTTTTTATTTTGTTTTGTTTTGCATTTTCCTTCTATTTGGGAAGTCAAAAAATATTTTCTTTTCTGTATTAATAGTGACAAATCAGTTTTAAAGAAACCCATTGTAACTTAAGTGGCATATGGTTATAATTGGGTTTTTAGCCAGAAATGTTGAATAGGATAAGAGAACCCCCAACCAGAAAATGGGGGCTTCACTTGGGGCCTGGTGGGCCTGCTAATGCAACATAACAAATTGTTACTTAACAAATATAAGGAGTTGTGGGGAACAGAAGAACAGAATTGATTATATTTGCTATTTTTTTCTTCCTCTTACTGTTAATACCTCACTAACCATGCAGTGGATAAGTTGTTTATGCCAATTGTATTGAAAAATTTTTGGAGTAAAATGAATTGCATTACTTTTGATGGTTACCATTACTTGCATGCATGTATTTCCATTGTGTGAGGTCAAAGCTTTAATGAGGTTATCTCTAGGTTTTATATTGATTGGATTTCGTGCTGCTTGAACAAGAATTGTGCTTGTAATGTCCTTATTAGCCATGTGGCTAAGCCATGGCCGACATATTGCCTGTGATATGGTATGCTAGTTGTATGAACTTCAGTATTGCTACTTTGATAAGTGTTTTATTCACATGGAAAAGACTTGCACTCATCTTGTCAATAAATTAAAAAGCCATGTCTTTGTTGTTATTTGTCAGTGGGGGTTATAACCCTCAGAAAAATTCTCCTTATGAAAATTAGAAGTCTTTTGCTTGGTCTCATGTTCTCATTATCATTTTATTTTTTTATGTAATAATGTAAAACACAGCCTCCTCCATTCTCATGAAAAGCTTAATAGTAATTACAGTTCCATATTGTTTGACTTCGTTACATTCTATAGTAAATGTTTAATTTGCCTGCCAGAGGTTTTAGAAACACTGTATAGCCAAGGATAAGGAGTTGCACTTAGAATGCTAGTTGGGTTTGTATTTTTCTGTTTTATAGATTAAATGTTTCAATGGTAGAATTCTTCTTATTACCATGTATTTCCACTGAAACATTTCTCTAGACATACTATCATTCAGACTATGAACTTGTCTTAAAAATGAAGCTCTCAATCTGAAAGAAAATAATCTCTGTGGAAAAATACCTTTGTGTTTTGGGTATGATTCTCTATCCCCTGATGGATATAGGAGCTAGTTTGATAGTAGATATGGGGGATATGGGTGGAGGTGGGGGAGTCAGTTGTTCAATAGAGTTGTAGCCAGCAGGAAAGTATTTTGCTTTTTACTAGTTATGGTGGATTTTGCTTTTTAGCAAGCACATATCTTCTTGACTCTGGTTCTGGGAGATCATTTGTATCAGGTTGGTGACTTGCTTTTAGCTTTCTTGGAAATCCATGCAATTTTACGTAATCTCCCCTCACGTCAAGAATTCTGGTTTCAAAGATAGAGTGAGGCTGTTTTGGTGTGTGTGAGGCTTTTTTGGGGGTATGTGTGTATGTCTGTGTTTAACATCTCTATTTCCCAGGGAAAAAAGGTTATGGTTTTCTAGGTTGCTTACTGGAGAATACAAGAGTGAAACGAAGTGAGTTTTTGGGTGACATTAGGTTTATATGCTGCTAAGAACTTTGGAACTTTGGATGGACTTAGTTCCTTTAGCTCGTTAACCAACGTATGGCCTGTATTTCGGAACTCGCTTTGGCATATAAATCTGGGTTATTGCCAAAATAAAAAAATATGTTTGTAAATGTATAAATCTTGCTGTGTAGGCTAAAGCTGGATGAATTAAAATTAGAATCTCTTGTTATCTGAAAGGAAATGCAAGAACTATAGCAGTATTTTATTGCCTGCTGTGCACTGGCATCATTGCATTGTTAGAATCTTAAATCTGAAAAGAACTGTGTTAGCAGTTAATCCAAAACTGTTGATGTGTTTCCTGTATGAGGTTTAGTAGTTTAGAATCTTTTATTAACTGCCTACATCTTCAAAAAACAGAATTAGGAGAGTGACAGTATATATTTTTTTAATTTCCAGAGAACAGAATATTAATTAAAATTATTAAAAACAAGGTTAAAAATATAATACAGTCAAATAATCATGTCATCAATAAAGTCTTTTTTGTAACATTAACTTGAAACTTGTAAGTAAATCAAATCTTACCTGGTAAAATAGGGCTTTAATTCTCAATTGTCCAACCTCTGTGATCATCAGGATATGCCACTGAGCAGATAGGACGGCTTGCATATACATTCTAAAATGGATATTTGTGTTCAGTGGTTTTCCTACCTGTAGGCAAGAGAAAATCTGCCTTTTGTTCACTATACTGCAGTTTACTATTTAAGTGTAAAATAAAAACAGGGTTACTACAGGTAGTAGAGTACAGATACCCATGTACTTTAAGTGTGTAATATTTAAAACAATACAGGAGAACTGTACTAATTCAAAGTTTAAGTGTTTTTGTCTTATTTAAGTAAAAGGTGATAGAATGCCAGTAGTGAACATCAATTCATTAATGTAGAGCCTATGTTCTAATTAGAATTTATATTCAAATCTTGATAAGGCTTGGTTAGATAAAAACTTGGCTTAGAATAGAGAGAAAGATTTATTATCCTTTTATTTTCCCTTGTAGTTCATCAAAAAATGTCTTTAATTTTTAAATGATTTTAGAGTGAGAGCATTTTAATATTTGTAGCTAGTTAGCATGTATTATATATTATGAAGATATTTTAGAGCATACACTAATTAGTAATGTGCTTTTACACCATAACACTGTTCTAAGAGTACAAATAATAAGAGCTAATATTTATTTCACATACTGTGTACTGGGTACCATTCTAATTCTTTGAGGAACAGTTACTGTTACTGCAATTATTACCATCCCTATTTTATAGATAGATGATGAAACTGAAGCTTAGAAAGATCAAGTAACATGCTTACTCAAACATGTGAACAACTAACTATAGTGTAAGTGGATTAGTGTTATAATATAGAAAAAAAGAAAATGTTAGGTCCCTTCAGAGTGTTTTGTCCATCATACAGGTAGAAGTAGATGTCCCAACTCTTTTTGTTTCTACTAAAAAACTCTCATACCTTTCTTTTCTCTAAAACAATTGCTTCCCTTTTAGATTAGTGCTACCCAATATTCAATCTAATGAGAAGTATTTGAAGTTGTGGTTGGTAAACATCTGGAAAGCTAGAAAGCAGAAGCCTAAAATAAGTGATTACTTTCAGAGGGGTGGAAGAATCTGGATATGTTCTCCAAATATCTTTAAAAAAGTTTCAGGTATCCTAAAAATAAACTCCAGTCTTCGGAAAAATAATGATACTGCCCAAACTCTTTCATTTAATTCTTAAATAATTAAAAAAAATCTTGAATAGCTTATATATGTTAGATTTAAAGAGAAATCTTTTGGTATAAATGAAAAATGAAAGGTAACTTAGTAAACATTTTAAGAATAGTGTTGTAGAAAATTATTCCTTTTTTACTTAAAGGGTAATTATGGTTTGTAAATTAGAAATTACTAGTGTTTCAGTAGTCAAATAAAATACAAAATAGTACCTTTTGCTATTGGATGCAGCATTTTAGAATGCTATTTTTAGAATGCTTTTATCTTTCATTTATATTAATTTCCAGTAACAAATTACTCTCTTCTTATGCCATTTGTTACCTACATATTTTAAATAAGTAAGTACAGTTCATGTTAATTGAACATTTAAAAATTTTTCTTAGAAACAAATTATTCTGATTTGGACCATATAACAATTTACACTTAGCAGTGAGTTTTGTAATAATTTTTAACATTAGGAGTATAAAATTTTGTATTCCCTTAAAAAAAAAAAGGCAAAAAACTGTAGTTGGAGGGGCGCTTGGGTGGCTCAGTCAGTTAAGCATCTGATTTTGGTTCAGGTCATAATCTCATGGTTCGAGTCCTGAATTGGGCTCTGTGCTGACAGCTCAGGGCCTGGATGGAGCCTGCTTCTGATTCTGTGTCTTCCTCTCTCTCTGCCCCTCCCCGCCTTACGCTGTCTCTCTCTCTCTCTCTCTCTCTCGATATATATATATTTATATATATAAATATGTATATTTATATATATATAAATATATATTTATATATGTAAATATATAAAAATATATATTAATTTATTTTTATATATGTAAATATATAAAAATATATAAAAAATATATAAATATATATCAACATATATATAAATATATATAAATATATATCAACATATATCAACATATATCAACATATATATAAATATATATATAAATATATATATATCTTTCTCTCTCTCAAGAATAAATATTATTAAAAAAAATTGAAACTTGTAGTTGGAAAAAAAAAATTCTCTCTTTTCAGAGCCTTAGCTATGCCCATACAGTGTGTTTGTAGCATGGGACTAGTGTATTGTTAGTGAGTAAGCAGCAAGAACAGTTTCTTTGGAAACAATATCCAGAGTACTTAAAGTTAGTGGAAATATACGAAAAATTAAAACACAGTCACATTGGAGTAATGGAGGAATGGAGTCAAAAAAGGTTATCTTACTGGTTTTTCAATTTCTGCAGGCTTCCAGATGGTAGGAAATGCTTTGTTCTGCCCTCCAGCCCATCTGTTGTTCTTTAGTGTAACTGACATCACCACCAACTGCAACCATATAAGCATCACCATATAAAAATGGTAAAATTTAGAACTTATTACACAGTTTTATGGAAAGAAGATTACAAGAATCAAAGTTATAGTTTGTTGAAAGATTCGCTCTTTTATTTTTTACTGTTTAGTGTGTGTGGCATAGTGGTGTGATAGAAGTAATGCCCAGGAATGACGTACTCTAAGATTAGAACAGATTTCCCTTACTTGAGATGGTCTAGAAAATTTTTCATGGCTTAGAATTAAACGTAGGGATTTCTTTAAGTACCATGGAAATGAATTACTTACTGAGTAAGGGAAATAGTATACGTGATTTGCTAAACCTATGCATTTGTTTTATTTCTTTTTTTTCCCCAGACTATTGTATTTTTGCCAGAAATGAAAATGTATATGACTGTTTTCTACACAAAAATTACTTTTACAAAAGTAGTTATAATGATGGTTATTTGTGCCAATTTCAGTTCAGCAAATATATCATTTTTGTAGTTTAAACATTTTAAAAAATAGAGTGTTAAGCAAAATAAATCTTTTTGGATAACATGAAATATTATAACATGATTTTTATTTATTTGTGCCTACCCAGATTCAGACCTCATAAATTCTATTTATTAATACTTGGTTTATAAATAGAACTTGTGTTTGCTAGCATAGACTTTAGACAGTGAATCTGTATTTTAATCAACAGTTAGATGCTTGGGGTAATTTTGGATTGATTATTCATCTTAAACTTCTTTTCCTTTTCTATTCCTTAATTACTTAGGAAACTAAGTAAAAACTCATCTTCTAAGAAAAGTTAAATAATGTTTTGTTAAAATCAGAGTAATTCTTATCTGGATTACTTTTACCCATTTGTATGTACCAAAATATAAAAATACTTAAGAAGAATCAAGCAATACAGTAGTTATCTGTTGCTTTCAGGGAGACCTTTGTCACCTTTCTTGTGTTATGAAAATGAATTAAGATAGGACCTCCAGTTTTGGCAAACCTCATTTTTAAGCCATTTGAACCATACAAGTGACATTCTGATTTGCAGTGAAATTCACTAGCCCCTAGAAGCCCAGTGAGTTCTACAATGTTTGGTTTCTTAAAGACCAGCTAAACCAAATAGCAGTGGTAGATGTGGTTCATTCAGAATGTCATGTAGCACAGAAACAAAGTATTTGTTTACCTGTGTGAATTCTATTATGTTTTAGCTCCCTGACTGAGGGTTTCTCTGTGGCTAGGATCAGGGTCCTGTGATGTGTTGTCTTAGGGCCACTCTAGTTTCAAGTCTGGGGAGCCTACATTCTCCAGCAGAGGCTTTCTCTAGGGAATTGGCTTATAGAGTGGGCATTTCTGAGAGTTGAGTGGGGATCTTGGAGGTGGGGGAAGGTGGAGAGATGCAGGTTAAAGGACACAAGTCTTCAGATATGAGATGAATAAGCTCTGGGGATCTAATGTACAGCATGGTGATTGTAGTGATTAATAATATATTGTGTACTTGAAATTTGCTAAGAGACTAGATCTTAAAAGCATTCTCACCACAAAAGGAAAAAAAGAGACAAATGTGTGAGGTGATGGATATGCTAGTTAATCTGATTGTGATAATCATTTCACAAAGTATTTGAATGTCAAATCATCATGTTGTATACTTTAAATATATACAATTTTATTGTTAATTACACCTCAATAAAGCTATAAAAAGAATAGGTGTTTGGCCTTCTGCCCTAGGGACCTTTCTTACTCAGTTTTTTCATGCTTAGGAGTGAGTTGGTGTTCAGTGAATGCTGATTAAATGACTGACTGAAGGGATTAGAGAAGGAGTGGCCTAAAAAGGGACTCAGAGGGACTTCAGAGCCTGAACACTTTGGCTGTGGGAAATTAAGATAATTTAATTTGGCTACCTA
Source organism: Acinonyx jubatus (assembly GCF_027475565.1). NCBI lineage: Eukaryota > Metazoa > Chordata > Mammalia > Carnivora > Felidae > Acinonyx > Acinonyx jubatus. The sequence continues at coordinate 44,457,924 of NC_069383.1, read as the reverse complement.
AAATAATTGTTGACCGTATTTCATTTGTTACAGGTATAGGTTAAAACTATGGCCTAAAACAAGGGTTTTCGATTTTGTGGGAATTTCATTTAATTTTAGAAATCTTGTCACTTCTTCTGCAGATGATGAGGATTTGTTTGTGGCATATTTGTTTCAGTGAAACATTTTACTAACCTTTTTTATTTCATCAGACATAGATGAATACCTCATGAAGAGTCTTAGATCCATATTTCATAAAGGGCCTGAATGCAAGTTGAATTCTTTGTATGTACAATTATTCACTATCCTAATAGTATGCCTGTACTGTTACTTTAGATTGCAGAAAAGAAATTTTAAAAGAATTATGTTTTTATTGGCATTGACTTTATTTTGTCAGCAGTCATGAGTTCAAGTATTTTTTACGTGCAAATGTCTCATATCACTTTATAGAAAACACATTTGATTGTCTTCTAGTGGATTATGTAAAAATTTCTTTTACTGATATATTTTGCATAAAAACATTTAATATTCTTTATCAAACTTATATACACATATATCAGCACTGGCCACTTGAATTATATAATTATAAGAAAGTGAAAATAGAAGGGGTTATAGCAAAACAAAAATCAGAAGTACATAGTACTCTGTGCTACTTGGGAAAAACCTTAAGAGTTTTTAAATCATGAATTAGAGGATGCATAGAGAAGGACAAAGGATTTGTAATTTGTCACAAGAGAGGAGATGAGTCAACACAGGTCAGAGAATGTATAGATTTTTACGAAGGCACAGAATAGTTTCATACCTTATAATGTAAACCTCTGTTGTTTCTATTGAAATACTGTGTCTTGAGGTCACATAATATCATCCAGGAAACAGTGTAAGTAATGCAAATTTATAATAAAATTAAATATCTTGTAGGATAAATAACACTGATTCTTTCCATTTTTCCTTCTTAGTGTGTCTAAATAATGCTGTCTTAATCAGTAGATAAAAACCTTTGTCTGTAGACCAGATCATAGTGATTTATATACTTTTAATTTTTGTATTTAATAATGAGTTATTATTAATTTCATTTTCCCCCAATATCTTCTTTTATTCTCCATTATATACCTCTTAACTTTTTCCCCCTATATGAAGAGATCTGAACAGAGTTTTACATGTGGCTTTAACTTAACTGCTATAAATGTTTTCATGCTATTTCATTTCTCAGTGGAATGCAAGTTACGTTGTCCTAGTATGGAGGTGTCTTAAAGACATTTTCTTTCTTTCTCTCGAGTGGCCTAGAACCTCTGAACTGAAAGTACAGAAACATAAGACTGTGAATCTTAGTTTAATATATATTTTCTTAGAAGCCACTACAGGTAAGTAATTTATTTGGTCTTATAGAATGCTGTTTAAGTTTGATCTGGCCAATTAGTAGCAGTAAGATTACTTCTAAATATCTTTCCATTTGGAGATACTTACTGCTTATCATCATCAGCAATCCCCTCCTCTTCCACACAGAAAACAACTTCCCCCACAAAACTTAGGTACATATGTGTATATGTGTGTATGTATGTATGTATGTATTTCTGTATCTGTCTTCCTCTTCACAGTTGATGGGATGTGGGTGGCTTTCTGGAGAGGGGTCATGGAGAAAGGCCTTGGCTGGGGGCTGCTGTTGATTTAAGGCAGTGGGCATTCTTAACAGGCAGCATCTGCCCTCTCGCTTTGGGTAATACAGCTGACCCTTTTAGCTGCTGGATACCAGAGCTGTAAGTGGCAACTTTAATGCGGTACCTTAGAGTTATGTTCTTACTAAATAAATCACATTTGGAAGCTTTTATGCGATCATAGTCATGCTTATATTTTAAAAAGTCTAAACATGATAAACATTAAAAATGAATTCATATTCATGAAGCCAAATTTGATTTTCTAGGTAATGACCAATTCATCTAGAAATTCAAATGATTGCTTTTAGTGTTCATCTATGTAAAGTGACATAATCAAAAAAGTAAGCTATACAAAAAAGTGATATCCTGTGTTTCACTGCAAGTACCTTTCTTGATGATAATTTTGTCTAATGCATTTTTCAAATAGTCTCTTCTCTCGTAAGCAGAACTTGCTCTAGTTGGAAGTAACAATGTTTACTGTTAGAATGAGACCAATATGATCTTTTGCTTAGTCTTTTATTTAGGGGCTTTTTCTTTAGTTAGTACCACCTGAATGGGCAAATGTAATTGTAGATTAAAGGATTTACGGAGACTTTATGTAATCTTGTAGATTTCAACCTTTAAAGCAAGCAGTGTTGGAATTTGTACTTAAATGATGTTGGATCTAAAATTGGGTTACAAGGGGTGGAAATTCAGACGCATGCCGCTGAAGTTTAACAGTAAAATTCTTAACTGTAAAAGAAAATTTCCTGATCTTTTTCTTTTCGTATCATTCTCTCAATGTTATTCACACACAGCTTTTGGTATTTAATTTTAGATTTGAAATGGGAAATTGCCAAAAAGCATTTTTTAAATAGAACTTCAAAGATAATAGACTACATACTGAAATATTTAAAAAACAATGAATTGGGCAAAATTAAGAAATAAAGTTTTTAAAGGTTTATTTATTTGAGAGAGAGAGAGAGAGAGAGAGACAAAGAATCCCAAGCAGGCTCCGCACTGTCAGCCGGAGCCTGATGTGGCCTTGAACTCATGAACCTTGAGATCATGACCTGAGACAAAATCAAGAGTTCGATGCTTAAGTGACTGAGCCACCCAGGTGCCCCAAGAAATGTATTTTTAAAGGAATCATAATTTTATGTGACACCTAAATTTTAAAATTTACTTCTGAATTTGCTTCTTAATTATATTTCCAGTTTTCCTCATCTTTTGGAATTTCCATAGTTCCCTCCCCCAACCACTAGGTTTTTAAAGTAATATCTATTATTATTTCAGCTAATAGAATTAAGGAAAAAAACATGGTCCCAGATAATTTTGGAATAGAATGACTTTCTGTTTCAGAAAACACGGACATGGAAAAATAAATGTGAGAATTTAAAACACAACTAGAGTAGTCAGATAAATCAAGAAAACTGTATCTGCCTACCTGGAAATACATTGTAATGTGATTTAATAACCACACCCAAAATGTTTAATTCAAAGTGTTGACAAAATAGCCCAGAAAATATTATGATTGCATTTTTTTGTTAGCGACTCTTGATAGTAGTTTTCTGAGTGTATCTTAGAATTGATTAGAATTTTTAAGTTACAGATCTGTGGGAAATTTTATATACTATATATAAAATACTGACTGTGTCATTAGAATGTAATTTGTGAATAAATAACATTACATTATATTTTGGTAAAATTTTATTGATATTATAAACAAACTTGACACCCAGTTAACTTAAAGCAATTATTTAATGTTCAAAAATTGCATTATTTGGCATACTTCCATTTTGGATTTATAATTCAGAAATTCTTTTAAGTCAGGGAATGATCACCTGCTTCATTGAGGTTACGGTAATCTAGAAGAGCAAGATGGGCTCGTACTTAAATTAGACCTCTGACCCAAACTTGGCAGTTCTCTCCCGCTTGCCAGGGAAAACACTTGCAGTGTTCATTACTTTCTTCCGTTATCTTGAGAGATTCTACCAGGTTTTTCTCCTTCATTGACTAACCTTTGACTTCCTAGAGACCTGCATTTCTTTACAATAGAGCCGAATAAACACTTCTGGTATGTGAAGATTAAAGGTCCATGGCCCTTATAGGTGCCCTGAAGCAAATTTGTTCAGAATTAATTTGGCACCTCCAGTTGTGGTTTGTTTAGGATAGGAAGCCAGATAGAAGTCAATAGTATATCTTGAATCTTGGGGCTTAGTACTTTTGTTACAAACAATAGGGGAAAAAAAAAGGCCAAATGCCAGCAACATTTACTCTTCAAAAGAAAGTTTTTGTCTTTCTGTGCCTGGTTATCTTCAAGAATTGCAGAGTAAAAGAGAAAATTTCAGTGGAAATGTATTTCTTCCTCTGATACAGAAAAGACCTTTAAAAGAGTCATTGTTGACGTGAAAGGGAAAACATTCTGATTTTCTGGGATGTAAGCCTTAGAAAACAAGCCAGAATAAAAGAACATGTAGAAATGAAAAACTTACGACTCCACGAGGTGACTTGTTGTGAATTATTTCAGAATTCAGTGGGTATCTCAGATGGTCAGTTTTCCTCTACATTCTTGCTCCTATGAACTTACCTTGCTAAGCAGGTAGCAGCTTTGTTTTTGAGTGACAAATCACTGTAACGAATACCACTGTTATGAATATATGAAACAATTGCCATAGGACATACTGTAAAGTATGTAGTATAAAGAACAAAATAAGCTTCTATATGACTAAATGAATATAAGGGAGAATTTCTCTAAGAAATTGTAATTATTAATTGGTCTTTAGTAGTAGGTGACTTGGCTAGCAGATCGTAGAATCTAAAACTAGTGTTTGCATTTTGCCAATTTCACTTAGGTACTTCTGGCATCATATATGGTAATGTGGAAGCAATAGAGGAACCAAGAAACAGAAGAAAAGAAGGAATAGACCCTTTCTTAGGCACATTTTTCTACTTTTTTGTTAAAGTGGGCAACAAGATATATTTCACAGTACTACCAATGCAGCTGACTCTTGGAATTTAGTTGATTGTGTTCTGTTTAGGAACAGAAAAGCTAAAAGCAGGCATTTGATAATATATTTGATAAGTTCTGAGTAGGGTTGGTAAAATAGTACATTCAGAATCACGAAGGGATGCTTCTCTTTAAACATCTAACATGGGCAGAATCAGTTTGTTAAATACAAATATTATCATGTTATTGAAAACTTCTTGAATAGTTGGGTAGCTTATAGTTATCAAAGACAGTTTCTCAATCTCTACAGTTTACCATTTCTGAAATTTCATTGGATAGAAATTATGTCCTTCCCTTATTTTAGAAGAGGTATGCTCACTTCTCTTTTTTGTTTGTAAATCTAGGCTTTGAGTTGTTAATTTGATAATAAATAGAATAGAGAGGAGAGACTAGAGCTTTAGAAGAACCTTAATCAGTAATGTCATGGTTCAGGAATATATTTAAAAGCCATGGTTTTATTGCTGGGATGTCATGATGGTTAAATCAGAGGACTCTGGACAACATACTCACTAGCCTTCTCACTAGCTTTGAGACCTTGAGCAAGGTATTTAAATTCTCTTTGCCACAGATCATCTTTCTGTAAAATGGGGCTAATAGTAGTACCTACACATGAAGTTGTTATGAGGATTGAAAAAAATAATATAGGCACTTAGAAGAGTGCCTGGCAATAGGACTCTTTATGTTTTAGCCAACATTATTATTAGATTTGGTGCATTTGCCAATTTGTTCATTTTGGCAATTATTTTGCTTAGGGGCCTATAACTATAATTATTGAATTAATTTTTTTTTTTGCAGAAATACAGTTGTCTTTGAATTATATCCCTCTTAGAAGATTGGACCCAAGGTAGGAAGGCTAGGCAAAGAGTTAGGTACTTCCTGGTAAATATATAATGGGTCACTTAGTCAGCAACATCATTTAGCACCGTGTGTACAGAGTTTTGTTTTAGCCCTCACTGTTTACTGGATTGCATGAGTTCAAACAGTTCAAAACAGAGGGATTTGGAAATTGTGTTTTTTAGAGGGATTTGATTTTAGGAAGGCAACTAGTTATGGTCCCTAAGAGCAAGGATCTGAACTGTAGTCCACATTGAACTGGTATCTTGACGCAGTACAAGGGAGTATGTAATGGTTTTCTTTTTCTACCTATTGAACTGGTACTATAGCCAACCTGAAAAAAATAGTTTTGTTTGTGGTTTAAATAGCATTCAGCACTCTTCTATTGTTGATAAGTGTTTTTCACTTAGAGAAAATTTGGAAGATGGTTATCTGTTTAGTGCTGCCAAATATATTGTTATTATGCAGACCCTGCAGGCACCAGCTGCAGTTGTTTTCCAAAGGACAGGCAACCAATCTAGTTATCATGCACCCAGCTGTAGTATTTCTGTGGCCTATATGTGGTCTTTTTACTCACAGTTGCATGCATACTAATAACACTTATGGTTACAAAATTAAAATTGAAGGATGAATACTGTATTTTGATGTTGTTGATCTTCTTTGCCATCTGTTCTTTGGTTTAGTTCCTAAATTTCCTGCTATTGATCTTGGGCATTTCTGATCACAAGTATATATTCATATTCTATCTCATATACCCTTTTTTTTTGGGTTCAGGGCAGTTATGTAGGCATATGATGTACTGAAATGATTTGCTTTGACGTGACCCAATTAGAATTTACTTTAGCCCTGAGCCAGCTCAAATAAGATTGAGCTAATTTATGCCAGTATTTTTTCCAGTAATGTTGAACTGGAGCAGAACCACTTATTGTGCTAATGCTCTCTTCTGAAATGTATAGATGTGTATTTACACAGACAGAAAACTTATGCTTGCTACTTGCATTTTAATCTTGTGGTAGGAAGTGTTTTGTAAAAGGCAGAGTTTGCATCTTTGACATGATTTTCTTGTATGAAACATGAAGTATTAAATATTAATCAAAATAAAAAGCTGGAATGGTATGGATATTTTTATTCCATAGTTACAATCATGTGGTCAATTTTCTACCAGAACTGTGAAGCAAATAGTGGTAATCCATAGTAATAATAATAATGATAATAATAATCATTGACTATTAAGCCCTTACTTTGTACCAGGCACTGGGTTAAGCTGTTTACGTTAAATAATTCACACTAAAGAACAATTTTTGAAGCAGGTACTAGTATTATTTTTTTATTTTACACACAGAGGTAAAAGGGGCTTAGAGATGTTATCATACTTTTTCAAGGTCACACACTTTTGGAGTAGAGATCTAATTCCAGTTGTTTTTGACTTTAGAGTCTGAGCTCTCAGTGTCTGTTCTATTTTTACTGCCTTCCATGTTACAAATTGCCATGCAGACTATGTAGATCAATGTCTCAGCAGCAAATAGATGGCACCCTCAAATGGGGTAATTGAGAGAGTAGTTGTGAACAAGGGTAAGAGATAATAATAAGAGATGGTGAGGCTAGTAACAGTGGGAACTATTATCATCCCTAGATATGAAGGGACAAAATAAGGGATTGGTTACTGGATCTTGCAGAGTGTAGCTGTAGTCCATCTGATAGGAACTCTATTGCCTTAGATTGAGGAACACAACCACCTTGGTGACCTAGGAGGGAATGAGTTGAGGAAATAAATACCTGACCCCACTTTCCTCCCTCTCTCCAGTCTCTTGCCAGTGATTCTCAATGGCCAAACTCAACTGGAAGCCAGAGGAAAAGGGATCCTTTGATGCAGTGGTCCGCTGCTTCTGGCCCAGAGCAGATTGGAAACAGATGGAAAGTTTTCAGGGCAAACGGAAAATATCCAGTTCATAGATGCATTACCAAGAAAATAGTTTCTCAATGTCAAAGCACCAGTGAAGCCAGGATTTTTTACTTCTGTCTCTAATCATTTGACCTGATTTTTTTTTTAATTTTAATTTTTAAATTTTGTCTTCTCAGTTACAGATTTCAGAAACAGCATGGGTTGTTAGGGAGAATGTAGACTGAGATTTCCAGAGTTACCTTTAGTGAATTTAGGGTATTCCTCTCCTTGTTTTTTACTTCTTCTTCGAAATATGTATAACAATACCAGTACTATTCCTGTTCTAGATAGATACAATAAGGGGTTGTGAGATAGTAATAAACCTTGGACATTTAATAACATTGATATATCTACATATTTACCTTTTTCATAGATCTTCTTCCTAAATTTTCAAACTTCTATCTGAGATAATTTTCTTTCTCTGACTAAAAAATACCTTTTACTATTTTTTTTAGTATGGGTCTGCTGGTAAGTAAATCTTTCAATTTTTTCTTTGCCTGAAAAGACTTACTTATGTTCATTTTTGAAAGATATTTTTGCTGGGTATAGAATTCTAGATTAGCAGTTATTTTCTTTCAGTGCTTTAAAAATATCAGTCCTTGGTCATCTGATGTCTATAGTTCCTATTGAGAAGTTAGCTATGTTATTATAAGTATTACTTCTTTAAGGGTAGTCTGTCCTTTTTTGGTTTATTTTAAGATTTTTCTCTTTTTGATGACACCAATTTTAATATTCTAGGCTTAAAGTTACAGATTTATTCATAACTCACTTCTTTGTAAGCTCTTATTTCAAGAGGACCCAAGAGGTTGGGTGCTAATTAATGGTTACTTTTTAAAAATAAAATTGGTGACAGAAACCAGTAGATAGTATGTGTTGATGTAGGTAAGTTAACAGGTGTCTCTTTTAGGTACTTTTATATATTCCTTCTTAATATTTCTTCTCCCCAACCCCCAGCTGTATTGAGCTATAATTGATAAATAAAATTATATATATTTAGGTTGTACAATGTGATAGTTTCATATACATGTATTGTAAAGTGATTTCCACAATCAAGCTAATTAACACATCCATTACCTCACAGTTACTGTGTGTGTGTGTGTGCATGGGTGTGTATGTGAATACTGGTTTTTGACAGAAGATGATGGTAGTACAGGAAATAAGGAAAGTTCAAAGAATCTAACAAGCTTCTCTCTTTCCCTTATCTAATGCCAGAAAAGTAGAAGAAGAGAAAGAAAGCATAGACATCCTCCCTGTCTCCCCTTTACTCAGAGTATCAGGAAAGAAGACAGAAAAGAAGCAGGTGATTGTTTAGGATCTCATTGCTTATTACAGTGTATTATAGACTTATTAGCATTCTCTCCTGTCTTTGTCACTTTGTCACTAATTAAATAATACATTGGAGGGACAAATGCTTTCTAATGAAAAGCATATCAATTGAGGAACATTATACAAAATGAGGATCTTAAAAAGGGTAGGAGATTGTTTATTGTAAAAGACAAATTATTTTATCCAGTGCATGTCAATCTGTAGCCAAGGCCATCATGCTACTGAAGCATTTTTCCTTCCAGACAACAAATTCATTTTATATTAGCATCAGTGAAAATCCAATAAATAAAGATAAACCAAATAAATAAGATAAACTCAGTGAAGTCTCCCATAGACAATTCTGTTACTTAGGACAATGTGGAAAAATGAAAAAGAATTTTATGATTTAAAATGCAAAAATCTTTTTTAATCACCAAACTCTATCGGAGTAAAAATGATGAAATACTTTTCTTTTGATAGTAATCTGAAAAAGTTTGTGTACTAAACCCTGTAAGCCAGATATTTGAGTTATTGGATTGATATTGTACAATGGAAAGTATCTGAAGCATTTTTATTTTTTGAAAGGTTATGTTATGAAAAATTTGTTTTGTAAGAGTAGATATACAAAAAGCATATGCCATTGTTATTACCTAGAATCCAATAAAAGATAGCTTTTGCAGATTATTACCACATGTGTGTAGGAGTTGCTTTCATAGTTAGGTTATTTTAGATACCAGAGTAATTTGTTTCATATTTTAAGCATTGAAATGCTTCTTCAAATTCAGTATTCCTGTGACTCTAGCATGATATGTAATAGAAATAGCACAAAGTAAAATACCTCAGCAAGTAATTGAAATAACGAATTCTACGGGCAACCCATTGAATGAAATGATATTTGCAGGGACATTTTGTGAGTGCAGTATCTCTGAGGAGCTTCCCAAAAAGAGAGTCCTTAAACCACATAATTCAAAAGAACAAAAACACAAAGCAGTTTGATTGAATGACAAGCAACATGTTAGTGACCACAATATAGTATACTTTTTAACTTTCAACTAGTAACATATTTGCTTATAAAGTATCACTTAGCTGTGTACATGCAGTAAAAAAATTAGGATTTCTTCTTGGGGTCTGTATTTATTGGATTTTAAGTGATGGCAAAATTCTGAATTCATTTGAACCCTAAGGTCGTTTACAATCAGTAGTAATAGTAGTAGCAGGAATAATTAGTAATTATAAAGAAGGCCATTCTCATTTCCCACTTTGAAGGGCATGTGCCTTGTGTGGATTGTTACTATTAATGGGTTATCATACCATCTAGAATGAAAATAATTTTTTTAATTAGCATGAAATGTTTTTTAAAAATGGCTGTCCAGTATTGGACTACAGTTTTTGCATTATCTCTTGCATTTCTTGTTGTGTCTCTGGTAATTCCTCAGTTGTAGAAGCTAATAGACATTAAGGAATATTTTGCTTTTATAACTTAAAGATGTTGCTAACTTGGGCTAAGTTCCAGTAGATTTAGATGATTTGTTTATTTTTAATGTGAGTGCAAAGAAGTAAGTCTTGTAGACCTACATAAAAGGAGACAGATTTGTGCTATAATGAAACCATTCATGGAAGCTATTCAAATTATATTATTTTTTGTTGCAGTATTGTCACTTTACTTTACTTTTGAGGTTGAATTATTAACATTAGCCTAAACACTTTGGAAGGGTAACAAATACTTAGAGACTGAAGAACATCCTACTAAAGAATGGATGGGCTAACTAAGAATTTAAGGAGGAAATTAAAAAGTATATAGAAGCCATATACCCAAAACCTCTGGGACGCAGCAAAGGCCATCATAAGAGGAAAGTATATAGCAATCCAGGCCTTCCTAAAGAAGGAAGAAAGATCTCAGGTACACAACCTAACCATATGCCTTAAAGAGCTGGAAAAAGAACAGCAAATAACACCTCAAACCAGCAGAAGACAGGAAGTAAGAAAGATTAGAGCAGAAATTAATGCTATCAAAACCAAAAAACCAGAACAGATCAATGAAACCAGAAGCTGGTTCTTTGAAAGAATTAACAAAATTGATAAACCACTACCCAGTTTGATCAAAAAGAAAAAGGAAAGGACCCAAATATATAAAATCAAGAATGAAAGAGGAGAGATGACAACCAACCACAGCAGAAATAAAAACAATAATAAGAGAATATTATGAGCAATTATATGCCAATAAAATGGGCAATCTGGAAGAAATGGACAAATTCCTAGATACATATACACCACCCAAACTGAAACAGGAAGAAATAGAAAGTTTGAACAGATCCATAACCAGTAAGGAAATCAAATTAGTAATCAAAAATCTGCCAAAAAACAAGAGTCCAGGGCCAGATGGCTTTCCAGGGGAAGTCTACCAAACATTTAAGGAAGAGTAAACACCTATTCTCTTGAAGCTGTTCCAGAAAAATGGAAGGAAAACTTCCAAATTCTTTCTATGAAGGCAGCATTACCTTGATTCCAAAACCAGACAGAGACCCCACTAAAAAGGAGAACTACAGACCAATTTCCCTGATGAACATGGATGCAAAAATCCTCAACAAGATATTAGTCAACAGGATCCAACAATACATTAAAAAATTATTCACCACGACCAAGTGGGATTTATACCTGGCACTCAGGGCTCGTTCAATACCTGCAAAACAATCAGTGTAATTCATCACATCAATAAAAGAAAGGACAAGAACCATATGATCCTCTCAAGAGATGCAGAGAAAGCATTTGACAAAAGACAACATCCTTTCTTGATAAAAACCCTCAAGAAAGTAGGGATAGAAGGAGCATACCTCGAGATCATAAAAGCCGTATGTGGAACACCCAACACTAATATCATCCTCAATGGGGAAAAACTGAGAGCTTACCCCCTGCGATCAGGAACAAGAAAAGGATGTCCACTCTCGCCACTGTTATTCAGGATACTATTGGAAGTCTTAGCCTCTGCAGGTAGACAACACAAAGTAATAAAAGGCATCCAAATCAGCCAGGCAGAGGTAAAACTTTCACTCTTTGCAGCTGACATGATACTCTATTTGGAAAACCCAAAAGATTCCACCAAAAAAACTGCTAGAACTGATTCATGAATTCAGCAAAGTTGCAGGATATAAAATCAATGCACAGAAATCAGTTGCATTCCCACACACCAACAATGAAGCAACAGAAAGAGAAATCAAAGAATAGATCCCATTTCAATTGCACCAAAAACCATAAAATACCTGGGAATAAATCTAACCAAAGAGGTGAAAAATCTATACGCTGAAAACTATAGAAAGCTTATGAAAGAAATTGAAGAAGACACAGAAAAATGGAAAAAGATTCCATGCTCCTGGATAGGAAGAACAAATATTGTTAAAATGTCGATACTACCCGAAGCAATCTACGTATTCAATACAATCCCTATCTAAATAACACCAGCATTCTTCACAGAGCTAGAACAAATAATCCTAAAATTTGTTTGGAACCAGAAAAGATCCTGAATAGCCAAAGCAATCTTGAAAAAGAAAACCAAAGCAGGAGGCATCACAATCCCGGATGTCAAGCTATACTACAAAGCTGTAATCATCAACACAGTATGGTACTGGCACAAGAACAGACAGTAGAGAACAGAATAGATCAATGGAACAGAATAGAGAACCCAGAAATGGACCCACAAACCTATAGCCATCTAATCTTTGAACAAAGCAGGGAAGACTATCCAATGGAATAAAGACAGTCTCTTCAGCAAGTGGTGCTGGGAAAACTGGACAGTGACATGCAGAAGAATCAATCTGGACCACTTTCTTACACCATACACAAAAATAAACTCAAACTGGATGAAAGACCTAAATGTAAGATAGGAAGCCATCAAAATCCTCTTGGAGAAAGCAGGAAAAAACCTCTTTGATCTGGGCTGTAGCAACTTCTTACTCAACATGTCTCCAGAGGCAAGGGAAACAAAAGCAAAAATCAACTACTGGGACCTCATCAAAATAAAAAGCTTCTGCACAGTGAAGGAAACAATCAGCAAAATAAAAGGCAACCGACAGAATGGGAGAAGATGTTTGCAAACGACATATCAGAGAAAGGGTTAGTATCCAAAATCTATGAAGAACTTATCAAACTAAACACCCAAAAAACAAATAACCCAGTGAAGAAATGGGCAAAAGACATGGATGGACACTTCTCCAAAGAAGACATCCATATGGCCAACTGACACATGAAAAAATGCCCAACATCACCATCATCAGGGAAATACAAATCAAAACCACAATGAGATACCACCTCACACCTGTCAAAATGGCTAACCTTAAGAACTCAGGCAACAACAGATGTTAGCGAGGATGTGGAGAAAGAGGATCTCTTTTGCATTGTTGGTGGGAATACAAGCTGGGGCAGCCATTCTGGAAAACAGTATGGAGGTTCCTCAAAAAACTAAAAATAGAACTACCCTATGACCCAGCAGTTGCACTACTAGGCATTTTTCCAAGGGATGCAGGTGTGCTGTTTTGAAGGGACACATGCACCCCAATGTTTATAGCAGCACTATCAACAATAGCCAAAGTATGGAGAGAGCCCAAATGTCCATTGATGGATGAATGGATAAAGAAGATGTGGTATATATACACAATAGAGTATTACTCGGCAATCAAAAAGAATGAAATGTTGCCATTTGCAACTATGTGGATGGAACTGGAGGGTATTATGCTAAGCGAAATTAGTCAGAGAAAGACAAATATCATATGACTTTACTCATATGAGGAGTTTAAGAGACAAAACAGATGAACATAAGGGAAGGGAAACAAAAATAATATAAAAACAGGGAGGGGGACAAAACATAAGACACTCATAATTATGGAGAACAAACAGAGGGTTACTGGAGGGGTTGTGGGAGGGGGGATGGCCTAAATGGGTAAGGGGCATTAAGGAATCTACTCCTGAAATCATTGTTCCACTATATTCTGACTAATTTGGATGTGAATTTAAAAAATAAAATAAAAAAGATTAGCCTAAACATTTATGCAGGAGTAGGTGAGAAAATAGACATCAGTGAGTTTCTGAAATTCTTTGTCTTAAGTGGTTTTTTGCTAAAGAATTATCATGGTTAATGTGTCCATCCAGTCATTAGATATGGTCTAGCCCAAGTCATTGCCAAAGACCTATGTCAAGGAGTTTACTACCTGTGTTTCTTCCCCCCCCCCCATGAGTTTTGTGGTCTTGTGTTCCAGTCTTTCATACTTTTTTGAGTTAATTTTTGTGTATGATGGAAGATAGTGGTTGTGGTTTTTCATGTAGCTCTACAGTTTTTCTAGCACTATTTATAGAAGAGACTGTCCTTCCACAATGTACATTCTTGGCTCCTTTGTTGTAAGTTAATTGACCTTGTATGTGTGAGTTAATTCTGGACTCTACTGTGTTCCATTGATCTATGTGTTTGTTTTTATGCCAGTACTGTACTATTTTAATTTCTATAGCTTTGTAATATAGTTTGGAATCAGGCAGCATGATGCTTCCAGTTTTGTTCTTCTTTCAGAAGATTGCTTTGGCTGTACAGGTTTTTTTCTGGTTTCATATAAATTTCAGAGTTATTTGTTCCATTTCTTTGAAAGATGCCATTGGAATATTGATAGGGATTTCATTGAATCTGTAGATTGCTTTTGATATTATGGACATTTTAACAATATTGATTCTTCCAATCCATGAGCACAGACTATCTTTCTATTTATTTGTGTCTTTGATTTTTTTTCATTAATGTCTTGCAGTTTTCATATACAGATCTTTCATCTCCTTGGTTAAATGTATTACTAGGTATTTATGCTTTTTGATGCAATTATCAATGGGATTGTTAATTTGTAAATTTCTTAATTTTCTTACTTTTTATAGTTTATTAGTGTGTAGAGATACAACAGACGTTTGTGTGTTGATTTTGTATCCTGTAGTATTCTTGTATTGAATTTGTTTATTGTCTTTTGATGGAGTCTTCAGAGTTTTCTATATATAATATCATGTCTTCAGTGAATAGTGAAAGTTTTATTTCTTCCTTTTCCATTCAGATGCCTTTTATTTCTTTCATGCCTAGGACTTCCGACACTCTGTTAAATAAAAGTGGCAATAATGGGTCTCCTTTTCATGTTCCTGACACTAGAGGAAAGGTTTTCAGCTTTTCATTGAGTATGGTATTAGCTGGAGGCTTGTGATATATGACGTGTATTATGTTGAGGCACATTCCCTCTATATCCTCTTTGTTGAGAATTTTTATCATAAATGGATATTGAATTTTGTCAAATGCTTTTTCTGGTGCATTTGGTGACTTTTAATATAGAGCCATGAAGCAGAGAAAGAATTATGGTCATTATTTGGGACATGGTGGTGAGGTTAATTGTAGAAATATTGAAAGAGATGGAAAACTTAGAAAAAGAATCAGTTTTATGAGAAAGAAAAGTTTAGTTTCAGCATGTTGAATTAAGATGACTGAGGTATATAGTTGGAAATAAATGTATGCAAAGGTCCTTTTTAAGCTGGAAAGACTCATACACGTCAGTTAATATAATTCAAGTAGAAATATTCAGAAGCATCTGGCTACATGGTTTTTTAGATTACGGCTAGGAATAAGGCTGGCAATTGTTAGCATGGTTGTAATAGCTAATAGAATTTTGAATTCTCAGAGTTCACAGTGAGTGGGAAGAACAAAGGTATATGAATAGTGTTTAGGGAATCTCTTAATTAGGAGGCAAGAAGAAGACTCTTGAAGAAACCCAAACAGTGGTTAGAAAAGTAAGGGAAGTCCAGTGGCAGTAGAGCCAAAGGAGTGGAGTGGATCATGATAAAGATCTGTGTGTCTACAAGACTGTTCTTCCACATGTCTGTGGGGGCTGGGGGGGGGGTCACCTGAGTATTGAGGAGGTGCCTCAAAATGCAGCCTTGCTATCTATTTCACCTCCCCATTTACCCCACAAAATGCAACCCTTCTTCTGTTGTATATCTAGTCTTCATAGATGGATTTACACCCAGCTTTCCCAGGCTAAAACTTAGAAATCTTCTTTGACTTCTCTCATTCTTTTTCTACACTTAATTAATTGTCTTGTTCGATTATACATTCTGTCCCTGTCATATTTCTTTTGTCCATTGTCATTATACCGTTTCTACGAATTCCAAACCCTACTACATAGATAGGTTTTTTTTTAAATGGTTGTTTTAAACCATATTTGTTGGAAATAATGTTAATGATATCATTTCTGTTGTGTTAGAAGTAAAACCATGGTCATCATGCACATAATAGTTCACTTATTCTGGGCAAGAGAATGCATAAAGATACATCGAGATAAGATGACAGTATAACTTATCATCCAAACTGGGATATTCTGAGAATAAACATGGGTGCTATTAATAATTTGAAAGGACTTAAAATATTGAAAAAAAGGGGTGCCTGGGTGGCTTAGTTAAGCATCCAACTTTGGCTCAGGTTATGATTTTACGGTTTGTGGTTCGAGTCCCATGTCGGCTCAACAGCTGACAGCTCAGAACTGGGAGTCTCGTTCAGATTCTGTGTCTCCCTCTCTCTCTGCCCCTGTTCTGTTTATGCCCTATCTCTTTCTCTCAAAAATGAATAAACATTAGGTTGGCTATATGTCTCGGTTAAGTGTCTGACTTTGTCTCAAGTCATGATCTCCCGGTTTGCAAGTTCGGTTTGTGAATTTGAGCCCTGCATCGGGCTCAGTGCTGGCAGTTTGGAGCCTGGAGCCTGCTTTAGATCCTGTGTCTCCCTCTCTCTCTCTGCCCCTCCCCTGCTCTCTCTCTCTCTCTCTGTCTCTCTCTCTCTCTCAAAAATGAATAAATGTTAAAAAAATTTTTTTAAAATGAATAAACATTAAAAAATTAATTTACCAGGACAACAGGTATAAACAGAGACTGTCTTGTACAAAACCAGGATGTATAATCACCTACCTCAGTGGTTGTCAACCGGGAGAGATTTTGTCTTCCAAAGGACATTTTTAGTTGTCATAGTGAAGGAAGAAGAGGGGTGCCTGGGTAGCTCAGTCAGTTAAGCATCTGACTTCAGGTCAGGTCATGATCTTAGGGTTTGTAGGTTTGGGCCCCTAGTTCAGCCCTGTGCTGACAGCTAGAGCCTGCTTTGGATTCTGCATCTCCCTCTCTTTGCTCCTCCCCTGCTCATGCTCTGTCTCTCTCTTTCAAAAATAAATAAACACTAATTTTTTTTTAAAGTGGGGAAAGGAGAGTTATTACTGGTATTTAGTAGGTGCAGTCCAGGGAAGCTGCTAAACATCCTGCAATGCATGGGATAGCCCCCACAACAGAATTATTTGGCTTGTCTTCATTTAATTAATTCAGTGGGTGTTTGTTTAGCTTCCCTCCCTCTCTTTGCCACTTACTGTGCTAGGTTCTGGGGATGCATTTATGAGCAAAGCAATCATGGTCACTGAATTCATGGAACTTGTAGTTGGGGAGACCAAGATTAAATTTATAATTACAGAAATAAATATATTATTTTAACAGCAAAAAACTCTATGAAGGAATAGATAGTGCTTGGTACTTTTGGAGCATATAACAAGAGGCCTGACCTAGAATATGAGGTCAGGGGAAAATTTTCTGACATTTGGGTTGAAATCTGGAGAATGAGTAGGCTTGAACTGGACAAAGATACTTCATAAGGAGAGGGTAGGAAGCATGTACCAGGCACCAAAAGGGCATGGAGAATGACAATCCCGAAGAAATGGAATAAGGCCTGTGTGGTGGAAGGCTGGGGTGTGTGTGTGTGTGTGTGTGTGTGTGTGTGTGGTTGGAATGGGGGATGGGAGAGTGGATGGGGGAAGGAGCTGACTAGAGAGGCCAGTGAAGTGAGCTGGGGTCAGATCTTAGCTTTGTTTATAGGATTTGAATTTTAATTGGGAAGCAAGGCATAGGAGGTTTCTAAGCCAAGGAATGTAGTGATCAGATTTGCATTTTATTTTCCATTTATTTAGTAAAAAAAATTTTATGTTTACTTATTTTTGAGAGAGAGAGAGGGAGAGGGAGAGCACGCATGCGAGCAAGCATGAGTCAGGGAGGGGCAGAGAGAGAGGGAGACACAGGATCTAAAGCAGGTTCCAGGCTCTGAGCTGTCGGCACAGAGCTGGAAGTGGGATTCAAACCCACAAACCGTGAGATCATGAGCTGAGCCAAAGTCAGACGCTTAACCAACTGAGACACCCAGGTGTCCCTATTTTATTTATGTGAGAAGCGAAGGGGCAGAGAGAGGGAGATGGAGAATCCCAAGCTGACTCTTTGCTGTCAGTGCAGAGCCTGATTTGGTGCTTGAACTCAGGAACCAAACTGGAACCTTGACATCTTGACCTGAGCCAAAACCAAGAGTTGGATGCTTAATCAAAGGCCCTAGATTTGTATTTTACTGGAGATTCCATTTCGAAAATGCCCTCTAATTGTGTTACTGCCTTACTAAGAGACAGTGCTCACAGCATTCAGGAACTATCCTGGTCTGGCCCATTTGCATTTGTAGTCTTCCCTTTGCTCTGCACAAGTTTCCTTACACACATACCCTGCTAACTGCATGAGCTATTAGAAAGCTGGTATATTTTTCTCCTCAAAAAACAAAAACCAAGTATTTGTATTTTAACATTTTAGTGGCTTAAAAACAGTGATCATTATTCCCGCGCCCCCCCCCCCCCAAATGACATTCTTCTGTTCAATAGAATGCTAACTTAAATAGTAAGAAATATACTTTCCCCCATGGGGCATATTAAAGCTATTTTAATTTTGAAAGAAGAGTAATGTGGCCTAGAAACATTTGCATTTTTTCTGAATTAACTCATAGGCAAAAAGTTTCTTGCCATGCTTTACCTATACTGCACTTGCGATGACATGATTGTGTACCTCTAAACCTCTGCTAATGCTGCTTCTCTACCCAAAATACCTTTATTCTGTCCATCCCTTTTTGTTTGAAAAAAATTTTTTTTAATGTTTATTCACTTTTGAGAGAGAGACAAGTGGGCAAGGGACAGAGAGAGAGAGGGAGACACAGAATCTTAAGTAGGCTCCAGACTCTGAGCTGTCAGCACAGAGCCTGATGCGGGTCTCAAACACATGAGCAGTGAGATCTTGACCCAAACCGAAGTCAGACACTCAGCCAACTGAGTGACCCAGGCACCCTTGTCCATGTCTTTTTGTTTAAATTCTGTTTGTTTTTCAAATTCTCCATGAAGCCTTTTAGCTTCACAAGATTAACTTAGTATTTGGTGTTCAGTCACTGGACATGAGCCACACCTCTGTAAACTTTTATGATGCATAATACAGTGTTACTTTAAAAATATTATTTTTGACATAGTATCAATAGCTGCACAATGAATGCCTATTGAGTGAGTGAATGGGAGGGACACGATCAGTTCTGTCAGAAATCACATGGAAATTGAGGGAGACTGAGAAAATTTGTTGTTTTTCCTCTGCTGGAATCTTTCAGTGGCTTTCCATTACTTGTGAGGTAAGACTTAGAATTCTGTGTAAGACATTCAAAGCTACCTTTAATTTTTATCATCATTTTTCTTTCTTTCTTCTTCTTCGTCTTTTTTTTTTTTTTTTTTTTTTTTGGTAAACACTTGATTTCTTTTTTTAAGTTTTATTTATTTATTTATTTTTTTGAGACAGAGCAAGCGAGTGAGTGCAGGGTAGGGGCAGAGGGAGAGGGAGAGAGAGAATCCCAAGCTGACCCAGCACTCTGAGCATAGAGCCTGACCTGGGGCTTGATTCCACAAACCATGAGATCCTGAGCTGAGCCAAAATCAAGAGTCAGTGGCTTAACAAACTGAGCCACCCAGGTGCCCCTATCTACTACTTTCCTATCTGAATTCTTTTAGGGAGAAATAGACTTTCTGGCTGATAGAAACAGGGGCATTTTTATACTTATGCTCATGCTATTCCACTTTTCTGGAATGACCTCCCTGGTCTTAACACCTGTGAAGATCATGCCCTTCCTTTTAGGTCCAATTGGAGTCTTAACTTTACTTGCATTCTTTTTCCCCATAGCAATTGTCGTCTTTGAACACACTCTTCCTTCCTTCCTTCCTTCCTTCCTTCCTTCCTTCCTTCCTTCCTTCCTTCCTTCCTTCCTTCCTTCCTTCCTTCCTTTTGTTCATTGTATTTCTCTTTACTAGAATGTGAGCTCCTAGAAGATAGGGATTTTTGTGTGACTTCTTCACTGATTGTCACTCTGAGAACTGTGCCTGGCATAACTTTGATACCAAATAGATACACATTTTTTTTTTAATTAAAAAAAAATTTTTTTTTTTAATTTTAGAGAGACAACATGAGTGGGGAAGAGGGGCTGAGGAGAGAGAGAGAATCCCAAGCAGGCTTCATGCTCAGTGTGGAGACTGACGTGGGCTCCATCCCATGACCCTGGGATCATGTTTCCATGAGCTGAAATCAAGAGCCGGCCACTCAATCAACTGAGACACCCAGACACCCCATGATACTCAATAGATATTGAATGAGTGATTCTAGTCTTACTAAAACACTTTTCCTGAATGTCTGGTATTTTGTGCTGTGTGTATGTCTCTTTCATCGAGAGCATTTGGCTGTAATGCTCTGCTCCTTTTCTTATCCAGTTCCTGCTTGTGTTATTTCCTCTAGGAAACATTTTCTATCTGATTTGATGTTTCTCATTTGTTTCTTTTTTGTTTTTAAATTTGTAAAAGTTTATTTATTTATTTAGAGAGAGCAAGTGGGGGAGGGGCAGAGAGAGAGGGAGAAGGAGAGAGGATCCCAAACAGACTCCTTGCTGTCAGCAGAGAGCCCAATGTGGGTCTCAAACCCAAGAATCCTGAGACCATGACCTAAGCCAATGTCAGACGGTTAACCGATTGAGCCACCCAGGTGCCCCTCGGTTGTTTCTATTGGCTCCCTTGCTTACATCCATTATCCATCAGAGTGTGCCTTGTACATTCTTGCTTGATTTACGTGTCTGTATTGCCCGCTGTACTCTAAGGTCTTTGAGGGGAGTGACCAGTGTAAACTGCTTATCTTTAACATTTAGAATGGTGCTTGAATATAGTAGGTGCTAAATAAATACATATTTTTTTCAGTAATGAAAAAAGTTAGAGTTGAGTCAAATCCTTATAAATATAATTTGCTTCCCCAGTGCAAAATAGGCATTTCTAAGGAGTTACGTCTTTTTTTTTTTTCTGCTTAGCAATTTACTTGTTTAGTCTGTGAACATAATTAGATTCAGTATGTAGTCTTGTGTTGACTTTCTAGTAAGTCTAATAAGAATTTGAAAGAAGTTTTGAAAGAACAGGCTAATCTCTTGAGTTCTTGATGCTTTGAAATTACTACAGGAGATATTTTGTTCTGTCTCCCCAGTGAAACCTCTGTAATTTCTGCAATTTGCTGTGACAACTTATTTTTGCAGAGTTTTTGCTACTTTGATATCTTTGGAAGCTGGCCTTCGCTCCCACATTTTACTTGTTCGTCTCTTAGACACTCTAATTACCATGTCTCTCCCATTAAATAATTGAGCTCTTGATTATCATGAGGCTAATTATAGATAGCAATAACTGAAAACCATTTACATAAACCCCAAATTGCCCCTTAGAAATTGTTTTAAATTTTTCATTCTTGGGAAGTCAACATGGAATGGTGGGTAAAAAAAATACCTCATTGTGAGTTGGGAAATTTATATTCTACATTTGATTCTTCTGGGACCTAAATTTTCATATGCAGTATGAGCTAAGTATATCAAAGTATATTGGTATGAATCTTTGCCTTAGGGGCATCTGGCTGGCTTACTTGGTAGAGCATGTGACTCTTGATCTCTAGGTTATGAGTTTGAGCCCCATGTTGGGTGTAGACGTTACTTAAAAATAAAATCTTTAAAAACAAAAAACAAACAAACAAAAACAACTGGCAGGTATGAAGCTTTGCCTGAGAGACAATCATGCAGGAAAGGACAAACAAGGCATAATTATTTTTAAAAACTGAAAAATTAACTCCTCAGCACATATGTGCTAAAAATACACAGGTGGTTTGTTTAGTGCCTGACTTAATTCCTGTAAGGGCTTAATACACTGGAAAATCATGGCATAGAATCATGTCTTTTTTCATGTGTCAAGGAAGGACTCCAATATCTAGTTTTACTTATGGAAAAATTTGTTGTGTTAAACTTGTTGTTTAGAAAACTTTCTTCTTTTCCATGGGAGAGAATATGTTTGCATACTAGCTTTCTTGGCGTGTCCACACGGAGGGCTCAGTGTCAGGTGGCAGCTACCACCTGCATACTGTATCTTCCCAGTACTTTTGGCATTGCTTTATTATTTGATAATTAGAAGGAATATGGAAGGGATATTAGAAAACCATAATAAAATTGGAAATAAAAAGTTGGATATATTCTATTATTTGACAGAGAGGGAGAGAGACAGAGACATAGAATCTGAAACAGGCTCCAGGCTCTGAGCTGTGGGTACAGAGCCAGACATGAGGCTTGACCTCAGACGGTGAGATCATGACCTGAGCCGGAGTCAGACGCGTAACCGAATGAGCCACCCAGGCGCCCCTCAAGAGTTTCTTTTCGTAACTGACTGAGCCACCCAGGCGTCCTCAGCTTGTTCGTTTCTAAAAAAAAAAAAAGCTGAGGGATTTTATAGGTCGTTTTGGTGAGAATCAACCTTTCTGTTTTTAAGCTATATTAAGTCTTTTAAGATATATCTTTTTAAAGCATATTTTTGCTCAAAATGCCTTCACTTGTTCCACATTCAGGCTTTGTGTTCTTTCTCATATGTAGTCTGAACTTTTCTCCTCTTGTGTTGTTATTCCCTCATGTCCTTCATACTCGATATTCTTTATACCTACTCTCTAAGTTTAATAGGTTCAAATATTACAAGTGTTTATGTTATAATGTCATAAATTACAAATTAGCTGCAAGAAGCAGTTACATGACATTTTGTATAGAATTGGCCTCTTTTCCTTTTATATTTTCCTTATTTTATTTTATTATTATTATTATTATTATTTTTTTTTTTTTTTTGAGAGAGAGGTGCTTGTGTGTGTGCATGTGTACAAACGGGGAAGAGGCAGAGGGGAGGAAGAGAAAGAAGATCCCAAGCAGTCTCCACACCCAGCACAGAGCCGGACTTGGGGCTTGATCTCACAATCTGAGCTGAGATTAAGTCAGATGCTTAACTGATTAAGCCACCCAGGCATCCCTATTTTTCATATTTGATTCTTTAACACTTAGGTATTATGCTTAGAAAAATAATGAAATGAACCCCCTTCTGTAGTTTCTGTATTTGAAACACAATTCTGTTAAATACATTTAGCATTTTATATGTGCTGAATGCATAGTCTACTCTAAAAAAAATCATTTGTATGAAGCATCATTTACTATCTATTGTGGGCCACTATGTGATAGTGCATTGCTTCTGATTTGAACTGAGAAAGCCTGCAGCTTTCTGCTCCTCTGCTTCTCTGCTTATTATCTCCAGGTAACCATGGTCTATTATTTTCTCTTCTCTGGGTTTCATTCTCTTTTTTTTTTTTTTTGGTAAAGTAGAGGCAGTGTTTTTTCCTCATAAGATTATTGAGGGGATTAACTGAAATGATGTGGTCATACCTCCTAAATATGTTTTGATCTATCCCCTTCTCTCCATTTCCATCATTTTTCCGTGGGCCACCACTTTCCTCACCTAGACTTAATATATTAACTCCACTCAGAGTGGTTTCTCCACATTGCAGCCAGAAGAGATCTTTGTCAAAGATGAATCACTCCTCACTCCTATACTTAAAAACCTTTTGTGATTTGCCATTGCTTGAGGATAAAATGCACAATTTTTAACAAAGTTTACAAGAGACTCTATGATTTAACTCTGTGTAATTTCTTGGCCCCATCTTTACCTAATCTTCCTCTGAACTTTCTTTGTTCCAGCCACTGTGGACTTCTTTATTTCACTGAATGTTTAATACATCTCCTTGTCTTGGAAATATGTAAGCTTGAGGGAGGGACAGGTTTGAGTTGGAGGGGAGGAGTCAAAATCAGGAACTCAGTTGTAGCCATGTTCAACTTCAGCTGTTGTCTGGCCTTCCAAGTGGAGATGTCACGTAGGCTGCTGGATGTATACAGCTAGACTTAGAGACAGTTCTGTCTGGAGATGTAAATATGGGAGCTGACACAAAAAGGATATTTAAAGTAGTAAGACTGAGTGAGTTCACCAAAGCCAGAGTCTGCCCTTTTTGGTTTGTTTTTTTCCATGTCCCAGGATCTACTTGTAGGTCAGGATTCAGCTTCTGTGCCTTCTACCTTTGTTTTGCTTCCACATGCATATTAACAGCACTATCTTCCAACTGTGCCATAGCACCTGCAATGTTATATCGCAGTTGACCAAATCGATCTCTCTCCATATATCTATATATAGATATCTATATATAGATATATAGCTATTTAATGGCTTCGCAACTTTCCATTATATATACACTATGCTTTAAAAAATATTTCCTCTTTTTCCTACCATTTGGGTTGTTTCTAAATTTCCTTAATAACTGTGGAAGTCGATTACTGTGTAAAAGGCAGTGAACATTTTTAAGGCTTTTGATTTTCTAAAATGAACACTAACAGCATATTTAACAAATTTACATTTACATTGGGAGTATATGAGAGTTTTTATCTTCGTGTACCTTTTGTAATAGCAGGACTGATTATTAAACACAATGTTTTCTAGTTTAAGGTATTCAATAATCAAATACAGCTTTTTAAAAATAATTTTAAAAATATGTATTTCTTTAATTTTGAAATTTTTTCATCTATTGACTTATTTTTGTTAAAAAATTTTTTTTTACTTTTTTATTAAAAAAGATTTAATGTTCATTTATTTTTGAGAGAGAGAGCATGGGGAGGGGGGCGTGGGGATTGCAGAGAGAGGGAGACCCAGAATCTGAAGCACGCTCCAGGCTCTGAGCTGTCAGCACAGAGTCCACTGTGGGGCTGGAACCCACGAACTGCAAGATCATGACCTGAGCTGAAGCTGGACACTTAAGGGACCGCGCCACCCAGGCACCCCTGACTTATTTTTAATTATGAATTGTACATTTCCTTTTACCTTTTCATTTTGGAACATAATCTCATTTTCATTGATTTGTAAGATTTTTTTTGTGAGTTCTTTAGATATTAGATGAAACATATAAGATGGTTTTTATAGGTCAAAAACGAATATTCACAATGTCATATGTTTCAACTTAAATTATGTAGTTTTCATTGGTTGCCAATGATTTCCCAGTTTGTTTGTCTTTTGTTCTTTTTTACTATATTTTTTAAAGCATATAACACGTTTAAAATTTTTTTTGTTGTTTGATTTAGTGATCCTTTCCTTTGTAGTTTTCCTCCATTGCTTTCTTGCAGTAAAAGGTCTTTCCATCCCAAGGGCAGATAAATATTTTTGTAGTGTCATATTTTAAAATTTAACTTTTAAAATCCATCTGGAATTTTGGTCAAATGTATTGTTAAGGCAGGGATCTGTTTACTGAGTGATGAAACAATTACTTTCAGATTCCTGAGTAAACTCTGTTGTTTATTTTCATGCCCCATTGCTAAATACACAAAATTATTATGTGTCCTAGGAATATAACATCTTTGACCTTGGTTCTTCATAAAATACATTATTTTGGTGCCTTGGGTTAGCTGATGTGCTTCAAGGACCAGTAATGTGGGGACCTTAGTTTTGGCGATGTTAACTGTTAAGATATAAGTAGTAGTGTACTCATTACTTGATTTACTTGATGACTTCCTCCAGCATAATATTCCATCATCCACAGAACCTTACATATTAACTCAAATGGATAATATTGTTAAACAAAATGTTCTTTAAGTAGAGAGATTGTTAAAAAATCTTGATTGTGTTTTTCTTTTTTCTCTTTATACTTAAATTTGGCTTAGTTTTAGGAATGATACATATATTTTAAAATTTGTTCTTTGATTTAAGATACCAAGTGATGACATTACTTATTTCTTAAGTAGTGCTATAGGCCAGAGTCAAAGTGCCTGTTCCATCATAGGTGTTTTAGACAGAAATTCCACTCATTTATTTTAGAATTTTTAGAGCTTATTCTAGTTCCTGTGGAATAAACTGTGCAGTGTTAAATGAATTCATCTGAAGTCTAAATTTCTGTTATTTTATCTAAATTATATGTGGTGAGTCAGATGCGGTTGAAGAAAAAATAAATTGCTTTAAATTTTATAATTTATTGTTAAGACATTCTGGTGACCTTTGTTAAATTCTTCCCATGAGGGAAAGACCAAGCCTGGCTCCTCCCTTTTATATTCGGGCAGGTTGAGTGGTAGTAATATATGTATTTTTTAGAGTCTGAAGAAAGAAATGTATGCACTACTATTCAAACTCTTTTTCTATCTGGACTCAGAAACTTAATAGGTTTAGATGCATTTTTAGATAAATCTCTTGTGTCAAAATTGTTGATACTTGCTGTGTAAAACAATGGAACCAAATTGATTCAATAATAAGCTATTCAACTTAAAGACCAAATAAATTTGGATACTGAGGGATACTTGTATTGGGTCATACTAGGTTTCATATATTATGGACCACTCAAAGGGTGAAGATAAAATGGAAATACTCTTTTGTATTAAGAAAACTGATGATCTCATTCTCTGAGAAGCCAGCCAAAGATCTTGTCTTTAGTGTTCTAGAGTTTCCTGAAGACTCATTGAGTTTCCAGACCTCAGTGGGGTTGGAGAATGGGGAATAGACCACAGTCATAACTCAGAAGGGACAGAGGGTTGCCCTGTTGAAATGGGCTCCTCAAAACTGGAAGGTAGGATTTCTGTGGCCACTAGGTGGCTTCAGCTGCCTGCAAAGAAAGTACAGCTCAGAGGTACTATGGGGTTGCTTTTCACACTATATTTTGGGAAAATAATTTTATGTTGGGAGTGCTTATTTTCTGAGCTAGATTGACAGAACCAGTTCATAAGACTTAAAGATATTTGAGGATCATATAGTCTCACTTTCTCATTTTAGAGATAACATTTAGGAAGACTTCTCTAAGTTGACTCTGCTATATAGGGGCAGAGCCAGAATTAGAACCGTAACCCTAAGGTCCCTGACTCTTTGTCTAATATTTTAGCTGTTGAGTCTGTGATACCAGTTTATTTTTTGTTTCTCTGAAGTCATACCAGAGGACTATGTGGCACTGACCATGCCTAAATTAAATCCTGGAGAAAGTATATATATAGGAATGTTGTATCTAGAGGGGAGGTAGATGGGGAGGTGGGTAAAATAGGTGATGGGGATTAAGGAGTGCACTTGCTTAGATGAGTGCTAGGTATTGTATGGAAGTGTTGAATCGCTATAGTATACACCTGAAAGTAATATTACACTGTATATTAACTTACTGGAATTTAAACAAAAACTTAAAAAAAATGTTAGTTCTAAGCAGAAATAACCTAAAGAAATAGAGGTAAAATTGAGGCACTTTTTGACTTCTGTGTCAAATA
Organism: Acinonyx jubatus; assembly: GCF_027475565.1. NCBI lineage: Eukaryota > Metazoa > Chordata > Mammalia > Carnivora > Felidae > Acinonyx > Acinonyx jubatus. The sequence continues at coordinate 44,430,706 of NC_069383.1, read as the reverse complement.
TAAGAACTGGATATACATACATAGTATTTAAACTTTTCAAAAAAAATAATAAAAAGAATGTTGTGTTGAAGACAGGTGGTAAAGTGGATGCTGGTGACTTTATAGGAAAGACAATATCTACTTTAAACCAAGTTAAGCCTTTAGAGTAATGAGCTGACCCCTTGCCATGATCCAAAATTTAGGAGTTTTAAGATTTCATACTTATTCTGAATAAGGCTTAGACTTGTATAAGTCATCCTTTTTTTTTTTCAGATGAATTTGCAACATTTTTTCAAGTTATTTTTCTCTCAAATTTTCTGTTAATTTTGATTAATATTTAATCTTTAGAACAGGGTTAGAAATCTTTTTTTAAAATTAATTTATTGTTTTAATTATTTTTAACGTTTATATACTTTTGAGACAGAGAGAGACAGAGCATGAATGAGGGATGGTCAAAGAGAGAGGGAGACACAGAATCTGAAACAGGCTCCAGGCTCTGAGCTGTCAGCACAGAGCCCGACGCGGGGCTCAAACTCACATACTGTGAGATCATGACCTGAGCTGAAGTCGGTCGCTTAACCGACGGAGCCACCCAGGTGCCCCAGAAATCTTTTTTTTTTTTTTTTTAAATCAAAGACCATTAGAAAACAAAAGAAAATCAGACAAATTCCTTATGTATCACCTCAAAATGACTTATGACAATGTTGACTTCTTTTTTCTTCTGAGTAGGCTAGGGAAGAAGCAAATTGTGTTCATTTCAATGAAATTCTTTTAATAGCAAGTTCAGGAAAACTTAGAACTTTTAAAAATAGTATCCTAGCTTTATGTATAATTTATATATTTGGGCTAGTTTCTAGAGTAAAAAAGAAGGGCCCCTGGGTGGCTTAGTCTGTTGGGTGACTGACTCCTGGTTTTGGCTCAGATCATGATCTCATGGGTTCGTGAGGTAGAGCTCCTGTGCTGTCAGCATAGAGCCTGCTTGGGAATCTCTCCCCCCACCTCCCCCCACAAACCCTCTCTGTCTCTTTCTCCTCTCTCTCTCTCTCTCTCTCTCTCAAACTAAATATTTAAAGTAAAATAAAATAAGTGGTGTCATACATTAAAAAAAAAAAAGAAAAAAGAGATAAGGGAGCCTAATGAAGAAGGAAGAGTAAAAGAATGAGGAGGAACAGAGATAACCAGGATTTGAAGAGTGGTGGAGAAAGAGCCATGAAATGAGAAAATGGGATACTTCTCCCTCAGAGTCGAGAGCAAGAATGACTGTGGCTGCTTGAGTAGCAGTCGTGTAAAGGAAGCTATGGTGGGGTCCCTGGGCAAAGCACAAACACAGGTCCCCAAGGTATAGAGAAGGAAAAGGAAAAGATCAGGGAGTGCATTTCTCTTCAAGGTCTTGGAGGCCTTACTTCATTAGCATTTTTCACCATTTCCCGGATTGTCTTGTCTTTCTTTGCTCCTGTGCCTCAGCCATGGTCTTCACCAGCCCGTAGACCAGCTCTTGATCCACTGTAGTTCCACAAGTGTTCACATGATTATTATGAATCTGCCAAGTGGAAGCTGGAACGAGGATTAAATGATACAGTTACTTGAAAAGCTCTTGGAGCATGATTTATCATGTTGTTAGGTCCCCCAAATTGACAGCTATTACAAGAATTGTTAAGGTTTTCTTCTCCCCCTGTAAAATGAATCCTAACATTGGGAGTGCTTATATAAATATAAATCATGTTTAAAACATTTGAATTGAGTCTTTGATATAAAACTTTAGAAATAGATATGCGGTCATTTTCTTAATGGCATGTTGAAGCTGAATTGAATAAAAATATTGTTGGTCAAGTCTAAATACACCAAAAAATTGAATTTTATCTCATTTTCTCTTTCTCTTTGTAGTGATTTAAAGGGAGTGATAGTCACTCTGAGTGATGATGGTCACTTGCAGTGTTCATACCTGGGGACAGACCCTTCTTTTTTCCAAGCTCCAAAAGTTGAATCTAGAGAACTACACTATGAAGAACTTGATATAGAATTGAAAGAACTTCAGAAAATCATCAAAGATGTTAATAAATCGCAAGGTATCTCATTTGCAATTCTGTATTATGTGATTTTAGTATTCACTATAAAATTTATATGTGGATAATGTTTTGAATATATTAGTTAAATTTCTCCTCCAGGCTTAATTAAAATCATATTTGTAAAAACAGTATTGCTGTTTAGCATACGAGGTCTTTGTACTTAGTTTGTATTTTATAGCTTGTGAAAAAAATATCCTATTTAAGGTAATGTTTTTGTTAGTGTGTTTCAGGGACACTACTATCTAATTTTTTTCTTTCAGCTCTTAAGAAAGGAACAAAGTATTTATTTGGGTAGTGGTTTCAGGACATGAGAAGAGCATTATACTCTAGGGTGGTCACTTAGTAACTTCTAATATCCCTGAAAACATTTTAGTTGCTTCTTTTAAAAGAAACCAAAGCAGTACATGAGTTACCACTTGGTTGCTAAAATGGTGGTCATTTGTAGCTTTGCGATATAATTTAGCTCTGCAGGTAATTAGCCATCTAAATGGTGTGTAGCCTGCAGTATGCTGATTTCTAATGAGTCAGAGGCTGATATTTTCAGTTTCTGGGTTTTGAACGACTCATTACTATCTTACTTTGAGATTCACAAGGGTATAATTTTATTGTAAATTAAAAGGAGAAATAAAATACCAATCTTGCAGTTTAATTGGACATGTGAAAAACATTATTTTCAGTTTTCTTCTCACAGTCAGGTAAAAGTATTTTTTTAATGAGAAAAAAACATGAACTATTTTCACATAAGAAATGTTAAAACAAGTAGTTACAATAAAAGCGCAGGGCATTAAAAGCCAATCAAAACACCAGAGCCAATCTTAATCCTGATCCAATCACTTTACTAGATTTAACTATTTTCGAGTCTCCATTACCAAGACAGATTTAGAGGAATTTAGATAATATATTTTAAAAATATGATTAAAGTCAAATTATTATGCCTTGGCTTCACAATGTCCTTTTAGAAGTTTTGAAAGTAAACCAGTGAAACTTAGGTCTCTTAAGTACCTCTAATTACAGAAAACCTGTTTGTTGTCTACAGCCCCCTGTCAAATGGAGAATGGTTAACATTGGATGTGTCACATTGCAATATACAATCCCCCCCCCCCCCCCATTTTTGATACTGGTGTTTTGGGGATTAATGAAATTATAAGTCTCTTTTTGTCATTTAAAAATATAATTGGAGAAGAGTGGCATATATATGAAATGTGAAATTTCCAGAGTTCGTTAAATAAATTTAATGTGGCTTTTCACATTAGATTTTGTGTCTTGAGATTTTGCCCTTCCCATAAACTATGTGCTAATGATATTTTGATTAACACTCAATTGTGTAAAAGAGTTCTCAGAAAAATCCTTTACAGCTAAAAGTTTTTTTCTGTGACCATAGTGATACCCTTGAGTGAGAAGGGTTGGGCTACTTTTAAAGTTGTCATTACCTTGATCCTTCTGTGTACTTGAAATAACTGCTAATTAAGCTAGGGATGTGCCCACAGACTTGGTGTAAAGTTCATTATTTACATAACCTCAAATTTTACTTAATATTTAAAGTTCCCTGCCCCTTCTTTGCCATCATTTAGTCGTACCAAAAAAACAAAACAAAACAAAATAAAAAAACCAACAGTAACAACAACAAAAAAACCCAAAGAGAAACTTGTAAGAAAGAGGACTTTTAAAATATACTATTTCCAGATATTGAAAACATTTAGTATTGTGTAACCTTATATAACTGTGGTATATTTGTTTATTAAAATACCTGTAATTAGGGGCACCTGGGTGGCTCAGTCGGTTAAGGGTCCAACTTCGGTTCAGGTCATGATCTCTCAGTTCATGGGTTCGAGCTCCGCGTCAGACTCTCTGTTGACAGCTCAGAGCCTGAAGTCTGCTTCAGATTCTGTGTCTCCTCTCTCTGTTCCTCCCCTGCTCGTGCTCTGTCTCTGTCTCTCTCTCTTTCAAAAATAAAGGTTAAAAAATTTTTTAAAAAAAACCTGTAATTATATAAAAGCACCAAATCATTTCATTGCAGAAGATTATGAGAAGTTAAAACTCTGAACTTTTTGATGACCTCATTATTCGTTTAAATGCCACTTATTTTAGTATAGTGACTTTAACTTGCAAAAATAAGTTCACAGTCTTGTGGATTATTTTCAGTACTTAGAGCTTTTTTATTTCTTCAAAGCAAGAGTTTCAGCAAAATTTAAAGCCAATTTAAAGAGTACATTTTGTTGTACACATGGTGTATATTATCTACTGTAATAAAAGTGTTTTTGAAGCTGATTTTATGTGTGTAACTTATATGAGGAATGTATGTTGTAAGCATGAAATTATAGTAATAATTTCTGTATGGCTCATGGGTTTTGAAGCTTTTCATACTCATTAGTGTGAATCCTGCCTAACATTTCTTTTACCAGTAGTCAACAACATCTGTCGGTAGGCACTTTCAAAGACAGAAGTTTCTTATGATTTAGCCAGTTGATCATGTTCTCTGCTGCGGTGGATGTGAAGGAATGGGTATGCTATTGAGATAGCCTCCTACACAGTTGTGTATTCAGGAAGGGAAAGAGAACAGTAAGAACGGGGCATATAGTTTGTGTGTGTTTTTTAATTTTTTAATGTTTATTAGAGAGAGAGAGAGCTCAAGTGGAGGAGGGGCAGAGAGAGAGGGAGACAGAGAATCCGAAGCTGGCTCCAGGCCCTGAGCTGTCAGCACAGAGCCAGACACAGAGCTTGAACTCAAGAACTGTGAGATCATGACATGATCCGAAGTTAGATGCTTAACCGACTGAGCCACCCAGGCGCCCCAAGAAAGGGGCATATAAATGAAAGTCTGTACCCCATTGGAAATAAGTCTAGGATAACTAAATTGTCTTTACCATTGAGCACTAGAAGTATTTGTGCTTGGTGACCTTGTTGGGAGATGTATTGTTTAGGGCTATGTCTGGCTGCACGTAATACCATACTCAAATAAGGTGGCTTAAACAAGGCAGAGGTTTATTTCTTTCCCATGGAAAAGAAGTCCAGTGATGGGCAAACCAGGGTTGGTTTGGCAATTCCACTGTCATCAGGGACTCCAGTTCCTTCTATCCCAGGGTCATCTATTGGTCCAGGAAGGCTTCTGGAACTCCTGTCCTCACATCTGCAGCTGAGTCAGCCCCCTTAAGGATCTTTCCTGGAAGCCACACCCTGAGCAGCTTCTACTCACATCTTACTGGCCACTCCAAGCTGCAAAAGAGGCTGGGAAATATAGTGTTTCAGCTGAGCACTTTGTTGCTTAGAATAAAATTGGGCTTCCTTTAGTAAAGAACTAAAGAGTGGCTATTGGGTAGGTGGTGAACAGTCTTTTGTACTCTCTGCATAAGGTATGGAAATTCCTACATCGAATATTGCAATACTGGTGGGAATGCCTGATGGCAGTCGTAGGCAGTTCTTCTCTTTGTGAGACAGCTGATTCCTGTGGCATCATCCAAGAACTTTCCATGTTTTTAGTCAGTCATCCTTGGTGAGTGAAGGACGTTTCCTCTCAGGGTCACAGGGTAATTTCGGCAGTTCCAGGTATTATGTGCAAATATGATTTCCAGGGAAAAGAGATATTTCTCCCAGGTCTCCCATTTTATTATGGGGAAATAGCTTTCCTAGAAGCCTGTGCCAGCATCCCCCATTTCTAACTTCCCTCACCTCATGTCTGCCAGGATTAAGCCCCACACTTATGCCTAAAACAACAAATGGTCAGGGGAATGAAATCACCATGATTGGATCTGACCAATCCAATGACTTTGAGGTGAAAGTGAATGTCTCAGCAGAATTAGGGCTATGCCACAAAGGAGGAGGAGTGGAAAGTGCATGTTAGGTGGGAGCCAGTAGTTGGTTTTATACACACACACACACACACACACTGTTTTTAAAAAACAGACTATATTGTGTGTGTGTGTATGTACGTACACATATATATTACATATATGTTACACACATATACATGTGCGTACATATTGTTTCCTGTTTATTTAGGATCTCTGTCACTTGTTCATCATATCTCATTGTGCACTGTAAACGTTTTTTTAAATTGTGAAATTTTAAGTTGTGAAAAAACCATGAATATGGTGAAAATAATTCTAATCATACTAAAAGGGTAAACCCCCAGATCCTGGTTCCACTAGATTATTTAAAGGTAACCTTTATCAAGAGTGTTTGTGTATTCTTTAAAAAATTTTTCCTGTTTATTTAATCGTTTTTACATGAATATGTGCATGTTAGATCCATTGTACTACATTACAATGTAATGTAATTGCTTTTTGTAATTAATAGGCACATCTTAGAGTTCTTTTCTTATCAGTGTATAAAGTTGGATAGCACTTTTACTTATAGCTTTGGGCTTTGGATCATTGCACATTGTTGATAGTCCGCCATTTCCCTATTAATAGAAATATAGAGATACAGGTTGTTTTTGTTTTTTTAAAGAATTTATTTTTAAATGATTTTTAAATTTTTTTTTTTTTTGAGAGAGAGAGACAGAGCATGAGTTGGGGAGGCACAGAGAGAGAGAGGGAGACACAGAATCCTAAACAGTTTCCGGGCTCTAAGCTGTCAGCACAGAGCCCAATGTGGGGCTTGAACTCACAAACTGTGAGATGATGACCCAAGCTGAAGTTGGACGCTTAACCAACTGAGCCACCCAGGTGCCCCTGTTTTGTTTCTATTAGCTACTAGCAGCCGAGAACCTCCTTGAGAATGTCTGTGAGTATTAGATAAATGCTAAGGAGTAGAATTGTTAGGTTACAGGATATATATGTTTTACATTTTGATGGTTCTGACCAACTTACCTTCGAAAAGATTGTACTAGTTTGGCTTCTACCAGCAGTGTTAAGGAGAGGGCATTGACATTCCCAACACTGGGTCACTGGGTCACATCTTAGCTAATAACTTTGAGAAAGATAATTTCTCTTTAAAATATTATAGCCGGGGAAGAATTATCATTAGGTTTCTAATTCTGTAATGTATTAGTTTTCAACTGTGACTATGTTTGTGGGATTGCTTTTTGATAATATGATATAGAGAAACCTTTTTTTTAAACTATATACAACAGGTTTACTTTATGATTAAATATTATTTTTCTTTTTAAATTACAGGTATCTGGCCCATGACTGAGAGAGAAGATGACTTGAAAGTTTCTGCCATGGTTTCTCCTAAATTTGATTCAGTGTCTGTAGGTTTATTTGCAGACTTTAAAAGGGTTTATGGTAGTGTTGGACTCTGCTGATTTGGGATCAATGTGTATTGATTCAAATTTCTGGTCCCAGATAGAAACTTTAAGGAGGATAACAACTTTTAGTCTTTATTATTTTCTGGAACAAACATTTCCAATCTCTTAGTGAGGAGTTCCTTAGGCAGGATTTTAGTCTAAAAAAGGGGGAGGAAGGGGCAGAAATAGAAGAGCTTTTCTTACTCTACTTAAAAAAAAATTTTTTTTTAGTGTTTATCTATTTTTGAAGGAGAGAGACAGAGACAGAGTGCAAGCTGGGAAGGGGCAGAGAGAGAGGGAGACACAGAATTCAAAACAGTTCAGCTGTGCTGAGCTGTCAGCACAGACCCTGACACAGGGCTTGAAGTGACAAACTGTGAGATCATGACCTGAGCTGAAGTTGGACATTTAACCAACTGAGCCACCCAGGCGCCCCATTTAATCAACTTTTTTAAAAAACTTTTTCAGTACCAGAATATTGAGATAATCGCAATCCAGGTGAATAATACTGACCACACAAGAGATAATGTCTATGAAAGGCCTAGCTCAGGGTTTGCTAATTTACAGTCTGTAATACATTATAGTGGTTATGTTGGTGGGGGGGGGGGAGAGGGGTCTTTGTGTGTTAGTTTAACAGTAAACAGTTGGACCAGGAATTATTTTTCCTTATTTCTATCTGTGTGACCCAAGGCAAGTTATTTAATTTTCTTAGTCTCAATTTTTCTCAGCTGTAAAATGGGAATAATAATAGAATCTACTTTGTTGAATTGTTATGATAATTAACCCCCACAGCAGCAGCAGCAGCAGCAGCAGCAGCAGCATCATCAAATTACATTTTAGTTCTAGCATTATCATTATCATCACTACCACCACCCCACCATGCGTTCCACTAGTCTTGTCCACTGCCATATCCTTAGTGTCTGTCACATAATGAGTGCTCAGTGTATTTTGCTATATAAATGAATGGAGATGAGAAACCAGAAGCATGAAGGAGGGCCTGTCCTTTGTTGTATTGCCCCATCTTCTTGTTTAGTTTTCTGTAAGTACTCGTTAGATTATAATTGATTAGGTCTCACTGCCTGCAGTTTGGGCAAATCTGTTAAGTTTATCTTTGTCTAAACCAGAAGTTGATGAATTTTGGCAAGTGATCAAACTCACTGGTTTTTACTGTATTAGGAGTTCATGTCCTATAATTTTACCTAGGAAATGACTTCGATATTTAGATATCAGAGCATAATATAGTAAGTACTTGTCCTAAATTTTCAAAGATTAATCTTAGTATAAAGAGCCAATCCAAGCAGTGACAAAAATCACGTTAACATTGCCATAATATAGTAAGTTGGGTATACTTAAAAAAAAAAAAAGTACTATATATGAAAGAAACATTCACCCAGCTGAGTCACATAGTAGAGGCACTGTTTTAAACATTGGCTATTCAGCACACACCATTTCTCACTCTACCTGAAGGGTGTAGTCTAAGTGGAACATTTTTGCTTAGTTAGCTGACGAATGTACACACATTTTCTTGCCTTGGAAATGATTCCTATTTTCCTTTGGGCAACTTACATAATTTTTTCTAGGTTCCCTTAAAACAGGCTCTTTGGTAGGAGGAATTCCCTTTCCTTTCTTTAGCAACTTTTGATCTTTGTAGGAAAAGGCCTTAGGTAATAGCACTATATTGTAATGTATATTTCCCTATTGGTAACTTAGAGTGCTGTTTCCTCTTAACTAGGTGTCTCTTTCCAGTTTCTTTTTCTGTGTCTTACTGTTTTTTTTTTTCTTAAGAGATTCCTGAGAGTATCATGTTCATCCCATTGGAAAACACTAGCCCAACGATTTATGTGGCTATGGTGCCATGGTGTCTTTGTGTAGCTATTTCTCTTTGGGTATAATTTTTTGTTCCCAAAGGACTGCTGTCCTTGAAGTATCTGGGTGTTTAGACATGGATTGAAAAGAGCAAGAAACAGGAGAATGTTGGTTTCTCTTCTAGATCTGTGCACAGCTAAAAGTAAAACATTTCCTGCATTTTAGGTTATACTAGAGCACAAAGCTTGGCTAAATATTTTATTTTGTCATTATTTCAAAGCACACATCTAAAAAGTAATATAATTTATAATACAATGAGGTCTTTTATAGAGGAGACAAGCATTGCTATTCTAGCTTCTGGATTGAGAAGATGGATCAGAGTTCATATATGGTTTTCTGTCGAATCATACATAGAATATGAGTCTCCCAACTCTTTTTATAATAAGAGCAGTAGCGAGCCTGATGTGGGGTTCAAACTCATGGACTCATGAAGTCATGAACCATAAGATCATGACCTGAGCTGAAGTCAGATGCTCAATCAACTGATCCACTGAGTCACCCTGAATCTCTCAACTGTTAATTATGCTGGTACCCATTACACTGAAGCAATCCCTGTTGCCTAGTAGTGGATTAGTTTTTCTTAGTAAAACAATTTCAAATAAGTTAACTAAAAACACAATGGATCTATTCATTGGTTGGGTTAGTGATTTTATGATCTTAATTGTTCCCCACAAGTGGGTATTATTAGAAAATGTTACCCCTTGTTCTTATTCTGTTATCGAGTGAGCATTTTTTCCTTTCAATCTAGAACTCTAATATATAAATTATAACTTATAAGGAAATGTTTGCTTCATTATATTATGTTCTGAATCATTTAAAAGGTAGGATCAAGTAACCCAGGCTGATGCTCAAAGAGTGACCTAGTTTATGGTATGAGCTCATAAACAAATAGATTTATTTTCTAGGTGTAAGGCCGCTGAAGCTTTATATCATTAGTTATATGTCTTAGATACATATTATTAGTATTTTTTAATTTTTTTAATGTTTATTTTTGAGAGAGAGAGTATGATCAGGGGAAGAGCAGAGAGAGAGGGAGACACAGAATCCATAGCAGGCTCCAGGCTCCCCACTGTCAGCACAGAGCCTGATGCAGGGCTCAAACCCATGAACCGTGAGATTATGACCTGAGCCAAAGTTGGACGCTTATAGGACTGAGCCACCCAGGTGCCCCACGTATTAATCAGAATAAAACATACCTTTGGCAAGTTGAAAATACAAGGACCGGGGCACCTGGGTGGCTCAGTCGGTTAAGTGTCCGACTTCAGCTCAGGTCATGATCTCACGGCTTGTGAGTTCGAGCCCCGCGTCGGGCTCTGTGCTGACAGCTCAGAGCCTGGAGCCTGTTTCAGATTCTGTGTCTCCCTCTCTCTCTCTGACCCTCCCCTGTTCATGCTCTGTCTCTCTCTGTCTCAAAAGTAAATAAACATTAAAAAAAAATTAAAAAGAAAATACAAGGACCTAAAAAGAATGGCATAATGCTTATCTGTGAAATACAAGGAACCCTTCTGCATAATATAAAGAATGAATTAATAGAATTAGTTTCAACATTTAAGTAAATTTGGCGAGAGAGTGGTTTGACAAAAATACTATTGACAAAATATGTGACCTTCTCTTTCCTTTTTTGGAAAAGGTTTTTATCAGTTCATTACTTTGCAGTTGAAGGCATTCAAAAAGCCACATTGACCCTTTTAGTCTGCCATTAGAGTGATAAATCCTTTATTGTTCCCTATTTTGATGGTGGGAAGTATATATTGCACCCATTGTGTTTTACTCATTGACGGACGTGTTAATTTGAATCCATTCTTTCCTCTCTTTTTTTCTCAATTCTGTGTTTACAGCAAGCTGCTGATGTTGAAGTGGGAACTGACCTTGTCCCTTCAGTCACAGTGAAGGTATTGTGCCATGATTCTAGGCTATAATGTGCAAACAATGTTACACATTTCATTACATCTGTCAATGTTGTCACTCTATAAGTAGCTTTTGGAAATGTAAAACAAGCACTTGAAATTTGTACATTTCCCTTAGCTTTGGGTAGCAAAGATAACCTTTATTGTTTCCGACGAATATAAAACTGACAATTGTATTCATAGTAGTGTTATGTAATATTAATAATTCTTATGACTTATGCTTACTATTACATTTAAATGATGCAGGGCCTTTTTTCTAGAAACCAAATTAACATTTTGAATATGTTAAAGGACTTGTGTCATGTGCCTACCATTTATGATAGACCAACCAGTTGATTGCATCATTATATATATTTTGGGGGATTACATGAATGCTAATATCTTTCTTGTATGTGTAATTATGTGTGTGTTTGAGAAGAATTTCCAGTCATCTACCTGGCATAGCATTAGCTTTAAATGGATGTATTTATAGCAAGAAAATATTAAATGAAGAAGCCACAAAGTAGGGTAGTGACAAATTGATAGTACTAAAAAAATAGAATATGAAGGATGTGGTTTTGGTTAAAATTTTTAGTCCTGTCGTTGTAGAATTTTAGAACTAGAACTCAAATGTAGAACCCTCTTAAGGCATTTAGATTAAAGTGTGGTAATCAGTCAGCACATTATTAAGCTGAAAATATTTATCACTGCCCAGACGTTGGAGCCAGGAAAAGTTGTGGATCTTGGCGATTTGCTTAGTCAAAACTTGGACGGGGCTTTATATTTTCTTAGATTATGGGTTGCTGTCCTTGGAGGAGCTTGACAGGGCACCAGGCTTTACCAATTGTGTTCGCTTACACTGGACCCAGCGGGTGGCCCAAGTGTGGGGATCTTTGGTAGAAGTTGAAGGGAGCCCAATCTTGTAACAGTTTCCTAAGCTAATTTTTTTGGATTCTTGCCACTGGAAACAAGGGTGGTCTTTCCCCAGTTCTCCCTCCCCCGTATCCAATCAAAGCCTCTATCTCATTAATACTTTTGAGTCTGGAAAAGTATTAGTGGCAAGAAATCAAACACTTAAGAAAAAAAAAAAAAAAGCCCTGCAGAGTTCCAGGAATGATCTATAGACTTTTGTGTAGAGAAACTTCTTTTATATCTATCTACTGATACTGTTCATACACACACATAATAATTTAGGAACACACTATAAATCGCAAAAAGAAATTTTGTACTTAAATCAGATGACGTTGCTCATGCTAATTCCACCCCCTCCCCCGCCCCGCCGCCCAACTACTAGTTATTGCTATAAGTAAATACACCTTTCTCTCCCATGCAGTTCTTAGGCTTTAATGTGTAATAATAGCCATCTTAAAATGATGGTATGACACCACTGGAAAATTCTCCTTCGTTAGTGGAAGTTAAACTGTATTTGAGAATGACTAAGTCTCCACTCTTTTCCTTATTGCCATTATAAGAGTATGAGAAAGAACATAACACATGAGGATTGCATAAAATCAGCTGGGCTTATACAGCAGACACAATGACTTCCTGATTCTGTCTGACAGTTTCTATACAAATTTTGCTATAAATCTCTCCTTATAGCCTTTTATAACAACAGCAGCCAAGATATATAACCATGCAAGTTTCCATCATAATAAATCCTGTTAATTGAGAAAATTTTTCCATCCGTTCCAAGTGAATGAAGATGTGGCTACCTTGAGTATGTGTGCATGATGCGTGACCGTCTATTCCAGGCAACTAAGGCAGAGTGGTTGCTTATACCTGGCCTTTGGAGTCATATTTATATATCTAGGATAAATATTTGGTATTGTATTTCCTAAGGATGATATTTCATTTTGTTAGAATCAGAAAACAACATGGAAAATTCTTGTATTAATGTTTTATATTTTCTCCTTAATATTCTGTAATTATTTTTCTCTTAAAATATGAGGTTTATGATCTAGCCAAGCCTTTAACTCTTTTTTTTTTTTTTTTTTTTTTTTTTTTGGCTCAAACACAGGTCTTCTTTGTTCCTCTAGGTTTTTTTTTTTTTTTTTTTTTTTGTTACACATCTCCTTGATTCACATTTGAAAGTGCCTAGCCCATTGTTGGGATTTAATAAATCTGTGCATTAGAGATATCATGATCTTGCTAACAATGTAAAATTGTGTGATCATTGTCTAAGTCCACATTGTTATGCCAGGTAGAGTCAGAATGTCTGTTTTCTTACAAGTGGCTTATTACTACTTTAAGGATTTTTTATTTTCACTTTTAAAACTAAGCTCTTATGATACATTCCTGGTGATGGTTTTCAACTCTCTTGCACATATTGGCTTGTTGATCTTGGGCATGTTATTTCTGAACCTCATTTTTTAATTTTATTACTTTAATTTTCTAAAAGTTTATTTTAGAGAGAGAGAGTGTAGGGGAGAGGAGCAGCAGAAATGAGAGAGAGAGAATCTTAAGCAGGCTCCATGCTTAGCTCAGAGCCTGATGTGGAGCTCAATCCCATGACCCTGGGATCATGACCTGAGCTGAAATCAAGCATGGGGTGCCCAATCGACTGAGCCACCCAGGTGCCCCTCAGAACCTCTGTTTCAAAAATTTGTTTTTAACATTTATTTATTATTGAGAAACAGAGCGAGACAGAGCATGAGCGTGGGAGGGGCAGAGAGAGGGGGAGACACAGAATCAGAAGCAGGTTCCAGGCTCTGAGATGTTACCACAGAGCCCGACGCTGGGCTCTAACTCACAAACCGCGAGATCATGACCTGAGCTGAAATTGGACGCTTAACCGACTGAGCCAACCAGGCGCCCCTGAACCTCTGTTTTTAAACTGTAAAATGGGACTACTTTGTTATTTGCAGTTATTTTGAGGCTTAACCACGGTTGAGTAAGAGCATGTGCTCTGGATTCTGGCAGACAGAAGATAAATTCTTAATCAGAGTGGCCTTGGGCAAATTATTTAGTCTCTCTGAGACAAAGTTTTCTCTATTTCAGAATGTTGTGAAAATTAAATGAGATAATGCACATAAATAATTTATTAGCATGGTTCCATGAATATAGAGAGCTGCTACTGGTTATCATTAATATTATTAATTTTATTTTAAAATATATGTATAGACTTGCATGGTATTATTATTAATAGTAAAATAGTTGTATCCTACTTATGTAGTAGACTTAGCTATTTGGAGGAATGTTGTCTGTGGTGCTTGTGTAGTTTCTTCTTCCCATAATTACCATCAAGATTTTACTATGTTATGTTGTTTATAATGCTCAGACATCATGAAGGAAGCTTTGCTTTGTGGTATGCAGATTCCCTTCATTCATTCCCAGAGCTCGTAAAGTAAAAATTGAGGATTCATGGTTCATTTGCTATTGAACAAATGGCAAATTGTATTTATTTGCATCAAGAGTTATCCTTTAAAAATTTCACTTTGGAAGTCAACATTTTTGTGTTTAACTTATTTTTTAAGTTGTACATAATACCCACATCATTTAAAGTGAATACAAGATGGTTATTGAATCTAATTGTATGTATATAATATTTATGGCCCAGTTAGATATTCCTGTATATTGTTTCTTTCTCTATAGTATGTGTGTGTATGTATACATTATATATGTATATATATGCAAAATATATATTAAGGAATAAGTGATACATGCCTTTTACTTAAGAGAAATTTGAAAACTACTTTTTTTCTTTTAATTTTTATTTATTTTTGAGAGAGAGAGACAGAGCATTAGCAGTAAAGGGGCAAAGAAAGGGAGACACAGAAGCCGAAGCAGGCTCCAGGCTCTGAGCTCTCAACACAGAGCCTGATGTGGAGCTTGAACGCACAAATTGTGAGATCATGACCTGAGCTGAAGTCAGACGCCCAACCGACTGAGCTACCCAGGTGCCCCTGAAAACTGCTTTTCTTAAAAATAAATATATCCTTGCTTTATATGAATTAATCATGAAATGTATCTGTCTCATATATTAGAGTTCAATAACTAGACTGAAAACTCCTCCACAGCAAAAGCTCTATAGAAGTATGATTCTTAATTCTGGTAGTACATGGTTATCATCTGGGTAGCGAAAAACAAAATACCAATACCCAGGTCTACCTCCCCCCCCCCCCCCCCCCGCCTAGACATCTTGACTCAGTTGGTATACGAGCCCTGCCTGGGCAGTTGACTATGATAAGTCTGCTTTGTAAACTATGTGGATGAATTCATCTAAATGAGACTGTTCAAAGACTGGGACTTTAAGGAGACAAAATCCAAAGAGAGAATATGCCCAGTGGGAGTCAGATCTTTAAGCTTTTTCTTTGATAGCCTCAAAAAGATGCCCCTTAGTGCTGTGGCCCAGTAAAAATCCGTGGGCCTGATGTTTTCTGCTGATGCTTCTCCTCCGGGGCAGTGAGAGAAGCCCTGGCCTTCTGTACCCATGCCCGTCCTGTTTCCCAGTCACACTGTTACCCCAGAGTTCTTAGCTTTTGGTTCTAATTTCAGTGGGAGGGTTTTCTTAGCATCACCATATAAGAGCACCAGTTTAGAATTGCAGCCAGCTGAGATGTGCAAGCAGTCAATATTGCCATTCTTTGATATTTTCTAGAATTAGTTATGTCATGTATTTTTGTGTTAAGCCATGGAATAAAGTGTGGTGCTTTGATATGTATCTAGACTAGTAAATATCCACTTAGCAAGGAAATCATTAGACAATAATTAATTTATGTAAAAGGTGGTTTACTGATACTAGATAAATCAGTTGCCACATCTATATATGAAAAGAAGAATGAACACCAAATATTTCATGATGTAATTATTTACCAACCACAGGGCAGATTTTTCCTTTGATTTTGCTAGAACATTTTTAATAGCTTTATTGAGATATAATTCACATAGCATACCATATACTCATTTAAATTCAGCGATTTTTACTGTATTTGCAGAGTTGTGGAACCATCACCACAATTTAATTTTAGAACATTTTCGTCCCTCCTGAAAGTAACCTCATACCCATTAGCTGTCACTTCCTGTTCCTTTTCCCTGTCCCATCCTCCAGCCCTCCTCTACTTCCATCCCTCAGCGACTTCTACTCTATTTTCTGTCTCTATTGATTTGCCTATCCTGGACATTTCATATAAATGGGATCCTACAATATGTGGTTCTTTGGGACTAGCCTCTACCCCTTAGCATAACGTTTTAAAGGTATATCCATATTGTAGTATGTGCCAGTACCTTATTTCTTTTGATTACTGAATGCTGTTTCATTGTAAGGTACCATAGTTTGTTTATTCATTCATCAGTTGATGGATATTTGGGTTGTTTCTATTTTGGTTGTTGTGAAGAATGCTGCTGTGAAACTTATGTACGAGTTTTTGGGTGGGCATATGTTTTCATTTCTCTTGGCATGGAATTGTGAGGTTGTATGGTAAATTTATGCTTAATTTTTTAAGACACTGTTGTTAAATTATTTTCTTGTGTGGCTATACCATTTTACATTCCCATCAGCCATATACGAAGCTTCTAGTTTCCTCATATTCTTGCTAACACTTATTTTTGTCTGTTATTTTGATTATAGCATTTTAGTAGATGTGTAGTAGTATCTCATTGTAGATTTAATTTGTATTTCGTTGTGATTAACAATATTGAGCAGTTTTTCATGTACTTGTTTGGCTATTTCTATTTCTTTGGAGAAAAGTCTGTTCAACTTCTTTGTCCAGTTTCTAGTGAGTGGAATCCACCACTTCTCTACTTACCAGTAACTACTACTTACGTTGTGTTTTAAAAGACTACTCATTTTTTTCAGATGTTTCCTAATTATTTGCTAGTGATTTTTTACATATTTGTGCTATCCTATCAATTTGGATAAAATTTAATTTTTTATTAATAACAATTTCTATTTCCTTAGGTCACATTGCAGAATCGACTGGCTTTGCAAAAAGCCAAATTATCAGTTTATGTGCAACCACCTTTAGTATTGACTTGTGATCAGTTCACCTTTGAATTTATGGGTAAGTGTTCTGTTTTGGCTTAAAATATATCGTGGTGTGATGTTTTCTATTAATTAAAATTTTTTGTTAGTATGTTTATTTGATGGCTATATTTTTTGTCTGAATAGTGAGACTGGTATCTTTCTAAAAAGATTTCAGTGATTGTGTTGTTTTGCTTCTGTTTTCCCTCCAAACATCAAGCGTGAATGATACTTTTTAAAAAATAGCAACATTCAATGAATGGTTGTTGAGCTGAAGTAATTACAGATTTTCAAGTGCTTTCCTCAACTAGATGGGCCTGTAATTGTACTTAAATGCTGTAATTTGGAAGGCTTTCTTTATTGGTGTTTGTCTAGTCAGCTGTTTATTGAATCAGTAATGTTTGAAGAAAGGACATTGGCTTCAGAGTCTGGCCTGAATTTGAATCATGGCTCTTACATGTACCCGATGTGTAACCTTTGGCAAACTACTTGAGTAATTACTCCGAGCCTCAGTTTCTTTTAATCTGCAGAAAGGGGATATTGATATCTGTCTTGCAGGGCATTTTTGAGGTTTAGTTAGAAAATGAATCTATGTAAGATATCTGTAATAATGCCTAAAATAGTAGACTGGTCATAAATGGCAACTCTTAGTAAGATTTCTTTGCACAGTATGTCTCAGGCCCTACGATTTATATCCAAGTTGTCATTAGTCCTATTAAAAAGATTTATGATTTATCTTTCTAATCTTTTTCTTTCTTCATTTACTGCTGCTGATCCTATATTGTATTCATGAAATCAAGAACATATTTCTCTCTTTTGCTTTTGTATAACCAACCCTTACTTGAATGCCTGGCATATAGGGGGAACTTAATAAATATTAACCAAATCGCTGAATGAATGGATGAATGGTTGATATAATCTTATAGGTGATATCCAATCATTGGATTCTAACTTTATTTTCTAATTTTTTTCAGAATACTTCCAATTTGTCTTTCTAAAACATATTCTGAACAATTTAGTTTTTCAATTAAAAACGTCTTAAGTCTGTCTAACACAGGTTGGAGGTCAAATACATGGATATAGAAGGCTATGCACAATCTGCAAAGTCGCTACAGTTATAGTTACATCCATACGGAGTCCCCCCTTCCATTTCTCCCTGTAGTTTGTATTCTAGCCATGATAAAGTATACTATTCCCCATTCCCAAATTCTCTTACCTTTTTGTATACCTTTTTCTCTGATCATGCTGCCTATTCATCTGAATAAAGAGAAGCAAAACTTCGTTGTTTTGGACTCAGTTACCAGTATATATTAGCTATATGACCTTGGACAAGGTTTTTAATCTCTCTATAGCCAGGTTCCTCATGCACAAAAGTTGGGGACAATAATAGTACACATATTACTGGGTTGTTGTGAGGATTAAATGACTTAATCCATGTGAAGTGCTTAGGAGAATAGCTGGCATGCAATGTAAGCATGATTTTAACTGTTGTTAATAATAATGGTCCAAAATTTTGTAACTTCTATTACTTTTAAATTTCTTATAGCGCCAGAGATGAGCAGAACAGTAGCCTTTTCTGTTTATCTGAAAGGGAGTTATACACCGTCTGAATTGGAAGGAAATGCTGTTGTTTCTTATTCCAGCCCATCAGGTAAATATACAGTTGTTTAGATATTTAAGCCTAATCACTCCTTTTAAATTGGAGTTATGAGTTAAATGTTTAAGTGTTTTTCTTTTAAGTTTATTTATTTATTTTGAGAGAGACAAAGACAGCACAAATGAGGGTGAGGCAGACAGAAGGAGAGAGAGAGAGAATCCCAAGCAGTCTCCACAGTGCCAATGCTGAGCCCGATGTGGACCTCAAACTCAGGAAACCATGAGATCATGACCTAAGCTAAAACCGAGAGCTGGACATTTAACTGACTGAGCCACCTAGGCACCCTTAAATGTTTAAGTGTTTAAGATTAGAAAACACATTGTAGTATATTCCTAAATGGAAAAATATTCTTTCCTAGTGTTAAATAAAATTGTCCAGATTACCTCTGTGTCATGAATTATTAGAGAGAAGTCTGTTTAGCTTATTTACACATATAGTGTTTGATGCTCTCTTCTGAATTAATAGCAAATATGATATATTTTTATTCACACTAAAAGAATGATATTAGACCTCACTTATTAAACTAAGGAGAAAAGCCTAGTCTGAATTGGTGAAAAAGAGTATTATGGATTGATGAATCAGTATTCATAGACTGACACTGTTTTAATGACTAAATAAAACTCTTTAGTATCTTACATATTAATATATTTAAGAACAGATTAACTAAAATTTGATCTGCATATTTTCAAGGAATTCTTTTTAAATTAAAAAAGTTACCTTTAGTCCAGTTGAGATTCAGTTATTGTAAATTTTAACTTCATTGGGTCAAATTTTATAGTTTGTATTTTTCCCTGTATAGTGAAATATTTTGACAATATGTTTATTGGTAGAATACAAATAATTAGTCATTGCTTTTTTTTTTTGTCATTACTTTTTAAACAATGTTTTAATATAGAATAACTGATAATACGGTACTTTAGAAATGTTGTATGTTTTTTTTTAAACAATTGGAACTGATAATAGGGTACTTAAGAAATGTTGCATTTTTTAAAACAATTTCTATACAGTTTTTTAGTTCTGAAGTTTTAGAGATGACTTAATTATCTTTTTCTCCTCTCTTGATGTCCACTTTGCTTCTTTAGCAATACTTTTTAATAATTGTAGTTTTAATTTTGTCTAAGTAAATTTTCTGGCTTATGCTTTGACAACTGTATACTCTGAGATGATTTTATAACTTTAATACATGTTTTCAAAGTCTTTCTTCTCTTTTGTCAGTTATTTTGCTTTAAGTTAAAAAAGTTCATTTTAAGGCAGAATTGTCCTCTTTCTTTTTTACCTATATTTTCAAAATTTGGGGTTATGTAAATATTTTATGTTTAAATGGTTTTGAGAAAGCTGACTTCAGAAAGAAATGCAAAACTTCCGTAAAGGATCAAAGAGTGATAGACTTTTTAGTTGGATATTTCTGAAAAGAACACTGAAAATTTTAATGTTATCTTAATTTTGATTTATGAAATAAAAATAAATATTTGGCTAAAATCTCTAGATCATTTATCATTAATTGAGTGTGTCAATGGTGATAGGCATTTGTATATATTTTTATCCCTGTTACACTTGAAATACGCAGTTGTAGAGACCGTCGGTAGCTTAATTAAACTAAGTATTTCATTTCCAAGGAAAATTAGTGACACTGGTTGAAAATAAATTTAAAATAGAGAAATGGGTTACATAGCAAGTTTTCAAAATTCTTTAAAAATACATGATAAAGTTGTAAAATTAGCCTGTGAACTTATGGTTGTACGTGCTATTTTTAACTATTATGCTTTTCTAAAGACGGAATGTAAGAGATTATAAATTATTGCTAAACCGAAAAGCATAGCATTAATTAGTTGAAAGTTAATTAGAAATTAAAATTTTAAAAAAGTCTATAAAAGTGAGAGAATACCAAGATAAGCCTAAAACAAAAAGACATTAGTCCATAGTAGTGTCTACTGACTGAAATAATATAAGCAAGAGTAACTGGAAATATTACGTATTTGGCCTTGTACTCAAAAATTTTCGCAATTCATTTAATCCTCTTGATGTCATTTACAAAGCAGTCTGGTTTTCTCTTGGTCTATATCATATAACTTACCTTCTTTTTTTTGGGTGGGGGGCATATTTACACTGGAGTAATACACTCTCGTGGACTCCTGAAACTGGATGTATAAATATATGTTAGATTTCACTTATTCATGTTGTACTCTTCAGTTGTGAATTGACTGACTTTTATTGGGGGGCCATTAAATCATCTGAGAGAATCTTCAACATTTTAATTTATATTTTTAAGCAGATGTTTATTAAATACACAAATAATTTGTTGCATTCTTTCTTCCTTACACCTTTTTGCATTGCCTCTGATGGATAGATATAAATCCTGATGGTAAGTGAAAAGATAATTTAGAACAAAATGAATTTCAGAATTAAAGTTTGGTTGGTAAATTGAATTGGTATTGTACCATGAATGAACGCTTTTTATAGACTCTTACTCTGACAATAGAATACTCTTTAGGATGATTCAATGCCGTCATCTGGCTATGGAGAGGATCATAAATGTTTCCTCTCATAGAGATTTGTCATTCATTACTAGTTGTTTCCGAGTCATGAGAAAGAATGAAGCTCTGTGACTTTTTTGGGAAAAAAAATCTGACGTGTCATTGACCACTTATTTCTGTAAGTTATTGGTGGTTTACTTATATGCTCTGTTATCTTATTTTACTTAAAATAAAATAAAGAATAAGGAAAAAAGGTGTTCATCACTGAATTTTAATTGTTTTTATTTTCTATCTTTTTTTTTTTTATTGATTGAGAGCTGGTGTAAAGTGGTCAAAATTAACTAGGGCATAGGGAAAGGATAGGCCATGTGTGCTTCTTGATCATACTAGTGACTTTGGTGTTTATTCTGTGACTAAAGGTCAGCCACTCAATGGTTTTAAGTATGTCATGAAGCGCATGGATGTGAATACGCACACACATGCTTTTGGTCTGGGTATGACAGGAACAGATTTGTATGCTGGAAAGATCACTATGACTACAGTGTGTGAAGTGCTGGTTGAAGGAAAGCCAAATAGTCTGTCAGAAGATCAGCTGGAGGTTATTGCAGTGGAGTTAAGTAGAGGCAATGGAGATGGACCAGAGAGACCTAGTTAGGTTTCAGCTCATTAACAATGAGCATATCTATTACACAGGTCTTAAGATCTGAGTACCAATTCTAGTAAAAGGGATCAAGGCTCTTAGGAAAAGACTGTTTCTAGGTCTGGAGAAGGGAAAATCAGAGAGCCTGTCCTATATTGTTGGGTCAGAAAGTAAAGACATGGTCAAGAAATGATAATATTACATTAAAATGATTCAGGGGTACCTGGGTGGCTCAGTGGGTTAAGAGTCTGACTCTTAGTTTCAGTTCAGGTCATGATGTCACAGTTAGTGAGTTTGAGCCCCACATCAGGCTCCATGCTGACAGTGTAGAGTCTGCTTGGGATTCTCTGTCTCCTCTCTCTGACCCTCCCTTGCTTGCTCTGTTTCTCTCAAAAAAATAAATAAGTAAATAAAATAAATTATGAGAAAATGATTCAGAAGCCAGTGAAGGAATTCCCACTGGGTAGATATAGGACACTTTGAACATCAAAACCATAATAATGGTAATGTATTATAATATATTGAAGGCAGAAATAGAATCTGTGAGTACAGTGGTATAATAAAGGCATATGTAGAGTGAAAACTCTTCTTTAGCAAAGAGTGTCAGCTAATTAACATAGAATGAGTGATAGAATTAGAGAATCATTATTTTGCAAAATCTTTGTAATGATTAGTTCAAGCAAGCTTCGTTCATGGACACTAAATTCATTGCAATAATAGAATATTCAGTCTCAAAACATCACCCCATAGATTACTTTTTAATTACAAAGAGAAAAAAGTATCTTTACAGTAGTGATTTGGTAACACTACCATAACCAAGTGATCAACGTTAACATCACTAATACCGGAACAAACTGACATTAATATACTTCCTGTACTGATGCACACATCTTTTGAGACACACAAATTGTTTTCTCTGTGTCTATTGTTTGTTTTCTAAATTGTCAGTTTTCTCTATGCCCAAATAGATCCACTGGTCTTTCTGATCATAACATCATGAATACTTACTCTGTGGGCCCCTTCCTTCCTTACTCTTCTTTTCTTTTCTCTTCTTTTCTTTTTGTTTCTCTTTTTTCTCTTCTCTTCTCTTCTCTTCTCTTCTCTTCTCTTCTCTTCTCTTCTCTTCTCTTCTCTTCTCTTCTCTTCTCTTCTCTTCTCTTTCTTTCAGAGAGAGAGTATGTGAACGAGGGTAGGGATAGAGGGAGAGAGAAAATCTTAAGCAGACTCCATGCTCAGTGCAGAGCCTGACACGGGGCTCAGTCTCAGAATCCTGACATCATGACTTGAGGCGAAATCAAGAGTGGGACACTTAACTGACTGAGCCACCAAGTACCCCTGTGGGCCCTTTCCTTCCTCCCTTCCTTCTTTCCTTCTTTCCTTCATTAAAAATTTCTTTAATGTTTATTCTTGAGAGAGAGAGAGAGAGACAAAACATGAGTGGGCGGAGGGCAGAGAGAGAGGGAGACACAGAATCTGAAGCAGGCTCCAGGCTCTGAGCTGTTAATACAGAGCTGGATGCCAAGCTTGAACTCACGAACCGCGAGATCTTGACCTGAGCCGAAGTCAGATGCTTAACCAACTGAGCCACCCGGACACCCCACCATGGGCCTATTTCTTACCTTGTTTAGAATTTGTGGGGCAATGTCATCAAGGTTATGACCTCTTAAACTTGCCTGGGTCAATGTTGATTGTTACCTATTTTGTTTTCCCCAAATCTTTTATTTATGAGTCTGCTGTAATACCTATCATAATATGAATTTCGTTAAGTTTGTTCCTTGGGTTTGCCTAAGATTTTGGGTTCTTTGAGAGCAGAGTTCAAGTACTCATCTTTGAATTGTGCAATATCACGGTAGATGACAGGTACTCTCAAAGTATATTCTACTTTGATTATCTTAGTGGTTTATCTCAGTCTATTAGATATTTTAAGATAAATATTAGATAACAATATTAATTAGCAATAATTAAATAAATAAAATACTTAAAATATAATGGCAGTTATTTACTCATACAGTTTTGGGGATGCCAACAACCTGAGTTGCATTGTACCTGGGAGGTGAAAATATATTTATATGAGAAATATTTTACTAGAAATAAATGTTTAGCTTAATAACATGAAATATGCTTGTTAAATTAGAATTTGGGTTATTAAAATAACTCATCATTCATAATGAATATTTACATTTTACTTGGCAAGATTGTATCTAGCTGGTGAGATTTTATACTAACTTTTGTAAAATACCATATTATGATTTAAATGATTTATTTTAAATTAAAAAAATATTAGTAACGGTTATTTTTGAAAGGAATTTACTCCCTCTTACTGTAAATTCAGCCCAAAATATGAGAAAAAATTATAATACATGGAAATTTTAGTATTTCAATACAAAGCTAATAATTTCTTATGAAATATTTATAAATTATAATGAAGCTTTAGGAGATTGAAATATCCAGCTTCACCTGGTTGGTAAGATTGAATAATATGTTGCCACTTAGATCTTAACTTACACACAAGGCTTCAAATTTCAAAGACTGGTCCATTTTATTGGCCTGATCTGTTCAGGCTCTTTGCAGATAAGCAGTCTTGCCTTTACATGTGGAAAAAGAGAAGCAAACGAGGTTTTATGTTGTCCCATAAGAGTTAGTCTCCATTATGTCTGCATTAAAGTTACATGACATGGGCAGTGTAAAACATGACTGCAGATGGGGCACAGTACGTAGCCAGACATAACAGGAAGGGATCAAGGAAGTTCTGGCTTCCAGACATTGCTACTGCTTTGGAGTTCGTTGTTTTCAATATGAAATGACTCTAGCAGGCCCTGGAAAGAGTTCTGAAGGCATTATATAGATGTGTGATATATATAGTTATTCTACTCTGATATATATGCTGTTTTTCCTTTTTTTTTTTTTTTTTCAAAGCACATTTTGGCTTCCCTCTTGACAGTGATACTGGGCTTCTGGTGTGCCAGGTGTAATTAGAATTCTCTTCTGGAGAAATTGTTCTGTCAAGAGTGGTTTTGATGTGAATTTTCTCTCCAAGTGTTAAATAATTTTGTGATTAATTGCACCAGAGTAGTTGCAACTATCCATTTCCTCTCTTAGGCTAGAAAGGGAAGTGTCTGAAGGAGAGGTGATTATATTTGGTAAAAAACTGCAGAACAAAGTCAGTCTGATGAAAGAGTAGGCCAATATTTGAGTATTATAAATGACCAAATTTTTCTTTTCTCTCAGCATAACACTCAGAGAGTTGAATAAGTCCAAGTCAGAGACTGTTTTGCCAATTACATAGAGAAAGTCTCAGTGATGGTAGGCAAATTTAGGACCAGTTAGACTCTTTCAACTAAGCTGAAAGCCATTCTACTAGCAAATTTGAAAAGTCTTTAAATACATGTAATTCTTTCCTTCCTTATTATAGGTACATACCTGCATGCATTCACACATACCTCTATGTGTTTCTGGCTTCAGGTTCTTAGGTGCACTCACAGCCTGAAGAGTAAATTGGTGTCCAAATTTACATTTCAGGTTTTTTCAAGAAAATGTAAATCTCAATTGAAATGTGCCTCTTATAAACCCCGTGTCTAAATACTGGAGGTTCTATTTTAAAAGACTAGGGTTTTAATTTGGTGGGAAGTAATGTAAAATACTGGCATTGTAATTTTTCTCTTGAAAGATGTGGTTTCTTTAAATTGGTTTCTAAAGGATTTCATACTCTTTTTTTCTCCCCAGTGGTAAAACTTTTCAGGCTGCCAGCATTTAAAAAATAGCCATAATCATTTTATTAAGTATGAGTGTCATCATTTTTCAAAATAATGTTTTCCAAATGTCCTATGAAACAGGTTTACAATTCCTGGAGAGAAAAGAAATTCTGGAGGGTTTCTACAAATCTTAGCAACTGCAGACCATTGCCCTAGTGTGTGATGTTGTCATTAACTGACCTAACAGAACTGTGAATTGAGTTATAATGTATTTCCCTTCTTGGGTTCATTAGTGCTTGCAATCCATTTGTTTCAATTTCTGGAAACATATATATACCCCCGGTTTCTTTAGCTCTGGGTTTTTGGAGATTTAGGGTAATAATCTTTAAATGTATAGACTCAGTAGCATAAGGTCAGTGATGTTGATCGTGATTTATTTTATTTTATTTTATTTTTTGCTACAAATTCAAGCAAATTCAAGTACGTATCTGATCCAAGTGAAGGAGAGCCACAGTTTTAGCAGGATAGTTTTGGAAGAACATTTACAGCCAAATTTTGTTTGAACAGTTAACTCAGACTTTGGTTGAAAGTATATAGAAAGTAGCTTCTCTTCATGCATGTGCAGAATTATCAAAAGAGGAAGGACTTTTTTCCATTACTGTATTCATTAAAAATGAAGGAAATGGAAACAAGTTTTCGTTTCCTTGTTCTTTGCAGGCTGCATCTATTAATTGAGGCTGTAAATTATATATTGTAGAGGAAACATTAGTAGGTATATTTCCATAACTTGGGGATATATGGAATATATGAAGTTGGAAAAAATAATGCTTTGCAATATTTTTTATGGTGATATTGATAGTTGTGGTTTGAGCAGTAGCTTAGATCATGTTACCATAATATTTTGAGTGAAAACGTTTCATCGTTGTAAAGTACAAATACACATGCCTCTAAAACCTCACAGAATGTCAGGAAATAATGCCTTGGGACTTTTCTGAAGTGACACTAGTTATAATTTGCATCTAGGACCAGGAGAAGTGAATTTAACATTTGTTGGTTATGAGCAAAAAATGAGCTATGTAAAATTTAATGGATAATTGCTTATGTTGAAGAGAATCACAAATATGCTTTATATGCTCTGAAAAAGTATTTAATTGACCTCATATATCAATATGCCTGCCATTGTTGGTGATCTGTTACTATCGTATTAAATAAGTAGTGCTGGAAAGTGTCTCCCAGCTTGGATGTTGGGTAAGCCCCACAGCTCCAATTGGCATTAACAGAATATATTGCTAATTGTAGGATTCCTGCTTTGGGATCATGTCCCCAAACTTTATCTCCTTCTGCTTTTTGTACTTTTAAGCTGCTCACTGACACCACAGTGAAGAAATAAAGGAATAAGTGTGTTGATACATCAAGTAGAGTAGAACATTTTAAGTTTTTCACTTCTTTACAGCAATATCTAAGATAGAGGTTTCTGTATATTCCCTTTTATCTTATCCAATCAAAGGTAGAATCCTAGAATAAAAGGAGAAAAAATTAAAGTTGTTGAATTGCTTTTCTAGATTTATAAGTAGATAGCCTAACTTGCTTTGTTTTCAGTTTTATTCTCTGTAAAAATATTGAATGATCTTAAAAACTTTTAATTCTGATATAAACGTCTTCATTCTTATTTATTCAGTTAGCTATTTCATTATGCCTGTAAATGTACTGAAAAAATTCAGTTGATTGACCATGTAATACTTTAAAAATGGGGGCGTCTGAGTGGCTCAGTCAGTTAAGCGTCCGACTCTTGATCTATGCTCAGGTCATGATCTCACCGTTTGTGGGATTGAGCCCTTTGTTGGACTTTGTGATGGCAGTGTGGAGCCTGCTTGGGATTCTCTCTCTCCTTCCCTCCCTCCCTCTCTCTCTCTTTCTTAAAATAATTAAATAAACTTAAACTTTTAAAATGTTACTTAACAGCGATATGTGAAGTTAAATGGATTGAGAAAAATTTAATTCATATGAAAGTAATATTCTTAATATGAATGTGTAAAATGACATGAACTTCAGTAGAACTTCAGTAGAGCAAATTCTACTTTCATACTTATAATTTATTGTAGATTTTAATTTGAATGTTCAATAAGTTAAAAAAGCTAAAGATTAAAAAGTTTTGGTGGTAGAGAAAGTATTAGATAAGGTCGTAATTTCACATACATATTTGCTCACTTCAGCTGATAGTCTTGGATTGAGGCTAGAGCTTTGATGTTCTTAGTTTAAAAACAGTTAAGTAATTGAATATAAAGCTATACATACCATTTTGTATGGTGTTCAACTGTGATGATTTTTAAAATATGTTATTAAAAACAGACTTCATGCCTATGCTCTTTTTTAGGATTTTATTTTTCCTAAACTTCTTGACAATAATATGAAAATATGTATTATGATAAAACTTTGCAGTTTTTTCAGTTATGCTAAACAAAGTGGACAGGCAACAAAATTTTAAACTAAGATACATATTTCTACTCAAACTGTTAGTAATACAAATTTTTTTGGTCAAATTATCTGTCAAATGTATGAATCTACATTTCTCTCTTTTTATTTCAGGCATTCCTCGGGTTATCCAATGTAAATTTAGACTTCCCCTGAAACTAATCTGTCTCCCAGGTCAGCCTTCAAAAACTGCAAGCCACAAACTAACTATTGATACCAACAAATCTCCAGTCAGTCTTCTCAGTCTCTTTCCAGGTAGGACTTTTGAAGTAACATGCCTGTACCACCAGAAATGTTAAGAATTCAGAATGGAATCCTTCATGAACAGGTAATGATGGGGTAATTATCAGATAATTGTTAAGTCAGAATATAAAAATGCCTCAAGGCTTTTTCTCTCGTTTGCCTGTTCAAAGGCAAATAGCTTATATCAACAAGGTAATAAGGTGTACCTTTTAAGTTTGATTAAAATTATTATAATCATTATTTTGCTTTCAGTATTCAGAAATGAAAACATCAAATATTTCTTTTTAGACTGTGGAATTTTTTGGCTTGGAATGTAAATATTTATTATTCATCTTTATTGTAGGTTTTTGGCTATGTACGTTTTAAAACTATATTCTTATGCCCCAAAAGTAATCCCATAAGTAGATGCTCTTTGTGGTTTTGGTTTCTCTAGCAGCTGGAGGGGGCGATTGTTCATTCTCTGGCTCTGATCCTTTAGAAAGGGCTTCATATATAAAGCTTGAATATCACAGTGAATTTGGGGTAATTTGTGAAGGTGTGACTTTCTCCAGGTGTCAATATTTCTTTTTGAATAGCTTAGAAAAGAGAGAGGTGTTGATTGGGTAAAATATCTTTAGTAACCAGAGTTTCTAAGATGTAGCATCTATTAGCTTTCCTGGTAATGGGGTGGAATTAAAAAAAAAATTCTGGGAATTAAATCAACGTTTTAAAATCCCTCATTAAAGATTGGCACTGTTGACTACAATATGCATCCTCACCTTTGCATTAGTGGATAGGATTTAGAATACAAAGAGTATTTTCCACAAGGTTTAGAAATTTATGGTAAGTCAACTTTTGCGTTATTAACTACTTAAAGCGCTTAAAATTTATTTTTCATTAATTTGAAGTGTTTAAAAAGCTTTATTTATATTGAATCAGTGAAAAATCTCCAAAATTAAATACTTTTTATTACAATTAATCTGTTCTTCAGTTTGAATTGAGTTTGGGTGTGTGTATACATATATATATTTATATACATATTTGTATATTTATATATATATATATGACACCATGTTAGCAAATAGTTGTGAACTATTCGGTTTCTTTCTCCTTTCCCTTCATTTCTCTTTCTTTAGTCAATTTTCCTATAATATATTTGGGTTATAGAAAAAGGCAGAAAGAGTCACTATACTTACAACACCTAATACGAATGTATTAGTTCCTTGAGTCTCCTATACTGCCCTGGGAATATAGTTGGAAATTACGTGTTGCATACTTAATTTGAAAAATATTTAAGACCCTGGCTTCTGAGTAAGTGATATTTTCTCTAGATGGCTAAAAACTCACAGAGATTAAATGAAAGTGGATGCTTTTAACCAGAGAGGCAATCTCTGTAAGATATGAATTAGACAAGAAGAACTAAGGAAAGCTTAGATAAGCTCATCCATTTTCCTTCTGATTTGGGGCTCAATTGTTTTTGTGTCACAGGTTATCTTAGGCTTATCAGCATATATTTGCTTCTTAGTCACTTTAGAAATGGGATTCAATGGCAAACTTAAAAATTTCGCCCAAGATCCAATGTATTTGATGTAGCATGTTCTGTTTTGGAGTTCTTGGATGGGTGTTCATATTGGACATGATGAAATCCTGTAATTATTTAAAATAAGTACTCTTGGTACTTTTTCACTTTTTACTTCTTGAGAGTGCTTTTCATCCTTGGTATATAAGACTTTTATATGTTGATGTCAGATAAAGTTATAATTGCGAATTTGTTTTTTAACTGAAGTAAACAAAATTAATGAGCTTCAGAGAAGAAATAAAACTAGCTTTAGTCTACATGTCTTCCTATTTGTTTATTTCACTTCTTTGTTTTGAACAAATATAGGTATATTTAAAATAACTTTAATTTTTCTGATTACAAAAAAATGTGAAATTTAGAAATGGACAACTAAAAAGAAGAAAACAAAAGTTATTGGTAATTCTGTTATCCATCATTGTCTACTTATTTTTCATTATATTTCCCTAATCTTTATAAAAATATCTTTCCTAAGTATTTAATTACCCTCAAAGGATTTCACTTAGCATACTGCTGTGAAGTATTTTTCTACAAAATTACATATTTTTATTACATGATTATAAGGATGCCATAGTATTCTATCATAAATTCATACTATAAAATCATTTGGCCAGCATTATATTTTTGATATGTATGTTGTTTTCAGTTTATTAATATTATAAATATATTGTAGCAGTACTTCTCCAAATTTATTATTATTTCTTTGGCGAATATCTAAATGTGGAATTATAGAATCACAGGATAAGAATATTTTTAAAACTTTTGAAATATAATGTCAAACTGAGTAACTAAAGGGCCCTATCAGTTAACCCTATCAACAGTACTTGAATGGAGGTATCTAGTAGTACCCCAAATCCATACCTTTAGAGAATATTGTAATTATAAAAAGCTTTAATATACTTAATGGCTGTGTACTTATATGTGTATATATAAATAACTATCTGGGTGCTTTTGGCTAAATGTTATTTAAGCACTAAAGATACACATACATACACATATACATATATTTTCTCATATAAAAATTGAGGTCCAGAAGTGGGCAGTGGAAGCTGGTGTAGTGGTTTTATGAATGTTATCAGAGACCCAGCTTTTTTCTTTCTTTACATTGTGCCGTTTCTAGTGTGTTGACTTGTTCCAGGGCAATAAGCTACTTCAGATTCAGTCATAACTGACTACAAGGCAGGAGGTAGGGGAAAAGAGATAGCTATAGCAACAACTGTAACTTTTATTAGAAAGGTATGTTTCTGTAATGTTCTTAGGAAATTTCTGTTTAAGTTTCAATAGCCGTAACAGCATCACATAGCCTCTTCTAGCTGTAAAGGAGACTGAAAACTAATACAGATGGATGGAGGGAAGGGAGGAAATAGATGTTAAATTAGGTGACATTCAGGGTATGCCATAATACTAGTAATTTTACACAAAAATTTTACTTTAATGTTATAACAAATAGCATGCCATTGTAACAGTCTTTCTGCTAGTAGAATATATGGCTATCTTGTCAATAAATTTATTTATTTATTTATTTATTTATTTATTAATGTCTATTTATTTTTGAGAGAGAGAGAGAGTGAGACAGAGCACGAGTGGGGGAGGGGCAGAGAGGGAGACACAGAATCGGAAGCAGGCTCCAGGCTCTGAGCTGTCAGCACAGAGCCCAAAGTGGGGCTCGAACCATGAACCGGGAACCAAAGCTGGACGCCAAACTGACTGAGCCACCCAGGCGTCCCAGTCTTGTAAATAAATTTATATTTTAATGATTACATAATATTCCCTTTTTTGGAGGTACCATATATATAGTTCTTTTTTCTTTTTTTTTTTGGACTTCTCTGTTTCTTTTCAGAGAAACTGCTTGAAGACAAATGACTGAGTTAAAGAGCATGCACATTTGAAAACTTTATTTAAATGCCAGCCTTCCTTCCAGAATAATTTTGTCAGGTTATGTGCCCAGCATCAGGGTTCATACTAAGGATAGCAGCTAGATTTTGGAAATTTTTGACATAGGTGAAAAATGACATCTTTTTTAAAAATTTACATTTCTAAATTATTAGCATAGACATTTTATAATTTTTATTAACTGCTTACATTCTTTTTTAACATATAAGGTTTATATTTTTACATAGTAAAATTTAAGATTTAATTTTACTAATTGCTTTCTTTATAGTTTCAGGTTTGTTTTCGTGCTTAGAATGGCCTCTGTTTTAAGAGTATAAAACATTTACTTATATTTTCTTCTGGTACATTTTAATACATTCTTTAATTCTCAAACACAGCTCTAGGTGTATTTTTTGCTTTTTTATTTTTATTTTTTTGGTAATTTATTGCCAAGTTAGCTAATATACAGTGTATACAGTGTAGTTTGGGCTTCAGGAGTAGATTCCTGTGATTCATCACTCACATACAACACCCAGTGCTCATACCAACAATTGCCTTCCTCAATGCCTATCATCCATTTTCCCTGCCCAGCCCCCCACCTCCCCTCCCCTCCTACCTCCAGTCCTCTCCCCAATCCTCAGTTTGTTCTTTGTATTTAAGAATCTCTTATAGTTTGCCTCCCTCTCTGTTTGTAACTTATTTTTCCCTTGGCTTTCCCCACGGTCTTCTGTTAAGTTTCTCAAATTCTACGTATGAGTGAAAACATATGATATCTTCTCTGACTTATTTCACTTAGCATAATACCCTCCAGTTCCATCCACATTGTTGCAAATGGCAAGATTTCATTCTTTTTCATTGCCGAGGAGTATTCCATTGTGTATATATAAACCACATCCTCTTTATCCATTCATCAGTTGATGGACATTTGGGCTCTTTCCATAATTAGGCTATTGTCGATAGTGCTGCTATAAACATTGGGGTATATGTGACCCTGCAAATAAGCACTCCTGTATCCTTTGTATTAATTCCTGGTAGTGTTATTGCTGGGTTGCAGGATAATTCTATTTTTAAGTTTTTGAGGAATCTCCACACTGTTTTCCAGAGTGGCCTCAGCAGTTGGATTCCCACCAACAGTGCAAGAGGGTTCACTTTTCTCCACATCCTTGCAAATATCTTGTTTTTTGAGTTGTTAATTTTAGCCACTCTGACAGGTGTGAGGTGTTTTCTCAGTGTGCTTTTGTTTTTTATTTCCCTGATGATGAGTGATGTTGAACATCTTTTCATGTGTCTGTTAGCCATCTGGATGTCTTCTTTGGAAAAGTGTCTATTCATGTCTTCTGTTCATTTCTTCACTGGATTATTTATGTTTTGGGTGTTGAGTTTGGTATGTTCTTTATAGGTTTTATTTTATTTTATTTTATTTTATTTTATTTTATTTATAGATTTTAGATACCAACCCTTTATCTGATATTTTCTTCTGATACATTTTAATACATTCTGTAATTCTCAAACACAGCTCTTGGTTACATTTTTTGCTTTTTAAAAATAACCTTATTGGAATATAACTTATGTACAAATGTTTGAAGTATACAGTTTGGTGAGTTTTGATGTTTGTATATGCCTGTGAAACCATCTCCACAATTACAATGCTAAAAATATCCATCACCCCCAAAAGTTCCCTTGTACCCCTTCGTACCCTGTATCCCCCATTCCCAGGCAACCACTGGTTTGCTTTCTGTCACTAGAGATTAGTTTAAATTTTCTGGAATTTGATAAGATGGAAATTATTTAGCATATGCTCTTTTTCATCTGCCTACCCAGTGATTTATCTGATTATATGAATTGCAGATATTTTCTCCCAATCTGTGGGATGTCTTTTCATTATTGTAACGGTGTCTTTGAAAGAGGAGAAGTTCTTAGTTTTGATAAAGCCCAATTTAAATTTCTTTCTTTTTTTATTGTTTATTTATTTTTGGGGGGGGGGGGAAACAGCATGAGTGGGGGAGGGGCAGAGAGAGAGAGAGAGAGAGAGAGAGAGAGAGAGGGAGAGAGAGAGAGAGAGAGAGAGAGTGGGAGACACAAAATCCAAAGCAGTTTCCCGGCTCTGAATTGTCAGCAGAGAGCCTGATGTGAGGCTTGAACTCAAAAGCCTTGAGATCATGACCTGAACTGAAGTCGGATGCTTAACTGACTATAAATTTCTTTCTTTTATGACTTGTGATTTTAATGTTATATCTAAGAAATCTTTGCCTAACTCAAGTTTACAAAATTTTTCTTCTATGTTTTTGTCTATCAGTTTTCTAGTTTTACATTTGACATTTAGGTCTCTTTTTCATTTTGAGTTGGCATTTATGTATGATATGAGATATGGATAAAATTCTTATTTTTGTATATGAGCATCTAATGTTCAGCACTGCTTTTGAAAAGAATGTCCTTTTTTACTGGATCATCTTTGCAACTTTGTTGAAAATCATCTGTGTATCATAGGACTATAGAAGTCATTTGAAAAAATATATATATTTCTGCTCTCTTCATTTTATTCCATTGATCTGTTTGTCTTTTGCTATATACTAAAAGCATAGTGTCTCAATTACTGTAAATATGTATGTTAAGAAGTCAGACTATAATTCCCCCAACTTCATTCTTCTTTTTTAAAGAGTTGCTTGGATATTTTAGATCCTTTGCATTTTGATAGGAATTGTAAGAATCAGTTTGTCAAGTTAAAAAAAATGCCTTCTGGGATTTGTTTGGAAATGGGATTGCATTAAATCTATTGATCAATTTGGAGGGAAACAACATCTTAACAATATTGAATGTGGTACAATTTGCTCTACTTATCCTAGTTTCTTAAGATGAAAGTAGAGACCATCATTTATTTAGGGTTTGTTTCATTTTTCTCAGTCAGAATTTGTCATTTTCAGTGTACAGGTCTTACAAATCTTTTGTCAGATTTGTCCCCAAGTATTTACTATATTTTGATGCTATTGCAAATTATATTGTTTCATTTCGATTTCAAATAGTGCTTTTCTATTATAGGCATACCTTGTTTTACTGTGCTTCGCAGATAGTGTGCTTTTTACAAATTGAAATTTTGTGGGTCAAGCAAGTCTATTGGCACCATTTTTCTAACAGTATTTGCTCACTTCCTGTCTCTGTGTCATAGTTTGGTAATTCAAAATTTTTATTATTATTATATTTGTTATAATGATCTGTGATCAATGTCACTATTGTAATTGTTTTGAGTTGTCATGAACCATACCTATTTAACATGGCAAACTTCATTGATAAATGTGTGTGTTCTGACTGCTCCAGTGGCCATTCCTCTGTCTGTTTGTCTCTCTCTCTGGCTCGCTCTCTCTCTCTCTCTCCTCAGGCCTATCTATTACCTGAGTCAAAGAAAATACTGAAATTAGGCCAGTTAATGATCCTCCAATGGCCTTTAAGTGTTCAAGTGGAAGAAGGGGTCACACGTCTCTACTTTAAACCAAAAATTAGAAATGATTAAGCTTAGGGATGAAGGCATGTCACAAAAGCAGAGATAGGCCAAAAGCTAGGCCTCTTGTGTCAAATGGTTAGCCAAGTTGCGTATGCCTCAGAAAACCTCTTG
The DNA here is from genome assembly GCF_027475565.1 of Acinonyx jubatus. Taxonomy (NCBI): domain Eukaryota; kingdom Metazoa; phylum Chordata; class Mammalia; order Carnivora; family Felidae; genus Acinonyx; species Acinonyx jubatus. The sequence continues at coordinate 44,395,511 of NC_069383.1, read as the reverse complement.
AAAGTCTGCTTTAGTGAACACATGAATGATAAGAAAGCAAAACAGCTTTACTGCTGCATGTCTGCTGACACAATATCCATTTTACAGCGCATAGATCAAGGAATCATTTTAACTTTCAGGTCTTATTAAAAAAAATTCTTAAGGCTGTAGCTGCCATAAAGAGTGATTTCTCTGATGGATCTGGAAAAAGTAAATTGAAAACCTTCAGCAAAGGATTCACCATTCTAGAACTTTCATGATTCATGAGAAGAGGTCAAGATGTCAATATCAACAGGATGATTTGGAAGTGTTCAAGACTTCAGTGGAGGCAGTAACTGTAGATGTGGTGGAAACAAGCAAGAGAACTAGAAGTGGAGCCTGAATATGGGACTGAATTGCTGCAATCTCATGAAAAAGGGATTATAAGGAATAAGGAAGTGCTTCTTACTGAGGAGCAAAGAAAGTGTTTTGTTTTTTTAAAATTTTTTATGTTTATTTATTTTTGAGAGAGACAGAGTGTGAGTCAGGGGAGGGGCAGAGAGAGAGAGGGAAACACCGAACCCGAAGCAGGCTCTAGGCTCTCAGCTGTCAGCACAGAGCCCAACGTGGGGCTTGAACTCACAAACCACGAGATCATAACCTGAGCCGAAGTTGGACGCTCAACTAACTGAGCCCCCCAGGCACCCCAGAAAGTGGTTTCTTGAGATGGAATCTACTTCTGGTGAAGATGCTATGAAGATTGTTGAAATGAAAGCAAAGGAATTAGAATATTACACAAATGTAGTTGATAAAGCAGTGGGAGGGTTTGAGAGGTTTGACTCCAATTGTGAAAGATGTTCTACTGTGGGTAAAATTCAGTCAAGCAACATCACACACTACAAAGAAATCTTTTGTGAAAGGATGTGACAGATTTCATTGTTGTCTTATTTTAAGAAATTGTCACAGGTATCCAAACCTTCGGCAACCTCCATCCTGATCAGTCAGCAGCCATCAACACTGAGGTGAGACCCTCAACCAGCAAAGTCACAACTTGCTGAGAACTCAGATGATTGTTAGCATTTCTTAGCAATAAACTATTTTTTCATCTTTTCTCCCCTCACAGAGTTCCCCTTAAAATTTCTTGCAGGGCTGGTTTAGTGGTCACAAACTCCTTTAAATTTAAAAAAAAAAAATTTTTTTTTTTTAACGTTTTATTTATTTTTGAGACAGAGAGAGACAGAGCATGAGCGGGGGAGGGGCAGAGAGAGAGGGAGACACAGAATCGGAAGCAGGCTCTAGGCTCTGAGCCATCAGCTCAGAGCCTGACGCGGGGCTCGAACTCACGGATCGCGAGATCGTGACCTGAGCTGAAGTCGGACGCTTAACTGACTGTGCCACCCAGGCGCCCCACAAACTCCTTTAATTTTTGTTTGTCTGGGAAACTTTTTATCTCTCCTTCAATTTTGAATGACAGCCTTGCTGGATAAAGAATTCTTGGCTGCATATTTTTCTGATTAAGCACACTGAATATAGCCTGCCACTCCTTTCTGGCCTGCCAAGTTTCTGTGGATAGGTCTGCTGCAAACCTGATCTGTCTTCCCTTGTATGTTAGGGACTTTTACCCTTGCTGCTTTCAGGATTCTCTCCTTGCCTGAGTATTTTGTGAATTTGAGTATGATATGCCTTGTTGATGGTCATTTTTGTTGAATCTAATGGAGGTCCTCTCTGCTTCCTGGATTTTGATGTCTGTGTCTCTCCCCAGGTTAGGAAAGTTTTCTGGTATGATTTGCTCATATAACCCTTCTACCCCTATTTCTCTCTCTTCCTCTTCTGGGACTCCTATGATTCTGATGTTGTTCCTTTTTAATGAGTCACTGATTTCTGTATTTCTTAAATCATGCTCTTTTGCCTTTATCTCCCTCTTTTTTTCTGCTTTGTTATTCTCTATAAGTTTGTCCTCTATATCGCTGATTCTCTGTTCTGCCTCATCCATCCTTGCTGCTGCTGCATCCATCCATGATTGCAGCTTAGTTCTAGCATTTTTAATTTCATTCTGGCTATTTTTTACTTCTTTTATCTCTGCAGAAAGGGATTCTAATCTATTTTCGACTCCAGCTAGTATACTTATTATTGTGATTCTAAATTCTGGTCCAGACATTTTGTCTGTATCTGTGTTGGTTAAATCCCTGGCTGTCATTTCTTCGTGCTCTTTCTTTTGGGGTGAATTCCTTCTGCAGAATTCTGTGGTTCAGGTTCTGCAGATTGTTGTGTTAATCCTCTGATCAGTTTTCTAGGTATGTAGGATGGTTTAGTGTTGGTCTGGCTGTATTTCATGGGTGTGAGACACACACAAAACTTCCATGCTGTTCCGCCATCTTGGCTCCTCCTCCTCCATCTCAGCAATAAACTATTTTTAATTAAGGTATGTACATTGTATTTAAGAAAAAAAAATCTTTTTAATGTTTATTCATTTTTGAGAGAGAGAGACAGAGCACGAACAGGGGAGGGGCAGAGAGAGAGGGAGTCAGAATCTGAAACAGCCTACATGCTCTGAGCTGTCATCACAGAGCCTGACGCAGGGCTTGAACCCACAGACCGTGAGATCATGACCTGAGCTGAAGTCGGATGCTTAACCGACCGAGCCACCCAGGTGCCCCTGTACATTGTATTTTTATACATAATGTTATTGAACAATTAATAGCCTACAGCATAGTGTAAATGTAACTTTTATATGCACTGGGAAACCAACAACTTCATTTGACATGCTTTGTTTGTAATAGTCACTTCATTACAGTGGTCTGGAACCAAACCCACAGTATCAGTGAGGTATGCCTGTACATAGAAATATAATTGGTTTTTGTATATTGAGCTTGTGTCATGCAATGGTGTTAAACTACTTACTGGTTCTACTAGCCTTTTTGTATATTTATTCAGATTTTTTTTCTATAAGGATTATGTCATCTGTAGATGAAAACCATTTACTTCTCCCTTTCCAATCTAGAGATTCTGTTTGGTACTTGGCCAGAACCTCTGGGGTGATGTTGAATAGACACTGCAAGAGTGGATGTTCAGACTTTCACCATTAAGTATGTTTTAGCTGTAGGTATTCTGTAGATGTCCTATACCATTTGAGGAAGTTCTCTTCTATATCAAGTTTGCTGAGAGTTTGTTTTAAATTTTTTTTTTTAATTTCTTTAAAAGTTTACTTCTTTATTTTGAGAAATAGAGATAGAGATAGAGAGAAGAGAAAAAATGAGTGGTGTAGGGGCAGAGAGAGAATTCCAAGCAGGCTCCATGCTGCTGGCGGAGAGCCCAACGCGGGGCTTAAACCTCCAAATTGTGAGAAAATGACCCAAGCCAAGATCAAGAGTCATAGCTCAACCAACTGAGCCACGAAGGCACCCCTGAGAGTTTGTTTTATATTGGATTTTTTTCAATGCTTTTTCTACATCAATTGAGATATTTATGTCGTTTTTTTTCTTTAGGCTATTTACAGGTTGATTACATTGATACTTTATTTTTGGGTTTTTAAAAAAAGTGTAGTTGACATAATGTTACATTAGTTTCAGGTGTACAAGCTAGTGATTCCAGAACTCTATATCTTATGCTATGCTCACAAGTGTATACATTGATTAATTTTTGGATGTTAGCCAGATTGTGAATTCTTGACATAAATCACACTGATCATGATGTATTATCCTTTCAATTTACTATTGGATTCAATTTGCTAACCTTTAGAATTTTTACATCTGTGTTCATGAGGGTTATTGATCTATAATTTTGTTTCTATATAATTATGTGACATTAGTATGGAGTTTAGGAAATGAGTTGGGAAATATTTTCTTCCTTTCAGTTTTTTGAGGAATATATAGATTTGATATTATTTTTTGCTTAAATATTTGGTAGAATTCTCACCAGAGAAGTTGTCTGGACCTAGAGTTTTCCCTATCGGATAGTTTTTAAACTACAAATTCAATTTCTTCAAAAGATATAGGAATATTCAGGTTATCTATTTCTTACTGAGTGAACATTGTTAGTTTATGTCTTTCAAGAAATGTGTCCATTGTATCTGAATTGTTGACTTTATTGGCATAAGGATGCTTATAATATTTCTGTGTTATCCTTTTAATGTCTCTAGAATCTGTAGTGATGACAACTCACTCATTAATAGCATTGGCAAATTGTGTCTTTTTTTCCCCCTGATCTGTTGACTAGAAATTTATCTATTTTATCTGTCTTTTCAAAAAAAACAGCTTTTGGTTTTATTGTTTCTTTTTCATTTTCTGTTTTTTGGTTTTCTCTGGTTTTCCTTTTTTCCACTTATTTTGGGTTTAGTTTGCTAAGAGATAAGGAGAGTATACTTTTTAAAATATAGTTGGTTAAAGCCATAAAATTTCCTCTACTACTGCTTTAATTGCATCCTATGAATTATGAAATGTTGTGTTTCCATTTTTATTCAGTTCAAAACGTTTTTAAACTTCCCCTTTCATTTCTTTTTTTGACCCTAGTGTTATTTAGAATATGGTTTATAGTTTCCAAACACTTGTGGAGTTTACATAGATCTTTTTTGTTATTGACTTGTAACTCAATTTCAATGTGGTAGGGGAACACACTTTGTATGATTCGCATCCTTTTAAATTTATTGAGACTTATTTAAAGTCTGCTTTTATAAACTGTCTTTATAAATGTTTTGCATGCATTTGGAAATAATGGATTTTCTGCCATTGTAAGATGGGATTTTACATAAATGTTACTTAAAGCTAGTTTTATGATAGTGTTTTTAAATTTTGTTAATGTTTATTTTTGAGAGAGAGAAAGCAAGAGCGAGTGCGAGTTGGGGAGGGGCAGAGAGAGAGAGGGAGACACAGAATCTGAAGCAGGCTCCACGCTCTGAGCAGACAGCAAAGAACCCTGAAGCAGGACTTGACCTCACAAACCATGAGATCATGGCCTGAGCCAAAGTCAGACACTTAACCAACTGAGCCAACCAGGCACCCCTGTAATAGTGTTTTTAATTTTCTGTATTCTTACTGATTTTCTGTTTACTTGTGTCAGTTATTGAGAATAGGGTGTTGAAATCTTAAGCCGTAACTTGCTTCTCTTTTTGCAGATCTTTCAGTTTTTGTTTCAGTTATTTTAAGGCTTTGTTTTAGGTGCATGAAAATTTAGGATTGTTATATTCTCTTGAGTATAATGAAATCGTTCTTTATCCTTGTTAATATTCTTTAATCTGAAATCAATTTAATGGTAATTAATATAGGTATCCCAACTTTCTTTTGCCTAGTGTTACAAGGGTTTATATATTTTCTTCTTTTACTTTTGTTTATATCTTTATGTTTAAAGTAGGTATCTTAGAGGTAGTATATAGCATTGAGTCTTGCCTCTTGTAATCCAATCTGAAAGTATCTTGTTTTTAAGTTTATTTATTTATTTTGAGAGAGAGAGAGAGAGAATGAGAGAGCACCCGCATAATAACATGAGCTGGGGAGGGGCAGAGAGAGAGAGGGAGAGAGACAATCTCAAGCAGGCTCTGTGCTAACAGTGGTGCTTGGTCCCTGAACAATGAAATCATGACCTGAGCTGAAACCAAGAGTCAGACTCAACCTACTGAGCCATCCAGGCAACCCAAAAATATCTTTTAATGGGATGTTTAGACCATTTGCTTTTAATGTAATTATTGTTATTATTGGTTTTAAATCTACCATCTTGATCTTTATTCTTTGCTCCATTTTTTTGTTTTGTCTGTTTTGCATTCTCTGGATTGAGTATATTTTTTGATTCGATTTTATCTCCTTTGTTGTATTATTTACTGTAACACCTACTGTTACTTTAGTAGTTTCTTTGAACAATAGTAATGTTTATAGCAGTGTCTTATAGATGTGTTTCTCAACCTTTTTTTTATTATTGTTCCCCCAGAAAGTCTTTTTGGATATCTTTTTCCTAATCAGCCCCTCCATACATTTTTAATTGCAGATATCCTGTATTTCTGTTTACGTTCTATATAAATATCTCTTTTTATAGATTAAATGAGTAGGATTTTTTTGAGCTCCATGAATTGATTTTTTCTCTTTTCAGGACAGAATTTCCTTATTAAAAATGCATGGATGCCTGATGCAATGTACACTGTCACTTATCACAATCTATCTTTAAGTAATATTATAGTGCCTCATAGATAGTATAAGAATCATACAATATTCAACTTCCATTTTTCTCCTTTCAGCCTTTCTGCTGTTGTTGACTTATATTTTACATCTACATTTATTATAACTTGCAATACATTGTTACAACTTTCGCTTTAATCAGTTGATTATCTATGAAAGAGATATTAATAATGAGGACCATAATTTTATATATTTACTAATGGAATTACCTTTTCCACTGCTCTTCATTCCTTTGTGCAGAACCAGACTTCCATCTGTATCATTTTCCTTTTTTTTTTTTGAAAATTTCCCTTATTATTTCTGTTATTTCAGAGATATTGATGATTTTTTCAGCTTTTGTATGCCTGAAAAAAATATTTTTTTCATCTTTTTGAAAGATATTTTCATTGAGTAAAGAATTGTAGCTTGACAATTTTTTTGTTTCAATGTTTTAAAGATTGCTCTGCTGTTTTCTGGCATTGCATTGAGAAGACATATGCTGTTCCTCTGTATGTAGTTTGTCTTTTTTTCTTTGGCTGCTTTAAAATTTTTTTTTCTTTAAGCAATTTAATTTTGGTGTTCCTTGGTATAATGTTTATTTTGTTTTATTTTTTCCTATGCTTGGAGTTTGTTAAGATTTCTTGATCTTTGTTTTATAATTTTCATCCAAATCGTAAATATTTTGGGCATTATTTATTCAAATATTTTTTCTGTCTCCACTCCTTTTTTTCTTCTTTATTTTAAAGACTCCAATTATATGTATATTTCCCATTTGAGGCTGTCCCAGCATTCAGTGGTGTTTTTTTTTTTTTAAATCTTTTTCTCCTGGGGCTTGATTTTGGATAGTTTCTATCTCTATACATTCAAGTTATTTTCTTCTGCAGTGTGTAATGTGCTTGTAATCCTAGACATTTTATCCCAGACATTGTAGTTGTCATCTTTCAAAGTTTGATATGAGTCTTTTTTTAAAAAAAACTTTCATGTCTCTAATATAGCACCTTTGAACATGTGTAACAATATAACTGTTTTAATATTCTTGTCTACTAATTTTATCATCTGTGTCATTTCTGAGTTAGTAGAGACTGATTTTTCTCCTTGTTATGGATTGTAATTTCTTCTCTTTTTGCATGTCCCACAATTTTTGATTGAAGGACTGAACTTATAAACTTTACCTAATTGTGTGTTTAGTATTTTATTTTTCCTATAAACATTCTTGAGCTTTTTTTCTGGGACACATTTAAGTTCCTTGAAATACTTTGATTCTTTAGCTGTTGCTTTTAAGCTTTGCTAGGCCAGATGGGAGCAACATTTATTCTAGGGTAAACACCTACCATAGAGGCCAAATTCTTCTACGTATTCTACCTGAGGCCTAGTGATGATTTACATTCTGATGAGTTAGAGCAGGGGCTATTTCTGGCCCTGTAGGGCTCATGGATTATTTCTTGTAATTTATTTGGATGGTTCTTTCCCTAGCCTCAGGTAGTTTCCTCACAGGTGTGCTGGTTAGTATTCTGCTGAGTACTCACCGGGCCTCTGCAGATCTCTGGAGTTCTCTCTCTGTAGCTCTCTCCACTATGATACTCTGCCCTGTGAACTTTTGATACTTCAGTATTTGCAAACTCTAAACTGTCTACTCAGTCTGGGGAGAATGCTAGGTTGCACCTGGGTTTCCCCTCCCTGTGTTGTGTCTTGGAAATCTTCTCTAGGTAGTAAACTGGTGCAATCAAAGCTCACTTCATTTTTTTGTTTTTCAGGGATCACTTTTGTTCATTGCCTGATCTTCAGTGTTTTTAAAAACGTTTCATATATTTTGTCCCATTTTTTAGTTGTTGTAGGTAGAAGGGTAAATTTGGCCTTAGTTTCTCCATCTTGGCCTGAAGTGAAAGTCTCCAACATTGTAATTTTTTGTTTGCTTTGAGTCAGGATTTAAATGTGTTTTATTTATCGCAATTTTGATATGAATTTCTTTGGTATCTCTTTTTCTGTATGTATCACCTTTCCTTTCTCTTTTTAATTTGCATTTGATTTGTTGAAGAGTAACAGATTATTTTTCCTGTTAGTTTCCCATACTGAAATTGCTGATTACGTCTCTGTGATGTTGTTTAATATTTTCTCTTTACTGCCTGTAAACTGGTAGTTACATCTAGAGGTATTGGAGTCAGGATTGATTATTTTGGCCATACTGCTTCCATAAGTGGTGGTATATAGTTTTAGCAGGTGGTACATATTATCAGTTTGTCTCTTTTTTTTTTTGGTATGGTAACAGCCATTGATTTCAATGCTGAGATCCATTAAATTTATTGAAGTTGAAAAATTATAACTATTTCTTTCAAGCTTTCTTCAATATTTGCTGGATTATTTTATAACGAGAACTTCCCCCTTACCTACTATTGGTTATGTGGTGCAGTTTGAGTAGGATCATCTAGATGTTTGGTTCTTGGTCTTAATACTGATTTTTAAAATAATGAGTTGATTCTCTAGCATCCTTCATTAGTGAGCATTTGGACTTTTTTTGGTTTGTTTTTAGTATCAGTATGAACACATGCCTTTAAATATTTTTTAAAATTTTATTTAAATCCAAGTTGTTAACATACTGTGTAATAATGATTTCAGGAGTAGAATTTAGTGATCCATCACTTACATACAACACTCAGTGCTCATCCCAACAAGTGTCCTCCTTAATGCCTATCACTCCTTTAGCCCATCCCCCCACCCAGTATTCCTCCAGCAACCCTCAGTTTGTTCTCTGTATTTAAGAGTCTCTTAATGGTTTGCCTCCCTCTCTGTTTTTATCTTATTTTTTCCTGCCCTTTCTGTGTGTTCATCTGCTTTTTTTCTTAAATTCCACATAGGAGTGAAATCATATGATAGTTGTCTTTCTCTGACTATTTCGCTTAGCATAATACACTCTAGTTCCATCCATGTTGTTGCAAATGGCAAGATTTCATTCTTTTTGATCGCCCAGTAATAGTTCATTGAATATATATATATATATATATATATATATATACACACACCACATCTTCTTTATTCATCAGTTGATGGACATTTGGGCTCTTTCCCTAATTTGGCTGTTGTCGATAGTCGTAATTTGGCTGCTATACTATAAAAACTGGAATGCATGTGCCCCTTTGAATCAGCATTTTGGTATCCTTGGCATAAATGCCTAGTAGTGCAATTCCTGGGTTGTAGGGTAGTTCTATTTTTAATTTTTTGAGGAACCTCCATACTGTTTTCCAGAGTGGCTGCACCAGTTTGCATTCCCGCCCGCTGTGCAGAGGGGTTCCTTTTTCTCTGCATCCTCTCCAACATGTGTTGTTACCAGAGTTGTTAATTTTAGCCATTCTGAGGTCTGAGGTGGTATCTCATTGTGATGTGTTTTGCTTTTTTGATACTCAAATATTTTCATCTCTGGCCAGAAATCTCCCTAAATTGGCTTTTACATCCTTTCCACACTACTACTCACTGATAGTTTCCTTGCTTTCTGGTGTGACAGCTCTTCTAGGTTCATCTTATGTATTTCCTGCCTCAAACCTGGAATGAAACAGAAGGAAGGAAATGAAATGATTTCAGAGTATTATTTTGAGGCACAAATGTTAGCAATTGGGAATTACCGTGGAAATCAGCTAATATGTTCTAATTCATACACAGGCTTTAAACACGACTAGTGACGTAAAAAATACTTGTCATCAACTGAACTTCCTATTTCAAACATGAAGTGTTTTCTTTGTGGTTATGTAAAGTGATATTTTTCTTTTCTTTGTAGGCTTTGCCAATCAGTCAGAAGACGATCAGGTGAATGTAATGGGTTTTCGCTTCTTAGGAGGTTCCCGAGTTACTCTTCTTGCTTCTAAAACCTCTCGTAAGTAAAACCATGGTATTCTTACTTTTGAAGTTTTCTACTGAGGACACCACATCATAGATCATCACATCAAGGATTTCTGCAGAGGGTGTGTTCAGTTAGATATTGAAAACTAAGAGTCATGTTATTAAAAGTACGTAGGACATTAAAGTTACAAAGATAGGATCCTGTTTTATTAGAGATATGTAATTTTGATGGTGGGGATTAGTAGAGTTTGAGAGAACAGTTTAAATAATTGAAAATATTTTTGATGTTTGTTTGTTTATTTATTTATTTATTTTGAGAGAAAGAGACAGAGTGTGGGTGGGAAGGGGCAGAGGAGACACAGAATCCTAAGCAGTCTCCAGGCTCCTAGCTGTCAGTGCAGAGCCCAACATGGGGCTCGAACTCACAAACTGTGAGATCACGACCTGAGCCAAAGTCGGATGCTCAATCGACTGAGCCACCCAGGCACCACGAAAATATTTTTGAGATAGGTATTCGGTGAACTAGGTTTTAGTAACTGCTAGAAACTGGAATTAAGTTATGTGGGTATGTATGTTCATATACCTGCCTTTTGGACATTGGCAAAGATGAAGGTGAAAGTGTGAATAGCTTTTGCTGATGCTAATCTCAGTAGAGTGAAAAGTAGTAATTATATAGTCAAGTTTGAATTTCATATTTAAATATTCTTTATTGATTTGGTTGCTTCATAGGAGAATAATAGTTGAAACTACTCAATGTAAAAATGATTAAAGTGTGATACCAAAGGTACTAAAGTCATTGAGTTATATATATCTTCATGGAAATAAAGTATAATATTAAGAAACGAGTGTTTAATGAATTTTCGGAACACCAAGGGTATTAGGGAGAATAAATGCATGTATGTATATGTTGAAAAGTTTGGCTGAGTCCACTTAGCACACGTTTAAAATCTCTGCAATTTGTGAAATGAGTGTATACTTTCTACTTTATACATTTTCTGTTTTAGTTGGTTATTTCTTGCATGATCAGAAAATATAGTAAAATAAGGATATATTTCTTTTGAAAAATGAAGGTGTTAGGAGGAAGATAAACACATCCCTATTTTAGAAACTATAACGATGTTACAGTTCTGGAATATGTAGAGTGGTGGCTGGTGAAATAGACTTGGATACAAATAAAAATTCTAGAATAAGGCATAGAAATCAAAGATAGTTCTTAAAAGAATGAAGGGATTCTGTACTTTTTATGGTCTTTGTGATTGGTCATGATTGTAGTCTTGTTTGCATTGGCACCATTTTGTTTTGATTAGATTTAATCTTCATTTGGATGATGGAGTTAGTTTGGTACATTTCTCTTTGTTAAACTGTTCTCTTTAGTTAAACTAAAAACCTGTTGCCAGCATTTCTTTGGGAAGTTGTACACATCTGTTTGACTTCAGTTGATGTGCCATATGATGAATCTGCAGTTGAAATTACTAAAACAAGGCAAAAAGTTATTCTTGGTGTAAATGTGGATACTTATGTCCTAATTTGCTCTTTTTTAGATAAAGTAACTCTTAGAGCATTGCTATTGCCCATGATTACCTTACCATTTCTGAATTTCACCAAATATCCAGGTATATAACTGATATATTCACATTCATCTGAATATATGGTAGTGCCTTCACACAGCCATATTATGGTCAGACAGAGTAAATAATGGAATAGGACAGAACCTTTTAAATAAGAAACCAAATGAGCTATATATGCTGAAACCTGAGGTACCATCATTATAATTCCCTGATGGTGTTTAGCCTTCAGTGATACGGAATTCTACCTAGGAAATGCCTGTGGTGATGAAGGGAGGTAGGTATGAAGAGAGTAGTTTTCTGGGGTTGAGGCGGATGTTGAGGATCCTTCCTGCTATATCAGAGTGTTCTACCCCAAGACAAGAATGACGTAATTTGTACCCAGTCTATGTTTGGCATCTTTTATTTTTGGTGAAAGGCACATAGTTTTTAGTCTAGAAATCTGAATTCACAGAAAAGCCCTACATATGGAAAGAACCCAGTATTTCTTCCCTGGTAAACAGTCAAGTGCTTTGTAAGTCATATAGAGTTGCCTTCGGATATTGGATAGTATTTTCTGTGGACTCCACATATTCATCTCTTTTTAAAACCTGCTTGATAATCAGCCAAACCTTGAACTGTGCTGATGGTAATTTTAGTTCAATTTCCTGATTAGTTATGGATCAGCCAAAGCAGACAAGAGAAAAGCAAATGCAGCTCATTGTCTCAGATATCAAGTCACATTCTCTTGGGGGGAACTCAATAGGTTTTTATTTTCAGAAAGTAGAGTAGTCCTTCAATGTAATTAGAATTTATTATGTGAATCCTTAAAAAAGAAAGCATTGAAGATAAGTAGGAAAAATACTCTACACTAGATAAATTTCTGAAAATGATTTCCGGAGTCCTAAATTAAAAATAATAAGAGAAATGATGGCTGTGTCTGTTACCTTGATTGTAGTGATAGTTTTACGAATGTATGCATATGTCCAGATTCATCAAACTGTGCACTTTAAATATGTGTAGTTGTTTTGTATTATCAGTTATACCTCTCTAAAGTTGTTAAAAGTAACAAAACAGGTCAAATTTTATGAGATCAAATATTTTTATAATCAGAGTTGTAAACATTTGTATATGAAAGTCAATTATTTTGATTCAGTACAGTGGGATTTCAGAAGAAATATGCTGTTGTCTAAATATGTGTATATCCTTGCTATGCCACTTTTTTAAGCTCCATTTTCAGTGACTTATTACCTCACACAACAAATACTGTCACCTCTCTGTCTTTCCTTCCTCCTGTTCCTTTCTGTCTATAATTTTCTTTGTGTTCCTTATCCTTATTTTGATCTTTATCTCTATTATATCTCTTTGTGCCTTACATTATTCTACTTGTTTTTTAAAGGATTAAAAATAGTTTATAAAATTTCCAAAATATGAAAGGAGAAGATAAGTAGTTGAAGGAAACAGAGAGAAAAGAAAAGCAGGAAATTAATAAAGATAAGAATAAGATTAACACTCAGAAACATATACTGTACAATTGATAGGGTGCCTAGCAGACTCAAAGTGACAAGAAAACATTTTAATTCCAATTTTCAGAATGTTCAAAGGATAAAATCAAATAAGTTGTTTAGGAGATGCACAGCCATTTCTGATGCTGAGTCCAGAATGGAGTTTCTCTTCTGAATTCACAAGGACAACTTCTTTAATAATGTCTTTATAGCTTATTTTTATAATTATAATATTATGTAACTATAATTTATGAGCAACAGATTTCATAGAACTTTAAAAATAATAATGAACTCAATTTACTAAATATAATTCTGTCTCAGCCAAAATCAGTAAAGTCTGAGAAGCAGCTTAATCCAAGGATAAATTTAGAGTTGCTAGTGTTGCAAGTTTTTAGTATCTCATATTTTCACTAAGAATTGTATAACCCAACTCAGTAATTCAGAAGTGAGATGTGGGAAGGAGTTGTGGGTTTTGTTTTGTTTTAAAATGAGCACTATTAGAACATTCTTCAATAATAATTGAAATGATTGAGTTCAGTGGGAGAGGCTGATGATCAGGAAAAAAGGGGACTCACAAAGCAATGAAATCCTGGAGAATTAGAAAGAATGTGGGTTTCAGAGTTTGGGGAGCAGGGGAGATTGAAGGATAGGCGTTTGTAACTTTACTATGACAGGAGGGGTTGGATGTAGGTCCAGAGAGACTTTAGATTTGTTGGTGGGAAGATAAAGGAGCTTTTTTTTTTAAATTTTTTTTTTTTAAAATCTTTATTTATTTTTGAGAGAGAGACAGAGTGTGAGCAGGGGAGGGGCAGAGAGAGAGGGAGACACAGAATCTGAAGCAGGCTCCAGGCCCCGAGCTGTCAGCATAGAGCCTGACGCGGGGCTTGAACTCATGAACCGTGAGATCATGACCTGAGCTTAAGTCGGATGGTCAACCGACTCAGCCACCCAGGCGCCCCAGGAGCTTTGATGTATAAATTTGAAAAAAAGATATGACATTGGTGTCTTGGAGAATAAGAAAGCAAACTCATGAAGGGTAAGGCAATGTCAAGTTCCCATTTGAAGTTTCTGATCCTGAATTTTAAAGTGAATAAAAGTCATCCTTAGACAATTTCTCTGGCAGTGATTTGTTTATTAGCATCCAGGCAACTAAAGTCAGGGCTGGGATTTTGAAACAGATTATTGCAAATAAAATATTTTTGTGAGAATGATTTTAATAATGGCTACCACATCTAAACTGATAAGAAGAGAAGTAAAGGTTAGAGAAAACTGACACAGGGTGAAAAATTAATGGGTTCAATGGATCACAAGTCTTTTTTTGTTTTTTTTTTGAGTGGGAGAGAGAGAGATTGAAGGAGGGAGAAAGGGGGAGAGTGAGTAAGTGCAGGAGCGTGAGTTGGAGAGGGATAGAAGGAGAGGGAAAGAGAATCATTAGCAGGCCTCATGTCCAGCACAGAGGCTGATGCTGGGCTTGATCTCCCGACCATGAAATCATGATCTGAGCCAAAATCAAGAGTAGGCTACTTTACCGACTGAGCCACGCAGATGACCCTGGATCACAAGTGTTAATAAGGTTGAAAGAGTGGTGTGGTGGGAGTTGTAGAACAACTGATTTAGAAAAACAAAAGGTGGTAGTCAGAGAATGAATAAGATATTGATGTTAGAGTTCAGCGGAACTACAGATTCTGATAAAGACAAAGGTGTGACCTTGTGGAGTGCTTTGTGGAGATGCCAGAAGATCAATGGAGACAGGGTTTTCGAGGAAATCAAGTGTCACAGTTGTGGATATTTAAAGAGCCTATTTGATGTTAGCACAATGAATGAGAAAAAGAAGCACATCCAGATATATTATTGTGCAATTTTAGAGCACTAAAGATCTGGAGCATATCTTCAAAGATTAGAAAGGAAAAAACAAGCTCCGCAAAGAAGATGAATCAAGAAAGCAGTTTAACTTTTCATTAAAATCCTTGGATGTTAGAGAACAGTGGAAAATTGTCCCTAACATCAGAAGGAAATGATTTTCCAATAAAAATTTTGTGTCTCGCTAAACTGGTAGTTAGCAATATATGCTGAGTAAACACATGCTCTCAGCGTCACAAGTAGGGCTAAGCAAATGCAGATAGCAAATTTATGTAGCCTCAGGTAGGCCTTTGGAAAATGGGAAAGATAACTAATACACTGAAGATTTCAACATCCTTAAAGATTTTAGCCTACTGGAAAGAGCGATTGGATTGAATAAGGTCAAGTATAAAAGTCATTTGCTTGTCTATTTTGATTATTTTCCTTTTAGGTATAATGAAAAATGTATAGTCATGTATGTGAATAAGCGTTGGGCCTTGAAAAAGGCTTTCTTCGTGCATTTGCTCAGAAGAAAACATATGTGATCTTGAGCTATCTTAACCAAAATATCTTCAGAACAAGGAAGTAAGAGTCTTGCTCTATTTCATCTCAGTAGACTATGCCTTTGTTCATTTTTCATTCAGCAGATGTATTAGATACAAAGATTGTCCTAGCTTTTCTGGAGCTCGTGGACTAATGGGAGAGACAAACAGAGAATCAATAATAGAATGCTTGATAAGCCTACAGAAGTACACTTAAGGTGCAATTGGAGCACAAAGGAATGAGGTTTCATAAGAGATTTTATTTGTAAAGATTCTTGAGGAATGAATAGGAGATTGTCAGGTGAAGGGCATTTTAGAAAGAAGAAAAGGTTGATAAAGCATGTGGTTTTTAGCGATTAGTAAATTTTCTTCTGTACCCAGAAGTACATATAGTAGGGGCTCTGTGATAGTCCTTTAATGAAGCCAGAAATTTAGAGACAAATGTAATGATCAAATCTAATGTACACAGTGATTCATCAATATAAAATGACTATTAATGTTAGAATTTCTTAGCAATATTACTAAGGGGCAATGGGAATATTATATGAGTCCAGATTGGAAAAAGCTTCTTGAAAAGTAAATTTAGAGAAATGATCCATAATTTCTACTAATATTGAAGAAGTTGTATATTCGGAATATTATGCTAATACCTACTGAAATTGTTTATATTATTTCCTCCAACTTTTTTGTTTTAAAATGCATACATTTACTTATCTGTCTCACATTTTAAAATGTCCAAATAGCATAAATTATATTGATGCTTTATGATATGAATACAAACATTATTTATATTGATGAATTTCAGATGTTCTGACATGAATAGAGAATGACGTGATACATTTTTGTGCCCTGTTTAGTTAAATATATTATTTTCTCCATTTGTATTAGAGTGGAATGGCAATTGACTGGGCTCCAGTTATCCAAATTTATTTCATTTGGAGGCTGAAATGGTTATTTCCACTGAGCTGCTATTACAAGATGCAAAGGAAAAGAGATAAAAAAAATAAATGGAATGTTCGTTTTGGCAGCTGTTTTAATTACGAATATTGTAAGGGTGTATTTTAAAATACAACTTTCTTCTTTCATGTCATATTATAAATAGAAAATTTTATTTCTCTTTTCCATGAAATGTATACTCTGGAAAATCTCCAGGGCAATATTAACCATCTTTGAGTACTAATACTGAGAAAATGCTTAATAATAAAAATAATGCCTTATAAATCTTTGACTCACAGATTCTTACTGATTTTTGGTAATCTGAAAAAAATCAACTTAAAAATTGTGTTTATATTTCTAAATCTCGAGCTCAATTGTAAAATTTTTCATTGCAAAAAGTTTTAGTTTTCTTTTTTTCCCCCTGCATGTGTTGATGAAAATAAGAAAATAATTGAAGCCAGCATTTTAAAGTTACAGAAAATATCACACCTATTTAAATGTTTATTATGGTTTTTACATTTCTGTTATTTGGTGACATTCCTGTACTATACTTGGTCACAGTAGAGTTCTGTCTTAGTCCGTATGGGCTGTTATAACAAAATACCATAGACTGGGTGGCTTTTGTACAACAGTAATTTATTTCTCATAGTTCTGGAGGCTGTGAAGTCTAAGATCAAGGTGCCAGTGGATTGGGTTCCTACTTCCTGGTTCACAGATGTCTGTGTTTTTGCTATGTCCTTGCATGGCAGAAGGGGCAAAGGGGCTTCCTGGAGTTTCTTTTATAAGGTCACTAATCCCATTCACGAGGGCTCCACCCTCATGACCTAATTACCCAAGGGACCCATTTGCAAGTACCATTGCTTTGGGCATTAGGATTTAACATATGAATTCTGGAGGGGACACAAAATTTGGTCTACCATAAGTACATATTGCTGGATATCTGAAACTTTACTTATTATTGGGTTTTTCATTGAGTTTTAGATTTTTTACTTGTTTTACTCTGTACTGTTTGTATCAGATAGTTTTAATTTTTTCAACCAATGTTTTTGAACATCTTATTTTGCTTGGTCTAAATTTAAAATACAAAGGTAAATTGCATTTGTATAGGTCTCTTCCATACATTATATCTTTTATTTATTAAAAAATTTTTTTATGTTTATTTATTTTGGAGAGAGAGACAGAGTGTGAGCATGAGCATGGGAGGGTAGAGAGAGAGAGGGCAGGCTCTGGGCTCTGAGCTGTCAGCACAGAGCCCGACGCGGGGCTCAAACCCACAAACGGTGAGATCATGACCTGAGCCAAAGCCGAATGCTTAACTGCTTGAGCCACCCAGGTGCCCCTCTTCCATACCTTATTATATTTGATCTTCATACTGACCTGTTGAGGTATGTGTTATTTTCCCATTTGTGTATATGAAGAAACTGAAGATTGGATCATTTATTTGTACTAACGTCACAGATTTAAAAATTTACTAGATTTTAAGTTTTTTGATCAGAGGATAAGACTTGAAAAACAGGATTTTCTTCCTAACGTGATGCCTTTAATTACTAAATATGCCACCATCTGTGACTTGGACCATGGTTATAATGTCCTAACTGTAAGTCTATTTTTGCTCCTTTCTGATTCATTTTCTACTTGGCAGCTCTTGTAATAAAAACAAAGAAACAAGTAATCACAAATTAAATCATGCCACTTTCCAGCTTGAAATCCTTTGTGTTTATAGAAATATCAAACTCTTTACCAGTCTTTATAGTTCTCCCTGTATGTTCTGGCCACAACCTAACATCCAGCCTCATCTAAGGACACTCTCTTCCTCACTCTGGTCTTCTATCAGTTTCTGGTACCTGTCTGACATTTTCTGACTTGAGGTCTTCGAGCTTGTGAAATCCCTCTGCCTGAACTGGTCTCCCCATCCTTAGAGTCTGGACTTTATGTATAGAATGATTAGGGATATGGGATCTAAACTCAAACTGATAGTTGAAATTCCAGCTCTCCTTCCAATTTGTCTGAATGATTTTGGAAAAATTTCAAAGCTTGTTTTTTCATCTACAAAATGGGAATAAAAACATACAATTATAGTATGTAAGAATCAAATGAAATAATACCTAAAAAGCATGTAGCAATTTCCTGGTATACTCTAAGTACCAGGTAAATTTTAGGTGCTATTGCTGTTTTCATCATTATTACATTTAGTACTACCACTGATGTCACTCAGTGTGGCTTTCTATGACCATGGTATCGCAAGAAAGAGCAACCATTTGTCTTTATTATGGCACCCTTTTTATTTGCACCATAGTTCTTTCTTGTGACTATTTGTTATTTACTTATTTACTGTCCTTACCACTAGAATTAGAACCAGGAGCAGTATGTGTTGTTCCTTATTGTCTTTTCAGCACTTAAGGGTTTTTCAATGGATGAATAGACATAGTATTACCTTGAATCTCCTTGAGCTTATCAATCAAAGATAGTCTTGCACTGTCGTCCTCAACAATTCAAATCCTGATAAAAGGAGAAGGGAAATGTTAGACTTGCCCACACATCATTTCGTCAGATTGGGGATTTTGTTGTGTGCCAGGGTGGGGAAAGGATTTCTAATTGTAGGCAGCAGAGATCAGACACTTTACCTCTTTGGGGAAGAGTTCTGGGTACTGCTGCCTTTCTTAGCACAACACCCCCCTGCTTTCCTTAATATAAAACACCCATGCCCAGTGTAAGCTATGAATGTAGACTGAGCCCGGCACAATTCCTAGGAGGCATTAGGACAGGTGCTAATTGGATTTATCTTGCACAGTCAACCATCAGCCAGCCCCTGGTCAGCTGAACTGTTGGGATACTGCTAAGAATCCTGTCCATGTTTTCCCCAGTGATAAATTCTGATAAACTTTCACACTAACTTTGGGGGACAGACTTGCCTGGTCATTCCTGAATATGCCTTGCTTCCAGCTTTTCTTGCCCATACCTTTAGGGACAATTTAACAGAAACTGGTGTGATAATCTTGTTATAGCACAGCATACAAACTGCTCACTCAGCTGCAGCCATAATAGCTTCCTCAGGGTTCCTGAAAGCACATTGCTGCCTTGGGGCCTTTATGCTCACCATTCCCTGGTCTTGGAATGCTCTTCCCACAGACATCTCTGTGGTTTGCCCCTTCACTTCATTCAGGTACCTTGAAATATATATTTTTTACATCTTGGGCCAGTATATAATTCTTTCACATGTGTTATAATAAAATCCCAGTTGTTTATGTATATCTCTTTTAAGATACGTAAGTTGTGACATTTGTATTGGAAAATGATACTTGAATAACTTTCTTTCTGTAGTTTTATTTCATTTTCTGTATAAGAAATTTTATTCCTTAGGTGCATTCAGGCTGCACCTCAGGTTTTTCTACGTGCTTGTGCAAGCCTCTTCAGAATCTTTCTAGAACCAGAATGAATTAAATTCCTTTGAAATATTAGCAATGTACTGTTTATATAAAAAATTTATAACTGTATCTAAAGTGACATCAAATTCTATGCTTAGGAAAATATATTTTATATAAGCCACTTTTTTTTCACATCTGCTATTTGAAAGTTACTGGGTTAGTAGATTCTGTGTGAGTCTAATCGGGTTTATGATGGAATCTCTAGTTTACATATTCTTGGGGGAAATAATGATGATAGTGATGATAGTAGGTAACATTTATTGAGTCCTTACTTTGTGGCAGGCACCATTTTATGAATTTTACTGAAGTGAGCCTATTAAGGCACTGTGTCTTTTCACTTTCAGAATCTCAGAATGTGGGAGTGGTAAAGATCTTGTTCAATATTATGAATCCTGGAGGGAGCTTTTCTCTAATACTATTGGCAGATATTCTTACAGGATCCCCATGGAAGTTTACAAGAAGGGCAGGGCTCTGAGCTCCTGAAGGAGGAGCTCACATAACCCAGAAGGAACGGAATCTGAAAGATGAGGACCATGAGCAGTGGTAGGAGGTGTGGGAACCACAGGAACAGGAGCTGGAGCTGGAGGTGTGGCTGATGGCCATCCTCTCTGAGGAAGTCCACAAGATGGTGTGAGAAGCTCACACGAAGTAGGTGGCATCAGAAAAAACTGCTGAAGCAAGTAGGGGGCAGGATCGACATGCTGCAGGTGGAGGTGATATCCTTGAAGACATCAGTCATCACGTCCACACCCAGCCTATCTCAAGCATGAGCTCCACCTGCAGCTGCTGAACCCTACTAAGCCTGGGCCCCACAAGGGCCAGGAATACTGGCAGCTCCCTCTGCCAGGCTGTGTGCCCCACTGTGAGACATGCCCTTTCCTTGGACGAAGAGGACAAGGAGATGGGTATGACCCTTTCTGCAGAATTCTATGCCTGGAGGGAATTACTCATCCTGGACAAGCCCTGTTCCTTCCTTGGAAGGGTGTACCCAGAGGATGTGGGCCCTTGCCTGGACTTTATAATGCAAAAGTTCTTGATGCTGTTATAAGCTGGAGGACAGTGAATGCTCACCGTCTAACCTGTGGCTCTGCGGATGCTGCTGCAGTAAGAGTGGACACAGTAAAGTTTGGCAGTGCCAACTTATGTGCACACACCTGCCAGTACCATATCTTGCTCTGTCACTTTGAGAGCCCCACCTACATCTCACCATCTTCTTAGCCTGGATCACTGTAGTGTGCAACTTTGTCACCTTCATCTACCACGTCTAGCAAGATCTGTTGCAAAAGAATCTGAAGCGAATGTTTTGGGAGATCATAAAGCTGTAAAAGGAGATGCAGCTGGCCCAGTTCAGCTTCTTCCTCAGGGAAGCCTGGGGCGTTGGCCTGGAGCCAGATGTGAAACGTCTGCCTAGGAGGGACAAATGGCCAGGACCTGGAGGCAGCACTGAACTGGTACCAAATATCTGTCCCAAGACAGATGAAGAGATAGACAGATCTGTACATGAGAAGATGACCTGTGTTTCTTCCCCATTGTGTTCTATACCAAACACCAGGGAGCTTGGATCCTTAAACACTTCCATTGGAGTGAGGTAGTTCCCTGTTTCCTGAGGCAGCTAATTCTATCAATATCTGTAATTATTACACAATACTTATTGTGCTCTCTGCCCTTTGCCACTCCCTTGCTATTGTCTAATTCCTGTGCTATGTGATAGGCTCTCACATGCTTGGAAATAGTAACATATCACTTGCGGGGAAGTCCTGGCACTTTTGTGGCAACATCAGCCTGCATGGGGTATCCCTGAATTGGTAATGGAAAAAGCAGTGTTTACTTTTCCCCAATAACACCCATCTTTCCAGGTCTGCAGTGAACTCCTTAAGGGCAGAGGCTCTTGCTTTATCCAGGGTTTTATCCCCAGCATCTTGCATTGAGTTATATAAATGAATGAAAGAGTGAATAAATACCAGTCTGGGTTCAATATGTTGGGTCCCAAGCTTACCTTGGATAGGACCGTAGATTTAGAGAATTGTAATATTGTATGTTGTTATCATCATTCTTCCTTTTACCGCTTTACTCCCACGCCATCACAGTTGTGCTCTCTCCATTCTTAGAGCATTGAGCATTCAGTGACACTTGCAAAGAAAGGTAAAAGCTGTTTTATCTGACCATGGCCCTATTATCTTTGATGGGGAGAAATGAAACCAACCGATTAGCACCATAGGCAGAAATCAGACTTCAGAATAAGACTAGGGTGAAAGTAGGGCAGAAGGACGCTCCAGAGGAAATGATATGGTAGCAGAGAACATCGGGGTGTTTGCCATGCAGTATGGCAGGCATACCCAGTGTATTTTATTCCTCATGTTGAATATATTGAAAGAGAGATGACTAGGAGAATGAGAGGAGATATATTTTTGGATTCTGGTGGAGGATGACAAATTGAAGTCCTAATAACCAAGTTAAAGGTGTCATATATTCATAGAATTTGTCAAGGACCATGGGGAATATAACAAATATTTCATATGTCTACATGTCATGCTAACTTAGTAATATCTTAGTCTCCTTAAACAAGGAGACTGAATTCCTCCTTGTACTCCCAACATTTCTTTCTATGTGATTGTACATAATAGATGCTCAATAACTGGTGAATTAAATAGAATAGGGGAATTGGTTCCAGATCTCAAAAAGTGTATAATCTCTTGGAGAAATGGAATATAATCATCTGGAGAGTTAAATAGGAATAAGAAAAAGTATATGCCATGATCAAATTGGATTTATTCCAGGTATGCAGTGTTGATTCAACCTTGAAAACCAGTTGGTGTAATCCATGTAACTTTTTGTAATCCATTAATTTTAGTTAATAATTACAGTGTATTGTATTCATCATTAATCATAATCATACATAAGTATGTATCATAATAATGTAAGATATTAATAATTTGAGGAAACTGGGTGAAGGGTGTGTGGGAACTCTATTATCTTCATAATTTTTCTGTAAATCTAAAACTGTTCTAAAATAAATGTTAATTAGGGGCGCCTGGGTGGCTCAGTCAGTTAAGCATCTGACTTCGGCTCAGGTCATGATTTCACGGTCTGTGAGTTCGGGCCCCGCGTCGGGCTCTGTGCTGACAGCTCAGAGCCTGGAGCCTGCTTCAGGTTCTGTGTCTCCTTCTCTCTCAGACCCTCCCCCATTCATGCTCTGTCTCTCTCTGTCTCAAAAATAAATAAATAAAAAAAATTAAAAAAATAAAATAAATATTAATTAAAAAATGCATAGTTGTATGTGGTTAAGTGCATGGTGAACTGTAGACTAAGTGTATATATGAATTTAAAGAGGTACAGTATTGTGAGGTGGTTAAGATTAATAGCTAATCTTTGGATTAAATATTAGAGTTCTAATTCTTGCCTGCTACTATGTGGCTAGATGATCTTGCAGATTATTTAAACTCTTCTGTAAAATGGGGATAACAAGATTTCCCCCATAAGGGTGTTGAGTTTTGAATGCAGAGTGCTCAATGCAGTGCCTAACACATAGTAGGCTGCTGTGAGTGCTTGAGAAATAAAGATTTCTTGGGGTAGGTAGGATTGAAGCCAGGTCCTGAAGAGTAGGTAGGATTTAGACAGGTGGGGAAAAAGAATATGCAGTATATCATGAATGCTAGCTCTGACGTTTAATATGCTTTGTGACCTGTCTCTGAAGTTCTCTGTGCCTAGTTTTCCTTTTTTTTAAAAACGGGGTTGTTGTAATCACAGTGCTTGGTTCATAGTTGGTGCTCAACAAATAACAGTTGCTCTGATCATAGATGTAGTTACTGCCACCACTGTTATCACTGTCATCATTGTCAAATTAGGGTGGGGGATGGACAAGAATTTGACTGTTTTTGAGCTGAGGTTTCAGTGAATGGAGGCAAACAAGATTTACATTTAGGGAAGGGACTGATTACAAATATAAATAAAAGAAATATTAGAAAAGTAGAAAACTTTGATCATGATTATGGTGATTTAGCTGGCTACAATGTCCAGGATGTGGGACTTTCTGCATAATAAGTTTTATTTCACAACAATATTCTGAAACAAATTAATAAATACCAGATTATACTTCTGCAATGGCTTTTTTTTTCTTACCTTGTAAACAAAGCTTTCTTATTTTCTTCCCTTTTTTTTTTTTAAAGAAGGACCCTAATTTGGGTGTTGCTATTGAAACCTATAAGAAACATAGGGAAAAGGACCATACTCTACACCTTGTCACTGTGACCACACACCTTTGGACTTAAATTAAATGTTATGTGGTTGAAGTAGAAAACTGCAATAAAGCAGTAGAAATCCTATCTATAGCCCCCTCCCCCCCCCCCAATCTTTTCCTTTTTATTTGGGTATTCATGTCAGAGTTAGTGATAATCATGTAGTTTCAGCTAGTAATTATGTGTTAATAAGCATTTTTTCTCTCTTAGAACGATACCGCATTCAGAGTGAACAGTTTGAAGATCTTTGGCTCATAACAAATGAACTTATTATCCGCCTTCAAGAATATTTTGAAAAACAGGGAATCAAAGATTTTGCATGTTCTTTTTCTGGAAGTATGCCCCTTCAAGAATATTTTGAGTTGATTGATCATCATTTTGAGGTATGTATGATCATAACTCATATTGTCTATAATTTTTCAATATAATGAAGAGAAAGAGATGCTAGAGGAAAGAATTCTAGTATATATGCTAGTAGATTGAGTGCTTCAAGTAGTTATTTTATGTGGATGATAGACTTTGTGTATCTGTTCCTGCCCTCTTGCCCATTTTGTGATCACTTGCAGACCTTAACAGAGTGCCTGCCCAGAGCTAAGCATGTGGTCTGGCTTCAGAACAAGCAGATTTAATTTTCCCACATGGAGACTTAACCTTTGACCCCAATAACCCAGTGTTAAAACTATTTGAGCTTATCGGCAGCCATTTGGCTAACTAATTCTAGCAGGCCATAAATGAGGTGTGATTATAAAGTAAAGTGATTTTTCCTTTTCCTTTTAACAAGCACACCAGAATTTCTGCATCTGAATGAGGGTTAACCACATAAAATATTCTTCAGTATCTGGCACAATGGGCACTTAGCAAATGCTGAATGATTAAATGTTTAAACAAATGAGATCTGACAGTGACTTTGTAGCCAGAATATTTTTGCATTTCTTCTTTGGAAGTACCTTCAGAGTCTGCATTAGATTATTTTGAGTATCATGATGGTATAAAATCTTCATCCTTTGAAGACTGATTTGATATTTGGAAATAGCCAAGAGTCATGTCTTGTGAATGAATTAGATAATGAAATTGTTTTAAAAATCTCATGTGTTAAAAAAAAAAAAATCACCAGGTTCAAATACTTATGTGCCCATAAATAGGCTCTGTAGGTGATTACAAAGGGGGATTTCAAAAGTATTTTGAGCATTATTTATGGAAGCATTGGTTCTCTAGAGTAACTACTTTTTAAGTAATCAATAGGTTTTTGCACTTCAGTTTATAAACTATGATGTGTGACTGTGTGATAGAAAGAATATGTCATGTAACTTGTCAGTCACATGAACATTCATTCTACTTAATGTTCAGTCCCTCAGACATTCTAAGAACACTGACTTTAACCTATAAAGACTTCTTTTAGTATAGTGTGAAAATGCAGGGAAAATTTTAGTGCGTAGAATCCAATTACGAATAACATTTGTCATTATCAAATAAATTGAGCTTACTTGGGTTCTCTTTCACCTATGCTGATAATATTTTATAGGACAGTGTGCTTTTGACCAAATCACGGCACCAAAACTGACCGTTTGAGGAATATATTTAGGTATTGTAAGGATTGAGATCCTTTGCAGTCCTCTAGGATTTATTTTATTTAATTAATTTATTAAAGATATATTTTAAAAATTCTTGCTTTACTGTGCAAAACTGGGATCTAGTGGTTTATGGAAGGGTCTACGAAAAGACCATATTAATTACATATTTGTAGTATTTAAAACAGAAAATATTAGATTCTGAATGGCTATAAGTTTGACACAGTTTCGCCCCTTCATTGCTGTCTAGTAAGCCCCTGCAGATTCCACATCAGGGGCGTTTCCTTTCTGGGGAGGGATTTAGGGAACATGATGAACTACAGGCACTTCCATTTGTCATACAGTTTAAAAGGAGAATCATTATACTTCCTTTCTCTCTGGCCCTGCTCTCTGCTTTTTTAAAAAATACATGATTTTAATCTTTGAATCAAGATAGTTTTTGGAATCCAAGTGTCCCTTAGTGTAAGCTCCATGAAGGCAGGAATTTTTTGTCTGTGGTATTCATTGCTATAATTTCTAGCACCTAGAACAGTGCTTGGCCTTGGGATCAATAATATTTGTTAATTCTGACATATGAAAACAATTCAATCACTGATGTTTTGTTATACATTCAGTGGAATGATAACTTGGCTGATGTGTCAGTATTGAAATTTCATGTCTTTTATAATTTTTCTTGTGTTTCATGAATGTAATGAATAAAATATAGCTGGAAATTATACAATTAAAAGAGTGAATTATTGATAATTAAGCTAATCCTCTTTTTAAAAAATTCAGTTATTTAAAAAATTATCATTTAACTCTTGGTAATGAAAAGTTTTTTTCCCTTCAAGAGAATATTCTGTGATTTAGTTACTTAGTGCTTCTGAAATTGTAACTAAAAGACATTAATAAAATTTCAGGCTCTTTTTTTTTTTTTTTTTTAATCACGTGTCTGGAGAATACATACACTTGCAAGGGAAGTTGCATATGAGAAATGTATACTGTAAAAGCTTGATTTCTGAACACTTTGAAAATGCTGTTTATTTCAGGACTAGTTTTTGACTGTTTTGTAAAGTGGAATTAGCAGTTCACATAATATGATTTCATGGAGTGTTTCTTCTACCCTAT
The DNA here is from genome assembly GCF_027475565.1 of Acinonyx jubatus. Classification (NCBI taxonomy): domain Eukaryota; kingdom Metazoa; phylum Chordata; class Mammalia; order Carnivora; family Felidae; genus Acinonyx; species Acinonyx jubatus. Next base: position 44,368,884 of record NC_069383.1, on the reverse strand, counting down.
GGCCCTGATTAGCTTTCTTTTATTTTAATAATATTAAACTCAGGGGTTATAAGAAGAGTCACAGTAAAAAGAGTCTATTTCTGATTCTCCTCCTCCTGCTACTCAGTCTCTTTGGAAGAAACTTTTGGTGTTCAGTTTCTTGTTTATCTTTTTAGAACTATTCTATGCAGTCTCAACTATGTTAATGTACAGATTTCTTTTTTAAAAATTCATGAATGGTAACAAGTTATAATACTATTCTATATTTTTTTGCTTTGTTTCAGTCACTGTATCTTTGTATAACATTGCATATCAGTAATTAGTAGTCCTGCAAAGTAGTCTTTATTATTTAACCTGTCCCCCTATTGATGAGTATTTTGATTATTATTAATATGTTACTATAATACTATAATAAATAATTCTATAATGAATAGACTTGTATGTATATTATGTTTTGCAAGTATACCCCTAGGATAAATTCCTAGAAATGGACTTGGTAGATCAAAGGTATATGTCTGAGAGCTATATGTATTAGCTTTTCTATAAATTTTGTCCTTTTTTTTCCCCTATTGGCTTGATACTCTTTTTCTTACTGTTTTGTATTGGATTTTGGTCTTTTTCTCATTGATTCTTAGATGCTCTCTAGCTATTATGGGCTTGACTTTTTGTCTGTGTGGTTATTGCTATTATTTTTACAGTTTGCTCTCTGTCTTGTCACTTATGTTTCTTTTTTTAACTATATAGAATTACTTTTTTTCTTTTTTAGTTACAAATTTATCAGAGGTGTGAGTATGTGTGTGTCTGGCTTTTGGCTTTTTTGTGTTTTTAATTTTTTTAAGTTTATTTATTTATTTTGAGAGAGAGATATAAAGCAGAGGAGGGGCAGAGAGAGAGGGACGGAGAGAGAATCCCAAGCAAGCTCTACACCATCAGCACAGAGCCTGATGCACGACTCAAACCCACGAACCGTGAGATCATTACCTAAACCTTACCCGACTGAGCCACCCAGGTGCCCCTGGCTTTTGGCTTTTGACTTAGAAGGGTCTCTTTCATGCCAAGATTATTGAAGAATTCTAATTTTTCTAGTTCTTTTATTGTGTCTAAACTTATTCCAACTGATTTTACTGTAAGGACTAGAAGAGAAATTCTTATTCTTTTTTCTCATGTATTTAATCAGTTATTACAAGACATTTATTAAATAATCTGTATTTTCCCCAGTGATACTGGGTTATCTTTACTGAGTTTCCACTTGACCTGTCCTACTCTGTTGTCTGTGTATGATCTATGTATCTATCTATTCATGTACCAAATATTATAGTTTTAATTCTCTTAACTCTGTAATATGTTTAAATTTCTGTTATTACTGTCTTTCAAACTTTAATTGCCATTGCCTGTATTCTTGCTTTAAAAATGTTTTCTTGTACACATGTAACCTGAATTTAAAAAATTCTTTATTGTAGTTGCGGATAAATGGTGAGAAATTAGAAGAACTGTTATCTGAAAGAGCTGTACAATTTCGGGCCATTCAACGCCGACTATTAACAAGGTTCAAAGATAAAACACCTGCCCCCCTCCAACACCTGGACACCTTGCTAGATGGAACTTACAAGCAGGTAAGTGTGATATCAATTACAGTTTTTCACTACTGGATATAATTTTTTTCTTTCACCCTAGAGTCATGTACTAGAACAGCAATAAAAGGTATTTCTTCTCTATGTACTATGGAGCAACAGATAGCACACAAGCTTTAAAATCAGAAAACCCTAGGTTTAAAGTCAACCTTTGGGACTTTCAAACTATGTAATCTTGAGTAAGTTCCATAAGATCCATCATTTTCCACATTTTACTTTCCAGACTTATTATGAAGATTTTTGATCGCTTATGTGAAGCAGCCAGCACAATGCCAGGTGCATAGTATGTGCTTGGTAGATAGCAGCTGTTATGCTCAGTGTTATTGTTAGACAATTCTTGGTGCATTTCATGATTATCACCATAGTTCATTAATTGTCCTACTGGCTTACACTTCCAGTATTATGTCAGTTGATGTTTTGAAATGGCATTCTTAAACAGCTCTTTGTTCTAGTTCAGAAAGATCTTTTTCTTCTTCTTCCTGATTCTTTTTTTCCATCTGATTTACCTTTTGCATGGCTAGGGTGATCTGACTCTCATTCTTATAGTATTATGTCACCAATAGCTGTTCAAAATTATCATCTCTGGGTTAAAGTCATAATTTAAAAAATTTTAATTTTACGGTAAGACCTCTGCCAGTTCCACTATAACAAATTCAGCTTTGAATGACTAAAAATACCTTCTTATGTTTCTATACAATATCACTAATGTGTTTCAAAGTCAGTGTTGGTAGTATGAATATTCTGTTGATATTTTAATTGAATTTTTTATTGAGATAGTTATATATTTACTTGCCGTTTAACAAAAAATACAGATAGGTCTCATGTATCCTTTACCCACTTTCCTGAAGTGGTAATATTTTACAAACCTACAGTATAATATCACAATCAGGATATTGGCATTTCTAAAATCCATGGATTTTATTCAGAATTCCATAATTTTACTTGTACTAGTTTGTGGGGGGAGGTGTGTTTTAAGTTCTATACAGTTTTATCACAGGTTCATGTATCCACCACCACATTCAAGATATTGAACAGCTCCATCACCACAAAATTCTCTCATGTTGCCCTTTACTACCATCTCCTCATTGCCTTCTACTATATTCTGTTTTTTTAAATTTTATTAAATATAATTTATTGTCAAATTGGTTTCCATACAACACCTAGTGCTCATTCCAACAGGTGCCCTCCTCAGTACCCATCACCCCCCCCCCCCCATCAACCCTCAGTTTGTTCTCAGCTTTTAGGAGTCTCTTATGTTTTGGCTCCCTCCCTCTCTAACCTTTTTTTTTTCCCTTTCCCTCCCCCATGGACTTCTGTCAAGTTTCTCAGGATCCACGTAAGAGTGAACACATATGGTATCTGTCTTTCTCTGTATGAATTATTTCACTTAGCATCACACTCTCCAGTTCCATCCACGTTGGTACAAAAGGCCAGATTTCATTCTTTCTCATTGCCACGTAGTACTCCATTGTGTATATAAACCACAATTTCTTTATCCATTCATCAGTTGAAGGATATCTTTCCATAATTTGGCTGTTGTTGAGAGTGCTGCTATAAAGATTGGGGTACAGGTACCCCTATGCATCAGCACTCCTGTATCCCTTACCATATTCTGTTGACCTTGAAAGGACAAATCAGATATTTTTTTCAGTTAGAGGAAAGAATAGCTTACTATTATTGATAAAATAGTTGTTTTTTGAAATGTTCATGGTTATGTGAAAATTAGAAGCAATTTGAGGGGACAGTCAGTAGTAGCAGTATGGTATTAGAAAGAACACTGGGCTTTGAGTGCAAAGATCCCAGTTCTGTGGCTTTTGGCAGTTTCCCTTTCAGATCTTCAGTTTCTTTCCATAAAATGGAGTAAATACCATGTTGTTACAAAGAGTCTTTATTGGTTATACACGTGGAAATGCTTGGTAAATTGTTCTACAAATCTTGCCGGCCAGTTTCCTTTGTGCTGGAGCCATTCTGTGACTCCTGAGTGAGCAGGCACTAACGCTGCTCTTTCTGTTCCACACTTCTTTTCTTCCTTAAGTATGCTTTTCATTTTGGTTTGTTTTTCATTTTCTTTCTTTTTTTCCTCCTCTTCCTTCATGTCTCTTTGGTGACTTAATCTGTCTCATTCTTAGGCCATACCTGTTGTGCTTGGGGCTAAAGATAAGCTGCCTCTTGTCTTTAATGATACTGATTTTGTGGACACAATGGTAGAGGGGTTTTTAAAGGAATTTGATGAGGATGCTTGATTTAATACTTTCCCTGTTTTCTATATAGCAAGACTTCCTTTGTCTTTTATATGTTTAAAGTGCTAGGCTTTTTTTGTTTTGTTTTTTTTGTTGTTGTTGTTATTTGTTTGTTTTTGCTTAGTCTTAAGGTTGGGTTTTTTTTCCATGATTTGTAATATTGTAGACAAAATGATCAAAACCATGGGTTTTTGCTTGAATCTATAGTTTTAATTCATTTTAGATTAGATTAATTCATGTAATTATTTTTAGATTAAAAAAGAGAATGAACAAGCTTTTGAAAGATGAATACTATAAGGAATTTGACTTAGTTTTAATGTAACTTCCTACTCAATTTTATTATATATTCATATTAAATTATAGTGAGAAGTTGATTGTTTTCTATTTTAACTCCCTTCAGTTAACTTTTAATCATGTAGTTAATACATGAATATAATTTCCTGAAGAGAAGGATAAGATAATACATAGTGCTAAATTCTTTATCATGGCCCTTTATCATCTTCTCAAAAATGTAATCACTTTGATGTTTTTGTGTCTTTCTAGACCTTTCTTTTTTTTTTTACATTCAGAAATGAAGTACTGTTTTGTGAGGCTAAAATAATCCATAAATAACATCATGCTGTATGTATACTTCTCTTTTCTCTTTTTCTTTTAACAGTATGTATAGAACTCTTTCCATATTGATGTATAGATCTACTTCTCTATGTGTTATGTAGTATGTAGATATTCTGTAGTAGGGACAAACTACAGTTTATTAAAGAAGAGATTTTAATAGTAGTTTTAATGTTGAGCCTAACAGTGAGAAAAAGTCCGTTTTAGACAAGTCTACTGTGACCAAACAGGGATATAACATAATTCACTATCACATACCTTCCGTACCTAGTGTGGATTTTTCTTATCTTTATACTTTGCCTGGATAGGGGGCATGATTTAATTGGCAGATTAGCCAAACCCATGAAATAATGAGCCATGTTAGAATGTGATCTTACTTTCCATAGCATGACTGTCAGTAGATTTTTAGCGAGTTTTCCTGGAGTGCCTGGGTGGTTCAGTCAGTTGAGCATCCAACTTCAGCTCAGGTCATGATCACTCAGTTGGTGAGTTCAAGCCCTACATCAGGCTCGCTGCTGTCATCCTGTCAGCACAGAGCCCGCTTTGGATCCTCTGCCCCTCCCCTGCTTGCAGTCTCTCTCTCTCTGAAAATAAATAAATAAAAATAAATTAAAAAAAATTTTTCCTAATATGGCAGTTTAAAATTAGATCTGTTGCCTATATAGAATCCTAGTTTTCTCATGTGCAGGGAGCATTTAATTTTTTTGTTAGTCCTTTTGTGGATCTTAGTGCCACTTTAGTTTGATCAGGGTCAGTAAGAGAAGCACTCTGAGCCGTCCAGTTAAAGATTTACATTTTATTCCATTTGTCATCATGTATTTGGAAGATGCTGTATTGTCAGCATTTAATGAAAGGTGATCACTGGCTCATGTGAAAATAGAAGCAGAAGCCAGTGTCCTAAAACTAGTGTGTAAACTCTCTGAAGGCAGGAACTATTTTTTTTTTTTGCATTATTCATACCACTATATTTTTAGGATGATACATTTCTTGCCACTTTATAGATGCTTGATAAATATTTGCTCTGTGAAGGAATTCTTTATTGACACTAAGATAATTGCTGAAACTGTGTTTTTGATAAGGGAAGCACTACAGAGAACAGACTGGTAGATAGTTCTTTGAGTTCAGGCTCATGAATCATTGGGATGGTTTATTCTAAAATCCCCAAAAGCCACTAAAGGAAACTCTCTTCTGTCTTCCTAAGTAATTTAGTTGGAAGATTCAGGTAAACTGTCCCAACTTAGAAGGTTTTATAGCTGTAAATTCCTGACTGAGAAAATATTTTCTCCTCCTCCCCCTCCTCCTCCTCCTCCTCCTCCTCCTCCTCCTCCTCCTCCTCCTCCTCTTCTTCTTCTTCTTCTTCTTCTTCTTCTTCTTCTTCTCCTCCTCCTCCTCCTCCTCCTCCTCCTCCTCCTCCTTCTCCTTCTCCTTCTCCTTCTTCTTCCTCCTCCTCCTCCTCCTCCTCCTCTTCTTCTTCTTCTTCTTCTTCTTCTTCTCCTTCTTCTTCTTCTTTTTTGTGAGTATGTGTGTGCCAAAGTAAATTTGAAAGAATTATCATTGAACTATCTCTATGCAGGTACGACATTGTTGAGATTGAATCCTATCATAGTCTAAGTGGCATAAGAATTAATTGGGCTCTTTAAGTATTAATGTATGTCCAGAAACATGAGAAGTTTGATTCTTTTCATGTCCTATTTATATAATTGTTGAGTTCTTCCTCTTGGAAGGCAATTTTTTTTCACATCCTTTGAGCAGCTAGGATAGGATATAGAAACATAGAACTAGAGGAAGTTTGGGGGTCTTATGGGTACTAGGTGGTCTAGGAACTGCTGTAGTTTCTAATAAAATTCTTAGGACAAACTGAAAGTGAAGACCGAGGTCCTTCAATGATTGAGTATTGATGAGTTGGTTGTAATATGAGTTAGTTTGTATAGTATATCCATTTATGTAAGCAGTCAGTTTATCAGTTACAAAAGTAGGTAAGGCCAGGGCACACAGTATAAGATCTGTACCTTTGGTGTTTATCAGAAAGTCCAGTAACCACTACCTTGCACAGTGAGCCTATGAAGTAGCCCTCTGATCTTTAACCTGAGGTTTAGGTGACTGATTATGGTCCACAAGAGTCTATAAGAGAAAGCCACTGCTTCTAAGGTTGCAGGAAGACATCCAGAATTGTTTCTTTTAAATACATGCTGATAAATGCTCTAGGGTTTCAAGTGGCATATCTGATGTATCCTTGTGAAATGATTAAGAACTCTATGTCTAGAATTAGCTTGTTTTATGTTTCAGTTTTGTCTCTGTGACTCTAGGTCAATCACTTGAACAGACAAAGAGGAAACAAAACCATTCCTAAGCCTCAGTTTTCCCACCTGTAGAATGCTGGCTCTTTCATGGGGTTGTTATGAGGACTGAAATGTGTAAACATATAAATTGCTTAGAGTAGTGCATGGTACAGAATAAGCTGTTAACAAATGTTAACTACAACTCTAGGGAACTGTTCATCATTTTAATTTTTCTAATAAGTTATGCCATCTCAAAAATGGCACCATTCATTTTTCAGACAAAAGAGGTTATAATAATACCTCGTCTTTCTGAAACTCTGCTATCTGGCAACTTCATAAATCTAGACCTGAGGTAAGAATCAGGAAGATCCTGTGTCCTCAGGGGCATCCTTACACTCCTTTAGGTGTTGTTTGGTTCCAGAGAGGATACGAAAAGGGAAGGGGCATCAGGATCATGAAGCCAAGTAGCTGTCTTTCCTGAATGCCTGGTTTCACCTGATGTATTCCTAGAAGTAAAATAAAAAAATATTTCACACACACACACACCTGCACGTGTACTTACACTTATGTATTGCTCTGTAGAAATGTATCAAATTATAGTTCCACAAGCAGTATATGAAGATGTCTGTTTTCTAGGTATTATTGTTTGATTTTTATCATTTTTAACTGAAAAGAGAATTTGATTATTGTTTGTCTTTCTTTGCTAACTAGTGAGGTTGAATATTTTTAAAATGTTAATTGGCCACTTGTATTTGTTTTCTAGTGATTTACATATGTAAGTTTTCTGTTCAATAGTGTATCAGGTAGTTCAGCTTTTTCCATGTTATTTTGTGTATATTAGAAGTGGCAATCTTTTATCATACTTTTGTCATGCATAAAAAATACATGTATATGGGTTGTAATCTCTCTTCACATATAAAAAAAGTTTTACCAATTTGTCATTTGTCTTTTATTTTCATTTATAATGTTTTTTTGACATATAAAATTTAAGAAGTATTTACATAGTAAAATTTATTCATCTTTTTCCTTTAGGTTTCTATGCCTAGGAAAGCCTTTCCCATGCCAAGACTGCATGAATATCAACATATAATTTATTGTAGCATTTTTATGCTATCAATCTTTATATATACTTGTAAAATCCATCTGGAATTTATTATACAATTTAGTGGGAATCTAATCTCCCTGCCAAAAATGGTGAGCGAGTTGTCTCAGCCCGTTTATTACATAATCCATTCTTCCCCTGCTGAGCTAAAGTACTACCTGTATCATTTATTGATTTTGCTGTATAGCAAACCACCCTAAACCTTAGTGACTTAAAACAACAGTAATTCGTTGTTGTTCATTTGGGCAGTTCTGTTGATCTGCCCTATGCTTGATTGTTCTTGACTGGGCTCAGTCATGTGTCCATCAGATGGTGGCTCAGCTGGAGACTGGATGGTCCGGGATGTACTTACTCACATATTTGGCAGTTCGCTCACAGTTCTATGGGATCATTGTGCCACATGTCTCTTCTGGCCTAGCAGGCTGTCCTGGGTTTATTCGCATTGTGGCTACAGGTCCCAGTGTACAAGCACTCTTCAAGTCTGTGCCTGTGCCATGCCTCTAATTCCCTATAGGTTTTGTCCAGCCCAGATCAAAGAGGTAAGGAAGTAGACTCTCCCTCCTTACTGGATGAGTAGAGAATTGTGGGAATTTTTATAATCTATCCTACTTTTTTTCTTTCTAACATATACTAAATTAGCAAAATGTTTTTGAAGACAATTATTTTTCTTTCCGTAACCCTTGGACTTAGGTTTTCTATACTTTTGACTTGCAAATCTAAATTTTTATTATCATTATGGTATTATTTATTCATAATTAATTTTGGTCTATGAACTCTAAAGAGAATGTATAATTAATTAGGTTGTCAAGAGTTGTTAAAAGCAAACAGATCATCTGTGCTGTTTATAGGTTTGGGAGACTGCCTGAATACTTGCCTGTATGCTTAGTTATGGTCCATTGTTTGGGGGTGGAATCCACCTGTCCAGGGTGGGTTTTTTTGTGGGCATGCAGCCTGCACAGTCACACACGACCCTTGTTTGGTTTAAAGCTCTGTGGTCACCGTCTTGAAATTAATTATTAATGCTGTTTGGAAAAGGAGACCCTCTATTTTCCTTTTGCTTTGGGCCCCTCAAGTAATGTATATGGTCCTGGCCCTATTAGAATACTAATTTCTGATGAATAGAGTAAGACAACTGGGAGTTCAAATATAGAACAGAGTTCAAAGAGAAAACAGCTTTATGACCACTACTCCAAAGCCAACTGTAAGTTTCCCTGAAGTTGAAGAAAAAGGAATACAGCTCAAGGGTTTCTTTCTGGGAAAGGCATCTTGGTTAACTGATGATGAATGATAAGGCTTTTCCGAGTATCATTTGACAATTAGTTGTCTCTGGGCATGTTGTGAGTACCAGCCTCTTTTTAGACTTCCAGCAGTTACTGGCTCCAAGATGTGCCATCAATGAGTTTTGGTGCACAAAGGGGTCGGCCAAACCCCTTTTCTCCTCTTTTCAACTGGAAGTCGTTTCCTTATCCTGTATTTTTGATTGGATAGGAACCCCACAACCTACATCTCCACATTAACATTTTACTCTTACCTTTCCTACATAGTATCTACCTTCCATCATATCACACTCCATTGAGGGCATCCACCCGGCACTCTTTCCTGAGGTCAGCCTATGGCTGAAGCAAGGAGAGGAGACTGGGGCTGTCACTCTGAGAAAAGCATCTTGTGATCCTTACATCCTCCAGTGAGTGAGGACTTTCCAGTTGCCCACTACAATTTCAATAATTTATTCTAGAATTTGGAAAAAAAAGTCTTGCTTTTTGAAAAAGATTTCTCTTTTTCTTCTGGCTCTAAAGGTACAATGTTGAAAGAAAGTAACCATGTCAAGAATTTCTTTTTGTGAGCTGTTAGAAATCTAGATTTCCTCATTTGTACAATCAGAATACTGCCTGTCAATCTGAATATATTTTTGGAGGACCTAAGAAAAGAAGTAAAGGAAGGAAGGGGAATTCATGTTTACTGAGCATCTGTTGAGACTGAGGTAAATTTCATTTATTACTTCATTTAATAATCACAGTCATATTGTGAAGGTGGCATTATTGTTTCCAAGAAGGGATCCCAAATTATGGATAAAGAGCTTGAGACTCCAAGCAGGATTAAGCAACTTGCTCAGTGTTACACAGATATTAAGCCATCTATTCCAAAGTCCATGCTCTAGTATGTCATGTGACATGTTTAATCATTTTCATGTGGGACGTAGACATCCTAGATTTTTTTTGCAAAACCACAGTGAGATCGAAGAAAAAGGAGATTCATGCAAATTATTTGCACATATTCATATTATATATCAGTGTATATTCACGATCATCCAATATCCATTGGGTATACACCTATCAGAAAGGGAGCAAAGTCTTCTGGGGAGTTCCCCAAAGAATGTATTGTATCTGAAACTTCAGTATCAGAGGAAGAGGTAGCTTTGTTAATTTATTAACTTATACTGAAATTAGATTTCTTTGCTATCAAATTCTAATGATTATTGCCTTTTGCAGAAAACCTTTGGAAAATAAGTTCTCTTTCATGTTATAAAAATTTCATGTACATTTGTTAGTCAAAGCAGGACTGATTGGTTGAATTGAAATCGAGGAGATTTAGACTTGCCCTACAGTTTGGCTTGTGTTTTGTTGCTTTTATGTGTACTGGTTTTCTCCCCCTCCCACTTGAACACTAACCCTCTGTTGTAGCAGAGGAAAATGTTTACTAATCTAAAAGTTTGTGTCAGATGACATATGTGTGATGTAATAACTGATAGTCATTAGTGTTCTAGAAAGGCACTTGGCTGATTTTTCTCTTCTGCAAAACAGAGGTTGTATTAGGCATAATTTTAAACAGAGAGCCTGTGGTTTGGAGTTTGCTATTTGTTACTTTTTCTGTACTTACAACTTCCTTCCACTTTGTTTATTTGTATGGTATTGATGTTAAAAATCATTTTAAGTCACGAAGAAGTCTAAGAGTTTTTTGGTCCATGACTTTTTAAATGAGTGTGATTTTGGCTGATAACACAAAGGAGTATGTGATGAAACGTTCAGGCTTAGTTTCCTCCTTGCCACTGGCAAGTAAAAACAATACACTGATAGATTGAGAAGGAGGTATCAGGGATATGGTGATGTTGCTGCAGTTGTTTTTTTTTCTAACTACTTAAGAGCTAAGAAGAAGTTCTTTCTCTTATGAAGGAGATAGAGTAAACAAGTGAGAAAGGGACACAGAAATTTATAGCCATATGTTTGGGGGTAAATGGAAGTGGTAAGTTAAAAAATGGACTTTGTATGTTTTTACCCCATAATGCTACTGTTGGCTATTTACCTAAGAAAATAGTTCACGAAGGAAAAAAATATATCCTACACATTGGTCATTTGTAACATTAATCACTATAAACCAGCTTTTCATGGCTAGAAAATTATTGGGTTTATTTTAGTGCTACCATTTGATATGATCTCATTTCATATCATTATTTCATTTCATTATTTAAAAAACTAGAATAATAGAAACATTTCAAATAATTGAAAAAAGCAGATTAGTATGTAGTAACCTTCAAATAATGAAATAGATGTATCTATAGTAGGTGAGTGTGCAAAGATTTAGAAGGGATGTAAAATATTGAAAATGATGTGCATTTGTTTTAGATGATTTTAAATTCTTAAGCAATTTTCCTTAATATTATGATGACAATTTGATAAGCATGAAAATAATTTTCACAATATGTGAATGTTCTTAATACTATTGAACTATATACCTAAAAAAGGATGATACATTTTATGTACATTCCTTGTATTTTACCACAATTTTTAAAAATAATAGCTTTTTAAAAAATGAGATGTGATCACAAGCTCCTGGTCTTCACTGGTATTTTTCTGAAGGAAATATTTTCTCTCTCCCCTATATACCCTATACACTTATTTCCGTATTCTCTGAATGCTTAGAACTTCGGATTATTGTTCCATACACGAGTTAGTTTATTTCTAGTCAGTCAAAAGGGAGCAATTAGATAACTGAATGGTATGCTTGAATGAATATATGAATAAGGATGAGGAGTGTCTTATTCTGACTCTGCCCTCACTAGCCCCTGAGTGAAAGTAGCAAAGTGTACAAAGCTCTTCTAAAACTATGTAAATTTTTCTTAATCTAGGTCAGAGTGCAATCTAGAATGTAATCTCCGAAGTGTGTTTGTTATAAGTTTATCACTGATGTATTCAGTATATGTGTGTGGCTATAAGATCTACTCGGACAAAAATGTAATTCAAGTCACCAATACAAGCCATGTATGTAATTTTAAGTTTTCTTGTAGCCACATTTAAAAAAGTCAGATGAAACAAGTGAAATTAATCTTTTTTTAAAAATTAAAAAAAAGTGTTTATTTATTTTTGAGAGAGAGAGAGAGAGAGAGAGAGAGAGAGAGAGAGAGAGAGAATGGGGGAAGATCAGAGAGAAGGGGAGACACAGAATCCAAAGCAGGCTCCAATCTCTGAGCTGTCAGCACAGAGCCCGAAGCGGGGCTCAAACTCACGAACTCATGACCTGAGCTAAAATTGACACTTAACCGACTGAGCCCCCCAGGTGCCCCTACAAGTGAAATTAATCTTGATAATGTGTTGTATTTAACCCTATATATCTAAAATATTATTTCAACATGTAGTCAAACCAAATTATTGAGATATTTTGTATTTTTTTCATAGTAAATTTTCAGTGCACGATTTATTTGGAGCACATTTCAAGCTCTGAATAGCTATATGTGGTCAGTGGCTACCTTAGGAGACATTACAATTCTAGCTAGATAATTGTCAACTCATTATTTTATGTTGTTTCTTATAATGTCTCTTTCGTTACGTTTTCTCTTTCCTTTAATCCTTTTAAATTCTAGTTCATGATAAGACTATTATTAATGCAATTGTTTTCACTCACTAGATGTGAATATCAGTAGTGGGAAGTACTCTTGGATGGTTAGGGGACTATCAGGAACATTTGTTCACATAAACCATGCCTTCAGGCATTGTTGAAAAAAAAAACATCAAATTTTGTGTGCAGAGACTTGGGTCCTAGTTTCAGCTCTTTCTGTTTCTTTGATTTGGGGCCGGCCACTTGGCTCCTCCCCTTTCATCTTCCAATCCCTGAGAACCTGTATGAGCAGCATCCAGCATGGTGCTTATCTTCTAGTAAAATTTTTAATAAATATTTATTGTATTTGCATAATGGTTAGGGCATCAGTTCAGAATTTTGGAAACAAATGGGCCTTCACAGTCGTTTAGTGCCAGCCTAGGGTGTGTTTTGGCCAGTCAGCATTTGTTTGGTGGACGCTAATGATAGTGATCTAAGTAACACAACTTTTTGAAACTGAATTAGTTTTCAAACAAGATATATAGGTGCAGAGTAGTATTATGACATTGGATTTATGCTTCCCTGGATTTACGTATATAACACTAATTGACATTAATGGGGGTTGTACATAAATCAAGGGGAAAACAGACCTATTAGTATATGAAAACATTCTACTTTTAATATCCATCTGGTATGCTTTACTTCCCTGGGGGATATGTGTTTTTTATAAACCGAGTGCATACTTCTTTATCTGCGTGTTCTTTAATCAGCATTTGCGCTTTCTGCTTGCTAGTGTTAGTTTGAATACCTACTTAGACTGCAAATTCAATATTAATATTTTATTTTGGCAAATTTTTCAGATTCAGAAATTTGATCACCTGTCTGATATATAATAGTCTGAACCAACAGTAATCAGGGGTACTTTTGCTAAAATTTCTATTTGTTGTTTGATCTTAAAAAAAAATTAGTCTTTTGAGATACACTCAGAAACAAGATATTTCTAATATTACAATAAAACTATTAATGAACCCACTACAAGGAAATGAAATCTTATCTTTTTGTGTCAGTGATGAGAGAGGAATATATAACTGGCCTCTAATTATCTGTAATTTTATGAGTTTTCTTTCATTTATGTTATCTATCTTCCTGTTGCATCCCATCTAGCACAATTATTCCTTTTGTATTAGTTTTCTGTAAATGGAGTTCTGAATGGTTTGAATTGTGAATTAACAATAATCATCATCCTCACATCCCTCCTCTTTACTTTCCTTCTCTTGCCCCACTTTCTCTCTTTTTTTCAGTAAAGGAAAAAAGCCAGAGAGATTATTTTTTATTACTTAACAAAAGGAAAAGATATATGGTCTTTATAGGATTATCTATGAACAGTTAAGTAGTTATATCAGTACTGATATGTCTTTCTCTGTATATTAATATACAGAAGGCTAATAGTGCCCTCAGGGTTGTTTGAAAGTACCAAAAGTAACCAAAGATAAATTGAGATGACATATAATTAAAAAGATATTTAAAATTTTTTTAAGTTTATTTACTTATTTTGAGAGAGAGAGAGAAAGAGAGAGGGAACAAGAGTGGGAGGGGCAGAGACAAGGAAGGAGAGACAGAATCCCAAGCAGGCTATGCACCATCAGCGCAGAGCCCGATGTGGGGCTTGGACTCATGAACCTTGAGGTCATGACCTGAGCCCAGATTGAATCAGAGGCTTAACCGACTGTGCCATCCAGGTGCCCCTAAAAAGATACTTTTGTGAGACTTAGCTGCATATTCAGGAACAAGGCAGTATTAGGTAAAAGTGATTTAATTTAAAGAAATGAATTTTCAACATTGGACTTTATGTTTTCAAGTTCCAAAAAGGCCTTTAAATACAGAAGGGAGGGGTTCAGTCCTTCTTGGCTGCTGCTTTTTTCATGGCTGCCAGGATGTTGCTCAGCTCCTCTCCCTTCCTCTGGGTACTGTTGTGTGTCCTTGCCCTTTTCTTGAGGAACTTGAGGGTGAGCTTGACCTTAGAGACCTTGAGCAGCTCTGTGGCTCGGACGCTAAGTCCTATGGGGCGAAGCTGCACACCTCTCGGATCATGTCCTGCATGTACTTGATGTGCTTGGTGAGGTGCCCACGGTGGTGGCTGTGCCTCAGCTTGTTCTTGTTCTTGGTCACCTTGTGGCCCTTTTTGAGGCCCATGGTGTTAGGGTAGCACAGAGCAATGGCTGCTGCTCCTCTGTGGCTTCCTTGGCAGAAGGAACATTAGACTTTAAATGGATTCAAATATATTGTCACTGTACCTGGGAATCATTAGTAGAATGTTGTACAGTAAAATCAGCAGATATTTATCTTCACTATTTTCCCTGATGGACCATCCTATATTATTATTATTTTTAAGTTTCCTTTTATATGATATCTAAATCTCTTATAGCAAGATATTAGATTCAGGGAAATCCAACCACCCCTCCTATCCAAATACTGATTCTCTGCCTCCTTCTGCCCCTATGTATTATTGGCTTCTATCCAGCACTTAATATGCTTGGTCAGTTGATTCCCCAGTTGGAATGATGGCCTCAGAGGCCATTCTTAGAGATGTTTTTTTTCCCATGAAAGTGATAACTTTTCATGGGCCATCTCCCTCTGTCTTTTATCCCACCTTTGTGATTCAAAGTAAAGGTATGTAAGAGAATCAGCTCTTGCTAGTGAGGCCATGGACTCAAGAAAGCTATAGGTCCTGTTCTTTATGATCTAATGTATCAACTTCTTATCTGACACATTACATAAAATGAATCTTCCAAATGTAATTATCTGTATTTTTTATTTTGTTTTTGTCCTATCCCATTCTGAGACCTTCAGAGTATCTCCTTTGTCTTTCTGGTTGAGACTTCTCACTCTGGCATTCAAAGATCTCTGAAGAGTTGAAACCAGGTCCTTCTAATCTTAACTTCCACTTCTGAAAAAATATTCATGCTAGTCAAGTTAACCTATTCTCTTAACAAAAACACAACACTTTGTTGGTGTATAATTTGCATACTGCAGAATTCACCCATTGGAAATGTACCATATAATGAATTTTAATGTGTTTATAGAATTGTGCAAACATTGCTCCATTCTAGTTTTAGAACATTACCATTATCCCCCAAAGCTCCCCTGTTCCCACTTACACTTAATCACCTCATCTACCCTTAACACCAAGAAACTACTAATCTAATTTTTGTCTTTTTACATTGGCCTTTTCTGGATATTTAATATAATTAGAATCATACAATAAGTAGTCTTTTGGATCTGAGTTCTTTTACCTAACATTAAATACTGTTGAGGTTCATCCATGTTGTAGAACATGTCAGGAGTTTGTTCCTTTTTATTGCTGAATAGTATTTCATTGTGTGGATACACCACATTTGTTTTTATCAGTTAGTAGATATGTGGATTGTTTTCAGTTTTGACCAATAAATGAATAATGCTGCTATGAACATTTATTGCACATCTTTATGCGGACATATGTTTTATTTTCTCTTGGTAGCTTACTGGGACTAGAACTGCAGGGTCATATGGTAAATTTCTGCTTAACTTCTTATGACATACTTTTTCCTCAGTGTTGTATCATTTTATATTCCCATCAGCAGTGTATGAGGGTTCCTTCCTCTTCTTTGAGATTGGTCCTTCACTTGATCCTTTTGAACTTCCACTAGTTTCTGGAAAAATAACTTATTTGCCATTTATCCTGGGAGTTACATGTTTGATCTCTCCCTCTCTCTGTTCCTTTCCTATAGCCTATAAACATGCTGAAGTTTATCCCGATACAGACCTGCTTCCTGCAACTTTTCTTTGTGTTTCTCTTCTAGATGTAACGCATTTTTTTCTTTTCTCCCTTTGCACACTTGTCTCATCAGAGCCTGTCTACTTTTTATTTTCTCTATTCTCTCATCTTCCACTTTATCTGTCTACTTTTTTTTATTTTGTTGAAAAACCCATGTAATAACTCTATTAACACATTTTTAAGCATACAGTTTAGTTTTGTTGACAGTATGCACCTTGTTATATGGCATATCTATAGAATTTTTTTCATTTTGCGTGACTGAAACTCTTTACACACTGCACAGGACCTTCCCATTCTACCCTATCCTGCTTCTACCCTTGACAACCACCATTCTACTTTCTGCTTCTATGAGTTTGATTACTTTAGATATCTCATATAAGTGGAATCATGTAGTACTTGTCCTTCTGTGATTAGCTTACTTCACTTAGCATAATTTCCTCAAAGTTCATCCCTGTTGTTGCAAATGGCAGAATTTCCTTCTTTTTTATGGCTGAATAATACTACATTGTATATACATATACCACATTTTCTTTATCCATTCTTCTGTTCACAGACATTTAGATTATTTCCACATCTTGGCTATTGTGAATAATGCTGCAATGAATATAGGAGTGCAGGTATCTCTTTGAAATCATGATTTAAATTCTTTTAGGTACTTAAAAGTAAGATTACTGGGTCATATTGTAGTTTTATTTTAAATCTTTTGAGGAACTTCCATGCTGTTTTCCATAATGACTGTACCATTTACATCTGACCAAAGTGTACAAGTGTTTCGATTTCTCTACACCTTTTGGTCCTAGTTTTAAATATCCAAAAGAATTTAAACCATGATTTCAAAGAGATACCTGCACCCTTTCTGTTTTGGTAATGGCACTCCTAATAGGTATTATTATCAGATTGTAAGAGTTCCTTATATATTTTGGATATTAACCCCTTGCTTATATATATATATATTTTTTTTTTTCTTCCATTCCGTAGGTTGCCTTTTCACTCTGTTGATTATTTCCTTTGCTGTGAAGAAGCTTTTTCATTTGATGTAGTCCCACTTGTCTATTTTTGCTTTTGTTATCTATGCTATTGGTGTTATATCCAGGAAATCATTGCCAAGGTCAATATTACGATAGGGAATACATTGACTCTGTAGATTACTTTGGGTAGTATGGACATTTTAACAATATTAAGCCTTCTAATCCATGAACATGGGATGTCTTTCTAATTCTTTGTCTTTAATTATCCATCTACTTTTAATGTGGTTTTTGCCTCTACTACTGTCACCTCTGACCTGCTGATTTGTTAAATATTTTTTTGGTTATAATATCACATGGTCTTTCTACCATGTTTAGCTTTGTTGTCCAATCTTACTTTTTTGAAAACATTCCTGGCTGCCTTAAATGTATAGCCATTCATATAACTCTTTCTTCTTTGCCCTCCTCATTGGCTACCCTTCCTTTTCCTACCTTTAAATGTTGATGTGCCATCTGACCTGCTGCTCTTCTCTCTTCACATGCTCTGTCCAGATGATTTCCATATGATTCATATGTTCCCTTATGGGACATGTTAGTGTTTACTCATGTTTAAAGTCCTATGTTAGACATTGTGAGGGGAGAGGTGATAAAAATTAACCAAGATAGTCTCTACCTATTCTCATAATCAATTAGTATATATTTCAACTAGATTATCCCATCTCATCGTATAAAAAATGCTCATAACTCATTTAATTGATTGCACATACCACTGATGGGTCATGAGTCATTGTTTGGGAAGCCTTGAGGATAGAGTAGAAAACAGGTCTGAGGACTGAGCCTGGTGGTCTTCCAACATTTAAAGCCCATTAAGTGTTGCTCATCCCTCCAGTGAATGGTCTAGACAAAATACTATTTAAAATTCTTTTGTTGGGGCACCTGGGTGGCTCAGTTGGTTGGGCGTCCAACTTCAGCTCAGGTCGTGATCACACGGCTTGTGAGTTTGAGCCCCACATTGGGCTCTGTGCTGACAGCTCAGAGCCTGGAGCCTGCTTCAGATTCTGGTTTCTGTGTCTCCCTCTTTCCGCCCCTCCCCTGCTCACACTCTGTCTCTCAAAAATGTATGAACATAAAAAAAAAATTTAAATGCTTTTGTCTACCTTAAAAAATCATATAATCTGACTTCTTTCTTTCTGTTTGATTTTGGGATGCTATTTTCTGTTTTTTTCTTTTCCTGATTTGTAATATCTACACTCATTCCTAATTGGCTGGTTCTAGAGGTTTAGCAAACAGGTTACCAAAGTTTTTTTGGTATATATATTAATAAAAGTGAGTGCTAAGCAGAGGCCTAAACTTCTTGTTAGTGCTTTATGTGAATTTGTTTTAGGACATGGGCTTTTAGACATGGACTCTATTTTGGGAGGTCAGGCATATTTTTCTCTTACTCTGTCTACTATCCCCTCATACTTTTTTTAAAAAATATTTTATTTGTTTTAAGTTATCTCTACACCCAACGTGAGTCTCAAACTTACAACGTTGAGATCGAGTCACACGCTGTACTGACTGAGCCAGCCAGGTGCCCCCTCCCTCCATAATTCTTATTATTGTTTTCGATGGATGACATTACTAGAGAATTGAGATCTAGATAGCTAACATTTTACTGAATGTACACACCTTCACACACATCTGTATACATACACACATTCTTTCAGCTTGTTGCAAAGTTTTCACACAGAAAATAAACTGAAAGCAATTTCAGTGATACTTCGCTACTATCATAATGACATTTTTTGCTGGTTCTGAATAAATAAATATCGCTTGCTCTAAAATTCTAGTCAGAAAAAATTGTATGCTGTGTTTAATAACATAGCATTAATATAAAATTTGATACTTGATTTAGTTGACATGGGATGAAATAAGTCATAACAACCTAGAGCCACATGTATATATTCTATACTAACCAAGTTGCCCACTCTTGAGAATTTCTTCTTCCATTTATGAATAATTCCTACTGATTGACAATGAATTGAATCTTTTCTCCTTCAAGCCACTATTATTTTGGAAATTTCCTTTGAAATAAGAGAGCCGGGTACATAAATAATCTGGCTCAGAATATCCGAATTGCTTTTAAGCTTCAGGCAAGCTAAAGGCAATATTTGATGATGAAGCTGTTTTTATTTGTACTTTTTGAGTAGAGTGAAGGCATATAGAGAGTGCCTTTGACATTTATACCATTTAGGTAGTTCAAAACATCACATATTTAAAAGAAGACTTGTGTTGGCACATTTTTAATTTAGAAAAGAAGATAAAATTATATAGGAGGTTAAATTTGGGTTGTGCACATGTGGAAGTGAACCACAGAAGAATTAAAAAAAATTTTTTTTTGCCATATATACCTCTGGTATAATGCAGGCCCTATGTATACATAAGGGAATAATTAAATACAGAAATGGAACCTACTTGTTAGCCAGAAAGTATGCCTGGAACATGTGGATAAGCTTGGATATTTGTCTAATGTTAATTGGAATATTGGTTTTCGGTTGAAGATGCCAAATCTTCAGAAAAGTAATTGGATTTAGCTTCCTATTTAGCAAACTACTTCAAATCCCTGAAGTATCCCACATCCGAAACTAATTTTTCTTGATTGTATCAAGCTTAGTCATGAACAGAACAAGGGTTGACATAGTTTTTTAATATTTAAAATATTTCTTGACAAGGTTTCAACACTGTTGCTTGTCCACAAACCTTGTTAGTTTCGCTAACAACAGATGAAATCTTAGATTGTATGGAATCAGTTTTACAACTTTGCAAAACGGTATTCTTGAAATAGTCCATTATATTCTTTTTTCCTATACATTTAAATTTAAACTCAGATTTTGATCAGATTTCAGGAAACAACACAAAATGGTATCTTTCTTATTACTTTTCTTATAAACTTATATGTGTGCTTAATATACCTGCATTAGATTCAGCCTAGGAAATGTATTTTGTGGTGATTCTTAAGTCTTGAAAGTGTTATTCAGACTGCAAGTGTTTAATGTGGTGTGTCAGAATATTTGAAAATAGTTAAAAAACTTCAGATAGAATAGGATATTTGATCATTGAAATTCAGGAATTAAAAGATTCAATTTAGGAGGTTACTCTATAAAATTTTTATTGAGCAACTAGTATGTATGGGTTTCTTTGTGATTGGAAGATGTATGTAAAGATGTTTATGATAATGGCTGATAACCTCAAGGAACATGACTCTTTTATAGCAATGATAATTATAAAGATAGATACTATCTTTTAGTCTAGTCTTTGCATTGAGGATGATGAATATTTGAAAAGATACAATGGTGCTTAAGTGAAATATGGGCAGATATACAATGTATATTATATATATAATATATATGAAGTATATAATTTTTAATTAAAATGTATTATCATTGAAAATCACTTTAATTGATATTAAGAATAATGAATAAGAGCTATAATAATTCAACAATAGATTATTTTAATGAATTTTTGTACTAGGACCCATCTTGTTAGAAAAAATTTATAGCCATGCTTCATTTGTCTTCCAGGACCTCAAACTTATTTAGCAGATAAGTGCTATACATGTCAGTGGAAGTGGATTTTCCATCTGTTTTTTAGTCTGTTTCCAGGATAAAAGTAACTACCAGACCTAATGTTGTTCACTTGTGCCCCATTGCCTAGCACAGAGCCTGGTGTGGTGCATAGTAGGTGCTCAATATATTATTTCTTGAACTTGAGGGTCCTGCCCCAGGGTTAGCTGGCATTTCTTCTGGGAGCTTCTGAAGCATGCATTATGTCTCTGGCAAAAACTTTCTCTGGGAACAGGATATTATTTTGCTAATGAGATACGCACTTTACAACTTGTCTATTTAGACCTGTGTTTATCATTCCCACTCTTGGAGTTGAGTGGTCATTGCAGGTTCTGTGGGCAATGCTCCTAATCCTCCTTTGCTATGATTGTGTTTTAACTATTGAGTTGTTTCAGGACTCTGTTTTGTCACTGTAGAATTTTTATGATCTCTTTGTACTTAAAAAGCAATTATCATCTTGGAACAAAAATGGGCTGTATCATCATTTCTGGTGTTAAGTTACAAGTGTTTGAAAGGTTTATGGTGTATATTATTTGAGGTAAATTATTTTTTATATTCTAGTTTGGTTTACAGTTCTTTTTTAAAAGTGTTTTTCATGAACCTGAATCATTGGTTCCGATGAAGTACTTCATCTTTTCAAATTTTCATTTCTAGTTTGATAGCATTCTCAATTTTGGCTCTTATTCTTAAAATAAAAATTATTTGCCATAAAGTTTTGACAGCTGATGACTATAGTGTTTGACATAGTTTAATAGGGGGTATTAGGAAGTAATTGGATACCTAATATCTAGAAAAAGCTCATTTATTTTTTACTTTGAATTAGTTCTTCTGGAATCCTCATAGTCAACACTAGGTTATGAGCTAAATGACAGTTCCTTTAGCCTCCATTCAAGTACACGTCCAGATACAATATGTCTCCAGTAAATGCATGGAGAATCAGGTGTTCATCCCTACAACTCTTGGTGCCTGAGAAAACTTACAGGGTCACTTCTACTCTCAGCCATTATAAATTTCAGCTTTGTCAAGATGGAGAGTCCGCTGGGACCATGAATGATGACTGAGTTAATCATTTCCCTTGTTAAGACTTAGGTTGAGTTTAATTTTTCGTTTGAACTTTTTTCTCCCTAAATTAAAATTTTTTTTCTTAAGAGAGACTTCCATAATAGTAATTACCAGCTCAAATAATAGGAACTTTTTTTTTAAGTTTACTTATTTATTTTGAGAGAGAGAAAGAGAGAGTGTGTGTATGCCTGTACATGCAGGGTGGAGGAACAGAGAGAGAGGAAGAGAGAATCCCAAGAA
The DNA here is from genome assembly GCF_027475565.1 of Acinonyx jubatus. Taxonomy (NCBI): domain Eukaryota; kingdom Metazoa; phylum Chordata; class Mammalia; order Carnivora; family Felidae; genus Acinonyx; species Acinonyx jubatus. Next base: position 44,346,546 of record NC_069383.1, on the reverse strand, counting down.
GGCTCTGCACTGTCAGCATGGAGCCGGACTTGAGGCTTGATCTCAGTACCATGAATTCATTACCTGAGCCAGAAATTAGTCAGACACTTAAGTGACTGAGCCACACAGGTGCCCCAGGAATAGGAACATTGTTAAGGCTTTAATCTAAATGACCAAACCACAAATTGCTGATTTTGTGAATGAATAGTGCCACCAGCAGCATAGAATGTACAAAGGTGATTCTTTAATTTTTCCCTGACAATATCTTCCCTAGTAAGTATGTCAGGATCACTGTTTGCAGGGTACTTTACAGAGGATCTGCAAAAGAATGTATCTACATAGTCCTGTCTTAGAACACCTCCCAGTCCAATTAGAGAGAGCAAAGAATTGCATATGAAAACAAATATGGAATACTGTCATGAATCCCTAAAGACAGGGGCTGGCCATTGGCCCCTTGCTTACAGTGAATTAAAAACTAAACCCAACAAAACCCAGCTTCTCCGGGTGGACTGAGAAGGAGGCAGCATGTGAGTACCCCTGCAATCTTACCTCATTTTGGGACTTAGATCAATTAGTAGGAATTTTTCTGACTGCTTCAGGCTTACAAATCTCTCCGTTTGCTAGGAAAGACAAAAGAGAGAAAGGAGAAAATGACTGAAAAGGGGTAAGCAAAGACTGGCTTTTAATTGGATTATATAGTGAAGTGAGTTTAAATTATACACATAAAGAAAATTTTTGTGAAAGTCTGTTTTAAAACAATCGTAAATAATTTCATTTTATGTACCTTTAGAAAAAAAAGGTAATGGGGAGCCTGGGTGGCTCAGTCGGTTAAGGGGCCAACGTAGGCTCAGGTCATGATCTCGCGCTCCGTGAATTTGAGCCCCGCGTCAGGCTCTGTGCTGACAGCTCAGAGCCTGGAGCCTGTTTCAGATTCTGTGTCTCCCTCTCTCTGACCCTCCCCCGTTCATGCTCTGTCGCTGTCTCAAAAATAAATAAACGTTAAAAAAAAATTAAAAAAAAAAAGAAAAAAGGTAAGAATTGCATTAAATAATTTACTGTCATGGTGGAAAATTTGCAAAATTCAAGCAAATGCAAAACACAAAAATTAAAATGAAAAACACCCATAATTCCTTGTGAACATTCATTCTTCTTTCTCTTTTTCTGTGGGTATACATGCATTATTTTAAAAATTGATATCATTATATAAAAGATGCACCTGTAGTTTTTTTTTCTCTTCATTTCATTTTAGGAATACTTTTCATGTTATTATAAATATCATTATAACTTCTTATTTAATGTTACAGAATGGCTATGTCAAAATCAGTTTAACAAACTTTTTAGTGTTAGATAATTTGGTTGCTTTGAAGATCTTATTTTTACAAATAATGCTGCAGTAAATATATTTGGAGGTAAAAATTGGTCCATCCATGACCATTTCCTCAGCATAGATTTCCACATATGGAATTGCTGGGCCAAGGTCCATATGTATTTGTAAAGACTTCTAAGACATGCTTCCCCTCAGGAAGGTTGTATCTGTTTACTATCTCCCAAGCAGCACATGAGGAAGTCCATGGACACTGGGAATTGTCATTAAAAAAACAAAAACTGTTTTCCAGTTTTATAGATAAAAATAGTGTCCTATATATATTTTGGTGTGAGTCTGTAGTGTGGTTAGGCCTTGGTCCTAATCTTTGTCAACACTTTGGATGAACTAATTCTTCTTTTGTGTCTAATGTTGGATGTGGTGATTAAAGCACAAGACCCCCATTCAAATTCCCAGTTTCTCACTTATTTTATGTATTTTATTATTTTTTATTTATTTTTTAAAGTTTTATTGATTTGAGAGAGAGCCCATGCTTATATATGTGTGAGAGAGAGAGAGAGAGGAAGAGAGAGAATCCCAAGCAGGCCATATGCTATTAGCGTGGAGCCCAACATGGGGCTTGAACCCATGAACCGCGAGATCATCACCTGAGCTGAAATCATTAACTGACTGAGCCACTCAGGCATCCCCTTAGTGATTTTGTATAGTTTGTTTCTGGGCTTTGTTGTGGCATCTTCTTTTATACATGCTTTCTGAACTTAAGGAATATGGGGAAAACTGTGGTTCTCGGCTTGCTAGATTTCTTCTTCCCTTTGGCTCTTAACCACAGCACTTTATAATGGAACATTTAAAAAAAAACCTTATTTTTACTTCAGATTGTGACTTTTAAGTCCATCTGCTTCATGGATTTGCCTTAGACTTTGTCTCTTTTCCTCTCATTCTTTGAAGCCCACTATCACAGCCATTGGTTTTCCAGAATGGCTTCAGTGGAACCCCAGGGCTTCAGTGGAGTTCCTTGGGCCATCAGATAAAGGGTGGAAGGTCCGCTGGAGTACCTCAGTTTACTTTTTGTAGGTATTGGGCTTCACTTAGGATTTCAGTTCTTTAAAAGTTTGAAAACTGTTGCCCCAGTTATTATAGTTTTTCCAACCTAGAAGTGTTCTTTGAGACCCTTTGTAGTTTTGCTTAAATACTCACAGGGAAGTGGAGTGCTCTCTTCCATTTTTTCTCTTTTGCCTTTAGTTACAGGAAAGGAATAAATCATTTTCATCTTCTTGATTAGGCAGTAGCCATGGCTATTTTTTATTAAAATGTTTATTGCCAAAATTAAAAACTCAGAGATTTTACATTTAAACACTTGACTTTGGTTCCTCTTGAAAGGAAGTCCTAGCCACAATGGGCCTGCGTTTCCTCCTTGGTGTCTATCTGGCTGACCTCTCAATGGGAGTCCTTGCCTTTTGCCTGGTAGCCTCCCTCTCTGGCATTGTGTCCTGACACTAAGCCCATAGGTCATCACATTTCTGCTGCTTTCTTTTTTTTCTTCATGTGTATAAAGTTAAAAGGAAATAGAAATTGTTATTTTATTAGAAGAATAAATGAGAGGCTGAGAAGTTATATACATTTTAGAGTTCAAAACGCCATATAATAACAATTCCAGGGGCTTGCTAAAAACTGTTGCCTGAACACTATAGTCATTTATTCATTCAACAAATATTATTTGACTACCTGCTATGTGCCAAGTCACTGAGGTAGTTATCAAGTCTTTAGCAGTTCACAAGACAGTCATGGCCCTCCTTACTATGGAGTTTACAGTCTAGTGGACTTTGCAATGTTATTCCAAATCCATAGCTTATAAGCATCAGGCAGGTACAAATGGCCATTCCAAATCACATGGAGGCAGAGGAAAAGGTAGCCAAATGGCTCCTTTTAGTGAGCAAAAAAAATGATGCTGAAGCCCCATTGTTCCTTTTTTCTTTTATGTGTATAGAAAAGAGGAGAGGCGTTTGCCTCCCTGATGCGCCTAGGTTTCCTGCTAGGAAATTCTGTCATTTATTTATACTTGCTTAATATTTATCAGGGACAGTAGGTGGGGGACTTAGGGGTGGGTACAAAATGTGTTAGCAATGGTTACTCTCCTCAAGTGGTTTCTAGTTGATGTGGGAGATAAAATATGCACCCTAACAGCTTCAGTAGACACAGCAATTTAAGTAGTTGTTAGATCTTGGGTCTAGTCCACAACACTGTCTTAAACTTTTCCTGTGAGTAGTATGCTAACCCCCTGTAAGTCTCTTATTTTCTTGTAGTTTATCATTTCAAATGTACTGGTTCAGTTCCATTCTGGCACATAATGGGCTGTAAGATGTAAGAGTCTTTTGAGGACTGTTTTGTGACATTAACACAATTTATAGTATTGTCTCATTGGGAAAATTCTTTCTATGGGTTTAAATACCCTACTAATAAACATACTTTTGGCATATTGTAATTAATTTAAGTTGGATACTTCCCATTTTTAGAATTTCATATTCCAGTATTCATAACATTGCAACTGGCCTTTGTCATTTAGTTCAACTGTCTCAATTGGGTATAGCAACACTTTCATTTGTACTAGCAAATAATTTTTATCTCTTATGCCAATTCTGAACAACTGGTGGCTGCTGCCTAAAATGCTAACTGGAGAAGGATTCTGAGGTTCAGGCTCTTATTCAGGCTCTAAGGCAAATGTTTCCATAACTGTTTAACAGGGTCAGTCAAGGGGATGGGAATTAAGAATGTTTTAGTATATGGCTGACTACAAGAAAGGAGATTTTTGGGCCTCTGGGTGACTCAGTCGGTTGAGTGTCCAACTTCAGTTCAGGTCATGATCTCACAGCTTGTGGGTTCGAGCCCCTCATCGTGCTCTGTGCTGACAGCTAGAGCCTGGAGCCTGCTTCAGATTCTGTGTCTCCCCTCTCTACCCCTCCCTCGTTCATGCTTTGTCTCTCTCTGTCTCTCAAAAATAAATAAATGTTAAAAAATATTATAAAAAAAGAAAGGAGATTTTCTGGCTAATTAGAGTGGGTTTTCACTGTCAACCTTTAGGAAAAACTCTTAGTGTTTTGTCTTTCTAATGTCTTTCATCTAGCCAAATTCTTTAGGAACTTCACCAAAGAATTAAAGCCCAGAAGAGAGAGCCTATAATGAAGTTAGATGGAAATAGTGTTTCTTCTGACCTGTGTTCACTGCTTGAGCTTGGGAACTTTCCTCTTTACCAATGGTGAAGCTCAAGTTGGTTGAGACTATCTCTGGCATATTCAACTACTAGGTTTTAGGTCCTGTGAAGACAGGAACCTGTGTTTACTCTGTCAAGCATAATGCCTGGCCTAAGGTAGGTAACTCAAAGTTTATAGAGTGAATAAATGAATATAGTCCCTGACATCTTTGAAGGAAACTTAAGATTAGCTCTTAGTGCTCTTGAAAGTTACATGGCATTGGTTCCTCTGGTGCTTAAGCAAGTTTTTGATTACAAATGTGGTCAGCAGAAGGATGATGGATATTTTTCACCCCTGATTATAATGAATAAGAACTGACCATGTCACTGACCCTCTCCCTTGAGAGACAGAAAGTGTGGCCAGTGTGGCACAGTGACTTATTGCAATGCAGTTCTGAAGCTTGGGCACGTAGTCCATCCATTCCTCTTTCGTCAAGCTTTGGAGCTAGGTCATGGGACTTTTCCACAGTTGAAACCATTTTGCTCAATTAATTGGATGAAAACAAAGGCTGGCCCCATGCCCTGTAGTTATTGCTTTACAGGCAATAGGCACAGATTGAATTGCGGACTCCCTAGGTCCAGGACGGGAATGCTGTGGTGGCTTTGACGCTGTGGAGAGAGCTGAGTTTAAGAGGATCTTGTAGCCACCTTTCTGGTTGACTTAAGAGGGGAGAAGGTAACCCTGCAGGAGAAGCTTTTCCCAGCATAGGGAAGTATTGAGAAATTCTGGGAACAAGCTAACAAAATTCCTTAAAGGTTTTTGATCTTTTCTTCTCCTTGAAAAAGAAACAACAAACAAAACATGCCAATCAGATGGCAGAATGCAGTCTTTCATGTCACAATGTGTCCATTTACTACAGCAGTTAGTAGGCCAATAATGCCTTTAGCTTGAAGTAGTTAACAAGCATACCTTGCAGTGTTACTTTTATTTTCTGCTCCCTGTAGCACTTAGCAAAATCCCATTATGCAATTGGGTATTATTAAATGTTAAAAAGTTAATTTGTTCTGCATTCCATTAAAATTGCACTTTTTTTTCATGCGCATTGGTCCTTACATCTTGTTTAAAACCTATAATTTAAGCTCACACCGTAGTAAAGTCTTAAGTAACCTTTGCCCTTGCTACCTTAATTATTCTTCATCACACACATTATTTCAGGAGGATTGTGGTAATGGGTTAACTTTTTGTTAGTTAATGAAAATATCTGTCATTTAAAAAGCAAAATGTGGCCTTGGAATTCTAATTAAAATTGTACATTAATAATGAAATAAAATGTACCTTTTATTAAGGAAAATGGATTGTAAAAGTGTTGCTTGCTTTCTTTTTGAGATAGCTATGCTTTTGTTAAGGCCAAACAATTGGTCAAACAATTGATGGGAATGGGTAACTTATTTCCATTTAAAATAATAAAATATTTGCTTTTTAAATGTAACAGATTTCCTATTAAGTTCATTGTCACCTTATATAAATATGCTTAGTAATTAGGATACAGTGATAAAATGCTGTGAAACTAGATCTTAATGGTGGTGTGACAAAAACTTCATTATTTTATCCTAAATAGATAATTTTGGCGGAGTAGTTGCTTTTGCCAAGTTGTGAATAAATAATTTCAGGGATTGACATTTCTTGAGACCATGCTAAATATTTTTGTAGTACTTGGTGTCTTATTTGGCTCACTTTTATTTCGTAACCAGCACATAACACTAAACATGACCAGGTGTAGAGAGAACATTAGTGACAATTGAAAGCTATACTCAGCAGTGGAGAATGTCTGACATCTGAAAACTGTAAGGATTACCTTGATTTTTTTAGCCTAGAGAATTTACATCCTTATGTCACTTCCAAAACTAAAAAAAAAAAATTAGGGAGGTGGGCAGAGAAAGATATGAATAGTTCCTGAGAATAATGGATTTTTGGAGTTTAAGAAAGTTTTAGAAATTATGTTCAGTTACCTCATTTTACAAAATAATTTAAAAAAAAAAGTCCAAAAAAAAGTATCTGAGATGGAATAAGAACTGGGGCCTCTGAGACAGTTTGATGGACTTGAAAGAGATTTTGGGGTCAAACAGACCTGGGTTTTAACCCTGACTTCTCTGTTAACCACTTGTGTGACCATAGGCAGATTATTGAAGCTCTCTGAGCCTCAGTTTCTTCTTCTGTAAAATGGGGATAATTTTCTGTTTTAGGAACATTGAGTGATTTTATGAGATACTGGGTTTGGAGAGCTGGTTTCAGGTTTGGCCTTTCTAAGTGGTCAGTTGATGGGGCTTCTTTACCTTTGCCAGGCCAGTGTTTTTTCCTATAACACGGGGTTGTCTTATAGTAGGTCATTTATGCCAAACAAGATTGGTTGTTTTGGCCCTGAGGTGTAGGTTTGTAGCTGGCCCAGTACCAAACACTTGGGGGCACTAGAATGCATTCGGCTTTTAACCGTACTATTGGAAGGTTTGGTCAGGGATCCACTCTGAGGCTGGTCCACGCTTTTTTTTCTGTGGCCTGTGGACTCCTGAATTTCCCTACTCTCATTTGATAGTGCAGCAGAGAAATCTGTAGAGAGGGAGATGATGTTGAGGAGGTCGTTGCTTTTTTTCTTTTCTTTTTTTTTTCGCAAAAGAAATGTTCCATGGAAACTTTTCCTGTGAACCTTCTTCAAGAGATTTATGCAGATTATAAAGTCAAAAGACGGGTCATCCCAGACTTTTCTTTCCAGGCAAAGAGGCCAAAACATAATTTTAGCAGGTATTAGTAAAAATTGAGAAGTATTTTGTGTATGCTGGGATTCTTGCCAACATCTGTGTTTGCAACTCCCAAGACAGGGCTAAGGTGAAAGTTTTTCCTTACTGCCCTCAGAAGATTGTTGAAACAAGCCTGCCATGGTTCTTTTCCATTGCATCTGTGTTACTGAGGCCTCTCTGGACACTGTTTTGTGGAATCTCAGGCCAACACAAATTGATTTACTTTTCACCGAAACAGCTTCATGCTGAATGTTGAATGCAGGTGTGTTTTGGAGAAGGCAGTAAAAGACTGAAAACAGGGATTGGTAGGTAGACAAATCAGGTGTAAGTTATTTGACTATTTCCCCACAAACTGCAAACTGCTCTAATTTGGCAAGCTGTTTTGTTTTGTTTTGTTTTATGTAACAAATGATTCCACAGAATGTGAGTCCTGTTAGGTACATCTAGGGAATTTACAATATTGAAGATCTTTAAATTTGTTTATTAGAACAGTTGAGAAAAAAAATCTGCCTCTTAGAGGGTACAAAGTATATTCTTAAAAATAATCAACTATTGCTATTGTATGTACAGCCACTTATTGATATGTGAGCATGGTGATCCTTGGTGTGTTGTTTGTGAACTATATCCCTTTTATTAGATAATGAACATTCTCATTTATCCATAGAAATGTGTAAAGTTCCACGAGGACATTTTAACCAGATATAGCAAACACCTAAGCATTCTTTATTGATCATTTTGTACAGAACACCAGAGAATGTTCCAGCAGAGTGCAGCAAAAGCCAGTTATTGCAAAATATACTCTTGTCTTTCCTTAGTCAGTCTGGAGTGTGGAGACATAGAGGAATTTCAGACTCAAAAAATGATGAAAACAAACAGTTGAGATCCTTGCTCCCCCATCCTAAGAGTAGTCCTGAAAAAAGAAAAACTTTCCCTAATTTACTCAGCAATACTGATCTTGAAGAAAGGATGTAGTGGTGGCTGAGGATAACCTTAAAGTTAGTGTGGCATAATTTTACTTTCTTTTTAAAAAAAATATAGCTTTAAAACAACCACACATACTACATATCAGAATTCTTCGTTAGAAAATATAGGTAAGTAAAGAAAAGGAAATAAAAATAAAAATTATCCTAATTCTACCACCCAAGAAGAAATCCTTTTTTAAATTTAGTATATATGCTTCCAGATTTTGAATGTATTTTAAAAAATGTTTATTTACTTGTTTTTGAGAGAGAGAGGGAGAGAGCAAGCATGCAAGCCTGAGTAGGGGAGGGGCAGAGAGAGAGAGGAAAGAATCCTAAGCAGGCTCTGCTCTGTCAGCGCAGAGCCTGATGCAGGATTCGATCTCACAAACCATGAGATCATGACCTGTGCCGAGATCAAGAGTCAGACACTTAACTGACTGAGCCACCCAGGTGCCCCAAATTTTGAATGTATTATTATGTGTAAATATAAATAAAGAATAGAAATATTTAAAAATAGGGTCATAAGGTACATGCTATTTGGAAAGTTCTTTTTTCCTTGTCAAAATGAATCGTTAACATGTTCCATGTCAACATATGTAGTTATAGCTGCTATAGCTTATAATAAATACAGTTACTCTAGCTGCTAATTTCAATAACATTTGTGTGCTATGTTTCTGCCTTTCAAGAAATGTGGCATACTGTTTCATAGTAACAAGTAAGTAATTCATTTCACTTTGTGAATAAATATTATTCTGATGCAGACCACTGTATATTTGATGTGTACCACAAAGAATAAATATTTACTATTGCAGATTAGCTGATTTTTCTTTCTGTTGGTGATTTACTTTAAGAAGCTTCTCATTCTAACTTGCAGGCCATTTTTAGACAGAGTGATATTTTTTACTAGAGTGTGATTACATGGTGATAATACCTTAAATTTGGTGATTTTTAAAGTATTGGTTAAGTAGTAAAATAGATGCCTGACTTTTCTTGCTTTCTGTCTACCAAAATTCTATTACTTTTGACTATCCTGTTTAAATTCCTAATTTAAAAGGATACTTCATGTTCACAATATAGCTTTTCAAGAAGCATAAAAGATTGTATTTGGCTTTCTGCAAAGAGAAAGGAGCTGATTACCAGAGAAAGAGCGATCAAGGTTTAAAAAAATGTAACTAATAAAATGTATGAAGAAAAGTTAGGGTGACCCAGTCAAGGACCCCTCCATCACAAGTTAGTGCCACTTCCCTCAACAGGCTAGGGCAGTGGTCACAATGAGTGCCTGACATCCTCACACTTTGTTGATTTAGGGGGCAGGGAGATCAGCAAAGTAGGAAACTATAGCCAGGTCAGAGAGATTTTGGAAGCCACCCACTGAGGGCCTGAGGGTTTAGCAGGCCTGGCTGCTGGATATAAGGTATAAGACTGGATACAAAAGCACAAGTGTGAATCTGGCTGCATTGTAGAGAACATCTGCCTCTACTACTGGGGGTTGGGCGGGGTGGTGGTGGACCAGCGCTGGGCCTGTAGGAACACAGAATGGGAGGTATTCAGAGTCAGGGCTTATGGGTTGGCACATCTGCTTCTGGTAGTTAGCAGGGGCTAAGATTAAGGGAGTCTTTTATATGGTGTGTAAAGAATATACAAACGTAGAAAACAAACAAAGCATAGGAATACCTTGGATTGTTTTAGCAGCAGAGTTCAAAATCGGTAAACTTCAAAAATTATAGATGCCCTGGAAAATAAATTAAAGGGCTAGGGATAGTCACTTTAAAAGAATGAGTATATCAGGACATTTAGAAACCAACCTTAGGGGCACCTGGTGGCTCGGGGGGTTGAGCATCCAACTCTTGATTTTGGCTCAGGTAATGATCTCCCAGTTTATGAGTTCATTCCCTGCATTGGGCTCTTCGCTGAGCATGAAGCCTGTTGAGATTCTCTCTCTCCCCTTCTCTTTCTGTTCCTCCTCCACTTGTGCGCGCGCGCTCTCTCTCTCTCTCTCTCTCAAAATAAATAAACTTAAAAAAAAAAAAGCACCCAACTTTAGTTTGTGCTCTCACTTAAAAGCTGAAACAAGTATTCTTTTAAGACTAATTGAGGCTCCCTTAAAAATCTTGTAATTGGGGTAAGCAGCCACCAGGGGGCAGCCATGACTTGGTTAAAATTACATGTCTGCACAGTATTTTCTCTGGTGAGAAGGTTAAAAGGACCACTTTTATTTCTTTTTTGAACTAAAGCAAATAAAAAGAAAATTCAATAAGTTTACAAAACTTAGAATTAGTTTCTTGACTTGGCTTAAAAGGCTCATTCTTTGACTTTTCAGATACTAAGTGGCATTTTTTGCTTCAGCCTCCAGCAAGTCCTTCTCTGACTTGACTTTACCTGATGATGACTTTTGTTTTCCTCATTACCTGGTATCTAGGAAACCACACACATACACCATGAATATGTATTATTTTTAGTTTATAATTCTTTTTGATTCTCTATGTGAAGAACAGGGGTGATAATATAGAGGAACAGAAGAAAACTCCTTGGCTTATCATTTCAAAAGAATAGAGAGAGGACTGCTCTCTGTTGTTAGAAAAAAGGGAACCATCCCTTTTCCAAAATGTAGTTTTCTCCTGCCAGCTAGATGCTACTTAAAACATACAGTGTTAGGGCACCTGGGTGGCTCAGTTAGTTAAGTGTCTGACTCTGGATTTCAGCTCAGGTCATGATCTCATGGCTCGTGGGTTTGAGCCCTGCATCGGGCTCTGCGTTGGCAGTATGGGGCCTGCTTGGGATTGTCTCTCTCTCCCTGTCTCTGCCCCTCCCCAGCTCTCTCTCTCTCTCTCTCTTTCAAAGCAAATAAATAAACTTAAAAAAATTAAAAAAAAATTTAAAACAACAAAATGTGTCAATTATTTAGTAGTTCTAAAATTTGCTTTGTGTTAAATCTAGAGGGGATCATTTCGAAATAAGATTTCTGAGTTCCCCACTCTAGATTCCCTGAATTTTGAGCCAGAAGGAATGGTTTTTAAAAGGTTCCTTGGTGATTCTTTGCAAAGTCCAGGAAAATGCCTGGCAACTTTTTTTTCCCTGTAACTTGTAAGAACTACAGTAGTAAGAGAGTTTCTTAGAACTAACTTTTCAAAAAGTTAAAATATCGGAAACATGTATCTAGAAATATCTTCTAATACATATAATAAGGTTTTAAGCAGAGGTTTTAATACAATTTTGTAAGAAATTTTAGTATGTAGACCACATTTTAATGAAACTTCTTATTTGGGAGTTTCTTCTTCACACAGATTGCTATAAAGTCTAAGATTTTTTTTTTTTAATTTTGGAAATGGAAATTTAATTTCTCATTTAGCTTTAGCTACTATTCGAGAAAGATTTTGAATGCCACAGTAAAGGAAGTTGCTTTTTATAACTTGACTTCGAGATTTGATCACTCTGAGAGTAACATGTGCAAGTGGATATTTACCATCATGTTTGCAAAAATATATCATTTATGCTTTATTTGATATAGAATTAATATTTTAGGGGTGCCTGGGTGGCTCAGTTGGTTAAGCGGCCGACTTCAGATCAGGTCATGATCTCGCGGTCCGTGAGTTCGAGCCCCGCGTCGGGCTCTGTGCTGACAGCTCAGATTCTGTGTCTCCTTCTCTCTGACCCTCCCCGTTCATGCTCTATTTCTCTGTGTCTCAAAAATAAATAAACATTAAAAAAAAATAAAAAATAAATAAAATTAATATTTTATAAATGTTCATTAATCTCACCTCTAAACTATGAAATAAGGGGGAGGGGCGCCTGGGTGGCTCAACCAGTGAAGCATTCTACTTCGGCTCAGGTCATGATCTCACAGTCCCTGAGTTTGAGCCCCGTGTCCAGGCTGTGTGCTGACAGTTCAGAGCCTGAGGCCTGTTTCAGATTCCGTGTCTCCCTCTCTCTCTGCCCCTCCCCCTGCTCACACTGTCTCTCTGTCTCTCAAAAATAAATATTAAAAAAATTAAAAAATAAAGGGGGAAATTGCATTCTAGTTTACAGACATGAAACTGGGCAATAAGGAGGATAGCCTTTATTTAAGGACATTCTGTCGTACTGCAAACACACAGAATACCAGATTATTTTGATTTCCAGGTCATTTTGTTATTCACCATTCTGGTGTAATTGGAGTTGTTCTCCCTCCCTGCCCCACATCTGGACTTACATACTGGTTATAGATCCTAGACCTTACTTTATTCGGTGGTTTATCGTTAATTAATTCGAAGTATGGTGATAATACAAACAGGCGCACTTTTGAATGACAGTCTGGCCAGGTGATGGGTATCTGGTAGAAATGGATGCCAGCTTGTCTGCCAGGTCTCCCCTCCTCCAAAGGCTCAGAATAAAAAGGTACTATCATGCGGGGAGCTGGAAAAACCAGGGCATTAGAAATCTTTTTGGGGACCTACACACACTAACTTGACACAGCCTTCACTTTGAAGTGCCAAGCAGGGCTCACTGTACTTTATTTTAGTGCTGAGCTTCGGATAGCCAAGCCAATGTCTTTTGCCACTTGCTCATGAGGTCCAGCTTGACCTTTCAGTGGCAGCCCTGTTAAGAGAGAAAAAAACCGAAGAAAGCACAGACACTTAGACTTTGAATTTGTTCTTCTAAACAAATGAGGATCTAATTTTTTACATTAAAAGAAAAGAAAAAGGAGGACTGGATTTGAGTAACATTTATCAAAGTTAGACTAAAATAAACCTAGAGACTTATAAGGTTCAGTTTGTGGAATAAAATATTGGCATGAGGAGAATGGAAACATTGCATGTAGGAAAGTGTATGGTAGTAGAATTAGAGAAGGAAAAATCACTAGTCATGACCCGATGTTACAACAGCCACACCAGCTTACTTATAATAGGAATTCAGTGTGTTATAACAAAGAGGGTTCTGTAAATGCACCATGATAAAATGGCTAATACGTATAATTGCTGCTATTTTTTGAGCACTTTCCATGTGCCAGCTAGTACTAAGTACTTTACTTATAGTATCTCAATTATTTTTAAGGGTTCTTTTGCACAGAGGGACTCTATAGTTTTTTGCTTTCAATAATTTAATACTTTTAAAAAGCATTTCTTTATGTAAACATTTCTCTGTGGATTTGGAATTTTAGGAAATAAATGGGAAAATATTAGCTAAGCTTATACAAGAGAGAATGATGATATTGGGCACATGGTATAAACTCTCCCCAGAGTTCCCAAACTGTGATCCAAGGAATATTCTTTCAGGAGGTATTTATAGGTGTTTTGTGAAAGAGGAGTTTTCCAACACTGCATTCTGTATCCTGTTGAGGATAAGCCATGTAAGGCTCTGAGAAGTTCTGCTTTAAGGAAACTTAAAAAACAACACTACACTGTATTTAATAGTTTCCTAATTTATCTAAGCACAGAACATTGTGTGTTGGGATGGGGGCGGGGGGCACATTCCATGTGTGCCTGGTTGGTGTGGGGAGACAGTTCTGCATGGTGACTCAGGTTTCTGCATGTCTTGTGATCAGAGGTACTGCCTGCTTTTGCTCTGAACTATCTTTTTAAGGATATCTTTACAGGGAATAACCTTGGATGATAGAGATAGTAGCTCCCTTAAGAGCAAGGCATAGGTTGTTTATTGTCCAGCATAATAAAGATAACCACTCCTTCCACATGTACTTACCATTATAAAAGGTTCGGGTTCCCTGAGCTCTGGGTTCTTCTGCTGTAACCCAACTCACAGTATGTATAGATGTCACTTTGGCCTTTTCTGCATCACTCGTGGGATTTGGGCTCGGGGAAGTAGCACGGATGCTGACATTCTGGCTATTGCTGTTGCTTTAAGTAATACAATCCTTTGCCTTTGATTAGGAGTCTTGAGTCTTCTGCAAGCATCCATGAAATAATGGCAGATTAACTTGTTAGTTCACAAGTAGAGTAAAATCTTGGACCTTTCATGATTCTGCACTGTTAGGAAATATTGAAATATGTCCTTAGAGGTAAATGGGTCTAATTCTGGGTGAGTAAACTGGGGTCGGTTGGGGTGGAGTGGAAGGCCATGAGGAATGTTGAAGAAATAGAAGTTCAACAACATATGTCTCCAATTTGCAGACACCTTCTTAACATTCTGGAATATTGAGTCTCCTTGCGGTTTTGCTCCACTGAGGCAAACTCAGTTCCTGTTAGGTTCCTTTTAATTTTTATTTACAAGACATATTTTGCTACTATTCTTTTCTGTGTTTTATTTTTCTAAGTGTAGAATTTGTATTTATATAATGAAACACAAAGTATTGGTGGGTAATTAGTACTGCAGCCCTTGTAGATTTAGAGAAATGAAGGAAATACACATTTATTGACCACCTTTTGTATATTTGACACTCTGCCCGGCACATTACATGGGGGGTCATCGTCTTCTCCTCCTCCCTCCTCCCCTTCTCCTCCTCCTCCTTCTCCTCCTTCTCCTCCTCCTCCTCCTCCTCCTCCTCCTCCTCTTCCTTCTCCTCCTTTTTCTCCTTTTCCTCCTCCTCCTCCTTCTTCTTTTTATTACATGGGTTTTCTAATATAATCTTTCACATCACTCAGGATTTTGGTATTATACTCAATTTATGTGTGATAACGGTTGTGGCTCTGTGAGGCGGTCGTTACAGTTTTCATAGCTAGTGTTTATAGATATTATATTTATACCAGCTACCAAGACAAGCATAGTATATTTTCTTATTTTGTCCTCATGTGACCCTGAAATAGTTATCATTATTATCGTATGCATGAGAAGATGGAGGACCAAAGAAGAAGGGACCTCTCTTAGGTCATATAGTTGGCAGAGCTATGATATGGATGCAGATATGTATGACTTCAATATCAGCTCAACCCTCAACCTAGACTTGAAGTTTTATGGCGATAATGGTACTATGTGGTTTGAGCTTAGGGTGACTATGTAGTTATAGTCCAAACTAGACATTTTGGAGAGGAGAGAGGGGCAAAGTTAATAATTGTACCCGGATAGCAAGTGTAAGCCTACACTGTCCTGGAAAAGCAGGGTGTGATGTCATTCTACCATACGCAAAATACACAAGTAAATACCAGGAAAGATTGCAGTCATGTTTGCACTGCTGATTTTTGACAGCGTGGGATATTATCTTTTATTGAGTCAATATGTTGAATTCCAATGGTTTAAAATATTGTGCTTTTACAAGTGTTTTATTGCCAAGGTAGACCCACCCTTATTGACAGTTCCAATATAGATAAAATGGATTACTGCATATCCTTTTCTCACACCTCAGTGTTTTATGGGTTTCCAGAATTTAGTGCAGCCCAAAATAGAGGGAGTATTTATGACATTTTTAAAGCAGATCGTGAGAGAATTACTTTCTTCTCTCTCCCTCCACTCCCTCAAACTGAGGAGCATGATTGACTTGGTTTTATAGGGTCTACATTTCTCCTCTAAATGAAACCCATCTGAGGATGGAAAATTACAACCCTATTTTGTCCTCCCAATGTCAACTGACAAAGGCTAAAATACTTAAACTTTGCTTTCCTTGACATCATTTTTCCAAGGAAGTTAAAACAAAGAGAGAATAATACTTAATATGCAGATCTATAATAACTGTGGTATAGGATGCCTGGGTGGCTCAGTTGGTTAAGTGTCCAACTTTGGCTCAGGTCGTGATCTCATGGTTTGTGAGTTTGAGCCCCGCATTGGGCTCTGTGCTGACAGCTCAGAGCCTGGAGCCTGCTTTGGATTCTGTGTCTCCCTCTGTCTCTCTGCCCACTTGGTGTGCGTGCAAGCACGCGCGCACACACACACACACACACTCTCTCTCTCTCTCTCTCTCTCTCTCTTTCTCTCTCTCTCTTTCAAAATAAAAAAAAAAAAACCAAATGAATAAGAAAAAAAATAACCATGGTAGTTTTCTTGTTGTGGCTTACACATAGTTGTTTAATTAGCCTCTACAGGGTATTGTAGTAGTTTCCAACTAATTATCCTCTACTGAGAATAACTTGTTAGGTTTTTGATATGAGTGTTAGGCTAGCTTTATAAATATGTTTTTTTGCATTTTTTCCATACTGAAGTATTTTTTAAAATATTTTTCTTTCTTTAATGAAAATTCATTTTTTAATGAATTTTTTTTTTTGAGAGAGAGAGAGCACAAGAGAGGGAGAGGGGCAGAGGAAGAGAGAGAGAATCTTAAGCAGGCTCCACACTAAGTGTGGAGCCCAACTGTGGGGCTCAGTCTCACTGCCCTGGAATCATGACCTGTGCTGAAATCAAGAGTCGGATGCTCAACTGACTGAGCCACTCAGGCACCCCATAAAATATTCTTTTCTTTTCTTTTTCTTTTTTTTTTTTTAATTTTGAGAGAGAGAAAAGAGAGAGAGAGCAAGAGAGCATGTATGTGCAAGTTGGGGAGGGGCAGAGGGAGAGAGAGAATCTTAAGTAGATGCAGGGCTCAATCTCATGACTGTGAGTTCATGTCCTGAGCTGGAATCAAAAGTCAGAAGCTTAACCTACTGAACCACCCAGGCGCTCTTAAAATATTTTTTAAAGGTGTGAAATGATCCTTCTGTCAAATAAAGAGTCCTTTGGAGATTAACAATAACCTCTAGCAGATTAAAGATGAGGAGAAACATTAGAAATAACTGGTTCACTTTGTTGAGCCCAGAATTTCCCAAATTTAGCCATTGAATGCTTTCGTGTGTGTGTGTGTGTAGCATCTATTAACTTTCTATAGAACACTGGAAGCACACTTTGACATACATTGACAAAGTGTATTTCTCCCTTTTAAAGAAAATACCACCTTTATTTGTTGTTGTCTTTTTCTTTATTAGCTTTGTGTTGTCTTCACTTGCCCACTTTTTTTTGGAGAGGGGTAATTTTGCCATGGGATTTTAAAAAATTTAACCAGAGCTATTATTTATTTATCAATAATCATTATGTTCTGAATCTGTTAGTTTTTCTCTTTCTGTCTACGCAGGTTTGCTTTGTTCCATTTCAAACATTTTACTGGAATGTTTGCATCATTTATTTTTATTTTTCTTTGGAACTCTGAAAGAATTTAAAGCTCTGAATTTGTCTTTGAGTATAGCTTTGCCAACATACACATTTAGGTACAATAAAGATGTATTATGGCTTGGTGAAAATAGCATAGGCTTAGGAGGCACCTAGACTTCTATTAGGATCCTACCACTTATTTCATGACCTTAAGCCTCAGTTTTTTCTATTGTAAAATGGGACTATTGAACATAGGTTTAAAAATATAATTAGGGGCACCTGGGTGGCTCAGTCGGTTAAGCACCGGACTTCGGCTCGGGTCATGATCTAGTGGTTTGCCGTTTCTTGCCCCACATGGGGCGCTCTTTCCCGTCAGCAAGGAGCCTGCTTCTGATTCTCTGTCCCTCTGTCTCTCTCTGCTACTCCCCCACTTGTGCTCTGTCTCAAAAATAAGTAAACATTAAAAAAAGTGTAATTAGAAAAATGTAATTTTGTCTGGGGCACCTGGGTAGCTCAGTTGGTTAAGCATCCAACTCTTGATTTTGGCTCAGGCAATGATCTTGTGGTTCGGGGGATTGAGCCCTGCATTGGGGGTCTGTGATGAGAGCATGGAGTCTGCTTGCGATTCTCTCTCTCTCGTCTCTTTCTGCCCCTCTCGTGCTCATGCACTCTCTCTCTGTCTAAGTAAATAAATAAATAAACATTAAAAAGTTTTTTTTTTGTCTGGAGAGTTCATAGCATAGTACCCAAAAGGTAGATTATTGACCAGTAGGTGCCTATCTTTATTATTTTTATGATTTTACAAATAGTCTATAGTTTCAACTTTGATTTCCCTTTGACACAGTAGTTGTGCAGTAACTGTTTAGGAGAGTGATTTTACTTGCCTAATAGCAAGATTTGAAAGCATGCAGCTTTTTCACTTTTTAGTTGTTTTAGCTGGCCAGACCATTTGGCCATGAAAATTTCTCCTATCTAAACCTATATAGGCAAGGGATAGACCTGGAGTTTGGTGGACATGTTTTGTGAAGGTCCAACGAACTCTCTCTGCTTAACCCCGTTTTCCTGTTCGGAATCTGAACCACATGTTGAGGAGAAATCTCTCTTGATGTATGCTGAGTAGTTGACAAATATTCTTACTCTGCATTGCTTTGTAACTGGGCCTATTTTTCTATGCTTTCAAGAGGATTAACATTGAAATAGGAGAAGGGAGCACATCAAGTACCACTTGCGAGCTGATGTGTCAATCAGAAGGCCCCTCAGGGCTACATTTGTTCTTGTTAAGATCACCAAAGCAAAGGTATTTTATAATATCCCCAACAAACCCATTCTAGTTTGTCCATCACTTGCGTCTGAAATGTTTTCTTAAAACTATTCTAAAAAATCTTTATTTTGCAGTATAATTCCATTATGATATGATTTTATAAATCTTGTTTCTTTTATGATAAACCTAGGAGGGTACCATGGAAAATTAGTGAATATCAAATTCAGGGTGTTCTTTTTGGTCATAATATTAAAGTATTAAACTGCTAAGATGGCTTTGTTTCTTGTTTTACAAGAAGGAATTTAGCAGATAAATGCTCTTGGAAAATCAAATTTGTGTATTTTGTTATTCAAAGTGGAGGATTTGAAATAAAAATATCGTTTTTAATTAGGCTTAACAAGAGAGATACTGTGAGCATCTGTAAGCAAGTTTTTATGATAAACAGGCTTTTCCTTTTTTCCAAGATATTTCCCTCCATTTGTATCATATATGGCACATTATATCCTCTGCATTTCCCGTGTAGAATTTGAGATTAAGGAGCCGTTTACCTGGTAGTATTCAGAACCTCAGTTGAAAAGGAACTGACATATATGTGAATAAGAGAGGGCTCATGTATTCCTTGAGACATGTTCCATCAATCACCCAGCCACTTTACTTAGAGACTGAAAACTGTGCATCATTTCCTTCAGAGTTACATGCTAGAAGACCCTTGACTTAGGAATATGGATAATGTGTGCATGCTACAATAAACTTTTTAATAGCTGTGTTATTTTTGGTTTTTAACATGCAGCATATAATTTTATACTAATTGCAGAGATGGACAATTAAAAATTTGCATTTCCTGGCTTCATGATGAGTCTTTTGTTAATGGTGCACATAGTTACATGAAAACACATGTGTATCAATAATTTACCTCCAGTGACAGTCAGCTGTATAATGCCTTTCCTCAGATGCATCATGGGCAGAATACAACTTTGCAGTGAGAAAGCAACAGTTGTTATCGATTTTGCATTCTTTTGGCAGAGTTGCAACAATTCTCCCATACCCTGGTCCAGTAGAGATACTAGATGGATTGCTATACTGTACTTGCATTTGAAATTTCTTCCTCTGTTTTTATTCTGAACATTTATTTTCCATCAGCTTGTAACATTGTAACATCGATTGGTGAAAGTAATGTATTATTCATGCCATCTGGTTTCATTCCATTAGTGCTATCAGCATTAGTATTCAGTCTAAAGAGATACAATTATGTCAAGGGTTCTCTGTGTCAGCTTGTCCTGGTTTTGCATTTCTTCCACATTCATAGGAGAGTCTTCTTTTGTGGGGTGTATCTTTTTATTTTGTTGGTGCTAGCAAGAATTATATAAGAAGCTAAAATAAGGCTGATATAAATGTAACCTCTTAAATAATTTTTCAGTTTACCAAAAATCATTGTACCAAATTTGGAAACATATGGAAGAAAATAAAATCATCTGTAATTTTATCACCTTATTTGCATGTTAACCCAATCAATGTCTTACCTTCTGGTCTTTTTTTTTTTTTTTTTTAAATAAAGTTAAGTTCATGTTGTATATATGGTTTTGAATGCCAAGTTTTTCTTTAGCAATTGTATGTAATAACATTTTTGGAAAACTTACTTTTTGATATATTTATAAGAATTGTTCATATTGTATCATTTTCAAACGTTTTTAATTTTCAAACATTTATATTTTTGCATGGTTTTATTTTTATCAGTAGGAATGTACATCCTTGTTCATAAATCTTTGATCATATCTCTGATTATTTCCTTAGGATAGATCCTAGAAGTGAAGGTACTTGGCCAAAAATTAAAACATTTAGAAAGCTCTTGATTCATGGTGCCAAACAACTTTCTAAAAACACTGAACCATTATCTCCTGTTTGTTCAAAAAATTAGTCTTTGTGTTTTTACTTACGTTGCCACAGTCATTTTTGATGTAAGGTTGTCTATCTCTGCCTTTTCAGTAATACATTCATTAAAATAGACAAATTAGGATGTTATTAGATTGCTAAAATAACCAAAGCAACTCGTTGGAGAGCTTCCTAATGCTAAAAGCTGCCTGACATTTTGGTGGACCATCTTTTCTTAGCATGTAATTTTCGATGACTTAAATTGCTAGATCCTGTAGCTAAATGTATGAGCAGAAATATGGTGTGGGTTTGAGCATTTAGACAGATAACGACAGTTCTGTTCGTCTGATGTGGAAAAGTGGGAGCTGCTGTCTACTGCTTCCTGAATAATAACTGAGATTTTATTATATTTTAACCTAGTTCATAGAACCATTTAGTGACCTAGTTTTTTATTTATAAATATGTCAAAATCAGTAGAAAGTCTGGGTAATCTAATCAAAAGAGGTTACATTTGAAATAACATAACTGCTCATTTACTTATTGGATCTTAAGTAATGGGGTCCAAAATGTACAGTGATGGTTATGACATAATATTATATGAATTTAAACTAATTTTGTGGCTTTGACCTCATAAAATATGCAGAAAATACTAAGTTTAAAGGAAATGTTTTAATTAGAGGGTTGTGACTTTATTACTTCCTTTTAGCTTTCTATCAAGATATTTTAAGAAATATTAGGAAATCTTACATCCTCTGTAAAGACTATTTGAAATGAATAATAATTTCTGTTTCTCTGACCAGGCTGGTGGGAATACTGTTTTTACTGCATTATAAAGTAACTCTGAAACCTGAGCATAATATAAATACTGCATTTGGGGAAGGTCATTTTTGGCACTTTTTCTACTTTAGTATACTAATTCTGCCGTTGTGGGAAAGAAGCTTTGGAATTATCAAATTTAAAGATTCTGTCTGTAACATTCACTGGCTTTATGACCTTCGTCAAGTTCTTGATACTTTCTAAGCTCTAGTTTTCTCATTTGTTAACAAGGGATGACATTACCTCAAAGATTTAAGGGAATAATGAATGAAATGCTCCATTTGTAGAATATCCTTAGCAAAAGTTTGTCCCTTTCTTGTTCTTACATGTAAAATATGTGGAAGGTTAGGGCTAGACCAAGGACTCTGTTTAAAGGAACCAAAATGCATCATTTAATACCTTCAAAAATGTTTTTGTCCTTTCTCTGAAATATAGGTGCACCAGTAGGCATTGAATTAAATGCCAAGCTTCAGATATGGGGTGACAGCATCTTGTGTTTGCAGTGGTTGGAACTGGTTTGCACTACTTATAGGAATTATAAATATGTTATTCACAAAATAGCAGTGCCAGTTCATTATGCAGATATATTTTCCATAAAAATTATGAAATTGGTTCCAAGAGGATTTCATGTGCCCCCTTATGTCATTGAGTATTTGGTTCCTTCTCTTTGTGATGTGTGAAAACTTTAGTGCTTAGAATTATCAGTGTGATAATTGTGTGTAAAGCAAGGGTACCATGAAGAGTTATCAGGGCACTCTTTGTGGGCCAGAGGGGGCACCAGGTGTTCACGTGGGGCAAGTGTCCTTAGTCCTCCTCTGACCTCTAGCAGCCTTCTCCAATTCTTTGATATGGACAGATAACATATTTGCAGGGTTTTTATGGAAAGTTCTGTACAAGTACAGCGTCAAGATGAGCCAACCTCCTAACTTCCCAGCAGGTTGCCACTCTAAAGCTGGAGCCACTACAGTTTAGAGCTGTCTGGTTTAAGCACGAATTGGTGGTTTGCCACCACCTACTGTCTTTTTGCTACTTAACTCTTAACTCTTTCCTGAATCTTAAAGAGTCCTATGACAAAAACATATGGCCAACCTTTATGGTTCAACTTTTGATATGAACTTAGGTCATATTTTTGCATGCATGGAATAATTATAGTGTACTTGAAGAAAGCTGCCTTTTGATTAAACAAACTTTAGTCTGTTGCTGTTAATGATGGATGCAATATTTTTATGATCATTGTATCAATTTTGAATCATATGACATCAAGTTCAGATGATCATTGCTCAGAAAATTAGTATTTTTTTTAACATTTTTTCTTTGAGAGACAAAGCATGAGCAGGGGAGGGGCCGAGAGAGAGGGAGAAAAGAATCTGAAGTAGGCTCCAGGCTCTGAGCTGTTAGCACAGAGCCCAACGTGGGGCTTGAACCCCCGGACTATGAGATCATGACCTGAGCCTAAGTCAGATGTTTAACCAACTGAGCCACCCAGACGCCTCAGAAAATTAGTATTTTAAGGATCATATAATTGACCTTTATAATTAAAAAATTTAAATCTCAAACTCTCATACTAGAAATAATGAATAAAAGCAATTAGTTTTTTTAAGTCTAAACCATTAGACCCACTGAAATTATTTAAGATCTATTCATTTAAGACTCTGATCAACTGCTAAGTCTCGATTTGCCATCACACCTTTTTAGGTCCACCTTGACTACAGCATTTATGACACTGCATTGCGATCTTTGGATTACACATCTGTGTTGTTGACAAAGCTGTGAGCTATTCAAAGGGAGAGGGTCTGTCTTCTTTAGTGATATCCCTAAGTTTTAGTACATGTCTCTCTTGTTAACAAATGCCAGGTAAATGTTTTCCAAATAATCTTGAAATGACTTAAACATGGAATACTATATGAAACACTCAAGCATTAGCAGATCGAGATAATTTTTGTGTAACTTGACTTGCAATTATGGCATTATTTATTTAACATGAATTTTGGTGGTGATATTTATATGTGAATAAGGAAATTTTAATAGATGATTCAAAATACCAGGAATTAAATTAAGAACGAGAAACAGTCTACGACTTTTATGTGTTGATTGGTCCAGACTTCTGGAAGCCATCTCTGTCCATCACAGTGTTATCTCTGCTTTAGACCCATCTCAAACATTTAATTCTTGTCTAGAAGGATAATTAGGGACCACCAAATATAATGTCATTTTTGCTGAGGTAAATTGAATTAGGGTAAACTGAAACTTGGCTTGACGTTACCCTTTTTAATGTCAGAGCAAGGCTTGCATATTGTGACCTCTCTGTTTCCATTCCACTCTTCTAAACAGTGGCTTAAGCATGTTCATTGAACAAAGCCAGGTGCTGTATCTGGTTAACTCTGGGGTATTTTGAGTGGCTATACACGAATGTTTGTTAGACTATTAGTATGAATTGCCAAATTTCAGAGACCCATTAGTGTGGTTACCTATGAAACTTCCAGTTTTGGGGGGAAGGTTCTTTTGAGTTTCACATTAATTCTTTAGCTAGAAACACAGATCAATTTATATTGAGGGTTACTACACACAAGAAGTGACAGCTTCTTAGATAATAGTGTTCATATGTTTTTGGTATATCTTTAGAAATAGCTTTTGTACTTTAACAAGTAATTCATTCAGTATTTTTGCTGGCATGGTGTTAGGTTCTGAAATACAGAAATGGAAAAGACACAGACTCTTCTTTAGCAATTCAAATCTGCTGGCAAAAACAAATGAACAAATAAAAAGCACATTGCAATATCTTCTGATAAGGGCCATAATAAAAGTTTTGTGTGTGTGTGTGTTTTAATGTTTATTTATTTTTGAGAGAGAGAGAGAAAGAGAGAAACGAACACGAGCCGGGGAGGGGCAGAGAGAGAGGGAGACACAGAATCTGAAGCAGGCTCCGGGCTCTGAGCTGTCACCACAGAGCCGGACATGGGTCTCGAACTCACAAACCATGAGATCATGACCTGAGCTGAAGTTGGATACTTAACCAACTGAGCCACCCAGGCACTTTTTTTAAATTAATTAATTAATTAATTTATTTATTTATTTTTTGAGACAGAGAGAGACAGAGCATGAACGGGGAGGGTCAGAGAGAGAGGGAGACACAGAATTTAGGCTCCGATTCTGATCAGAAAACAGGCTCCAGGCTCTGAGCTGTCAGCACAGAGCCTGATGCAGGGCTCAAACTCACAGACTGCGAGATCATGACCTGAGCTGAAGTCGCACGCTGGACTGACTGAGCCATTCAGGCGCCCCGGTTTTTTGTTTTTTAAATATAGAGCTAAAGTGATTGGTTATCTGTATATAAAAAGTTCAGTTGCATCCTTACCTCACACCAGAAATAAAAATAAATTCCAAGGGAACTAGATACTCAGAGATGAAAGGTATAGCTTTTAAAGAGAAGAGAGAAGTACATCTATATTACCTCAGATTTGGGAATGATTTTCTAAAGAAGCTACCGAAAGCTCAGCTAGTCCTTAAAACAAAAGATTGACAAATTTAATATAATTAAAACATAAAACCTTTATACAGCAAAGGAAACTATAAATAAAATTAAGATGAAAATAGTTTGTTCTACAAGCAAAGGTGTATGGAAAAGAACTATGTAAAATAAGAAAAATGTGCAGTGGGTATGTAAAGAAAATTCTAAAAGAGGAAATGTAAGTAGCCAAAAAAACATATAAAAAGTTGTTTAGCCTTGGTAGTAATCGAAGATATGTAAATTAAAATCACAGTGAAATTCCATTTCATACATATCAAACTGAAAAAAGTTGAAAAGGTCTTATAGGATGAAATGTTGGTAAATATATGGAGCTGTGAGAACTTCCCATACACAGCTAATAGAAGTACAAATTGGTACAATATTTGGAGAGCTCTTCAAATGAATTAACCAGGGCTGAATGTGTCAACATTTAAAACAATCTCAAAAATACATTGTTGAGAAAAACATAACGCGGAGAAATACCCATGGTGTGATTTTAAAGTTTAACAACATGCAGAAAGATCAGACATATTGTTTAGGGATACGTTTACAGTGAAAGTATACGTGCTATTCAAAATACTGAATAGAATCCTTACTTCCCGGGGAAGAAAGAGGGTGACAGGATGGGAGCAAGGCCCACAAGGGGCTTTGGCTGTATCTAAAATGTTTAATTTCTTAAAATAAGTGACAAATGCGGGACTTCCAAATGCTGGGTGTTTATTATTTTCTGTACCACCTTGTGTGATTTAGCTATTTCATACTAAAAGGAAAGGGAGAAAAAGCACAGTGGAGAACTAATTCTCTGAGGGAAGGTCAGGGAGGGCTCTTTGGAAGAGATGACCTTTAAGCTGGTTTTGGAAAGGTGGTACAGTGTGTAAAGAGGCACAGGGTTATGAAATAGCATTTTATGTTAAGGGCCCTATATGCAGTTTGCAAGACTGAGGTGTGGCTGGAATGAGAAAACAGGAAGGTTATCAGAGATTAATCTAGACAATGAGCCAGAGATCAGATCTTATGATGGTATTAATTTCCCACAACAAGTAAAATTTCTTGTACCCTGCTATTCTCTACTTCAATTGGGACAGTCAGCTCATTGAATTATGATGATTAGAGCCCCTGAAGAAGAAAGACTCTTATGACCTTAGTTTATAATAGCCAGTAGGTCCTCACAGGGTTTCGAACAGTCTACTGGTGTTTTGGTAGATGAGCAATCAAGAATGAAAACAGAGCTTTTCAGCTTTGAGCTGATTTATAACCAGGATGCCTATACTGTTGAGCAAGCTTTATGGGCCATCCAGTATGAAAGCCTGGGGCTTGCTCAACTCTGAGGGTCATGCCTAGTTATCCTTTTTGGGTCAGCTGGGAAGGGCAGTTTTATCTTATTGCCACTCACATGGCTCTCCCATGAATGTTTTGTTCCGCTCACTTTGAATACATTTGTTTCTTGCAAGAACTGTACTGGGGTGCTCTGGAGTGGAGTGCCTTGTTTTTTGAATGACTGCCTATGTGATCTTTTACTATGTTTTGCTTATATCAAATGGACTTGTCCGGATTTCAGAGAATGCCCTTTTACTCTTATTATTTTTGGGTAAAATGCTATTATCTTTCTGTGCCATCCATAATTTCATAGATTCAACATTTTCCTTCCCAGCTTTCCACCCTGAATCCTTTCTGTCTCTATAAGGCTGTACCCACACCCATGGTCCCTCTTTCTTTTTGCTTCTTAAAGGAGCACCTTCTTTAGTCTTTTCTGATATCTAGAGTAGGGCACAAGGAACTGGCTGTGAGATGGGCAAAGCAGATGACATCAACGTTAGTGGGTAGGTTTTACATGGCGTGCTTGTCTAGAACATGGTAAACCAAGGGGAAATTTGATGTGAAATCAGTAAACATTTTCCATTAGTATAGTACAAAAAGATTTGGAGTTTAGGGCTGGCAGTTTTCTAGCTATATAATCTTGGAAAAGTCTCTTAGTATTTCTAAACCATAGTGTCATCCACTGAAGAATGGAAATATAAAACGTATCTCATAGAGTTGTGTAGTTAATTTATTTTAAAGTGCATTGTAAATTATAAAGTACTGTACAAATATGAGATATTAGTGTCATCAGTATTCTTCTTAATGATACCTAACATTCTTTGGCTTTTTTTGACCTCATCAATATATGATGTCAGTGTGGTCATAGCCAACATAGAGCAACTTTCATCCCTATTTTCTTAGTGGCCTTTGTTTTATAAGTAATGGGCCGATTATAGTATTTATTTATAAATGAATTACAGCTGGGGCATCCCTTTTAACACATAAATGCTACTAAATGTGGGCTAGTGTTGGTGAGGATGCTACTGTGTAGTGCATGCAGGGTTGTGGGCTGTAATTCTCAGTTTTAGGGGGCTTTGGATGACCTCAGGGATTTGAGGTCAATAAACTTAGAATTTCAGTATTTACTTTCCCAAGAAGTCATTTATCAAGAAGCTAAAAAACTACTGAATTACAAAACATTAGGCTAATTCATGTTAGAGAGACATTAGGCATTCTTGAACAAGGAAAAATTCCAGGGTCCATCAATATACCATTAGATGAGGTAGACCAAACTCATAAGAACCAAAAATATTTCAAAGAGAAGTGTAATTAAATAAAACCATCCAAATCTGGAATCTAATCCCTATCTAGCTAGTTGAGAAAGAAGCAAAAAGACTTTGCACACAGCAATATCTTTGGATTTTAATAATGCTTAGTAGCATGCTGGATTTTGGAAAAAGTGGGCACCATATGAATTTCCAGAGAATAAACAAGGAAATTGAAATTTTGAACACAAGTCAGCTTTTTCTTGGGTACCTGCAGCCTGAGATAGTGGAATGAGAGGAAAAAATTAATGCTGTTGCCAACAATTTGTAGGGTGATTTTGAGCAGGTCAGCTACTATTTGAATCTTTTCTTCATCTATAAATTGAGAATACCACTTGTCCTTGCCTACTCTAAAAGGCTGTTGAAGATTGATTTAGACAATATGTGTTACTTGCCATGCCAGTGTAAGGCTTAGGATTTTAAGACTTCTTTTTTTTTTTTTTTTTTGAGAGAGAGAGAGAGTGAGTGTGTGCACGTACAGATGAGGGAGGGGTGGAAGGAGAAGGAGAGAGAGAATCTCAAGCAGGCTCCTAAGCTGAGTGTGGAGCCTGATGCGGGGCTTGATTTCAAGAGCATGATATCGTGACCTGAACCAAAATCAAGAGTTGGATGCCCAACTGACTGAACCACCTACATGTCCTAGGACTTAATTTTTATGTAGTTTAAAATAGTTCAGTTGTATTCTCAAAGACCATGTTGCCTGTGTCACCTAATCAAGAAGTGTGATTTTAATTTGCATTTCCCTAATGATTAGTGATATTGAGCATCTTCTCATGTAACCTGTTGGTTTTTTGTATATCTTCTTTGGAAAAATGTTTATTCAGGTTTTTTGCCCTCCCCCCCCCCTTTTTTTTTGCTATTGAATTATGTGATTTCTTTATATATTTTGGGTATTAACTCCAAATCAGATATATGGTTTGAAAATCCTTTCTCCCATTCCATAGGTTGTCTTTTCACTTTGTTGATGGCTTCTTTCGCTTTATAGAAGCTTTTTAGTTTGATGTAATCCCACTGGATTCTTTTTGATTTTGTTGCTTGTGCTTTAGGCGTCATATCCAAAACATCATTACCAAGACCCGTGTCAGGGGGCTTTATTGGTATATTTTCTTCAGGAATTTCATGGTTTCAGGTTTTACATTTATGTCTAATCCACTTTGAGTTAATTTTTGTGAGTGGTGTGAGATGGGTCCAGTTTCATTCTTTTACATGCCAATATCTAAGTATCCCAGCACCATTGAAATAAGTCACCTAGAGAGAGACAGATACTTTATGATCTCATTTATATGTGAAATTAAAAAAAAAAAAGAAAACCATCAAAAAACAAAAACACAAACTCATAGAAAAAAAATCAGACTTGTGGTCGTTTACCAGAGGTGGTAGGTAGGAGAGTGGGAATTGGAAGAAAGTGGTCAGAAAGTACAAACTTCTAGTTAGAAGATAAATAAGTACTAGAGATATAATGTGCAAGATGATGACTACAGTTAATACTGCTGTGTGATATATAAGAAAGGTGTTAGGAGAGTAAATCCTAGGAGTTATCACGAACATTTTCTTTCCTTTTTATTATATCTATATGAGATGATGGATCTTATTGTGGTGATCATTTCATAGTATATATAAATCAAGCCATCATGCTGTATGCCTTAAACTTATACAGTGATGTATGCCACATTTTTTAATAAAAGTGGAGGGGAGGAAGAATAAGTGCAACCTTTTATATTGTACTTCTTTTTATTTATGATGGAGTAATTAATAATCTTTAATGTGTTTGTTCATAAAATGAGAATCCCAATAACAGCTAGTGGAAACTTAGTCATTCAGTGATATTTTGCATTATTACTACATAAAATATATGTGCTTTTTTAGAATGTTCTTTTTGAGATCTTGAGTATTCTTGTAAGTAAAGCCTGAAGCTTAAACATCCACTTTTTTTGCATTTCTTGGTCTGATATTTCTATTATACCAGAAGGTTAGTATTCACATGGTTTTTATCCCTTTCAGTTGGAACTAATGTGCACTTTGGTGACTTTTGTTTTATCTCATTACCTTTTTGATTTGTTTTGTTTCCTAAGAATCCAGTATGAAGACTTTGATTCATTTTTTGTGGAGCTCAGAAAGTTTAAGATGAATTAAAGGCATTCCTTTTGTAGGTTATCTCAGCTCAACCCATAAAAATTGCCCATCAATTATAGGAATGTTTTCAACCATCCCTGGCATATACTTCTAAGAAATTTTCACATTCAGTCAGTTTGACAGTTGAATCCATGAACTCTTGGTCTAAAAGCCCTTGATACTAATTATTGTATTATGTTTGTCAAAGAACAGGAAAGAGATCAAGATAACGGTTTGCATAATTCAGGCTGTAACATAAAGCATAGAGAAGAAGCAAGTGTGGTTTGTGGTGTGTAAGCTATATGTAGAATACAAGTAGGAACTTTTTAAAACTAAAACGTTCTCAAGATAGTTTCAGTGGTATGTATTTGAAGTACTTTGGAAACATTTCACCAAAGTATTAAGTTTGTAGTGGAATTAGGGGGAGTAAAAATTAATAATTTTAGAAAGTTTTTTTTAATTCAGCTAAAGTATTTCAATTGATTCAAATGGAAGCAAGTCTGATTTTGTGTGACAAATTATTGCTTTCATTTGGTTGGGAAGGAAAAGGTAATTAGCACCTCACAAATCAACGTCAATGATAGGAAGCTCCATTGTAAATACACCAAATTTGAGGATTACTGTCCCTCAAAGAAGGTATACATTAAAGATGACATGATCACTTATATTTATTTCATGAGCTTGATCCTTATCAGATTAGCCCAGGTCTGGTTAGAGTTAAGCTGTTTTCAGCTGTATTGGTCCTTATTCAGTTTTCACAGTATGCAAATATACGCAGAAATAAAAAAAAATCTTCCTAAGAAATAGCTTTGAAACCTAAGAAAGTCTATTGGAAACATAAAGCATTTTTGGCATCTTCTATGTCATGCACGAAAAGTTAATGGAATTAGTTTTTACAGTGGCTTATGGAATTGGTCTCCTTATTCTACTGTCACACCTTGTATATGGGTAAATGGGTGGTTCATATAGTCATTTCTATGAAAAATTGACTCTTTTGTAGGAGATCTGGCAATTTTGTCAAGAATTTATGATTTGGAGGTTGGTTTTCATGAAAATGGACTTTGTCTTAGCCAAATGCCTTAATAGCCAAACTTTTCAGTGTGTAACTATTCACCGGAACTACTTGATTTGGGTTTGATAAAAAGATGGAGATGGGAAAGGAGACTTGTTTGTCATTCTGTCTGCTGATGCATGAAAGGAAATATGGAACACTTCATCTTTGCATATTGTGAGCCTGGTGGAGGACTAGTTTTGTCACTGCAGTTCTCTTAAATCCAGTTATCCTATCTTCTGTGTTTCCAACTTTCCCTCTGGGAACTTGTATATCATCCTTATCTTTGGACTCCATACTTTAAATATTGTTTGTCTTCCAAGGATATTATATCATTTTTAGTATGTTCTTACTAATGCAACATAGAATTACATATAAAAAAAGTTTCCGATCCGTGTGAAATAATCTGTAGTGTTACAAAGAATCTTAGTATTTTATTCCACTTTGGAAGCCGTATTATATATACATAAACATGCACATTGTTCTTAAAAAATATGGAAAGTGTTGATTCTCATTTTGACTTGTAAGGAGTTCATTTTGGAGGCATTTTCCTGTAGTCCTGTTAGCAAGTATTGACCTGTAATCAAGCCAAAACAGGGTACATGTGACACCAGTCCCTTTTTTATGTGAACATGGATTATAACTTTTTAAAAAAGTGAATTCCCAAGAAAAGAAGTCATCAGCAGAGGTTTATGAGTTACCAAAACAAAGAGTTCAAGCTGTGCTCACCACAAGGAGAAGTAGTTAAAAAATTAGAGAAGGTGTTTGAATTGATGAGCTGTTTGAATTGGTCTTCTGACCTCTGAAATGACCTTTTCCATTACCTTCTCTGTTTTGAAAGATAATTACTCTCTTCTTCTCTCCCCCTAAGGCAACCCTGGCCAGAATTTCAGCTTTGCCTTTTGAAGGGTGACGCTGTGGTTCAGTGTATTGGGTCAGGGTGTGACCTTACACATCTGTATTTCACTAGGACCACCGAATAGAGATGACCACCACTGTTGTTGGTGTCTCCCCAAATCCAAACCAGTCTGAATCTTGATAGCTCTTAAGAGCAGGAGGATCATTCTATTCTGCTGTAGAACTGTTTTTTTCATTGTCAGTTTTGGAGAACGGTGACTCTGTTATTCAGGGAGATAAAATGAAAAGTTATTTGAAAGAGGTTTAATATGGTATTATAGTCATTTTATACAATATACATTAGTTTACAGTTTACCCTATTTTTCAACATGTTTAGCTACTGTCTTATCTTAGCACCTCTGGAGTTGCAGCAATGAGCAACTTAATCAGGGCATATAAATTTATTGTACATTGCTAAGGACTTTAATGGGAAGTGTAATAAATCCTTTAAGTAAGGACTAGTCATTATAGAAAGCTGATTTGCAACAGCTAAATGTTCACGTTATACTAGAGTGAGATATAAACACTCCTTTGTAACTTGCATGTCATTATAACACACAGATGTCTTGGCTCCAAGAGCACGTGTATTATTAAATGAGTTCCGGCTTGGATTTATGCCAGGGTCGAGGCTTAGTGATCTTAAGTAAGAGCCCAGAACATCACACGATGGGAGGTCAAACAAACTGCCTTTTTATTAGGGGAGTTCTAGTCCATGCTTTAGAGTCTGTCACTGGTGAAGAATAGATGCCCAGTATAGTCTGTTCTACAACATACTTTAAGCTCTTTCATAACTAAAGAAAAAGACTTATCAGTGCACGGAGACCTTGAGATATAAGTTGAAAATCTTGCAGAAGGCTCTTACTTTAACACAAGTAGTGGCTTGTTTAGTTGCTTCAAGAACTGCTGCATTTTCCTCTATAGTTACCTGGGGAAGCTGCGGGTAGAGAGAGTGCATCTTTCCCTGTGTTTAAAAAACAGTGTGTAATGTTGTGGGGGAAGGGAGTAGCAGGAGGGAGAGGAAGAAGAGGAGGAAGGTTATATTCTAGGTCAGATCCCTAGGTCAGATTCTGAATTTTGAGGCCTCTGGTCTCTACTGGAAATGAATCCATGCAAGGACCTGGGTAGGAAGGAGGAAGCATGAGCCTGGGTTTTAAGGCTGTAAAGCATTGACTTTGACATTGCTGGATGCAAATACCAGTGGATATTGAACTGTGCTAATATTACTACTAGAACTGTTATTATTTTAGTTGGAGCTCTGATTACAGAATTACATAAGTTTTGAGTGGTTTGCCCATAGTCCCTTTCCTTCTATATGCCCCGTTATTTTCAGTAGGCAGTTTTGCAGAATAGGAAGTTCTGTAGAAACACATGTATTGATTTATATCAGAAATGCTGGTATACCATGGTAAGTATACTTAGTATACTACTTGTATGTTGATTTATAAAGTTAATAAGACCTCTGTGACCAGAGTGAGAAGCTGGAGCATAGAAAGCTCATGTTTTTATCATATAATTAGAATGTTCTCTGTTTATCAAACTGCTCCTCACTTTGTTAAAACTGTGTTAACCCATCTAAATGGTATTAATACATTTTTGAAGTTGTAATGTATAATTATATTATCATTCTTTCAGGAATACACCAGACGTAGAATCTCAAATTTGTATCTATTTGACATGAGCTTCTGGCATACGGTTGCTTGAGATTAAGACAACAACAACACCACCTCTTTTATCATAGAGACCAAGTCACAATATTTTATAAATGAATATAGGAGGCCCTAAAAGTGCAATCCTTGTGAGAGAAGAGAATAACTTACATGAGCCAAAATTTTCTGTGTTCCTGTGTCTAATATCAGGATATAATTACGAGTCCAGAGTATTACCAATCAGTTAATATTCTAATATTAAATATTAAGTGAATATTTAAGCATTAGTATTTAGTTAATTAATATTAACAATCAATAATAAAATTGAATATTAAATCTATTTTCTTGAAAGAGCTCAAAACTCCCTTACAATGTTAAATGTCATAACTACCATCAAATCAAATCTAAAACCAAACGTTAGTTTGGTACGTGCTCAGTCTCATGATCATATTTGACAAACAGCATATCTGAAAGAATATTAAGGCCTTCACTTAAGCTTTACTTATAGTTGGAAACCTGGTGTTTGGCCAAGAAAGGAAGAAAATGATTAAATGAGAAAGTGGCTTAGTTCTTGCCTTCTCCAATGTCTTGTGTGTATTTCTGCCATTCTGTCAAAAAGACAATACCACATTTTCCAGGATCAGCCACTTCCTCTCATGCTGTTGGGGTGAGTGGTGAGCAGACCTAGCATGAAGACTCAGGCTGACTGCCTTGGTGTGAGGCACATCAATTCCCAGACAGGATCTAGTGTTGAGCACATCAGAGGTCTTCCAACTGGCATCCGGACAAGGCCTGAACATGTGGAGAACAGATTTAGTCTGAGTTGACTGTGAGGCTCATTTCACCCTATATTAGGCCAAAGGTGGCAAGCCCTGCTACCAAGTGAAAGTTGCTTAGTACTAGTAGTGGGGGCAGGGGGCAAAGATGGGTGGTAAAGAAACTAATGAATTTATAGCATAAGCAAAGAAGCATGTCATATTATCAAAGGCCAGAGTCAGACCTTAAGAGCATCCATCCAAAGGCCATGCGAGTATTTTTAGGATTTTGTTTTTTGCACATTATCATGGAGGAATAAACAGAAAAACAAAGATTGCTAAAGATGTGAAAGAAGAGACAAACCATAATATCCCACTTTATTCTTAATTGGCAATCTTCTCTCTTCACTTCTAGGCCAGATGGCCATAGACTGATATTATAATGAGAGGCCTGAGATCCACAATTAATTATTGAAGCTGCAGAAAAGCAACCCCAGTGGGCACATCACCAAGAAACAGACTTCAGAGGAAGTCAGACCTGATATTTCAGAGGACAAACCTCATTACAATTAACATTTGCAATGCTTAATACACTAAATAATAACAAAGTCTACATTTTCAGTAGTCATGGCTTGAGTTGACTTTGGTATTGTTTTGACATTAAAAAAAATTTGTGTATAGAAAATCTAGATCTGATTTGGATGCTTGGTAGAAGGTTAATCATCTAATTGTTTCCAGAAAGACTTTTCCCATAAATATCTTCCATCATTTGCTACTGAGTATATTTACTATTGTTTTACAGAAATTTACCATTGATCTGCTGAAAAAAAGGTTTTTTGATGTGGAATGATTAGGTTGGTAATCTGAGATGGATGCTATCTATGGGTCATGTGTCTACTAGAGAATTTCTGTGAATTTTAAACCAATGCTGATTTTGGATAGCTTTAGCCCTAGGTGCAATAGATACATTACTTTTGGGAGTTTCCAAAAAAAGTATTAAAGAATCATAGCTAATTTTAATGAAAAAGGAAAGGTGAATCCGTGTTGTTCAGGCACTTCATGTTGCCTGTATGATATCCAGTATTCTTTTTCTTATTTATTAGTGGAACTCCAATTTTATGTGGGGGTTGGGGAAAGGAGTGGGTGGGTGAAGTTTTATTGGTACCTCATTTTTATTTTTATTTTTTTATTGTTTTAATTTATTTATTTTGAGAGAGAGACCACAGCAGGGGAGAGGCAGAAAGAGAGGGAGAGAGAGAATCCCAAGCAGGCTCTGCACTGTCAGCACAGAGCCCGATGCAGGGCTCGAATCCACAAACTGTGAGATCATGACCTGAGCTGAAACCAAGAGTTGGATGCTCAACTGACTGAGCTACCCAGGTGCCCCAGTACCTCATTTTTAAAGCTCCATATTCTAGGCTCTCACTCAGCTCAGAGTGGACATGTGCTACAGTTCTGGCCAGTGAAATGGAGGTGGAAGGCCTCCTGCCTTTGATGTTCCATCACTCCGATTCCTAGCTGCCAGGTTTCTGGCCTCTTTTCCCCTGTCAGCTGCAGCATTGCCTACCATAAGGGATAACAAGGACTTGCGTTGATGGGTGTTCTTGCCAGTTCCAGGGCCACCGCTCCTTTGGCTCCCCAGTGCCCTGATCTCAGCTCTGCTCAAACCTCCAGATAGTTCCTCAGCTCAGGACTCTAATGTATATCCTTTGTTTCCTGGGCTTTCTAGTGACCTACACACATTCTCTTAGGCTGGGATTGACTCTTCAGCTTGAGATATAGTCTGAGTGGATTCCCTTCATCTTGGCAGTTTTCCACTTCAAGGGCTCTTGTGTGTAGTCCCTCATTTGCTGTTACAAAGGCAGCATGGGGTAGGGATCTAGAACAGTGGCTCTAGAGTCAGACTGACCTGGATCTGAATTCTGGGAGTTACTTGATCTCGCCATTCCTCAGTTTCCCAAGCTGTAAAATTAGGATAATATGATACTGTTGTAAGGATTAAATGAAGTAATACTGTAAGGCAGTTGGCCCAATGCCTGGGCATGTAATAAGCACTCAGTAAAGTCGAAATGATTTGATGTGTTAATGATGATTGTTATTCTAAACCAAAACCGAACATTGAATAGAGTTATTTTCTTCCTTCTAAAGAAAGCGAATCTAAGACAGTTTGATCATGTACTGTCAGAACTGGTGCCAAATCTGTGGGTCTAAAACTCCATGGGGCAGGACCCATGTTAGTCTCATTCATTGCTGTCTCCCTAGTATCTGACAGAGGGCCTGGCATAGAATAATAAGAACAATAACTAACATTTATTGAACACTTAATTTGTATTCAGTCTGTTTAAAGTGCTTCACATAAATCAACTCATTTCCTTCTAAAGAACAATGGGATAGGTATTATTATTATTATTCCCATTTTGGAGCTAGACTCAAGTCTAGAGAAATTAAGTAAGTAGCCCAAGGTCACATGTCTAAACTGGCAAAGCAGAATGCCAGTAGTCTGGTTCCAGAGCTCCATTGTCTTTCATTAAGTATTCATTGGCTACATGGGGGCAGGAAAGGCGGGAGAAAAGGGTGAAATCCTGTATCTTGGCTTCTTGTATTTGAGGTTGGTTATGGTACTTGCATCATAGAAGTGGATTTTTGCCTCTGCTTTAGAAAGGGATGTCGCCTTGAATGATTAATTTTGGGGAGAACATAATGCATTATTTATTCCCTGGGGCTTCTGTAAACTCAGCAGTAAAGTGGGTGGGGGGCAGGGGTGTGTGCATGAATTACCACCCATAGCAAGTAGATCAGTACAAAAATAGTGTTGGTTACAGGCAGGTTGGTTTTCCAAAACATGTAATTTCACTGTTTGAAACTCAGCATGCTTCACCAGTAAATAGCTAAGTTACCCAGTAAAGCGTAGCTAGAGTGGTCATAGGGCCTAGAGCCCTAGGGAGGCATTGGGGGCTGGGTGGAGAGAGGTCTCAATGACAGGAAGCCAACAGTGAGGGCTTAGAATGGCCTCAAGTTTGACTGTTTTTGTGACTTTTACTATGAAAAATTCCTAAAATTTGATTAGTAAGATTTTGTATCATTGGAGGGCATAGCATGTGTCTGTGTTAGAGAACAAGGGCATTTTCTGGGACCTTTTTCTCCATATATAATCTGGAAATGAAACATATTTAAGATGAGGTAAGCACACGCATTCAGATGTATTTATTAGGCCTGTTTCCTTTTTACAATAGGAATTAAGAAAACAAATTGTATTATGTTTGGCCAATAGTAGAAGTACCTCTTTCTTAAACGCCAGTTTATAGAATTGAATTTATTTCTGAGTTTACCTTCCACAATAACACTGTCTTTCTGAAATTTTGATCTTCTCTTTTCTCACCAAGAACCGTAATATTCTGAATAACCAAAATGGTATTTGCACTTTACCTATAGGAAGATTCTGTATATCCTCATTTCAGACTTTGCCCTAACCTCTGTCTAACCTTGGGAAAGTCACCCAGTTTACTGCAGCCTAATGTTCTCATTTCTCTAGTAGGGATAATAGGGTTGAGTACTAAATGACATGATGGACACAAAACTCTGAATGTAACTAATGCAACATACCAAGTGTTCAGGAAATGATATTTATTATTAAATATTATTAAAAACAATGCATTCTTAGTGTTTCATGTATTTAATAACACACTGTAGAATAAATGTAATAAATTTTAAAGGTAAGAGGGCTATTATAGGTGGACAATTTAGCACCAGTGGGAAGTAACAACTGATTGTGTGAATAGAAGAAAGAAGACAGCAGCTATAAAATTAGATACAAAAGCAACAATTGTGCAATAGTTATAGCTATGTAGTGTAGGATCAAAAGAGCTTTCCACCTCTTTATAATTTCTTCCAGCTGGATGAATGTACAGCCTAATACAACAATTGATGTTCATAATAGTGACTTCTTTGAGTCATCAGGAAAAGATTAAATTATGAGAAATGCACTCCATTTAAGAAGGCAGTGGAGTTAGAGGACAATTTAGAAAGATTTTCCTTTAAAATAGTACCTGCTTTACTTATGGCTCTATAAACCCTCAGGTTTTGTAAAAATCCCTGCTGTTGCATATGACTGAGATTTTAAAGGGCTGGAAACCAGGCTAGACCTCAACTGCAGTGCTGGGGTAAGAATGGCTGTGCCATTAGACAAGGCATGTTCTTTATGCTTTTCAGATGATGTTATGTTCTGGAGGGTTCATCTCTGTCTCCATCCACAAAGCAGCTGAGCTAAAGGGAAGAAGGGCTGAGTGGCCCTTGCTGTACTGACAGTACCAGACTGGATCTAAGTACATGTTTTACTCTGGACTTAAGCAGGACTTAAGAGCCTTTTGACTCCTTGTCAGGGGTCAGGTTTGCCCCTGCCCCTCACGTCTTCCTGCCTGCTCTGCAAGGGAGGCAGTGTTGTCTAGTGGTTAAGAGTGTGGGTTTTGAGATCTACCAGTTAGGGATGCTTTGGATTGTCAGTGACTGAAACCCAACTCAGACTGGCTTAAACAATAAGGCAGTGTGTGGGCCCATATAACTGAAAGTCCAGAGGATTCAGGGTTGTCTGTCCAGTGGCTTCCGTTCGGTTGCCTGGTAACTCTCTTGGCTTTGCCTTCCTCTGTGTTTTGGTTTCATCCTCGGGCTGGTAGTAGTGAGATGTCTACAGCCGTGCTGGATCCCACAGCTGCATGTGACATCTAGAGGCTTATTCTTGGAGGAAGTAAATTCTAAGAGCCTCCAACAGACTTTTCCTTATTTCTTTCTGGCCTGTATTGGGTCAGCCACTCATTTTGGAGGCAATCTCTGAAACTGCAGTAATGATGAATATTGGATATCTTAGTCTAGGTCCCTGAGCCAGTCATTGCCAAGAGGGATGGGATTATAATGATTGCTTTAGACAAATCGTGATTTATCTCTAGTGTTGGAGTCAAACTACCTAGATCACAACAGCTGTTCTGTTGTGGGTGAATAGGTGTCAAAGATAACGCAGTATTCTCTCTAGAGTCAAACAGACTTGTTCTCAGGTTTTAGCTCTGCCATTTACTAGCTGCAGGCCCCAGCCTAACATTTGTGGGGCTTGAGGGAAGAATCCAAGTGATGGCTCACATATGCTATATGGACACGTTTTTAAAAGTTATAAATCAAGCCAATTGTTTCTATCCTGACAAATATACCTTTATAATGATCTGGCAGGTCATGTTTGAATTTGAATACTTGGATACCTCAGAGTTCTGCATACAACATGGTTACATAAGGAGAGTGGGACCCAGGCTTGCATTCTGTGTCTGTAGCTTTCCCCTGCCTCTGTCTCACACTACAAAGTGTTGCCATGCCAGCTGACAAGTCCAGGCTATGTCTTTCCTACCCAGAAAGCCACCCCTTGTCCACCCCTTGGGCATAGACTTGTGAGCATGTGGCACCTGCTCTAAAGTCATCTCTAGGGAGGGATTTGGGGAAGAGGCCCACAGAGGCTGTGGAGATGAGCTTAGGGCAGTTTGGCAGGGAATTCTGAGCTAATCAGAGCATGTCTAGAAAGGGAATGCAGGATTCTTGGTTAATACATTTCCTTGACCTTATGGACTATTGTACCCACAGAGAGGAGTACAGGGAGGACTCTGGCCTTTCAAAACTCAAACCCAGGGTAAAGGTTTCTCTCTCTGGTATCAGGACAATTCTGATGAACTATAAAGACCACGGCAAGTGACAATTCTGCTGAGACTCGGTTTTCTTCTGTAAAGGGGGTTAATACCCCTAATACCCAGTTCACCAAGTTGTGAAGGTTAAGTTAGGTGAGGTATGCCAAGTACTCACAAAATGCCAGCAACTTTTAGTGTCTTTGGACACCCAGTGCACAGGTGTTCCCTGGCTCTGATGCTCACTTATGCAAAGACCTTGGGCAAGCCACTCCATCTCCCCAAACCTTACTTCCTCATCTTTGGATGGTGATGCTGAATTAGGATGTAAATGGGAGGGAACATAAAATAACAGCAGCACAGCCTGTGCAGTGGTCGTGACTGTCAGGAAACTTCTGTGTTCCTGATGAGATAAAGTAGAGGTTCTGGATCACTAAGGCCCTCCATAATTTTCCAGGTAAAATCTGCTTCTGACTAGATAATATGTTTGTACCACAGAGAAAGTCCATTTATTAAACCAGAAAGAAATCTTTCACAAATTATCCCCTGTTTTCCCCCTACTTCAAAGTATTGCCTCTGTGTCCCACCTCTTACCCATGGCAGTCTGAGAAAGTTAAAGTTGTTTTTCCTAGATTTTATTTTAGCAAAATTATCCCCATAGCAATAATTAACCATGGCATTAGAGACAATAGAAAACTGTTAATGGTGAAAACCACCCCCATGTGGTGTGGTAACTAGGCTGTTGACTTTTTCAAAAAAGGCAACATCAGTGTTGAATTGGAGTTCCAACTAACACAAGATCAGAACCACAGGGGATTGTAAGTAAAATCTGGGTTGGCCTCCTTTGTGTTCTGTTCCAACAGAGCTGTTAGTGATAAGTGGTTGCTTATTTGGCTCAACGTATTTTGTTACAACATAAAAAAGGAAGTTATTTAATTAGTACTATTGAGTAAATCAATATATCTGCCTTTATGTATTTAATAACAAGCTATTTCAGGAGGATTTCGAGTATGCGGAGATAATAAAATTATTGTGCTGAGGACTAACACTATCAAAGCAGAAGCATGGGATCA
Source organism: Acinonyx jubatus (assembly GCF_027475565.1). Taxonomy (NCBI): domain Eukaryota; kingdom Metazoa; phylum Chordata; class Mammalia; order Carnivora; family Felidae; genus Acinonyx; species Acinonyx jubatus. The sequence continues at coordinate 44,306,053 of NC_069383.1, read as the reverse complement.
GACACAAACACATGCGTGTGCATACACACACACACACACACACACACACACCCCATTAATTTAAGATGTGTTTATGTGATATTAGTGTTCTTTGGTAAACAATGTCTGTTTTATCTTGGAGATAACAAATATTTTTAGTTATAGTACACAGAGGAAAGGCAACTAAGTATCTTGGGACTGAATTAGGGATGGTAAGTTTTAAAAATTGAAGTTCTAAGTTTTAAGTCCTTGAAACTATTTGGTAACTTCAAATTTCTCACAGGTTTTGAATTTGAATGTAGGAACTGGAATTGATTGTGTATGAAAAGAAAAACATGCGGGGCACCTGGGTGGCTCAGTCAGTTAAGCATCTGAGTTGGGGCTCCCGTCATAATCTTGCAGTTTGGTTCCTGGGTTCCACCCCCACATGGGGGCTGGGGCTCTCTCTTTCCCTCTCTTTCTCTGTGCTCCTCCTCCACTTGTGCTCTCTCACTCTCTCTCTCTCTCTCTCAAAAGTTAATAAAAAAAAACTTAAAAGAAAGAAATATATACCTTTAATTAAGACAGCATTATTTTCACAGTGGCAGCTGTATTGCTGAAATTATGAATGGAAGGAAAGACATGTAACAAAAGAAATAAGATGAATCTTTTCTCTAACCTGTGCCTGTACTCATTTATATTAGTCCTTTACAAAGAGTCATTTTTTAAGCTGTAATTGGAAGACTCTCTTACTTTGTTCTATGACTATTTTTTAGAGTTAAAAAAAGCAAAATTCGAGTCAGAACCAGGATGTCCCTTGTTTTTTCTCTCTCTCCCCTGAAGTATTTGTTTTTTGTATCTTAGGTATGGGTAAATAGCTATGTCTTTTAGATCAAATGGAAAGTTTAGGATTGCTGTCAGAGATAACAAAATGAATGTAGGATCATGAATATAGAATCCCATTAAATAATGTCTCTGAGTTTCCCACAGTGTCAGATGAGCCTTTGATTGAAAAGTGGCAAGATGTAATATCACCCAAAGAGTTCAAGTTTTTCTTTTTTCTTTTTCAAGTTTTTGAATAGAACAAATACAGATGCCACAAATATCAATTATTTTAACTGGAATTAAAATAAAAATTTAAAAAGCCAAAGAAACCTGATTCTGAATTTGAGATGATTTTTCTTAGTAAAATATGATTGTGGAACAAATGAGTCACACTGTTAATTAGTAGGATGACAAGTAAGTAGGGCCAACACTTGGTCTCCATGGTGTGTGGTGGAGAATGTGTATGTAGCCCTTGAGCGGGAGCTGTAGGTACACTCCAGAAGTATTTTAAACTTCGTTTTCTGGGAAGCCTCTTCTTTGGCTTCTGTGGGGCTCTTCAGACATTGTTTACACAGAGGGTCATCTTTCTGGAAATCCATGGGATACACTGCTGAATGAGTCACAGAAGCAATTAGCTTTGTAATACTGAGAATTATTGGCAAGAGTCCACATATTTTCTAAGATACAAGAGGAACGACAAGAATGAAATTAGCTTATGCTTGCTTGCTCAGAGGAGTTTTTACCTCCACAAAACTTGTCTCTTATTATAGATACACTCTGAGAAGTGATGTGGGGCTGTTTGTGGTGCCTTTCTTCTGCTTGACCTAAGAGGATTTTGATTAAGAATTTCTCTGAACCAAAGAATAAGAACTCATGAATCTTGGCTAACAGTATTAATAAGTCCTTCCACTATGTTTAATCAATGAGAAATGTCACTATACTCATTTCCATACATTATGACATCAGATGCCTTCTGAAACTAATTTGTTGATGGAATAAAGTATAATTTTTGTACTTAAAATATTTCACAAAATATACAGAAAGCATGTATCCTAGGATAGTCCTCTGAATTTTCCTCAGCCAGCTGACAATTTTGAACTCAAGATTAATTTGTCTGGAAACACGAGAGATTTATCTGCAGAAAAACTTCACTGAAATTGTGTCTGAAAAGAGTGTTATTGAAAGAACCCATTATCTCTATTTAGAGTTTAAAAATACAATCTAACTTTCATTTAAGAACTTTTAGTCAACACTCTTAAAAGTGTCCTTTCCATAAATGACCCTATCATTTGCCAAATAGTTGCCATTTGTAGATCAATAGAAGTCCACAGAGGTTAAGTGACTTGTCAGAATAACCCAGCAAGTGGCAGAATCAGAAGAAGATTCGAAGCTTTTAATTTCTAGTCTTTTGCTCTAAGACAATTAGCTAGTTCTCCCCTGAGCTTTAGCACACGAAAAGTTACATGGAGCTTCCAGATGTACTTTGTGAAAGGGACACTTGTCTAGCTTGGATGAATCTGTGCTTTTTTTTTTTTTTTAATAGTATTTATTACAGAAAATTTCTAGTTTGGGCTAAACTATTTATGTTACTCTTTATCTAAGAAGGAATAGAAAACTCAGCTGAGGAAAGGTGAATGAAACACATCTGTAAAGTTGATTTTCTGAATGAGAGAAAAAAGTGAAAGCTAAAACAAACTTAGGTGACTTTTTAAAAACCTGGCTCTCAGAACATTGTGCCAGTCAGTGTACGTGTTTATTCATTTGATGCATAAGTTTTTTCTTGAGAGTATCTCACATCAGTGTATATAATTAGACTTGTACTTAAAATTCTAGTCCATTTGAAGAATTTGTAGAGTTAGCCTCCCATTTTGGAGAGAATGTTTATATTAATTATTCTGTACCCATTTCTCTTTGTGAAAAATCCTTCTCTGCTTTTAGGCTAAAATAAGTAACAAGAAGCTGAGGATTGTAGCTAATTGTCTAGAACACAGGATTAGAAATCCAATTCTGACAGAAGCCAAATGAGTTACACTGAATTTGGCACAGGGTGTAAAAGGAACTGGTCTCTGTTAATGACATGTTCTTGTTCACAAGCAGGTGTTTGCCCAAGGGGAGTATACTTGCACTTCTTTGTAAATGTTATGGAAGAGTGGTTCACTGGAATAGGTGAACATTTCTCAATTTCACACCCAGGATATGTCATGGTGATTCTTCTAGTGCTCTGGGTTCAGTGGGCTTTTGCTAGGAGTAGAAGAGATAGGATTCCAGAAACTGTAGCACCCTCCTTATTTGGTGGGGGAGGCTGTTGTCCCTGTCCTTAATTAGACTGCTTCTCAACCCAGTGTCTTTGAAAGGCAGCATTTGTGAAGTGTGTCAAGTGCTAGGGTTTTTCCCTTTTCTGCCAGGAGGCTTTTTGGATGCAGTGGGAATGGAATTAGGGGATCAGGAGTACAGTGCTAAAATAGTTGTTAGAAAGGCCTCATTGTTGATTGCTGAGGGGGAAAGAAGAGAAAAGTTCAAGAAATGAAAAGCAGCTCCTTTCCCCCTTGAGATCTCTCTTTCCGTTGCTGTATGGCTCTTTACACCAGCCAGCATCTCTCAGCATTGTTCTAGCAGTTTGTTTAACTATCAACTTTTATTTTATTCATCCTTTTGGAAGTTTCTCTAGAGCAGTGGTTCTGAATGCTACTGGCATTCAGAGGGTAGAGACCAGGGAAGCCACTAAACTTCCTACACTGCATAGGACAGCCCCAACTCAAGCAGGGGGCCCAAGGTGTCAATAGTACTCACATTGAGAAACTCTGCTCTAGATGAAGAAATTAAAAGACTTTTGAAAGGACTGGCCTGTCTTTGCAAATTTACAGCCGGTTTGTACAAGTAGTTGTTCAAAATATCCCACTCCAGGCAGTGTAGGCACTGAGTTGTTTTGTTTTTGTTTTGAGCACTTCCTTACTTCCTGGTACTATGAGACACTCCAGGCTCATCTTCTCTATTTCCTGCCCCAGCCCTAGAATCAGCTCTTTCCGCAGGGAAACCTGGTTCTTTTGTGGGAGAGTAGTATTAGAAGCCACGGTCTGGCTGCTGGGTATGCTCACTCACATGGAGTTTTCAACTCCATAATCTAAACTTGGTTTGTTCATTAGATCATTTTTGAAATCTTGGTCTTTACCATATACATGCATTTACTTTAAAAATATTTTTCTGATGTTTGAGCTTATATGGAACATTCAGATTACCCAAGTAATACTGAAATTTGAAATAACATTTTTATAAATGAATGAAATCTCTAATAATGTGATTTATAAACTTTATTTCTTCTTTTATAACATAGTGATGGTATTTGAGACCATTCTTGCCTTAAGTCAATTTTTGTTATTAAGCATGTACCACACGTAGTTTTATTTCATGTTTCCCTATAGCAGGAAGGTGCTTAGTCCTGCCCTGTTAACATACAGATAATTTGTTCTGAAGTACGTGAAAATATGCATAATGGTGACCCTTGCTTTTTGATTAAGTTAAATTTACTTGATAGTCTTTAGTCCTTCATTAGTAAATGTTCACATCTCTGTAGAAATTTAAGGTTTAACTTTTCCTAAGATGATGTCTAAAATTTCCTGGCTTTGCCTTTAAGTGCTATGCTTAGTTAAGAAACTGTCTCCTATACCCATGACCAATCTGCATAACTTACCAGGGTTTTCTCTTTAAGAAACATGGACTTTTGAAACATTACAGGTGCAAGCAAAAATAATTTCGGTTTTAAAACAAAACAGTGCAATTATTTTTTTCTTATTTGCTTAAATGTTTATTTTTTATGTATTGAGAGAATTCTGAGATTTATTTAGATACAAATTTTATAGTTTATTGCACTTGAGTATACATTTGAAGAAAAAATACAAATAAATTATTCAAGATATTCTTGTTTTTAAAGTTTATTTATTTATTTTTGAGAGAACAAGTAGGGGAGGGGCAGAGGGAGGGTGGGAGGTAGAATCCCAAGCAGGCTCTGCACTGTCAGCACAGAGCTCAATGCAGGGTTTAAACTCACAACTGAGATCATGACCTGAGCTGAAATCAAGTGTCGGATGTTTAACCAACTGAGGCACCCAGACATCTCTGTTCAAGATATTCTTAAAACTTTCTTCACGTTAAGAATCTGTTTGAGATCACTTTAAAACTTAGAGTTCTCCATGTTTATATTTTTCCGAACAGTATTGTCCTTTGTGTCATCCGCTGGTTTGGTAATATACCATTATTAAAAAAGAACTTACTGAGGTGAAGTTCACATAACATAAAATCAACCATTTTAAAGTGAACAATTCATTGGCATTTATTACATTTACAGCGTTGTTTAATAATCACTTCTATTTAGTCCCCTAAAATTTCTATCACCCCAAGGGAAACCCCTTACCCGTTAAGCCATTTCTCCAATTGCCCCTTTCCCCTAGCTCCTGGCAACCACCAATCTGAGTTCTGCCTCTATGGATTTATTTATTCTGGATATTTCATATAAATGTAATCCTATAGCTTGTGACATTTTCTGGCTGGCTTCTTTCACTTAGCATAAAGTTTTGGAGGTTTATCCACATTGTAGCATGTATCAGTACTTCATTCCTTTTTATGGCTGAATAAAATATTCCATTGTGTGGCTATATCAATTTGTTGATTCATTCATTTGTTAATGGATATTTGAGCTGTTTCCACCTTTCGACTACTGTGAATAATGTTGGTGTGAACATGTGTGTGTATTTGTTTGAGTACCTGTTTTTAGTTCTTTTGGGCATATACTTTGGAAAGGGATTATGGGATTATATGATAATTCTATGTTTAATTTTTGAGGAACTATTAAACTGTTTCCTACAGTAGGGGAATAATTTTAAAAAATTATTCTTAACTTTATGTCTGTTACCTAAATCAAAATAGTTTGGAAGCATACTCTCTTTAGTGCTTTGATTTTATTAAAAAATAGATTATTCTATAACATGTCCATTGTTTTTTACACTTAAAAAAACATGTTTGGATAATTCCCATGTTCCTCTCAGGAGAGTTAGTAAGACTCTCAGAAAGAGTGGAGGCTTAATTCGTCTTCTGCTCTAAGACAATTAACCAGCTCTCCCCAGAGCTTTACATAAGCAATTTAAATGTTCAGACACAGAATCTGCTTTCCGTATGATTTGATAAAAAACAAAACAAAAACAAGCAAAAAATTTTACTGGGTGTTCAATAACCTTTTATATAGTATACTTAAAGAGATTGTAAATATTTCATTCACTCTGAATAGGAAAAAAAAGACATCAGCACTTTAAGACGTACCTATCCATGAAATAAAATGCTGGTTTCTCCTTTGTCATTTTGTTGGAGTTGTTTTTTGTTTTTTTTTAAATGTTTGCTTATTTTTGAGAGAGAGGGAGAATGTGAGCAGGGAAGGGGCAGAGAGAGAGGGAGACACAGAATCCAAAGGAGGCTCCAGGCCCTGATCTGTCAGCACACAGCCCGACTCGGAGCTCAAACTCACAAACCATGAGATCATGACCTGAACCAAAGTCTGACGCTTAACTGACTGAGCCACTCAGGTGCCCCTATGTTGTGGGAGTTTTAAAGATTGGCCTAAGAAAGATATTCTTTTGCACTGGACTCTTGTAACTTCACACAGCATAAGTCCTTACCAAGTGGATTCAGATATAGTGCGTGCGTTCTGTGGTATTTACTGTTAGCAGCTAATACTTTGTATTGTTTTCTAAGTTCTTCATTTATATGAGCTTTATATTTCCAAAGACACAGAAAAGGAGTCAGGGATCCTATCTATATTAGCTTTCTGATATCCTTAAATGAGTCAACAGAGTACTGGTTTATTACAGATGTTTACAGTACTTTACTTGCTGAACTGAATTGATGGTGAATTCTCCAGACAAGAGACCTCATGAATGCAGGAAGTGTGTTTGTCTGGTTCATGGGGATATTGCCAGCACCTAACACTCATAATAAATAATAAATATTTACTGAATGAGTGAACAAACTCTAATGTGTAACGCTAAGTATTTTCTGAGTACTGGTGGAGGCCAGTTTTCTGAAGCTGATTGTTCTCATATCAAAGGTCATTTTAATTTTAATTCTATATTTGGTATCTATGATATTTAAACATGAAGATATGTAATTTTTCCTTGGGTTAGGTACATCATGTTAATTGTTAAGTAATAAAAATCAATCTAAATTAAAAACCTTCACTCTAGTTTGATTACACAAGAACATTTTATTGGGATAATACTTGGTTATTTGTTTGCCTCTCCTATTGTGAAAAGTTTCCATTCTCTTTAACATATAAAATATTCCATATTCGTATTCATAATCATGGCTGTGTTTTATGTCCCAGGTGTATTTTGTGTTTATATTTGAAGTCAATCAAAGCTCTTTTTGCAATCATTTCCTTGATTAAATAAATGTATAAAGTTTTTGACGAAAAATATGTGTCATTATAGGAGGTGGAGCCATATAATACTCCTTGAGGGTTGGCATTGGGAGATGGTCCATAGTAAATTTAACTCTAAGTTGCCGCAATTATTAGTTACTAGAAATATTCCCCTATGGAGAACACACTTACCTGAAAACACCATGGGCTGACAGTAAAAACTATTACAGGATATTGACTTGGGAAAGCAGTTTAATTTGAAACTACGAAAGTTTGAAGTGTTCACATTATTTCTGGCAGTGACAAAAAGTGATGAGTTCAACTTGCCTTTAACTGAACTTTAAAAGAAATTCTGTGTTTAGGCATATACTTATGGAAAAACATTTAAAGATTCTAAGTGGGTTCTTTAAAACCTACTTCACACAAATGAAGATATTACTTGGAACAAGCCAGAATGAGGATACCTAGAAAAAGTGAAAGAATATATCTGGAATGGCAGCTCTTACATAATGGAATTGCTCTTCTGGATTTGGCTCAAGAAACACCCATGAAACCCCTGATCTGTCCACTTTAAAAAAATGTTTTTTATTAGGAAACATTTAAAGAAAGTCTGAGTGAGTAGATCAAGTACAAAAACTACATTTTGCATGTTAACCTTTTTAGAATTTATAACTATAGGGCCAAGCCAGGAGAAAATGGGTGATAGAAGGGTGTGTGCTTGTGTGTGATGAACAAAATAGAAGGCCTGGGCCAACCCTAGCCTGGGGAATCCAGAGGGTCTGCATAAAGAGTAATGGATTTATATTTTGTCAGGATTTACCAAGATCTTTTCTTTTGTTTTCTTTTCTTTTCTCTCCCTTCCCTTCCCTTCCCTTTCCTTTCCTTTCCTTTCCTTTCCTTTCCTTTCCTTTCCTTTCCTTTCCTTTCCTTTCCTTTCCTTTCCTTTCCTTTCCTTTCCTTTCCTTTCCTTTCCTTTCCTTTCCTTTCCTCTTTTCTCATCTATCTATCATCATTCTTTTAAAGAATTTGCCAAGATTTCTTAAAGAAAGTGGTGTGCCCAGGCTTTCCTTGTGTTTAGTTGTCTGTGGCCTGAGGATTGAGGTTATGTTGTTTAGCTGAACAGACAGTCAATTAATTGAGAAGACAAAATCAAACCAAACTGGTTGCTTGGAGTCATGTAGTCCAAAACACAGATGTGCAAAGGCTTAGATTTTCCCTTTGCAACCAATTGTGCTGGACTTGTAGGTATGGAAGTGAAATAGCAAAGGGAATTTCTGCATTAACTTTCAGAGGTGGGAATGCCTATATCTTGCTTTGTAGATCTAGTTTCAATTAGGGTCCATATGAAAGAAAAAATTTATTGTATTGTTTGGAACAGTGAATGAAGTAGGTGGTGAAGTATTTCCTTGTTACCATGATACCTTCCAGTTCTAAAAATTCTGAGATTCTAGACTGTGAGTTTATACAGTATCTCTGGGAACCATGATGTCCTCTTACCATTGCCCTTAATCTTTTATTTTTGTTTGAAATGAAGTTAGTCAAATTCCTCTACACTGGAACAAATTTCAGCTTGTGAAGTGGGCTGTTGCAACCAGAGGTAAACAAAGTTAAAGTAATGGTTTTCAAGTATTTTAGGCTTTTGAGCTATTCTGTGTTAGCCAATCAGAAAAGCTTAATGTATATAGATTGATATCTATCAAATATTATACAAATGTAAAGATGCTCAATTCACTTATGGAGAAATTAAACTTAAAATTTTAAGTTTGATCTTTCTGTAGATACAGTGCTCTCTGAAATCTGAATTGACATTTCTGTTTTATGAAAGTGTATGAAAGTTTTACTTTTTATTACTTTGTTTAATGTTTATTTACGTATTTTGAGAGAGAAAGTCAGAGAGAGTGCATGTGAGAGGGGGAGGGGCAGACAGAGTGGGAGCACAAAGCCCAATGCTCGGCTTGATCCCATGAACCCAGAGATCAAGACCTGGGCTAAAATCAAGAGTCTGACGCTTAACTGACTGAGCCACCCAGGCATCCCTGAAAATTTTACTTTTAAATTATGTAATCTTTTTCTAGATGTATCTATTGCCTGTGTTTCAATGGCTATAAGATAAATCTTATGGTATAGTATCCTCAAGTATTTTTAGATGTGCTAACTTTAAAGTATGCTTCATGCTTTTATTTATTTTTAAAGTATATATTTATTTATTTATTTGTTTATTTTCATAGGGAGAGGGAGTGTGAGTGGGGGAAGGGAGGAGAGAGAGAGGGAGAGAGATAGAATTCCAAGCAGGCTCTGTGTTGTCAGCACAGAGCCTGACAGCAAGGCTCAATCTCACGAACTGCAAGACCACGACCTGAGCCGAAATCAAGAGTCGGATGCTTAACTGAACCACCCAGGCACCCCTGCTTCATGCTTTTAAATGACTATTGTTGTTATCTTGTTAAATTAAAATTATACTCCATCTATAATATATCCAAATTATATTATATGTATATATATCCAATATATAATATATATATTATATCCAATATATATATATATTATATCCAATATATATATATATATATATTATATTGTATAACATATCATGGGACTCATTCTATAAATTTTGCTATCTGCTTTGGCTAATAGAATTGCTTAAAAGCCTAAAATACTTGAAAAACATGATTTAACTTTACATAGAGGGAGACATCATTATCAGAAAAGCTAAGTCAAGATGAAACAAAAATAAGCCTCATGAAAATGAGGGACTTTTTTTTTTGACAGTGTAGATAAGATTTCAGATTTATTTCTTGCTTTTCCATGTACTCTCTAATTCAGTTTCCTCTTCTGTGAAAGAATAATAATAATAATCTATGTCGTTCATAGTACATAGGATGAAAATAATAAATATGTAGTGGGTATGAAACTATAAAACTTCTTTACAGTTATGTAAAGACTTTTTTTTTGGAAGGGTGAGGAGTAGTTTTCATGAACTTAAGTTTTTCCTCAGAACTTTTAAAGGTCTCCATTTAAATGATCCAATTGAAAATATGATAGCAGCTGGATAATAATTTTTTCTGCATTGGAGTACAGAAAGATACATTAGTATTTTTTTAAATTATTTTGATAGATTGTAAATATGGAGTGCTAGTGATTTCCTCCTCCATTTTTATACTACATATTCAATCAATATTTCATTATATATGGCATATTCACCCAGTTCTTGTTTAATTTTATTTAATTTGGATAATGAGTTCATTACATGGCTGTTATTATCACTATTTACAGTGAGGAAACGTAGGCTTACAAACTCATTCTTTCTATTACTTTCTCTACCAACCCCAGGTTCCATGATGGTATGTGTCACTGATCAGGCTTTACAGTCTAATTGTTAATTATGTTGTTCTTTTAGAACCTGCCAAAAGCCAGTTCTCCCATAAAAGCCACAGCTCCTGTGTGTTTCTCAGTTATTTGGTGGCAGCTTTATATAGAGATAGGGACCTTATTACCTGTAGTTTTATTTCAGAGATAAGCCTTCAGAAAGGCTGAGTCTGTATGGAAAAAGTAAGTATGAATGGTTCTGCTTTCTTCAACTTTTTCCCATTAATCCTTGCATTCATTTCATGATCCTTATTAAAACCATTCCCAAAGCAATTCTCACTGGGGAGGGGCACTGTGAACAGTGCATTTGCAGAGGAAGGCCAGTAGGGGGAAGCATAAGTGGTTTAGTGCTAAAAGGACTTCAGTTTGTAAAGTAAAAGTTACTTCTTTGCCTGTGTCTTATATTGAAAAGACAAGATGGACACACCATAAAAATTAATTTCAGAACATTTTTATTCCATCCAAAATGACTGGTTTTGAATTATAAATCTCTTTCTGGGACATGTCTGGGGTTGAATTCTGGCCCTCCTCACTAGCTTTGTATCCCGGTGCATGTTGTTGTCTCAGTTTTCTTGTATGTAACATGGGGTAATAATAACCTCACCTCTTAAGATTGATTTGAGGATTGAGTTAATATATATAAAGTACTTAGGGCATGGTACATACACTTAATGTATGCTTAATGAACGTTAGCTATGAATATTATTGTTGTTGTTATGTTCCTGCTTTGTTGCTCATAATTAACTGGACTAATAACTTTAAAGAATACCTGTTCTAACAATGAAAATAGTGATTTCATTTTGTACTATATTTTATGAAGTATAAAAATAAATTAAGATGATATAAATCAAGGAAGATCATTTAATTAGGAGTCATTGTAGTCTTTTAAAAAACATTTATTTATTTATTTATTTTGAGAGAGAGAGAGAGAGCGCACACAAGCAGGGGAAGGGAGAGAGGGAGAGAGAGAATCCTAAGCAGAATCTGTGTTGTCAGTGCAAAGCCAGACTCGGGGTTCAATCCCATGAACCATGAGATCATGACCTGAGCTGAAATCAAGAGTGAGATGCTTAACCAACTGAGCCACCAGCCACCAACTGAGCCATCTGAGGTACCCCAGGAGTAATTATAGTCTTGAAAGACACTAGTTGATTACTGAGTAGAAGAGTAAGGGTCATGACATCACAGTTGAGATCCTTAAAAATACAAAAATGCTAAAAAGAAGGATAAATGGCAGTTGAAGAGAGGTATTTCATAACCAGGAAGAAATGGGCCAGTACCAAGTATTGGTCATATATAAGTCAGAGAGAAAAAGAGGAAAGGCTAGTAGATGCAGACTTGGCCCAGGGAATTTGTCATGGATGTGGGCCTGTTAGGTGCTCTGCTTTAGTGTGGAAAGCTTTGGGTGAGGATGGGGGGTGTTGTAGGCAGAGGTCAAGGGTGGGTTCTGCTCTGGTACAGCTTCCTGGTATCAGAAACGGTGCCCCCCCCCAACTGCTCCCTTTCTCCTCCTACCCCACCCCCCACCCCAGTGACCACTGAACTCCTCTTTTTGAGAACCATTCAATGACAACAATTCAAGGGCTTGCAATCATGAAGAGAATATGGGTTACCTTTTTAGTAGGGGTGGAGGCAGTGATTGAAAATGGCCTAAAGACATTTGCTGCAGGCTTCCTTAGAAATGGAGTGTGGGGGATAGGGGATAGTAGAGTAGTCAGGGTACCTCAGTGACAGTGGTAAAGAGAAAATATGATAGCTCCTGTTATTGGGGGGCTAGGTGAGGAATCAAGTGATAAGAAAGCAAATCAGTCCTTAGGCTGAAATCTAACTATGTTGCCTCACAGAGTTGGCCAAACCCCTGGCTGAAGAATACCATGGTCACCTTAAAAAATATTTTGTCTGTTACTTTGCTGATGATTGGTCAAGCCTTGGACATAACTGTCTGTGATCTAAGTGTTCAAGTGATTTATTTATATTTATTTATATTTAGGGAAAAACGTAACCATAGGAAGATACATGTGTTCTTTCACTCTGATGTTATAGAAAACAGTGGGAGGAGGGAGATGAAAAGAGGGAGGTCAGGGAGTAGATAAAACAGTTAGATGGGTGGCTCAGTCTGTTAAGCATCTGACTTTTGATTTCAGCTCTGGTCATGACCTCATGGTTCCTGAGTTTGAGCCCTGCACTGACAGCCAAGAGCCTGCTTGGGTTTCTCTGTCTCCCCCTCTCTCTCTGTCCCTTCCCCACTCACATGCTCTGTCTCTCTCTCAAAATAAATAAATAAACTTAAAAAAAAAAGATGTTGCATGATAAAAAGAAAAGGACTCTCCAGCATTAATGGGAGTAGTGTGGACATAGTGAATCAACTCATGTTGTTTCAAATCCAGATATTTTTCAGTGCTTTTTGAAAGCTGTTATAATAGATCCATTTCACTATGAAGGTTGACCCCATTAAATAGTGATAAATGCTTGAATTCCGCACTTCTGATAGGAATTCAGAGGTCTCCCTTTTGGAGTTTGTATTAATAACCACTTATCATAGTGTAATAAAGTGAATGTGCATTGGCAAATGGTGTCAAACTGATCATTACTCTTTACAGTGATTCATTGGTGGAATCTGAGGCACAAAAGAGAGACTAATGAATGTACTGTTTTCAAAACAAGCTCTCTCTTCCCAGGTAGGGGAGAAAAAACAATATGAGCTACAATTTATGGCATCCCAGACAAGGGTCTACCTCATATAGCTTTCATTTGGTTCAGACCTGTAGAATGGTCAGTATAGTCAGTCTGTACAGACATCACTGCATGTTTTTGGATAACAAGATCTTGGACTTGATCTTTAAGGTCTGCTTTTCCAATTGACATCAATTTTATTTGGCTAAATATCTTGGATATGCATTATATCATAAAGTCCTGTCTCTTTACAGACAGAAGGCATATCGTTACCATATTAAATGGGGAATAATATAGCAGTTGATAAGAGGGAGGAAGATGTTTCTCACCTAAGATGTAAAATGAACTGGTTGACAAAATGGGAAAGTATCTGCAGAGTTACATGAACTACAAAAATGTGAAGTCTTTTTGAAAGTTTGTAAAACCAAGCAAAGCCAAAACAGTAACTTTTGGACCAGGCACCTTACCCCACAACTTTCCCAGCTGTTACAAAAGGCTAAAGAAAAGAATAAAGCTGCTGGGCCCTTTTTGCTGCCGGAAAGCATGTAACCCAGGTTTATGACTTACAGCACCCTACTATTTTTTGCTTCTACTTTTCTTCATTGTGTGCCCTTGAATGAATCAGCTGGCTATGTTGTCTTGATCTTCTTACAGTATTATCTTCTTTTTTTCTCAAGAGTATATACTTGGGAGCATATTTAAGGAGACTTTAATTACCATAACTAGCAAGATGTTGATGTTTTAGATTGGATTAATTCTGAGAGAGCTTTTGTTGAATGTAAGCTCCTTGAGGGTAGAGGCCATGTCACCTTCGTTTTTGGAACCGAGGATCTGGCACAATGCCTGGGGCCATGATGGACCCTACAGAAATGCTTATTTCCCTGAACTAAACTGTGTTATTATTTTGCCTTTTCATAACAATATAGAATTACATGAATTCCCCCCCCCCCAGAATTTCACATTCATTTTTGTATTAGGTTTCTAGATTTTTGTAAACATTGCATACCAGCAATCCTTTTTCTCAGATAAATGATTTGATACAGGTCACTCAACTAATTGTTTATATACTAGCCAATTAGAACCTAGACTTAAAACAAACTTTCAAAAAATATTCAATTTATTTTTCAGACAAGGAGAGAAACAGAGCATGAGGTGGGGAGGAGGAGAGAGAGAGGGAGACATAGAATCTGAAGCAGGCTACAGGCTCTGAGCTGTTAGCCCAGAGCCCAACGTGGGGCTCGATCTCATGAACTGTGAGATCATGACCTGAGCTGAAGGTAGACGCTTAACTGACTGAGCCACACAGGTGCCCAGAACCTAGATTAAAAAAAAAAAAAATCATGTCCAGACCTCCTAAAAGACACTACTTTTCTACTGATAAGCTTTCTCCATAATCTGCTAATGTGAATTCCATTTCTTACCTTTGCTTTTGTACCACTCCTATTTATTTCTCTTCTGTAGGTCATCTCTAGTTTTTTTTTTTTTTTCATGAAAATAGCATGATTTTTTTCCTCTTCTGATAAGTATGATGCCAATGCTCTGTGAGGAATCACCTCTTTTTAGAATCACTATTCAAAAGATATTGGACTTCTGTCTTAGCATGACAAGCCTTAGACGATGTAAAGCCAAGGGGGGCAGAAAATAGCAACAAGTATATGCTTAGGTTGTCATCCTTTTATTAGTTTTCAATGTAATATCTTCACATGTGGAATAAGCTGAGATATTTAGCTGGTATCATTAAAAAAATGTTTTGTTTTGTTTTTAGCATCAATTCAGGCACCTTTTTGTTGCCTAGTGGCTAGTTATCTCATCATTAACTTATCCAAACTTCTTGTTTCTCCTGTTTCATCCTCCTTTGACCTGAAGTTTAAATGGATAGTCCTATTAGACAAGGGAAGAAAGACAAAAGTGATGGTCTTTCATTTATTCTACAATTGTTACCTATTTGTTTATATAGAAGTTGGTGGAGATGAAGTTTTAAAAGAGTTGGCCAAAATAAGATGTTGGAATTGATGTTGGATTTATCAACAGCATTTCTGTTTTTAGCATAAAAGATGGCAAATTGTGTACTGAATCAGAGAATCGTTAAGACTCTGAACTCCTGGAGTGTTGGGTTTCAGGCTTGTGTCCCTTGTTATACATCTAGCCCATAAATAGGTACTCACTAACTGCTGTGGAGCCATTGTCCAACTACAGCTAGAAAGGAGCTTAGAGATGCGGAAACCAACATCCAGGAAATTTAAGGGCGTTCTCATTAGTAGCACAAGTAGGACTGGTCCCAGGTCTCCTTACCTTCCGTCCACTGTGCCTTCCACCACACCAGATTGCCAGAGGCAATGGCAGAGCTAGCTGTGGAGAGCCCCACAGCCAAGCTGGAGACTGTGCCCAGGGACAGGAAATCGGAGGCAGCTGGGGTGAGATGGGTGTCTTGCCAAATTTGCAAATGTTCGTTGTCAGCAAACCAGAGCTACAGAACTGTTTTAGAAAATTTCCAGTTAAAGTGGAATTTCAAAACCATGAACTGCCACCAGGTCAGTGAAGTTGATTTTATGGTAAGCCAGGGCTCTGCACAGCTGGTCGAGTAGACTGGTAATGGTGGCTCACGCTGGGGACTTCCGTCAGGCTAGATTGCTTCTGACCACAAGTGCCTAAAATCATCCACTCCCAGGGATTGTTCCCTAGTCATTTCTCAGGACAAAAACTCATTTTATTCTCCAAGGACTTTTGACTCACAGAGTAACTTCTGCAGACATTTATCCAGAGTCTGTAGGCTCTGAGAATTAGTGAATTAAATAAGAGGGTGTAAGAGCAATTGCTCAATGATAAATAATGAGTTGTATGAAGATTTTATATTTTTAGTCCCTCAGAAGCAATAAGCATATCTAAAATGCTCTAAGGTTGTCCAGGTGAGTTTATTAAGTTTTGAGAGAAAAGAAATAGATGAAGAGCAGATGAGAATCTTGGATGAAGGCCTAGACCTTGATCATGGAGAATTTTATTTATTTTTTGATATTTAGAGTGGATAATAGCAAAGCAAAATTCATAAGGAGGATCATTTTCCAGAAAAAATGTAGCACTGATTTCTTATGCAATACTTGAGAAAATATCTCCCAGAGAAGATTCTGGATCTAATTCTAGTAAATGGGCCAAATGTAATAAGTAAGCTTGAAGCTGGGTGACCTCTCAGATCTAATAAGATGAGGGCATGATGTTAAATAACCTGGGGGTTGGCTAGTATTTACGGACATACTGTCCCTAGCAGGTCTGGCATTAGTTAACTGCTTGCTAGGTTCTTTAGCAAAGAGGTGATTGCAGGGTGCATGGACAAGCAGAGTTTGTAGTTGAAGTTAATGGAATAGTTAATGTGTGAACCTGTTTGGGCCAAACAGCCTCTACTTATCCTGTGACCCCTTAGGTCCTAATGTGCAGTAGCATTAGCCCCATCCTCTTAACCACCCTTGCTTTTCTCATCTGGTGAATATATAAATGTTATTGTTTATGGAAATCACCACATGATAAATATTATCAATAGGGCCATAACCATGTAAGAAATTGCTTTTCCAGTTGGTCCAACATGAAATGAAATGCTTCATCCTAGATCTTTTCTTCATGATGACTTGATTGGGTATTGGCTGATTCCATAGGGTTTTGGACTCTTTATAAGCCCAGGCTCTAATTTTGTTGTGTGGACCCTAGATGGCTTTGTTAAGCTCCAGCTCTGGCATGGACACTTATTTGTACTTGGGAAGACTTTCATGAAATTGGGACCACCCTTATCAGTCTTGAAAGGTGAGATCTTCCTCTATCAGGTGCACAATGAGAAATTAATGAAGATAAATCTCCCAAGTACAGTGACCTTTGAGGAAGAGTAGTGTTTTGCAGATAAAAAATATCACCTGCAGACTAATGTGTTTTAAATAATTATATTCAAATTAATTTGCAATAGAAGCTTTATAGTAATCTGTATGCAACATTTAAAAATACTAGTTTTCCAAATAGCAGCTTCTAAAATATTTGTATTTGTGTGGTAAATTACAGTTTCTGTAGTATTTTCTCACTCATGACGTTGATTCTGACCAGAATGTCTGCTTCTCTTCTGTGTTTCCAGAACACTCTGTAAACGTCTATACTATTATTTCTTGTCTTATAATTCTATATGTGTTTATCATTTTCCCCACCAGATGAAAGCTGCTTGAAGGCAGGGGATTGTGTCTTTTTTGTTTTTGTGTCTTTAGAACCTAGTACAATGCCATTTGCATTATATATTATGTAGATACATTCTGGGCTTCTTTATATTCTGTGGAAAATGAGGTTCTTTACACTTTGAAGATTTTAAATATCCATTTGGGTTTGGTGCAGCACAAATTTGAATTGATTAAAATCTAAGTTGTGGTCTCTTTAGTTGCTGTTGATTTCTTGGAGAAAATGATTGCAAGTACAATGAGCTTGTACTGTGTGCTCTCTGTGGTAAACCTTTGATTATATTTCTGCAAATGTGGCCTGTTAGTTTAAATTGCTCTGGTTGGAGTGGAAAAGGAAATAGTTATTCTTCACTATTGTTGGGGGAAAAATTTAATTTGCTTCAAACCAGAATTGTTTTACTTTAGAATTTGTATGGATTATGGGTCCAAACATACATTCAGTAAAGCATAGACTTAAGGTAATTAAAAACTCCTGTGGTTATTTGGGTTCAGCCTTTTTTTTTCTTTTTCTTTTTTCTTTTTTTTTGGCTTCCTATCCAGTCTTTTTGCCTCTCGATTTAATTTCTTTTTCTTATTACTCATGTAATACAGCCTCACTGTGGAAAAAAATTTTAACATCTAGAAATCAGATTCTTTCTGTCTCTCACTTTCCCTATCTTTGGAATATTGTACTTGCCTTGAGCCTGGCTTTCCCTTTGGTTACAAGATGGCTGTGGCAGTTCTGTCTATAACATCCAGACAATGTAATACCCAGTGGCAAAAAAAGACATCCCTTGCTGTTTCTCCAACTTAGAAATAAAGAATCACTGGGTTCTACTGCTGAAACCAATACTACCCTGTATGTTAAGTAACTTGAATTAAATTAAAATAAAAAGGTAATCAACAAGAGAAAAAACAGAAATAAAGAATGCTTTCCCTAATGTTCCACCTTCATTTCTGCCAACATTTTTCTCCTATCCCATTGATTCTTATAATCTTATACCTTCCTGAGCAGTCCTTCCTAAATCAATAACTGGCAAGACTTACAAAATTACCACAACTGGCTTCAGGGTTGGCAGACTTTTTGTAGATAGCTAGATAGTAGATATTTTAGGTTTTGCAGTCCATCTGGTCTCTGTCACAATTATTCAGCTCTGCTGTTGTAACAACAATAGACAAAAAGTAAATGAATGGGTATGACTATGTTTCAATAAAAATTTACAGAAACAGGTGGCAGGCCCATGGGCCATAGATGGCCAACTCCTGGAGCTGTAGACTAGTGACTGAAACATTAGCATACGTCAGAATCATCTGGGAGTTTTTAAAATATAAGCTCCCCCACCCAGACTTTCCAATTCCACAGAATTGGGGTACAGCCATAGATTGTGCATTTCTAACAAGTTCCCAGGTTATACTGGGTTTAAGATCAAGGTGATGCTGGTTCAAGAACATCACTTTCAGAATCGATGGCTTAGATCAGGTTTTGGTACCTTTTTATTGTATGAGGGGCTGTCCTGGGCATTGTAGGATGTTTAGCAGCATCCCTGGTCTCTACTCACTAGATGCCAGTAGCCATATGCCCCTTCTCTAATATGATGACCAGAAATGTCTGAAACGTTGCCACATGTTCCCTAGGGAGCAAAACCTCAGATTCTCCCTCCCCTTAGACTTAGATTATTCAGATCTATCCCCTGGATCTGGGCATAGGTTCACCTTTTCTTGTAACATTTTGGGGAGGAGTGTCACCATTCTGTGAGGAAAGGAGAGAAATGATGGCTGGAAAGGCAACCAGCAGTGTGGACTGCTGATCACATCATGGCTCCTTGGAAAAAAGACTTCACTGGCCAAAATATTTCAGAAAATGGAGCAAACATAACCCATTTTCTAAGGTTTTCTTGGGCATAGAATCTAATTGCAGAAGTGGAAGAACTTTATGGAGATTCTGGCAATAAATACAGACAGGTGGACAAATAATTAATGAGCAAAACATCCCATTAAGTAAAACCTTAGTTAAAGGTGACATCTGTATTTGGTTCTTATAGGATGCTTTTCATGCAGTCTGTTAAAGAATTAATGTTAGGTTTATAAAATTTTGTTGACCTTTCAAAAAGAACATTAACATAACTTATTTTCTATTTTATATAGTTATGGGCTTTTTGTTAAGGAAATCTTTACCCTTGGATACTATCTGGACCAGAAATTTGACTGTTGATATAGGTAACAAGGCCATAGTGGAAAGCTGTGTGGTTACCGAGTCATTCCATAGCCTTCTCAAGCTCCACTCTGTGTCAAAAGGTTGTGAGCTGCATCTCTCAGGAACCATGTCAACTGGGGGGTGGGGGGGGCACTGGTAGGAGACCTGAAGGCAGCAGGAATTTTGATGTGATTGTTCCTCCTTGTCCTCATCTGCTTTGGGCAGCATCTCATTTGTGGCTGCATTTTCTCCAGAGCTCCAGCTCCCTCTGAACAAGTCTGCCATTGTTTTGTCAGGTGATCTCAGGTCCCTGGGCTCTGATACCTCTGTCTTTTCCCATTAGCCCTCCAGCCTGTGAGGTGGTAGTAGCTTCCTGCTGTTGCTGATTTCTAGGTAATGTCACCACTCACCCCCTGCCTGGCTTCTCAGCCCCTCCATTATTAACCGCCCCCCCCGCATTAAACCCTATTTTAAGATACCTGAATTGTGAATACTCAAAATGGTTTCTGTTTTCTTGATTAAGCCCATACTGATACAAAACCCAGCCCTAACTGTCTTGTGATATAAACCTAAAAAGTTTATATCTCATCAGGAGATTTTGCTGTTTTTGAAATAAAGTACAAGTAATATGTCTATTGAAATTGTCAGTAATAACTCATATACTAAGCCATAGTCTTGGTAGTTTCAGATTATTTTAAACAGAAAGAGAAGTTAAAAAGTTGCTAAATTGTGTCAACTGGAGACCCATTTTAACGTAGATACAAAGAACGCTGGTTCTGAAGTTGAACTGGGCAGGTTGAAGAGGGCCCTTCCATTTACTAGTATTGTGGCTTTAAGCAGATGATCGAGCTTCTCAGTATTAGTTTTCTTGTCCATAAGCTGGTGAAAATAATGGTACATATTTGTTTCAAAGGGACTGTTGGGAGGATTAAGTGACTATTACCTCCAAAATAATTTGAGAAATGCTTGGCATATAAAGCATCCAATAAATATTAGCCATCATCATCACTATGGTTTTTATACTTATCCTAGCCATAACTGATTGAGTCAGCCTGTTAGAGGAACTACAGGCCCTAAAACTAAGATTCTACATGAAATAAGGAGGCAATGTGTATCCGAGGGAAAAGTCCATTTGAGTGTGTGCTTTCTGAAGTACCTCTTTTTCCTCCTAATTTGTTTACCATGAGTTTGATTGCTTTAAAGCATATGTAAATTAACATATATACTCATACCTTAATATCTCATAATAGAGGTTATTACTTTAAATTTTTTAACATTTATTCATTTTTGAGAGACAGAAAAAGACAGAGTGTGAGCGGAGGAGGGGCTGAGAGAGGGAGACACAGGATCTGAAGTCAGGCTGAGCCTGACGCAGGCTGGAACTCACGAACTCCAAGATCATGACCTGAGCCAAAGTCGGATGCTTAACCGACTGAGCCACCCAGGCTCCCTGAGGTTATTACTTAAAAACAAAATCTTTTGTGAGTGCCAGGATTTCAATTTTAAGAAGAGTAAGAGGGGCGCCTGGGTGGCGCAGTCGGTTGAGCGTCCGACTTCAGCCAGGTCACGATCTCGCGGTCTGCGAGTTGGAGCCCCGCGTTGGGCTCTGGGCTGATGGCTCAGAGCCTGGAGCCTGTTTCTGATTCTGTGTCTCCCTCTCTCTCTGCCCCTCCCCCGTTCATGCTCTGTCTCTCTCTGTCCCAAAAATAAATAAACGTTGGAAAAAAAAAAAAAAAGAAGAGTAAGAAAAATTCTCTCAATCCCATGGGTATAATTGGCCGATGGCAGGTATAATCTCAGCATGCCTTATCATACAATGTCCTGAAGCACTGTGAATAAGCAAGTGTAGCCTTAGATTTTTCATCACAGATAGGTCATTGACTATCAGGCATTTTAATCAATGGGTAAGCAGTGGGCTTCTAGAAGAGCATTAGCTAATTCATCAAATTGGTTATGTGGTAACCACGAATTATGCAAACACAGGACCTAACAGTGGAATAGGTGTCAGGAATGGGAGGGAGTCTCAACTGAAACTTTTACAGGATGTGTTCCATTGTGGTTTTGGTTTTTGGAAGAAGAGAGGTCTTCTGAAAGAGACGGGGTGAGGGTTGGGGGAAGCCAGGAAATACTAATCATGATGTGTTAATTATTAAAATGGTTGTTAAAAAACAAAAGGTCTTCTATTTAACATTTCAGCTTTTCTGTGGGTGGCAGTGCTATTCATTTGTTAGTCCTAAATTTCTTATAAGAGATCCAAGAAATTGGAAACATTTGGTGTGAGATGTGGAAATTTGTTTTATTTGTCATTTATATTCTGCTAAGTTCCTAAAAATAGTTCGGGTTGCCTGTCAAATTTATCAAGTAACTTGCCCTAAAGTAAAATTGAGGTAATAACAAAGGGAGAAAAGCAACATTTACTGCATTTATTTAAGATTGTACATATTATTTATGAATTTTAACATTAATTGCTACTGTGTAGATTTGAAGACAGATTTTTATTGGGATTCATTTTAAAGCTAAGTTTATCAGCTCGATGCTGATATGGTGTGACATAAAGGGTGATGTAGGACCCCACCTGCCTTAAAATACCCTATTATCCCAGCTTTGGATGCTTACAGTTTTTATCATTCAAGTTATGATTGTTTCATTTCAGTACTTGTCTTGGAAAGTCCTTGTAACATGGCAACCTGGGGAATGTGATCCAGAAAAACCTCTGTGAACACATTTGCCCACAGTTCAAGGGGACTTGCCTGGTGTTCTTGACCAGTTAGTTAGCTGTGCCATCTGTCAACAGTTGAAGATTGGTAACTCTGATACATCAGGGTGAATTGGGTCAGTGAGACCTGGTAGGCAGAAGAGGGAATCTCAAAGAGAGCTTTGTGAGGGTTAGGGCATTTTAAGTGAAGGAAATCATATGTCTCTTGCTTCAAGGCAGCAGGTAGGTTTTCTTGACTGCTAGAAATTCCAGATCTGTGAAATAATAATGGATGTGGGCCATTAAGTATGATGGAGGTGGTGAAAGGGGAATATTAAAATTATGCTTGTGAACCTTTTTGAGGTCAGAGACTCCAGTGGGACTGTGAAAGCTTTAGGCTCTTTCCTTTAGAAAAATACATAAAATCACTCAAAATGTTACTTTCAGTTTCTGAGGACTCTCTGACCCCCGAAGCCCATTCTTGGGCCCAGGATATACTTCTATGCTAAAGGAAAAGTTAGTGTTTTTAGAAACATGTCAGTTTTTATAATTTTTTTATTCATTTGGGAAGCAATTGGGAGCCACTGTAGTTTTCTGACTATGGGATTGGCATAGTCATAGTAATTCTTACATTTCTTGTAGAAGACCTATAGAATTCTGTCATGTAGAATATAGTAATTGATGCAAGTTGCAATAAACTTACAATTACTTAACTGAAAAAAGAGTAAGAATTTTAATTTTTAAAAAGGGAAACCAAAAAGTACATTTAATGTAGTTTTACTTCAAAATAAGTGGTGTTTTTGAATAAGGGTGTTTTGACTATCAAAGCAAACAAGAAGTTTTGTTAGCAATTTATTTGTAATTTTTTTTTACTTGAGATATGATTCCTGGGTTTTTTGTTTGTTTTATTGTTTTTATTCTACATAAATTAGAACATGATTCATTAGAGCCAGATATTTTGCTTTCATTACTGTTTGTATACCTTCATTTAAACAATCTTGACGTGTCTGCAAAATAGTCAATATGGTTTGTTCTTCCAAATCAGTAATAGTAGCGTAGTTATTAGTGCGCTTTTGGAGCTCTTTATATATGGTGTTTTTGTTTACCCCAAACAATTTATTCTTCACTGATGATGTTGCTTTATTGTCCGTTTACTAGTAACTTATAGTCCTAAGATCAGTATTATCAAGTAAACCAATCAGGCCAGGTTCAGGGTATGGCTGTGCAATGCAAGCAGTTCTGTCTTTTTTGAAGAATGTCAAAGACAGATCAGGTTTGCGGCAGACCTATCCACAGAAACTTGGCAGGCCAGGAAGGAGTGGCAGGATATATTCAATGTGCTGAATCAGAAAAATATGCAGCCAAGAATTCTTTACACAGCAAGGCTGTCATTCGAAATAGAAGGAGAGATAAAAAGTTTCTCAGACAAACAAAAATTAAAGGAGCTTGTGACCACTAAACCATCCCTGTAAGAAATTTTAAGGGGGATTCTCTGAGGGGACAAAAGATGAAAAAATATATATATATATTTACACATATATATATGTGTGTATATATATATATATATCTCAAAAGCAACAAAGATTAGAAATGACCAGAGAACACCACCAGAAACTCCAACTCTACAAGCATCATAATGGCAATAAATTTACATCTTTCAGTACTCACTCTAAATGTCAATGGACTTAATACTCCAATCAAAAGATATAGGGTAACAGAATAGATAAGAACACAGGATCCATCTATATGATGTTTACAAGAGACCCACTTTAGACCTAAAGAAACCTTCAGATTGAAAATGAGGGGATGGAGAACCATCTATCATGCTAATGGTCAAAAAAAGAAAGCCAGAGTAGCCATACTTATATCAGACAATCTACACTTTAAGATAAAGACTGTATCAAGAGATGCAGAAGGGCATTATATCATAATCAAGCGGTCTATCCACCACGAAGACCTAACAGTTGTAAACATTTATGCGCCAAATGTGGGAGCACCCAAATATATAAATCAATGCATCACAAACATAAAGAAACTCATCTATAGCAATACCATAATAGTAGGAGATTTCAACACCCCACTGACAGCAATGGACAGATCATCTAATCAAAAAATCAGTAAAGATACAATGGCTTTGAATGACACACTGGACCAGATGGACTTGACAGATATGTTCAGAACATTTCATCCTAAAGCAGCAGAATATACATTCTTCTCCAGTGCACATGGAACATTCTCCAGAATAGACCATATACTGGGACACAAATCAGCCCTAAGTGAGTACAAAAAGATCAAGATCATACCGTGCATATTTTCAGACCACAATGCTATGAAACTCGAAATTAACCACAAGAAAACATTTGGAAAGGTAACAAATACTTGGGAGACTGAAGAACATCCTACTAAAGAATGAATGGACTAACCAAGTAATTAAAGAGGAAATTAAAAAGTATGGAAGTCAATGAAAATAACACCACAACCCAAAACCTCTGGGATGCAGCAAAGGCAGTCATAAGAGGAAAGTATATAGGAATCCAGGCTTTCCTATAGAAGGAAGAAAGATCTCAGATACAGAACCTAACCTTACGCCTTAAGGAGCTGGAAAAAGAACAGGAAATAAAACCCCAAACCAGCAGAAGACAGGAAATAACAAAGATTAGAGCAGAAATTAATGCCATGGAAACCAAAACAAATAAACAAACAAACAAACAAACAGTAGAACAGATCAATGAAACCAGAAGCTGGTTTTTTGAAAGAATTAACAAAATTGTTAAACCACTAGCCCGTTTGATAAAAAAAAAAAAAAAGGACCCAAATAAACAAAATCAAGAATGAAAGAGGAGAGATCACAACCAACACAGCAGAAATAAAAACAATAATAAGATAATATTATGAGCAATTATATGCCAATAAAATGGGCAATCTGGAAGAAATGGACAAATTCCTAGACACATATACACTACCAAAAACAAACAGGAAGAAATAGAAAATTTGAACAGACCCATAACCAGTAAGGAAATTGAATTAGTAATCAAAAATCTGCCAAAAAACAAGAGTCCAGGGCCAGATGGCTTTCCAGGGGAATTCTACCAAACATTTAAGGAAGGGTTAACACCTATTCTTTTGAAACTGTCCCAAAAAATAGAAGTGGAAGGAAAACTTCCAAACTCTATGAAGCAAGAATTAACTTGATTCCGAAACCAGACAAAGACCCCACTAAAAAGGAGAACTATAGACCAGTTTCCCTGATGAACATGGATGAAAAAAATCCTCAATAAGATATTAGCCAACTGGCTCCAACAATACATTAAAAAAATTATTCACCACGATCAAATCGGATTTATACCTGGGATGTAGGGCTGGTTCAATATCCGCAAAACAATGAACATGATTCATAACATCAATAAAAGTAAGGGCAAAACCATATGATCCTCTCAATAAATGCAGAGAAAGCATTTGACAAAATACAGCATTCTTTCTTGATAAAAACCCTCAAGAAAGTAGGGATAGAAGGAGCATACCTTGAGATCATAAAAGCCATATATGAATGATCCAACGCTAATATCATCCTTAATGGGGAAAAACTGAGAGCTCTCCCCCTAAGGTCAGGAACAAGACAGGGATGTCCATTCTTGCCACTGTTATTCAACATATTATTGGAATTCTTTGCCTCTGCAATCAGACAACACAAAGAAATAAAAGGCATCCAAATCAGCCAGGAGGAGGTCAAACTTTCACTCTGCAGATGACATGATACTTTACATTGAAAACCCAAAAGATTCCACCAAAAAACTGCTAGAATTGATTCATGAATTCAGCAAAGTTGCAGGATATAAAATCAATGCACAGAAATCAGTTGCATTCCTATACACCAGCAATGAAGCGACAGAAAGATAAATCAAGGAATCTATCCCATTTACAGTTGCACAAAAACCCATAAAATACCTAGGAATAAATCTAACCAAAGAGGTTAAAAATCTCTACTCTGAAAACTATAGAAAGTATTAAAGAAATTGAAGAAGACACAATAAAATGGAAAAAGATTCCATGCTCCTGAATAGGAAGAACAAATATTGTTAAAATGTCAATACTACCCAAAGCAGTCTACATATTCAATGCAATCCATATCAAAATAACACCAGCATTCTTCACAGAGCTTGAACAAATAATCCTAAAATTTGCATGGAACCAGAAAAGACCCCGAATAGTCAAAGCTATCTTGAAAAAGAAAACCAAAGCAGGAGGCATCACAATCCCAGACTTCAAGCTATACTACAAAGCTGTAATCATCAAGACAGTATGGTACTGGCTCAAGAACAGCCACTCAGATCAGTGGAACAGAATAGAGAACCCAGAAATGGACCCACAAATGTATGGCCAACTAATCTTTGACACAGCAGTAAAGAATCTCTAGTGGAACAAAGACAGTCTCTTCAGCAAGTAGTGCTGGGAAAACTGGACAGCAACATACAGAAGAATGAACCAGGACCACTTTCTTACACCATACACAAAAATAAACTCAAAGTGGATGAAAGACCTAAATGCAAGATAGGAAGCCATCAAAATCCTCGAGGAGAAAGCAGGCAAAATCCTCTTTGATCTTGGCTGCAGCAACTTCTTACTCAGCATGTCTCCAGAGGCAAGGGAAACAAAAGCAAAAATGAAGTATTGGGTCCTCATCAAAATAAAAAGCTTCTGCACAGTGAAGGAAACAATCAGCAAAACTAAAAGGCAACCAACAGAATGGGGAAAGATATTTGCAAACATCATGTCAGATAAAGGGTTTGTATCCAAAATCTATAAAGAACTTATCAAAGTCAACACCCAAAAAACAAATAACCCAGTGAAGAAATGGGCAAAAGACATGAATAGACACTTTTCCAAAGAAGACATCCATATGGCCAACCGACACATGAAAAAATGCTCAACATCACTCATCACCAGGGAAATATAAATCAAAACCACCATGAGATACCACCTCACACCTGTCAGAATGGCTAACATTAACAACTCAGGCAACAACAGATGTTGGTGAGGATGCGTAGAAAGAGGATCTCTTTTGCATTGTTGGTGGGAATGCAAGCTGGTGCAGCCACTCTGGAAAGCAGTATGGAGGTTCTTCAAAAAACTAAAAACAGAACTACCCTATGACTCAGCAATTTTACTACCAGGCATTTATCCATGGGATACAGGTGTGCTGTTTGGAAGGGACACATACACCCCAATGTTTATAGCAGCAGTATCAAAATAGGCAAAGTTTGGAAAGAGCCCAATGTCCATCGATGGATGAATGGATAAAGATGTGGTAAATATATACAATGGAGTATTACTTGGCAGCCAAAAAGAATGAAATCTTGCCATTTGCAACTACGTGGATGGAGCTGGAGGTATTATGCTAAGTGAAATTAGTCAGAGAAAGACAAAAATCATATGACTTCACTCATATGAGGACTTTAAGAGACAAAATAGATGAACATAAGGGAAGGGAAACATAAAGAATATAAAAACAAGGAGGGAGACAAAACATGAGACTCGTGAATATGGAGAACAAACAGAGGGCTACTGGAGGGGTTGTGGGAGGGGGATTGGCTAAACTGGTAAGGGGCACTAAGGAATCTACTCCTGAAATCATTGTTGCACTATATGCTAACTAATTTGGATGTAAATTTTAAAAAATGAAAAATTAAATTAAAAAAAAAAGAACGTCAGACCCTTGGGTTCCAAGCTTGTTGACTTTTAGCCTCATATGACTAAAAGGAAGAAGAGTCAGAGCATTGTTTTCATGGGTAGAGAGTTACCTAAACTCTAAACTCTAGAAACAACTCTAGAAATATGAGGAATAGCTATAAATGATAAAAATTCTTCTGAATTATTAGAAGCATGTAATTTCTAGTCATAGGCAAATTCTTATTTCTTAGTGTTAGCAGTGACAGTAACAATACACTATTGCTTATTTTGTGCAAGGCTCTATACTGATTTCTAGGAGCACAAAAGAAGGATACAGTAAGTTCTTTATTTGTAAAGAACCTAATTGTTTAAATGCAGAAGAAGAACATGTACCCCAAAGGTAAATTACATTGTAGGAGAGCATAGAGTAAGTTTCAAAATGAATAGCATAGTAATAAACAAATGACAGAGGAATTCTGCTCTGGAAGGAGACACCATGGGCTAGGATGCCTTGTCAAAGTTTCACAGAGCAACCCCATAGGTCTTTGTCATGCATCTTGACCTAATGTCTGTCATTTTTTTGTATTATTACTTGTGTAGTTGTCTTGATTATTAGTGGCTAAATTGCTAAGGGGGAGGGCTGGTGTACGTGTTGTTCAACTCTGAATCTTTCGCAATGGGGCATAATACAGAGTAAATATATGTGAGTGAATGAGTCATGAATGTATACATGAAGGCAAAACTTGTATTTAATCTTGAGGGAAAGGCACACGTTGAAGAGGAGATTAAGAAGGATTTATAGGCTGAAGGAAGAATGCAAGTTAATGTATGTTAGTGGAGATAAGATATTTGGGAAATGATGAGTGTACCAAATTTTATTTGATAAAAAGGCTGATATAGGAGAGTAGCATATATTAAGATTAGGTAAGATAAACACTTGCAAGATTGGGAAGACTTTGAATATTGTGATTAAATTATTTCATAGCATGGGCAAGACCTATAACTTCCACAAGTATTTCTTTTTTACAGAAGGATGGTAAGAACAGATCAGTTAGGAAATACAAGTACATAAAATGATATTTTAGAATTAAATTATGTGGTGTGATATTTATTGTATAATGTTGCATAAGATAACAAATCATCTAAAATATGATTGCATTCATGTAAACTTGTATACATATCTGTATGTGTGTGGCTAGTTTCAGAAAGAATTGTCTGAAAAGGTATTTCCTGAAATATTAATAAGTGCTGTCTCTAGCATAGTTTGAGTGGTCTTTTCTCCTCTTTTTCAGGTTAGATGAAGTCTGCTTCAGTGAATTAGAGGTGATTTGAGAAGGAGTGGAGAGTAGGAAATATATATAGGGAGATACTTTGAAGTTGGAACTGAAAGTACGTGGGGTTTTTCTCCATATTTAAGTGGATAAAGGAAGGATTGTGAGTTAAATACGATGTTGAAGTTTTGAGGCAGTTAGCATCACTAATAGCAAACTTGGGAGGGATGTGCATCCTGTGAATTGGGACACTTTTCATTTGAACATTGGCTTATTAATGTCAATATCCTGAGCTATTATGTAAATTCATGAAGCGGCAGCTGGAATAGTAGCTGTGAATGAATTCAAGTAAAGCAGAAATTAGATTATAAGCAAGAGGCTGGTGGCTAAATTGTGATTTTTGTATCTCAGAATTCAACAGTCTTGAAAAAACCAACTGTCTTCTCAATTCTCATATATTCCTGAAGAAAATGGACAAGTATGGTTTGTACTCATTTTAGAGACTGAGGAAGTAAGAGTTTGGGAAATAGAGGAATTTCTGGTTATGCTGAGGTGCTTACTAAGTGGAAAGGAGAGGGTTTCCCTGTTGGTTGACTACCATGTTGCCTTGGTTGGGAAGAAAAAAGTCCGTCACTGATACTCATGTAAACCATTGTGATTGGTCTTTTGGTTGTAACTCTCTTTTCTTTTTCAATCCAGATTTTAAAAAAAGGAGAGGGGCTCTATTTCCAAAAGCTGTGGTGGCATATTTTTTAAGTTTAACTGATAACATAGGTGAGATGCCATGAAGGGTAGCTGAAAATAGAAAACACAATTGTATAATTGAGACAAAAAGGGATATCCTGGAAATAACATTATGTTTAGTAGTAGGTTTTAGAGCTTCTAATTATACTGGTCTTTTCCCTCTCCTAATTACTAATTATAGAATATGTTTCTTTCAATTTAAGAGTTAGTCAGCCTTAAATTTGTCTGCTGAAACTATGTTAGAAACCACACTATTTCCAGTTTAGTTGAAATTATATGGTATTAAACCTTTATCTTTCCAGGTTCTGTAGACTTCAGCAGAAATGTTGGGATTCAAAGCATTAGTGCTTCAATGGCTTTCAGAGGATAATACCCTTTTGTTGTTTGGGCCATACACACTTTACCATTTCTGTTTCTGGGCTGTTCTGGAATGGGATTTATTCATTTCCCTTAGATAAAATTGTGTTATTTATCTCCATTCTAAAGGTGGATTAGTAAGCAAGATTCTGGATAGAAATCAAGAAAAGGGACAGTTTTACATTTTAATCTCATATCTTGAGTAAGTCATGAATTCTACATGAAGAATAAACACCTTTATTTGCTTCTGGGAAATAGCTTAAACATAGGCTGAAATATTTGATAATTGATAGCCTATCTTGAAATAATCTGGTTCTTGACCTTCAACAAAAAATCTTTGTATTCCATAAAGAGAAGTTGTTAGTTTCAATATCGACCTCGACCAAGATGGAAATACTGGGCACTCTTCTTGGACACTCTAATCACCAAGCTCAAATCTTTTTTTGATTTGTTATGTCCTCACATAATTGATTTTCCAGAACTTTCTACTCTATAACTTTTGCCTTAAAATTTTTTTAAATGTTTATTTATATTTGAGAGAGAGAGAGAGAGAGACAGTGTGCGAGCAGTGGAGGGGCAGAGAGAGAGAGAGATGGAGACAGAAAATGAAGCATTGCCTTTTTTTCCACATGGCTTTCTTCATTTCTCTATGAAAACATGATGTCATTAGCCCACAAAAACAGAGTCTTGCGTCTTTGCCTTCACTGGCATACAGACCTTGCTTGGAATCACCTCTAATCTTCTTCAACAGAACTAATTTAGGATCTTCAACTTCCAAGGAATCTTTTTTAACAACTCCAGCCTTCATTTATTAAACTCATCAAGATCAATTACAGGAAATATTTTGAAGTTTACCACTGAACGTAGTATCCTGTGTGATATTTTCCTTGGTTTAATAGATGTTAGTTTGATCTCAAACTTTTACAGAGTGTTACATTTAAGCTTTTAAATACAAGAATCATCTTTTTGAGGAATGGTATCAGGCACATAGCAAATGATCAACAAGTACTTGACATTAGTATTAAGGTAATATGGAAAAAAAGGCCTTGTAAGGAGACCTAAATATTACTGATACTATTTGAACTGAACTGAGACTGTTTTGATTGTGCTCAGCCAGGATGAATCACTTAAATCAAATTTAGCAAGAAGTTACACTTGTTCATTAGAAGAGGCAGCCCAGTAGTACCCAGGAATATTGGGGGGAAAAAAGTAGGTTAAATCAAATTAGATTTCTCTATATGTCTCAAGCAGTCTGGATGAAAATATATATAAAATATTCCTACATTGTCAGACATGGGCCAGAGATTTGAGTTCTCTCTAGTCAGTACAAACTTGGAATCACAGCCATTTTTAAAGGATGCTTAATGTTTAGTGTGCCTTGGTGGCTCAGTTGGTTAAGCATCTGACTCTTGATTTTGGCTCAGGTCATGATCCCTTGGTTTTGAGTACGAGCCCCATACTGGGCTCTGCACTCAGAGTGCAGAGCCTGCTTGGGATTCTCCCTCTCTCTCTCTTTCTATCTACCCCACCCCTGCTTTCCTGGGTGTTCGCATGTTCCGTCTCTCTCTCTCTCTCAAAATAAGTAAACTTAAAAAAAAGATTCTTAATATCTTAAAGAAACTGTGGACATTTCTTTTTGTTTTAATTTTTTTTTGCTTATTTGCTGCTGTTGTTTGGATTTTCAATATCAGATTGACTTCTCTATTACTGAGAGGAATTTTTCTTCTGGGTCACATTCTAATGTGGACATGGTGGGATGCAGTTAATAATCAGCCTTGATAAGAGTGGGAAGATACAGTCAAATTAGTTGGTACATTCAGATCTAAAATCAAATAGTTGATTAGGTGTGAACCTTAAGAAGGTCACTGGCTCACTTTACCCAAATTGTTTATTCTTGCCAGTTCTTTGCTGCAGTGGAGATAGCCCCTGGAAAAAAGATGAATTCATTCACTGATTGAATCCAGTGCCTGATGACTCATGAGTAGCTGGGTGTAATTCTAATGATCACACAATGGTGAGCTGAAGCCTGATTTCCTAACTTTGGAAATTTATCTTTTTTGTGTTCTTTCAGGGATGGGGGAGCTCTGTAGGGGAACAACCACAATGGTTTCTGTCCTCTCCAAAATTCAGGGACATAATTTTTTAGCTCAGGACTCCCTGCCAAAGTTGAATCTGGAGCCGTTTTTTCTCTGAATCTAAATTATCTAGGCTAACTTGTTTTTTAGCTTACAATCGGGAACAAATGCATATTATTCAATTGGGCTGTACATGGGTCTCCTCATGATTGTGTGGGTCAGGAGCAACCCCACTGAGAACCCATGGGGAAAGAAGTGCTGGAAATTAGGGAGCCAGCAGAGTGTCTCCTCTACGGCTGCATCCCTGTGCTTCTGAGAAAAAGCTATCAAGAAATGAAATTTGTTTAAATCAGATTCTGGTTTTGTGTATTTAGGGAGTTGCTGAACATAGAAGTGATTCTGTTAAGATTTATTCTTTAAAGTGAACAGATTTCTTCAATACTGTATCATTTCATATTTCCACATATTCAGGAGATCCTTGGCTAACTTTTAAATGTGTAGATTTTAAGGTGTAGGTTTGTTTCACATTTGTGAGGTTTGGGGAACAAAGCCAAGATCCTGCTCTTTTCCCTAACCCAAATCAGAAGGTGTCTTGTTGTTGTCATTGTTGTTTTTATAGACGCTGAAAAAATCTCACTAACTTCTGTTGGTTTTTTTTTTACTCCAAATCAAGAAATCTTTTAAGTATTCTTTTTTTGTTTTCTATATAATTTATTGTCAAACTGGTTTCCATACAATACCCAGTGCTCATCCCAACAACTAACTTCTGTTTCTGCAACAGAGCAGTTGCCTGTTCAGAGGTGACCCTGGTAGCCAGTTAGGTGGAAAGCTGAATTCTCCAGGGAAGCTTTTTTTTTTCCTTCTAAATCTCCTTAGCTGCTTGAGACCAGAGCTGATACTCACTGGTGCTTTTACCAGCCAAGAAAACATGCTTCATTGTCCTAACCAGTGAACAAGTTGAGTATGTCTTCATCATGTGCATGTCTCAAGTCATTGATATGTTTGATTTTAGAAATTGAAAGCCAATACCAGTGTTACAGAAGGCAAAAATTATTTCTATAAAATGGTTTTATATTGAAAATCCTTTTATCTTATTAAATGTCTCCTCTACCTCTGTATAATCTGGAGAATCTTTACTCTTTAAGGACATATGCCAAAGATTCATTGTAATCCATTGGTATCCTCATGTCTTAAACAGTAATTTGTTCTAGATGCTATTTTTTCCTAGATAAGGTACTGATTTTATATTCTTTCCTTATAAAGTAGTTGAATAATAGGTCTCAGTTTGGAGTATATTAGTTAAGAATATTTGGAGAAACAGCAAAACTGGGAATCAAATTATTAAGTTGAAGGCCTGTGTTCTTTGTAGCACACTAACCAATCTTTATGCAGATTTTTGCTGCTGGAAGAAGTGGTCTGGGCCATTTCTTTTTCCCTTTCATCCCATGATCACACTTTGGTTTCCCTTTTCCTAGTAACTCTGGCCAGAATGGCCAGTTGATGTGACTGGGTCTTTGTCCTTTATAAATTGTGTTTTTCTCAACCATTAGGGAACAAACACCTTATGTCCAACCTGAGAAGGGTTAGATAGAGGCTCAGGGCTCTCCTTTCACTTGCCCCTGTCCTTTTTAATATCACATCTCAACTTGATGTCCCAGTATCACAGCTTGGTGATTACAGGGAAAATAATCGTCAGTGTCAGAGATGTGGTAGGTAGACTATAAACTATACATGAAATCACCTATATAGATCATAAAACTGTGACTAAGTTTCCAAGAAAATAGAAAATCAAATAAAGCTGATCATGATCTCATTTTATGGAGAGACTTACTGCTACCAGCCTCAAAATCTCCTCCTTCCTCCAGCCAACTATACCTATGCCCTCCCTATCCATTTCTTTCTTTCTTTTTTTAATGTTTATTTTTGAGGGAGAGGGAGACAGAGTGCAAGTGGGGGAAGCGCAGAGAGAGAGGGAGACACAGAATCCGAAGCAGGCTCCAGGCTCTGAGCTGTCAGCACAGAACCCGACTTGGGGCTTGAACCCAGGAACTGTGAGATCATGACCTGAGCTAAGTCCGCCACTTAATCGGTGAGCCACCCAGGGTCACATATCAGTTTCTTTTCATGCAGCATTTATGTTTCCCCTTTCTTCTGCCAGAATGGATTTCTGACTCCTGGAACTCTTGTGGTGAGCAGTCTTCTAATAATGTGTATAATCTTTCATAATATTATTTTTTAATCATCAAACCATATTTTTTTCTAAGGATTGCTAAACCCTGCTTTTCTAAGGTGCTCTTAGGAGAATTAAAATGATGGCTGCAGGGTAAAACTCTGGAGAGCTGAAACAAAGAACTGCTTCCTGAGGGTTCACAAGCTAAACTGTAATCTTTCCCATCACTCATGTGTGCCTCAGGTGCCAACATGGCATTCTATCCCCAGATTTAAAATCTCTTCTCTGGATGGTTGGTGTGATACCTGTTATTTTATCCAAATTCAGCTCGTTATCACATTTTTGGATATTAATACCAAGAATTTAAACAAAAAGTCGCTGTGTGAATCAGTTACTGCTGTGATGGTAATCTTTTTGAAAAGTTCTTCTCTGAAAATGGATTCAGATTTCTGGTAAATGGACTCTATTGGAGGATTCTGATTTAAACTGTGGCACCTATTTGATTTAAGTAAATTAGAAAGTGAGTTATTTTTACAACTGGTTTGTAACTCATACCTCTCTCGTTAGATATGATCTTCCCATATAGTCTATTTCAGCTACTTAGAAGGAAGAAATGATAGGTGTTGGGTTCAGAGGGACCTCTCATCCTATCAAATCCAAACTTGGACATTTCAGGAAAAGATCTCATTTTAATATATACCACATTTACTTGTGCTTGTAGACTTTTTTTTTGTTTCAACCAAATATTTATTTTTTCTTTTGTCTTTCTCCCTGTTTTGTTTTTGTTTTTATTTGTATTTTTTCACAGAGAAACTTTAAATTAGGATAGTAATGCCAGGGCTGAAACGATTGTGGATTCTTTTCCTTTTTATGTAATTCTAGTCTGTATTAGAAATGTACATAGATATTTACTACCTTTTGGCTAGTTTTGTAGTTCAAGATCACTTTGAAAACAGTCATTAAAAATTACTTTGGTAAGTGTAAAAAAGTCACTATCTTACAAATGTTTGTTAGGGTAAATCAACCTTAGCCTCTATTGAAAAGAAATGTACTTTATTACCTTCCCAAAATGTACTTTTTTCATTGAAATAATAAGAAATCAGAATTAATTTTTTAAAAACTAGTGAAAAATTTGCAGAAGTGAATTTTCTACCTCCATTCTGCAGCAACAGGAGGAACACGGGCTTTGCAACCAGACAGGTTTGGGTTTGAATCTGGCTGCATGCTTGTGGACAGTTAGTCTTTTAAACCTTTCAGACGGGCTTCAGTTTCATGAAAGCTGGAGTGAAAAAGTTTGTTATGGAGCTCATAAGAAAGAACTCATGCTTGGCCTATACTAGGTTCCACTGAGAATGTAGAGGAGGATCTGGGGGGGCCTTTATGAAAATGGCCCAACTGTCCATCAGCTGATAAATGAATAAAGATGTACACACACGTGCATGCACACACACACACACACACACACACACACCAGAATATTATTCACCAATAAAAGGAATGAAATCTTGCATTTACAATGACATGGATAGATGGGGCTAGAAAGTATTATGCTAAGCTGAAATAAGTCAGAGAAAGACAAATATCATATGATTTCACTCATATATGGAATTTGAGAAGCAAAACAAATGAGCAAAGGGAAAAAAGAGGAGGGAGAGAAAGAGAGAGAGAGAGAGAGAGAGAGAGAGAGAGAGAGAGAGAGAGAAACCATGACTCAACCATAAAGAACCAACTGATGGTTACCAGAGGGAGGTAGGTGGGGGGATAGGTTAGATAGGTGATTGGGATTAAGGAGTACAGTTCTATGAGCACCAGGTATTGTATGGAAGGGTTGAATCTCTATATTGTACACCTGAAACCAGTATTATACAGTATGTTAACTAACTGGAATTTAAATAAAACTTTAAAAAGAAAAAAAAGAAGAAGAGACAGTGCCCTACAGGGCAGCTAGGAAATGCCATTGGAACAGTTATTCTCTGGGAACTGGATTCCCAGAACCTCAAGATTCTCTGGGAACCTTGGCATTGGGAGGTATAATTCCAAACAAAATACCAAACAAAAACATATTTAATAGATTGTAAGATGTTAATTTTAAGGTACATTATTGATGTTATTACCTTTGAAGATAAAAAGTAAAATTAGCACATTAAATGAACACCGAGATAAGACACATTATGATTTGAAAATCATTAGAATGTGTACATATGAGGGCACCTAACAAGCAAAGTGCATTATGGAATTAAGGAAACATGCTATTTGCTGGGCTTCACAACTGCTATGCTAGGTATTAGCTGTACTTCAGATAGTAGTGTTAAGCCAGTATGGTACTTTTCCAAGACATAACAGATGGCATTTATTTCTGTTCACTTGGAGAGATATTTGTTGATCCCTGCTATGTGTTAGACCTTGTACTATGTACCGGGAACACAGTAGTAACACAAAACACACGGGTGCCTGGGTGGCTCCATCAGTCACGTGTGTGACTCTTGATCTCAGCTCAGGTCTTGATCTCAGGGTCTTGAGTTCAAGCCCGGCACTGGGCTCCATGCTGGGTGTGGAGCCTACTTAAAAAAAAAAACAAAAAAAAAACATACAAAACACAATTTCTGCCTTCACATAGCTTAAAATTGTCAAACAAGTAATTCTGAATGTGATGGATGTAATGGAAGGGGACATACAGGTGCTTTGAGAGTGTAGGGTATGGAAATTATGCTATACATGTTGGTAAATAATGTATATAACTTGTGTGACAAAACAGTCCCATGAAGAGATGCTGAAATTAATGGGACTGTGTAAACTAGAGATGAAAAGGCAAAGAGAAGGGTTGCTATTCAATGTAATAGTTTTTTGTTTTATTTTAATAAAAAAAATTTGGCTGGGTATTTAGCTAGGTTACAAAAACTAAATTAGTAATAGTGTTAAGCTCTGTTGAGTGCTTTATTGTGTGCTAGGTGTCATGACAAACACATATGCTGCATCTCATTTGAGCTCCACAGCAAATACCTCTCTTTTATGGAGGAGAAAACTAAAGTTTAAAGAGATTAAGGGACTCTCATAGCGTCAGACTCCAGTGAGTGGTGGGACAGGACCAGAGCCCAGATTCAGATTTAATCATTTGTGATGTAGATATTTCTGCTCTTCCATACTTATTGTGGTTGTTTCATGTTTGCAGAGTTTGTGATTATTGCAGGGGTTGTAAACTCAAATGACTACAGGGCCAGTCAGGTAACAGAGATAGATGGAAGACAATAGGAGTGATGTTCAGGATTGTATGTGCTTTTCTGAACCAAAGATATTCAACTAGTCAAATGTGGATTTATTTAAAAGAAGGACAAATGGGGTGCACCTGGGTGACTCAGTCCATTTAAGCATCTGACTCTTGGTTTCGGCTCAGGTCATGATTCACGGGTTTGTGAGTTTGAGCCCCACGTCAGGCTCTGCACTGACAGCCTGGGGCCTGCTTGAGATTCTCTCCCTCTCACTCTCTCTCCACCACTCCTCTGCTTGCATTCTCCCTCTCTCAAAATAACATAAAAAAAAAAAACCTTAAAGATAAGGACAAAAGAGTCTGTGGGTCTTCATCCTCAAGAAGTCAGGCTGGTGGTGAAGGCTTGTTTATAGATTTTTCTTATATTAACTCAACCCAACAGTCTTGTATAACACTTATCATCGTGTGTGTGTGTGTGTGTGTGTGTGTGTGTGTGTATGTGCGTATCTAAAGATACAGTGTGACAGGTTGGGAAATGCTTGGGCCTTGGAGGTTTTAGATAGACCTGGTTTGAATTTGGGCACTGCTGTGTGATTTTGAACAAGTTGCTTAACTTCTCTGAACCTTGTTTTCTTCATAAGTCAAAAATAATAATTATCTAAATTGTTGAAAGTTTTAGGAATAATAAACATTGATTTCTCAGGACTGTGCCTGGCACATAGTGGGCACACAGTAAGCAGCAGTTGTTGTGTTTATTAATATATTTGTTTTCCTTGTTGTTGGTTCTTTGCAGGCAGCTCTTAAATCACATTTATCCCCATCACTTAGCATTGACTTGACATTGCACACTACTTTTGCCAATTTGGTCATGGGCAATCTTAAATTCTTTTCATAAGTAATGATACACATCAAAAGCTTGATAAGAATGAACTGTTTTCCTGTAACCATTCTCTTTGGCTATAATGGAAGTAAGTCTTCGGTCAAATTTTGCCATACACAAAGACATTTATTAAATAAACGTTTATGGGGCACATGGGTGACTCAGTCGGTTAAGTATCCGACTCTTGATTTCAGCTCAGGTCATGATATCACAGTTTGTGAGCTCAAGCCCCACATCAGGCTCTGTGCTGAGATGCTCTGTGCTGAGAGCACTGAGTGCTTGAGATTGTCTTTCCCTGTCTCCCTCTGCCCCTACCCCACTCATGCTCTTTCTCTCTCAAAATAAGTAAATAAACTTAAAAATTTTTTATATAAACATATATAAGTATGGAACAATTCATACAGCCTACTGTAGGCTGGGTGAAGGCTCAAACTCCATCTTTTAGGCACTAGAATACAACCTTTCTAGAAAGGTAAGACAATAATTTAAGACAGAATACACTTACCCCCATAATGGGCATCAGATAGCTAGAAATCTGTCCCAATGGCTTCTTATACACTTTTTCTTATACACTTTTCAAAGGAGAGTATGAATACAAAAATATTCAGCCAGTTCATGTATTTGATACTGTTAATAGCAAACAATTTCAATACTGTTTGATACAGTGAATCTCTTTCTAACACCCATAATGCTGATTTTCAAACCTTTGATCTCCCCAATCAAAACTTATTTCTGAAATTCGTTATAATAATTACAAAGTCTTTGGTATTGCTGGAGACACCAATAGCCCAAGTGCTAGTGTAGCCCCATCTGACATGTGAGCTTTGCTTGCAATTGTAGATGGATAGCTGTTTTGAGCCCAAACTCAGACTCTAGAGCAGTGTTTCTCCATTAGGGTGATTTTTCCCCTAAGGAGATATTTGGCAGTGTCTCAAGGCATTTTTGGTTGCCATAGCTGAGGGGAGGGTGTGTTTATACATCCACAGATAGTTTATACAGTTCAGAGTGCTGCTAGACTTTCAACAATGTAGGGAAAGTTCCCACAACAAAGATTTGGATCCAAATGTCATTAATGAGGATGTTGAGATACTGCTATGGAGTGTAGCTTAAACTGACTTATCTGCTTATTACATCATATGATCTTGTCTATGATGATTTATTTTAAAGCTAAATTACAGGCTTTATAACATTCATGACATAACTTAATGGTAAAAACTTGAATTTACTAATTCATTGTAATGTAATACTTGTGGAAAGTGTGAATTTAGAAACTAGTTACTTACTATCTATGGTAGACCTAAATAAATAACATAGCCTATAGAAACTTTTTAAAAATGGTAGGCCTTAGTCTTATTCACTGGATTGTAGGAATGGATTTCCATTGCCCAGGTAGTGCTCCTATAAATTACTATCTTAATAGACACTCTTGTGCTGCTTAGTTATCAGGGTTTTTAATTTACTTCACTATAATAAACGTACATTAAATGTCTTTGGCCTAGAGGAGTTTATAGCACAGAAGAAATCAGGCACCACATATCTTCAGCAAGGCCACTTCCAATTGTAATGTCCCAACAACCTATGGTCTGTTTCATTCCATGTGAAACCAGGAAGCTCCACTCATTGCCTTTTGTACTATTTCCATGTGGTCTGAGCTATGGCTTATATGGTTGCATGCAGCCTTATAAATGTC
Source organism: Acinonyx jubatus (assembly GCF_027475565.1). Classification (NCBI taxonomy): domain Eukaryota; kingdom Metazoa; phylum Chordata; class Mammalia; order Carnivora; family Felidae; genus Acinonyx; species Acinonyx jubatus. Next base: position 44,265,699 of record NC_069383.1, on the reverse strand, counting down.
TTGCCTAAGTACTGCCAGATAGTAGTGGTATAACTATGTATTTTATCTAAGAAAGCAAAAATAAATATAAACCACAGGTGTTCGAGAGAAATGGCCTTTAAAAAATGTTTTAAAAGAAGATTCATAGAAAGAGAAAACGATTTCACTTTATTGGGAAAATGCCACATTCACCTCTTAAACTCTGGAATGAAGGAAATGGTCAACAGCATCGTCAACACTGTTGGGGTCTCCAGTTTCTATTTTTGCCTTTTTGGGTGGATTATCAACATGCCTTAATTGATCACATGTAATAATGTGTCTTCGTGTTAACGGCCTTACTAAAGGAATGCTCTTAGGATAACCAACCAACTACCCAGCTATCCATCATTTGCCTTCATTGGAGATGGCACTCAAGGCTGTGTGGGTGGCTACATAATTACTGACATGTCTGCCTGTAGGAATGTGGTCTGAAATATTCTAAACTTAGGAACTATTCACATCGGACCTCTTGGATGTTGTTTTTGGACAGTGATAACTGTGGCATTCTCCAGGGTTTGTAAAACGAGCTCTGACTTTGCCAACCATAGATTCCAGCTTTAACAGCGATCTGTTCAATGAGTAACCATGGTCCAGGGAACGTTCATTCTTTTTTTTTAACAACTTGATTTCATTAATTATTATTTTTTAAATTGGGGTTTTACTTGGCTTTAAGTAGTTCATTTTATGGAAAGGGGTAAAAATTTGGTCAGCAGGGGAGTGGAGGGTAGGGGGAAGGTAAAAATAGTAATCAGGTTTGAGATCAGTTGTATTTTTAACATTATATTAGCCAAGCATTGGAGTTAGTTTCCTTTTAGGTGATTAAGTTACATGTCTATTTTGTGAATAAACTTTGCAGAAATAGCAAAATTTGTCTCTAAGTCAGTTGCAAATGATTTATCGTCTTTCTCATTTAATATTTTTATGTATCAGTGGTATATGTTTTAAAAGTCCCAGCCAAAGTCTATATTCCAGCACTGCCTACCTTTCATATTCTTCTGGGCAGAACATTAAAAAAGAAGAAAAAAAGGGTCCTATAGTACATAGTATAAGGAAATTTCTCAGGAATAATTTGTTTTTGTAAAAGAAGTTTTAAATGAATTCTCAAGGCATTTGGCAAGTGTGGATTGGTGTCAAGGAAAATTATAATCCTAGACCAGTAAAACCATCATGACTTCTAAGAGTCACAGCGATCATACCTTAGTGTTCCAAAGCATCAGGTGATTTGGCCAATTAGCAGGTCTCTTTTTATGAAGACAAATCATGTGTGACTGAAATATTTTACTAAAGGGTACATTTTCCCTGTTATTTTAATAGCTACCCAAATGATAGCATGGTTAAAAATGTATTCTAATCCTGGGTTTGGTTTAGGAATTTCAGCTAAATGTTCGTTATAGGGGAATCTTAAGATTTTACTCTATGAGAGGTGCAATAGAATGTAATCTAGTCCCCTATTCTATTTGTACAAAATAACATAGTAGCAAAAGTAGTTTAGAATTGGAATCTTCCTATGCCTTCCAGTTAAAATCCCAGGGTTCTCTTTTATCTAGCTAAAGGTTCAGCACATAGATAATGAAACACTTCTTATGTGCTTATCTGGCATTTAAATCATCCCACCATTTCTCTTTTCATTTTGAACCTTATTTCATTGTTTCTGTTAAAAGAACAATTCTTTGGGATACAAATTGGATTTTTTCAGCCAAAGTAAAAGTTTAGACATGGTAAACTTTTTCTTCTTCCTTATTGCAGGGGCTTTCCCAGTCTGTAGCAAACTCCATCGCCAATAATATCGTTGAGTGGGAAGCATGCCCTTTTTCTTGCCTGCTTCCAAATCTCCCCTAGACTGAAAGTGTATCTTTCTTTCTTTCTTTTTTTTTTGGATTTAGTTATTTAAATTTATATCCAAATTAGTTAGCATATGGTGCAACAATGATTTCAGGAGTAGATTCCTTAGTGCCCCTTACCCATTTAGCCCATCCCCGCTCCCACAACCCCTCCAGTAACCCTCAGTTTGTTCTCCATATTTATGAGTCTCTTATGTTTTGTCCCCATCCCTGTTTTTATGTTATTTTTGTTTCCCTTCCCCTATGTTCATCTGTTTTGTCTCAAAGTCCTCATATGAGTGAAGTCATATGATATTTGTCTTTCTCTAATTTTGCTTAGCATAATACCCTCTAGTTCCATCCACATAGTTGCGAATGGCAAGATTTCATTCTTTTTGACTGCCGAGTAATACTCCGTTGTATATATTTACCACATCTTTATCCATTCATCCATCGATGGACATTTGGGCTCTTTTCATACTTTGGCTATTGTTGATAGTGCTGCTATAAACATGGGGGTGCACGTGTCCCTTCGAAACAGCACACCTGTATCGCTTGGATAAATGCTTGGTAGTGCATTTGCTGGGTCGTAGGGTAGTTCTATTTTTAGTTTTTTGAAGAACCTCCATACTGCTTTCCAGAGTGGCTGCACCAGCTTGCATTCCCACCAACAGTGCAAAAGTATCCTTGCCAACATCTGTATCCTTGCCAACATCTGTTGTTGTCTGAGTTGTTAATGTTAGCCATTCTGACAGGTGTGAGGTGGTATCTCATGGTGGTTTTGATTTATATTTCCCTGATGATGAGTGATGTTGAGCATTTTTTCATGTGTCGGTTGGCCATTTGGATGTCTTCTTTGGAAAAGTGTCTATTCATGTCTTTTGCCCATTTCTTCATTGGGTTATTTGTTTTTTGGGTGTTGAGTTGGATAAGTTCTTTATAGATTTTGTATACTAACCCTTTCTCTGACATGTCGTTTTGCAAATATCTTCTCCCATTCCATCGGTAGCCGTAAAAAATTTTTTTTTGAATATTTGTTTATTTTTGAGAGACAGAGACAGAGCATGAGCAGGGGAGGAGCAGAGAGAGAGTGAGACACAGAATCTGAAGCAGGCTCCAGGCTCCAAGTTATCAGCACAGAACCTGATGTGGGGCTTGAACTCACAAAATGCGAGATCATGATCTGAGCCGAAGTCGGACGTTTAACCGACTGAGCCACCCAGGTGCCCCCGTTGGTTGCCTTTTAATTTTGCTGATTCCTTCGCTGTGCAGAAGCTTTTTATTTTCATGAGGTCCCAGTAGTTCATTTTTGCTTTTGTTTCCCTTGCCTCTGGAGACGTGTTGAGTAAGAAGTTGCTGCGGCCAAGATCAGAGAGGTTTTTGCCTGCTTTCTCCTTGAGGTTTTAGATGGCTTCCTGCCTTACAATTAGGTCTTATATCCATTTTGAGTTTATTTTTGTGTATGGTGTAAGAAAGTGGTCCAGGTTCATTCTTCTGCATGTCACTGTCCAGTTTTCCCAGCACCACTTGCTGAAGAGACTATCTTTGTTCCATTGGATATTCTTTGCTGCTTTGTCAAAGATTAGTTGGCCATACATTTGTGGGTCCATTTCTGGGTTCTCTATTCTGTTCCCTTGAGCTAAGTGTCTATTCTTGTGCCAGTACCATACTGTCTTGATGATTACAGCTTTGAAAGTGTATCTTTCTAACCAAAGGGCAGCCATGTGAACAAAACATTCATTTCAGCAGTCATTAGAGCTGTCTGTATCCTGGTGTTAGGCAGCTGTGGCTAAAGGTGAATTGGAAAGATTTTTTGTTGTTGTTGTTTTAAACAAAATTTTTTAATGTTTATTTATTTTTGAGAGAGACGGAGATAGAATGTGAGGGGGTCAGAATCAGAAGCAGGCTGCAGGCTCCGAGCTGTCAGCACAAAACCCGACACGGGCCTCGAACTCACGAGCTGTGAGATCATGACCGAGCTGAAGTCGGACGCTTAACCGACTGAGCCACCCAGGTGCGCCCCCCCCCTTTTTTCTGGTAAGTAGATGACAGATATATTGAGGTAGATCTGTTGTTTCCATATGACATCTCTTGGGTTCCATTCACATTGGGAACCTGACAATGCTTGATTGAGTGTGTCTGGGATTAAAGAAGCAGTTTAGTTATGCCGGAGTTTTAGGTGGACTGACTTTGAGTTTCATTAATTCAGGCAGCATTTCTGAGATACCCACTGTGTACCAAGTACCAGAAAATTGAGGGCATGGTGGGGACTTATCTATTGCTTTTTTTACGCTGGAATTGTCTGGAATGAGTGTGAGTTTTGTTTTCCCTCTTCCTTCCCATAGTGTACTTTACAAACCTTTTATTTAAAACACCAAATTTTGTACATTTTGAATAAGGTATAAAAGAAAAATAACATCTAGCTCCCTGATTAACAAGCCTCAGAGGATTCTTGGAGAGCAAATTATAGCAGCCAAGTTGAATGTTTGTATGTGTGTATTTTTAAAAACAAATTATTATTACTATTTTTTGAAGTTTGTGTGTTTATTTTGAGAGAGACAGAGATAGCACAAGTGGGGGAGGTACAGAGAGAGAGAGAGAGAGAGTCCCAAACAGGCTTCATGCTGCCAATGCAGAGCCTGACGAAGGGCTTAAATTCATGAAACTGCAAGATCATGACCTGAGCTGAAATCAAGAGTCAGACGCTTAACTGACTGAGCCACCCAGGTGCCCCGTGTGTATATATTTTAATAGAATTCCTAAAGGACTAAAAAAAGTCATCCAAAACTTGTAACCTTACATGGCTTGTATTATGTATTCGATACATGGTCTCATGACATTTTACTTTGAAATTTGATTAAATGTGGCTACAAATGAGCATTGTTCCATTGAGTGACCACACAGAGAGAGCCGGAAAACATTGCAACATAATCAGCTGTCCTGCATCACCTTAGGTGGCAGTAGTAATGTGCCTCAAGTATTAGAGAAGGAGCTTCCTTTTTTCATTGTCACTGTTAACCTGACAGAAAAAGTAGAATTGGCCTGATATTACTACACTGAAATGAACCCTCAACTATGGAGTATTCAGAAAGAATAACCAGGAGCCAAACAAATTAGGAATGCATAGAAAGGATGTTAACTACTTGAGTATTATTTTATAGGTGAAAACCAAGTCTGAGGAAGGTAAAGGAGCTGGCCAAAGGTTGTACAGCTAGTAAGTAGAGTTACCAGCATTCACACATATCTACCTGACTCTAAAGTTATTTGATTATTGCATCATCCAGAATGTTGCTAAGCCCAAGTTATACAATATGGTATAGCCATTAACATATCAAAGTTGTTTCTTAAATAAAGGTGCCTTTGTGTTAATTTATCACCCTTACATGAATTATACTTTCACAGTACTTTTTACTTATTACTTTTAACAGCTTTATTGAGATATAATTTATATGTAAACAATTCACTCAATTAAGGTGTACAACTTAATGATTTTTAGCGTATCCACAAGGTTGTGCAACCATTAGCAGTCACTTTCCATTCCCTCCTATCCCACACCCACCCCTTGCGCTAAGAAGCCACTAGTCTGTTTACAGTGTTTATAGTTGCCGATTCTGTACATTTCATATAAATGGGATCACACAAATGCAGTCCTTTGTGACTGGCTTCTTTAACTTAGCAGAATGTTTTTAAGGCTCATCCATGTAGTAGCATGTGTAAGTACTCTGTTTCTTTTTATGGCTGAATAATATTCTGTAATATTGATATGCCTCATTTAATTTATTCTTTAGTTGATGGACATTTGAGTTGTTTTTCTTTTGGGGGCTATTATAAATATTGCTGACGTAAATATTTGTGAACAAGTGTTTGAGTGGACATATATTTTCCTTAATCTGGGGTAGAAACCTAGAATTGTCATTGCTGCCTCCCCTGGCAACTCAGTGTCTACCTTTCTGAGGAACTGACAACCTGTTCCCAAAGCGACTACCTGATTACATTACCACTCTCAATGTTTGAGGTATTCTGATTTCTCTGTGTCTTTGCCAACACTTGGTATTATGCATCTTTTTACCTCTTTCATTTAATTCTCATAATGATATGAATTAGCCAAAGAAAATATTCTTACTGCCATTTTATAGATAGAAACTCCAAAATCAATAAACATTAAATGAGAAGTACAGGATGAGTGCAGAGGGGAAGTGGTGTGGATCATTCAAAACAACATATCATCCAAAAGGAATTTAAGTTTTAAAATCTGACACAACTAGGTTGAATGTTATTAATCCTGTTTCCCACCCCTGCATTTTAAAGGTGATGAAACTAGAGCCCAGATAAGGGAAGTGAATTGATCACTGACTTAAAGCTGCTTGGTAGGGTGGTCAGTCCATTGCATGGCCTATTGCTGAATGCAATAGGGATGTACAGGGATGTACAAACTCATCCATGTCATAGCACTCCATTTTCTTAACTCATTCATCGATGCTGGACTTTTATTAAAATAAATACATCTCAATTCATTTGGGGTATTAGAAGGTCAGCAAAGTTGAAACCTCCCATTGGGGAGCTTCTGATAGAATTTGTTCCACATTTTGCCTACGATTACATTGATGTGAGGGCAGGAAATTAATACAGGTACTGTTACTTGGTGACATTCTTGGATCAGATGGCTTGGATATGAATTCTGGTTCTGTCACTAACTGCTTGACCCTTTCTGTATTTCTGTCTCTTTATTTTTAAATATGGGCAATAATAGTGTCTATCTCATAGAACTGTTTTGAGAATAAAAGAGCTAATTGCTGTAAGGAGATTAGCACAGTGCTTGGCTCCTAGAAAGTCCTCAGTAAACGTTGACAATTATTACATAACATCAGCTTGCTTAGACCACTGAAAACATTGTAGTCTGAGATTTGTAGAAAATAAATGAATCATCCTTTTTCAAAAGTAGCTTCACTAAAGGAGCAGGCATAGGAAATAGCTAATTTCTAAAGTCTTCATAATTTTGAGCTATATGGAACCTAATGCAATTAAAAATTAGTTTTAATGTTCATTTCTTTTGGGAGAGAGAGAGAGAGCAAGCAGGGAAGGGCCAGAGGGAGAGGGAGAGAGAGAATCCCAAGCAGACTCTGCGCTTCCCTCTCAGAGCCTGATGTGGGGCTTGATCCCACAAACTGAGCCAAAATCAAGAGTCAGATGTTCAACTGATGGAGCTACCCAGGCGCCCCCACAATACAATTTTTTTGAGAAACAACTCCCCAATCCTTTACAAATTATGAACTCATTTCCTTTTACTGTAACTTTGGTTAGAAACCAACCTGAAAATTTCAATTTGAGGTGACCTCATCCCCAACAATGTGGAAGTCTCACTAAAGCCTGTTATGGATGTAATATATTAGTAGTGTTTATCCTTAGTATCTTTGTTGGTTTATCAAGATGAAAACCCACTGAATTATTTTAAGGTGCCTACTGTATATATTTGTGTTCCGTTGTGGAAGAAGGAGCACTCAATGGGCAATCAGGAGACAGGATTGGAATCCTGGCCCTTCTCTGCTGTAGTTCAGGACTAAGCTCATCTGAGCCCTAAGCTTCTGTTTCCTCACCTGGAAATGGGGGCTGTAGGGATCAACAATTTTTCCTCAGAGGGTAGTCATTAGGGCCAAGTGATAATCTGAATATAATAGCACTAGCACGGTGCCTGGCCCACAGCGAGGGCTCAGTAAATGACAGCTAAACAGCAGTGTAATGGGGTTCTGTGTGCCACACATGAGATTTGGAGGCAGATTCGATGGTGAGTTTAGGTGAAGAAATTGGACATGTCTGTGTTCACATAGAGCATGATTCATGTCTACTCTGCTGTTGCTGCTGCTGCTTTCCTGTAACCAATTTTAGAGCCTATCTTGGCAGCTGGAAGTATTTGGGATTAATTTCACACTCACTTTATGAGTTGAGCATTTTCCTGCAAGCAGCTCCCTGGGCCTCTGCCTCATTACTTTGGCATCAACTGATATGGCAGTTGGACATAGATGTCCTTTGGGGTCTCCATTTTATTTGGAAACCTTCAATTTGAAAAAGCAAAACAAAGACTATCAACACATTTGTGCCTGAAATCGTTAGCATTTATTGTTTCCTAAACCCCTCCCTTTCTATAGTTCTGTTGAACGCCAGGGAACACACATCTTGCACAGCCAGTGATAAGCACTAAAATGTCACACTCCTTCAGATTCAAATCCTAGCAGCTGGTTGGCCTCATTTCACATTTCCAGGTGAGCAGCAAGATCCTCTAGGCCTTGATGGGACAGATCTAAATCTTGATGGGTCTAGTTTTTCCAGCCTTTTTTACTATGTTAATTCTGCTGAATTCATTTGGCTCTCATGGAGAACAAAGTAAACTTGGCTGTTACGTGTAAAACTAAATTGAGAACATGGAGATCTGTTTAGTATTTCATGCTGGCCAGTAGGTCAGGAAGATTTTCCTTGGGGGTAATTTACATAAGGAATTGTTTATCCCATTTCTTTCCAATTTCTGTGACCATTTGGGGATAGCAGACTTTCCACAATGGCACAGAAATATAACCAGCGAGACCGAAACTCAGAGAAATGAAGCTTCTCCCGGATTGATGTATTTTGGGCCTTGCCTAGGAAAGATCCTGTGGCTTGGGCTGCTGTCTCACTGAGAAGTCATTCTTCTACCACAGCTGTGTTTAGCAAGTTGGGTGGGTCCACGAACTGACATGCTGTTACACTTAGTAAGAATTTTCCCTTGATAGTGAGGAACGTGCATAAAAGCCTCACTTAAGTCCCAGCAAATGCCCAAATGTTTACTGTGACCGATAGCTGCTTTGAGTGCAGCTTCCATCAGGTGACAGCCCCAAGTCAGAGTACTCCGTGGCCACCCAGTACCTATAGTGTTACATGCACGCTCTCCACCTTGACATTCTGCTTCCTCTTCAGCAGTTGCCCAGATGACCTTTTTTTGTCTCATCAAATGCTTTTCCCAAACTGGAATATTTGCTCCTTCCTGAACAAGCAGCCTCTACTTTTCTGCTTTAATGAATTTGCTCAAGTTGTTTCCTGTACTTTTAAAGCCCCCTCACCCAATATCTATTCTTGAGGATGAATTTCAGGTACCTCTTCTCAGTGGCACACTAGTAAATATTTGACAACTGGTTCTCTGGGAAGGTGGGAGTTTGGGAGGAGACCTGGCTCTGTAACATTTGTTGATGTTCATGTGGTAAATACTTCCACCATGGCTGATTTCAAGCTACCAACGTGAGGTCACTGAAGGTGAAGTTGGGAAGAAAAGGGCAGTAGCCCACCATTGCAGAGTGTTTCCAACGTACAGATACGGTAGGCATAAGTGACCTCAAGGGCCTAGATAATAGTGAACTAATTAAGAAGTAATGAGTTTTGAGTATTTATCACCTTTGTTTTGGTGTAATTTCTTTAAGTTTATGTAACTTAAGTTTTAAGTAATGGTCGTGTTTAACAGCTGGCACACAAAATTGAAAACAGGACAACCTGTCCTTTCTCTGGAGCCTGTAGGAGCTGGCCAAGTTGCTTCTTCCTCCACCTTTTCCTTTGTAAAGTGCTCCAGACCCAGTAATAGTTAAACCTTTCTCTGAACCTGGCAGGTGCTTCAGGTTGCACGCAAGCTTTGGATTGAGAGACTCCAAAGTGCAACTCCTGGTCTCTCACTTGCTACGTGATGGTCAAGCTGCCCACTTAATTTGCACTTCCCAGTGCAAAATGAAAATGCAGGGCCCTTGTTAAAAGTCAGGAAGAAAGTGCTGTTAAAATAGCCACTAAAATCTAAAGCCTTTTCCTTTCTTCAGCAGTCTCTCTTTCACACTTTCTCATGGTGTTTTTATTTTCTATTTAATGTCATTCCAAGTACAGAAAAATTAAGATTATTTGCATGAATGTTACCATCAATCCTTATATTGTTCAATGCCAGTTTTAAATGCAAATATAAGAGCATTTAACCGTGAGTTAATGAACATATCTCCCCTGCTCTTGTGTATGTTCTGTTGCCCCATCATTGACTTCACGTATAAAACACAACTTCAAAAATAAAATTATTACGAATTTAAAGACAGAGGCAGCAGGGCATTAAACCAAGCATGGAGCCATTCGAAGCACAGGCACAGTTTACATCCCTGTGCACAGTACGGGGCAAATTTCTTACATCCGCTGAGCCTCAGAGGCCTCATCTGTAAAATAGAGATATGCCAACCAGGTAGAGGTGTGGGGATTGAAGACACTGGTAACTGTATGGCACAGCAGAATGTTTGGCATGCAGTCTGTGCTCACTTAATTACAGGGATTATTATTAACCTACTAATCATAATATTAATGGCATTTTTCCTTTACAGTTCATAGGGTCTTCCCTACAGTGTCGCCACTTGCCTCTGACGTATTTTCCTTTTTCCATTATTAACTCTCTGAAGGTAGAGATGAAATCTGTCACCATTGAATTCCCTAGAGTGGTTTCTGCAACTTCTTGCATATACCTGGCACTCAGGAGGTGTTTATAACCTTGATCTTTGTATGATTTGGGCTTATTGACAATACGCATCTGTGTCATAATATGATGGTTCCCACAATGAGGCTTAATTGGTAACACTCACAGGAAAAAAAGAATATAAATGTAGACTTTAACAGGAGTCAGTTGTAATCATGGTGAAGCTGGGGGAAGAAGCAGATAATTCCAGGTGTTTTGGTTTATAGAAAGTGTGGCCTCTGTCTCTTAGAGGAGACTTCTTGAAGTAATAGGGAAGGGATGAGTTCCAAGCCTCATTTGAGTAAAAGAGGCCCCAGGGATATTAACTCTGGCCCATAGTAATCTGTCCCTTTGCGAACTTCTTTTACACTTATTTTCTGTTCTGCACAATTAGGACATTATTACAGTAATGTTTCTTTCCACTAATTGGTTGGATATTTATGTTTCCTGTCCAAAAAATTATAAGATCCTTATGGGCTAGAAGATATCATGTACTATTTTGAACACCTATGGAAAGAAAGTAGCACAGTACTAGGTATGTAGTAAGCAATGCACTTTATTACAATGCTGACCTTGTCCAAACTCCCAGGGTTCCCTGGAGAGCTGAATGGGAGTTGTGATTGTCTTTTATAACTCTTGCAGGCCCTCAACCAAATGCCAGAGTATCATGGTCTGCCTGGCATTGTCAGGCAAACACCTTGCCTTGACAGCTTTATCTTTTCCTAACCTACATCTCTTTTCCAGTGTCTCCCAGACACTCTGAGGACTGTCCCTCAACAGCCCCCATTGCTACATGGAATTTGGGAGACCACACAGCTGTAAACTCTTACTTGTTTGAATGATGATTTTTTAACAAGCCCTTTGGGCCAGTTTCAATAAGCCATGAAATATCACCAAATGGCTCATCTGCACTAGAGTTCTGAAAGTCATCTGAGCTCTAGTCCCTCAAGCTGGCAGTGACTGACAGAAAGGAGCACACATTGCCCTAGCTTTTCCTATTCCTGTTCTGGGGGCTGTAAGACGCCTTGAGCCTCTGGGCCAGTCAGTTCATTACTTTTAATGAGCACAAAATTCACCGAGACATTAAAATAAAACACCAATGGGCAGTCTTGGATGTTCTATTCAATTGTTGCTTTAGTTCTTTTTTCCACAAGATTATGCAAGAGGATGAAAAAAAAAAGCCAATTCTACTCCTGCCAGTTTTATCCTAAGTAGATTTGGCATTGTAAAGCTAACACACCCTGAACGTTTTTTTTTCTTTCAGATCCCTGTGGGCTAGTGCCTGACATTTGTGTTCAAAATGACATTACTCAATTGGTCAAATGTTTGAACATTATCTACCTTTTGGATATAATAAAGAAATACTGGATATCTCAACACCATGTATTATATCAAGAGTAATAATCAGAGGCAGATAATTACTTTCTGAAAAGGATGTAATGAAATCATTATTTTAAATTACGCGGCAAACGTGGTTATTTTGATATTTTTTTAATTGATCCATCTCTAGCTAGTAATAAAGACTATAACAACTGTATTAGAGGTTACTTATATTATCATATATTGTAGAAGGTCAATTGATGGTGAACCAGACACAGAACAATGTCCCCATTAAGCTGATTTCATGGATTTTTCATCCCCTGGCCATATGGATTTGGAATTACATCAGGGATTTTTTTTTTTTTTAAAGAAGGAAGTGAGCAGATGAATGATAACTATTTTATTACTCAACATAGCTTGTGTTTGTGGAAGACAAAGTGCATCAAGCTGTTTTAAAGAAAAACACAAGTGTGCCAAATGTAATTTGTTGAGGGCTCAAGCATTGTGAAATTATCCCTAACTGAAGTTTGTCATTTCTGCAGGTAATCGCTCTCGCAGATGCAGTAGAGGAAAACCAAGACAGTCTGTTCCAGTCATTCACCAGGCTGAAAAGTGCCACCCATTTGGTGATTCTGCTGATTGGGCTGTGGCAGAAGCTTAGTACCGACCAGGTCGCTATTCTGGAAGCAGCATTTCTGCCCCTGCAGCAGGACACCCAGGAATTGGTAAGGACCCACGACTCTGCAATGGTAACAGCCATTATTGAAAAGATTGTGGTTTTAAGAAGATATCACATGGCTGTTGTATTTTCTAAGGTACCTGATGGAGGCTTTTTTTTTTTTTTTAAACCCAGATCCTGTTTTCCTTTTCTTTAAATCATAATAAAAGTGTCCAATGAAGGCCTTTTTTTTCTAGAGCTATTTTAAAAATAGGTATAGAGTCCATTTTTATGTGGTATTCAGTCTATTTTTTATGTGCTCTTCAATCACTTAGAAGCCAGGGAAACAGTCATTTGACTGCCTGAGTGATGGCAGTAAACCTTCAGATTAGCTAATCCTTTCCTTTTCCACCAGAGAAAACAGTTCAGCCATTTTAATTTGCTCAGTCTTCTTAAATTTAAGTGTCAGTTCAAGGGTTAGGGAGAACTGAGATAGCCTTGCCAAATGACAGGAATATTTTGTCACATTTATATAGTTCTTAATACATAGTTATAAACTTTTTTACTCTTGACCCTTTCAATATGCAGTTTAGAACCAAAGTGGGGGGGAAGATGAGGGTTCATATTTAGAGTTTTTGTTGAAAGATTATATGAATAAAACCATCTCAGACCCCTCGAATTGTAGAGGTTTGTATGACTACCAGGTGTCATCATGAGGGAACTTTTTGCATGCTTTTATTTACAAAGAAATAATATACTTCTTGGAAATTAGAGACTCTTGGACTCATTTTTTTTGTATTGGAAGAAACCGTTTCATGAAAAAAGCCATTTCAAACATAGCCATGAGAACATAGGGCTAAAAATGATAGTACTAAAACTAACATTTCTGAGTACTTACTAAATAGGCACGAAGTGATATTTTAAGTGTTCCACAAGGATGGTCTCCTTTAATCTTAAACATGGGCCTAGAAGGTTGTTAAGGTACTATTTTCACCTCCATTTAACATATGAGAAAATTTAGGCTTTGAGAGTTAAGTACCTTTTGGAAACTAGTGGATATAGAGCCATGGTTTGGGCCCAGGTCTGGCTGCTTTCAAAGCACATGTTTGTTTTTTTGTTTTTTGTTTTTTATCAATACACTGTATTTTAGCAAACAAAGTCATAAACAAGATTTTGAAAATCACAGGCTTTGTCTGTTCAATGTAATTTTCTATAATTGGGTCAAAGTATTGTCAGATGAAAAAAAAATTCAAGCTGTATTTTATATCATAAACAAAATACTAATAAATAAATTGGGAAACAATTTAGAGTATACCTTTTTTTAGATTCATAAAATGAAATTACTGCTAAAATTGATCTTTGAGAAGCCAGAAATGTGGACATTGTAATAACAGAGAACAAAGAATACAATTTGGGTTGTATTAGTGAGAATGGTAACTGTGAACTCAGATTTAAGTAGTCAGAAAGACTTTGGTGGCCTCAGTTCCTGGTTCCACCACTCGATGATAAAGTCCTTCTGATCAGGTTTTCTTGCTGTTCTAAATCTCTACTTCTGTATTTCTAAGGTAGAAACAATAATAGGACCTACCCAAGTTGAATAAGAATTAAATGAGATAATGGAATAGAGTGGAATTATATCTTACTCATTTTTATATTCTCAGCCTCTGGCACAGTTCCTGACCATAGCACAGTCAATATTTGTTGGGTGAATGACTAGAGAAAGGGTGAAAGCTAATAAGAAGTGACTTGGCAGAACAGATGTAGTAGATATAATCTGGAGCATGAGGAAGCAGGGCAGGGCCAGCTGTATAATTTACAGGACCCAGAGCAAAGTGAAAATGTGGATCCCTTGTTCAAAAAAGTAGATAAATAACCAAAATATTGTTAAAACAGATTCTAAAACAAAGCCTTTTACTTTCTGTGTCTCATCATGATGTTTTTATTTGCTATTTTATGCTATTCTAAATGAAGAAAAATAAAAAATTTAAGTTGCCAGCAGGAATTTTACCATGAATCTTTATAATGTGCAGTGCCAGCTTTAACACAAATATAAGAGCATTGGACCTATATGCAGAATCGCCAAAATTATATAATTTGTATTTTGTAGCTCATGCATGCATATGTATTTTGTTCTTACAGAGCTGTGAATCACTGCACAAAATTAACTGCTTTTACTTCCCTTCTTGATATGCACACATCTACCAACACTTTCCACCTTCAGCTTACTGATGAGTAGGGAAGGAAAGAAAAAAGAGCTCTGTGTTACTCTATTTCCCTTTCCTTCTGTTACCATTTTCCGTGTAAGTAGTCGGATAATACAGGGAAGTAACAGGGGTGTAATGGACTTCCTTAGTCATTCCTGTTTCTTTGAATCTATTTGCTGACTTTCTTCATTCAAAACAAGTTTTGGTGCAATGAAACGCCTTAAAGTCTGTCAGTGCCCCCACTTAATCAGTCTAGACATGCCCTCCTTGTATTTGTTTTGAGTCTCCCTGTCTCCCACTCATTCTGGGGCCATAGAATTCTAAGCTTATGGGCCAGAAAGGTAGAAGGAATGCGTACCGCTCATGTCTTCCCTTCTTACACACAATTCACTGTTCCAGCAGACATCACTTACAGAAGACAAGTGCAAGATAACATTAAGAATTTCAGGGGCGCCTGGGTAGCTCAGTTGTTAAGCATCTGACTTCGGCATAGGTCATGATCTCATGTTTCAGGCCATGATCTCACAGTTCGTGAGTTTAAATCCCACATCAGGTGAGCTCAAGCCCTTCTTTGGGTGAACACGAGCCCCGCTTTGGGCTAACACAAGCCCTGCTTCTGTCTCTCTCTCTCTCTCTCTCTCTCCTCTCTCTCTCTCTCTCTCTCTCTCTCCCCCCTCCCTCCCTCCCTTTGCCTCTCCTGGGATTCTCTTTCTCTCTCTGCCTGTTGCTCACTAGCACTCTCTCTCTCTCTCTCAAAAAAAAAAAAACAAAAAAAAAAAACGAATTTCAAGGTGGCAATGGCAAAACATTAAATCAAGCGTGGGGCCCTTCTGAACGCGGGGCCCTGTGTGACCAACCACAGGAGCTCACATGCTCCTGAAGGTGGCCATGAAGTGTGGTTAGACCCAGAGGAAGAATTTCCTTGAAATAAAGGTTCTCAAATGTAGGGACTGAGTCCCCAGAGAGACTGTGGAATTTCTGACTCTAGAGATCTTTCAAAACAGCCTCCTTCTGCTGGGAATAGTGTGTTCATCCCTGTAGGCAGGTGAATGGACTAGGCATCCTGTCAAAGCTTCTTTCTGCCTGCCACTGTGTTCTTTGCTGTCATAACTCCCAAAATATAGAGGGAAAAATTCTTTCAACTTTCTTCTGAATTTGGCGAGATTAGAAGGGGTGTATACTCGTTATGTCTATTGAAGCCATTAATAAGACAGGACATTTGATAAAAACATAACTTGGAAAAGAATGAATCCAAAAAGACATTTTAATACTGCTTGTTATGCTCTTCATCTTTAATTAGGTTGTGGTATTCACTTTGGACTTATACTGTTGAGACAGCTTATATATCTTGAGAAAAAAGGAATCCTTTTTCATTCTTTAAGACATACGCATGCAGTATGTGGTTTTGACATGCTAGTTCACAATCCCCCACATTATGCCTTTGGACCTCACAAATAAATGTTATGTGATGGGTGTCCCACTGAGATGTGAAAATGAAATATGCAAACCTGAAATAACTTGGAATGAGGGTAAGACGGGGAAGAAAGGAGTCTCAGACCAGAATGTTGAAAATATATCCCATATTGAAGTTATTATGATACCACAAAAATCTGAATGTAATTTAGACGGTTTGGTTGGAAGTGGATGGCAGAGTACATGTGTGAGGGGGCGAACTTCAGACATGTGGACAACATTTTCAGAAGAGACTCTCAGTTCAAGGTCAGATGTCCCCACAAGTATTGAGAGGTGGAAGAAAGTGCTCAGAAGATGTTTTATTTATGTTGCACATAGCACTGCACAATGGTTTGTTGTATTGTTATTTAGATGGCATGTGTCACAAACGGCAGGCTAAATGCCATAGTTCACTCTGGAATATTTTCTGAACTGGCATCAGGTTTACAAAGCATAAATATTTAGAATTTATTATTCCTAATGAAAAGTGATGTTCTTCACACTATCCTATCAGTATTTTTTTATATGCCATCTCATTTGGATCAGAATTCATCATTGTTTTCTTTGATCTGTTTCTTAAATGCTTTTCTATTTTTGTCACTTCTCATTACTATTTGGGGGCAAATAAATGCTGGTATTGCAGACTATTATGTGTGACTTTTTCAAGGTGTTGAAAGTTACATATGCCAAATGTGTTTTTGTAGGGATACTTCCCTTCACTTTAAGAAAAAGATTAACTGTTCTATTTGGCATCTCCAAAAAGAGCTCTTAAACTCAGTTCCATCAGTGGATTTGATAATATAGTATTGTCCCTACCATCTTCCTGTGATGGAGAAGTTTTGCCCCAAATAATGTGTTCTATCAGTGTACCTGATGCCGCAATTCTAAAACTGTTTTCTTTTCAGTTTAGGGGTTGAGGATTTCAGAGTATCTGCAATGCAGAATTTAAACATACATCTACTGACCCTTTATCTACATGAAGTTCTATGGAAAATACTGTCTACTTAGGTCATGAAGGGCTGTGTAATGGTTTGAGTCTGAGGGAGTGTTTAATTGTGATAGCACACCTCTCTCATGATGTTATACAAAAGGCAAAAACTGCAAAACTCCACATACCTCAGGATTGGCTTAAAATCTTTTCATCCGGTCATATTTGCATTCAGTGAATATTTATTAAGTACCTACTATGTTTCAGGCAGTGTTCTAGGTTCTTGGCGTATTTTAATAAACAAAACAGAGTTAGAGCCTATCTTCCGTTGATTTACTTCAACATTGTAAGCAAACATATTCCAGTCACAGTCAGCCATAAACATATTGGCTATCTGATTTAGTAGCCACTTGTCATATGTGGCTATTTAAAGTGAAATTTAAATAAAGTGAAATAAAATTAAAATTTCAATTCCACGATTTCACTAGCTATATTTCAACTGCTTAGTAGCCGCATTGGAAAGTTCAAATATAGAACATTCCCAGAAGCGCCTGGTTGGCTCAATCAGTTACGCATCCTACTCATGATTTTGGCTTAGGTCATGATCTCACAGTATGATTTTGAGCCCCACGTTGAGCTCTGCATTGACAGTGTGGAGCCTGCTTGGGATTCTCTCCTTCTTTCCCTGCCCCTCTCCCACTCTCTCTATCTTTCTCAAAATAAATAAATAAACTTTAAACAAAAAGGAACATTTCTTTCATTGCAGTACGTTCTATTTCATAGTACTCTCTATCATTAAAAGAGAAAGGGTTTTGTCAGTTGGGTTAAACAACTTGAGCACAGTTCAGCAAATTAATGAAAGTAGGGTAGGACACTGACATTAAGTTATGCCACGGTATTTGCTTTAGCAGCCCTTATTTCTGGTATTCCGACATCATCAGCCTGGTCACATGTGCAATGACCAGACTTTTTCTAGGGAGATGAATGCATCTACATAAAAGGGAGGCAATAAGCTGGCACAAGTGCTGCTACTCCCCCTTCACATGACCTTGGTAGACATTATGATCATCACAAATTCTTTCCTGTTGAGCCTGAACATGATCTCAGAATCCTTTTGAATACAGCATTTGAGGTAGTCAGTATCACTTGCATTTGGTATATGGATAAATCCTCTTTGCCCTTCTTGAACTCTGTACAGATCTGCTCCTCCTTTTCTTAGCCAACAGCTTAGATGACTAAGATTCTTTAAGATGAAGTCTAGAAGATGGCAAGAGAACAAGTAGGAACAATAGTGTTATTTCCCAATGGACTTTCTCAGACTTAGGCTCTAAATGTTCATTTATGTTCCACCTGACTCCAGAGGAATCCCCAAGGAAAAGAGAAATGGAGCACTGGTTTGGAGACCTGATTATGCACAGTCTTAGATTTGGAAGGAATGTTGGCACATTGCGTAGCATTTTGCCTTACTTTTTCTTTTCTTTCAAAGTTCACTTAATATCTTTAGTAGATATTATCTACTATTTGAAAAAGAAAAGCTTTATTGCGTTCTTAAGAGTTTAACAGTTACCTTCCTTAGCACTGAACTTTCAGATCCCCTGAGAAAGTTAAGGTGGAAATTTACATCAGTGGGAGAGGAGATTTGGACCTTCAGCCTTACTTTTTGATTGATTATTCCTTTTACAAGCTGATATGGAAAGAGAGACTTATTTTTAACATTTTCAACATGGTTCATGTGAGAAAACAGATGTTTATAATAGGAAATCCTATTGTGTGGAGGGACTTATCAAGACTCACTTACAAGGCTTGAAGGCTTCTACGTCACAGGTCAGATTTGATGTAAGGGCCATTGTGCCTCCTGTCTGGATTGAGTGATGACTGAGATGGCTAATCATTGCTGTTATTAATGTCCTCTTCTTAGAAGGCAAACAAAAGGAGGAAGTCTGGTGTCAGTATCAAGTCTGCCTTTAAGACTGTTGAAGTATCATCACAATTATAAATGTCTATGGGAACATAGTGGAGAAAGTAAATATTTTGGTATTCCCCTTGATCTTAGCCAACAAGATGAACATAAAAGAATTAGTTCACGTTCACAATGGCCACATACTCTGTGCTGTTCCTAGTTGCATGCAACTGGGGTGTTATGTAGTGGTATAGTTTTCCATTTCACCGGTGTTGAGTAATGCTTATCTCAGAGCCTTTCTGATAACTTGCTTGCTGTTTTAAAAATTGAAATACATCAGAATAGGAGCCAAGTAGAATGCAGTATACAAGTGGTGATGTGTAATCTTTGACATTTCCCTTAAGTATATCAAATATGAAACGGTACTTTAACGGATGCCTTTAATATTATCTATGCATTCAAGGGTAGAGAGACTAAATAAATGAGCAAAGAATTGATTAATTGAAGCTTCACTCTCACTATATGCCATCCCCAAATCTTTGTGAAGCGAAGTGTGGTTTAAATATAAATGACTAAGTAAAATTCACACAACCATGGTGAGGAAAATAATGATCATCATCATCCTCATAACGCCCACCGATTTGATTCTTGGCTAGAAGTGTATTTATAGTAATGTAATTTCCCTAAAATACCTTTACCGAACTTAAGTTTGAGTCCACTAATTATAAAGAGATGATCTTGACATGTCTGGGACATTACACGCTTTTGGAAATGTACATGTGGAAATTGTGGACTCTTTCCTCTAAAACTAGCGCTCTCTGTGTGCTGTAACCACACACAGAGCTGCTCCAGGGTCAGTCAGTCACTCTGGACTGCTGTTGTTCGTTTGGAAATGTTCCTCAGAAACCCCTTTGGCTTGCGTCCTTGTTATTCTACCTGGCTTTCTGTGGTGGCATTTGTAGTAGCCTTTCTGCCCATGTCTCTGCTCTGGTACTCCCTGCACCTCGCTGCTAGACTCAGCCCTATGCTCTGTCATCACACATCTGCTTGCATACTTTCTGTGGCTCTCTGCTCCTGGTTCAGTTTGCGCTCCAGTGCCAGGCATTCAGGACTTTCAGTCACTTGGCACCACCGCATCTTCTTTCTAAAACTCAGCTTCTGTGACTCCCCAGCTTTCCTGCTCCGTTCTGGGAAATCTGACTTACCATGGGTACACAACTTCTTTCCAGCATGCCAGGGCTAAGAGTGCTTTTTTCTTCACCTAACATAGTGTCCTCTGTTTACCCCTCTATCCACCCTCATTAAGAAGCAAATCAATTCTCATTCCCTCCTTATTTATTCTGGCTTACATCCTCTTGTGAATTTCACTTGGGGGTATGACATAATTTAGCTCTCATTATGTATTCTGAAATTGTCAATGTGCTTGTCTTGTATTCTAATAAATGTAGGGACAGATTCTTTTACATCCCCACAGACTTAAAGCTTAAATTAAGCATACAGTTGGACATAAATATTTAGGGATTGCTTGATACCCCATTTATTTTCATAGTGTTCTGCACATTTACAGATTTGTCTTCAGCAACTGTATAGTTTTATTAGAAAAGGAAGCATTCTCCTTCCATTTTGTACCACCCCCTTTTTTGCAAGCAACTTCAAATATTTTGGAGTTCTGCAAGAGTGCATCTTGAGCACTCCTGTGTGGATGGCAAAAGATATAGGTAAATTGATAGCCAGACCACCACACATGTATTTATTTATACCTATATTCATTCACATGTCCTGTGATTTAATCCAGTAAGCACAGAAATTTTTAATCTGACCAGTGATGAATATATGCAAGTGAAAACATTAGGTATGCCTCACCCATATTGATTTAGTCAAATTTAGCAATAAATAGTGCTGATAGATGTGTAGTAAAATTTACATACCCACTTCTTTCTATAGGCTTTCCAAAGCATCCTCCAGGAAAAGGTAAGTCATAAAATGAATCTCACACTTGGCACCAATAATCTAAGTTAATGCACTGGAAGTAGTAAACTAAAATCCATTTAGTTTGTTTTTATAATTATGGAATGCTGAAAGCAACCTAAATGCTAATAGTTGGACAATACAAACTGTGGTATATCGGTTGAATAGAAGATTATGTCACAGTAGGGTTCAGATTTTTTTTTTTTTTTTTTTTTTTGGAGCAAATACTTAACTAGCTCTATGTCCTTAAGCAAATCATGGAACTCTCTAAGCATTGGTTTTCTTATCTGTACAGTGGTGAGCTAGACAAGACCCCAAGGACTGGTTTTGCTTTGAAGAGATGTGAAAATGGCGATTTGGATTTTATTTCAGCTTGCTTTCACTTTATATTCCTACTGAACCAGTAAACAAATGGTACAGAGGGAGAACATGAGATTAAGAAAGGGAGTGAACTTGGCTCTCCAGTGCCTTTCTCATGAAGGCATGCCCAGAGTTTGATGGAAAACACAGTTTGCACAGGGTGAGGAATCTGCCAGTTCAGAGGTGTTTAGAACCAGAGGCTCACTGTCTTTCACACAGTTAGTCTGGGAGAAGGGCCACGTCAGTGTCTGAGGAGTTGTTCCACATGGAATTTCTTTTTTCATTGCAGGTATATCCTTTCCTCTACTATATTCTTTTTATTGTGTAATCTGGCCTTCATTAAGTTTGGCTGTGGCCTACTACAAATGATTTACTGAAACACAATAAACATTGAATGAAAAAATACATAAAGCAAGGTTTTTCTTCCTCAAGAAGACATATCCAAATTCTTTTTATTTTTATTTTTTATTTTTTTACACAAAGTAACTGAAAATTACCTTGCTTGTTTGGTCTCCGTGAAGTAGACCGCATGCTGAGCCTCCCTTGGGTGTCTTCACCATCATTTTCAAATTCAGGGTTTGATGTTTAGTTATATATATCATCTGGAAGACAAAAATACCACTACTGTTACTCCTACTACTGCTAGTACTACTACTATTACAAATACAGAGGTGCTAAACCATGTTTTAAAAAATTGCATTACATGTGTGACCTCAAAGGTGTGCAGGTATTATGAGGAGACCCTTTGTATACCTCTGAGAGTCCTATGAGGACTGATTGAGATATTGTACATGAAATGCCAAATGTGGGGCCGGGCATATGATGATCATCCAAGAATTATTAGCTATTAATAGTACTACTGGCTTTCAATAATAATGTGCTGTAAGTTACAGCATTATTTTATAGACCACTTAGGAAAAAAAATACCTGTCAATTAAACTATGACATAGTGCTTTTTCTCTTTTAACTTTTTTTTCCCCAAAACTCTGAAGGGTCATGTAAGGTTTTTAGTAAGTACTGAAGGAATTCTTGTAGACTTATTTAGACATAGTATATCATAGATTACTCTCGTGTCTGAAGATATAAGCAACATAAATTGGTTAAAGTGTTCCTGAAGCTTCTCCACATTCGGAATTTGATTCTCTCCACTCATATGTTTTCCCACATAGCATTGTCCTGTGTGCCATATGTGTGTCCTGTGTGCCGCGAAGATGCATCAAATGCTGTTGATGCAGCATTTAAGAGTGGGCCACTGTTGCCTTCCTGATTTTCTTCTGAGCCTCTGATATCCATTTAATTTTGATTTTTTATTTGAGAGAGAGAGAGAGAGTGTGTGTGCACGCACACGAATGGGGGTAGGGTAGAGGAGAGAGAGAGAGAGAGAGAGAGAGAGAGAGAGAGAGAGAGAGAGTGTCCCAAGCAGGTTCCAAGCTGAGTGTGATGCAGGGGTTGATCCCATGACTCTGGGATCATGACCTGAGCTGAAATCAAGAGTTGGACACTCGGCCAACTGAGCCACCCAGGCATCCCCTGATATCCAGTTTTAACACTTTCCTTTTTGACTAAGCTCAAAGCTTTACTTTTTCTCTCGGTTGAATCCTGTGTTGCTGGAAGTTAAGCAGCTTCCATCCAGAGTTAGCAGGAAATTTTAGGCAAATTGATGTATATCGCTTAAACAATAGTTCTGTGTGATACATTAATTAATCAAACCACATCTATTCCAGAGATTTGGTCATTTCTCCTACTTCAGTTACATTGCTTGGCATAGATTTTTAATGTGGGTGCATGTATCTCAGTAACAAAGGGTAACACATTTCTTCTATCTGTATCTTCTTGTCTTACCTCCTGGAAATCACGTAGCTTTTGCTTTTGCAAAAAAAAATACAAATTGTTGTCATTCTTCTGTCATGAATATATGCTTCACTAATTTCAAATTTGTACTTCCGACTGCCCTATTCCAACTTTTTTATTCAGTGAATCATAGTATATTTTAAAAGACAGAGGCTCCTGGGTGGTTCATTTGGTTAAGCATCTGACTCTAGATTTTGGCTCAGGTCATGATCTCATGGTAGTGAGACCAAGCCCCACATTGGGCTCAATGCTGGACATGGAGCCTGCTTGGGATTCTCCCTCTCCCTCTCTCTCTGCCCCTTCTCTGCTCTTGCTCTCTCTCTCTCTCTCTCTCTCTCTCTCGCAAAAAAATATATATAGTATGACAATCAGTTAAATAGGAGAGTCTGAGCATTGTATATATGCCAGGTGAAATGATAATGTAAGAACAGCTGGGACAAAGGCTGTGCATACACAGGAACTGACAGTGATAGCATAGCATGACTGGAGCCTAGAAGCCAGCAGTTGTTAGATAAGATACTTCCCTATGTCAGAGATGTTAAAATGTGCGGGGAAAACCTAGAATTGGTGGAATGTAATTGTAAGAACAGAGTAAAAGAATGATAATTTTAGTCATTCTTTATTACGAGTTAACTTGTGAGTAATTTGAGTTGGGGACAGGAAGTTATTGGAAAAAGGGAGACCTTGGTTTTCCATCTTGAAGCAGGCATCCCTGACCAGAAGCAGATTTCACATAAATCAGAAAAGAATCTCACCAGTTGCTACTTTTTGAAGAAAAAGCCACGAATAAGCTGTGAAAAGTAATGACTGTTGAGTACCTATTGCTATAACTTTTAATCTGACAGATTTATAAAATTTGAGTTTAAATTTTGCTGATATGTTATTTATGAGAACTGCAGGAACCCAGATCTTCTCTCCCACCACAGTGAATAAGAATATGCAGATGAAATAACTGATATTGTTAGCAGGAATATGCTTCACTTTCTGCATTTAGAGTAGCAAGAGTTTCCATTTTCCTGGAAATAAAATCTGATTTCTGTGGTTTAATGGCAGTGGTTAGTTGTAGTTGCTTTCTAACCCATTTGTTCTAAATTCAAGGTTATAAAATTTCTATATAGTTTTTAGCAATCTCAGAACCAAGTCCTATAAGCTTCACTAAAAACAGGATTTTCCCTTTTTGTAGAGAAAAAAGGAGAGAAATCACACACACGCACACACACACACACACACACACACACACACACAGAGGCCTGCTTCCCACAATTCAAAATAATAAAATTAACTTTTATTGAGCATTATTATGTGTTAGATATTGGCCAAGGACTCTGCATATGCTACCCCATTTAATCCTATGTGTCTTTGAAGTAGAGGGTTGTAGCAGATGCTGTGTGTGATCTGCCCATATCTCTTCGCCTCCCACCATTCCTACAAGCTTCTGCCTTCTGAACATCTGTAGTTCTTTGCCTGTGGACTCTTCCTGTTTGGCCAAGTCTGTACAGCCTCTGTGTTCAATCAATGATTGATGGGAATTGGTAGATTAATACCCCAGCCCTCTCGTCCCTCTGGCTGGGAAAATTCAAGGTATGTTCTACACCACCTCTCAGAGTAGTCCGACAAGGTTGCACCAGTTGTCTGTAGTGGTAATTACTCAAGCGCACAGCAGTTTATTGGCTTCTTTTCCTTCCCAGTCTCACTTCCTCACTACCCCCTGGCACTTTTTGGATCAGCTCTCAGGTAAACCATTTGTGCTCACATCCTTGTCTCCTTGTATTAGTCCCAGTTTACAGATGAGGAAGTATGCCCACAGTCACACAGACAGAAAATAACATCCAGGCTTTGAATCTAAATTAGGGGGCTCAAAAATTAGCAACCTGATTTAAGGGGGAAACTTTTTTTTATAAGTACAAGTTTTAAATTATTACTACTACTCTTATTATTATTATTATTATTATTATTATTACTAGAAAGTGTGAGCAGGGGAGAGGGAAAGAAAGAGAGGATCTTAGGCATACTCCACGCTTAGTGCATAGTCCAATGTGGGGCTTAATCCCACAACCCTGGGATCATAACCTGAGCCAAAATCAAGAGTTGGACATTCAACCAACTGAGCCACCCAGGCACCCCAATGGGAAGACTTTGACCAGGTGATGTTACTGAAGTTTTTTTAAAATTTTTATTTAAAGTCATGTTAGTTAACATGCAATATAATATTAGTTTCATGTGTACACTATAGTGATACAACAGTTCCATACAACACCCAGTACTCATCACAACCAGTGCGCTCCTTAATTCCCAGAACCTATTTTACCCATCTCCCTACCTACCTCCCCTCTGGTAACCATCAGTTTGTTTGCTATACTTAACAGTTTGTTCCTTGGTCTGCCTCTTTTGTTCCCCCCTTTGATAATTTGTTTTGTTTCTTAAATTCCACATGACTTACTTGGCTTAGGAAAATATTTGCTAGCTCCATCCACATTGTTGAAAATGGCAAGATTTCATTCTTTTTTATGGCTGAATAATATTCCATTACATATATATACTATGTCTTCTTTATTCATTCATCAGTCGATGGACACTTGGGCTGCTTCCATAGTTTGGCTATTGTAGATAATACTGCTATAAATATCAAGGTGCATATATACCTTTGAATTAGTGTTTTTGTATTCTTTGGGTAAATACCTACTACTGCAATTGCTGGGTCATAGGGTAGTTGTGTTTTTAACTTTTCAAGGAACCTCCGTGCTGTTTTCCAGAGTGGCTGCACCGGTTTGCATTCCCACCAACAATGTAAGATGGTTCCCATTTCTCCACATCCTTACCAATACCTGTTGTTTCTTGTGTTGTAAATTTTAGCCATTCTGACAGGTATATGATAATATATCATTGTAGCTTTGATTTGTATTGCCCTAATGATCAGTGATGTTGAGCATCCTTTCATGTATCTGTCAGCCATCTGTATGTCTTCTTTGGAAAAATGTCTTTCATGTCTTTGAATGGAAGAAGATATTTGCGAATGACATATCTTATCAAGGGTTAGTACCCAAAATATATAAAGAACTTATAAAAATCAACACCAAAATTGAATAATCCAAATAAAAAGTGAATAGAAGATCTGATCATACTGTAGTTTCACTCTTATCCAACTTTTTCAAGGTTAAGTGTAACTTATATTTTGTATTTCTGCCTACCTGTGTTGGATTCTATACTAGAAAATGCTGACAAATTTGACTTATTTATTTCACATAGCACTGGAATGAACTCAAACTATATATCCATATATATATATCGATTTTCCACAAAACTGATGGGAAGTTACCTTATTATGTAGACAAGTATAAAGACATTCTATCTTGAATAACTTATTGACAGATAATTCTTGATGTTATTCTAGGAAGGGGGTTAAAACAAAATCATTCCAAAAGCACTTTACCTGTAATTCTCTCTAAATTTTGTTTTCTGGATCAGTATATTTTGTATACATTCTTATGTTATTAGTTGAGTGAAAATTACTTGAAGGTAGGATCCTTATCTGATTCACTTTTTTTTTAACCTCACAATATTTAGTACAAAGTCTTGTATCAGTTGGCTCTGAATAAATATTTTTAAAGTAAATAAATGACTGTATGGACTCAAATTTGTATTTTATTTTTTATTTTATTTTATTTTTAAATTTTTTTAACGTTTATTTTTGAGACAGAGAGAGACAGAGCATGAATAGGGGAGGGGCAGAGAGAGAGGGAGACACAGAATCTGAAACAGGCTCCAGGCTCTGAGCGGTCAGCACAGAGCCCGACGCGGGGCTTGAACTCACGGACCGTGAGATCATGACCTGAGCCGAAGTCGGACGCTTAACTGACCGAGCCACCCAGGCGCCCCTCAAATTAGTATTTTAGTAAATGGACAAAGACAGTTAAAGTTAGGATCAATATAGTGATAAACATACCATCTCGTAAATAATTACTATTGAACTTTGAGATTTGTGTTGCTGTATTTCTGTGATCATTGTGAAAAATGACACTAACACTGAATCTTGTGCCACTCATTAACTTCAGATAACATTCTAGATACCTTTTCTCCAGACTTCTCCAGAATTGTTTGAAAGAAAACAGAAACCTAGTATATGGACCTTCTTGTAGCTGTTTCAGATTTATTGGTGGCTTTGACTAAGAAAGAAGTAGGTAGTCACAACTTAAAATAGTGAAGCTACTGGGTGGTTTTGAAAAATCCAAACTAATTAAATGGAGGAGACAAAAACAAAGAAAAGGATCCTGTACTTCTCACACTTAAATCAGTGGTTTCATGTATTTTTGGACATTTTCTCCTGAGTTTGGTCATTCCTTGTTCTTTGTTCTTTGATATTGTTAAGAACACAGCATCATCAGGGGAGAAGGTGATGCCTTTGTTCACATGCTCTTCTCTTGTCCTAGCTTTGTTAAATTTTCCCCAGATTCCATCAGATACATGGGTACTTAGGGAGTCTATAACCCCACGTGTCTTATGATTCTTTAATAGGGTGGCTGCTTCAGGTATTCTTAATAGTGAGTCCCTGAAATGACTATAATTCAGAGTCATCAGAGTCAAATCTGACCATTGTTATGTTTTTAGGGGACATGGTGTCCTAAGACTAGTCCTACATGTCAGTTTCAGTAGTTTATGCAGGTGCTAAAGCTTTGGTGGGCTCTTCTATAAGTTTGACCCATCCAAACTGGCATAGATCATACTCAGCAAAATTTTATTTAATTATATGCAGATTATTCATTCACTTGAATCCAGAAGCTGATTTAAATTTTGGTTCTGTGAATGTGTTGTGACCATAAATTTTCTGGGAGAAGACTCATATGATATTTTCTAAAGCCCAGTTTAGTAAAAGGAGCCTAAGGTGATATGATAATAGATTGAAAGACACACAATGAAATAGAAAAGAAGTGCTCTGTAGCATAAGTGATCAAGATTTATTTTTCAATTTTATTATTATTTTTTAGGATAAAAGTAACATTTATTTATAAAAGAACAATAAACAAATACACAAATGTATATACCAATCCATCTAAGTAACTAAGTATATACCAATCCATCTAAGTAATTGCTTAACTAAGTTAAGCAATTGTGGTAGTTTACAATGTGATCTCAGGCTGATCTCTGAAAATACCACTTGTGTTTTTACTGGATATTATACAAGACATGAATTTTCAACGTAATGTTAGGTAAAAGTTAACAAATTTAATTCTTCTCTGAAACCAACATTCTTTACTTTCTCCCTCCCATCTCCACCCTTTAGAAGGCTCTCATTTTTTTTTAATGTTTATTAATTTATTTTGAGAGAGAGAAAGAGAGAGATTAAGAACAGGGGAGGGGCAGAGAGAGGGAGAGAGAGAATCACAAGCAGGTTCCATCTTGGGATGGAGAGCCGGACACAGGGCTGGAACTCATGAACTGTGAGATCATGACCTGAGCCAAAATCAAGAGTCAGACACTTAACCAACTGAGCCACCCAGTGGCCCACAAGTCTCTCATTTTTGACATGGAACCATATAAAGCTCTGTTCTGTCTTCTTCAAAATCTAGAGCATAAAAGGCAGATAAAAGCGGGGGATAAAAGGCAGGGGGTTAGAGCCCCGCAGTCCTGGATTCTGTCACAACTCTTCCTTTTAATAACTGTGTCATTTGCAGTGAAATACCTCATATCTAGACCATTAGCTGGAAGTTGTAATGCCTGCCTTCATAGGATAATAGTAAGAATTAACCAAAATATATTTGTAAAATTTTCAGCACATTTTCTAGCACATAAGAAATTTTTATTATTGTTGCTCTTGTTGCTACTATTTCTGGGGCTATTTGCAGGAACCAGCCCAGATTAGGTACCTTTTAGAGAGAACTCTTACAAGTAAGAATGATAGTATGGAATTAAGTACATACAATTGCCAAATATGTCTGAAATCTATGAGCATCTGCCAAGGAAAAACCATCTTCTGGGTTTTAACTGATAAGGAAACCAAAACCTAGAGAACTAAAATAATTTTCCCAGAAACAAACAGCTTGTAAGGAAAGGTGTCACAATTCAGCTTAGGTCTTCTGACTTCTAATCCAATGCATTTTTCATGATCCATGCTGCCTCTTAAATGGAAAGTTTAAGCAAGCATAAGTCATTAGCGAGAGGTGGTATAAGTGAAGGATCCGTGATGCATGGCTAGGCTAATGACTTCAGTGGGAAAAGCAGCCTCACAGTCAGGACTTACCTTCTTGGGCCTCCAGTGTCTCCTATCACTAACTTGTCAGCTTTTCAGTGCCTTAAAAAACATGATTTTTATGTATTTGTTTCTAGTTATTTTCAGTAGGATAATTGGTCAAAATGATCTAATCTACCATTGCCAGAGCAACTTTCTTCTGGAATCTTCATTATCAATCTATTTGATTTTCCAGTCTTAATGTTTGTGTTTTGTAAATTCCTTCTGAATAGTGCTTGTTGATCAGGAGCTTTTCCTGAAGCAAACATTAGTGCTTAGTGAAGGTGTTTGGCTACTTGGGACATCACTGATGTTTTGTTTTGTTTTGTTTTAAAACTGAACATTGTCTATCTGGGATCAAGTTTTATGGTAATTCATGTAATCTACCGTATATAGCATTGGAGTCAGAATGGGAATACCGATCAAATGCAAAACATAAGCTTAAACAAACAATCAGTACCTTGGTTTGAAGCAGTCTTGTGCTTTCTGCTTGTATTGCAGCTAAACTCTATGAGGGTTACTTGTCTTCTGTTCATCAAAGAATTTTTAGATTGTCATCCATTAGGAAGCAATGTGCTTCATTTTTCACAAAGCAGTGGTGATAAGCCCAGTACCCTGTTTTACTTTTGTTTGAAATGTGAATTAGACTTTTACAGCTTTTGAATCATGTCAAGGAAGTAGAGAACTCCAAATGTCCAATAAATCACTTCAGATTAAAATTAAACAAAAAATTTTTTTAACGTTTATTTATTTTTGAGACAGAGAGAGACAGAGCATGAATGGGGGAGGGTCACAGAGAGGAGACACAGAATCTGAAACAGGCTCCAGGCTCTGAGGTGTCAGCACAGAGCCCGACGCAGGGCTCGAACCCACGGACTGTGAGATCATGACCTGAGCCGAAGTTGGACGCTTAACCGACTGAGCCACCCAGGCGCCCCCAGATTAAAATTTTAAAAGAATGATATTGGGGAATGTTTCATTTTATTGGTGATGGGTTGAAAATTTAAAGCTGATTTTTTGCAAAGCTTTATTTTACAAAAACTGTTGAATATTATAATGTGAAACTTATTAAGATGCCATAGAGGCCATATAGCTTGGTGTCTTTTTTTTTTTTTTTTTAAATTCTTGAAGGTTTGTGTTCATTATTTGGTCATTTTTCCTGTTTTTAAAAATTCCAGTATAGTTAACATTCAGTGTTACATTAGTTTCAGGCATACAATATAGTGTGATTCAGCAATTCTAGACATTGCTCAATGCTCATCACACTAAGTGTGCTCTTAATCCCCTTTTATTGTATTGTGTTTTAGTTTCAAAGAGCTGTTTTACTTTTCAGGGTAAATAGCTCAACATTTTGAGCCCTCTGCATGAGAGAAAGATTCACTGAATATAATCTATTCTTTGGAAATAAACTGAACCCAGATAAATCCTGAAAAATTCTCTCATCTTCCAGAATGTATAATTTACAAGTATAGCACTAAATTTTGTTTGTACCTCAGTTTGCAATGACCCTTCCTGTGATTATCTTTAGGGTATCTTGGCTAAATATGAAACTCTACAATATAGCACAAAGTAATAATGACCATAAGGCTCCATAGAGCAATCATAAATACCAAAGACTTTTCCTTGTGCACCCTTTACATCTTTTCAAGAGGAAATTTACTTCTCTTTGATATAGTTCTCTTTTTCAGATAAATGAATATGATGTAAAGGTTATCTTACCTTCAAATGTATAATGTAAGACAAGCTATTGCTGAGAGTTTTCTCTCCTCAGCTGAAATCTGGGCTATAGCTGCATAATCTCCATTTGCTCCTTTAGACAGATCTCCTTTTTTTTACATTTCCTCTCTCCCTTAGAACTGACTGTGTGCACATTTGGTGATGGGGTTTTGTGGTATTTCCCCCTATACTACTATAGTTAAGGATGTGGTAGTGATTCTATTATAAACATACATTTGCAGAAGTTTGTAATTTGAATAAAAGTTTAAAGATGTTACTTTGAATATTGGACTTCAGTGGTGTGTTTGTATTTTCTAATTTTTTTAAAGTAGGATTGAATATGCATACTTTTTTCATAGTATCTTCCACTTACGATTTCAGAGTGCCTTACCATTCACATAAGATTGGGATGGCAAATAGTGTTATTCCTGTTTTATGGTGACCTGAGATGTAGCCCACAGAGATTAAGTGATTATCCTAAGGTCTTACAGAGAAGGGGAAGTTGAGGTGAAGGAGGTGAAGTTGGAACCTAGAAACCTAGAGGCAGCTGTCTTCAACCCAGTTGTTTTAATACACAGGTGGTAGGAGAATACTCTTCTGGTTTAATTTTTTCTTTGGTTACTTTGGTTGATTCCCTAGGAAATTAACTTTACAAATGTGGTCAAACTTTCTGCTTCTCACTATTTCTCATAAACCGCTTGCTTGTGCTGGTGTTTAGGCACAGTGACCAGGGCAGACTAGCAGAGCAGTTAGAGCAGAAGTTGGAAATTCAGCAGAGGCTGCCTGCTGTCTGGATAGCAAAAAGTATAGCTCAGTTGACTGTCTTCAGTCAGGAGGAGGAACAGAGAAGAGAAGCCAAGGCCTTGAATTTACAAAGCTGACTCATAGAAATGAGGCATCATCTGGTACAGAGAGGCACCTGGAACCAGCATGGGGTATAGCAGCCTCAACACAGGCAGGTGAAACATGAAAACTGAGCACTGGGAAACCATGTTGGCGGATGTGTGCAGCAGACAACTTGGCATTAGAGAAGTCAGACAGCAGGGCCACACCTGTTGGGTCCAGTTCCATGGAGGGCATTTGGCAGGGGTAAGGCAGCCCGGTCCATAAAGGAGTAACTTTGTAAGCAGGCTCCCAGTGTAGGGGCTCAGGTAGCAAGGGCTAAGACAAAAATGAAGTTACCACATGGGGTTGAGCCTAGTCCTTGGGAACAAAGGAAAACCCGAATTATCAATATTAGACTAGATAAAGTAAGCACCAAAAACCTGGTAAAAAATTAATTTCTAATACTGACATGGATTATAAAGAAGATAAAACAGTAACATGTGCATTTAAATTTATTTATTGACACATTATTTATTCACACATTAATTAATTAGTTTAACTTCCCACCTGCTATTGTTTTCTAAAAACTACACATGGGATTTGAGAAGTAAAATCAAATCAGTTCTTACTAAAGAGCACATGCTTAGCAGTTTCTCCCCTTCTATATAACTTTTAGCACAATTTTCCCAAAGTTAGGATTTTCTTTCACTCTCACAGTTAGAAGAGGGAAAATATTAGTAAAATTGATACTCAACTGTAAAGGATAAAGAGTAGGTATGTGCATGGTGTCTGTGTGTGTGTGTGTGTGTGTGTGTGTGTGTGTGTGTGTTTAGGCGTTAAGACTGAATATTAGACTTGTCAATTTAAGAGCTATAAATAAAAGTGGTGGATTCAAACACCAAAAATATGGTTAAAATAGCTTACCTTTAAGGTACTTCTCACACTGGAAGATTATGCATTTCCACATAGTTCTGGTTCACATTTCCTGAGGTAAGTATGCTACATGTTTGGTCGTTGAATTATCACTGTATTTTTATTTAATAAAACTCTCATTTCAAAGGCTCTTCATTTGTGTCATAAACTTTCCTTTTATTATCATATTTGAGTTTATGTAACAATATAGTCCTTCCAAATAATAATCTTATATTTTAGTAGCAATCCTTCTAAAAAGTATTGGCATCGTGCCTCATTATATTAAAGAAATAGCCATGCCAAATACCTAAACATGACATGGTTTTTGACTTGATCTGCAAGTTGGCAGTAAGAAACAAAATTCGTAGTACCTCCGTGTTAACTAAATGCCATATCTACTTAAATGATCTAATATGCTACTGTAAGTTACGTATGAAAATAGTAGTTTGCTTAAACAAATAGTCTATAAAATTGTAGGAACCATTTCAGTGCTGAAATGACCACAGAGCACACAAATGCCAAATTATATGCAAAAGATCTTTCCTTCTTATACTCCAGAGGTCTTTGTCAATGGCTCTGAAAGAACTTGAAAATATGTCCTCTCAGATGACATCTGGTTTACTATTTTGTCTTAATTCACCTTTTCCCATTATCATTGAAATACAAATTCCATTTTAGATATTTGTCTAGATTTTGGTAGTTGTATAGAGATGCCTTTGTGGTAACTACTGGTTCATTATTTAGTGGTTTGGAGTAGGAAGCTGTTTTTACAGTTTTTGACATCTCTTGAAAGGATATTCAAGATGAGTGTAAAGTAATTAATTTGTATCCTAATTTGCCTAGCAGTGTCTATAGTGGGTCAGTAAAGTAAAATACCTTGATTTCGGTAATTAGTGGGGAGTTCTTCAGTGGACATGTATAGAGTCTGCCCTTAGGTCTAAAGAACCAACTGCACAAGCCTAGAAGGAAGATGTGTGGCAAGTATGAAAAAGGTCTAGAGTTTTTCTGGTCACTGATTGTGAATCAGGAGTTGATACAGTTGCCAAGAGAGCAGAGACAACCAGAGGCCAGGCTGGCAGGGAGAATTGCCTGTAAACGGGAAGGATGGCTATTTCCTAACCTGTACTCCCATCCTTAGCCTGGTGTCTTGGGGTCAGTTTAGGGTTCTCTAGTTAGCTGTATAAATTTTTTAAGTGTTTAAAATTGGAGCTCATTCAAAGACAAGTGGTCAGGATGGAGAGAAAACTTGAAACCATGTTTATATTAGGAAGAGCTGGAGGAACTGAGGCTGTTTATTCTGGAGGCGAGGGTACAGAACTGCTGTCTTCACAGATATAAAGGGCTGTCACGTAGAAGAGAGGTTAGATTTATTGTGCATGGCTCTGGAGGGTAGACTAAGGGCCAGTGGGGCAGATTTTGGCTCGGTATAAGAATAGCTTTCTGCTGGTTACACATGTCCCTGGAAGTAGTGAACTGCCTCCAAAAGTTGTAATTTTGGACTGTGTGAAGACAACCATGCCTAGACAGATGGTTGCTATTGTATATGGGGTCCTAGGAAAATCCCACAAGACTGGACTAAAGATCTCCAAAGTCCTCCCAGCTGTAATATCCTAGTTCTCTATCTTACCATGTCTCTCTCTGTCTAGCTAACATATTTCTTTTTTTTTTTTAACGTTTATTTATTTTTGAGACACAGAGAGACAGAGCATGAATGGGGGAGGGTCAGAGAGAGGGAGACACAGAATCTGAAACAGGCTTCAGGCTCTGAGCTGTCAGCACAGAGCCCGACGGAGGGCTTGAACTCACTGACCGCGAGATCATGACCTGAGCCGAAGTCAGCTGCTTAACCGACTGAGCCACCCACACACCCCTTTATTTCTTGATCACCCTCTGTTTATTAAACATAGTGCTAGGGGTATGAAGAATGCCAGGCGGAAACTGGTGGGGAAACCAAATACACAGCCAGCCACCACAGCGCAGGGTAAGGAATAACCTAATCCAATTTGCGTATTTGAAAGACAGCTCTAGCCAATAAGGTTGAGGATGGAGCAATGCAAATAGTAGATCTCTGTGGCTGGGTGGGGGGTGGGGAGGGAAGTGGGGAGGGTGGAAGGAGGTGGGGGGGAGTTTTCTTTCTGAGTCTCAGGTTTCTCACCTCTTATATAAGGGGCTTGGACTATTCTGTAGCATTCTGTGTGAATAAATTCACTCAATGTCTTCCTCTGTATTTTCATTTTGATTGTCAGGCCTGTGGAGCTCTAGGTTTTGCCAACCTCTGGGTATAAATGGAGTCACATTGGCAATAATACCCAGATTTCACTCGTGCTTTCATATTCCCACTCGTGCTGTTTAGGACCTACAGACCTCTATAAAAGTTGTACCTGGCTGTCTCTAGGACCCCCCAGGGATGCGCAATGGGAGCTTATAGCCGACCCCTCCTGCTTCTTGCCCTGTTGTTATCTGAACCCACCTGTGGGTGGTTCCTCCTCATGCCACTTCTGCCAGTGCTGATACCCTCTATGATCACGAAGAGGTCCCTGCCCAACATTGTTATTCCTAGAATTACAGCCTTCCTGGTGCTAAGGGGACACTGCATTTCTTGAGGTTTTCATTGTAGCACAGCCATATGGTCCCAGCAGAAGTGGGGTAAATGTCCCACTTTCTCACTTTCTGTCACTTTCTGTCACCTGGGCAGTGAAGTGGGACTAGATAGGCTTGTGTCTCACAAAATCTCCCTTGAAATAAACTCTTCTGGTTTCTGCCTACAACCCCAAGGCTGTGGGACCAATTGCTGTGAGAGACGCCAGGATTTTCTCTACATTCCAGTTTCCCCCAAGATATTCAGAGGACCTCCCTGTCCTGGCCAGTACTCCTTCAGCAGAAAGATAAGGCAAAATGAACTATAATCCTGGCAGCTTCAGGATCCAGGTCATCAATCATACCTATACCTGGGATTATTATTATTGTTATTTATTATGTCTGGCACAGGGCTAAATGCTTTTCATATAGCATCTCATTTAATCACCCCAGCCTTTGGAGCTGCAGACTAATATTAGTATCCTCATTTGTAGATAAGGATGGTGACTAAGAGGAATTAAGTAACTTGCTCCTGATCAAACAGCTGACAGAGCTAGAATTCAAAACCAGACTGGTATGAAATATTCCAGAAACCAAACTCTCAACAGGTCCCTAACACTTGGACATAAACACTCAATCTTCTAAGTTGATGAACAGTAAGTGCCTACTTTGCTCATTTGTCATCTTTGCCTAAATTCAAAATCGGCTCTTGTATCTAGGGCTGGGAAGAAACAGTGGATGCTGCCATTTCCCACCTCTTGAAGACTTGCCTCTCAAAGAGTTCAAAGGAGCAGGCTTTGAACCTCAGCAGCCAGCTGAACATACCCAAAGACACAAGCCGACTAAAGAAACATATCACCTTGCTCTGTGATAGATTAGCCAAAGGTGGACGGCTCTGCTTAAGTACGGATGCGGCAGCCCCACAGACCATGGTCATGCCAGGTAAGAGCTTCATCCATGCTCCCTAAACACAACTACTTTACTCAAATTAAAGGAATGCGCCTGAGGTTGTATTTGGGGTTTACATTTCATATTAAAGTGATGATAGCCAAGAAAATTGCTTTCACATTTCCCCTCAGATATCCCAGGGTAACCACTTGGATAAATATTCCTGGGGTATTTGCTTGCTAGACATTTCTAGAATGGTATGTCTTTTTTCTTCCCTCTGTTTTTAAATATATGAGCCATTTTGTTTTGCTTCTAACCAATAAAAAGTGGATTAGCGAATAAAACTATTTTTAAGGAAAAGTTTTACTAAATGTGGTCTCGCGATACCATATTTCATAAATGTAAATAGCATAATACAAGCACTTAATGTAATCCAGATGAGTCCTATCCCTTTTGGTGTTTGCTTGGATTGTGGTCATCAGAATAAAGGGGAAGAGACAAAGAAAAAGACTGGGATCAGGAGATGTGAACAGGCTCCAGAGTCATGGCACCTATAAGCCAAGGTAGAGAGACACACAGCTTGCCCTACCAGGAGCAAAGTGATGGCCGTGGTCATCCAGGTCAGCTCTTCCCATGGTCAGAGGGGCTAAGCAATCAATGGTGGTGTACTTGTGTCCCTCATAGGCAGCAGCTCCCACGTCCTGCTTCCCTCATGGTGTCTGTCTTTATGGCAACAACAAAGGACTTCAAGTATATAAATGAATTAAATGCAGTAGCTGTAGTATCTATTTCCTTCTAAAGCAAGCGCCCTAGTATCAGAGAGAAGTGGTGTGGTTTTCTCTTCTTCCTTCTTTCAAGTATTATGTGCTCCTTCCCACCCCCATGCTGATGCCCTTCCTCTTGCTTCCTTTTTCCCTCAATCAGCATTCCTAGAAGTAAAAAGGAATGCAAACGAAAACCTAAAAAGATAAACATAGAGACAGCATAGCATAATCTAATAAGCACAGACTCTGGAGGCAGACAGACCAGTGTTTGGGTCGTGCCTTTATCCCTTACTACTTATATGACCCTGGATATGTTAGTTAACTTTCCAGAGTCTTAGTTTCTTCCTTGTGAAAGGGGTGTAATAATGCCTCCCTTGTCACTGGGGCCTTAGATGTTTGTCAAGTGCCTAGCACGATGCCTGGAATAGAGACACGCTCAAAAAATAAAGCTATAATTATTACCATTGTAATATTTAATTATTACCTGTTTTTTTAAGTTTTATTTATTTAAGTAATTTCTACACCCAACATGGGGCTCAAACTCACAACCTGAACATCAGGAGTTGCACGCTCCAATGGAGCCAGCCAGGTGCCCCTTAATTATTACCATTGTGATATATGTGTAATTCAGCCTGTAAATTTGGGGGTGGGAAAATAGCTCATTTGGGATCATGGGTTTCTATATTCTATGATTGGAAATATTTGAAAAAAAATTTTAATGTTTATTTTATTTTTGAGAGAGAGACAGAGCATGAGCAGAGGAGAGGCAGAGAGAGAGGGAGACACAGAATCTAAAGCAGGCTCCAGGCTCTGAGCTGTCAGCACAGAGCCCCACGCAGGGCTCAAACCCACCAACCATGAGATCATGACCTGAGCCAAAGTCAGATGCTTAACCGATGAGCCACCCAGATGCCCCTGATTTGAAATATTTTTTACCTTACTTACGCATGGACAGAACCTAACTTTTATTCCAAAAGAATATTTTTAATATGACATTCCAGAATAGAAATGTCTTTCCACCTAGAAACAGTTCTAATACAGTTTATCTTAATCTAGGCCCTCTCCATCTTGCCCTTGTTAACATCATCCTAACTAGTCCTTTGGCCTCTACTCATCTGTCTTCCGTCCACTATTACAGATTTATTTTTATAAGAAATAAATATTTAGGTTTAATGAGATAGTAAATGAAAAACATTTACTATGATCAGCACTCAGTACATGGCTTTCTCTCCTTCCTTGCTGATTGGAAAAACAAAGGAGGCTTGAGGGAGAGGGACAAATATGTGAAAGAGAAAACTGAAGAAAGAGATGGGATCAGCCCCCGATTGGCTGGCACATCTATGGAAGCCTCAGCAGCCCTACCTTCTGTTCCCCACCTTCCTGTCTCCCTGTCTGAGCCTCTTTAGAAACAGCCATTAGGACGCCAGTGACAATGCTGTTAGCAAAGACCTGCACGCCTGGAGAGAACACATGCTCCCTTAGTCACATTTGTTGATTATGGAACTTTAGTCATTTGTTTAAATAACTAGGTGTAGAAACAGCTTGAGAGCTGTGTCCATATAAGCCCTTGATGCAAAATTTTTGAATGTGTGGAGGGAAGGGGCAGAGGAAAGGAGGAGGAGAAGGGAGGGAGGGAGAAATGAAGAAACGCAGGAAGATGGAGAATGTATTTGTTCACAAAGCAGGCTCCTGTAAGCCAGGTCTATGCCTCTCATGCCTAGTCTAGCCAAGTTCAGTCCACTGGGGAGGGTTTAGCTTTCTGCTGTGCTGTACTGTCATTGTCTTCATTGCTTCTGCTTACCCATGACCCAGTTTTTTACTCTGGTTGAGTGACTCTCTATCCCCACTGGCTTTGATCCAGTCATGGTAGTGAGTTTTGAAAAATTGTTAAATCAGTGTTCTTTGTTATTAACATGCTCCTTTATTACCTATAATACCTTTCCTCCCTAGAACTCAAATTTTTCACACACTTCTTTCTGTCCTTAGCACATTTCTCAGGTGGAAAAAACATGTAGGATTATTGCTTTTTATAAACAGAAAGTGAAGTTAGGAAAAGCTAAATATCTGATCAGAGTTACGTGGTGACCAGAAGGATTAAGTCTAGAATCTAATCTAGCCTACTGTGCTTCCCTCTAGACTACACAGACCATAATGGTACAAATACATTTCTAGCCCAAGCTTTCTCCTGTGTAAGCTGTTCTTGATCTGCCCTTCTTTTCACTTAAATTAGTCCAGCACTGTTGGGGGGTGGGGGGGGGAGAGGGCAGAAATAGTTTTACACAGTGTCTTTTCTTTGCTGTGAAGAATATGTTAAAGATTTGTCTTCGCTTGTGGTTTATTTTTATCATCTCCATAGGTGATATGATACCATTATCACAGAGATAATAAGAAATACTGTGTTATTTTCTGCTTCAAGCCAGTAATTATGCAATTTACAGTGTTAGTTTAGTTAATAATAATTGGT
Organism: Acinonyx jubatus; assembly: GCF_027475565.1. Classification (NCBI taxonomy): domain Eukaryota; kingdom Metazoa; phylum Chordata; class Mammalia; order Carnivora; family Felidae; genus Acinonyx; species Acinonyx jubatus. The sequence continues at coordinate 44,226,357 of NC_069383.1, read as the reverse complement.
TTCAGAATACACGAAGGTAAAGTGGCATATTAGAAAGGAATGAGTTTCTGAACACACAAGCGCACGACCATTTTTCACAGACCTGATCTTTTTTTTAAAAGCTGGGCAGGAGTGCTCGCTTCAGCGGCACATATACTAAAAGCTGGGCAGGAACTCAGAAATCATCTGGTTCACCTCCCTCACTTAACAGCTGAGGTAACCGAGGCCTAGGAAGATGAAGCGACTTAGTGGTTGGTATTAAAAGGCAGGAGTGTGTGTAATTTTACCATGTTCCTTATTAAATTGCAGATGGATAAACATCTCAGAATAAAAAACTCTTGGTCTTTTCTAGCCTCATGACTTTATGAGCCCGGCACCTTGGATGTGCCCTTTCTTTGCTCCAGTAAAGGCCATGATGACAACATCCTCCCTGGCATCCAGAGTTTGAAAATCTTTCCCACTGGGAATTACCTTGTAGACTTTTTGCCTCACATTTTTTCTGTTTGTCCTTATCAACCTTCAGATTCTCCATCAAGATTTAGCCTATCCCTTTCTGGGTAAATGATTTTTTAAAAATTATTATTATTTAAAAAATTTTTATTGTAGAACCACCAAACTTCCATGCCTCCTGCCTATAGCTCTGGTATTCACATTTTTTTCTGATGGGGAATATTGCACTTCCATTAAATGTCTTCTTTCTAATCTCAGTTGTGTGCATCCCCTTAGAGAAAGAGTCACAGAGGACCAGGGCAGTGTTTTTAAAAAATCTGAATGTGAATGCCTGTAAGTGGCCTAGCTGGCTTCTTATACTTGTTTGTTATCTGCTTGTCCCTGCAGGTGCTTGAAGCTGAGAGATTTGCCTTAGATTGCCAGAGGCTTCCTTTTATGACCTCACTGTCTAGTTTGACATTTCAGGGGCTCTAATTATAGCTAAGACTTGACTCCCTTAAGCACATTTATGCAGAACTTAATGCACATGTGGGTGGGCCTAACTTATGGTATTTGCAGGCAAATCATTTTAACCTCATGAATGCTGGAGCTTTGTATCATTTCTGTATGGGTTTTTAACCTTCATGTGTCTAGGTGATGCTTTGCCCCCCAAGAGGTGGAATGAGTTACTGATGACCCATCAGCTGGAAGCTTGGAGAGCAAATGGTATGGGCCCCACAGCAGGGCAGGTAGAGTAAGCTGGGCAAGAAAAAAGGCTTAAGGGCCATCCAGCCTGGTCAAGTGCCTCAGGGGAATATTCTCTTAACGTGATCAAATGAGTCAGACATTGCAATGGGCCGTAGCTTCAGCTGTATTTGGTTTGGCACTTTCGGATTCCTGGACCTCAAGGAAGCTGATTTGGGGTAGGGGGAGAAAACAGTTTTATAAATAAGATGAGCCTTTTCTCAGGTATGGGTCAGAAAACATACTTTGAAATGTGGTATGGACCACCACAAAATTGGTCTCTTGTACATCTTTACTCTGTTAAGTGGGTAGAAGAAAACGGAGAATAAAAATTTGAATAAGGTGTCTATTCTGTCCTTTGAGGAAATATATTTAAAACTCCCACTTTTTAGTATTTTAAACTTGAGTTAATGACCTTTTTGCCTTAAGGGTTTGATGTTATTTCAAGGCTTTTTCCAAATGACCCATTTCAGTAGTATTTTAAGTTAACTTTCTGAGGTCTCACTTTAATGCTTGGTAAGACATTTGGTGTTTACTTTCATATTGTCAGTGTGATTTAGCTGTTGGTTTTACACTTTATTTGAACTTTTATAAGTTTGAAGTTTTTCATTTAAGAAATTTAGACAAATTCAATATAGGAAAGGCTTCTGGAAAAGTCACTAAATGGCTTCTGAATCTATTTGTTCGTTTTTTTTTTTTTTAAAAGGAGTTCCAAAATGGTAGAATACAGTTGACCCTTGAACAACACAGGTTTGAACTGCATAGGTCTATGTTAACATGGAATTTTATATATATACATATATATACAGTACAGTGCTGGTAATGTATTTTCCTTATGATTTTTTTAAGGCTTGTTTTCATTTATTTTGAGAGAGATAGTGGGCGGGGGAAGGGCAGAGAGAGAGGGAGACAGAATCCCAAGCAGACTCCGTACCCTCAGCACAGAGCCCAATGCATGGCTTGAACTCAAAAACTGTGAGATCATGACCTGACCCCAAATCAAGAGTTGGACACTTAATGGACTACACCATCCAGGCGCCCCTCCTTATGGTTTTCTTAATAACATTTCTTTTCCCCAGCTCACTTTATTATAAGAATATAGTGTCTAATCCATACAGCATACAAAATGTGTACTAGTCAGCTGTTTATGTTTTTGGTAAGGCTTCCAGTCAACCATAGACTGTTAGTAAGTGTTTGGGGATTCAAGAGTTATATGTGGATTTTCAGCTGCACAGGGTTCAACCCCCCAGCCCCTGCATCGATCAAGGGTCAACTGTGCAACTGTGAAGTGGACTTTGTCTTCAAGAGTACATGAGCTAGCTTGGCCCTTTATCAGTTAAGTTGTATAATACAGGAAAAGTTTCTTAGCTTGTTAGCTTCTTGATTTTTTCAACTATAAATAGGAATAATAATGGTACTCTACCGGAGTTTTTAGCCAAATTAAATATGGCAGTACTTGAAAGATGCTTAGTTAAGTGCCTGACACAGCAAATTCTTACTAAATGTGAGCTTCTATTCATAATAATTATGAATACTGATGTAAAATCTAAAAGGCACTTGTGAGGACAGAAGAATTCTAGAATTAGAAGAGAAAAATGTGAGATCAGGTAGGAAATTTTAAAAAAGAAGAGTGTAAAATTTGCCTTTTTTGAATATTTGTTATAAAGTAACAGTAAATGACAGTGTTGCGGTTATAACATGAGAGCTTGATACACCAAATAGAACATTCAAAATTGATTAAAGTATGAAAGGTTTGAGACTAATTGGTATCAGAAAAAGACTACCTGAAACTGGAACCAATATTTTACTCTTTTTATTGGGGAAAATAAACAAGGTTTAATTGAAAAATAAGTAAAATTAAAATTTACAGTAAGTTTATTTGTATTTTATTTGTCTTTATCATGTATTTGCCAAAACTTATGTTCATGCCTACAATTATGTGCTAATTCTTAAAAACAGCAATGAAAGAATTTTGTTGGGTTTTTCTTTTTGCTTGTTTGTGGTATGTTGGTAGACACGTTTGACCTTAGAATCACCTTTACAAAGAGGGTTTGTTTGTTTGTGAGCAGCAGAGGGAGAGGGAGAGAGAGAATCTTTTTTATTTTTTTTATTTTCAAATATCCATTTTCTTTTTTTTTTTTTTTTTGAAATTTATTGTCAAATTGGTTTCCATACAGGGAGAGGGAGAATCTTAAGCAGGCTCCACACCCACTACGTGGTTCCATGATGAGGGGCTCCATCTCACAACCATGAGACCATGATCTGAGCTGAAATCAGGAGTCGAATGCTCCAACTGACAGAGCCACCCAGGAGCCCCAAAGAGGCTTCCCTTTTAGGAAAAAATATCCCGAAGCATCATCCATTTCCCAGGGGGATGGGGGGGTGGGGAAGGGTCTTTCTTAATTGCTTGATATGCAAATCACTTTCTCCAGAAACATCTATCCTGTCATCTTCTGGTCAATTTTCCTCTCTTGATTAACTGGAATGATTGCCAGATTTTCACTGGTCACTGCCTTGTGTCTCTAATTACATTTTAGCTGTTTTAAATCTTGCATCATTTGTGAGAGTTACAATTTCCCTCTGCAGCCTATTCATGCTGATTTTGCAATAATTTCCAACAGTTGGTGAGAGATGAACCCATGTAAAAGGTGATAGCAGGTGGGATTCATGTAGTGTTAAATGTGGAAAGATATTTGAGGAGAGACTAATTTTATAAGTGGTCTCTTAGTTTTTGAGTGAATATCTTTGTGTTATACTTTTGCTTTTCTGTGACTACTTGGGATCATTAGAACTTCTATAAGGAATAGAATTCACCTCCCTGTCTGCCAATTAAATATATAAGAATGTAGAATGTACTAATCTGAACTCAGACCTCATGTGCTAATATGGCATTTCAAAGTGGTGGAGAGAGGGCAAGATGAATTTAAAAATGGTGCTGGGAACTGGCTAACCATTTGGAGAAAAAAAAATAGATTGCTTAGTCTATACCATGTGCTACAATACATTTCAGATAGTTAAGAGGTTTAAATGTAAAAAAATGAAATCATAGAACACAGAAGGAAATAAAGGCAGATACCTAGATATGCAGGCAGGATATGTCTTTCTAAGTAAGTCAGCAAAGGCAGAAAATGAAAGATTGAGCTTCAGCTATATACTTCTCAAAATGTGGTTCAGAAACATATAAACCAAGGTATGTATTAATAGTAATTACTTTGGGTGGTGGAGTTACAGGTACTAAGTATCATTCTCCTCATTCTTTTCCATATATTATATACATTTTCCTACAAAAATATATATATAACTCATAAGAAGGGACCATGATAGAAAGCAACCGGATAATTGTATCAGAAATGGTGGTAAAGAAAAAACAAGGACCAACTTCATAAATTGGGAAAATTAATTTTTTTTTTTATTCCCCAAAGGAAATAAGTTGTTCAAAGGCAATGACCATGTATTTATGGGGTTATTTGTGTTTCTGGTAGGAGAAATGAACCCAAGTCCCAGCACTCCTTATAAAAATGTATGCAGCTAGTTCATGGACTCTGTCTCCATCCTATCTCCTTTCCTGCAACTCCTCTCTGAAAGTAAGCCAAATTATGCCTATTCTTGATCTCTGAGTAATATTTTCACTCTTTCATGAGTGACTTCATAGTTGCTAAATCTGGTGAACACTTTGCCTATAACTCATTTGGCTACTCTGTACCCTTTTACACTGAGACCATTTCGTCATAACATTTTTGTTCCTTGGCTTTTCTTTCACTACTGGAAACTGTCCCTGTCCCCTTAAGGCCTGTATTTTCCAGTCTGCTTTGTGGCTTCCTGTTGCTTTTTCTGGCTCTTGACTATTGGTGTTCTGTCTTCATGCTCTCCTGGACAGTCTTATCCAACTACTCCTTGGATTCTATGATTTCTACATTTGGACCTTTCTGTCTGGCCTCTCTTCCAGGATTCACATGTCTCCATCAATACCCCACAGGCCTCTCCACCTGCACATGGCTGAACTCACTTGAACTCCCCTCCTTCTGCATGTCTCATCTCAGTAGATGATGTTACTCAATGTCTAGGCCAGGGGCCTCAAAACAGCTTTGACTCTGTTGCCTTTACTGCCCATGTTCAGTCAGTCACCAAAACGTGATGGTGGCATGTCCTAAATATATCTCCTTTTACTGTCCACACTGCTATTACCTTACTTAATGTCTCTGTGTCCTATTTAGGATCTTAAAATGACCTACCAGTAGTCTTCTTGTACTAACATTCCTTCATTCTTTTTAGTACTACCATAAAAAGCAAACATCTTGTGATTGTTCATAGCAGCATGATATCCGCAAAATGGAAGCAATCCAAGTATTTATCAGTTGATAAATAGGTAAAAAATATGGCATATCCATATAGTGGAATATTCTTCAGCAATATAAAGAACTACAACATGAATGAACCTTGAAAACATTATGCTAAGTGAAAGAAACCCAGTTCAAAAGACTGCATATTATATACTATATGATTCCAATCATATAAAATGTCCAAAACTGGTAAATTCATAGAGGCAGAAAGCATACTAGTGGTTGCCTAGGGCTGTGGGTGAGGTAGGGGTGGAGAAATGGATAGTGATAACTAAAAGGTACGGGATTTCCTTTGGAGTGAGAAAAATATTCTAAAATTAGGTTGTAGTGATGGCTGCACGGCTCTGTGGATGTTCTAAAAACCGCTGAATATATATTTTAAAAATGTGAATTATATATGTGAATTATATTGTAATAAAATTGTTAAAAGTAACTCATATCTTTAATACACAGATAAAACATGTTTTATAGAAATTTAGGGGATAAGAAGATTAAAAATCACTAATAATCCAACCACCCTGAAATAGATATAAATTCTGCTACATATAAATTTATGTATGTGTATATACATAGATGTATTCTATGTGTGTGTCTGTGTATTCATATCCTTCCAATCTTTTTTCTTTGGATATATGTATTTTTTTTTTATAAAATTGGGTCATACTACACCTATTGCTTTATAACCTACTCTAAAAACTTTCATTATATCATTATTGCATTATTAAATACAATATATTATTTTAATACCTACATAATTAATCAGTTGTCTTTTGTCAAATATATAATTTTTGATTTTAGGATGATAAATAATTATATGTAAATATTTTTGTAGCTAAATCTGTGTGCATCTCTAATGAATTTATAGTTTTCCGTGAATATTAGTTTCTTTGCAAAAATAGGGATCTGGGTATGTTACCTACCTCCTTGAAAATATTCTACAGCACATTAAGTCAAAAGTCATAAGCCTAAAATACAGCATTCTTTATGAAATAGACCAACATTATCCTCCTAGCTGTTATCTCCTGCACTTTTATCCTCAAAATCCTTTACTGATACTGCATCAAATACACTATGCTTTGCAGGCTTGTAATTTTTCTTGGCTTAGAGAGTCTGTCTCTGGATGGTGGTAAAATTACCACTAACTTCTGAAGACCCAGCTGAAATAATGTTCTACAAAGCATTCCCTAGTCTTCCTGGCACTTCTGTTTTCTATGCTCCTTGGTCTCTGGGCATATGGCTACTATAGTGCTTATCATATGGTACCATGGTTTAATATTTTTACTTCATCCCTCACTCCTGTATTAGTTTGTTGAGGCCGCCATAACAAAACACCATGGGCTGGGTGGCCTCAACAACAGAAATGTATTTTCTCATAGTTCTGGAGATTGCAAGTCCAAGATCAAGGTGCTGGCAGGTTTGGTTTCTCCTGACTTCTTTCTCTTTGGCTTGTAGATGGCCACCTTTTATCTGTGTCCTCACATGGCCTTTTTCTCTGTATGTGTAAATTCTTGGTGCCTCTTGCTCCTCTTGTAAGCACACCAGTCCTTTTGGATAAGGGCCCCACCCTTATGACCTCATTCAACTTTAATTACTTCTTTAAAGGACCAATCTTCAAATACAGCCATATGGGGGGTTAGTGCTTCAATCTGTGAATTCTGGGGAGGTCACAGTTCAGTCCATAACACTCCCCAATAGGAGGGAAACATGCACGGAAGGCTCAGTATGTTATTCTTCTTTGTGACCTCAGCACCCCACTTATGCCTGGCACATTTATACTTATATAGTTGATGTCCACTATATATTTTTTAAACTTCTTATTTCGAAATAATATAAAATACCTATAATATTTTGAATAGTGGACTCATAGGAAGATGTAGAAATACTGCCTAGAATTCCATGTTCCCTTCATTCAGCTTTCCCTAATAGTGACATTTTATAGAACTGTAGTACAGTATCAAAAATAGAAAATTGACATTGGTTTACTTTACATTTTTAGAATGAATCAGTGGAGCTTTTTATAAAGCGGATAAGTCTTGAAGTAGGTATAAATTGTGGAGTTATAAAAAGGGTGGTGGCAGATATTATATATAGAGAGTTAGTGAGGCAAGAAGATGTGGGTCTGTAAGTAAACTGGTGAGTTTCAGATTAGAAATTCAGTCGGGTAGATCAGTAAACACTAATTAATATAAGAACTTGAAAAGCTAGATAAAAGAGATCACACATAATGCAGATGGTAATGGAAGCTATTATACATTCATAAGCTGTATGAAGTACTAATATGACAGTGGTGTGCAGGATAGGGGAAGTATGACAAACACAGAAGGATACAGATAGTCTATCACAGTTTTTAGTTGCCATTGATAGAAATGGTTAAGTTGGCAAGTGCATTTTGTTATGGATAATGTGCTTCATTTCAAATATGCTTGAGATGCATCCTTGAAGGGATGTGTGTCAACAGCTGGATGTGAGGAATTCTAGCTTCAGGGAAAGATGGAGGCCTGCAAAGTAGATTTTAGTATCCTGAGCTTAGAGTTCGTCATTAAAGCTTTGCAATTGGATGAAACCAAGGGTGTGCATAGGGAGGGAAACACTGGATTTGGGATTTAGCTGCAGAATCACAAATCTGGGAAAAGAAGCCGTTCTGTGGGGAGGAGTGAATTTTAAGCAATTCCAGAAGTGATGCCAATACTCTCAAGGATAGAAGAAGCTCAAGCAAAGATTCTTCCATAATTGGAAGGTACAAGGTAGAAGAAGAAGTTTGTATTTCTTTTCTTGCCCTTCTGTTCAAAAACTATGTTCAGGAGTGTTTGAAGGTCAGGAGGTGGTGGCAAGATGAGAGTGCTAAAATGCAACATTCTTGTTAAATGGGAAACTTTGAAGAGGCAGAGGAATAATCTAGAATATAGGTAGACTGAATAGAGTTAGTATTTGAGAAGAAATAAGAACCTAGATATAACTTGGGAATATGTGGAGATTTAAAAAAAAGAAAAGTTTAATAAAGCCCAGATGCTGAGTAAAGTTTTATAATGTTCTGTGAGAGAGCAGGAAGGGGTGAATGATGAGACAGTGAGTTAAAATGATTTGCAAGAGCCAGTCTGGTAAGGAGAAGTCAGCCATTTAGTAATTATGCAGATACTTGTTTGGAGCCATAATTTTTTCGCTTGAAATATTGAGATAACACCTCCTTGTTTTGAAACATCAAAACCTTTCAAAATTGTTTTGAACATCAAACTGTATTGTATAAGGAAAGAAAACATTCAGTTTTTAGTAGGATGCTCCTTCTTATCCATTGTAATAGGGAGTCCATAATGGGATAAATGGAAATTTAGTGCAAGAATATTTGAATCCAGGATTAGAGTTGTATTTGACAGGAGAAGCAATTAAGAGTAACTATAGCGGAAGGTCTACCATCAAAGACCTAACAGAATAACATTCTCCCTGTGTGTACTTAGCAAATACTTGTTGATAGACAAGCTGGCTGGTAACTAATTACAATGTGATGACCAAAGCCGTGTTCTTGGAAGTAGGATTGTTAATACAAGAATAAAATACCAGGGGAGTTTGAGGAATTTCCTTCCTTGCAGATGTTTAAACTAATGTGGATACTCAACAGTCTAAAGATAATTTGGGAAAAACCCTGCCTGAAAGCAGGGGGATAAATTAAATAACTTTTAAAGCATATCACTATACCTCTGTCTTTAGTCATGTCATATGGATAAATCTGTAAAATGCCCATTTGTACCCTCACCCAGTTATAAATGTGAGCTGTCTTTTCTGATATGAAATATTACAATCGAAAGCCTAACTCTGTGTAATATGTGGCATCTTTAAAAATAACATAGATTGGCCAAAGGAAAAAGTATCTCAATACTCGAGAGCATCCCTCAGGAAGATATTTATCTCTGAGGCATGCATTATTTAAAAAAGAACTTTTCTTACATATTCTATTCATATTTGGGGCTGTTTTGTCTTCAAATATAAGGATGAAAAATGGGCATTTATTCCAGCAGTTGCTAATATGAAGGGATTTCTACAGATTCACCACAAACCGGTAACAGTTTTTCCAGTTTTCTCCCCTCAACTTTTACCCCACCTCAGCTTTTGCTACCCCAGTGACTCTGTCTTCAGCAGTAAGGTGTACTGGTTCACCTCAAAATTATAACAAATATACTTCCTGTTTTCTTCCTTTCAGTTTTTACTCCCAATACCCACTATCTGTCCAGGGAATTGCATTTTCAACAATAAGAAGAATACATTTCTTGGGGCACCTGGATGGCTCAGTCAGTTAAGTGTCCAACTTTGGCTCAGGTCATGATCTCATGGTTCATGGGTTCGAGCCCTGCATCCAGCTCCATGCTGACACCTCAGAGCCTGGAGCCTGTTTAGGATTCTGTGCCTTCTTCTCTCTCTGCCCCTCCCCTGCTTGTGCTCTGTCTCTCCTTCAAAAAAATAAATAAACATTAAAAAAAATTAGAAAACAAGAATATATTTCTCTCCTTTCAATGTAAATTGATGAATATTATTAAAGTTTTATTTATTTTTCATTTTCCTTTAGATTTTAGGGTGGCTGGGTAAAGTATTTCAAGTGCTTAAAAGCAATTCACTCATCAGAGGCTTACATGAGACAGTCACTAAAAGTTATTTTATATCACATTATTTTCATTTAAAAGTGTTAAAACATATGCAGGATAGATTGGCCAGTCCATACAGTTTGGCCCATTCCTGTGTCTTAATCATTTTTAATTCTGGCCAACACACCTGCTCTAAAATAGGAACAGCTCTGCTGACACTGAGCAGCCATAGCAAGTAGAGAGGATGTTCTCCCACTTTGAGCTGTCGCCCTGAATGAAGTCAGGTCCATGCTGCCAACCTTTTAGAGAATCCTTTTATATACTTAACTTTGAAGAAACTCCATTTTTAATGTGTTCATTCAAGTAAATTGTTGGAATAGTCCGTCCCTTCTGATTTATGTGTAATTTGGGTATTTCTTAAACAATTATAAATTAAAATGAGAAAGAATTCTCTTGTTTCTGGTGGTTTTTAGAGCATATAAGTTTCTAATTCTAAAAAGTAAAGCACCTTTAGTTGTATTCCTCTGTATGATATGTCTAAACTTTATGTTTTTTAAAAAGTAGCTTTTAGTTGTTAAAATCTTTAATTTTTTAAATTTGAAAAATATTTTGGTTATTCAGAATTTTTTTATTTTTTTCAAGTCTGCTTTTAGGGCCATGGTCCAATGTCATGTGGAAAATGTTAGCACAAAATAAAGTGATGTCACTCTCTAGCTTTCAGAAGCCATGATTTATGCTAATACCGATAGGATGGTTTTTATTTAGTACAGGTGTTTGCATGTTGGTTGCTCTGAGATACTTTTGGCATTTGTTACAAATAAACTTGGAAGTGACTGCAACCATAAAACAAGAAGCAAAAACATTGTTATGGCGAATAGCATGGCAAGGGGTGCAAGGCTCCAGCTTACTGGCTCTCTAATTATGAGCAAGGGCAATGGCAACTATTAAGGGCTCAAGTAGAGAAGCCTGGTGGGTTTCAGTGAAAAAATAAAGTTAACCTTGTCAAGGTAGACATTTATCAGTGTATGTGACTGTGTATTATACAAGTAATTTACCTGATATTACATGTTTTATATATTTTTAAGAGATAAAAAAATCTTTCAAAATTAGTAAAACACCAGACTGTGATAACTTACACATTTATAAACTCATGAATTATACACTTCATACTTCATTATTTCAATTGAAAAACACGTCCTGTACCACACCATTATTGAGACCCCAACCATAAACCATTGTATCTGTATCTTTCTTCTGATTAAAGCCTGTTTCTCTTTTTCTTCATAAGTGAAATGGAGGGAGAGTATAGTTTATTATTTGGGAAAAATTCCTTATGTGACTAGTTAAAATAATTGTTTAGTTATATAATATTATAGTTAAGTTTATTACTATTAATGTTATTTGGGCACTATATTTTTCAAAGCTTTCTGATGCAAAAATGTATTTCCATTTTTAGAAAGGAATCCAAAGTAATTCTTGAGAAGTTTACCTAATAAATAAAATTCCTAGCTATCTGTAGTGATCATTAACACATTTTATATCATAAAAACAATTTTCATCACATTTTTATTTTGAGTTTATTCTTATTTTTGTGTTATACCATCAATCATTATTAGATGTCTACTCTCTATTGACATCCTCTTATAAGACTGACATCTCTGAGGGCAGAGACTGTCATTCATTTTCCTAGAATCCATCCCTAGAATCTAATATAATTGGAATGTAGAAGATGCCTAACATAATCTTGTGAAACTGATTTGAAATGAAATCATTTTCCTGAACATTGTTTCATCTTTCCCAGTTTCCTCTCCTTTCCCCAGTTCTCCTCCTTCCAACCCCCACCTTCCAGCGTACCCACTCCACGTCTGTCTGCCTTTCCACTAGCCCTTTTAGCTCTGCCTTGTAGAACTTTGTGGCTTTTCATCCTAGATCCCTGTCAGTCTCCAGTCCTGAGTAAATCTTTGACTTTTCTTGGATCTACTCTGGGGCTGGAAATTGTTGCTAAAGTTAATCATAAAACTGGCCCAACTACTTTTGTTTCCTCTCACGCTGTGTGATTTCACCTGGGCCTTCCTCTGCTAACCAGAGTTCTGTTTACTTGGTTCTGGTCTCATTCCCAACAGAAGTTAATCCTTGTGATTTTGCTCAAGCTCCAACCTCTTCTCCTCCCCCAAACTGTACAGAAGCCATCATTCCATGAAGATCAAGGTTGTCCAAAACAAAACTCTACTTCCCATTGGCTTATATTAAATGTTTATAATTTTATTCATCTTTTGTTTTTCTCTTCTTTCTCAGAAGACACATTTGGCCTCGGGATGAAACTCAGACTTATCACCTTGCCCTACAGAACTCTGCTTCCTCCTTCTTCCCATCCACTTCTCTGCCATCCATTTCCCCAGAATTCCCTTTGGCCCACAAGTCCCCCTTTCAGTTCTGCTCATCAAGATTTTTCCTGCCTCTGGCCTTTGCATATGCCCTTCCTTTTGTCTTGAATACTGTCCTTTTTCCACCTCCCAAAATTACCCCCTGCCACACATCTACATGTTCATCAGCTAATTTATCCTTAGGTCCCAAATTATAGATCTCTTTCCCATGAGAGGTCTTCTGTGACCCTTATCATTCTTGCTCATGGCCTCTCAGATTTTTTCTTTACAGCATGAAGCACAGTTCGTAATTATACCTTCGTTGTGGGTTTGTTTAATATTTCTCTCACTAAATTATAAGTTCCATGAGGAGAGGGACCATGTCTGTGTTACTTACTACCATATTCTCACCTCAGCATCTGTCATGTCAGTGGGTATCTGAAAGGCAGCTGATGGATGAGTTGTATCCTTTTCTGTTTTTCTGTTTCCTCAGGGATCTTGTACCTCATATTCATCTTAGTTGAGCTGTCTAACCTTTCTTTTCTGCTGCTACCTTCCCCTTTCTAAACTTTGCTCAGTTCTCCTCTGTTTCACTATATTAACTATCTTCTTTTCCTTCCTCTTTAGACTTGTAAACTCTACAAATTGTACTGTGGTTTCTTAAATATAAATTTGGAATGAAGCTAAATATCACCATCTGTAAACAATTCATCTTTTGGCCCAGAGACCAATATTAGGAGCATAATGGATACATGGAAGTTCTTAAAAGGGGGAAAGGAGTTTTATTCATGAAATAGGACTATTTTTTTGTCCATTTAACAGACACTTTTAAAAATACTACCATGTTCCAGGCGCTATACTGGACATTGGAATATGTTGATTAAGAGCAGAGACAGCATTCCTACCCTCATGGAGCATATATTCTAGTGGAGAAGCTGGAGAGTAAACCATTGTGAAGCTAAAGAAGAGAGTTTTGAGTTGTATTATGTTCACTGAAACAAACAGGGAGTTGAGAGAGTTGGGGGTAAAGGCTACTGTAGACAAGGTTATTGGGAAAGGCTTCTGTGAGCAGAGGGTTGAGAAAGTGAAGAACCAGGGACATAGTGCTCTAAGCTGGTGGAACAGAATTTAAAGGCCTGGATTTGCTGAGAGAGTGGAACTTAAACATTTACACACTCTCTCTCTCTCTTTCACACACATGCACACACACACAAAGGTAAATATGTGAAGTGATGGGTATGTTAATTAACTCAATGGGGAAATCCTTTTGTAATATATGTGTATAGCAAATCATCACACTGCACATTTTAATTAAAATTTTGTCAGTTATATCTTAATAAAACTGGAAATAGAAGAATTTAAAGGCCTGGAGTGAAGAGAGGACTTGGTGTATTCAAAAGACACATAGCCTCCCTGGCTTGATCTTAATGAGGAAGAGTGGCAGGGAGAGCCAAGTCATGTATTCCTTACATTCCACAGTAAGGAATTTAGATGTCATCCTGTGAGTAGTGGGAAGCCATCAAATGGTTTTTAAGGAGGGAAATTATGTGATCTGGTCTGTGTTTTTAAGAATTACTATGGCTACTGTTAGGGAATGATTTGGAAAACAGCTGGAGTGGAAATACCGGGAGAGCCAGAGAGACTATTGTAGAAATGTAGGCAATAGACAATGATGACTGGGGTTGTGGCCATAGAGATAGAACTAGAGAGCTCTAGGGCATATTTTAGAGGCCATAGAATACACGGTGATGGATTACAAGTAAGCAGTGAGATGAGGGAGGAAGCAGAGAGGACTCCTGGAATGTTGGTTTTAGTAGCAAGGCAGACAGTAGTGGTAGTGGTAAGATAGGGAAGTTGGAGGGAAGAACAGTGTGTGTGTGTGTGTGTGTGTGTGTGTGTGTGTGTGCATGTGGGTGTGTATGTGCATGTGGGCTAAGTGGGGGGTACAGAATAAAAGATCTGTTTGGATCTGTTCTACTCAGGAGGCCTTGTGGACACCCACTTGTGAATGTCAAGGTGTCTGGAACTCAGGGGATAAGCCAGGGCTGCAGAGAGACAGTCAGGAGACAGCAGCCTCTGTATTGTATTTGAAGCTGAATGGGCTAATTATGTGGAAAGAGAAAAGAGAAGGGTGGGGGGTGGCTCATCTAAACCTTGAGGCCTTCCAGCATCTAGAGGTCATGAAGAAGGGTAAGAACCAACATCGGAAATTGAGGAGAAGCAGCCAAGGAATGAGTAACAGGAAAACTGTGAGAAAGTAGCCACGTGGAAGCCAAGAGAGGGGAGGGTTTCCAAGGTCAGCATTGTCACGTGCTGCTGAGATGGAGCGAGACGAGGGCAGAGGTGGGAGCTGACATACTTCTACTGAGCTCTTACAGATTTGGTAGCATTTCTTCTTTTATATATTTTATGTGTATGAATTATTCCTAATTGTTAAGGGAAATAAAGTTTTGTCTTGCTAACCTATTTTTTTTTAAAGAAATAGCAAATTTCAACACCTTATCTAACAAATCAGTTCTTTCTCCTCATCTTGTTATTTCTTCAGATGGACACAATATCAGTCATATTCCTAATTAGAAAAATACCAGGCTTTCTTTTTTAGGACCGAGCCCTTCATAATCTGACCTAGTTGTTCTTCTTTATCTTGAATCTTAGCTCAATTTCTTTACTTCCTTATGCTCCAGGTACTGTTGAAAGCAGTGGAAAGCTGATGGTGAGCAGGACAGACATGGTCTCTACCATCACGAAGCCTATATTGTCAATTAATTAAATAATCCTATAGATATTCAGTTGCAAAACAAGGTAAATACTATGAAAGCAAGAGATGATAGAGGCCCAGTCTTGGGAAGTAGCCATAGAGATCAGGAAGAGCAGATAGATATAAGAAATTTCTCAGGATTTCAGGATTTTTCAGGATTCAACAGAATCTGGTAATTGATTGAAGATCAGGGTTGAGTATAAAAGAGAGGTATTAGGGAGGGCCCCTGGATTGCTTGTTCCAGTTGGCCAGTGCGCCATTCATAGAAAAGGCGTCTTTGGAAGAGAACAAAGCTTGAGGGAGAACAATGATAAGTTTGGTTCTGTTTATGTTGAATTTGAGTGTTGATCTCACATCTACTTTTCCTGCAGGAAGTCTTCTCTGAGTATTCTCCCCTTTGCTAATTAATCTAACTCCTGTAGAGTAAATAATGTTAGTAATGTCACGTGCTTAAAGCTAATATTTATAACTTTTAGTACTACCCACTGGCACTTCGTGTTACACTGTCTAGTTCTCTAGTTGCTATATGTGCATTCTAAGTTAAAACATAAAATCCATGTGGGCGCAAAATATGTGACCACTCTCTTTGTTTATACAACTGATAACACTTAGCAGAGCATGATGTTATGTAGGAATACATATTTGGATTCCCAGTGTCACTAGGTGATTTTTCTTGAGACACAATGTAATTTCTTATGGGTTAATTAATAATCTATAAAGATTCATTAGATAACAAGTGTCTTCCAGATCAATAGGAATTAGTAAGTTTGTTGACTAAAGTGAATTATATACTCGGACTTACATGCTCTCTATCTGGAACTACTTTCTAATTAAAGTTGTGAGCCCCCTATCCCTTATTGTATTGAATAGTATTTAACTGAACTTCAAGTAAAATAGAAATACAGTGAGCCCTCAAGAGTTTTACCATCATAAAATTTGCTTTCCGTGAGTTTTTTTCTTTAATATGTTATGAAACATCATCTAAATTTGTGTCTGTAACAGAATTTGATAGTGCTCTTCATACTTCAAATTGGCCTCAGAGATTTCAGCCTTGGAAAGTTAGGATTTTATTTTCCCAGCTGTTTAAATGTAATATATTTGAAGACAGAGGCACTGTCCTGTAAGTTTATAGCCTAAATAAATCTATTTTAAAGGTGTGCTGGTCCGAGGCCAGGTGGCATAATGGGATGACATATGAGCTATTCACATTTGAAGACCTGGCACTAAATTCATCTCAGGATGCCAGGAAAATGACTTTAGAGGTGTCAATTTGCTGGACTCCTTGGTGGGCATCTGAGAACATCACAGAACCTTTGTAAAGTCTAACATAATGTATCCTCTGTAAATTATATTGCCACGTTAGCTGCCTAAGGTACAAAAGGGCAATTTGAATGACTTCAGTAGGCATTCCAAAATCTTGTTTTCATAAGTAATGAGAAGTACAAGCCTGTCTAAAAGAAGACCAGCCTAATCTAAAGGTTGTACGTGAGTCTGGGAGTTGAAACTTAAGCTTTTCTGTTCCCCCTAGTGTTTATCTGGCTCATCAGTTATTTAGCAAATATTTACTTAAGCCCCCTTTTCTGAGCCTTTATCATTTTAGGCATGGATTTTATAACAAGACCAGTTACCTTTCCTCTCCCTGGCTTCAAGTCTCCTACAAATGCCAATAATAATATTTCAAAGAAGTGTGATAAAAAAAACTTAGTACTCCAAAAAAAAAAAAAAAAAAACCCCACAATAACCCTGTCTCGAAAACTTGTAAAATTATCTCTCAATAATCCCAAGGTGCTTAATTGGACTACTTATCTGAAGATCTTTTGCTTTTTTTCATTTGCATTTGCCAAGAATGTCTAGTAATTATGCACTCAGTTTCCATTTGAGTACCTTTTTGAATTACTTAAAAGGCCATCATCATTAATTCATATTTAATATCTGAATCTAAGGTTTCTTTATTGTAGTAACACACTGTGTGCTAGCCAGAAACATCACTTAATTTGAGAAAGCATACAATTCTCAAAGGTACCAGTCAGACTTTTATTTTTATTGTGAAAATATATTTCAGTAACTCTCAGACTTTAGTCTCTATTAACATGACCTATTTATTTAGTTCCTCTCCTTTTGCATGTAGCATCAGTCTGCACAAAATGGTCTGGCTAATGATCTGTTTAGAGGAGATGCTAACCAGGAGAGGAGTGATGGTGGACCATGACAGTTGAGGAGGGGTGGTCCTTGGCAAAGTGTGTCCTCTTTCTCTATCCAAGATGGGGGTTCAGTCTGAAACAAGCTGTACATAGATTTGTGGCATTTCTAAGGAGTCAATCCAAGTTGGTAGTACTCCAGACTGCTTCTAGGATCTCTTCTTTTCACAGATCTTACAGTTGGCTGGAGGCATCTTCCATGAAGCACAAGATGCTGAAAGACAGGCAGATGGGTTTTTACTCAACTTCTCTGAACCTCAGTTTCTTTTTCTGTACCTTTAACTGTTAGGATCTCAGGATCCTTCCCAATGAGAGTCTGTGATGCAGTCCTCTACTCACAGTTGTCCCAAGTTCTAGGTTATGGCCTATGGCTCTCCTGATTACTTGGATAGAGTAATGAGCATGATGGCTCATGCAGTCAGTTCATAGAATGATGTGAGGAAAATTGGGGATAAATTGTACTTAATTAACTGAAGAGGTGATTTCAGGATAAAATAGACTTCAATTATTGTCTCCTAGAATTACAAATTCATGTATTTTATAAATCTTTATTGAGTACCTACTATGTGCTTATTGCCATACTAGAGTCTGGGTATACAGGCTTGAACGAAATAGACAGAGTCTGCCAAGCATCCATCCTGGTGGGGAAGATAATACACAAACAATAAGAAAGATATTTACAAGTTGTGTTTAGTAATATGAAGATAATAAGTACGGTAGTGTTAATAAAGGGTGACTGGCAGGGGGAGGAGATACTTAGGGAAGCTTTCCTGAGGAGGGGTCATCTGCGGTGAGACTGAAAACATAGGAGGGAGCTAAGTGTATGAAGGTGCATGTGGTGGTGCTGGGAGTAAGAGCAGCGGGAACAGGAGACATCCAGAAAGTCGGAACAGGAAATGCAAAGGATTCAAAGGAAGTAGGAAAGAAGGTCGAAGTGATTGGGGAGAATGACCGGAGATTGGCTTGGTAAAGCAGGCAGGGGCCAGATCATAGAGTTTAGGTTTTATTAGGAATGACAATGCTAGAAAAAGGACATTTTTTATAAACCTGTTATCTCTTAGAACAAATGGAAGGTGGCAGTCCTAACCTTGAATAGCCAAGCTGCATTCATAAACTGGAATAATTGTGAGAAGTCAGTAACATGTTGAAAAAACACTTTATTGTATTCAAAGACTTGAGGCCACTAAGTTCTTAGGCATGTATCACTTGAAAGTGGAGGAATAGAAAAGTTTAAAAGGCTGTAGGATTGACATTTGAGAAAATGAATAATTCAAAGTGAATGAAATCATGAATAATGAATTGTAAGAAAAGACTCCTCACTTGTGATTAGAGATTCATAATTTTCATTTTACAGCAAAATATAGTTGGCTGCCATGCATTCCTTACTTACTTCATCTAAGTACAATTAGGCCCAACACATTAGTGCCTTGATGTGCAGACTTATGACTGGCTTCTTGTGTCGAAACCATTAAATTTTAATGTATTCAGCTTAAGCATAAGTGGTCACAGATGATTCATAACCCTTCTCCCTGCTTTTGGTGAAAATGATCGTCAGCAAGAAAATTGTCCCCAATGGCCACACTAATCTTTGTAGTTGATTTCCTAAACATTTTTGTGTCTGTAGGAGACCAGGAATAAACATTGCATAGCTGATGGGTAAAGCACAATGATAATTGCTCTCAAACCGCAAGATATTTAATGATGATAAAGTAGAACTCTGTAACTCTTGACATTTTCTTTTTTAATTCCTGATGTTGGGAGGATATAAGTGGTATAAGCTGCTCTTTAAGAGTGGAGTTAGCCAACTATGATTTTTTTAAGCAATAAATGCCAAGAGTTGCCCACAGTTTTATGACCTCATCATTTAGCTATCAGGCATAGAGGCAGGATGAGCGAGCAGGCTTGCCTGACTGAGGCTTTAGACAGCAGCTTAACCCAATAAAAATAGGACCGTGGCTTGGGTGTATGACTCTTACCAGCCTGGTAATTATTTGAATGTTCACCTGACCCAACCACCATCCAGGTACTGAGAAATCTCAGCTCACTATGCTGCTATCTGAGTTTACTTATCCTGTGCAACCTGTGTAGACATATGTGATCCAATCATCTCTCTCTAGAGTTTGAAATCCTGGTTGCCTTCACGATAAACTCAGTTATCTGCCATGGCTCATGAGTCCCTTCATGATCTGGCTTTTGTGTCTCTAGCCCCTTCTCTTGTGCTTGCCGCTAGCAATGTTTCCAGCTATGATTCTGATCTACTTGCAGCTCCCAGAAGGAAGCAGGTTCTCTCCTGTCCTCAGGTCTCCCTTGTCCCCAGACATGTAGCTCTTCTGCCTAGGATTCCCATCTTGCTACTCAGCCAGCTGACTTCTGTCATCTTTTGCAGCATATGCAGATTTTTTCTGAGACCATTCTTGCCTCTCTGTGCACTTCTAGTACCCTTCTCCGACTAGGTCATGGCTTCATCCTCGTTTGCATTGCTCCTTGCATTGCTTGCATTGCTCTTATTGCACTGTATATGGGATTGCATGTATTAGAGAGATCCATGTTTCCTAGCCCAACCCAGCTGTGGGCTCCTTGAGGACAAAGGTTTTGTTTGTGCTTTTGGTACCCCCCTCACTGTTAGCACACAGTCTGCACACAGTAGGCTCTGTGCTGGATGGATTGGTGTATGCAATATGTCTCTTTTCTGGCTCTGAAATGATACAGGACAGCTGGCTGCTCTCCAAACCAGTCTAGGTATCATACTGGATTATTCTTGGTAATAACAAGATAAGCAAACTTCAGTCTCTGCATCATATTACAAACAATTTGCTTCCCTTTCTAAATGAAGACATTTTTACAGTCCTTTTACTTAATGAAGGAGCTTGGTCCAAAGTTGCTGTACCCTGTGAAATCCTCAGGAGACTCATGAACTACTAGGAGATTAGCCACACCTGGGTGCAGGCTTTTGCTCAGGTGCTCTGAGAACCGCTCTGATCAAAGCAAGGTCCAAAGAAGAGCATTGCTGCTTGCTTCCCATCCCTGGCCATTGTCACTTCAGTGGACGGATGCACCCCTGCACAGCCTGTCTCATTACGTAAACACAGTAGTGTTTTAGGGCTGGAGGGTAAATCTAAAAGTCTCCATTCTAATACTCCAGGCCATTCTGTATGTAAAATGACCTGGGAAAGATAGATGTTTATTCTTAAACATCTCCAGGGATAGAGGCTTCCACAGCCTTCTCAATTATGTGTTCCATTATCTCACTAGCCTTCTCATCAGGAAGGTTTTTTCCCTTAATGTCTAACTTCAATCCCTCCTGTTGCAATTTAAATTCATTTCCTTTTGTCTTGGCTTCAGTGGGAACAAAAGAACAAATAACTCAGCAGCACCCACCTACCCTATTTGTAATAGGAGATGCCTGACTTCCTCCAGACAGCCTTCTCTTTCTAGTGTTAAATGGACCCAGTTGTCCCACTTTCTCCTTTTGCCATTTCTTGGAAGCTCTTCCTTTTAAAAAACTTGCATTGCTCTTATTGCAGCAGATATCATGGACCATGCATTTCAGTTCTGTCACTTTAATCCTGCAGTCATCTTTTCAACCTGTCAATGTGTATAGCCTTAGTAAGCTACTTAACACACTGAAAAAGAATCGATGACTACTATTATAAAGTGCTTTCGAGTTGTGGAATTCTCTCTCTCTCCAAGTGATCTATTACTGTTATCCAGTACCTTCCCTGCCCTCATTTCCATGCTTAAGGATGAAATTTTTTTCCTGTGTATTTCTCGTTTCTTCATACATAAGTGTCATGCAACCACAGCTGTAGTGTTTTGGGGTGGTAGGTCTACTCACTACTGTGCCAGGTAGCTCAGGGTATGGAGGAAGAAGGAAAGGGGACAGTTTTGTCTTTTCCTCTTACCTTTCCCAGATCCTAGAGACACAGTAGTCACTAGAGTTGGCAGAAGCTAGAAATTCCCAGCTCATGGACCACTGATCTTTTTGGAAAACTGAGATAAGGACTTGGGAATAATATGAAAAGGAAAATGAGCAGGAAAGTAAAAATACAACTGTGTTCACCACCTTAAAAATAGGAACTTCTCCTTAAAAATTTCTAGAAAGGAGATAATGTTAGATGTGAATGAGGATTCAGTTGAATTAAACAGTAAGAGAGAAAAGGAAGCAGAGCAGGAAGAAAACACAGATGTGATCAAGTATGAAGAAGAAAAAAAATGTTTTAATTTGTGATCCTCAGGAAAATGTCATGGTAAGATTCCTTAGCAAAATTAAAAAATAAACAACATTAAATTCCAATAAAGAACAGTGACTCAAATTTATAATATAAATATGACAAGAATTTCTGTTGATGGCTACATAACCTATGCTATTAATTTAGTAATTCCTCATAGACATGCTAAGAGCAACTGCCTATACTTTGTGAGAAGATAGGTGTTATTAATTTGATACCTTAATAATTCTACATAGTCTGATTCTTTGGGAATCATCTTTGACTGTAAATGGAGTTGCCATTGAAATTAGAATAACTTCAAAATAATTTCAAATTCAAAATAGAAATATAAGTAGCATTTTGTTTTCTTCCATGCTTGAAGATTTTATTAATAATACTCTGTCTTCTGTTACAGCAGTGCCACATGAGGCATTTCAAGGAATATGTAATTGGCCCTTAAATTTATCCTTGGAAATCAAAAGAAGAAATTGATGTGCATGGCTAGTGGACTTAATATTAAGTCTCTGTAGTATGCAATAGAGGATAACAAACATTAGTAGGCACTTTTGGAGGATTCTGTAGGGAGGGATTTCTTGAAAAATGTGTATGTCTGTTACCTAGGGCTATTTAAAATCAATGATAACTACTCCAAAGGAAATGAAACATGTATTTCTTTTGCTTCTATGAAAAGGTACCATTTGACTAAAGTTTCAATCTACAGACAGGGCAGAATGACATCTTCCACCTAAATTAAGCTAATTGGCTTCCACTAAATCAAGTACATGCCCCATTGTATGGCACAGCCCTTAATCCTGAACTAAACTGGAAATGTCTAAGGTACAAAAACTTAAAAAGCCTAATATCTTAGAAACTTAATGATAGGAACCATAGAAATGAGAAAGGAGATATTTTTAATATTTTTTGTACAACCTAAAATATGCCCATGTTGGTGACATATTGCTGGTACAATGGAGAGCATGAGTAAACTGTAATTATTATTATGGAGTGGATTTTTTTACTTACCTGGCTTAGACCTAGACACAATGGTCTTAGGAGTGGGTCCTAGGACCCTAAGCCATGGGTCTTAGGAGTGTAAATCAGAAATAGTGTCGAGGGGCGCCTGGGTGGCTCGGTTGCTTGAGCGTCCGACTTCAGCTCAGGTCATGATCTCGCGGCTGGTGGGTTCGAGCCCGCATCGGGCTCTGTGCTGGCAGCTCGGAGCCTGGAGCCTGCTTCGAATTCTGTGTCTCCCTCTCTCTCTGCTCCTGCCCGCCTCATGCTCTGTCTCTCTCTCCTTCAAAAATAAATAAAAACATTAAAAAAAGAAAAAGAAATAGTGTCGAAACGGTACTCTAGTTGCATTCTCTCATCTCCAATATCAAAATGACAAGTTCAGATCAATACTTAAATAAATAATTTGCAGGATAATATGTAGGTTCTTGCCTAGATTTAGGCTCTCAGATTTTAAAACATCTGTACATTTCACTTCAACTTTAAACCAAGACCAAGACCACTGGAACCTGATTGTAAAAATGGGCTTGTTGTAGGATCAGTAAGAATAGTTTCATTTTAATTCATTGTCACGCTATGACTATCATCCTTTTAAAAGACTACTTTTAGAAGCATTTATAATCCCCACAAACACAGGAGGTAAAGTCTATGCAGAAAAAAAATTCATTCCATTTGAGCCACTTCTGACATCATTCTGATCTGAATTCAAGACATTGATTAGAAAATTGAATTTTAATAACTTTTTTTTTTACTGCCCATTTTACAACTACCCCCTATCTTAGAAAAGAGACAAGGTGGTGTTTTTGCCTCCAAAGAAATGCTGTGTATTTTTGGCTTCTTATCTGGCACTTTAAAAGCAACTTTTTATTTTAGTCTAGTGTAAAATTGATTCTCATGTGAGTAACTCAATCCTCTATGCCTATTGAGTTGCTCGTACGGGTCAGTTTAGCTGCAGTGCATACTGTAAATGATGGTGAAGGGAAGGAATGTCTGAGTAGGAGTGCAATATAATATCTGTGCCAATCTCCATTCGGTGCTAAAGCATGAGATGAGTCACGGGATGCAAAGCGAGAGCTTCTTTGCATAGTGTTTACGGTGGGCCTTATTGCATGATTGGAGTATTTGAGAAGGAAGCTAGGTTAAAATTTAAGGTCTCAGTATGTTGCTGCCAATAAGACCAAGTACTTACTGGAACTTACGCTTTTTTTCATTTTAGCTTTGAAAGATTTTTTAAATCTTGCCTGGAATGTCATCAATTCAAAAAATATATTTTATTAAATTACTGTGTCTTCATTTAAAGATAAGGATTGTCTTCTTTTACGCTGTCTCCTCATTGTTTTATTGGGAAATGAGAGAGAGAGAGAGAGAGAGAGAGAGAGAGAGAGAGAAGGAGGGAGGAGAAGGGAGAGATCTTTTTTTTTGAGAGAGAGAGAGAGTACAAGTGGGGGTGTGGGGCAGAGGGAGGGGAGGCAGGGAGGGAGAGAATCTCAAGCAGGCTCCATGCTCAGTGCTCAGCACAGAGCCCGACATGGGGCTCTATCCCACAACCCTGGGATAATGACTTGAGCTGAAATCAAGAGTCAGAAGCTCAACCCACTGAGCCACCCAGGAGCCCCAAGAGACATCTTTTTTATTTGCATCTTGGCTACACTGTAATGTAACTTATCTGCTATGGATCTGCTTACACTGTTCACTCTATGCTCCTCTCTCACCATATTTGTAACTCTCACCTATAACACCTCCTGCATTTTAATATTGGAATCATTTTAATATAAAGCAAGCAACATATAATTAGTTGGAGGTTACGTGTTGGGTTTTTGATGCATGAGATATAAAGGCAGACCGACATGGATTTGTATTCTAGTCTACCACTTACTTGCCATGTGATTTTTTTTCTTTCTTTTTTATTGAATTATATTGACAAACAATATTAGTTTCAGGTGTATAAGAGAGTGATTCAATTATTTTATATATTATAAAATCATCACTAAGATAGGTCTAGTTACCATATGTCCCCATAAAGAGTTATTAAAATATTATTGACTATATTTCTTATGCTGTACATTACATTCCAGTAACATTTATTTTATAAGTGGAAGTTTGTACCTCATAATCTCCTTCACCTATTTCTACCATCTCTCCACCCCCCTCCTCTTCGGAAAGCAACAGGTTGCTATGACCCTGTTTCTGTTTTGTTTTGTTTCTTCATACGTTTTGTTTTCTAGACTTGCCTTATTATTTTGAGCAAGTAATTTAACCCTTCTGAGCCTCTGTCTTCTCAACTGATAAAATAGAAGCATTGTGAGGACTGATTGAGATAACGCATGGGACAGCATAGGACCTGCCCCATGGGAAACACTCAATTCATGATTATTTTTTGTTTTATTATGATTATTATGATGGAAAATGATTTATTCCTTTTTGCGTCAGATGTTCTAAAAGTGCTGTGGAAGATTACATAAAGAAATTCTTGGCTGTTACTTTAAAGCCTTGATCAATCTCTTCTGGAAAAGAGGTGAAAATGCAACGTGTGCTCATTCTATGATGAGAATAACAATCTCACAAATATTTCTGTGTTGCCTTACTAGGCATTTGAGATTGAAAGCAGAGCCAGCATGTTTCTCCAAAAACTGAACTCATTGCTGGGAGATAATCTCTCTTTTGAGGTAAAGAATGATTTGTACTAATTTTTTGGAACTAACACTTAAGAATCTCTGGCTGTGAAACTCTGATGTAGATATAACCTCGAAGGAAATATTTGCATAGTGTGATGGGTGAGGCTACATGGACAAATGGAAGTAGCTTAAAGATTGGTATTGGGTGAACCATTTAAATCCAGATTCTACCTAGTAATTGTAGATCATTTGCACCAATGTCATTTCTGAAATGATGTTTATAATGCCTAATTTACAAAGGTATTGAAATATCAAAAAAGAAAATACACATAAAGTTACTGAACCTCATATCTGTCTCAAAGTAGATGTTCAATGAATCCCCTTGTCCTCTGTCCCCCCTACAGTGTTTGAGGTAGTTCCATGTCGAACTTGCCCTGCTTTCTAAGCCCTTGACTCCGAGCCTTCGTGTCTGACCCATTACTGTATTTGCCTATGTGGTGTGAGGAAGCCTGGTCCTGGCATATAAGTTGCCTAGGAAAGTTTCAGGAAAATATCACTTAAAGGGAAATAAACTAGTACCTATTTACCAACTAAAACGTTTGTGAGCTGGCCGGAAATTGCATCAGGGCTAACTAATGACTTCTTCCTTACTAAGTGTCTTGCACTCAACAAAAGGATGTTATTTAACAGTGTATTTTCTTCTGTTCTTTCTCTTGATCCCTCGTCTGTTTTGTTTTTCTCATGATCCATGAAGATAGCAGAGATCAGTTTAGATTCTGTATTTAGTTCAAAGCTGCCAGGTGGTGGGTATTCTCTTGCCACTGAAGGAGAAAGACCATGCATATCATCACTTCAGTTTTAACAGCCTGTCTTCAGGGCACACTTGCAGACTTGCATAGCAGTCAGTATCCAAGAAGGGTCAAAAGCACAGCCCAGATCAATACAAAACATTAAAGCTATCAGCTCTCCACATGAGGTATCTGTTGTAAGTATGACAGTACAACGTAGCTATAAATAAATCAGAACACTTCCTAGACAGCAGCTACAGAGTATTTGTTTATACAGGTACAACGTGGGAAGTGGAAGGGACTGTGTCCCAGGATCTGATTTGGATCACTTATTTATTGCTTGAAGAAAAGCACGGGGAGTGTGGTCTGCAGATAACATCTGGACCAGTTTTATCTCCAAATGTCTATTTAGGTTGTTTCCTTTAGACATAGATTCTGTTGATTTCTGCCTTATGGGTCACAGACTCCACTTTATGCTTCAAACATTCACATATATATGGACACAATTTTGATAAACACTGATGAGAAAGGTTTGTTCTCATGATTGTTAAGATGATGTCATAATGTTAGGTTTGTGATCAAGAAATGCTAACAGATAAGTGATTTTTAAAAAAAAACACATTTGTAATTTTGAAAGATCTCACGTTGTGTATATGTGTGTGTGTCTATTATGCATCTATAATCTATAATATCTATAACATATGCATCTGTAATATATATTACATTATATATATGGAAGAGAGTAAATTTTGAGAGTAACCTTAGCCTTAAAGTTCCCATTAAATGAAGAGACCAAACATTTCTAATAAAGGCTTTCTGACCTAAAAATGAAAGAGGAGTTGCTCTGTTGATTTGTTTGTTTGTTTCAAAGTAGTATCTTTGATTTGGAAGGTAGAGAAAATAATTAGTGTTCTCCAAATTTAAACACTTGTTTGCTATTTTTACAGCCCTGGTTACTATCAGAGTGCTGTCTTTTTCTTTTTTAACAAGGTGAATTAGTGAGTCATTACTGTATGTATACAGTACATTTTTGCCAGAAAGTTATAAAATACATATGTTATTAATATAAAGACAAAACTTTCAAATGAAAGATTCTAAATTGGCTTAAAATTTCATTGAAGAAGAATGTACATTGACAAATTAGAGACACGTTTTCCTAAAGAAAATTATAAGAACAAATATTAGATCCTTTATGTTAAGAGTGTAAACAGCTGCAATTCAAGAATATAATAACATAACCATACGAGGAACTAAATTTCCCCAGGTCGTGTGTTCCTTCCAGGTGGTGGTGGTTCAGTGGGATAGTGAGGCCTATACAGGGAAAAAGAAACAGTAATGGTACTCAGGTTCTTTCCCCCTTCACAATGGAAGCCTGATATCATGTCTAAGTAGATTTAATTAGATGTGTGTTGCTTATGGGATCCTTACGTCAGATCCACTCAGTTCTCTATTAAGTACTTAGGGTTCGCCTTCCTGAGACCTTATCTTTGTGCTTTTCTTTCCGTCTGATGATACAGAGCTCTTTATTTACTCTTAAAATATACCAATTCATTCTTTTCCCCAGCAGCATTCAAGCCCAGCAGAGTCTCTCCCTTCTTCTGTTTTGAGTATGTACATTTAATATTACACATATTTCGTTGAATCCCAGGACTCTTGAGAGATGTCGACATTTCTTTCTTCTTCTTTCAAAGTCAGACCTTTCAGAAACCATCTCCTTGTTAACTTCGTGGACCTTGAACAGAATTTGGTGCCACTGGCCGCCATCCCTTCCTCTTTAAAGGAATCTTCTCCTGATTTTGTGATCTTACTCACTCCTGGTTGTCTCATCTCGTTGGCTGCTCCTTCTCAGCCCCCTCTGTGGGCCTCTCTTCTTCTTCTAGTCTGAAAAGTTGATACTCCTTCAAGCTCTGTCCTTGGCTCTCTTCTCTCATACTGGCTGATTTTAATTTCTGTCATTAGTTTCTTTCTGTATGCTGATGACTTCCAGATTTGTATCCTTACTGCATGTCTCCCAAGCTCTAGCTCCATATATCCAGCCACTTGTTGGCCATCTTCACTTGAATGTGACATGTGCATCTTAAGCTCACATTTTCAGAAACTGAAGCTATAATCTTCTGCATCCCACCCTACCCCAAGCCGTCTTCTCTCTGTACTTCATTTTTCAGATTAGTACTGCCACCTGTTTAGTTGCTTCAGCTAGTCACATTAATGCATCACATCTCTTGTCGCAAACCTTTCCTCTGTATCCACACTGCCTCCAACGTTTCCGGGCTACTACTCTTGCTACATTTGCTTTGTTGCAGCAGCCTCTTTTTTCCGCTTGTCTTTCTTCTTCAATACATTCTCTATATTTCAGAACATGTAGGAAGAACCCCTTTGGCTTAAATCTTCACTTCAGCAGCTCCCATTGTTTCTAAGATTAAGTCCAACTTCCTCACTATGGTAGCAGACCCTGCATCATCTCGTGATCTCATCATTGCCTTCTTTTCTAGCTCTTCCTCCTACTCCATGGCACAAGCAAGCTGAATTTTCTCCTTACTGTAAACATTTGCATATGATTCCTTCTTTGGAGTGCCTGCCTCTTCCTGCCTTCCCACTTTTGTCTAGCCAATTCCTAATTGACTTTCATATCTCCACTTACACGATATCTCCTCCGGAAGCTCTTGCTGACATCACCTCTTCCTTCCTCCCACTCACCAAATCAAGGTGTTGTGTTTCTCCTTTGTAGGCCTATAGCTTGCTCTATCACAGCACTCAGCTCTGTGTATTTGAATTCCTTTTTGTTCTCAACATTCACTTCTAAACTATAGGTTCCTTAAGGTTAAAGATGTTGAAACTTGCTAGTGGCTCCTGGAATATAGTGATGTTTGAAAAGTATTTCTTGAATCAAGTGTATAAATTACTGTGACTGCTCCTTACTGCTTCCATGGCAGTTTTGCCAGTGTCATCATTTATCATATCTGCCCTCAGTTTCAGAATCTATCTCCTAATTTCATATGAGAGCTTAATTTCAAAATATGTTGAACAGTATTGCACGGGTAAGTAAAAAAGTAAAATACAGTATTGTATTACAGTTACCTTTCCTCCAGGTAAGAAGGAAGGAATATTAGAAAGTATATGTGTGTGTGCTCATATGTGTGTGTGTGCTCATTTGTGCAAAAGAAAACAGGAAGGATAAATATAAAACTAAAAAGATTGGTTACCTATGGGGAGTCAGTGGTAAAGGGGGAAGTAATGGTAAATGGGAAAGAAGGGGGGACATGGGAACAGGATAGCAGGGATGAGGAGGGAATAATTATAAGAACCCATTTTTATATTATTTGATTACCAGACCATCATAATCTTCTGAATACTCCTCTGAAAACTGATAAATAAAACCAGGATGTGGGGGAATACAAAATGTAACAGATAAGCGTAACTCTATTGTGAATTAATAACGTAGCCACACTGAAGAGAGTGGGAAAGAAAAGCATCAACTTGAGTAATTTTAGAAAACAGTATTTTGACTAGAAATTGTGAGGCTAGGGACAAAAAAGTGTACATAATTATGTCCACTACTCAAATTAGAGAATTTGTTTCTCAGAGAGGTATAGGTATCAATTCGGAAACTGCTCTACTGAAATTGAACAAAGAAGTTAAATTATGGGAGGGAGAACACTGTAATTGGACTGAAATCACAAGTAGTAGTAAGAACCCATGGTTTTATCCATATATAGATGTATATACAGGTACACATATACAAAAATAAAATTGTGTGTGTGTGTGTGAATGTGCGCGCACCTGCACATGGTTAGTACACATCATGTTTCCATGCTCTGTTTATTGAGAGGGCCTAGAACTGAAGACACACAAGCAGAGGTGAGCATTCCTGGTGCACAGGTTTTGGTTTCTAATTACTGTCTCTAATAAAAAGAACAAGTTTAATTATATAGGTAATACATGCTTTTCTTTAAAAGTAGCTCTATATCCTGCCTTTCTTACTTTATCAAAAGTATCATCCTGTGTCTAAAAGAGCATTTCTCAAGATTCAAAGTACATGTATATGCAAGAGATTTTTACATTAAAAATAAACAGTAAAAGCCCTTTCTACAAGACAAGACATATATAAATTTTTATAACTTGAACAATCTAAAAAGGAACCCAAGCTCCTTGGAGAAGTAGATTCTAGACCAAAGGTGGGAAACATGAGATGAGCCTGGAGCATCTATTGTGCCAGAAAGCCTGAAAGCATATTCAAACGACAGAGAACCCATCTTGAAGGAGCTCCCAACATCCAAAGCTGGAAGAATTTTGAGCAACAAAATAAATAGTGATAGTATTGGATTATAACCCATAGAATTAAATAAATATCCACGAATCCATATTGACCTAAGTAGATAATTGCATAAATGGGTGAGAAGGGACAGATCTTCCTTTCAGTCAAAATCCACTTAACAGATGTAGATGGAATGAGGGATATGCTCAATCACCATTAGGCAAACACCACAATAATAAATTGGTATAGGTGAACTCCATCACTGGTTGCCAACACTGGTGGGAGAAAGTTTGAGAGACAGGATATCTGCATAGTCTTAAGGTATCCCCCAATATATTTACTAATTATAAAGGGGAAAATGTGACTTAATAGCAGAGAAGACTGGTAGACACACCTTAACCAAATGATCATTGATAACATCATTTGTAATAAACATATTAATGTCACATATCCCTGATATGAGGTGCTGAGAAGTACACAAATATCACTTCTGTGGTATTCTTAACAAATGCACATATCCCCATGAGGAAGTATCAAACAAAACCTAATTGAAAAATGTTCCAGAAAATAACAGAACACTTTAAAAGTGTCAAGGTCACAAAAGACTGAGGACCTCTCACAAATCAGAGGAGATGAAGGAGATATAATGACTAAATGCAGTGTGGAATCCCAGATGGTGTCCTGGAAGAAAAAAGGGCCATTTATGGAAAAACTGGTGAAATTTAAATAAAACCTGTAGGTTAACTAGTTAACAGTATTATATCACTGTTAGCTTCCTGTTTTGATAATTGTATTGTAGTTATAGATGTTATATAGATGAAGAGTATATGGGAACTCATAGTATTTTTTGTAGACTTTTCTGTAAGTCTAAAATTATTTAAAATAAAACTTTTGCTAAATAAGAGCAGGGGTACTTGGGTGGCTCAGTCATTTAAGTGTCCAACTCTTGATTTTGGCTCAGGTCATGATCTCATGGTTGGGTTCATGAGATCAAGCTCCACATCCAATTCCATGCTGACAGCACAGAGCCTGCTTGGGACTCTCTCCCTCTCTCTGTCTCTGCCTCTCCCCTGCACATATGTGTGCTCTCTCTCTCTCTCAAAACAAATAAATAAAAAACATAAATAAATAAATAAGTAAATAAATAAATAAATAAATAAATAAATAAAAAATAAAAGCAACAAACATGTTCCAGGATTTCCTCTTAAATACAAACAAATACAAGCAGTTTGGATAAAACTGTTAGGGTTAGCCTTGACTCATTTGTTCTACCTTATTTTTAATCCCTCATCTACCCTCTGGTAAGGGTGGTAATGGACAGTGAATAGTCAAGATGCAGATGGCCAAGGAGTAGAAAAAAAAGCAAGGTATCAGAGCATTAACTCCTAAATAGCTGCAGGTTGACTACGTCATTGTTGTTTCCAATTTGCATGTACAAAGCTATTTGCACCTAGCTTGGTGATTTTAGTTGCTGGCACCTGATAGTAATGATGTTGTCCTTTGCTTTGAGGTCATTCACTGGTAGAATATTAAAGCAGAAGGGGGCCTTGAACAGCTCCTTCATGGTGTATGTGTGGTCTTAGTGCCCAGAGGTACTTCTTGCCCAATATCCCATAGCTGTTTAGCGGTGAACTAAAACGAGAGCCCAGGTCTCCAAATACCTGATCACATGCTCCTCCCACCTACACCATATCATCTTTTCTTTTACAAACATCAAACCCTGGTGTGAAGTTGGAAAACTATTTTCAAATTGTAATTACAAGAAAAAGCTGAAGAACTTGTTTTTGAATTTAACCTTGAAGCTCCAGTTAGCTGCATCTTTGCCCCTTGCTTCATATCAACCTTGTGTCATTGGTGTGCAGCAAATAATGTAGTGCTTCCGGTGTGCCAGACACTTTTCTAAACACATTATAAATATTAAAGCATGTACTCCTTATATCATCCAGTGAAGTAGGCACAATTTCTTTAAAAAAATTTTTTTTAATGTTTATTTGTTTTTGATACAGAGAGAGACATAGCATGAATGGGAGAGTGTCAGAGAGAGAGGGAGACACAGAATCTGAAGCAGGCTCCAGGCTCTGAGCTTTCAGCACAGAGTCTGACGCGGGGCTCGAACTCACAGACTGCGAGATCATGACCTGAGCTGAAGTCGGAAGCTCAACCGACTGAGCCACCCAGGCACCCCTAAAGTAGGCACAGTTTCATATGAAGAAAACAAAGCCCAGAGAAGTGAAGGAATTCATTCAAGGCCACATAGTTCTTTAAAGTCTGGTCTATTAATTGTACGAACAGGTCCTGGCAGCATAGGCAGGAAGATATTTGCCTATATCTTTTTTCTTTTTCTGAGTCTTTAGTGACAGAGGCCAAGATCCTTGGAATCGCACAGGTAATCCTAGTAGTTTCTGGTGTAGGGAAGAATATGTAGATCTATTGTACTGGGAGTCATGGGGAATATATATAGTTTTAGGAGAGGTTATGTTTTGGAGGGGGTAGAAAGACTGTTTAAGAAGAAAATGTGAAAAGACATTTTTAAGCTGTTTTTTCTTTTCTTTTGGCCGTTGATTATCATTTTTAAATTTAAAGTATGCAGCCTTTGAACTCCATTTCTTGAAGTTACAGCTTGGGTTTGTTTCCTACTCGTAATTAAGAGAAGTGATCTTTCTATTCAAAAGCGGGGTGCTTATCTGTCCTCTGTTGTATAACCTTATCTGACTTGACCAGGGCTGGCAAGAGGTTGATTAGCCACTCTTAACTCCAGGACTCCAGGCTGGTAAATATTTGTCTTTAAAAAACTGAAATTATTTTAAAAATAGGTGTTCCAGCCTCTCTCGAGAAGAGGAGGACAGAGAAGAATTGATGCTACGTGCTCTCTGTTAGCTCAGTATTCCTTTCAACTTTTTAGAAGGTGAATAAGAGTGGTGCTCTCCTGGATTCAAGCACTATGAAACAGTTCCTCAGTGTTTTGAAAGCCTTACAAAAATGTCCCCATTTCTGAGAAGGCTTAAAGCTTGACTCTGACATATCTTTGCTCTGTCACTTTATTTTTAGTTATCATTATTTGTAATAACTTTGTATTATTATAGTGCTTTCACATAAATTATCAGTTTGAGTTCCACATCACCCCTAAAATAAGGAGGGAAGTTTTACCACCTATGAATGGAGAAAACAAAGGCTTAGAGATGTCTAGCAGCTTGCTCAACATCGCACTGATACTCGTTCTACCCTATTATGCAGGACATCTCCTTAGGGGGATTTCTTCTGGAGCCCAGAAATAACAACAATTGTTCAGCTTTGGTCTGGTACAGAGCAATACAGTGTCAGGGATGGCCTCTTTTTTTCCACGGGTAGTCAGTCTTGTGCTTGTGCTGACTCTTTGAGACCAGTTTTGCACTTCTCTGCACGTTTCTCTTCTTTTGGTAGAGAACTCTGCTAAAAAAAATTGAAGCCTGGTTTTGGCAAGTTCTGGAAGACAAGCCAGAAATCACATAGGAAGTAGAACGTGTTACCACTTAACCTTGCAGACTCTCTTATGCCACAGCCTACAACAAAATATTAACAGGGTATCAGGTAGGAATTTCTGTTTTTATGTTGCATGCCTTTTAGGAAGGATTCATCACAGCCATGTTCTGAGATTCATGAGCTGTTAAAATCTATCCCATATCAGTGTATAAGCTTTCATATTTCCTACATCTGGGACAAAGGGAAATGGTGTAGTCTTCCATCTGGATTCAGAATATACTTAGCAAAGAAAAAACATATGCAAAAAGTAGGATGAAGCATTGGAGCAAAGTCTGAAGGAAGTATGCATGAAACATACCAGAACATGAAAATCCTTAGTGTTCAAAGGAGACAGTTCAGCCTATCTTCAGGCTGCCACCTTTTGTCGGCTGTGCTTTCCCACCAGTCTGCAGGGCTGTCTGTCTGTCCACATTCAGAAGGCTAAAGCTCGCTCTTTGGCCCAAAGTCCTAACAGCTTGAAAATCTTAGTGTTGGATATTTCTATTTGAAATCCCTAATAAAAGTGGGAAAATTTTGAGGGGCCATCCTTTTCAGTGTTTAGGTTGGAACTCATCCTGTCCTTCAGGGGCCTCCAAGGACTAACCACTTCATCCTTTGAAACACTTCATTATGAGCTGAAAAGGAGCCAGAACAAAAGACCCTATTCTATCTGAGATGGAACAGGATAGTATGTTTGTCTTGTTCCCAGTATTGCCAGGTCTTAGGGTCACCAAGCCATTCACAATCTCAAGTTGGTCTTATTTATTTGTGTCCTGCAAGGGAAATTTATTTTCTGAATTGTTAATAGTTTGAATATACTTCTTACACTCTTTGGAAGACTTGTCCTGAGGTATTGAGGTTTGTTTTCCATCAATTTGAGCCTCAAACTTAAAAGAGTTTCAACAGTGGCTGGGATATTACCTGTCATTTTAATGATCAGTTGAAGAGCAGTTGAATTATGAGATGACCTGGACAACAACCAGACTTCAGAATCCATTTCAATAGAGTGTTAGTGAGTTGCCCAGAACTCTTGATGGTGGTAAAATAAAATAAAATAAAATGTCAGCCAAGCTTTTCAAGACAGATTAGAGCATTACCCAATTCTCTCAACCTCCTCACTCTATTCTAAGGCAAATGTTTGTTTAAAAATTTTAAACTAAGCAGTTTATGTTCAACTGGATTAATTTCATTCATTTGGGACAGAACAATAACCAAAAAGATGTAGTCTATAGTGTTTGTTCTGTTGCTGGTATATTCCTAATGAAGAACATTCTTTTGTGTGACCAGCCCTCAAAATGGGAACAGCATAAATGCAGCAAAAAGTTTTATTTAATTGTCATCTGGTTTTAACTAATTCATTTATGATAATAAAAATAATAGTTGCTAACATTGGTGACCATTTTTGTATGCCTGGCCTATCCTTATGTAGTCGTCTCATTTGATCTTTTCAAAAATCCATGAGATAGGTTCTGTGGTTCCCCCACTGTATAGATGCCAAAACAGAGGCTTCCATTGTTTAGATGCCATACCAAAGACCTACAGCTGTGGAGCTCAAGCTGAAGGCCTGCAAGTTTAACTCCAAAGCTGTGCTCTTATTAGTACATAAATGGTTTTCTGTTTTGAAGCTCAATTCATCCAGGCGGTGTGGTCAATTGATGATAGGTTTACCAGATGATCCCTTGGGAACAGAAAGTTAATCATGGGACATTGCCTAGCAGAGAGAGTGGAAGAAATTGACAATTTTAAAATGTGTATATTTGGCATCCACAAAATACAGTGGTGGGCACTTTAGAAGTAAGTTCATGGAAGTTAGGTAGAAATGAAGTTACATAGTAATCAAGAAGTAAGATTGCTTATTTGGGTGCAGAATGATTGCTATTCATTATGTTCCCAGATGAGACTTTGTTTTTCTTTCTTAAGTGATGGATACCCATATGCTGCTCATAAGAGATCGGAGAAGACATCAAAGAATCCAAC
Source organism: Acinonyx jubatus (assembly GCF_027475565.1). NCBI lineage: Eukaryota > Metazoa > Chordata > Mammalia > Carnivora > Felidae > Acinonyx > Acinonyx jubatus. The sequence goes on along the minus strand of NC_069383.1, from coordinate 44,190,623 downwards.
AAAAGACTGAACAAGAGAGTGTCCTGGGAGGTTGTTAAAGGATAACTTCACCAGGGGAATATTTTTTAAAGATAAAACTGGCAGATGGGGATTATTCATTTGTCTCTCCTAGAGATAGCTGAAAGGGATATAACAAATTATTCAAGTCCAAATATATATATGGAGAGAGAGAGGGGGGGGGGGATATGGATTCAGCCAGGATGCAAGGATAATTTAAATTTTATAGATTGAGGGTTTCCATGAATATCACCTAGACCCATAATTCAGTAACTAAGAGGGTTAGAGGTTTGTTTCATCCCCTCTGTATATAAACCATATTGTTTGGGACAGAAACTTTGAAAAAAGTAAAGATTGTTTTTTAACACTGGTGAGTAACCATGCCAAATTGTTTCATACAACGAACCATTGGCCACAGCCTTCAGTGAAAATGTTTTATTTACCACTTACTGAACGTTGTGTATGTGAGAAAGACCGTTTCTTCAGTTCTACAATGATCATTTGGGGTCAAGACGTTTTGTACTCAATTTGGGGGGAAAGACTACATATAAAGCACATTATTCTCAAAAATAAGTAGTGTTTCTGGTAGAATTAAATGATACTAGAGTAAGTTCTTCTCACTGGCAGAGTAGAAAATCACTTTATGTCCTAAGTCTTTAATTTATTTCTATAAACATCATGCCCAGCACATTAAGCCCATTTTCTTATACATAAAAAGCTACTTTACCTCAGCCTTGCCTTGTTTCTATAAAAACAGAGGTTTGTTTTATGGCCTAACTGTATCTCTACTTGACAAATAGACATCACATAAAGAACCAATTGTTGTAACTTATTCGGAGACTTTGGCTAAATCTACTTACCTGAACAGTCCTTGGTAGTAACAGGGCCCAGCTGATAGATGACTGGTTTTGTTTTCATGAAAGTTAGGAGAAGTATTACCTGCCAAGAGGGTTTATCTGGGAGTTTTGGGGCAAAAGCCTTATTGGTTCCAGAATGATGACAGTCCCTAACATTTATATGACATTCTAACTTTTCCAAAGTCATTTAAATGATCTCATTCTACCCTTACAGTGTTTTTAGAAAATAAAGGCCATAATATACATAGCATATACTATTTCAGTTTCTTTTTCACTCACATGAATTTAAATGTACACACACGCACATGCACAATTTTCAGAAATATTCACTACCAGCTTCTTAACAGATTAATGTACTCTTATTTTTTCCTTTCCTTCTCTCTGTCTTTTTTGATATTCTCTGGACAGTTTTTCTTCCAATTGTTTTGCACAGGGTCAAACACCAGTGAGCCTTCCAGAGAGCCTTTGCTGAACATGGTGATTATTTTTTTTCCTTTCTTTTTCATAAGATTTGATATCAAATTGTGACTTGTTTTTTTTTTCTCTTTGGTTCCCCCACCCATCCTCAACCCCATTCTACCTTGCCAAATATTGACCCAAAGTCCTTGAGTCAAGTACAGTCAGAGTCAGGGGCCAGGAAGGAAGGCCTGTCCAACATTTGAGTAAGTTTGGGGAAAACAAGTAGGAGTTTAGGTCAAGAAGAAGGGAAAGGCATTCCTATCACAAAGGCACAGAGATACAGTACAGTGGGATGAGTCCCAGGAACCTATATAGACCAGTAAGGCTGTAGTGAGAGGTGGTGCCCATTAGGGGAGGCTGGGAAGAAGCCAGTGTGAAGGCCAGACCAGGCCAGATTGTGAGAGCTTCAGCCTCTACCCTGAAAAGCTAAGTGGAGCCAATGCAGGCTTTTTAAATAAAAGAAGGATGTGGTCCCTGTCCTCTTTTCATATTTATATGTGTTTTACCTTTCATATTATACCTTATTTCTACAAAATTGATATATGTTTTATGAGTCCACATTTCTGGACATCTTTGTCCCTTTAGTTTCTATTTCTACTCACCTGCTGCTGCTCATTTCAAATTCATTCAATTCAGTAAACATTTACTATGGGATGTCCTGAAGCCATCAGGAACTGATGTGGCATATTACATATTTATGTGGACTTAAAAAGAATGTGAGGATTTGAGCAAGCAAATACTTTTTTAAATTTAGTCTTAGCACACATCCTTCCTATCTTGTGTTGCTTTGTTGAGTGTTTCCTGTTATGATTGCTGCAGTGTGTCTGTCCTATTGGTGGGAACTCCATTCCTCACCTATTTATGCCTGCTGCCATAGGTTCCAGTCTCTGGAACAGAATTGCCAGACCAGGACTTAGTAATGTGGTGGCCTGTACCCCCTTATTTATATTTTTAAAATTATCTTAGCTATATCCTGTTGCGTCATTATCCTGGTATCTACAGTTTGACCTACTTGTCAGTGAAAATAGAAATCTATGTTTTCCTCAGACTAGCCTCATCAGTTCTGTAGAACTCAAAAGGAGCCTTCAGACCCACCAGTATGGAAATATTCCTTTTGGCTATTACATTACATGTCTTATATGAATACATTTAGCACAGGGTCTGATGTAGTAGATGCTCAGTGTTGACTTCTTATTCTCCCTGTCTCCTCCCTTTTGTTTTTGTTTTTGTTTTGGTCTTTTGATTGATATTGTGGGATCAGCCCACATATGATATATAGGTAGATAGGTAGGTAGGAAGACAGGCAGATAGGTAGATAGATCCATCTATCCATCCATCCACCCACCCACCCACCGTTGGTCCTTGACTCGTTCTCTATATAGAGTTCTCCCCTTTGATCCTTGGTATTCAGTTTCTCTAATTTTCTTGTTCATATACTTTGTTTTTAACTTATTTATTGGGTAAACATATACTGAAAGCCATTGTTGTTCCAGTGATTGTGCTTAATTGTGGGATATACAAGCCAGAGTAAAATAAAGAGTCTGGTGCAGGAGATGCACAAATGAAGATAGTAAATCATGTGTGAAGAGCTTTCATAGGGATTTTTATAGGAAATATATAGGGGGTTTGAGAGCAAGGGTCTGACTCCAGGCTTGGGGCAGGAGGAAATTTTACAGATGAGGTGGCTGGCCTGTAAAGGCCAGAAGGTAAGAATGTGGACCTAGAGCCACATTTTTGGTTGGATTTGTATCATAGCACCACCTAAATAGCTATGCGACCTTGGGTTAGTGATTTAACCCATATATACCTCAGTTTTCTTCTCTGTATAGTGAAAATAATAAAAGCATTATCTTGTAGGGGTGTTAAAGTATTAAATATTATTATATATAACAGAATAGCAATTGCTTCTTCAAAGTTCTTGATAAATGTTATCTACTGTAATCATCATTATTATTTCTATACTTTTTATCATAGTTATTATTATTATTCTTTAAACTGATCCATGAAGAATAAGACTTTAAAGGAAATTAGAGGAGGACATTCCTGGCAGAGGACGTAATTTAAAAAAGAGCAAAGGAATGTGGAAAACTAGAGCTTGTTCAAGAAAGTACCTGTAAGGTCTTTCTAGAGTGAAAGGCATGTAGCAGAGAGTGTATGGGTGTCGTAACCCTGATTATTGGACACTTAGTTTTATTTTTTAACTATTATAAGTACTGCTGTTTCCAACATCTACATGAAGATGTTATACCCATTTTTGATTATTGCCAAGAGTAAAGGCCTAGAATTGAAGAACCTGCTTCTGCTTCTGGCTTGCTTTCCAGGAATTTCTTCTTGATTTAAAAGTTTACCAGTGATGGGGCACCTGTGTGACTCAGTTGGTCAAGTATCTGACTTCAGCTGAGGTCATGATCTTGCAGTTCGTAAGTTCAAGCCCCTCACTGGGCTCTCTGCTGTCAGCGCAGAGCCAGTTTTGTATCCTCTGTTTCCCTTTCTCTCTGCCCCTCCCTTCCTCTTTCAAAAATAAACAAACATTATAATTCTTTTTTTTTTTATCTTTGTTGTTATCGAAGTGGAAACAGGAATTTTAATTGTGCATCTGTGGTTATTAAGGTTGCATTAAAAATATTTGTAGCCATTTTTTGGTAACTGTAACAATTTGCATTAGTCCTATTGTTTATTATCCTTTTTATATTTTTTCCTTCTGAGTTACTTTTTCATGCTTTCCCATGTTTCTGTCAATCAGAATTTCACTTTTTATTATTGATTGAAGAGTAGTGTGTATCAAAAAATTTTGTAATGTTTATTTGTTATTTTTTAAATATAATTTATTGTCAAATTTGCTAACATACAGTGTGTAAAGCGTGCTCTTGGTTTTTGGGGTAGATTCCCGTGGTTTATTGCTTACATACAACACCCAGGGCTCATCTCAACAAGTGCCCTCCTCAATGCCCATCACCCATTTTCCCTTCTTCCCCTACCACCCCCCCATCAACCCTCAGTTTATAATATATGTTACAAATATTTTTTTCTGAGGTTTTATTTTTGTTTTAAATGTTTCTTAATTTTGTTTGGATTTTTTGTTTGTAACATGACTTCCCTTTCGATAGTCAAATCTATTCATTTATTTCTATATTGATTCTAAATATTTGCTTTTTCTTACTTCTTACATTTTTACCGTAAGCTATTTTAATCATCTGAAATTTATTTGGTTTATCTAGCTTTCATTATTCCCAGTATTTTACCCAAAATTCCAGCACAATTTATTGGATAATAGATCATTTGCTACTAATTTGAAATACACTTGTAAAATATAAATCTCTTTATATAAATGGGACTATCTCAGGTGCTATTCCATTTTCCTCTCCATCTGTTCTGACTTTGAAAGCAATACTGTTGTAATTGTCATAACTGTATAATAGCATTTAAAGTTGGTGAGACAAAGTGTCCATCATTATTTTTTCACTATTCCTGGTTCTTCTCAACCATTTATTCTTTGTTATGAACTTTAGCATCATACTGTTATGTTAAAACATTCTTTTGAGATTTAGAGTGGAATTGCATTACAATTTGAAGTCAATTTGTGGAAAACTGACATCTTTTTATATTGAATCTTACTGTATTTTCCTTTGTGTAATCAAATGTTTTATGTTTGTCCATAAACATTTAGTTCTATGCCTATAGGCCTTGGCATTTCTTCTTAGCTTTTTTTCTAGTTATTTTTATTATTAAAAAAAATTGGGGCACCTGGGTGGCTCAGTCGGTTAAGCGTCTGACTTCGGCTCAGGTCATGATCTCGTGGTCTGTGAGTTCAAGCCCCACGTCAGGCTCTGTGCTGACAGCTCAGAGCCTGGAGCCTGTTTCAGATTCTGTGTCTCCCTCTCTCTGACCCTCCCCCGTTCATGCTCTGTCTCTCTCTATCTCAAAAATAAATAAACATTAAAAAAAAATAGTTGGTATCCTTTTGAATATAATAATTTCTCCATTACATTTCTTCTTTTTTTTTCAGTATATGAAATTTATTGTCAAATTGGTTTCCATACAACACCCAGTGCTCATCCCAAAAGGTGCCCTCTTCAATACCTATCACCCACCCTCCCCTCCCTCCCACCCCCCATCAACCCTCAGTTTGTTCTCAGTTTTTAAGAGTCTCTTATGCTTTGGCTCTCTCCCACTCTAACCTCTTTTTTTTTTTTGTCCTTCCCCTCCCCCATGGGTTTCTGTTAAGTTTCTCAGGATCCACATAAGAGTGAAAACATATGGTATCTGTCTTTCTCTGTATGGCTTATTTCACTTAGCATCACACTCTCCAGTTCCATCCACGTTGCTACAAAGGGCCATATTTCGTTCTTTCTCATTGCCATGTAGTACTCCATTGTGTTTATAAACCACAATTTCTTTATCCATTCATCAGTTGATGGACATTTAGGCTCTTTCCACAATTTGGCTATTGTTGAGAGTGCTGCTATAAACATTGGGGTACAAGTGCCCCTGTGCATCAGTACTCCTGTATCCCTTGGGTAAATTCCTAGCAGTGCTATTGCTGGGTCATAGGGTAGGTCTATTTTTAATTTTCTGAGGAACCTCCACACTGTTTTCCAGAGTGGCTGTACCAGTTTGCATTCCCACCAGCAGTGCAAGAGGGTTCCCGTTTCTCCACATCCTCTCCAGCATCTCTAGTCTCCTGATTTGTTCATTTTGGCCACTCTGACTGGCGTGAGGTGATATCTGAGTGTGGTTTTGATTTGTATTTCCCTGGTGAGGAGCGATGTTGAGCATCTTTTCATGTGCCTGTTGGCCATCCGGATGTCTTCTTTAGAGAAGTGTCTATTCATGTTTTCTGCCCATTTCTTCACTGGGTTATTTGTTTTTCGGGTGTGGAGTTTGGTGAGCTCTTTATAGATTTTGGATACTAGCCCTTTGTCCGATATGTCATTTGCAAATATCTTTTCCCATTCCGTTGGTTGTCTTTTAGTTTTGTTGGTTGTTTCCTTTGCTGTGCAGAAGCTTTTTATCTTCATAAGGTCCCAGTAATTCATTTTTGCTTTTAATTCCATTGCCTTTGGGGATGTGTCGAGTAAGAGATTGCTATGGCTGAGGTCAGAGAGGTCTTTTCCTGATTTCTCCTCTAGGGTTTTGATGGTTTCCTGTCTCACATTCAGGTCCTTTATCCATTTTGAGTTTATTTTTGTGAATGGTGTGAGAAAGCGGTCTAGTTTCAACCTTCTGCATGTTGCTGTCCAGTTCTCCCAGCACCATTTGTTAAAGAGACTGTCTTTTTTCCATTGGATGTTCTTTCCTGCTTTGTCAAAGATTAGTTGGCCATATGTTTGTGGGTCTAGTTCTGGGGTTTCTATTCTATTCCATTGGTCTATGTGTCTGTTTTTGTGCCAATACCATAGTGTCTTGATGATTACAGCTTTGTAGTAGAGGCTAAAGTCTGGGATTGTGATGCCTCCTGCTTTGGTCTTCTTCTTCAAAATTACTTTGGCTATTCGGGGCCTTTTATGTTTCCATATGAATTTTAGGATTGCTTGTTCTAGCTTCGAGAAAAATGCTGGTGCCATTTTGATTGGGATTGCATTGAATGTGTAGATAGCTTTGGGTAGTATTGACATTTTGACAATATTTATTCTTCCAATCCATGAGCAGGGAATGTCTTTCCATTTCTTTATATCTTCTTCAATTACCTTCATAAGCTTTCTATAGTTTTCAGCATAGAGATCTTTTACATCTTTGGTTAGATTTATTCCTAGGTATTTTATGCTTCTTGGTGCAATTGTGAATGGGATCAGTTTCTTTATTTGTCTTTCTGTTGCTTCATTGTTAGTGTATAAGAATGCAACTGATTTCTGTACATTGATTTTGTATCCTGCAACTTTGCTGAATTCGTGTATCAGTTCTAGCAGACTTTTGGTGTAGTCTATCGGATTTTCCATGTATAATATCATGTCATCTGCAAAAAACGAAAGCTTGACTTCATCTTTGCCAATTTTGATGCCTTTGATTTCCTTTTGTTGTCTGATTGCTGATGCTAGCACTTCCAGCACTATGTTAAACAACAGCGGTGAGAGTGGGCATCCCTGTCGTGTTCCTGATCTCAGGGAAAAAGCTCTCAGTTTTTCCCCATTGAGGATGATGTTAGCTGTGGGCTTTTCATAAATGGCTTTTATGATGTTTAAGTATGTTCCTTCTATCCCGTCTCCATTACATTTCTAGGTGGATATTGTTAATACAAAGGAAAATGATCAATGTGTGTGTGTATGTGTGTGTGCGCCATACACACATACAGTCTTCTACCTATTCAGACAGATTTTATTTCATATTCTTGGAATATATATTTGGTACATATTTTAGGTATATAATCATATCATTAAGAAATTATGATCATTTAACTTTTTTTCTAAAACATACTTTTTTTTCCTTTTTTCTTACCTTATTACATTGCCTTGAATTTCTAGAACCATGTTAAATAATGGTGGTGATAGATGGCCAAGATCCTTATCTTTACGTTGACTGTCTTTATCTTGCCTTGAATGTCTTTATCTGCTTTACTCATAAATTTGATGTTGCCTATGAATTTCAGATAGTTGTTCCTAGTTCTCTAGGTATCTTTAAATCAGAAGTTCATGTTGAATATTATCCTCTGTTGAGATTCCTTTCTGATAAATCGGTTTGAAGAATTACATTAATCAAATAATTTTGTATTCCTGGAATAAACTTTTCTTTGTTATTGCTTTTTGTAAAGTTTATTTATTTATTTTCTGCTGTCAGCGCAGAGCCTGATGTGGAGCTTGATCTGACAAACCATGAAATCATGACCTAAGCCGAAATCAAGAGTCAGACGCTCAACTGATTGAGCCACCCAGGCACCCCAGCCCTTTTACTTTTCTTTGGAGCAAGAGATGGGGATAGGTGGGTTTTGAGGATATAAGGTACATGCCATGATCCTATTTTGCCAATCTAAGATTCGTACTCTTCAAACAATAATTCAAGATCCATTGTGTCTTTTCTTTCTGTCAGGGAGAAGCAAGATAATAGAATGGTTTAAGACTTGGATTTTGGAGTCAGCATATAACAGATTCTCTCACAATGTGTGTAACTTTGAGCAAGTCAATTTTTAGAGCCTAGGTTCATCACCTGTGAAATGAGACACTAATAACCACTGTTTTAGGTTGCTGAAAATGAGCAAACATGTATAGAAGTAGTACTATAGCTAGCACACAATAAATACTCAAAATGGTACTAACATAATTATTATTCAGCTATCATAAAGAAGCCCCTAATTTTGTCCCTTCATGTACCATGGTCTTCTTTTTCATATTCCTGTGCAAAAATTGCACCCAGTTTTTTCTCCTCAGAACCCACAGTTTGGAGTCTTTAGTCATCTGCACTATCTGTACTGCATGTGTCTACCTTGCACCCTTGAACTTCTTTGAAGCCCCCTCAATTTCCGTCTTATGTCTTTCTCTCTGCACCACAATGTGCTTTGCTGAAAAATGCTCATGGCATGGGAGACCCAGTTTCTACTCCTAACAGCATCATCATTGCCTCATTGTCTGACCTTGGGTCATTCAGTCTTCATAGTATTTATTATAATAACTACCAATTATTGATCGTGACTTTGGTGTTTTATATAATAAGGGATTGTACTGTGAGCTGGCCATCCTCGTTCCCTCTGCCCTTTGCACACCCTTCACTTTCCTCCATCTCTGCTTTCCTTCCTTTCTTCCCCTGTGGCATTCCCCGTGAGTTGCTTCTCCCAGCAAGGTCTTGCTCTGGATCTCCCTTTTTTCAGCCAGAGAGACCTCTCCTCTCCCTGATGTTTTCTTGCCTCACCACCTCTTTCAACCTATCTCCTTTATGTTTGACACCATTTAAAAATTGTTTCCATAGTTAGTTGTAGGCAGACAACTTCACATTTCCCCTCTGTTTATAAAGGTGTGGTTTGAAAAAGGGCAGCGCGGGATGCATAGAAGGTAAGAAAGAAGAGTGTTGGGCAGGGCTACTGTGTTCCATCTTCAAAGGCAGGAGAGCTGGGGTTAGTCCAAGTTGTTTTACAATTGGAAGAGACTCATAGTACCATAGCTTGGACGAAACCTGGCTTTTTATTGCCAAAAAAAGTGTAAAATGGAAATGGAGGTAAATGTGAATAATTCACAGTAATGTTTAAACTTTAAGGATATTTCACCTTCTCTGGAATTAGAGATTTATGCTAGTGAAGAGTTAGGGAGGAATTTGAAATGTTTATGTTACCAGAGTGTAAAAAACATTGTCCAATTATTTATCTAATCTTTCCTTGGGCTTGCTTTTAAAAGCACATTTAGATTTGAAGTAGCCTGAGAAAAATAAACTGTTCCAGGCTATAACTTGATGCCCCAGTAGAAATAAGATGGATCCTTTTTCATTTGGTTTGAGAAATTTCTCAAGCAGACAGAAGTCTTTGTACCTTCCTTTGCAGTTCTTTCATCCACAAATGACTATTATCAAGTACTAGAATTACAAGTGCCCCAGTGCTTCTTTTTAACTTTAGCTCCCATGCAAATTACTACTGTGATCTCACTTCTTTTCTGGGCTGGACATTTTGTTGTTGCATCTACTTAGTAGGTCTCACAGATTCTCCATGTATTATCATCCAGTAAGGTTCACTTCTTAAAGATAAGTATCAACTAACGTAAGGAACTTTTTGAGAATCCACTTCTGGGTCACAGAGCAACGTGGTGTGCTGGAGAGTAGGCATAAGAGTTTCTATACTACATTCTGCTGTAATTACTTTCTAGCCGCCCTGTGGCAAAAGTAAATAATATTATGTAAAAAATCGAATGAATTTTGTTTTCCATCACTTCAGGAAAATTAAGTAACTAATTAAAAAACAACAACAACTAATAATGGTGCGTCTGGAATTAGAACTCAGACAGTCTGGTATAAGGTGTTATGCTCTTGAAGTAATTTGAGAATTTTAAGAGCAAGACGTTAGCCAGAGAGACTTCATTTCATATGACATGAGGATATGCTAGAGTGGATGGGTGAAGTTGTTTGGGAAACAAGATAGAATACATGACCCAACTGGGCATTTCCCCACAGTGACTAGCCTGTACATTCATGGGCTGTCACCAGCTGCAATCCTGGAATCATGTGGTAGAACATTCTTCAAAGATAACTTTTTAAAGCACTGTTTCCTATGTGTTTCCTCAAGTTTCATGAATTTCTTTTTGAATCTCTGTCTGTATTATAGTGTATATATTCGGTACCTACTCTTTGCATAAGAGAAAAATAATTACCTCCTTCTCCCTATGTGTTTATTTTCCCATGGGAAGCTTATTTGTTTTTACCTTGCAGGCTAGAAAATCATCTAGAAACTGAAATAGAAAGGACTGCATATATGAATGTAATACTTTGCTGTTTTTTTAAGGATCTTAAAATTTCTATATCTTTAGAGATGAGGGATGAACTAAATGACTCTTTGTTAAGCACTATTTCGTAGAGCACTGGTGAGCAGTTGCCACTGAATCCTTCATTAATAATCCCTTCCTTTTCCAGAAGGACTTGCCAACACCTATAAAGTATTCACTAGGAGAATTAAAGTCGTATAAAAATAATTGCTGTTTGCTTCCTTCAAGGCATACATTTAAATACGTTGCTTTATTCCTTCGCTCCTTGGCTGCCTCCTATGTTTAGTAACACTAGGTCAGCAGACTTCCTCTTTTAAGGTTCATCTGCTGGCCATTTCAATTTCCCATGAGAAAGCAAACCTACCACTCTTTTACCCTTTTATCTTAATGTTTCATCCATTTATGTCATGTTATCTTGTGGGTTTGCGTTTCTCAGTAATAATGGCACTGCTGGTAAATAGAAAACAATGAATGTGATTATGCACCCCTGATGATAATGACGGTGATGATGATGATGATGATCATGTCATCATGTGAGCCTTTTTTAAAAAATTCCTTGTGATCTCAGAAGAGTAGTTATCTATGACAGTAACTTAATCAGTGATGTTATCTTTTAAAAATTGTTTTAAAATTTTACTTATTCATTATATTTTATTTCAATTCCAGTGTAGTTAACATACAGTGTTATATTAATTTATTTCATCTTAAAAGGAATGCATGCACTGTTTTCAAGTGAACTATTTTAATGCCATGTTGACAGTTTTGGTATTGGCCACTGGGTCCAGCTGGAAGCATTCCACCATTGGTCTGCTTACCCTATCTTCAGTTTTCACTTGAGCGTTTTTTAGATTGTCAAATAAAAATTTGTGCTGTCCTCATGGCTTGCAGTTTCATGTGTAATGGGCTGTAACTGTAATGACTAATGTATGTTTGGGGTTAATCATGAAAATAATAGCTAACATTTATTTATTGGGAGCTTACCGTTTGCCAGGCTTTGTGATAACTCTATTACGGACATTAACTAGCTTAATCTTTTTCTCTCATGAGGTAAGTGCTATATTTTCTGCTTTTCTGGGAAAAGGAAACTAAGGCCCAGACATATGTAGCTTTGTTCAAGATACACTGATATTTGCCTTGCCACTCCCCTTTTCAGGATGCCCCTCTCTGCAATCAGTGGGCTAACTTACCATCCTGTGTACATTTCCCTTTACTGCAAGAAATGACATTATTTAATGGACAATTACAGAAAGATATCACTAGACAATAAAGTTGCTTTGGAATGAGTCCTGAGGGTTTATTCAGGTTCCTCATTGTATGTGAAGAATATGATGAAACAGGCACTCTCCAGAGCCATTGGGCTCTTTTCTCTTTTCTCTGTTTGTAGCCGGAGTGACCCAACTGAACTCTTCATTTCATAATCACCACCTAGACTCTGTAATTATTAAAAACAACACAATTTGGTCAGGATTATGGCTTTTAATTGGGTTGTGGAAAGAAACTTAAGTTGAAGAAATGTTGCCAGGGTCATTGGGGGAATTAACAGCCACTTGATGCAAGAGGGAAGCTGTGAAGAACACTGGCTCTCTTATTATGTGGTGTCCAGGCAGAGTAAAGTTATGCTCTTACTATTTCATTTCATTTTTTAAAAGAAATTATTATTGCAGAACTATTGGCTTCCTTTCTTTCTCAACTGTGGCTATAATGTTTTATTTGTGCGTGTGTACTTTTGAGAGAGAATTAGTCTCTGAAGTGGGAGTTAGGAGAGGAAAGTATTTGAAATGGAAATGTCTTAAAATCATGTCTCTTTCCAGTTGTACATTGGATTTCCTTAGGGTTTAGAAACAAAATGGAAATTAAAAACCACAATCACCTTTTTGAACAAGAAAATACTGTACTTATCAGTATAGAAAAGATCTAGTTGAAAGACAATAGATCTTGTATTTCATTGCAGAGTGCTCCAGACATTGATCAACTGGCAAGGAAAAACAAATATTAACTTTCTCTTCTTCCCCACCTTCTCACAATGGCTGGGTAATACTTTTGTATTCCTGTTTGGAGGATTTAATAGCCTTGTTAACATGTGGGAAAACATTATGATTGGATACTTTAACAAAATAGTGGGTAGGTTTTTTTCATTTTTTTTTAAGGTTCATGTTTATGTTCTTACTGGGTGTGTGTCTTTCCAAGTGCTCCAGGTTAAGAACTAAATGTGTTAGAAAAACAGATGTAATGCAAATAAATAGGAAGAGTTCTCATTTCCTTCAGCTCTGAGTTCCTGAGCAGTAATTTTATGGTATCTTCTTTCCATATCAGAAGTTGTGCTGACCCCAGATTCTTTCTCCTGAGTTGTGTCACAACTGATTAATGATCTATAGGGCCAGACAACAATTCACCTACATATGGTAGGGGGTCATAATGCATGTGTGTAGTGTAAAGATCACTCTTGCCAACAATTAATTGGGGAATTCACTTTATGAAACCCTGTTTACAGACTGACATCTGGAGAAATTCTTAACCTGGATCCATTCCAATCTGTAGGATTTATGGACTGTGCTTGGTTTTTTGTAAATAAGACTTTTTCTGCTTGGTACATTCTGTTTACATAATTATCAATGGATGAAAATGGCTATGGTCCTGTGTTTCTTAATTCTCTGTACCAAGTGGACCTAAATTATAAATGGTGGTCCAGCTAAAAGAATACTTGGACACCTATCATTATTCAAGTTGTGGAAACATCTTAATGCCAGGAGCACCCTGCTCTCTTAAGTCCAGACTCTCTGACTGGAGCCCTTATGCCCCAAGGGACTTAGTATTTAGCCTTTATGGGGATTTTAAAACTTGTTGAGACACATGCTAGACCTCTTAAAATATATTAGACTCCCTTTTATTCACACACTTGGTCTCTGCTGTGAGGTGTGAAATGGAAATATTTTCAAACATAGGTACATGCATAGTCTTGAACACATTTCAAGTTCTCACTGTGTGTGGGGGGATCAAAGCTTATTATTAAATAGCAGAATTGGATTCCCAAACATTCCATAGGTCGTCATGTCAGACACACATTACAATGACCTTCACCTGCCTCTCTTGGGTAGCCATTATTTCTGTTGCCGGTGGATGAGCTACTGCCGACATGGTCAGCATGGCATCTGCAAATACTGGGAGAAAAAATATTGTAGAATGGGTGAAACAGATCATAGGAAAACAAATACTGTATGTTGGAACTGGACACCTAGGACTAAATAGAAGGGCATTTTCTTCTTCTGCTTTGCTGAATTTTGAAACTATAAAATTGGACCAGGTTAAGGGTTGGGTGAGTCCACATTACAACAAAGTAAAGGGCAGAGAAGTGCAGAATGGGAGGGTGGAGATGAGAAAGATATGGACTTATGTCCTCCAGTTCCTCCTTTATTTGTAGCAGCATCGTCATATGATATCAACCTGATTTATCGTGCTCAGCAGTACAATACATTCTTTCTTTCCAAGATGTATTTCGATGTATGTTAACAATCATATATATATGTATATATATGTGTGTGTATATATATACATATGTGTGTGTGTATGTATATATATATACACATACACATATGAATATATGTGTATATACACATATGAATATGCTTTGTTTTTCTGGAACACATTTGTTCAGTGAGCACCTTTCTAAACCCAGAATGGCTCTTAAGCACAGAACAGAGTTACACACATACACACACACACACAATTTCCAACCAGCATCACCTTACCAATTTTGATGTACTCTTAAGGAAAGGTTAAGTCCAAGTATGGGGCAGACCAGACACTTTGATCTGAAGTTCAATTTGGAAGAGGAGAGGTCAGTGGAGCATTGATCAGGGGAAGTGTAGCCCCACTTTTCCATTAGAGCTTTTTCCTTTTTATCTCCACCATAGCCCTTATGTAAGTCCTTAATCTTTGTTTTATCCATGACTCTTCCTAGCTATACACCTCTTGTTTTTCATTACATTCTCTTAACTGCTAATGTATTTTTTATGCTCAAATAGTTGATCATCTACACCTTCAATAAGATACCCCAAATATCTTACATAGGAATGTGTACACAGAATCATAGACTATGTTGGTGATTCATCCTTTCCCGTCCCCTTTCCTTTTCATCCTCTGTCTCCCTGTTTCTTCTACCTGCTGCCTTCCTTCCACTGGCCAAACTTTGCCTAAAAGTTTCTGAATACTCAGCTAAAATCACTACACAAACATACAGTAGGATACTTGGCTTTCTAAGCTTACATTGTCCTTGGGTTAGAAAAAAATATATTTAAAAACAGTTAGGGGGTGCCTGGGTAGCTCAGTTGGTTTAGCATCTGACTCTTGATCTCAGCTCAGTTCTTGATCTCAGGGTGGTGAGTTCATGCCCCACAATCGGATCTGTGCTGGGTGCGAGACCTACTTAAAAATAACAAACAGACAAATAAAAATAAAAACAGGAATGAACGCACTAAAGGAGAATTATCAGGAAAACTCCTATACATGTCTATATGCCTGTGTGCTTGTATGTGTTCACACACACGCGCGCGCGCGCACACACACACACACACACACATGTAAATAGATAAAGAGACGAGGGGGGGATAAGGAATAAAACATTTCCCAATGGCTATATTTGTAGAGAAATTTTAAACTACTCATAGTCTCTTTGGGAAACACCTCATATTTAAAGTAGTGAAATATTCTTTTCAAAGTACCCATTCCCCACACTTCACATGAATTATAAACCTTTGAAATGAAATCTGAATGTTAGCCTCAAAAAACACTCTATCCACCAACTAAATCTTGATTAAATGAAAAATATCACTTGTGTATATTTGAGGTTTCTGCTGTTTTTAATTCTTAGTAGCAGTTCAGGCCACATAAACAGACAATTCTTTGGCTGGCAAGTCAGAGCAGCGTCTGGGGTCGTTTGTGATTCTCAGTGTCACCTTGTTTGATTTCTCTTTCATATATGAAGAAAAAAGAAGAAAAGATTTTTTTCCTCCCTGAAGGAATGGAACATTCTCACCCATACACCTAATTGACTGCAAAGGTCACTGTAGCAAGAAAATAAATCAGCAAAGTCCTAAAATATACCCAAAGAACAGCTTGCCAACCTGCTGGATTTTCTGTATCATTGAAAGGAAGTACTAGTTAGGACTGCCAACACACAAACAAATCCATTGAGATCTTTCTGGAAAAGGAGGTGTTCTTGAGAAAGCTCTAGTGGTGTAGGAAGCAGGGGAATCAGAACTCGCTCTGGGACATTCGGGGCATGAACTACAATCTCTGAGCCTCTGTTTTGATATCTATTAAATGAAGGTGGTTGAACTGAAAGCTGAAGTTCTTTGATTCCACAAAAATGGTGCAGAATGTACATCTATGCCAAAAAAATTCATAGAGGGCAGAGGTGATAAAGTGGACTGTGTGCTGAGCACTGTAGTAGGTATACGTGGTCTCATGTAATCCTCCCGATAGTTCTCTGTTTTTACTCATGGAGCAACTGATATTCTGCCCTGGGTGCTGCAGCCAGATCCAGCCTGGTCCACTACTGTGAACTTCACAGTCTAGGTGAAGCCTCACGGTTGGCCTCCTTCCTCTTCAGTGGCCTCTCCATTCACTGCCTACTCAACTTTCACTTTTGATAGAAGGAAAGATAAACACCTGGAGACAATTCTAAAATATTGGAAACCTTAAAAATTTATAAAAAGAAACCTCCTATAAAAAATTTTCCCCAGTCTAATCATGAGAAAAACATCAGACAAATGCCAGTAGAAGGGCATTCTGTAATGTATTTGACCAATCCTTCTCAAAACTGTCAAGGCCATCAAAAACAAGGGGAAATCTGAGAAACTGTCACAACCAAGAAGAGCCAAAGGAGACATAACTACTAATGTCATTTGGTGTCCTAGATGGGACCTTGAAACAGAAATAAGATACTAGGTAAAAACTAAGGAAATTTGAATGGACTGTGGACTATGGTCAACAATAATTGGTTCACTGATCATAACAACTGTACAATACTAACACAAGTTATCACAATAGGGGTAACTGTGCAGAGGATATATGAAAATTTGCCGTACTATCTGCTAAATTTTTCTGAACATCTAAAATAATTCTGAAAAGTAGTCTATTAAAAAAATAATTTATCACTGCTCAAACCAAAAGAACACTGTAGCAATAGGGAAAATAATATGCTTTTTTTAAAAGTGTTTATTTTTTTTAAAAAAAGAGAGAGAGATCAGGGGAGGGGCAGAGAGGGAAGGACAGAGGATCCGAAGTGGGCCCTGCAGTGACAACAGCTCAAACTCATGAACCATGAGATCTCACTAACTGTTGAGATCATGACCTGAGCCCAAGTCAGACACTCAACCCACTGCGCCACTCAGGCGCCCTGGAAAAAATATGCTTTTAAACTACTACTTCTCTTTCTCCTCCTTTTCATCCTCTTCCTCTTCATCCTCCTCCTCCTTCTTCCAGTTATTATAGTAATACTATAAGGTGATCTACCAGTGTTAAATGCCTCTGGATACTGTATGAAGAGTGGCTTTCTGTGAGCCTTGGATTAGGCCAGGGGTTGGCAAACCATTTATGGTCCATAGGCCAAATATGGCCTCCTGCCTATTTTAGTAAATCAAGTTTTATTGGAACACAACCAGGCCTCATTCATGTTTACATATTGTCTTTGGCTGCATTTACACTTCAGTGGCAAAATTGAGTAGTTGTACCAAAGATCAGATGGCCTGCAGACCTTAAAAAATATTTGCTATCTGGCCAACCCCTGGTTTAGGCTATTTGGGTTATAAGGTGGATAGTGAGGCAGGTAAGCTGGGCCACCAGGATTCACCTGGGGGTAAAATCAAATATTCAAACTCAGCTAATCAAATAGAAGGAAATATGTAAGACAGGGCATGAGTAAAATAGAGTAGTCAACTTCAGAGGGCCATGTGTTTAAGGTTTCTGCGTACTTTTCTTTTTTGCTGCAGAGCTGTGTCTTTGACCCATTCGTGCATCAGCCTGTGTGAACCTGCCCTTTCAGACTCCCACCTTTAGGGACTTTTATCTTGGCCTATTTACTCTTCTTTTAGAGTTCCTAACTTTGATCTGAAAATAAATAGTCAAAACTTAGTTGTGTTTTTCAGTGTGCCAGGCACTTATACGCCCTCATCAATTTCTCTCTAATGAAGTAGGAATGCCATAGTCTCTATTTTATACATAAGGAAACTGAGGCTCATTTAAATGAAATAACTTGCTCCAGAGGGTTGGTTGGCTCATAAATGCTGTGCCACAGTTTGAATGGAGGGCTCAAAACATAACATTAAATCTCGTATACCATGCCAACTTTCAGTGCTAGAGCTGGCTCTCACTAGCTCGTGGCAGCCAATTGTTGAATTTTTAGGAATTCTGTGAGCTCGTTGATAAATTCAGGCATTATTAAAAACTAAATTATGTAAATGTATAATCAAATACATTGTATTAAGAACAAAGGTAATATACCTCAAAACTCTTCACTAATATTTTACTGCAGTTTACTATTATCTGTGCTCTTGAGGTTGGTGTCTACAGAGTCTGTATGGTGAAAGTGCTATCTAATTGTGAGGTCCTGTGCCGCTCTGCCAAGCGCCTTACTTGTGATGTCACCTTGCTTACTTGAAATTGGCCGTGATGGGAGTATTGACACCATGGAAATGGGCAGACACTACAGATTGCTTTTCTTTCGTGACAGCTAGCTGGTTACACCTTTGTCAGCCTACCAATGCTTACCTTACATTCTGATTTTGATCTCTATGTGGTATTCTAGATGATAGTCCCATTTGTTTCTTCCTGGCCCCCTATCTTGACCTTTGAACTCTATAAGTTTTATAATTAATGCCACAGTAGCACCCTACAGATAGGGCCCAAGGGTCTTTTTTTTTATCATTATTTTTATTTGTTTACTTTTCTGACAGCGGGTAGAAATTCCTTAGTGTTGGAGAATTCCCTTGTTGAGAAAATGTATTCCACCTGATAAGGAAGAAGTTCAACCATCTGATAATTTGCTTTTAAATTCAGGAACATGTTTGAGGATAGTTTGGACTCCCTAAAAAAAAAAAAAAACCTAGAATTGAATTATCTTTATAAATATAGGGTGAACTCCTATTTGGAATTTTAGGTAAGGTTTTCCACATAAATAATTTTCTGGATACATGGGGATTGCTATATGTGTTAATGTGTTATTAACTTGCAAAAAACTAAATTTTTACATATAGGTGTGGTTAACACAAATGAGCTTGCACATAATTCGCTAACAGTTCAGAGGAATAGGCAGCATGGTAAAAGGCCTCAAAAACATCCTCCTAAACATGTAATCTCCAATTTATAAGCCATCTTGTTTCAAATGCTTCTATGCTGATGGTTCATAATTCATCATACATGCTTCATGTTTTAAAATTTTACCTGCAGGAGTAACCTACCACTTACAACATTGCTCTCTTATGAATATGTACTCAGAACTCCAACTCCTGATCCCAGATTCTCTTAATGAAGCTCCTCTTATACAAGAGTACAGAAATAGAAGTAGATTCCCATAGTTGTGACAGCAGTAGGAATTGGGGAACCTGGACACCCTCCACTGGCAGGGAGAAGGGGACTGCCCTGGACACTGTGCATTGAGAGAACTGCCAGCCAGATATTTGAGGAAAACAGAGATACATAAGTTGTGATAAGCCCCTGTTGCCAAAATGAGTTTTCTGGCTATCTGAACTTTAGATAATTAGGAGTTTGCTGAATTATTATTTCTCTAATTCTGTATATCATATTAATTAAGGTAGATCGTAACTTGTGGCCAGAAGACTGGCATCTGCCTGCAGATGTTTTGTTACCTAAAATCTAGAGTAAGTGTTTAGAAACTTGCAGCAACTGACAGAGTACTATCCAAAGATTGAATCTCCTACTAATGGACGAGGGTTGCTTTTTTATTCATTTCGTTTTTCTAGTAATTCCTTTTATTGTTATCACATTTTAGAAAAGTACTTTAGTAGTTTGTTTAGGTTGGAGATTTTAAAAAGTGGTCCTTTTGAGAAGCATGGTTGCAATGGAAAGAGCTAGACTACAGCTCATGTAGACTTGCTGTGTGACCTTTGGCAAATGATGTAATCTCTAGGTTTACATTTAATTAATTGAGACTTTCTAGCAGGCCTGACACTTAGTCTTGCAAAGCTAAGTGAGGGATGCAAAAAATGTCAAAAGTTTTATTTTATTTTCTTTCCTAGCAGGAAGGTGGGAAATTTAGTCTCAGTTATTATTGCCCACCCCACCTTCCTTGGCTCCTATCTCCATATGGACTCAGAAAACGAGGCCGCAGTACTGTCAACAGCCTCATTGCCTAACCCCACAGCAGAGGCCTGGTGCATAAGGGAGTCCTTGCTGAGTTTGGGGCTCCTGATGCCCAGCCGTCCTTGTGTTGATGACTCCATCCCTTGATGCCTTGCTCCCTTGGGGTCGTCCAGCCTGGGTCTCTTTAATCCTCTGAATTACTAGAGAAAATCTTTCCCCAGAGGCACTTTCATATCTTCAGTGAGCTCAGGTCATGGAAGACCAAGGCTAGAAAAGAAGGTATCTTCAGTGGACTTTTGATTTGGCCCCAGTACAAATTTCTGAAGCAGGGAAGCACAAAATGGCCTGCGGAAACTTTGTGGTAAGAGGAACAGGGGAGGGAAAACTGAGGAAAAAACACAAATTAATATCAATACATTTATAATTATAAAATGGGGCCAATAAACCCTTCTTGATAGGGTTGTCTGAGGATTGTGTGAGCTAACGCATTGAAAATTCATAGCCAATTGCCCAGCACACACTAGGTCCATAGGACTATGATTCCCAGATCAGGAGATCCCCGGCTCTCACTTGCTTTTGCCTGTTGGCTCTTATGTGTTGCACACACCATGTGTGTTTGGATGATTTCATCCAGCTGTGGTTTTTCTTTCCCTTATCCTTTGATGGGACAGGCTCTAAGCCAAGGGCACTTCATCTAGTGTCTGTGGAAACCAGGCTCCACTTCCATGGATAGGCTTCAGAGGGTCTCTGTTAGTCTGGAAGTTTTATACTTTATTTCTGTTATTTTACTGCTTACTCTTAAGTTTTTAACAAACAAATATTTTTTTTTCCTAATGAAAATCTCATCAGATATATTCATCTGTCCTTCTTAGCAGATTCAAATTCGGTAACTGCGAGGTGAGGCCTAAGATTCTGCATTTCTAAAAGGCTCCTTGGTGATATCCAGTGCTGTGGGTCCAATGATCTCACTTAAATTAGCAAGGCCAAAGTAGGCTTCTGACTTTCCGGATGTGCCTTTCATTGACTATGAGCTCCCCCAAACTTTGCCATTTTCTATTTTTCTGGGATATCTAGTCATCAGAAGCAGCCACCCTATTCTGGCATGCTTATAATTATAAATATTTCCACTCCACAGCTATTTGATCTGTCATTCTTGACCTCTACATGCACTTCATTCTAGTTAGCCATGGATGAAAACTTACATAATTACGTAACAGGGTTATTCCCATCCTGTTTATCTCCAGTCACAGAGCCCCTATTTCTTTCACATAGATGGGCATTCTAACCTCAAAATTCTATGTTGAAGGCCAGCTTTTTAGAACTACTTCCAGTATCAATGATTTTTACAATAAATCATAGCCCGAGGCAAGGATTAAAATGATGGTTTATTTGGCAAACTCAGGGATGAGGAAAAAGGCAAGGGGATCAAGGAAATATGTGATGTAAAACAAAGGGAAGAGACCCAGCAGGTACATCTACCCTGCACAGGGAGGCACTTTTCTAGGGGTTGACAAAAGTGAAATAATAGTTCAGAGTCTACCTAGGAGAAGCAGGAGGGGAATTTTCTTCCCTCTTTTTCCCTTCTCCCATTTCCCATTGGTCAAAATTCCAGATCCCATACCTTATTGTTTCTTCCAAGCTGGGAGGGCAGAAACTCTGGGCATATGGTTGGTCAGTATGGCTGCATAGAGGCATCTCCAAAAAAGGCATCTCCACTTCCCAGGGCAAGTGACTGACTAATCAGCCCTGCAGTGGGATTTCGGAGGTCTTTATCGTCTGTCTTGCCTCAGTATTGAGTCAGCTAGAATAAAAGGTGGACACTAATTAATCAGTGGAGCCCTACCTCTCTCCACAAACATGGCAGATACCACTAACTGATCACTGCACTCTTCCCGTCTGTTAGCTGGGTACACTTTTTCCCCATGCCTGAAGTTTCCTTGTGTGTGAGGATAGCTACATGAGTAGAACATTCCTGGCCTCACCCTACTTCCTCCCTCCCACTGCCCCAGAGATGCCTTAACCTGATTTTTGACTTTTACAATGAGAAACCAAACCATTCTTGGTCCTTTTTTCTTAAGATCAGGTTCTGTTCTGCAGGGAGCACATCCCTTCTTTCTGTTCTTCCCTATCATTAGTCTTAGAGAAGTATTTCTCCCTCACCCTACATACCCTTTTTTTTCCCCTCAATTGGATGAGGGGCCAAGAGGCGAAGAAGGATGGTATTTCTTGGTCTTCTTCAAGGTCCCAGCAGCTTGGGGCCTGCCCTGGCCTCACAACACTCTAAACAGCACTCCTGGCAGCCACACTCAGTGGATTGCCATGTGGAATAAAGCCTCACTGAGACCTGCAGCCACAGTATCTCTTTGGCTAATGCTGCAACTGAGAGCCATAAAGTAAGTGGTTAGATAACATGGGCTTTAGGAGTCATCAGCTTGGGTGTGAGTTCGGTCTTACTCCTTAGGAGCTGTATGACCTTGGCAAGTTACTGCATCTCGTGAGATCTCAGTTTTCTTATGTGTAAGATGAGAATAATAGTATCTATTTCATAGTTTCTAGGAACTAAATGAGATAATATGGACAGAGTTTCTAGCACTTAGAAAGTACTTAATAATGATAGTTATTGTTACCATGATCTACAGACTTTGGAAAGAGATTAAAAATAAGTCTGGTCCTCCTTCTGGATGGGGCCCATGCCATTTTCAGATATAGCCGGGCAAGTTCCATTGCACTGATGAAGAATTCTAACATTTCCTGCTGGGGAACCTCTGAGGTTACCTCTGATTCTTATTTTATGAATGTGGAAATGCTTTTCTTTCACGTTTCCCTGGGCATTGGTTTCTTTTTCAGAGTTGATGCAGAGAGATGAATGGTAAGGTGTGTTCTCCTTCAGACTTGGAGAACTTCATGCCACTTCCTCTTCATTTGAAGGATGTGGTTTGCAAATCAGTGCTGAGATACCCTCTTTTTCCTCATAAACCCCCTCCTACATAAAGCCAAACTTGAGTACAGAGGCTTTGGACTCTGCGTGAGAAGCCTCAGAAAAGGAAAAAAAAATTCACACTTCATTAACAAGAAGAATGGCTTTGGAAAAAAATATGTATAGTATACAGCATGTCAGTACCTTTCCAGGAAATGATGGCAAATTAGTCAAATCAAGTTGCAGATATAGTCAAGAAATTCTCACATGAGTTTCCGCTACAAGATTTTGGTGAATAAAATCAAACGACTTATACCCAATATTTCAGAAGTGCAGTGGTGCTGGCTCATCCTCAAGTCACTGTGGAATTGCCTTGGAATTGAAAGCTTCCACAGTGCAGCTTATGGCTTTGCTGCTGAATTATGAAGTGTTTGTGTCTGTGCTGTGAAGTGCTGGGATGCAGGGATAGACGCAAATTCCAGAGAAATACCACCACAATCACCGTCTCAGAATACCAGCACCCTTCCTCTTTGCTCAAGAAAGGTTTTATTCTCTCGTGGTCAATGTGCTTTGTTTTTTATAGTTTTCTGATGCTGTGGCATTAAAGAGAATTCCTGCTGGGGCGCCATTATATTATGATATCACATATGCAATAGGTTTTGTCCTTTCTGACTTAAAAAAAATAAATTTAAAGGCAACACCATTGCTGCTGTTGCTAAGTGATATTGGCATAATATGTCTTTGGGGGCAATAACTCATTCCTTGTATTTTCACCAAAAAGAGAGACATTTAAGATTATTCTTTTTGGTCTGCTCCTGAAGATTATTGTCACATCATTTGTTATCTTTATGATTGGCACGTTTTTAAGCTGCGGCAAGCTGTGGTTGCCGTGTGGAGAGGCAGATTTTCCTGCATATTGCTTAAAATACTGTCTGTATTTTTCCAAGTAGGTGGCTGTACTACCATCCCAGAATCAGACTTAGAAGAAAGATCAATAGAGCAAGACTCCACTGAACTGTTTACCAACCACAAGCACCTCATTGTAGAGACGCCCTTGCCTGGTAAGAAAATGGGTGGTCTTCACCAATGATATGTCAGGGACAGTGGCACTCTGGTCAGTTCTTGTCATACCAGAGAGCATTTTGCAAAGCTGCTTGTTTTCCAACTTCATCCTTTGCCTCAGCACTGGTGCAGCTGAATTTGATCATTTGTATACTCCTTTCAATATTCAAACCTTTTCTCTCTCTCTTGCCCTCTTTCTTTTTTCCAGAAGTTTCACCCCTCCAAGGAGTCTCGGAATAGTTCAAGTAGAGTTGTCTGGTTGAGGGGAAGATGGCTTTCCCAAGGCTGATCCTGTGTGGACCTCAGGCCAAGCACAAATGTAGGGCTGGCCCGGTGCTTCATCCATCTCACCTGCTTGGAGATGATATGTAGACTGGGGATTGGGATTTTTTTCTTATTGTGCTAGGAGGATTTGTAATACCCAGGGCAAGTCAGTTGAAACCTAGGTGGGAAAAATATTGCTGCTTTTTGGTCATCTGTATGCTTGCAGCCATCGGGTATAGTGAGAGGACATCTTTTGGGGACAGACTTTATAATGCAGAGGCCCAGATCCAAAGTAATTTGATACCCCATTCTTGTCACAGAATTCTTATATAGTAAATGTATCAAATTTAATAAAGCATCTCATTGTCCAACAATATCTTGGATTTGATTTATAACTAGAGGGTTATATAGATGGTTTCTCCACATTATTTCTTCAAAGGAAAGAAACAGAAAGGAACTGAAAACTTTGCTACTCCACGCCCGGTAAGACTCAAATATGATTGTTTTATATATAAAGTAAACTACAGAATTTTTTATATGATTTATTTATTATGCTAAAAATGGAAGAAAGTAAGTTTTTAGGATTGTATGAAAATTTTCAAATATTTTATAGGAATGCAGTACATTAACATCCTCTTTTCATTACCCCATGGTGGCACCTTTTAGAAATTCAGGTTATAGGGGTGCCTGAGTGCCTCAGTTGGTTGAGAGGCCGATTTCAGCTCAGGTCATAATCTCATGATTTGTGAGTTGGAGCCCCGCGTTGGGTTCTGTGCTGTCAGCTGGGAGCCTGGAGCCTGCTTCAGGTTCTGTGTCTCCCTCTCTGCCCTTCCCCTACTTGCCCTCTGTCTCTCTCTCAAAAAAAAAAAAAAAAAAAAAATTAAAAAAAAAATTCAGGTTGTAAAACAATTCACTCATTACAATATGCAAGAAATAAAAGAGATTTTGCCAATTTCCAGTTAAAATTACAGTTGCAAGACTGATTTATGTAAACCGAAATATGTGCCAGTTTTGGAATGCCTCTCTGTCAGTATAAAGGGGGAATACAGTTCATGGTTTTTCTATAAGTGAAATGTCAAAAAATTGAAGAGGATGTATTATTTATTATTTCTAGCATTCTTTTTTAGGAGATGCAGCAGAAGATAAAATATTATTAATTGTCATGCATGGAAGTGGACAACTTTTAACCTTTGCATGAGAATAACCATTAGGTTAATGTCACCCAGCCTGTGGGGACCAGTAGAAGATGTCATGGCTCCGCATATGACTATACTTACAAAAACGCTACACTTCTGGTCATCTTTAACAGCTTCATTCAAGAAAGGTTACAAGACAAGTATATTACTTCTTTAAAATGTGTTTCTGTGTTATGTCTCTCTCTTTTTCTCTCTCTTTTTTCTTTTCTTTTGTATGTTTGTTTTCTGTGGTTGTTTTTGTGCTATGCATATGTGCTAGTGCTAATCTCTGTTCTATTTTTTCTTTTTTTTGAGAGTCATACCTTGTTTGTACGTGTCCTTCTGCCTTCAACTCTTTCTTTTTCTTTTGTGTTTCTACATTCATGTGCCTTGATCAGTTTTTCTCTCCCTTCACTTACTCCCCCAATTCTTTCCCTTCGCCTTTTGATTCTTTCCCTTTATTTCCTGTGATACAAAACCGAAGCATATTGTTTCATTAAAGGGTTACTTTAAACATACATGAATGTAGTGCTTTCTCTCTCTCTCAAATCCCTCCTCCACTGATTTCCTTCTGTATATGCCCTCCATTATTGTTCCATCCTGTGGGAGAGTGACTACCAGTCCAAATTCAAATTCCTATCTCCAGTTTGGGAGTTTAAGGTGACTTTTGTTGTTACAATTACATGTCATACTGAGAATTTTTCTGTTAAGAAGTACGTTTGTAAAATGTTTTCCTGGAAATCATTATCAGTATCTTAAGTCTATTGGCACAATTACTTGACCAGATAGTTTATTTTTTATTTGAATCACTAGTACAGAACTCTATATACATATAGCATACATATATTTTGAGAAATCTAATTTATTGTCATTTGCATTTTACTAGCTGCCAAAAGGAAAAAAGTTACTAATTAACCTTTTCAACATTATCAAATATCAAATATAAGTTCTAAAATGATAAAATAGGGGCACCTGGGTGGCTCAGTCGGTTAAGCGGCCGACTTCGGCTCAGGTCATGATCTCGCGGTCCTTGAGTTCGAGCCCCGCATCGGGCTCTGTGCTGACAGCTCAGAGCCTGGAGCCTGCTTCAGATTCTGTGTCTCCCTCTCTCTGACCCTCCCCCGTACATGCTCTCTCTCTCTCTGTCTCAAAAATAAACGTTAAAAAATAAAATAAAATAAAATAA
Source organism: Acinonyx jubatus (assembly GCF_027475565.1). Classification (NCBI taxonomy): domain Eukaryota; kingdom Metazoa; phylum Chordata; class Mammalia; order Carnivora; family Felidae; genus Acinonyx; species Acinonyx jubatus. The sequence goes on along the minus strand of NC_069383.1, from coordinate 44,163,999 downwards.
AATAAAATAAAATGATAAAATAATTTGATTCATGATTTAAAAGTATCCTTTGCTTAAAAAAATTTCTGAATTTACATTACGTAAATTTAAGTTATGTCTTTTACCCCTGATGTTAGTATGATTTAAAAACATACATAAAGTGTTTCTGCTAACAGCCAAGAATTACGTTACCCTTTGAAGTGGCTTTTTAAATATCAAGACATAAATAATTGTTAACTCCTATTATTTTGGCACTAGTATTTCAATCTTTAATAACGATTGTGTATTATCTCTTTCCTGTGTGTGTGTGTGTGTGTGTGTGTGTATACATGGTCTTGAAATCTTAGAGTAACTCACAAAGCTTTAAGAAGAAAGATGATCCAGGTTTCTGATTAGCCAGATAGTCTCGCTGTTACCAAACATATCAGAATAGATACTTATAAAATAGCAAACATTTAGTAAATTCTTAGTATGTGCTAGGTATGATTTCATTCACTTCTTCCAACATTACTGTGATGTAGATAATGTTATCTCTATTTTGCAAGTAAGAGTACTGAGACTTATACAGGCCAAATAACTTACCCAGTATCCCACAGTTAGTGTGTAACAGAACTACAGAACTGGGATTTTAATCCAGGCTGATTCCAAAACCCAAATACACACCCAAATGTAGAGATTATTGGTAAGACTACAGTAAAATACATTTTAAACCTGAAGGTTTTTAGTCTAAGATAACTATCTATTTTTGATTTCTAGTGTGGTTGTACCTTTAAAAAATACACCTATTTGCTATACTTCTCCTTTGGTGAATGACCTGTTCATGTTCTTTTCTTTTGGGGGAAGTGGTGATGGTGGTAAGTATCTCCTTATTGAATTGGAATAGCCTTTAAAAATGGTATTAATCTTTGCTTGATTGGATATGATATAGACATTGTTTTCAGTTTTTCACTTATCTTTCAATTTTGTTTCTTTGTTTTTTTAAGAAGTTTTCTAAATTTTAAGTAGCTAAATCTATTAACCCCTTTCTTTGTGGTTGCTAACTTTGGTGTCCAGCTTGGGTGGTCTGATACCAGGGTCTGCTACCATCTCCTGCCTCTTCTCTGTGCCAGTCTGTTGTGTTTTGTGCTATGGCAAGCTTCAGTCATATCCTCCATGGGAATGCACTGGGTTTTATTTTATTTTAGTTAGTTAGTTTTAAATGTTTTTATTTATTTTTAAAGGAGAGAGAGACAGAGCATGAGCTGGGGAGGAGCAGAGAGAGAGGGAGACATAGAATCCGAAGCAGGCTCCAGGCTCTAAGCTGTCAACACAGAGCCCGATGCGGGGCTCAAACTCACGAACTGTGAGATCATGACCTGAGCCGAAGTTGGACGCTCAACCGACTGAGCCACCCAGGCGCCCATTATTTCATTTTTTCAATTGTAAGTAGGCTTCATAGCCAGTGCAGAGCCTAGTGGGAGGCTTGAACTCATAAACCTGAGATCAGGACCTGAGCTGAGATCAAGAGTCAGATGCTTAAGTAGGCGCCTGGGTGGCACTTGGTTAAACATCCAATTCTTGATTTCGGCTCAGGTCATGATCTCCCAGTTCCTCAGTTCAAGCCCTGTGTTGCCTCTGTGCGCACACCTCGAAGCCTCCTTGGGACCCTCTCTCTGCACCCCCATCTCAAAATACTAATACTAATACTAATAAACTTTTAAAAAATGCTCTAAGAGTTAGATGCTTAGGGGTGTCTGGGTGGCTTAGTCAGTTGAGTGTCCAACTTCAGCTCAGGTCATGGTCTCACAGCTTGTGAGTTGGAGCCCCATGTCAGGCTTTGTGCTGACAGCTCAGAGCGTGGAGCCTGCTTTGGATTCTGTGTCTCCCTCTCTCTCTCTGCCCCTCCCCTGCTTGCTCTCTGTCTGTCTCTCTCAAAAATAATAAACATTAAAACAACAACAACAACAGAGAGAGACACTTAACCAACTAAGCCACCCAGGTGCCCCTGCATTGGATTTTATAAGCCACAGAGCTGTGTTCTCTTCTGCTCTCATCTCACAGAGATTTTACATGAAATGCCTCCTAGGTTTTACCCAGCTCCTTCATCCTTGGGAGAATGACACAAGTAATAGACTCCACAGCTTTCAAAATCCTGCTTCCTTTTGATGTTTGGCCCATCCTGTGGGCTCTCCTTTAGGATGATTAACTTTCCCCAAAGGTTCTTTAGCACTATTGTAATTACCCTTACCCACTCCCACACCAGCTCTCCAGACATGGCCAGACATGTTCCCATCCCATGTGAGCTCAAGTTTGGGCGTGCTGTGCCCACTTAAATCTATATGTACAGAGGCAAGAGAGGCAAGTCAGTTATGAAGTCTGTGCCCCATTCCTCCCATTCTCCAAACTTTTTGTTTTGCCAGCCTCATGAGAAACTGCTTGGTATTTCCATAGGTCAACCGTACCCGGAGCCACAGGGGTTCCCTCACGTTGAGGAACATCAGATCGTGTTACGAATAGCTTTTCTATAATTAACATTAATCAAAGTTATTCTCTGGATTAAAAATGGCTAAGCAAAGAGACCTCTTTTTCTTGTTTTTGTTTCTTTATTTTTTTAAAAAAAAATCTGCCTCTGACTAGTCAGTTGTCTGTGTCACAGTATACACAGTTCCCTGTCATATAAAAATGTAGGTGAGGATGAGCAAGAGAATCAAAATAAAATATATGTGAGAATGTTCAAACTCCTTGAAAAGCATTATGTAAATACAGGATTGACAGCGGTCATCTGCCATAGCACCAGTGTCTTTTGTTGTGAGCCAGCAGGTGTCATCCATGGCCTCCTGTTCAGAGATTAAGGGTGTGTCCACAACATGGGAGCTGATGAGGGGCAGGCTGATGGGAGGCACCCAAAGGTTTTCAGCCTTGGTTGTACATTAGGATCTTTAAGTATTTCCAGAGGATTCTTTAATAACTGTTGCTCTTGTAATAAACAAACAAATCCCATCTTTGTATCATTTAGGATATCAGTGCTAGTGATATAAATAATTATTAGTAATAGATTCTTGTTACTTAGCATTTGGTATATTAACAGCAGGAGTTTTAGAGAAAACGCTTGGACATCGTGCTCCAATAATTCTGAAAGATCCAGAGTGGAATGTATTATCATCAAAATTACATGATTATTATCATTTATAGCAGTAACATGAGCATAAAATTATACTGATAATTATAGATTTTCTTTATGTCCAACAGCTTCTTTTTTTAATGTTTATTCATTTTTGAGAGAGAGAGACAAACAGAGTGCTAGCAGGGGAGGGGCAGAGAGAGAGGGAGACGGAATCCGAAGCAGGCTCTAGGCCCTGAGCTGTCAGCGCAGAGCCAGTCGCGGGGCTTGAACTCGTGAACCGTGAGATCATGACCTGAGCCGAAGTCGGACGCTTAACTGACTGAGCCACCCAGTGCCCCTATGTTCAACATCCTTTGATGCAAAAAGCAAACATTAATTATTAAATATTAAATACAGTATCGGAGAGGTTTCTGAAACAGCAATACAAGGTTCAATACACAATTTAGATTGTGTCAGATGTGGTCCTTTTTATAGTCTTTTTGTATACACCCTCTTGAATTAGCTGGTGTCATTTTTCTATTTTTATGGCTGAATTATGGAAGCTCTGTGACATCCCATGTGTTGAGGGTTTTGCTGAACTGGACTTTAAAAGGTATAACTTACATTGTAGCACAACTGCCAAGACCTAATCAGAGTAAGATGCCTGTGAGCGTGGTCACATCCCCCAAGGCTTCATCTGTGGGCCAGAGAGAGGGTCTCCGTTCCAGCTGATGTGGGAAAAACATTGCAAAACCCCTCATTCTCAGGTTTGCTGCTGTTTCACTTTAATTATATTCAGCCCACACCCCAATGCATCCTCCAAGGCTCAGTCTGAATAAATTTATCTCCTCATCTGGACACCAAGAGCTGCATTTGAGGCCCTCTTAGAACAAGTGGGGGAGGCATTGTGGATTGTTGCCTTTTAGTCCCATTTTCTGGCTCCTTATTACATCCTTTTTCTTCTCTTTTTATTTTGCTCCACTTTTCAATGTCTTCTTTCTTGTTGTATTGGCAGATCCTTGTAAGTGCCTTAACTCATTTCTGTAACAGGTGGGGGTGAATAAACCAATATTGGCACCTCTCAAGATTTTTCTAATCACATTTGCTGGTGGTCATGTTTCCCTCTTGAAAAGTCCTGAACTCCCTGCTTCTCTTTAAATATGCTTATCACTCACTTACTCTATTTCAGAAGTTGAATTTTCCTTTCCTGCTGGGATGGATTTGCAAACTCTTTGGACACACCTCTTCTTGGATTCTTTCTACAGTTCAGTAAATTTTTTGCTGTATCAGTAAATCAACCTCTTAAAAGAAGTCAACAAGGGGCGCCTGGGTGTGGCTCAGTTGGTTAAGAGCCCAACTCTTGTTGTTGGCTCAGGTCATGATCTCACAGCTCATGAGTTGGAGCGCTGTGTCAGGCTCTGCACTGACAGTGAGGAGCCTGCTTGGAATTCTCTCTCTCTCCCTCTCTCTCTGTCTCATCCCCACCGGTGCTCTCTGTGTCATAATAAATAAATAAATTTTAAACAAAAGAAAAAAAGTCAACAAGTCACACAGAAATGGAGAAATCTGTGATCTTAACTTTCCTAATTTATTTTTGCAGATTGTGCTAAGACGCTAATAAGATTGTCCTACTATATTTACTTAGATTTGGCTTTAAAGAGAGGTATGATTCTTTTTTTTTTTTTCCTTTTTATTTAAATTTTTTTTTTCCAACGTTTATTTATTTTTGGGACAGAGAGAGACAGAGCATGAACGGGGGAGGGGCAGAGAGAGAGGGAGACACAGAATCGGAAACAGGCTCCAGGCTCTGAGCCATCAGCCCAGAGCCTGACGCGGGGCTCGAACTCACGGACCGCGAGATTGTGACCTGGCTGAAGTCGGACGCTTAACCGACTGCGCCACCCAGGCGCCCTGAGAGGTATGATTCTTAATTCAATACTTGCTGACATTTTTTTCCGTGAGTACTTAGGTGACATTTTAAAAATATTTATTTATTTATTTTGAGAGAGAGAGGAAAGGGGAGGGACAGAGAGAGAGAATCCCAAGCAGGCTCTGAGCTGTCAGCACAGAGCTCAACACGGAGCTGGATCCCACGAACCATGAGACCATGACCTGAGCCCAGATCAAGAATTGGACACCTAACCAAATGAGCCACCCAAATGGCCCTTAGGTGACATTGATTTGAACACAGAATTCAGTTTTTGTGAGTATATGAATCATGTACAATTTTAGAGCACCTTTAAAGGAAAAGAATATATAATTCTAGGGGTACCTTGGTGGCCCAGGTGGTTGAACATCCAACTCTTGATTTTTACTCAGGTCATGATCTCATGGTTGTGAGATCCAGCCCTGCATTGGGCTCCACGCTGAGTGTGGAGACTGCTTAAGATTCTGTCCCTCTGTCTCCCTCTGTATCTCTGCCCCTCTCCCCCATTTATGCTCTCTCTTTTTCTAAAATAAAAAAATATAAATAAATACATAAATACAAACATACATACATACATACATACATACATACATACATAAATGGAAGAATATCTATTAAAACATTAGATACTACAGTATGGGTGCACCTGGGTGACTCAGTTGGTTAAGCATCCGACTCTTGATTTTGGCTCAGGTCATGATCTCAAGGTTCGTGAGCTTGAGACCTGCATTGGGCTCTACACTGGCAGTGTGGAGCCTGCTTGGGATTCTCCCTCTTGCTCTCTCTGTCCCTCCCCTGCTTGCCCTCTATCTCTCTCTCTCAAAATTAATGAACATTAAAAAAAAGAAATACAAAGGTATATGTTTATAGAATCAGAAAGAACGACAAATTATACATGTGTAAAAAGTTGACAACTTACACAAATATCACAAAATGCATAAAAATAATATACTTATTAACTGCTTCATACAGCTTTTTAATACTTCTGCATATTTTGGATGCTTATTGTTTATTCACCTCTTCAATTATCATCAATTTTATAATTTTATTTTCTATAGAATAAATTAAAAGATAATTTAATTTTCCTCTGGCATTGTTGATCAAACATTTGAAAAATTACTGATTGTTTATAAAAGTTTCTTTCTGCTCTATAACTTATTAGTAATGTGTAAGTTTTTAGGATTATTAACAGATTTATGAAAACCATTATCAAGCTTCTTTCATACCTACAATGTATGATTTCAGGGCATTACCAGTTTTATTATTCAGCAATAAATTTTAAATAGCCAATGAATTGATAACTCTCCTTAACCAATTTGTCATCAATGTCCTCATTGAAGTTAATCTTCATCACTACCAGAATTTTATGTCAAAGCAGCCAGGTACTAAATATTTTCTCATTGTCTTCATTATGATTCACTCTTCTTCATTAGCTCAGTTGTTATGCAATTCAAGAGCCTCTTTATTTTACTTGAAATTTATCATCTCATCTTAATGAAGTAATCTGGGTATGATTTGAAAATGTTTTTGTTACAATTTTCTTGTTTATATGAGAATAATTTATATTGATTTTATAGAGGAGCTGTATGACAATGTTCTTGTATGAGAGGTCTGTAATTCTACACTCTGAATTATCAAATATTTCTGACAGCGCAGAACTTCTACTTTCCCTTGGTGTTCCTGAAATAGGTCTCTCCTTACACTCTTAGATGTGTGGTGTTCAGAACATCAGATTTTGTGTGTTTCATACTGTGATTTATCTCCACCATACTTACACTTCTGATGCCATTTCTCATCAAGCACTGCAACCTTTTGCTCTGCACCTTCCTCTCGTGACATTGGGTAAGTAGGAGCAATGGACAGTAGTGGAGTTCCTGGAATCCATTCCTCCAGCAGAACAGCTGGTGATAATCTAACCGTATTCAGAGTGGACTGCAAGCCACATAACTATATCCCATAACCCAAATTGAATGTCTCCCAAACTCAATTCCCCTTAGCCAGATCCAATGCCCAATACTAGGGGAGGACAAATGGAAGAGACAGCAGTCTTTACCACTCATGATTAAAATGGCCTTTTCAAATTTTACAAAAACGTGACCATGTACCTCGCTAAGGAAAGTGTCCCAAAGTTTAAGCCTTATTAATGTCGTAGTAAATCCACCTCTATTACAGCATGAAAAAATAGAAAGTATGCTTTAAAGAGTTCATTAGTTTTTTATTTTTTTCCATAAAATATAACTGCAAAAAATGTCCAAGGCAAGAGTATGTGTGTGGGAGTGGAGAGTGCAGATTTTGTAAGAATGTATTAAAACTTCTTTTACGTGCATTCTAAGTCTCTTCAAGTGTGCCTATCTTTGGGCTCAACTGTGAATACAATTTCACTTTTCATTTTTGGTAATTAGTTTTTCCCCTAGAGGTATCAATAAGCTGTATGGACTAGCAGAGCAATTCTCTAGTGTATGGCCTTGATTCTATAGAGAGATGTTTCACCTTATATATACAGGGATAATTCTGCTGATCCTTACCTCTTGGCAACCATTCCAAGAGTAGCCCCCAAAGGGATTGAATTAGTCCTTTATCTCAACTGGCTGAAGGATATAGATAAAAAGGTAAAAAAGCACAAAGCAGGCTATTAAATTTAAGTGGGCCATAGCCCCTTTATTGGCTCTAGGATTATTAGGTGGGTGAGAGTGAAGAAGTTTAAAGTGCTGTGAATTTAACTAAACTGTTTAACTGGCTACAGTAATTAATGTTTGTTCCATCTGGTACCAGGTCCAGAGAGAGCTCATTGTATCACCTGTAAACTCTCATTTCTATGCGCTAGGCATTCCATAAAAACATTAAGATCATCTGAATATGGGGAACAATTGGAACCGAATGCTTTTATGTAAACAAAGAATGTAGAAACTTTATCTTCTCAGTTAAGGCAGAGTAATAATTAAGCCTGGATTTCCATCATTTGGCCATTTAGTAAAGTTTAGGTCTGTAATATTGACTGAGTCTTTTAATGTTACCTTCCTATGTTTAGGTGAACTGTTATTTATTTAGGATGAAAATTAAGAACTCTCTTTAGGTCTGTAGTCATAAGTAAGGGAACTGAAGCTTTTATTTTACTAAGTCTTCTGGGATAAAATTAAGGAGTTACTCATTCCTCTGGGAAAAGGATGGTATGTAATCCCAGTTTTTCACACTCAGCAGCTCACAAAAATGAAAAAAAGCAATTAACAAGTAATTCTGCAGGAAAACATTAAACATTCTCCAGACTTAGGATGGATAGAGAATGAGAGTTAAGATTTATTGTCAACTTTCCCCGAAGTGTCAATAACAAATCATAAAACACACACACACACACACACACACACACACACACACACACACACACCTTCTGAAATCAGTGATATCTGGGTATGGTTTTCCTTTTCCATCCTAGTAACAGTGATGTACTTTTCTCCAGGCTGGTCTCCAATTTCATCACCTCCTCTGATGCCTGGCAGCCTTTGTTCTTCATTTAAGTCCCTCCCATCATTTGTATGTATATAATTTATTCCTACAATGGCATTAGTTTATGTCATCTCTCTCTCAATCTTTGATTGTGCAGTCTGTAGTGCTGGATCCACTGGATATACACATGCAAAAAGAAATGAATTTAGACACAGATCTTACACCTGACAAAAATTAACTCGAAATGGTTCATCAATCTAAGTGTAAAGCACAAAACCCTAAGACTCCTAGAAGATAACATAGGAGACAATTTAGGTTGTCTTAGGTATAGTGATGGCTTTTTAGATGCAAAACCAAAGATACAATCCATGAAAAAGAAAACTGATAAGCTGGATTTTATTGAATTTAAAAAACGTAAGCTTTGTGAAAGACACTGTCAAGAGAATAAGACAAGCCACAGACCTGTCTTCATAGACAAAGAACCGTTAACCCAAAATATATGAAGAACTCTTAAACCTCATCAAGAAGAAGAAGAAGAAGGAAAAAACACCCTGATTTTAAAAATGGACAAAAAACCTGAACAGACATGTTAACCAAAGAAGATACACAAATGGCAAGTAAGTGTATGAAAATATGCCCAAGAACATATGTCACTACAGATGTGCAAATTAACAATGAGATACTATGACACTTATATTGGAGTGGCCAAAACCACAGCACTGGCAACACCCAAGTGCTGGTGAGAATGTGGAGTAACAGGAACAATCATTCCTTGTCTGTGGGAACGCAGTATGTTTTGGCCACTTTAGAAGACAGTTTGGAAGTTTCTGACAAAGCTAAACATAATCAACACACAATTCAGCAGTTACACGCCTTGGTATTTACCCAAATGAGATGAAAATTTATGTCCACACAAAAACCTTTGTATAAACATTTATAGCAGCTTTGTTCATAATTGTCCCCAAATGAAAGCAACCAAGATGTCCTTTAGTAAGTTAATAAATATACTGTAGTACATATAGACCATGGAACAGTAGTCAGTGCTACAAAGAAATGAGCTATCAAGTGATGAAAAGACTCTAGGGATCTTAGGTGGCAAAGGCTGTGAGTGTCGGTGGGTGACAACGGCTGCTGGAGTCCTCCTGCTCTTCCTTTTTCTCAGAAAGGGAAGTTGTGGTTCAGAGGGTCCCTTTTGGCATCAGTCTGGGCTGCCCTGAAAGATGGGGCAAGGGTCAATGTAGGTAAAGTGTTTCCTACAATTTCTCTATGCAGCCATCCCTGGCTGTTGTGCTCCACTGGGTTGCTGCAGCTTCTTATACTCTGGAGCTTTCTCAGAACTATTTCCCTTCCTGAGTAGTTGTTAAAATGTTCCTATGGGGGGATGAGGGTTGGGACCTCCTGGTCTGACATTACCCATAAGAAACCACTCCTTCAATTTCTTACAGGAGGTATCAGTCAGAGGTAGAAAAAGAAAGCAATGTAAAGGTACGTGGATTGGAAAGGAAGGTACAAAACTGTCATTATTTGTACATATTATGATTGTCTATATAGAAAGCTCCCCATCCAAATTACAGATGAATTACAAGTAAACTATTTTAATTGCTAAGAGTTAGCAAATTTGTTGGGCACTAATCCAATATGTAAAAGTGAATTTTATGTCTCTGCAATAGCCATTAGAAGTTAGAAAATGAAATTTTAACAATAAAGATAGTTCTTAAAATAGCAATAAAATATAAAATATATAGGGAAAAATCTCACACAAGACATGCAAGCCTTTTATGTAGAAATTCATGAAACTTAAATAAGTGGAGAAAGAGAATATGTTCTAAGAAAACTAAAAATGGTAATGATTTATAGATTTTAATGCTATTCCAAAAAAAAAAATTCCAACAGGACTTTTCATGAACCTTCACAATCTGATCCACCCCCAAACAGTCACTACTGAACATGTTCCACCAATGTCAAGTCTGATTATAAAGGTGAAGGCAGTGTGCAGTGAAATTCAGGGATATACAAATAGGCCAATGTAACATAATAGTGTGTCCAGAAACAGGTATGTCCAAATATGACAAAGATAATTTTGCCTAACAATGGGTGAAGAATGGACTTTTCAACAAATGCCCTCGAAGCAATTGTATAACCATATTGGGGGAAAAATGAAATTATTGAAGTACTACTCATACTTTAACATACAGAAAGATCAATTTCAGTCGGATTAAATAATAAATGTGAAAGGATAAAGCTAAAAGCATGTTAGAAAAACATGTAGGAGAATGTCTTTTTATGACCCCAGTATCATAAGGTCTTATTTCTTAATTTAGTAAATTATAGTCATAAGGGAAACTATTATTGAATTGGATTGCTTTAAAATTAAGAATTTATAATCATCAAAGACACCATAAGGAAAGCAAAAATTATCTCACAAAGTAAGAGAAAATATTTCCAATGCATATAACCAAAGAAGGATTAGTATCCAGAATGTATGAGGACCCCCAACAAATGAATAAGAGATACCTTAACAGAAACATAAGCAAAAACATAAATGATGTTTTGCAGAAGGGAAATGATTAATATGCTAAAAATGAAATTTTAAAAGCATAATTTCATTATTAATCAAGTGCAAATTAAACTACAATATGATTTTGCACCTACTGTTAGGAAAACAAGAAAAAGTCTACAAATAGCAATGCTTGGAAAGGTTATGGAAGAGCAAACACCCACATCTGTCGGAGGTAGGAGTTTTCAGTTGGCTCTGGCCAAGAGTTTGGCATTTCTTAGCAACGTTGCACATGCACATAACCTACAACCAGAAATTGTATTTCTAAATATGTACGCTAGAGGAATTCTTGCACTCATGCCCAAGAAAAACTTACAAGAATGGTCACAGAAGCATTATTCATAAGCAAAAACCCTTCAAACTATCCAAATATTCAGCAACAGTAAAGTTGACCAATTTTAATATATTCTTATAGTGAATTAACTAATATACAGCAATAAAAATTAAAGCTCCAAGGATTATGAATCTCACAACAGTTTTTTTAGCAACAGAAGCAAATAGTAGAATGCATACCTTATGATTCTGTTTATAAAAAGTTCAAATCAGGCAACGCGCACAACATACTGTTTTGGATTATATACCTAGAGGAAAACCGTAAGGCAGAGATAAACAAAGTTTTAGAATTGAGGTTATCTTTTGTTTTTGTTTTTTGATTTTTTTTTCAGTTAATTTATTTTGAGAGAGAGAGAGAGAGAGAAGGCATGAGTGGGGGAGGGGCAGAAAGAGGAGAGAGATAATCCCAAGCAGGCTCCGTATTGTCAGCACAGAGCCTGATGCGGGCTCGAACTTAGGAACCGTGAGATCATGACCTGAGCTGAAGTCAGACATTCAACCAACTGAGCCACCCAAGTGCCCCTTAAGGTTGCCTTTTGGAGATAGAGGAAGGAGACAATACCACTGAGGAGGAGAATCAGAAGACCTGTTTTATTTCTTGAGCTGGCTAGTGCGCAGATCTTTTATTCATTTCATTATTTTAAAAACTCCTTATAAAACTATTTATAGGTTTTATGTACTCTTCTGGTTGTGTAAATTATGTCACCGTAAAAAATTTAAAAACAAATAACCTCTTGTACCTCATCTCCCTCAAGATTCTGATGAGTTTCAGCCCTTGAGAGATGTGCCCATTTTACAAATCCCTATGTAGCCTTGCCAAAACAGATTTTGGTTTCTTTCCTTGGTTTAAGAAAACAATGGGTATTTTTGTTTTTCAAATGTAATATTAGATGTTATACCATATCGAATATGCCTTATCTAATTGTGTATACCTATCCTCTATTTTTTCTCCTCCCACCAACTACCTCCTCCCATATCCACCCTCAACCCTTGAGAATTTCCATACAGTAGCCATATTTGCAGTCAGGGATTAATAGTAGAAAAATTTGCAAATATTAACTTTCTGATCTAACAATCCCATCTGTGTCTCCTCATCCTGTAAACATTCTATTTGACAGTACTGTTGAAATCTAGTTTTCCTCTTTCATTTTATAATTAACTTGCAATGTATTATCTCTAAATCCACAGTGAGCCTGGGATATAAGTAATTTGCTTCACAAGGTCGTGTTTCTCACATTCCAGATATTAATACAGGTCTTAACCCTTGATCAGCTTTAAGAGTAACAACAACACACTAATACTTATCACATCTATCACATGTGTTGCAGAACCATAGTTGGTAAAGAGTAACTATAGATAGACTAACCATATGATGGATTATCCAAACACTTTTAGGAGTGAAAGGGGGCACTATTAAGAATTGTTCTGGGATGACAGGCATAAATTAGAATAGTCCTAGGCAAATTGGGATGTAGGGTCATCCTAATCATAGAGAAATCTAGCTCAATGAGTGCACAGATGAAGACACATCTGGTTTAGTGCACGTCCCATTTTAGCAATTAAAACATTGTAAACAGAAACTATCCTGGCTTAAGAAATGTGCCCTGCCATCACTGTAGTTCTTAACCAGAACTCTTGGCAGATGTGTTTGCTAGGCTTCATTGACACCAATAATGGAATGCTTATTTATCAAGAGGGTTTTTCTCAGCATCCATGCAAAGTAACATGTGCCCAACTAATCTATTACAGAAAGATGGTTTTGTATTTTTTCTTTTTAAATGGCTGATTATTACCTGAAGCAGCATAAATATAGTAACTTGGGTCCTATTCTAAATGGGCTTAAAATCTAGATAAATGGTTTAGATATAAGACAAGATGAATAAAAATTCTTTCTGGAGATGATATGGAAAGTATTTTTACAGGTTTATAAGTAATAATAAAATAATGAGAATGAGCCTTTACGGAGTTCATACTACGTACCAAACACTGAGTTCTATTCATATAGCACATAATCTTCTTAACAGTCATATTAAAAAGTTACTATTTCTCTCATTCAGGTGAGGAAACTGTTAAGGGATTTGCCTAAAGTTACATAAATTGTGGAATTAAGGATATAATTTCAGGTCTGTCTGATCAGAAGTCTGTCTACTATCTATTAGGCCTACTGATTGGGGTTTTTCCTTTATGATTTATATTGCCAATGTATCTCTACTGATACGGAGGTCAGGCTTCCTTTGGACATTCATAAGGTGGCTCTTCCATTTCCACTATACAACTACTATTGGAATGATCAGGTTGATTTTAGGAAACATTTTCCCATGATTTGGAATGATTTTTATATCTGTCACCAATGACACCTAAAAATCAAATGAGGAAACAAACAAAATATTTTTAAAAATCAAATGGAACTTCTAGGGAAAATTACAATATATGAGGGAGAGAAAAAAACACTGGGTAGGCTTAACAGAATATTAGACACTATATAAAATTAAAAATTAATGAATTTGAAGACATAGCAATAGATACTACCCAAATCAAATTTCAAAAGAAAAAAATCTGAACATAAACAGACCTTCCATGACTTGTATGAAATATCAAGGGTGCCTGGGTGGCTCAGTCGTTTGAACATCCAACTCTTGATTTCAGCTCAGGTCCTGATATCAAAGTCATGGGATCAAGCCCTGTGTCAGACTGTGCACAGAGCATGCAGCTTGCTTAAGATTCTCTCTTTCTCTCTCCCTCTGCCCCTCTCCCCTGCTCACTCTCTCTTTCTCTTTCTCTCTCTCATGTATAAATAAATAAATAAAATAAAATAAAATAAAATAAAATAAAATAAAATAAAATAAAATAAAAATACATATAACTTGAGTTCCTGAGGAAAGTTAGTGGTTGGAGTGTGAGGAGGGAGAAAACAGTATTTGCAGACTATAATAGGTGAAATTTTCCCAAATTTGATGCAAACTGTAAACCTAGTAATCCAAGAAGTTCAATAAATGCCAAGCAAAATATAAATAAGATCGTAACAGGCATGTCATAATCAGCTTGCTGAAAACCTGTGGTGTAGGGGGAATTTTAAAGCAGCCAGTGAAAAAGACACATTCCATATAGGAAAGACAAGATAACTGCTAACTTCTCTGTGGAAACAATGCAAACCTGAAGACAATGGAATGTCACCTTTAATATGATAATGAATAAATCTGTCAGCTGAGAATTCTATATTCAGTGAAAATATCCCTCAAAAACAGAGTTAAGGTAAGATTTTCCTACAAAGAAAGTTCATAGTTAATTGTCAGCAGATCTGCATGACAATAAATATTTTAAAAGTTCTTCAGGCTGAAAGAAATAATTCCAGATGGAAACTCAGATCTATACAAAGGAATGAAGAGTGCCAGAAATAATGAACATTCAGGTAAATATATAAAATTTTTCCTTCAATTTTTTTTCATTTAAAAGAAAATTGGATGTTTGTAGCAAAAATAACACGTTTTGGTATTTATCCAGATGGACACTCAGATCTACACAAAGGAATGAAGAGTGTCAGAAATAGTAAACATGTAGGTAAATATATAAAATGTATTCCTCATTTTATTCATTTAAAATGCAATTGGAAAGGGTTGCCTGGGTGGCTCAGTTGGTTAAGCGTCCAACTCTTGATTTTAGCTCAGTGCATGATCTCAGGGTTCATGCGATTATGATTCTCTCTCCTTCTCTTTCTACCCCTCCTCTACTCACGTGTACTCTCTCTCTCAAAATAAATAAACTTTAAACAATAAAATAAAATTGGATGTTTGTAGCAAAAATAACATGCTTCAGTATTTATTACATATGTAGAAATAAAGTATACAGTAGTACCAAGGATAGAGGGAGAATTGAAATTATACTGTTGTAAGCTTCTCACATTACACACAAAGTAATACTATAATATTTGAAGGTAGGCTGTAATATGTTTAAGATATATGTAGTAAACCCCAGAACAAGCACTAAAACAAACAAACAAACAAATAGGTGTAGAAGGGAATATAGGACACAGAATACTAAGAAATACTCAACTAATCCAAAAGAGAAAAAGAACTGAAATAAATGAAAAATAGAACACAAATAGCAAAATGGCAGATTTACATCCAACCATACTGATAATTATATTTATTGTGACTTTTTTCAGACTGGATAAAAAAGGCAGATCTAAATAAATACTGTCTATAATATACAAAATTTTAATATAAAGGCACAATTAGGTTAAAAGTAAAAGGAGGAAAAAGATATACCATGCAAACATTAATCATATATAAGCCAGAGTGACTATATAAATGTCAGAGAAAGTAGACTTCAGAACAGATTGTCAGAAATAAAGAGGGACACTGAATAACAATAAAAGGACAATATGTTAGGAAGACATAACAATTTTAAATGTGTATGCATCCAATAACAGAACTTCAAAACACATAAGCAAACACTGGCAGTTAAAAACAAAAACAAAAAACACAAAACAAACAAAAACCAGATCTACAATTAAAATTTGGAGATTTCAGTAATCTCTCAAAAATTGAGAGGACAAATGGACAGAACATTAATAAGGATATAGAAGACATGAACAACCTTATCAGCCTAATTAACATCTGTAAAACAGCACATTTAACAATAACAATACACATGATTTTTTAAGTGGCCAATAGAATATCCACCTAGGTTGATCACATGCTTGGCCATAAAATAAGTCTCAACAAATTTCTGAAACTCCATTCTTAGCATATGTAAAAAAGAGTAAAAACACCTACCTCAGCCAGTTGTTGTGCAGACTAGGCTTAGTTAAAATATATCAATCTTTTGCTGTGAGGTTTGCCACATAAGTAGAAACTCAAATGATTCTATTTCATTTCTTTCCCTCTCACATATTTTAAAACATAGTCATTAAACTTTATCAGAAACAAGGTATTTAACCTCACAGGTCAAGCTATCAACGTTTTATTTAATGTTATTTAGTGTTAAAATTACATTTCTATAAAGCCATGTATTCAACTGAATATCCCTTAAATAAATACAATCGTTCTTATATTATCAGCAAACTAAACATCAACAATTACACTTGCTACTGTGCTTACCTTTGAGTTCCTCTAAAGCTCCTCTGTATTTTATTGCTGTATAAATATTTAGAAGACTTTAAAAGGCTAATTTCAGATTTGGGCCTTCTCTGTTCAACAGTTTATATTTTAAAACCTTTTATACAGTTCATATTCTTATTTGTGAAACCTAGTGCAGCTCTCATATTGATACTATTTACATTTTGGGGGGGGCGTAATGTGGCATAGGTTTATAAAACCTTCCATTTAAATTTTTGATGTGATTAGCTGCTTTTAATTACATCTGAAAATCCCTTGCCAAATAATGATTACAACATACAGAAAGGGTATGGTTGAGACATAAGCAAAGCAAAACAGATCTATGTGAAAACTGCTTCAAGCAGTGTAACAAAAGTAAAACCACTTAATTTGTACATATGTGGAGGATTTAATCCAAATTGAAATAGAACAAAAGATAAGTAAAGTGAGAAAGGTAGATAAGAGAACTTTAATGTGCACAAGTTCAAATGCTGTTTTGTTTTTTAAAATCAGAGCATAATTGATTCTTCTGGGGAAAGTTTTGGAGGAAAAAATAAAACTCATATATAATTATGGTTCACAGCAAATTGCATT
This sequence comes from Acinonyx jubatus, assembly GCF_027475565.1. Taxonomy (NCBI): domain Eukaryota; kingdom Metazoa; phylum Chordata; class Mammalia; order Carnivora; family Felidae; genus Acinonyx; species Acinonyx jubatus. Next base: position 44,146,990 of record NC_069383.1, on the reverse strand, counting down.
TACTGCCTATTGAGCAAACTCAATTGGTTTGCTAAACCACAGTGTTTCCCACCTCTGTCAGTGAGAGATCCAACTCTCCCATCACTGGCTCTCTAAGAGGCAAATACTTAAGCACATTTTGGGTCTTCTGTGTGTTAGGTTTTTCAGGCAGTCACTCTCCTCTTTTTCAGTGGATCCCCATAGCTTTCATATTAAATTCAAATTTACAACCTTGGTGGATCCAGGTTCCTTCTCAACATTCTCTGGCTTCTCTCCCGGCATCCTCCACCCACCACACATACCCATCACTCTGGCCACACAGCACTCACACTTCCTGGGCATATGGTTCTATGCCTTGTGGGCTCACTCACTCATTCATCCTTTCAGTCATTCCATCATTCATCCCACGAAATATCTATGGGCACTATGCTTAGTGGTGGGGGTATAATAGGAAGACTGAAAGAAACCCTGTCCCTGCTCTCAGGGGGTTACATCCAAGTGGAGGAAATAGACACTAATTGAAGAATCCCACAGGAACTGTAAAATGACTGTTCTCATGGGTGATGCAGCCCCTGTAAAATACAGGGACTCCATGTGGTTGGAAAGTCGGGAATGCTTCTCTGAGGAAGTGAATGTGGCCCTAACACAGAAGAAAGAGCAGCAGTTCCCTGGGAGAAGGCAGAGCCCTGTGGGTTAGAAGGAAGGAGAGAAGGCGGATATAGCAGGTCCACAGGAGGAAGAAAGCACAGTGAGGCTGGCCTGCTCAAAGGGAGATAGACCAGGTCCCCTGAAGTCCTGTGATATTTATCCCATTAGTAATCCATTCCAGTGGCTCTGCCTTTCCTCCAGACATTCCTGTCCTATCACCTTCATCTTTTGGGGCTCAGCTGAAGTGTCCCCTTCTCTGGGAAGACTTTGGCACCCCACCATCTCTGGAGGGTGTAGTGTCCTCCTTTCAGAACTCTGGCCTGTTGACCTGTGCATCCTCAGCTGCTTTTGCAGGCTCTGCCATGGAGGAATGGGTATGTGAGAAAGCTGGGTTAAGCATGATTGGAAGCTTTGTTCGCTGAGCATGTAGAGAGGCAACTTGGTCGTGTGAATGCAACTTTCAGGGGGTCTCTAACTTTTCCAGCACGAGTTCAGGGCCTCTTTCCCCCCAGAAGATCCCTCCCTTTTAATTCAAACCAACCCCAGCTTGATGGAATTTCAGATGGTAAGGAAACACTGGATATGATGTGGAAGCATGTGGTTTGTGCAGAAGAACTCAACCATGACTTACTCCACACTGCGGGTGCCATCCCGATTCTCATCAGCTTTCCCAGCTTGGTGTTCTGATGATGAAGATTATTAAAAGGATCCTGGAGAGAGAGGCCGTTCCCTGTTGGGAATGTTCCAGTGAGCAAGTGGGGAACCGGGATGGAGAATCACAGCCACTAATTGGGGCATAGATGGAACAAATTCCTTCTTATTGCAGAAAGGTATTGTATTTCACATTGAGGGAAAGGAGAGATTTGCCTACAAATTAGGCTGGAAACTGTAGAGAAGAAACTGTTTGCTGGCCAAACTGGTATGCCAGGACTGTAATGAAATATGACATAAGGAGAAGGCGGTAGGTGCTCAAATAAGAAAGTGCGTTTTCTTTAGTATTTCCTTTACTGTCCTTTTGAAGGCTTGAGTCCCTTCTGTTGCTGTGTTTCTTGGCACCTACCAAATATTCTTTTCGGTGATCATTAACTCCTTTGCTCAGCAGTTGCTCCCAAGAAGAAGCATCAAAAACTCTGAGAAATGTTCATTACTCATGGTTCTGCTGATGCCATAGAGAAGAGAGTGAAAGCTGCTTTACGTTTATTTCAGAATCATAATGTGAATGGAAAGGTTTTTTGAACATTATTTTTTGTTTGAAAACAAGGTTAGACACACAGCCCAGAGCCTCTGGTGCCACACCTGCCCAGCACTGATCCTCCCAGCAAACCCTTATTCCCACCCTGTATCTTCTCCATCCTGCCTGGCAACCCCTCCTCCCCAGAGTCATTGCTCCCCACCCGTGGGTGCCCCTGTGGCTTGTTCATTTGTTCTGGCTTGACTTGCCTCTCTGCCTTGCCCTCCCTTTGGATTTGCCTGTGCCTGGATTTTCCTGTCTCAGAATAACCCATTTGGGCTTAGGGGTTGGGCTTCAGAACTACCACTGCCCATCATCCCCGGACTCTTGGCCACAGTACTTCCTCTCCCATCAGTCCCAGTCAGTCCATGACAGTAAATGAAAATAATTACCTAAGGTCCTTTGTGTGTTGGCTTTAACATATACAACTTATAAAAAATCTACACTTCTACACCCAAGGTATTCTTTATGGAAACACACACATACACAGTGGAAATACAGACAGATGTTAAAAGTATTGAACGGATTTGTGGTTTATTTGGGGGTGAATTTGAATGAAGGGAATGCCTAAAGTCTGTTAAGACTTTGTTTTCCTTTGACCATTAAGGAAGAATTTCTTTGGTTTGTGACAAGGGAGCACTGAAACCTTTCAAGTGGGTGAGTGGTGGGCATTCTAACCCCTTCTAAAGCACTTGCATGACCCAATCAGGTGATTCAAAGTTGGATTAATCTAACCAAACAAGAGCAGTGAATTAAGACATTTTGCATGGGGGATATCCCTTGCCTGAATCCTTAATCCCTGAAAGAGCCACTGGCATGGTGCTCAGTGAAGCATTCATTGTCTTTACAGGGAATTTTTTTCTCTTCATCTGTTACTTCTGATTCAGTTGAACTGGTTTTATTTTTCTTAAGGCAAAGTACAAATACAGTCACTGATTTCACTAGAAAACAGTTTTATATAGTTTTTTTTTAAAGCTTAAAGAAAAGACTTGGAAAAAACTTTTAAAAATTGATTTTCTTTATAGAAAACTGCTAGATCTATTTTAGGGGACTGCATTTTGGGACTATTTCTCAGGAAAAATTGTAGTAATCAGCAGACAGATTTTGAAAGCTGGGGACTCATGAACAATATGAACACTTGTTTTGCATTTGAAGTTGGTAAAGTTAACTTTCTTTTTTTCAGGCTTGAAAAATATTGGGATAGGGATTAAGAGAGGAACCCTTTATCAGGTAAATACCAAAATATATTTATTGTGACTTTTATGGGTTTTACCAGTATCTCCCAAGATCTTTGGAATAATTTCCTCATGAAATAATAAAGGAATATTTGTAGTATTCCATTGGATATACTTTACAAGTTTAATTGAGGAAAAATTATTTCTTTCCCTCTAGTAAAAACTGTGTTCATATAACTATCTCGGGAAATGTGGTTTGGAGGTCAATAAAAGACAAACTTCTTGCCTGTAGACTACCTTCTCTCCATGTAAACTGGAGTTTGTCACTTGGGCATGAGAGCCATTTTCCTACCCACCCTCCCCTACCCTCTGCCAGACCCATCTCTAAGTCCTTTCTGAACTTGTGAAAACAGCTGCTGCCCCTAGTGTCACAGCTCCTTTCTTCAGGGTTCACAGTTGAGTTTACAGGAGTTGTGAGAATCACAGGCACTACATAGCCTTCTGATTTCCAGGTGCCTGGCCTCCCCACCTCAGAAGCTGCACAGACACCTTCCTCACCAGGCCCCTGAACGATGTAGGCCCACGAATGAAAGCCTGCAGGTTCCGGGCTCTCCCAAGCCCCCTGCCTTGCCCAAAAGTGCCTGTATTTCAGTTAAGAGTTGGGTCAATTTTGGCTAAAGTGCTCTGCTGAAAAGGAGATTGAGACCCAACAGAGCATACAAGCTTTTGTTCTGTGATGTGTGGGGGTGGGGTGGGGGTGGGGGTGGGAGTAGAGTAGCTTAGGGTGGAAGATCTTGCTTGGACTCTGCAATGGGGCAGCCTGGGGTCTGGATAACCTCTCTGAGCCTCATTTTCCTTAACTGTGAAACGGAGATAATAATACTCACATGACTGTTGTGAAGATTAATAAGTGTAAAATACTTTACATACTTCCTGGCATATTAGGAATCACAAAAGAGAATTTCCAGACTTTTCTACTGACACCTGTCAGATGCTTCCACTGTCAGCAGTATCTTAGATTGGTGTTGTTGCCTGAGGTGTGTGTTACTGTCCAGCGCAGGGTATGTTGGGTAAAACAGATCTAGTGTGTGTTTGTAGGAAACAGCTCAAAAAACAAACAAACAACAAACAAACAAAACCCAAAACCTACAAGGCACCATTTGAGAAACTCTGAGTTGATATAATGTATAAGTACATGGTATTCGTTTTTAGAGGATTGGCTGTAAATAAAAGCTGAGGCAGGTCCTGGTCAGAATTCAAAACCTGTCAGGTGAAGGTAGGATGATCTGGCTCCACAGTTTGGCTAAATGATGACATCAAGAAAAGGTTCTGCACCTACAGGTTTATTCCGGTATGCTGGGTTACAGAGAACACAGTGGACTCCTCACACGCTCACTGTCATGTCAGAAACGGGGCACCAGTATGTGCAGTTGACTGCTCTTCTCTACTGATGAATTTAGGGACCAGAACCAACTCTGAGAAAAAATGCAGAGTGGGTGACATTTTTCTTTGGTGTTCTTGGCCTCACCATTGCTACCTCCCTACTTTTAGTGACTCTCTCTTCTAAGGCATCAGATACTCAGTGTGCTTCCCTTTCCCTCCAGTAAATGCTGTGCTTGGAATTAGATGCTGTAACACATGTGAAGATTTCATACTGGTTTGTGGGAGCTGTGGCTTTTAGATGCCCTGCATACCTTTACTCCCACTCCATCCCAATCTGGTCTTAGATCCTGCATCTGGATCACCCCCGCATCACCCCCAGGGGTGAGCACAGGACCTAGATCTGAACTCTCAGAGTACCCCACCCCCTTGGCGAGTGTCTCCAGCTGACAGTTGACATAATGAGCTTAAAGATCAAGCTGGGCCAATCAGAGACCTTCCCTGGGATGGTTGCAACTGGGACAGGCTGATGGAGAAGGTCTTTCTGTTTGGGGTTGGTGAAGTTGGAAACAGTGGAAGCTTATCCTACTGTGTGGAGAAAGCCTGTATGCCCAAGATGGATCTAGGGCTGAACCAAACCAAAATGAAGGCTGGAGAAGGCCTGCCAGTATCAGGCTCTGGTTCTAGCCCCTCAAGGCCTCAGGACCAGCCTGTTTCATGCAGCTGTGGCCCTTCCTGTCTCAGAACTACCCCAGTGTTTTTACAGTAACTCTTCCCATCCCTGTTTTGCTTTAATCAGTTTACATTGTGTTTCTGTGACTCCTTTCTGGAAAACTCCTGTGTGCTTTGACTGACTCCCAGGTCTTTCTCCCTGTGGTGGGTTTCTTAAAGTCACTCTTAAGTATCCAATTATAGAAGAGTCTGTAAGGTGTTTTTCTTTAAACTATCCATATAACAAATGACACTGAGGAAGTAGAAGTAGCAATTAAATTCATTGTAAAATTATTGGTCTCTGTATCCTTTTTTTTTTGGTCTAAAATTCTCCAAGTATAGATATTAGTTAGCTGTAATAAAGATACTTTGTTTTTGAAAGAGCAAAGACAATGTAATTTAATTTTAGATCATTCCAGACTGAGTTTGAATCAACATGCTGATGACTGGAAATCTGCCAGAAATTAAAAGCTGATTATTGGGTCCAACTTTAGGTTATGACTCAAGTTAGGGTCACTGAGGGTATCCAAAAGGCCTGCACGATTATAACAACAACAACAACAACAACAACAGAAACAACAGCTTGACATGTTGTTTTTACCTCTGAGCTACATGAGTTGTGGAAGGGTAGTTTCTAAAGGTAAGGGACTCTGGGGAAGAAAGTCAGCTAAGAGAAGCCAGGCCTAGGATGGCAGTGATGCCAGAGGCCTGGTCAGGGGCATTGTCCAAGTGGAGTGTGTATCAGAGATAAGAGTTTGCATGTGTTCCATTGATTTGGAGCAGGGTAGAAGAAGTTTCATCTTCTGTCTGTCTCGGGCACAAGTGGATTCTGGTCATGCTGTGTGGATTAAGTATTTCCCCTCCCCAATTCAGATTCTCAGCAGCAGGGGGAGTAAAAACATTCCACCTCATTATGACAGAGCCATACTTGAAGAGCCCCCACTAGTTGTATGGAATTGGGCAGCAAGAAATTCATATCAGCCTACATGCAGATCTGACCAGAACTCCGAGGGGTAGTCAGCAGAGCTATGGAAATCAGTATATTGCTGGACGTTGACAAATAATAGAGTTTAGATAACACTCCCTGTAGAGGATAGAACATTTAAAAAATTCTAATGGAGACTGGTGAGAAAAAACTATAAAATGAGGTAAAGGGAATAGTATCTTAAAGACTAAAAAAACTATTGCAAATTCTACAAGAAATTTTTAGAAAGGTGAAAGGGTTCCAGCAAACCCTATGGTTTGTTAAAAACAAACAAGACAAAAAACAAAACATGGTGTCTGAAATAAAACAACACTCAAAGGAGAGATCAGGCTGAGATAAAGAGACAATGGAATAAAATGAGATTTACTTATTCTATTTTCTACAGGTTTATTTTGTTCTCTTTCTTCCTTCTTTTAGCTGAATGGTTAGTTCTTTAGTTTTCAGTATGTCTTATTTTCTAGTACATGTAGTTAAGATGATAAAATTTTCACTGAATACCAATTTGGCTGCATCCCATAATTTTTGATATGCCACATTGAAAATAGTCTGAGGTTTGAGGTTTGATTTCCTCTTGTATCCAAAGTTATTTAAAAGGTACTAAAATCTAAGGGAAGGGAATTTTGTTGTTATCTTTTCACTGTTACTTTCTCATTTTATCATATTGTGATTAGAGAGTAAATGATATGATTTTTACTTTTTAGAATTTATGGGTTTTTTTTACATCATCATTTTTTGGTAAATATTCTGTAGATTCTTACTTACGATTGTCCTCCATGATCTGTTGATTAGCCTAAAGTTTTTCACTATAACATTGGATTTGTTAATATCTCCTTATTCTAACCGTTTTTACTGTATATATTACTATTTAGGTGCATAAAGATTCCTTAAAAGGTTTCTACCTTTTGTAAATGCATTCTTCCTTTGTCATGTTTAATATTTTAATTTTTTCATTGAAGTATAGTTAACATATAGTGTTATATTAGTTTCAGGTGTACAATACAGTGATTCAATAATTTTATACATTACTCAGTGCTCATCATGATAAGTGTACTCTTAATCCCCTTTATCTATTTCATACCCCTCTCCTACTTCCCCTCTGGCAACCACCAGTTTGTTCTCTATATTTAGGAGTTTGTGGGGTTTTTTTGTCTGTCTCTTTTCTTTGTTTCTTCATTTGTTTCTTAAATTCCACACAGAAGTGAAATTATATGGTATTTGTCTTTGTCTGTCTGACTTATTCTACTTGGTATTATACCTCTAGGTCTATCCATGTCATTGAAAATGGCAAGATCTCATTTTTTTTTTTTTTATGGCTGAGCATATACATAAGTGTATGTGTATCTTCTTTATCCATTCATCTATTGATGGATACTTGGGTTGTTTCTATATCTTGGCTGTTGTAAATGCTACAGTAGGCAGAGGAGTGCCTGTATCTTTTTTAATTAGTGTTTTCATTTTATTTGGGTAAATACCGTGTAGTGGATTTCTGGATCATATGACAATTCTGTTTTTAATTTTTTTGAGGAACTTTCCTAATATTATCTGATATCACTCAATAATATTTTCATTTTGAGTATATTTTTGAAAGACCAATATTTTACATCTAGTTCTTTTTTGAAAGCATTTATCTGATACTTTATTGTTCATCTCATTATTTTTAATCCTTCTGAATAATTTTGTTTCAGTTTATCTCTTTTAAACATCAACATATATTTTTAAAAATTATTTTTGCCCAGTCTGTGTCTCTTTCAGTAGATGATTTTTTTTTGTTCTGAAATTGCTTTTTTTTTATTTTAATATTGTATCAGGGAGCACTTTCCATATCAATATTATAGAACTTACTCATTTTTGTATAGGTACATAGCACTCCATTGTGTGGACATACTGGAGTTTATTAAACTAGTCCACTGTTAATGTCCATACTCTTTTTGTAGGTAAACTTTTTTTTCCTTTTTTAGTTTTCAGTAGATGATTTTTCTATTCAGTTTTTCTATTATGGAAAATTTCAAGCACATGCAAAGGAGGAAAACAATGACTCACTTTCAAAACAATCAATTGTAACTAATTTGGATTATTTTGAAGCAAGATATTTTTTAAAGTTTGGAAGAACTGACACCAGGGATTTTTTTCAGTGTTTATTTTTGAGAGAGAGCCTGTGAGTGGGGGAGGGGCAGAGAAAAAGGGAGACAGAGGGTCTGAAGTGGTCTCTGCACTGACAACAGTGAGCCTGATGCAGGGCTCAAATTTACAAACCGTGAGATTATGACCTGAGCCAAAGTTACACGCTCAAATGACTGAGCCAACCAGGCACCCCTGACAGCAGGGATTTTTATTGCAGATGAGAATCACCCAGGAGAAGGAAAAAGAATTTTCATGTTTACCTATGACTTTTTCTAATTTATTTATTTATTACTTTTCCTCATAGCCCCTATTTTCCTCTTTTCTTGGATTTGTGTTTTGAATTTCTTTTTATTTTTCTAGAAGACATCTTTTAATGATTATTATATAAAGTGTTCTTGATTGATAAATTTTCAGTGAATAATATTTTCCCTGTCAATAGAATTCCAGTTCAAAATAATTCTTTCCTCTGAAATTTGGAGTTATTGCCTTTTGTCTTCTTGCATCTGGGTTTACTACTTCTTCCATTGCAGGTAAATGATTTTTTTTCTTTCTTGTTTTGGACCATCCAATATATTTTTTTAAATAAATACTTAAATTTTATTTTAATTTTTTAAATTTTTATTTATTTTTTTAATATACATCCAAGTTAGTTAGTGTATCGTGCAAACAGTGATATCAGGAGTAGATTCATTAATGTTCCTTACCAATTTAGCGCATCCCCCCTCCCACAACCCCTCCAGTAACCCTGTGTTTGTTCTCCATATTTAAGAGTCTCTTATGTTTTTGTCCCCTCCCTGTTTCGTATTATTTTTGCTTCCCTTCCCTTATGTTCATCTGTTTTGTCTCTTAAAGTCTTCATATCAGTAAAGTCATATGATATGTGCCTTTCTCTGACTAAATTCGCTTAGCATAATACCCTTTAGTTCTATCCACGTAGTTGCAAATGGCAAGATTTCATTCTTTTTGATTGCTGAGTAATACTCCATTACACACACACACACACACACACACACACACACACACACATATCACATCTGCTTTATCCATTCATCCATTGATGGACATTTGGGTTCTTTCCATACTTTGCCTATTTCGATAGTGCTGCTATAAACATTGGGGTGCATGTGCCCCTTCAAAACAGCACACCTGTATCCCTTGGATAAATACCTAGTAGTGCAATTGCTGGGTTGTAGGGGGTTCTATTTCTAATTTTTTGAGGAACCTCCATACTGTTTTCCAGAGTGGCTACACTAGTTTGCATTCCCACCAGCAGTGTAAAAGAGATCCTCTTTCTCTACATCCTCGCTAACATCTGTTGTTGCCAGAGATGTTAATGTTAGCCATTCTGACAGGTGTCTCATTGTGGTTTTGATTTGTATTTCCCCAATGATGAGTGATGTTGAGCATTTTTTCATGTGTCGGTTGGCCATATGGATGTCTTCTTTGGAGAAGTGTCTATTCATGTCTTTTGTCCATTGCTTCATTGGATTTTTTGGTTTTTGGGTGTTGAACTGGATAAGTTCTTTATAGATTTTGGATACTAACCCTTTATCTGATATGTCGTTTGCAAATATCTTCTCCCATTCCGCTGGTTGCCTTTTAGTTTTGCTGATTGTTTCCTTCGCTGTGCAGAAGCTTTTTATTTTGATGAGGTCCCAATACTTCATTTTTTCATTTGTTTTCCTTGCCTCTGGCGACGTCTTGAGAAAGAAGTTGCTGTGGCCAAGGTCAGAAAGATTTTTGCCTCCTTTCTCCTCGAGGATTTTGATGGCTTCCTGTCTTATATTTAGGTCTTTCATCCATCTTGAGTTTATTTTTGTGTATGGTGTAAGAAAGTGGTCCAAGTTCATTCTGCATGTCGCTGTCGAGTTTTCCCAGCACCACTTGCTGAAGAGACTGTCTTTATTCCATTGAATATTCTTTACTGCTGTGTCAAAGATTGTTGGCCATAGGTTTGTGGGTCCATTTCTGGGTTCTGTATTCTGTTCCATTGATATGAATGTCTGTTTTTGTGCCAGTCCCATACTGTCTTGATGATTACAGCTTTGTAATATATCGTGAAGTCTGGGATTATGATTCCTCCAGATTTGATTTACTTTTTCAAGATTATTTTGGCTATTCGGGTCTTTTCTGGTTCCATACAAATTTTAGGATTGTTTGTTCAGGCTATGTGAAGAATGCTGGTGTTATTTTCATAGGTATTGCATTGAATATGTAGATTGACGTGGGAAGTATTGACATTTTAACAGTCTTTGTTCTTCCTATCCAGGAGCATGGAATCTTTCTCCATTCTTTTTGTGTGTGTCTTCTTCAGTGACTTTCATAAGCTTTCTATAGTTTTCAGTATATAGATTTTTCACCTCTTTGGTTAGGTTTATTCCTAGGTATTTTATGCGTTTTGGTGTACTTGTAAATGGGATCAATTTCTTGATTTCTCTTTCTGTTGCTTCATTTTTAGTGTATAGGAATGCAACCGATTTCTGTGCATTGATTTTACATCCTTTGACTTTGCTGAATTCATGGATCAGTTCTAGCAGTTTTTTGGTGGATTCTTTTGGGTTTTCCGTATACAGTATCATGTCATCTGCGAAAAGTGAAAGTTTGACCTCCTCATGGCTGATTTGGATGCCTTTTATTTCTTTGTGTTGTCTGATTGCTGAGGCTAAGACTTCCAATACAGTGTTGAATAACAGTGGTGAGAGTGGACATCCCTGTCTTCCTGACCTTAGGGGGAAAGCTCTCAGTTTTTCCCCATTGAGGATGGTTTTAGCCTTTGGTCTTTCATATATGGCTTTTATGATCTCAAGGTATGCTCCTTCTATCCCCACTTACTTGAGGGTTTTTATCAAGAAAGGATGTTTTATTTTGTCAAATGCTTTCTCTGCATCTATTGAGAAGATCATATGGTTCTTGTCCTCTTTTATTGATGTGATGAATCACACTGATTGTTTTGCAGATATTGAACCAGCCCTGCATCCCATGTATAAATCCCACTTGGTTGTGGTGAATAATTTTTTTAATGTATTGTTGGATCTGGTTGGCTAATATCATGTTGAGCATCCATGTTCATCAGGGAAATTGGTCTGTAGTTCTCCTTTTTAGTGGGGTCTTTGTCTGGTTTTGGAATCAAGGTAATACTGGCTTCAAAGAAAGAGTTTGGAAGTTTTCCTTCCATTTCTATATTTTGGAACAGCTTCAAGAGAATAGGTGTTAACTCTTCCTAAATGTTTGATAGAATTCCCCCTGGAAAGTCATCTGGCCCTGAACTTCTAGTTTTTGGGGAGATTTTTGATTACTAATTCAATTTCTTTACTGGTTATGGGTCTGTTCAAATTTTCTATTTCTTCCTGTTTCAGTTTTGGTAGTTTATATGTTTCTAGGAATTTGTCCATTTTTCCAGATTGCCCATTTTATTGGTGTATAATTGCTCATAATATTCTCTTATTATTGTTGTTTTTTCTGCTGTGTTGGTTGTCATCTCTCCTCTTTCATTCTTTATTTATTTGGATCCTTTCTTTTTTTTTTCCCTCAAACTGGCTAGAGGTTTATCAATTTAGTTAATTCTTTCAGAGAACCAGCTTCTTTTTTCATTGATCTGTTCTACTGTTTTGTTTTTGTTTTTGTTTTGATAGCATTGATTTCTGCTCTAATTTTTATTTCCTGTCTTCTACTGGTTTTAGGTTTTATTTGCTGTTCTTTTTCCAGCTCATTAAGGTTTAAGGTTAGGTTGTATATCTGAGACCTTTCTTTCTTCTTTAGAAAGGCCTGGGTTGCTACATACTTCCCTCTTATGACCATCTTTGCTGCATCCCACTGATTTTGGGTGGTGGTATTATCATTTTAATTGGCTTCCATGTACTTTTTAATTTTCTCTTTAACTTCTTGGTTAGCCCATTCATTCTTTGGTAGGATGTTCTTTAGCCTCCAAGTATTTGTTATCTTTCTAAATTTTTTCTTGTGGTTGATTTTGAGTTTCATAGCATTGTGGTCTGAAAATATGCACAGTATGATCTCGATCTTTTTGTACTTGTTGAGGGCTGATTTGTGTCCCAGTATGTGATCTATTCTGGAGAACATTCCATGTGCACTAGAGAAAAATGTACATTCCACTGCTTTAGAATGAAATGTTCTGAATATATCTGTTAAGTCCATCTGGTGCAGTGTCATTCAAAGCCATTGTTTCCTTGTTGATTTTCTGTTTAGATGAACTGTCCATTGTTGTAAGAGGGGTGTTGAAGTCCCCTACTATTATGGCATTTTTTTTCGATGACTTTCTTTATGTTGATGATTAATTGAGTTATATATTTGGGTGCCTCCACATTTGAAGCATAAATGTTTACACTTGTTAGGTATTCTTGGTGGATAGACCCCTTAATTATGATACAGTGCCCTTCTTCATCTCTTGTTAGAGTCTTTATTTTAAGGTGTAGATTGTCTGACATAAGTATGGCTACTCTGGCTTTCTTTTGTTGGCCATTAGCATAATAGATGGCTCTCTATCCCCTTGCTTTCAATATGAAGGTATCTTTAGGTCTAAAGTAGGTTTCTTGTAAACAGCATATAGATGAATCTTGTTTTCTTACCAATTCAGTTACCCTGTATCTTTTGATTGGAGCATTTAGTCCATTGACGTTTAGAGTGAGTTCTGAAAGATGTGAGTTTATTGCCATTATGTTGCCTGTAGAGTTGGAGTTTCTGGTGGTGTTCTCTGGTCCTTTCTACTCTTTGTTGCTTTTTCCCCCCATCTTTTCTCCCCTCAGAGTGTCCCCTTAAAATTTCTTGCAGGGCTGGTTTAGTGGTCATGAACCCTTTAATTTTTGTTTTTCTGGGAAACTCTTAATCTCTCCTATTTTGAATGACAGCCTTGCTGGGTAAAGAATTCTTGGCTGCATATTTTTCAGATTCAGCACATTGAATATATCCTGCCACTCCTTTCTGGCCTGCCAAGTTTCTGTGGATAGGTCTGCTGCAAACCTGATCTGTCTTCTCTTGTAGGTTAAGACTTTTTTTCCCTTGCTGCTTTCATGACTCTTTCCTTGCCTGAGTATTTTGTGAATTTGACTATAATATGCCTTGTTGATGGTAGGTTTTGGTTTAATCTAATGGGAGTCCTCTGTGCTTCCTGGATTTTGATGTCTGTGTCTTTCCCCAGGTTAGGAAATTTTCCCGCTATGATTTGCTCACATAACACGTCTACCCCCTTTTCTCTCTCTTCCTCTTCTGGGACCCCTTTGGTTCTGATGTTGTTCCTTTTTAATGAGTCACTGATTTCTCTAATTCTTAAATCATGCTTTTTTGCCTTAGTCTCCCTCTTTTTTTCTGCTTCATTATTTTCCATAAGTTTTTCCTCTGTATTGCTGATTCTCTGTTCTGCCTCACCCATCCTTGCTGCTGTGGCAACCATTCAAGATTGCAGCTCAGTTATCACATTTTTTATTTCATCCTGGCTAGCTTTTGCTTCTTTTATCTTCGCAGAGAGGGATTCTAATCTATTTTCAACTCCAGCTAGTACTCTTATTATCATGATTCTACATTCTGGTTCAGACATCTTGCTTGTATCTGTGTTAATTAAGTCCCTGGCTGTCGTTTCTTCCTGCTCTTTCTTTTGGGGTGAATTCCTTCATTTCATCATTTTGAAGGAAGAAAAGGAATTGATAAGGTAAAAAAAAAAATATTAAAAAATTAAAAACAACACACACAAATCAAATAAGTGATGCTAGATTATAGGTGTGTTTTGATCTGGTTATTGAAAAGAACTTGATAACTTAGAGAAAAAAGGGGAAAAAAAACAAAAGGAAAATGTTTGAAATTTTGAAAAAATGAATACAATGAAATAGAATATAATGAAATGATGAAAATAAAATAGAATTTGAAAAATTTTACAAAAAAATAAAAATATTTTTAATAAAAATTGGAAAGAAAAATAATTTTTTTCCCTTTCTGTATTCAAGATAAAGGAAAGAAACAAAAAAGAAAAAGAAAACAAAAAGAAAATTGAATAGATGGACCAGCGAACAGCCTGAAATACGATTGAAATTACATCCGTTTCCCCTAGAAGTCAAACTATGAAGCACTTTATAGTCCATAAACTAAGCAGGTGAAGAGATTTGCTGTGTTCCTGAAGAGTGAGGTTGGCCCAGTTGGGTGGGGCTTAGTGTAAGGGCTCTGTTCTCCACTAGATGGTGCTGCTTAGCTTACTGGGGTGCATTGTTGTGGCGCTTGTAGGTGTGAATGCGCATGCGCGGGAGGAGGGAAAATGGTGTCGCCAGATACCCAGTCTCTTGTACGGCAACTCTGTGCTCTCCATGACCAGCAATCGCGCACCCGTCCTTTGTCTCCAGCTTCTGTCTGCTCCTTGCTTTTACCTTGTCTGTGACCAAGCTCTCACGTTGCCAGTCGGCACCTCCCTCCTGAGTTGTATCTCAGATGTGGCTCTGTTGCCCGACCCCTCACTTCTGAGGGACTGTGGATTTGACCCATTCAGGTCCTCTGGGGGAGGATCCCTCCAAGCAGTGGCCAGGTGCCGGCCACCCCCAGGAATGTTCGCAGGACTGTGCTGCTGCTGCTGCTGCCCTGAGACTGCGGCTGGGCGCCAGTCCACCCAGAAAAAGTTCACACAGTTGTGTACAGCAGCGTTTCAGAGATTATGGAAAATCACAACACACGTCTGGCACCAGGCTTTACCCTTAACGACGTTGATCAGCACCAGCGAATGTGGTTGTTCTCTGGGGTCTGCTTGGACCGGGTGGCTGAACAGCCTCTACTGAATGTCCTAGCAGTGGAACCGATTCTCCCCATGTGGCCCGAGAACCTCCCGAACCCCAGTCTGCTCCTGGGGATTCGCCCTTTCTACCAGAGCACCACCAGGTATTGAGCTGCAGAGTTTTAGACTCTGCACTCCCCCTGTTTATAGAGTCTTAATGGAATTTAAACCCTCTCCTTTCTCCTTTCTCCCTTTTTAGTTCAGTCCCTGTGGCTGTTTCCACTTTTCTACTTTCTCTCCAGATGCTTTTGGGTGGGGGGGAGTGCTTTTCCCAAACATCCCCCCCATCTCTGTCCTCTCTCTGCAAGCAAAAACAGCTCCCTGCCCTCTGCAGCTTCTGTCTCCCCCAGTTCACCTCTGCACTGTGTACCCGCTGAGTTCTGTGGTTCAGGTTGTGCAGATTGTTGTGTTAATCCTCAAATCAGTTTTCTAGGTATGCAGGATGGTTTAGTGTTGATCTGACTGCATTTCATGGACGCAAGATACAAAAAAATACCTTCCATGCTGTTCCTCCATCTTGGCTCCTCCTCTGGGACATCCAATATATTTTTAAGTAAAGTTGTTTGCATTGTATTAAGGCAACAGAAAGGTGTTCTCTAGAGCTCAGAAATTTTTAGTACCCATGGATCTGATTTTAAATATTTACTTCAAGATGTGCTTTAGCCAATTGAGACATGAATTAGTCAACAATTCAGGGGATTCATGATGTATTGATTTCTCCACTCACTGAATTTTGATCCCCCTCCCCCAAATTATGCCTTTGCATGGATTATTTGTTGTCAGATAGATTCTGCTCTTGCAGGGAGAAGTTGGTCCCGTGGTGTCTCAAGCAAACATTTTCCTTCTACCTTTGTTTCTTTTCCCACTTGTGAGGAATGTGTTTTTCAAGCTCTGTCCTTCACCCTTGAAATTCAGAAGCAACTTCTTTCCTCTCTTAATGATTGCTTAAAGCAATAATGGTGCCATTCTGTTCTAGCAGTAGCTAACACTGGCTAAATATTTTGCCGAAAGAGAGATGGAGAGAGACAAAAATCCCCTGCCATTAGCTCTTTCTAGCAGAGTTTCCCTCTTCCAGCTTATTGCTTTAGAAGTACTTCATTATTTTCCTTCCACTTCCTTCTAGTTTGAAGTAACTTAATGCCTCTTCTGTCTCATTTTTCTTGAAGAATTTGTAGTATTTTCAGTTGACCAAAGCTAAAAACTATTTGAGAACAATGGAAGGGCTAAAGTTGTATTTTTAGTTTCTGGTACTGAGAATGTGAATAATTAAAAAAAAACACAATCTGAATTTGTTTTTAATGAGATAGATACAGTTTTGACTTTGTCCCTAGCAGAATACCAGGAGACAGAACCATGAGCCACAAAATAAGGCCTCAAGCCGAGAATAACAACGATTTTGTTATGTTGTCCACTCCATCCTCAGTGCTGCCCATTCCAGGATATCTTCTGCTATTTTCATAACACTGGAAATGATTTCACATCTGCAAGTAATTAGTTGCAAAATAATCTATCTTGGGACTGTGGGCTAGAGAAGGGTTGAGAAATAGGAGTTCCAACTGTGGTATAACAATGTGTAAATCATGTATTCCTTCTGCTTTTGTCTACATATACAGATGTAAATATATTACATAGATATAGTCTGGTCTTGCAAAATTATGAACATGGCCCTTTGAGAAGCTCATCATTGACAAGAACAACACCAACCACCATACCTTACAGGTGTATATTATCTCTTATTTTACAAAGCTCTCTCTCTCAACATTCTTAATTCTTTTCCACAACAACCCTGAGAAATAGGAGAGGGTAAGATTTCCATCTGATACATGAGGAACTGGTGGCTGTTAAGCTAAGTAGTCAATAGGTGACATGTTTTGCCAACATGTTATTAACAATTTATTACTCTAGAAACACATGTAAAGAGAAGTAAAACAAATTGTACCATCATGGCTTGATGAATTATCACA
Organism: Acinonyx jubatus; assembly: GCF_027475565.1. NCBI lineage: Eukaryota > Metazoa > Chordata > Mammalia > Carnivora > Felidae > Acinonyx > Acinonyx jubatus. Next base: position 44,130,033 of record NC_069383.1, on the reverse strand, counting down.
AAGAGAATACTCATGTAATGAGTTCCCAGATTAAGAAGCACTATCAGTACCTCCATACCCCTTCCAGTCACTCATTCACAAAGGTAACTACTAGTCTGACTCATAGGTAGGTGACAGGCTTATTTGGATTAATTTTGTATGGCATGTGAATCAGGACCTTGAAAACCATGGATGCATTATATATGTGTACTTGATATATTTAGAAATATGTCTTTACACGATGAAATGCAATGCACATGAGGAAATAATAAAGGAATGAGGATGATCCAACCTGAAGAAGTTTCATCTGAGTTGGAACTTCATAGCTCCAATGTATGAGGGATGAAAGTCCAGAAAAGTACAAGAAGCTTTCTCCATTTCTATCAAGAACTTAGAAAAACTCAGTTTACATAGAAAGAGAAAAATATCTTTCTTTCATTCTTAGAACTTTGTGGACAAGGAGGAATCCATTTCCTACGTATATTTAAAAATTGTAGGCTATACGTGCTAACTCCAAGTGACTTTGGTTCTATCTTAACTAGACGCAAGGAATGGACAAAGTAATTTTTCAGAAGGGTTCCTTTCCTTCCTGATATTTGGCTGAGCATTTCTATCAACATCCATGGGAGGATCAGCACTATGTTCTTTTAAAGGAAATGATGTTTTGCTGGAAAAGGGAGGGAGTGTCTAATTTGCCTCTCTCCTTTGGAGGTAGGAGAGTCTCCAGAGATGAGGTTTTTGCTTGTGAATGTGCTACATCTCCTTCAGAAGGGCAGAGCCAACGACTGACAGTAATTGCTCCAGCTGGTATCCTTCATCAGATGAATTTTGGAAGCTTCCCCTCCCATGTCCTCACCACTATTCTCTCATTTTTCTCTGCTGTCTGGAGAATTAGAAGCCAACGGGCAACCAGTGACTTGTTTGAATTGGTTTAGGGCTCACACACAGGAATACAGACTAAGACTGAACCCAGGTTCTGTGCTGCCTTGAAATGGAATCCTAGACTTTGTTTAGCAAGGGCTTTGTTGATGTGGCCTCCATTAGAAAAGATTTGCTTTCTCTTTGGAGTCTGTGTGTGTCCCTCTCCTTCACCCCCAGACCCACTGAGCTCAGAGCAGAGGAATGTTTACATGAAAAGAGACTGCCAAGGTTTTAAATTGCATCCATTAGGAAACGAATTATCCTCTTAATCGTTTTTTGTTTCATTCCTGAAAAGATTAAAATGCTTTTAATTTAATAAAGTTTTGAAAAATAGGTAAGTTTATAATTTTACAAAAATGTGTTCAGAGATGTAAGAATACCCAGGGAACTCTAGAGGATATTGAAAATGACCTATTTAGGTCTCACTCATCTGTTATTTCTATAGTACAAGGATATTGCCTAATTTTGATCTCTGTTCTCCTTTAGAAGCTCTTGGGCTATTTTTTTCCCTATCAAATCAATTAAGTCAGAGTGTTCATCAGAATTAAAAACAAAAACCCACAACAACTGGCATTTCTGCCCCTCAAAATGTTGATACTATTCTCTAGATAGCCATACTTGCTTAGAGAGAAATGCTATTTTTTATTCACATTCTCATTTTTATCCTGCAGATATGTGAAAATATAGACCATATTTCTGCAGTGTGGCATTACAAGGTAAGTTCTGAAATGGATGAACATAAGGATAAGGACATATGTATTATTCTGATTTGATTATGAATAAATATTGTAAATTTGCTCAAGTTCGGAAAGAAGAATAGCAGGTCCTGGTGTTGGTGCTAACCTAATTTCTTTGTCCACAGATTTCTGGGTATGGCAGATTATTACTAATCTGAAAACAGAGAGCTTGTAGAAAAGCAAATGCTCACACACAATAATCACTTTGACCAAATAGTACAAACAATTTTTCAATAAGCCATTGTTTAATAGCCAGGAAGTAATGGTCATTTATCTCCAAAGAACAATTTTTAGAATGCAAACCTCTCTTGTTATTACAAGATGGTACCAATGGAATGTTTGTGTCCCCCAAATTCATATGTTGAAATCCTAACTCCCAAAGGTGATGGTGTTAGGTGGGTCCCTGGGTAGGGGATTAGGTCATGAGTGTACAGCCCTCGTGAATGGAATTAGTATCTAAGAAACTCCCTTGCCCCTTCCATCACGTGAAGATACAGCTAGAAGGTGCCATCTATAACCAGGAAGCAAGCTGTGACCAGACACTGAGTTTGCTGGTGCCTTGATCTTGGCCTTCCAGGCTGCAGAATGGAGAGAAAGAAATGTTTGGTGTTTATAAGCCACCCAGTCTGTGGTGTTCTGTTATAGCAGCCCAGATGGACTAAGACACAAGGTGTATGCGTAAATGTAGTGAATTACATTTGATAAGTGCTTATGTCAACCCTTCTCTGAATAACAGGAAATAGTATCTGGACACCTTGTTATAGCTTAGACTATTCATACTCTCCTGCATCTCTGAAGAGGAAAAGGAAGATTTAAACTTTACAAAATTCATAAGCATTTGAATGATAAGAGCTAATTATTTACCTGAAATTTTGAAAAAGCATACAAAAGAAAGTAACAAAAGTTTCTTAGCCTGATGACTATTGCCTTAAAAAAAAAACCCACTTTTTATTGAGGCGTGATTCAGACAGAAAAGTTAAATTGTATGTTTACAGCTCTATGAATTTTCACAAAATGAACACCCCTGTGTAACCAACATCAAGAAAGGAAACATTGCCAACCCCTCAGAAATCTCCCCCAAAAGTGCCCCTGCCTCCTGCCTGGTCCCTTCTCCATCCCACCTCCTCAGGTCATTGTTAGCATGGTTTCTCTGCTAGTTTTGTCTGTTTTTCTTTTTTCCATATTTTTTTTATTTTGAAAAATGTCAAACCCACAAGAAAGCTGAAAGAATGGTACAATAAACATTCATATTTCCATTACCCAGATTTCCTTATTGTTAACATTTTGCCATTTTTTAAAATTTCTGTGAACCATTCTAAAGTTGAAAACATCATGTTTCACCCCTAAATACTTTACCAGATATTACCTCCAAATAAAGACAATTCTCCTGTTTAACTCCAATACCGTTTTTACACTAAAAATTAAACATTGATGAAGTAATTTGAACTAATGTATCCAAATTTCCCCAGTTCCAATTATTTTATAGATTTTTAAAAAATCCATGATATGTATTGTATTTTAATTGAGTTACCTCTTTAGGTATCCTTTAATCTGGAATGGTCCTTTTGCTCTTTAAATGATATTGGCATTTTTCAAATGTCCAGGTTGGTTGTTTTGTAAAATGGCCTTCAGTTTGAATATTTCTGATTGATTCCTAATGATTCTATTCAGATTAAATATTTTTGGCAAAAACATCACTACTGACATGACTTCCTCTTTGATACATCTGTCAGGAGTCACATATCAGTTATCATATTACTGATGATGCTAAATTGGAAAAATTTGGTTAAGAAGGTATCTGCCAGATTCCTTCACCGTGAAGATATTTTTTACCTTTATAATTAATAAATAATATGTAGGATAATATTTTGAGACTATGTGAATGCCCTGTTCCTCTCAGAATTTTTACTTAATGGTTTTAGCATCCACTGATGATCTTTGCCTGAATTAATTATTACATTAATGGTTGCAAAATGGTGGTATTAAAAATTATATTATTCCTTCTACATCGATTCATGCTACATCATTAGCATTCTTCCGTAAGGAATCTTTCAGTCCCCCTCTCACTCTTTTCCACTTCTCAATTTCACCATAGACTCAGATTCCTGCTTACTTTTATAATTATCATCATTTATTTTGATGCCTCCAAATCTGGCCATTGATAGTCCCTTCAAATAAGCCCATGAGTCCTTTTGATGTTCCAGAAGTTTCTGAGCACATTTTTCCTTCTGGCATGAGACACTTTTCCATTTATTTAAAAATAATTTTGCATAATTTAAGAGGATTTTAAATTTGTTCTCATAAAGCTTTTGCACATTACTTTTTAAGTTTATTCCAAAGTATATTATTGTTTTCCTCCACTATTATGCCTTCTAACTGTGTGTGTATATATGTGTATATATATCAATAGTATATATTCTGTCAATTTTTTGTATGTTAATTTTATGACTACCTATTTCATTGATTTCTTGGTTGAATTAGTCATTGATTTATTTGGACTTTCCACATATATTCTACTATCTGAAAATTAAGATTGTTTTGTATCCTTTCTAATTCTTAAGTTCTGTCTTTCTTTTTTCTAATTGCATCAATGAATACCTCTAACACAATGATGAATAGATGTTTTTCACAATGGTGAGTATGCCTCTAGTGTTCCCCATGAGATACTGTCTTCAGAACTGAAGTATGTATATTATGTATTTGTGAATTGGTATATATTATGTATGTGCGTGTGTGTGTGTGTGTGAGTGTGGTGTGTGTAAAATCATATAAGAAAATATCCTTCAATTCCTACTAATGTGGGCATTTTCATCAGGAATGGGTTAGATTTCTTCAAGCACCTTTCTATATCTCAAAGTTATAAAAGTTTCTTGTTAATAGTAATATGGCCAATTAATAGATATCCCACTTCAGATTTAAGGACAGAGATAGTCTCAAAGTGAAGACGTGGAAAAAGATATCCCATGCAAGTGGAAACCAAAAGAAAGTGGAGGTAGCTATACTTATATCAGACAAAATAGACTTTAACCCAAAAACAATAACAAAAGACAAGGGCCATCATTAAATAATGATAAAGGAATTAATCCATCAGAAAGATATAACAATTGTAAATATATGTGCACCCAACATTGAAGCACCTAAATATATTAAGCAAATACTAATAGATATGAAAGGAGAAATAGACAACCATACAATAATAGTAGGGACTTCAATATCCCACTTGCAACATTGGATAGATTATTAAGACAAAAATCAATAAAGAAACAGTGGATTTGAACCATACATTAGACGAAATGGAGATAATGGACATCTATAGAACAGTCTATCCAACAGCTACAGAATACACATTCATCTCAAGTACACATGGGACATTTTAAAGAATAGATAAGTGATAAGATACAATACAAGTCTTAGCAAATTTAAGAAGATTGAAATCATTCCAAATATTTTTTCTAACCACAGTAGTATGAAACTAGAAATTAATAACATGAGGAAAGTTGGAAAATCTACAAATATATATGACACTAAACAGTACACTCCTGAGTAACCAATGGGTCAAAACAGAAATTAAAATGAAACAAAAATACATCCCAAATAAAAATAGAAACACAAAATCTATGGGACATTGCAAAAGCAGTTCTAAGAGGAAACTTTATAGTGATTAATGTACATACTAAAAAAATGAGAAACTTTGCAAATAAACAACATAAGTTTACAGTTCAGTGAAGTAGAAAAAGAAGGGCAAATTCAGAACAAAGTTAGCAGAGGGAAGGAAATAATAAATATCAGAGTGGAAATAATGAAATAGAGAATGTACAAAAAGCAATCAAAAAGTTCGATGAAACTAAGAGCTATTTTTTCAAAAAGATAAAATTGACAAGTCTTTAGTGAAACTAGGGGGAAAAAAGACAACTCAAGTAAATAAAATCAGAAATAAAAGAGGAAAAACAATAACTGACACTACAGAAATACATAGGCTCATAAGAGACTACTATGAGCAACTATATGCCAATAAATTAGAAAACCTAGAAGAAATGGATAACTTACTAGAATCATACAACCTACCAAGATTGAACCAGGAAGAAATAACAAGTTGGGACAGACCAATAATGAGTAAGGAGATTGAATCAGTAATAATTTAAAAAACCCTCCTAATGCAGAAAACCCCAGGACCAGATGGCTTCACAGGTGAATTCAATCAAAAATTTAAAGAAGAATTAATGCCAATCCATCTCAAACTCTTCCAAAAAATTAATGAGGAGGGAAGACTTCCAAACTCCTTCTATTAGGCCCTCATTATAGATACCAAAGCCAGATAAGGACACTACAAGAAAACTATAGACCAATACCCCTGATGAACAAAGTCAATGTAAAAATTCTCAACAAATTGTTAGGAAACCAAATTTAAGAATTCATTAAAAGGATACACACCATGACCAAGTGGAATTTATCCCTGGGATGCAAGTATGATTCAATATACACAAAATAAAAGAAAGATAAAAGTCATATGATTATTTCAATAGTTACAGAAAAAGCATTTGACAAAATACATCTCTTCATGATAAAAACCCTCAACAGATTGGATATAAGAGGAACATACCTCAACATAATAAAGGCCACATGTGACGAACCCACAGCTAATATTATACTCAATGTAGAAAAATTGAAAGTCCTCCAATACCAGGAAAAAGACAAGGGTGACCACTGTCTCCACTCTTATTCAAAATAGTGCTGGAAGTCCTAGCTAGAACAATCAGACAAGATAAAGAAATAAAATGCATCCAAATCGGAAAGGAAGAAGTAATATTGTTGTCATTTGCTGAACATGATTTTATATATCAAAAACCTCAGGCTCAACTAAAAAAAAAAACTGTTGGATCTAATCAATGAATTGAATAAAGTTGCAGGATATAATATCAATACACAGAAATCAGTTGTTTTTCTATACACTAACAATGAAGAACCTGGAAAAAAAAATAAAACCGATTCACAGTAGCATCAAGAACAATAAAATGACTCAAAATAATAGTAAGATGACTCAGAATAAATTTACCAAGGACGTGAAAGATATGTACAATGAAAGCTACAAGATTTTGCTGAAAGAAATTAAAGAAGATGCAAGTGAAATGACATCCTGTATTCATGGGTTGAAAGAGTTCATATTGTTAAAATGTTCAAATGTTAAAATAGATTCAACACAATCTCTATCAAAATTCCAATGGAATTTTTCACAGAAAATAGAACAAACAATTCTAAAATTTGTGTGGAACCACAAAAGACCCTAAAATAGCCAAATAGCCAAAGCAATCATGAGAAACAACAACAAAAACTGGACACCTCACACTTTCTGATTTCAAACTGTACTACAAAACTATAGTAATTAAAACAGCATGACACTAGTATAAAAATAGACAATGGAACAGAATAGAAAGCCCAGAATTAAACATCCACATATATATATAGACTAATACTAATATATATACTAATACTAATACTAATATATATAATATATTAATATTATATATATTAAATACAAATACTAATATATATACTAAGACTAATATATATACTAATATTTGATGAGGCAGCATGGAACATCCAGTGGGGAAATGATGGTCTCTTAAAAAAATGGTATAGAGAAAACTGTATAGCCGCATGCATAAAAATGACATTGGGCCTCTATCTCATACCACCCATAAAAATTAACTTAATATGGATCAGAGACTTAAACATAAGACCTGAAACCATAAAGTTCCTAGGTGAAAACATGGGGAAGAAGCTTCTTGACATTGGTTCTTGACCATCCCTTTTTTGGATATAACACCAAAAGCACAAACAAAAGAAAACATCAACAAATGGGATTACATCAAACTTAAAGGCTTCATACAACAAAAGAAACAAAATGAAAAGGCAACCTACAGAATGGGAGAACATTTTTGCAAACCATGGATCAGATAAGGGGTTAATACCCAAAATTTATTTAAAAAACTCATACAACTCAGTAACCCAAAGCCAAACAATTTGATTTAAAAATGGGCAGAGGAAAAAGAAAATGGGCAGAGGAACTACATAGACATTTTTGCAAAGAAGACCTTAAATAGTCAACAGTTACTGAAAAGTTGTTCAATATCGCTACTCATTATGAAAATGCAAATCAAAACCAAGAGGAGATATCACTTCACACCTGTAAGAAAGGCTATCATCTGGAAGATAAGAGATAAGTGTTGATAAAGGTGTGGAGAAAAGGAAACCCTTGTACAGTGTTGGCGGATTATAAACTCGTTCAGCCACTATGGAGAGTAATATGGAAACTATTCAAAAAATTGAAAATATAACTACTATATGGTCGATACAGCAACTCCACTTCTGGAGATATATATCTCCAAAGGAAATGAAAACAGGTTACCAAAGAGACATAATGCACTCTCCTGTTTATTGCAGCATTATTCACAATAATCAAGATATAAAAACAACCTAAGTGTCCATCAGGGGATAAATACATAAAGAAAATGTGGTATTTATATACAATAGAATACTATTCAGCCATGAGAATAAAAGGAAATTCTGCCATTTTTAACAGCATAGATGGACCTCAAGGACATTATGCTAAGTAAGATAAGTCAGACAGAGAAAGACAAATACTTAAACATAAGACCTTATGGAATATAAAACTGTAACCTTAAAAGCAGAGAGTAAAATAGTGGTTACCAGGGCCTGGGAGGAGGGAGAATGGGAGAGATGTTGTTTAAAGGTACATACGTGCAACCAGTAGATAAATAAATCCTAGAGACCTAATACACACTGTACTGATTATACACAACAAAACTGTATTATAAACATTAAACTTTCTAAGAGACTAGATCTTTACTCCTCCAAACACTAGAAGAAATTATATTATGGGAGAATGGTAGAGGTGTTAGCAAACACATAGACAATCATACTGCAATACAAACGTATCAAATCAATGTTGTATACCTCAAACTTACACAATGCTGTATGTCAAATATATCTCAATAAAAAAGGTTTTAAATTTCTAGATGGAAAGTCTGTTTTGTTTTAACAAATTTGTTATTAATTTATATTTTCATTGCATTGTAATGAGAGAATGTATTTTTTTAATTTCCCCTTTAAGTTCCTCTTGTGGAACTTACTGAGGCTTTCTTTGTGAACCAACATATGATCAAGTTTTGTGAATGTTTCATGTATATTCTATGAAAGTGGAAAGATCAAGAAATATACATTAAGTCTATATTACTATTTTGTTTATGTCTTCTGTATTCTTATGTTTTATCCATTTGATCTTGGTATATTCCTTCTTTCCTCAAATCTCTTGAAGTTGCTAATCTGCTATTCTCTTGTTTTCTACTATTTCTACTGTCAAGAAATCTGATGCCAAACTGATTTTCTTTCCTTTGTAAATGAGTTGGTCACTTTGCTTGGAGGCCCAAAAGTTTTGTTTCTGTTTTGTTTTGTTTTGTTTTTAATTTTCTTTAAAAATCTAATAGCCTTAATAGGATATGTCTTGAAGTTGACCATTCTGTCAGTCTTACTAGTTACACAATGGATCATTTCAATATGTAAATGATGATGTAAATTTAAGTCTTTTATCTCTAGGGAGTTTTCTTGGGTTATAGTTTTAAATATTCGTTTGATTCCATTATTTTGTTTTTAATTTTTCAGTGACTTCACTTGTCCATACATTGAATCTCTTATATTCTACCTCAATCACTTTCTCTCATTCTTGTTATATGTTGTAATTTTTTTCATTCTTTTGTTTGTTTTTATGCCTTTCCTGGGCATAAATCTTGTAATTTAGTCATAATTTATAAGATGACTTTGTATTTTTCTTTGATTTCCTTCCTAATTTGTATCCATTTATATTTTGAGTTTCAAAATTTCTGAGTCAGGATGTTTATTCCTTCTTATCTCCAAATGCTTGTTTAAGGATATTTAATTCACATTAGGTTGTTGACATTTTCTTCTGCTTGTTGTTTGGGAAGGGAAAATATTCATCAACTAAAACATTTTGATGCTTATGTTGTATTTGCTTCTTTTTTTAAAATAATTTATTGTCATATTGGCTTCCATACAACAACCAGTGCTCATCCCAACAAGTGCCCTCCTCAATGCCCATCACCCACTTTCCCTTCTCCCCCACCCCCCATCAACCCTCAGTTTGTTCTCTGTATTTAAGAGTCTCTTATGGTTTGCCTCCCTCCCTCTCTGTAACTTTTTATTCCCCTTCCCTTCCCCCATGGTCTACCGTTAAGTTTCTCAAGATTCACATGAGTGAAAACATATGGTATCTGTCTTTCTCTGACTGACTTACTTCACTTAGCATAACACCTTCCAGTTCCATCCACGTCACTGCAAATGGCATGATTTTATTCTTTCTCATTGCCAAGTAGTATTCTATTGTAGATATAAACCACATCTTCTTTATCCATTCATCAGTTGATGGACATTTAGGCTCTTTCCATAATTTGCCTATTGAAAGCGTTGCTATAAATATTGGAGTACATGTGTCCGAATGCATCAGCAATCCTGTATCCCTTGGGTAGATTCCTAGTAGTGCTATTGCTGGGTCATAGGGTAGTTCTATTTTTAATTTTGTGAAGAACCTCCACACTGTTTTCCAAAGTGGTTTCACCAGTTTGTATATTTTCTTTTTTTAAATTTTTTTAATGTTTATTTATTTTTTAAGAGAGAGTCAGAGCATGAGTGAGGGAGGGACAGAGAGAGAGGGAGACACAGAATCTGAAGTAGGCTCCAGGTCCTGAGCTGTCATCCCAGAAGCTGACATGGGACTAGAACTCACCAACAGTAAGATCATAACCTGAGCTAAAGTCGGACACTTAACCAACTGAGCCACCCAGGTGCCCCTGTATATTTTCTTCTTATAGTTACTTTGGTAGACAAGGTGAAGAGATGAAGATTTAGGCAGTGTATGAGATTTCTTAATTCAAAAGCTTCCTCTTCTGTTTGTTTATAAATTAGTTTCTTTTAAAAAATGTTTATTTTTGAGAAAGAGAGAGAGAGAGAGAGAGAGCACAAAAATGGGGAAGGGGCAGAGAGAGAGAGGGAGACACAGAATCAGAAGCAGGCTCCAGGCTCTGAGCTGTCAGCACAAAGCCCCATGCAGGGCCCAGACTCAGCAGTGGTGAGATTATGACCTAAGCTGAAGTCAGATGCTTGACCAACTAAGCTACCCAGGAGCCCCTATAAATTATAGTTTCTTAAAAATTGCTCCCTCTTTGGAGGGTGGTGGTGGTGTGTCTTCTGATTTTGTGATTCTCTTATTTTTGAAGTGCTCTTAATTTCCAGTTCTTTCTCATTGTCTAAACACCAAATATCTGAAGGCTGCTCTTTCCTTTTCCTCCAGGACTGGTGCTTTCCCAAGATTTCCACTCCTGTTCTTGCAAACTCTGAAGCTCCTTCCTTTTGATTCATCAGTTACCATAATCTACCATGTCTCACACCTATTTTTAGTATTTAAATGGGGGAGACATTCTCTTTCTGGAGGTCATTGTATCTGTGTTTCTGTACCTAGACCCCTGATTTCCTTTTCTCTTTTCTGAACTGGCTTTTCTTCTCTCTCTTTCTCTCTCTCTCTTTTTTTCTTAATATTTTATTTATTTTTGAGAGAAAGAGCCTGAGTTGGGAGGGGCAGAGAGAGGAGATGGAAGATGCAAAGCAGGCTCTGTACTGACAGCAGGGAGCCTGATGAGGGGCTTGAAATCATGAACCATGAGATCATGACCTGAGCTGAAGTCAGACGCTCAACCCACTGAACCACCCAGGCTCTTCTGAACTGGCTCTTCTGAATTGGGTCATTTATGTACCTATTTGGATATACTTTGAATTTGTAGTATTTTGCGTTTCATGGTCGTATTACAGGTGTGGGTTCAAATGGTTATAGTGGCTCATCTTGTTGATCTCTCTGGTTTCTTGGAATATTTATGGAGAGATTCAGAATATACAATATTTCATTTTGATATTTTCTTTTCTATATTTTGTATGTGTATATGTGCATAATTTTATATGGTTACCACCTTGGGTCTATTCAATTTTGTTTCTTTTTAACTTAATAATATCATCTTAATTTCTCCAGTTTCTTCCTAATCCTATAGATGCTATCATTATCTGTGAATAGACCCATAATATTTTGCCAAGTGGATATGTCATGCTATATTTCATTACTTTTTTATTGTTGGATATTTACATTGGAAAAGAAAGATTACAAGTGTGTTTGGCATGAACAGATTTAGCTCAGGCCATTTTGAGGGATGAGCACTTGGCTTAGAATAAGCATATATCAATCTTTGTGGAATCAATGATTCAAAAGAAAAATAAAACTGGACGAAACGTGCCCATATGGGAAGAAAACTGAAGTGTCCTTTAAAAAGTTCATTTAAAATATATAAATCTCATATTCTACAGAAATTTTATTAACTGCTTAGGACTTCACTTGGGGTACACCAGAAATAAATGCTCTGGGAATGCCATATTGAATAAACTTGACATTAAGTTAGGTGTGTGGTAGAGTCAAATACAACTGTGCCTTAGAGTAAAGGTCAAGAAAAAGTGCTTCAATCTGAGGGTAACTTATTCAGGGTGACTCCTGGGGATAAGTAACTGTATGACCTTGTCATTTTGTTCCCTCTCCTTCACATGGGTGGTGATGATTGAACAAGGGAAATGAATGAGGCTTGCAGTTCTGGATGTGGTCAGTCTCCATAAATCATTTCTTCCATTGTCTGAATACATTTGGGCATCCACAGTAGTTTATTTCCAAAGTATATAAAGAAGCAGAGGCCAAGGGTGTAATCTTGGAGCTATTTAAATAGAGTGGTTCCAGTCAAGACAAGCAGCTGTTCCCAATTATTAGTCCATATATTCTAGGTGCCAGGGAAAACCCACAAGGGTGTCACTAAATTGAATTTTAAAGTGACCTCCTGTTCAGATGAAAATCTCCTAGCTGTTGTTTTTTTCCCCAAAGACTGGTCTCCTATTGAACAAGTTAGCAACACTCTTGTTATGAATGAATCATTGCTACTGCCTATAGAGGAAATCTGAATTACTTCATAAGGCTTCCAAAGAACGTGAATATTTTTTATAAATGCTGTTAGGCTAAAAGCCTGAACACAAGGACAAGGACAAGTCAGAAATCTGCAAAAAGAGCAAACTCTAAGGATAGAGAGTGGTTGTAATATTTTAAACTTACGTGAGTTGTGCTAAAGCATGATTTCAAGGGGTGTCTGGTTCCTGACACACATCTTGATGGTCCCTGTGGGAACATGGGACTTGTGATCCATTTCTGCTTTGGGAAACAGGCCTTTCTGTCTTTCTCTCTTACCACAGGTTATAGGAGAAACTTCTGCCAGAGCAGTCCATGAGAAACATGAACCCCTACAGAATGAATGGCAAGGCACTCTTTCAACACAAAACCTTACCACAGAATGCCTTCGTATCCATTCCACCTAATTCCATAAACTCTAGGGTTAAAGAGCACAAGCTCTGGAGTCCTAGTACCTAGGTTTAAGTTTTGGCTTCCTCACTTACTATGTAGTGTGACCTTGGGCAAGTTAGTTAACCTTTTTTTTTTTAATCTCCATTTTTGTAGCTATAAAATAGAGGTAATAAACTACAAACTTAACAGGATTGTTGTGAGAATTTAATGAGGTTATCCATTTAAAGTGCTTGCCAAATGTTTATGGCCGATTTCCTCCTCCTCCTCTCCATTATCATTGTCTGTTGTCATCCCTCTCAAGGGATATATACTTGAAATTAAAACACTGCTTCCATTTATCTGACTCCCTTTATTGAAGTTATCCATGTGCAGAACATGGACTATTTAAGTTATTCAAAGCCAACTATTTTCCTTTCCCTCCCTCCACATGTGTAGACATTACAGAGAGAAGTCTGAGCAGCTATTTCACAATTCACAAAGCTAAAGGTGTCCTTTGTTAGGCTAATGGAAATATCTCCCAGGGTCACTGGCCAAACCAGAACATCACCCCATACAGGTTTTGAAAGTGACCTCAGGTCAATGAAAAATTCCTCATTGTGCACATTTTCCCTTGGTGATTTTAAGAATTGAAGTTTGAGGAAAACACATTTAGTGCATGTCAACGTAAAACATAAAAGCAATGTATATAATTCTATATGCCTCAGAGAGATATATCAGTAGAATATTTATTTCACAAATATGAAAAAGGACCATTTAATTAGTTGTCAGAGTTAGTGAGTTTATATTTTAAAGCACATATGAAAGCTCTTTGAACAGCAGCATGGTTTATTTAGTTGTTCTGTTTTACTGCGGTGAGGTGCCAAGTTGACTCCAGAGAAATCTTGCAATGTGGTGCCTAGGAGTCTAAGACCTAAATTGAATGCCTAGGCTGCTCTCTGTCCTTGCCATGTCAAGAGCAAGAAAGCAACCTCAAGAGCAGCGGGCCTTTTATTTCACACAAATGAATTCTTAATAGTTGATGTTTATGATTGTTTTTACATACAGTTTTTATGACTTACTTTATGTCTACAAGTTTCCTAGATTATATGTCCCCGAGTTCAATATTTCCCCCTTTATTCTCTCAGGCCTAACTGTGTTTGATATGCTGCATTTGATATGCTATCTTTTATTATGCAGAAGCTCTTTGATCTTTGCAGAGGAAAGGCGCCATATAAATGCAGAAATCCATTATAATCATGCAGAAGAGTGGCTTTATGGGTGAAGTCCAGCTTAGCGATGCTGTTGGATGGAAGAGTATATTAGGCTCTGGAATGTTAATGCCAAAGTATATATTCAGATAAGAAGGTTTGTTTAAGAAATTTATTTTTAAGTATGCTTTTTAGTGAAGTAAACATACATACACAAAAAGGTACAGATCATAAGTGTTCAGCTTGATGAATTTCAACACAGTGAATATACCCATGTAATCAGCATCCAGATCAAGAAATAGAACATTACAGTATCCCACATGCTCCTTCTCATTCCCTACACTGCGACAAGGTTACTACTATTCTTTTTATTTAGTTTCACCTGATTCTGAACTTTACCTAGATCAAATCACGCACAATATACTCTAGGGTCTAGCTTCTTGTTCTTAGCATAGTGTCAGCAAGATTCATCCATGTAGCGATTTTTCAGTTCCGTTTATTGTACCAGTTTTATTGTATGGCTTTTACTGTATAAATATACCACTATTTACCCATTCTGCTATTGAAGGGCATTTGAATTGTTTCTAATTTTTTGGCTATTATGTGTAGTGCTGCTAGACATTCTTTCAGATGTCTTTTGATGAACATATAAATGAATACATGCTGGATGTGCACTTAGGAATGAAATTCCTGGCTCATAAAGTATGTATGCAAATGATTGGCTTTAGCAGATATTCCCAAACCATTTTTCAAAGTGGTTGTACCAATTTTTACTTCCACAGGTGGTGTGTGAGTGCTCTGGTTGCTTCACATCCTTACTAATATTGGCATGGTCAGTTTTGTAAAAATTTAGCCATTCTCTTGGGTGTAAACTGGCATCTTACTGTAGTTTGATTTTCTCTCCCCTGGTAACTAATAATATTGAACACCCTTACATATGTTTACTCCATTTTGTGATGTGCCTCTTCAAGTCTTTTGTCCGTCTTACTGTCAAGTTGACATTTTTATGGGTTTATGGCTATTAGTCCTTTGTCAGATATATATATTGCAAATATCTTCATCCATTCTGTGGCTTGAGTTCTCTTTCTTCATAGTGTCTTTTGATATCATCAGTTCTTAACTTTAATGTATTTCAGTTTATATATATTTTTTTCCTAAAGGAAAAATTGTTCAATACTTTTTGTGACTTAAGAAATCTTTTCCTGTTCAAAATCATGAAGCTACTCTTCTGGGGTTTTGGTGTTTGTTTGTTTGTTTGTTTGTTTTTGTTTTTGTGCTTTTGCTCAGAAGATTTGTTTTATATTTTATATTTAGATCTACAAACCATTTGGAATTAATTTTTTGTTTGTGGCTTAAGGTGGATGTCAAGATACACGTTTCTCCCCCGATATAGATTTGCAATTTAGCCAACATCTTTTTTTTTTTTTAAAAAGATCATACTTTCTCCACTGAAATTCACTTTTGAATTCATGATTGGAATTCATAACAGGGGGATCACTGTCTTCTCATGCATAGGTTTTCAGGCTGTTGTGCATGGGAGTCACTATTGGAATGTGGTTAAAATGTAGATTCCTAGGCCACACTTTCAGGGATTCTGATTCACTGCAGTTGATTCTCATACTTAGGGGTCTGGCCCATACTCTAAGGATTGGTGTTTCTCTCATACCACCCCGAACTAATCAGACCCTGCATCTCTCTGCCTCATATATCCAGGTATACACATTTGTACCACCTATAGATTTCTGTGGCAGGGAAGACCAGTTAACAAATCGATTTGGGGGGGATCCTATTTCTCCTACCAACTCTAATGTTTTGATTAATATTTTCTCCCTTCATTAGTCATTCATCAGTATCTATCAGTTAGTGATTGTTGATTTGAATTTCACATGGGCACACCATACCATTCTGGAGCTCTGTAAAGCTCATTGCAAAAAAAAATCATTTGAGACAACAGCTTTTCTCTTAATGTAGCTTAAAACAGTTGTCTTCCTTTTGTTAGGATCCATAGCATTCAATTAGCCTTTTTTGAACACCTACTAGTTCACACCAAACATTATCTTAGAATCGACTGTTTATCCTCAAGGTTCTTATAGTCTCTAGTGGGGGTGAGGGAGGCTGACCAACTTCTTAGAAGATGTGAAGCAACTTGGGATGGTTGAAGAGCTGCATGTAATCTCATGTATGCAGCCCCTTCAGTATCTTGTAAATTGGGTGGCAGGAGCACTGTACCATTGACTTTTAAACAAAAACCGATCCAAACTGCCAGACAAAATTCCAATTTAAATCAGTGAAGTTTTGGGTAACGTGGTATGTAAGCCACAGGTGCCCATGGTCCTGGAGGTCAAAACCCATCTCCCCTCAGAGGATAGGCATAAGGACAAATATGGAAGAGGAGACCTTGACAATGAGTGTATTACTCCCTTGCTCAGTGCTTGCTGCTGATTTTCCTGGCCTGTCAGATGACACCACCCAGGATTGTAGGGTGCTGCTATCCATCTTCACCCTCCTTTGCTGAAGAGGCTCAAATATGGGGAAGGGGAGCACCCTTAATGAGCCGTGTAGGTGGTGGAGGGACACACAAGTCTCCTGATGACAGCTGCCTTACCCGATGAGATCATGAGGACCTCACTACTGTATAATATGATGGGGAAGGATATGGCTGCTTTTGTATCATAGATAGTCAAGAGGAGAAAGCCCTGCTAATTCGGTGTAAAAATAATTCAAAGTCATAAATATCCCAAATTGAAAGCAAACACCAGAAAGGCTAGTTTTGAAATGGGAGGTAATTAATTCCTCATGCAATGTGCTGAAATTCAAGCCAGACATGCCTTTTTCTTGTTTCTTTCAGACAGTTTACAGTCCGGTGGAAAGTAAAACCATGCAATCCCTTGGTGTGGTACAGTTTTACTGTGTGTCTCTTTTTATTATTTTGCTCATTTTGACCATTTTTTATGTGAACGTGCATATCATGAATTCAGCTCCTCTTGTCCATAAGATTATTTTACCCTGAGGATCTTTTTTCCTCTTAATCAGTGGTCAATGTATCCCTCTGTTGTTAGTACATTTCTTGATAAAAGAAAAAGATCTTGAATTTAAAGTCAGAAAAACAAGGTTTAAATTCCATTTCCAAGGAATTGTAAGCCTCAATACTGTCCTGACCTATCGTGGCCTTCCACTTGAACCCTCTTCTACAGTTAAGTTGAAAATCCTTTTAGTCCCTAAGTGTATTTTTCATTTTCCCAACTCTATACCTTTGTTTCCTTCATTCTCTGAGCCTGCCAGACCCTTACCACCTCTTTCTTTCTGTTTAGTGGGGCTGCCCACTGCAACTCAGATGCACGAGAGAAAATATATTTTATTTTTCTAGAACTGTCTTGCACTCCATAGGATCCTTCACCATTTTAGGTGAGAAGAAAGTAACTAAATACACAATCTACCTCAAACCTTAGACCCAATTAGTAATTTAGAGTGTCTCTAGTTAAACCTGTCTTTGGGGATGATTGCTCTAATTTCCACCCCAGGTTCTCTGCTGTCTTTAGACAGTGGTTGGGTGCATGGAGTGGAGGCCACATTTGCTCTCACAGGCTGGTCTCTTGGGTCTTACACTGAGATGGTGCCTGGATCTGTCTACATGAGGAACTCCCAGCTACACTGTGGCTGTTGGCATCTCTAGGAAGCCTTGCCCCCATGTGCTTCGCTGGCCTCATTCCCTGATGTCTGCAGCCAATAAATGTGTCATCTAGTGTTTCTCAGGTTGGCCAGTGATGGATGGCCTCTCTCTGTTGATGAGACCTTTCCTTGGTCCTGCACCCACCCTCTGACTCAGGCGCTCTGCTTAGGCTGTGCTAAGAGGTCAGCATGTGCCCTACAAGGTCCCAGGGCAGGCCTGGCGGCTCTCAATCAACAGTGTCTACTCTACTTAGCCTCTGGAGTAGGTACTAGCCCTCTCCACCTGACTGCATGCTCTGCCCTCTTTGCTCTGCTGGGTTGCTCCATGTTTCAGCGGGACTCCCGAATTGCATTTTGCCCCTGACTCAAACAGGGAGGAAAGCAAGAGCCCATTCTGCCCTTGGTGTTCCCTACAACTTACCTGACAGTGCCTCCTACAAATTCTCATTTGGATCATGTTTAAAATGAAATGATTTCACAGTTTGGTCACTGCATGTAATTAGTCATTTTAACATATTTGGAGGCAAAGGGAAATCACTATTGTTAATTAAGTCTGGTGAATGAAGAACTGAGTATCCCTAAAAGTAAATTTGTGTGTCTTGTTATAGCTATTTGTTTATGTCTCTCCCGTGGACAACTTCTCAATCATTTCTGGCTGTCCATTGCCTGGCATAGTGTCTGACACTTGCATAGATGCTCCGAAAGATGCTTTTGGAATTGAACTGTATTGTGAATTCCTTTTGGTGAGCGAGTGCATACTTGGATTGCCAATAGATGCCAATGACTGTTATTTTCTCAAAATTGTATTAAGTTCATTATTGCTGCTCTCAGAGACAGAGGGGTCTTCTGATCCCAGAAGCCTGGCTGTGGTGTTGTTTTAACTTGCTAAACTCTCAAGTCTCTCCAATAACACCCCCCTAGTCTGAAATGCCAGAATTCATACCTTCATGAAGTGCTGATACCTACATTTTAAGGAATGCAAAAAGAAAAAAAAAATTGAAAATAAAAAGTTCCCCAGGGTGTACCGGAGGTTTTGTTTTGTTTTGTTTGAATATATTTGGTAGAGAGAGAAATGAGTTTATGATTTACTTACTTTCTGATTTCTCCTTCTTTGTTGTTGTCAATTGAATCTCACTGCTTGTAGAAAAAGTTCCAGACAGCACTCCTATGTAGAGAAATACCTAGTTTGAAAGCCAACCCAATGAGTTATCTAGATGGTTTGAGCAGAAATTTCCAGAGACTCTGGGGAAATTAGCTTTCTCCTGCTGGTTGTAAGGCAAGGTGGAAGAGATACCCTGGAGATGTGGGGATGTTGGCTAATTAACTAATTCACAAATATTTATCAAGTGCCTTGTGTGTGCCCACCACTGTTTTAGGCTCTGAGGCAGAATTATCTTCAGGAGAATGATCTCTCCAGGTGGCAAGGATGACAAAGGGAGAAGGATGAAAACAGATCCCAAATATTTGCTAAGAGGTCCACACTTTGAACTTAGACCACAATCAAGCTGACATCTTGTGACATAGCAGTCAAAAGACAAAGTGCATTGGTAGCACCATGCATGTATTAACTGTTTCTGGTTTTTGTTGTTGTTGTTGTTTTAACAGAGATTTCCTTTTAGAAGTTTTATACTCTGGCATTCTTTGTCAAGAGCAGTGTGCTCCTTTTATCCATGAGTTTCTTTCTGACTTGAGACCATGGATGGTTTGTTTTAGCATTTTGAAGTTCAGTCCTAGATAGAAAACTAATATTGAAATTGGAAGCTGATCTAGAAGAATCCTTTTGAATCATATGTGCTTTGTCACTTTTAAGTTTGTGTTAGTTTCTAGTAAAGGAGGTAAACGTGATTTATCATCATCACTGGGATTCCAGACCAGGCTTGGACATTCAAAATAACGTTCAAAATTAATGATGTCCTCTCATAACAACAATGTCTTCCTGACTCTGTTTATTTTAGGGGTATTTAATTTTTAGGAATGATATTCTTTCCTGACTTTATAGCAGTTTAAGTGGCTTTAAATATGAACACTTTTATTCTTTTTCAGCATAGTATTTCAAAGTTTATAGTAAGCTGAGTTTTTAAACTTTCAATTTTTGTATGCTTAAGCTTTTTATAACCATGGTGAAGAAAGAAAATATAAACATTTATGTTTGATTTTCTTCCTGCGTAGTATTAGTATAAATTCTCACATCATTTTCATTCAGAATTATAATTTTGATTAGAAGCTCATGTATATAGATATATCCACATATTAGTACTTTTTGAGAAAGAAAATGAAAATAAGTAGGATGGTGGAAAGATAGGGGCAAGATGGTAGGATCTTTTTCATGAGGCAAGAAGGTAGGTGGTCCAATTTGCTTCACTGTTGGTACCCCGCTAAAAAGGAATTACTATTCATGGAATAGTAGATCTTTTGTATCCATTTCATCTTTATTATTTCAATTATCTAAATGCACATGGTAAATGACACTGATTCATGAGCTTGGCATGGGCAAGAGTTCAAAGGCCTCATCAGCAAAAGACCCAGGAGCTGAAATGGAGCAGCACCCCACCCTTACCCTACCATGCATTTACTATATAATAAATTAATTGCATCAAGTAACTTCATAACTTATGGGGAGAAATCGGAAGACTCAATTAACATCGTTGTCTTCCTCCTTTGATGGAAGTCACTTTAAGGCATGGCAAGCTTAGAGATTGGGTAGATGGAATAGAATTTGTGGTTAACAAGATTGCTGCTGTTGAAGGCAAGCAGATTTTGCAAGAGAAGTATAAATCATGATCACTTGAAAAGTCAAGGAGTAGAACTGGTTTATTTCAAGGTAGAATGATGTGGGAAAGTTCTATGGAAAACTTTAATTGCCGGTGTCAAGCCCTAAATGCCCATTCCAGCTCTGCCACAGATCGACATGGCTGTCCACTCCCCACGCTGGACCTCAGGAGATAGTTTGGTAAGTTGGTTTCCAGCTCAGGACGGCTGCATCAGCAGTAGATGCATTCCATGACAGAACAGTAACCAATTGGGCACTAGATGTTATTTCCTCACAGGAAGCTTCGTGAGGGTCCCCATGTGTTAGTTCTTTCGGCAGGAGGGGCCAAAATCACGTGCTGACTGGTTGTGGACCAATCAGGTACTAGCCCCTCTCCTAACTTGGATGTCTGTTATTTGGGCCTATTACTTGTTCATAAGGGGGACTCTGGGATATAGAGTCCATCGGTCAGAATCCAGTGCACTCGAATCACTGTAAACAACATAACGCAACTGAACTGTCAACAGGCACCATCTCCCCGCATGAGAGATACCATGGCAGAGTATTGGCATGGAACTTGTACCAACATCATACGATGTCAATAGACTTTAAAATCTGCGGGAAGAATTTTTTTAACAAGAATTTATTGATATACCTTTACTAATCAGTTTAGCTGTTATATTACCTATTACAAATTTTTTTTTCCTTCAGGATTTTCTCCTTTTTTTTATTTGTAGAGTTTTGACTTCAATTATTTTAGCTGTATCTTATATTACTTGAGGTTTTTAAGAACTTTGGAAATTATTTTTAAAAAAGGGCCTTAACAATGATCTAGTCTGAATACGTATCCACTGCCTGGGTCCTGTACACACACAGCTCTGACAGGGAGTTCCTCCATCCTCTTTGAAAACCTCCAGTGAGGAAAATAGTCTCACTTTCCAGGAAGTTCACTGCATTTTTAAAAATGACTTTACTGTTTAGAGCAGTTTTAGGTTCATGGCAAAAATGAAAAGAATGTACAGAGATTTCCCATATATCCCTGCTCCTACTAATACATAGCTTCCCACATTATCAATCCCCCCCCACTATTATGATGCGTTTGTTACAATTGATGAACCTACACTGACACATCATTATCACCCCAAGGTCCATAGTTTACTTAGGGTTCACTCTTGGTATTGCACATTCTATGGGTTTGGACAAATGTGTAATGGCACATACCCATTTCGTACAGAGTATAGTATCAGACGTGCATCTTGTCCTAAGACTCCTCTGTGCTCCACCTTTTCATCCCTACCCAACTTCCTCTACCCCAACCTCTGGCACCTACGGATCTTTTTACTCTTGGTTGTGCCTTTTCCAGAATGTCATATAATTGGAATCACACTACTGTATGTAGCCTTTTCAGATTGGCTTCTTTCACTTAGTAATAAACATTTAAGTTTCTTCTGTGTCTTTTCATGACTTGATAGCTCGTTTTTTTTTAGTATTGAATAATATTCCATTGTCTGGATATAGCACTGCTACAGCTTATTCATCCACTCACCTACTGAAGGACATCTTAGTTGCTTCCAAATTTTGGCAATTAGAAATAAACCTGCTGTAAACATCCATGTGCAGGTAGCTGGAAGAATTTAAATTTGAATTTTAGCAGTTTCATTCCAGACCTTTTAATTATTTTCTTCTATTATTTTAAATCACAAAGCAATAAACCTTAAGTCTCAAATTTTGCTAAAATGTTTTGGCATCTTGAGCTTGTTTTTCTCAATAAAGTTATGAGATATTCTTTGCCAAAACAGACACTGGGGTTTGTTGTGAAAGTTGTTAAAATATAATTGAAGCCTATTGCTATTTTGAGTCATTTGGAATTTTTTTGCATTCCCCCCGCCCAGTGGTCTCGTTTCAAATTT
Organism: Acinonyx jubatus; assembly: GCF_027475565.1. Taxonomy (NCBI): domain Eukaryota; kingdom Metazoa; phylum Chordata; class Mammalia; order Carnivora; family Felidae; genus Acinonyx; species Acinonyx jubatus. The sequence goes on along the minus strand of NC_069383.1, from coordinate 44,107,411 downwards.
AATTAACTTGAAAAACTAGGTTGCCATCACCTATGTGATCTTGAAAAATACATTTGAAAGAAATAATTTCCTACATATCTTATACAAATAGACCACAAAATGGGGTTAATAACTCAAAAATTTAATAGGAAAATCATTCTATTTTAAGTGTTAGTTAATATACTCTGATCATTGGTAAGTAGACAGGAAAGAATATGAAACACCAGAGGGGAAAAGTCATACTGCGAGCTTCAGCTAATGCCAGAGGGGAAGATCAAACAGCAGGCTTTCAGTCTTATGCATGATCATCTCATACTGCCTCCTTTTAAAAATAGATGAGGGTGAAGATCTAAATAAAAAGGTATGAAAGGCAAAAGCAAGAGAATATAGGAATGCTGTATATTGATTTAGGTCTAACAAATACAAAACCAGTCATTGGTGAGGAAAGGATTTTGGACTGGTCTTTAGAATTCTTTTTAATATATGTTTCTGTAAAGTTGGCTGTAGAAAACTTTTTCCTGTGGAATATGGTGTTAGAGGTGTACATTTTCAAAAAGAAGGAAGGAAATGGTCCCACTATGCAATAAAAATCAGTGTTGAGATTGAAGCAACTTTTATAAATCACATATTTTAGGATATATACTATACTTTCCTGACTAATAGTCCTAATGGTCAGATAGGTAAAAATGCAGGCATGGAAACTGAAAATATTTTATAATCAGTTATATTCTCTGTAAGCTTAAGTTTTGGATTTCCTGATCTTCAATGTGACCGAGAATTTTGCTGAATTCAGTCTTTGAGATAAATAAATAGCCCCTTGTGGGGATTTCTAGCTTTTATCTGCCTTTTGGTTCTGATAGGATTCATTTTGTACTCTTTGGGTACTATGGAGATGCGTGTGCATTAGTCTCCAGGAGCCATCCTTGCTTCCTTTTAAAGAATCAACTTATTTCTGTAAACTGAAGAAGAGGGTTCTGAAGAATGGGTTTCTCCTTTTAAGCAGGGGTCACTTCACACAAAAAAAATGGCTTCTCGTATTTACTCATATTTTTCCTTTTCTCACTGCCAGGAAACAGGGAAGAGTGCTGGAGTGTCATTCATTCAACAAAAATTTGTTGAGTGCCTATTTGTACCAGGCACTGTGCTAAGTACTATCACACAGTCCTGGCACTCATGGAACCTTCTGGAAAATGTAATAGACCTTTCCCAGATGGCCTACAAAACTTAACAATTTTTCTCCTCAGAACACCAAAACAAATATTATCAGTGTAAATGGCTTAATGTTACACATAAAGCAATTTTGCCAGTTGGTCCCTAATTGTTTCGTGCAGTACACTGATATTAAACTAAATGTATTTATTTTGCCCTATTAACTGCATAATTTACCTAACATATTTTTTAAAATTTAAAAACAAGAGACAATTTAATGGGGTTATTGGATACATACTTGTTATGTTAACTGCTGTCTTTAGAGCTTCTTTGCCCACTGCAGGTAGCTATGATGTGGTGTTGGCTCTGGTCTTAGATACTTAGAATCACAAACATTTGTGACTCTACAGTCTAATAACAAAGGAGGGAAGAGATTTCTCCCATGATGTAGAATTCTGGGCATTTCTAAATTAAGTCTCACAGCCCTTAATATGTTTTAGAGACAGGTATATGATCCAGTCAATTAGATTAATTGTAAAAAGGATAATAACAAGAGCTGCTTCATTACTTGGTGTGAATATGACCTGAGAGAACACATACCCAGAGCCTGGCCAGGCTGTGTACCCAGGGGCAGGCCCAAGAACGGTAAGGGCTGAAGGTTTTGCAATTGAGGTAAAAGCATAAGAAAAAATACAAAACTATGAATTAAAAATATATTAGAATGAAGCAAATCTCAAATTAAAATTTTTTTAATCTTTATTTTTGAAAGGGAGGGAGGAAGAGACAGAGTCAAGCAGGGGTGGGGCAGAGAGACAGACACAGAATCTGAAGCAGGCTCCAGGATCTGAGCTGTCAGCACAGAGCCCGATGCAGGGCTCGAACTCATGAACCATGAGTTCATGAACTGAGCTGAAGTTGAATGCTTAACCAACTGAGCCACCCAGGCACTCCTAGAAAATCTCACATTAAAAAATGTAAAAGCCAACAATTGTCATAAATATCATAAAATCCAGAATAACATAATTTTTAAATTAATTAACTGCTGGATCTTTGACTCCATGCTACTTTTTCTTTTATTTCTTTGATCTGCATACTGTTTGGCTGCCTCTTTATATGACATTTTGTGTTATACTTTTCTGTGGAGAAAAAAGGTAGATAATTTTGTCTTTCCTCTGGCATGGTTGATCAAATTAGCCATCCTCCTTTTTTTTTTTTTTTTTTTGCTATTCAAAGTTTTAAAAAGTATATTTTTGGCTTCACAACTTGCTATTGGGATTGTTGTATAAAAGTTTAGAAGTGTCAAATTTAGGGAAGACACCATTAAATTTATTTTAGAGCTTTTCGAATTTTCTTTTGAAATAATGAATCCTAATTTCTTTTGAACTGACAGCACTCATTTACCAGTTGGTCACTGATGTTCTCATTTCATTTGGACATTATTAATTTTATGTGACCTTCATCCATAGCAGTAATTTCATGTGAATGGGCCAAAAAGTGCAACATCTTTTTCTAATCTGATCTTCTGATTCATTCTTCATTAGATGGATTATCAAGAAATTTAAGAGCCTGTTCATTACTTTGGTTCAAAATGTATCTCTCCTTGTAAAAGAATTAATGATTTTTTGCATGCTTGGAAAAATGTTTTAGTTACAATTTGCTTCTTTATGTCAGAATAGTTTCTATTTTGATGAAGTCCCAATAGTTATTTTTGCTTTTGTTTCCCTTGCCTCAGAAGACATATCTAGAAAGAAGTTGCTTTGGCTGATATGTTTAAAAGGTAACCTGTCTATGTTCTCCTCTAGAATTTTTATGGTTTTAGGCCTCACACTTAGGTCTTTAATCCATTTTAAATTTACATTTGTGTGTGGTGTAAGAAAGTGGTCCAATTTCATTCTTTTGCATGTTGCCATCCAGTTTTCCCATCACCGTTTGTTAAATAACTGTCTTTTTTTTCCATTGGATATTCTTTCCTGCTTCGTTGAAAATTAATTGGCCATATAGTTGTGGGTTCATTTCTGGGTTTTCTATTCTGTTCTACTGATCTATGTGTCTGTTTTTGTGCCAGTACCATGCTGTTTTTATAACTACAGGTTTCTAATATAACTTGAAGTCCAGAATTGTGATGCCTTGAGCTTTGCTTTTCTTTTTCAAGGTTGCTTTGGCTGTTGTATGTTTGTTTGTTTTCTGGTGGTTCCATACACATTTTACGATTGTTTATTCTAGCTCTGTGAAAAATGCTGTTGGCATTTTGATAGGGATTGCATTATTAAATGTGTAGATTGCTTTGAGGAGTATGGACATTTTAACAACATTTCATTTGTCTTCCAATCCATGAGCATGGAATGTCTTTCCATTTCTTTATGTCATCTTCAGTTTCTTTCATCAGTGTTTTATAGTTTTCAATGTACAGGTCTTTCACCTCTTAATCAAAATAAAAAGCTTCTGCACGTGAAGGAAACCATCAACAAAACTAAAAGGCAACCTACAGAGTGGGAGAAGATATTTGCAAATGACATGTCTGATAAAGGGTTAGTATCCAAAATATAAGAAAGACTTGTAAAACTCAACACCCCCAAAAATGAATAATCCAATTAAAAGTGGGCAGAAAACATGAATAGACATTTTCCCAAAAAATACATACAGATGGCCAACAGACACGTGAAAAGATGTTTAACATCACACTGATCATCAGGGAAATGCAAATCAAACTACAATGAAATGTCACCTCACACCTGTCAGAATGGCTAAAATCAAGAACACAAGAAACAGCAGGTGTTGGTGAGAATGTGGAGAAAAGGGAACCCTCTTGCACTGTTGATGGGAATGCAAACTGGTTCAGCCACCCTGGAAAACAACATAGAGGTTCCTCAAAAAGTTAAAAATAGAACTACCCTGTGATCCAGCAATTGCACTTCTAGGTATTTACCCAAAGAATACAAAAATACTAATTCGAAGAAATACACACACCTTGGCATTTATAGAAACATTATCTACAATAACCAAATTATGGAAACAGCTGAAGTATCCAGTGACTGATGAATGGATAAAGAAGATATGGTATTTATATACAATGGAATATTACTCAGCCATAAAAAATAATAAAATCTTCCCATTTGCAATGATATGGGTGGAGCTAGAGATTATTATGCTAAATGAAATAAGTCAGAGAAAGACAAATGCCATGTGATTTCATTTTTCGTTGTTATGACTGAAGAGGTAAGGCTGTACTAGAGACCAGGGATACTGCTAAACATCCTTCAATGCACAAAATAGTTCTCACCATGAACAATTATCCAGCCCTAAATGTCAACAGTGTGGGACTAGTAAAGTTTGACTAAATGGATCCCTCAGAAGTCACAACCATTCTAATGCCACCTAATGTGAGCATCAGTGTGACAGAGGGGAAGTCAAAGTGGAATCAACTGCTGTCATAACTGTGGTTAAAATATTTTACTTCTGTGAATGTTGGGAAACAATGACCATGTGAACACATTCCTTGGTCTTGGAAGGGGCTGGGGAAAGTGAGGTGCCCTGAAGCCTCAGCTTCATTAGTTTCATGGTAAAGTCTCCTCTTTGGTGCTTTGTGTTGGATCCTTTTTTCTCTCCTCCGTGCCCTGCAAAGGTAGGACGTCTGTTTTGCAGATAAGATGGGCAAAGCCCACAAGCATTGAGCAGTGAGAGTTTGCCATTTTTCTAATCAAATAATGTTCTGCTGGAGACAGGAGGTACCAGTGGCTAGCCTTCAGTTTTCACCTGAAGTCCTGGCCGATCTCTCACTGATTTCTCATGGGCTCCACTTCTCAAGGACGATACAGGTTTCCTTGACTCGGAAGATATTAGCACTTTATATCCTTCCCTTCAGCAGATGTTTCCTCAAATGTATTGTCTTTACTACATCTGAACCCACAGTAGCTCTTTAAAATAATGCTTTCCCCTGTCTGATGGTAAAAGCAACCCATGTGTATGGAAGAACATTAAGAAAGTACAGAAAAGATAATGAAAAATAAAACATTGAAAAACACCACAACTGCTATGACTGATCAATGTTTTGGTTTGTTTCTTTCTAGTCATTTCCTGTGGGATGTGTGTGTGTATGTGTGTGTATTTAATTAGTATATCATATAGTTTTCTATCCTTCTCATTGTCTTCTTTTATATTTTTTAATTTATTGTATCTATCATACTTTCCTTGTCAGATATTTTTTGAAAATGTGTTTTTTCATGACTATAAGACATTTTATCTTATGATTACCATAATTCATAGAAGCATTTTTTTCTTGTAAACATATCTACACCCACCCCTAGTGTTCCCACTTCTATAAATGATGTTGCAGTGAATATCCTTGTACATAAATCTTTGCCTATATCTTGATTCTTTCTTTAAAATAGATTCCCAGAATTGGAATAACTGGGATAAAAAATGAACATGTAAGGTACTTGAATTGAAATTATCAAATTACTTTCCAGGGCGCAGTGTAATTTAAATTGTATTCCTAATGTCATCTTGATGATTAAGAGGAGGAATCTAAGCCTTCAACATCCTAGTTTAATGAGAAAATCAGATCTCAATAGAAATAGCCATTATTATATACAATGTATGAAACTGCCCTGCAGAGAGCATGTAATTTGGGCCCGAAGATGACTTTAGACACTGCCTCATTTTATGTGGATCTGTACTGAGAGTCCTACAGAGATGAAGTTACTCACCTGAGGATGCACAGTGGATTGGTGTCGATGAGGTGAGAGTCTGTGGTGCTAATATCAGCACTTAAAATTTATAATACATACATTTTATGTGTTTTTCAACTTAACTAATGTAAACATAGTGACCCTGTAAAACAGGACAATCAAGAGTTCTGATGGCCATTTCACAAGTGAGAAAACTGAGGCCCTAAGAAATTGAGAGCCTTGTGCATAGCCCTATAGTGATTATGGTCCAGCTTGGACATTCTGTTCCACTCAGCCAGTGTTCTCAATCTTGGTGATGCATTAGAGTCACTGGAAAAATACTTATTCCTGGACTCTATCTCAGACCACTTGATCAGAATATTGAGACTGAGCACTCATATTTTTAAAAGCTCTCCAAATGATTCCATTGTATAGCCAAGGTTGAGAATACTGCACTACCTCTAGGACAGCAAAGTTTCATCTCTCCTGCTATCTCTGATATTTTGATTATCTTGCTTCAAGCCTGGTGTTAAGAAGGATTCTGAGGCCTCCTTGTCTTGGGAGCATCACTATAGTGTCTGCCATAAGCTGGGACCGGACTTGGAGGGACATCACAGATGTCCTTGCTATCCCGACATTATACCATGTTGCCATTCAACTCATAGTTTCTAGAAAGTATACATGAAGATTAGGGCACAAACAAGAGTTAGTGTTAGGATGTAAAATCCAAGCAATCACAAAAGGTGTAAAGCAAATTGCTATGGCATTGTACAGGTTCAAAAGTATTTTTCTCACAATGGTTATGCCCCTGCCTGTGAAAAGAAACATGGATTATAAACAGCATTGTCCATGAGTTAACCTTTTATTCCGCTAGGCTTAGATTGGATTCTGAAACCTTCTATGGTATGTTCTAAACGAAATGGGAGAATAAGGGCAGAAAGCTCAGTGTGGCTCTTTGGAGCTCGTGTTAGTTTTCCAGGGCTGCCATAACAAAGTACCACAGACTGGATGGCTTGCACAACTGAGGTTTATTGTCTCATACATCTGGAGGCTGGGATTCTAAGATCAGAGTGTTGGCAGGGTTAGTTTCTTCTCCTCGGCTTGCAGATGGCCGCCTTCTTCTGTGTCCACACGCGGTCTTTCCTCTGTGCATGCATCTTTAGTGTCTCTCTGTTCCAAATTCCCTCTCTTAAAAGAACACCAGTCAAATTGGACGAGGAACCATCCTAATGGGTTCATTTAACTTAATCACCCTTTCAAAGGCCCTGTCTCCTAATACACTCACATTCTGAGGTATGAGGATTAGGACTTCAACATAAGAATGTGGGGGGATACAATTCAGCCCATGACAGGGCTGGTCCTTATATAAAGTATTGAAAAATAATCCCTATCCTTGTTTATTGGGTGCTCAGGCTTCGAGTTGGAGCAGTCTTAACCAGGGGCAGTTTGCTTCCCAGAGGACATTTGACAATGTCTGGAGACATTTTTGGTTATCACACCTGGAATGAGAAGCTGCTCATGGCATCAAGCAGGTAGAGACCAGGGATGCTGCTAATTCATACAACACACAGAACACCCCTCAATAACACAGAATTATCTGCTCCCAAGTGTCAATGGTGTTGAGACTTGAGAAATCCTGAGTTAGAGAGACCTTAGTTGGAATTCCTGTTATGATATCTAGTAGATGTGTGGTCTTGTAATACGCTCCATCTTTATGAATATCCTGATCTGCACAGTCCTCATAGTGGGTTAAATGAGATAATCCATTACATCTTTTAGCACAAGACCTGACTCCTGGAAGCTCTCAACAACCTTTAAGTGCTTTATAGATTTCTCCCCCAATAGATGCCTCACTGGAATTAGAACTGGGAGGTGTCCAGTGTGAGGCAAGAGGTAGGGCCACGCCAGGCACAGGTAAGTAATCAGGCCACAAGAAGGCAAAGGCCAGGACTTGCAGAAAAATATTGAATTCCATATTTTCTTTGGATGTTTTCCAGCTTCAAATATGTCTACTTCACTGGGCGAAATATGGCTTGAATTAGGGACAGCCTTTTCTCTGAATATAAAAGGTTACATCATGCATTTCCAGTATCTGTGCAGCCTGCTTCTTCTTCCTCGAAATCATTTAGAAAGATGTGTCGGGCACATTAGATTTCCTGCTCGCAGTGTCAGGTCTGGAAGGCCCCAGAGGGGGAGGAAGGAAAAGCAGAGGTGTCGAAAGCAGTCTTTAGAGGAGGGGACTGTTTGACCCACACCAATACCCTCAGAGTTTTCTGCAAATTAAAAAAATATTAGAATGCATTTTTATGTTAGGACCCACACTGCATTTCACGAAAAAGTTTAATTACCTGGGCACTAAAGTAATATTTTTATGCTCTTACATTAGCTTCCTCCAAACTTCTACATAAAGTGTGGTCCCTGGGCCAGCTGCATTTGCTTCACAAGGTGTTTGTTAGAAATGCAGAATCTAGGCTCTACTCCTGAGAAAACGAGTAAAGCCGAACAAACACTGTAATAAGGTCCCCAGGTGATTCTACAGAGAGAAGCATGTTCTAGTCTCTTTGGTATGGTTCCCTCTCCCTTTTACTGGAATTTTGTCTTTCACCCTGCTTTAACGGCTCCACAGACCTCTTTTACACTTGTCTTTCATTGTGAGCCACTTCAATCCTTTCTGGGCCTCAGTGGGGTATAAATATTTAGTAAATGTAAAGTGTCATCTGTCCTCCAAACCAGGGTCTGGTATAGAACTCGTCCTAACTGTTCTTCTCTCCATTTTATGGGTAAGGAGCAGAGGCTCACAAAGGATAGCCCTAAGGAAGGTATTGCCATGCTACGGCTTTAAGGCCTTCATTAGCTTCCTAGTATCACCCCAAGCTACTATTCAGAATTAACTAATTATAATAAAAGGGTGAAAATTGCACATAATAAATAAAGTTGTACAAACCCTGCAAATCCATTTCAAGACATTCCCCTGTCCTCCACCCCTTTCAACTCCCTCATGGTCCCTCTTGCCCTTCCAAATGGAACTTGGAGAGTGACACTGCCCCCAAAGCCACGTAACTTCACCACATTGCCCCAAGGTTTCTTCTGAAAACTAAGGAAGAAAAAGTTTTAAGTAACTTGCCAAACACTTTGAATCAGAAAGGATTTAGGAAATTTCCTGTAGCTTTATGAGGGACCTTCCAAAAGAAAGTGTCTTAACTGGCTATTCTATAGTCCCTTCCTATCCAGTTCCTTTAAACAGAAGGAATTTGACTGGCTGTCCTAGATCAAGTCATCCCCCTTCCACACTGTCCCACAATGTATCAGATAAAGAAATGAGGGGACGTGCACAGTGGAGGAAGACTTAACTCTGTGTCAGCCATGAAGACAGTCCTTTAAAACATGATGCTGTCACACAGGCTTATTCTCTTTCTGTCATACTCTGAGGGTCCAGTACTAATTTCTGTGACTGAAGAGGGGCTGTGAGGATCTCAGATACCAAGAAGTCAAGGGACCAACAATGGGAGTGTAGCAAGGAATTGCGAGGAGAGCTGGGGCAGGAGTGTTGCACAGTCAGATTAGAATCCTGGTTTTGCGAGCTTACTGGAAACCAGGTCGTGGGTAAGTTAGTTCATCTCACTGAGCATTCTGTTTGCATTCATCGAGTGTGGATAGTTGTGCATTGTGGGTTTTGTGTGTGTGTGTGTGTGTGTGTGTGTGTGGCTGTGTAATCAAGGACTTGGTGCATAGTGCAGGCTTAGTAAATGGTAGTTCTGATGACAACCATGATGATGATGATGGTGGTGATGGTGGTGGTAGTAACTTGAAAATCATCTGAATTGGGGCGCCTGAGTGGCTCAGTCGGCAAGGCGTCTGACTTCGGCTCAGGTCACATCTCGCGGTCTGTGAGTTTGAGCCCCACGTCGGGCTCTGGGCTGATGGCTCAGAGCCTGAAGCCTGCTTCCGATTCTGTGTCTCCCTCTCTGTCTGCCCCTCCCCCGTTCATGCTCTGTCTCTGTCTCAAAAATAAATAAACGTTAAAAAAAAATAAAAAATAAAAAAAGAAAATCATCTGAATTAAGAAACATTAAAGGCCTGGGGCACCTGGGTCACTCAATGGGATAAACATCTGACTCAATTTTGGCTCACATCGTGATCTCACTGTTCATGAGATCAAGCCACACATGATAGCACAGAGCCCGCTTGGGATTCTCTTTTTCCCTTTCTCTCTGCCCCTCCCCTGCTTATGCTCTCTCTCTCTCTCTCTCTCTCTCTGTCTCTCTCTCTGTCTCTCTCTCCCTCTCTCTCTAAATAAACAAACCTTAAAAAAATTAGGGTGCTTGGGTGGCTCAGGTGGCATCTGATTTCAGCCCAGGTCATTATCTCATGGTTCATGAGCTTGAGCCCCGCTTCAGGTGAGTCCTGCTTCTCTCTCTCTCTCTTTCTCTCTCCTCACTCCCTCTCTTTCTCTCTCTCTGCCCCTTGTAGGACTCTCTCTCTCCCTCTCTCTCTCTCTCTGCCCCTTGCTCACTTGCGCCCTCTCTCAAAAAAGAAGAAGAAGAAGAAGAAGAAGAAGAAGAAGAAGAGGAATTAAAAGCCTGTGATTCTTCATCCATGAGGAGAGAAGTGCCTTAGGAACAGTCTTAATTCAAGGAATTTTCATACAGGAGTAGTGCTGGCTTTTTCCTGTGTTCTTATAGATCAAGTGTGGAGACCATGGAGACCAGCCAAATGCAGTGGATAAGAAAATGTGCCTGGAAATTAGACAGCCTGGGTTCAGTCTGGGTCAATCATACCCTAACTCCAAAAATAATCAAATTGGCCAATCCAAGTCTCAATTTCCCCATCTGTAAAATGGGGATAATAATAATAGGGGACTAAAAACTTTTTTGAGCAATGTGTTTAATACAGTGTTGGGCACAAAGTTAGATTGCTGTTATTTGCATTTTCATTTAAATACGAAGCCAGTTTTTAATGAACATTAGTGAGCATTTAATGAGCAAGGAAGGTTGTCTTAGTGTGGACTGGTTCAGATGGATTCCTAACTATAGTAGAGACTCAGAGAAAGAAGCTACCTGGCTAGCCTAGTACACCATGGAGACAGGAAGCGTTTCTTTCTTGCTTTCTTGCTTTCTTGCTTTCTTTTTCTTAAGTTTATTTTTATAGAAAAGAAAGAGCAGTGGAGGGGCAGAGAGAGAGAGAGAGAGAGAGGGATTGAGAGAATCCCAAGCAGGCTCCATGCTATCCCATGAACTCCAAGATCATGACCTAAGCCTAAATCAAGAGTCAATGCTTAACCAACTGAGCCATCCAGGTGCCCCAGGAAGCCTTTCTTATGAGCCTGAACTGCAGCATTTATCAGCAGATCTGTTGCTAAGAAAACTGGTAATCTACTTTCTAATTTTTCTTCTTGCCAAAGGACTATACAGTGATCATTATGGACTAATCTGGGTAATTTCCATGTACAGTATTTAAATACTTTCAAGTTGGTTTCCATTTTGATAGCATGCTGTTCCTTCATGTTTATCAGCCTGTGTAATCAGAGCTTCTTATACAGGGAGATTTAGGATGAGCTCTTACAAAACAACCCTATGAACACATATGTATCATATGAATACTAGGATTCTTTTTTGCTTTCCCCATTGTGTCAGATACAGGAATAGAAATAAGACCTTTATTACTACAATTTAATATTTTTCCTCTTTGCTTCTATGGTTTATTACCCATTTGACATATTTTCTGGATATAGGGGGATATTGTAATTTTCTTTCATGCCTACCAAGTAAAGACTAAGCATTCTGTTGGAGGGGGACAGATTATGATCAGAAGTAAATAAACTCTGTAGCAATTAATACCTTGTTTTTCTAAAAATAGTTTGGGAATAAAAAATAAAAGAATGGGGAAAATATGATCTGTAATCTCAGATGGTTTCTAAAACAAACTGTTTTCCAAACTGTAAAGATGAATTTTTTTTTCTATTATGCAATTACTCTGGCCTACATAAATCCAGTGAACACTTTCAGCTGGGCATAAAATTCCCAGTTTGTATAAGTTGCAAGAAATACTGTATTCATTTCTTTCTGGCACAAAGGCCACTTATTCATTGATTTGTGAACTGATTCAGTCATTCATTCAACAATATCTATTGAGCATCTATTGTACAGAGATGAATGAATCCTGGACTCTGCATTAAGGAATGCACACTCACAGGGAGGACAGACCTGTGCATCCACTATAACCAGTGTGGGGATTATGAAGCACAGGTTTGCAAACACGGAGTAGAGATCCCCATCTCATTTGGGACCCTCAAGGAAACTTTCTGAAAAGTGAGTGTTGAGCTGATTCTTGACGAATGAAGAATAATCAGGTAAGTTTTGGTGAAGTAAATGAGAAGAGAAAGGGATTTTGAAGGGGAGAAAGAGCACATGCAAAGGCACAGAGATCAGAAAATGTGATGGGTTCATGGAGCAAAACGAAAAGCAAAGCTATTCCAGGAGGCAGTGGGTGCCCTTGAATGTCATGAACTGAATGCTGGTTAGTGCTTTTGAAAGAGAGGGAAGAAAGAAACATAGTTTTGTGACTCCTTAATAGATCCATGCTTCCACCAGATTTCAAGACATGTTTTCATATGTGTTTAATCCTATATTGAGAAGGGTCTATTGTTCTCTCTTCTCCAGGAAATGCCCATAGTCAAAACATCACTTGACATTCCATCCTCTTGCAACAAGCAGGGTGACTGAAGCTATACTTTGTCTTATAGTTATGATCCATGACAATTACATTACCAAGAATAACAGTCTTTAGAGCAAGATCCACAAATTTATCACTAGTGTTTAAATCAACGGCCAGTCACTTAAATAAATATCCACTTTGCTAAATTACTTTCTCTGTCCATGTCAGGGAGAAAAAGAGTGCCTGAGAGCTTTTGTTTGATGTTAGAAATGAAGACCCAAGGAACAGGGATGGGCAAATTGAGAAATAAATTTCTCAAATAGTTAAAATATCAATGCTATGAAGTAAGAGGAGTATTTCTGAACATCTTTGTGAAAAGTATTTGGCTCCGGGGTGTGAACGAGTGCCCTAGTCATCTGGAGGTAGAAATCAGAAAAAGAACAGTTTAAAAGCACTAAACCCATTTTGACACATGTCTGTTTGGAGCAGTTGGGAGTTTTGTGAATACCTCGCCAGGTGGCTTTTTAAGCTCTCCCTAATCTCTAATGAGTCTGCTTTCTTCTCTCACCACTGGAGCAGCTGTTGTTCCTCTCAGACTTGGCAGAAGGTATTGTGGCTAAAGGAACCAATGAGGCTGAAAGATCTTATGAGCGGCCCTTTTCTCCTCTGTCTCCTAGGACGGTCTGCCCTTTAATAAAAGGAATAGCCAACTTTATGTTGTGGCATCTCAGGCATTTTATAGATGTGATTTCATTTCATTCTGTATCAACATTATTACATAGCTATTGTCATCTCCGTCTTCACAGGAGAAAACTGTAGTTCAGAGGAGTGTAACTAACTTGCCAAAGTCACCTGGCCAATAAGTGGTAGAACTGGGCTTGAACCCAGGAGTCTGATGCCCAAACCATGTTTTCCCAACATAGCATACATCTCCCTGTGGTATCTGGACTTGTAGCATAGGATTTGTGTCCTAACCTCTTAAATTCCTAAATCAGGTTTCTTCGAGCATACTCTTTCCCACTGAAACACGAGTTATCCGCAGGGAGAGGATTAGAGATAAAAATTTAAAGCCCTAAGACTTATGCCTAAGATGTTGTGGCTATAACAGAAAGTATCCATGAATCTTCCACTACAGACAAAGAGGTTTTGAAAAGGTCACTTAACTTCTCTGGTTCTACATCTGTAGGCTGAAGGAATGGGGTCAGATGTTCTCTGTGATTCATTTAGTCTTCAAATCTATAAATCTGATTTACTCAGCAAACAGAGGCTCTTTAGGCTGCAGTTATAGAAACTCAACCTGAACTAAGCTGCTCATGTTCAAACCATGTGATTTTATTAATTTCGTGATTGAGGAACACCATGCACTCTGAAGACTGGGAGGCAGCTGGCCTTCAGGAAGAGACTTTGCAGTTGGAGCACTGAGAACTGCCAAGTCCCTGCCTTCTTGGCCTCTCTTCTCTGCTTCTCCTGGATACTTATTTCCTCTTTCTTGCAGAATAGTCTTCCCTGTTTAGCTGTCCAGGTGGCAGAAAATCACTGTCTCTTAGATCTGATCCAAATTTTGCAGAAACTGATTTCCCTGGCTTGGATTTCATTGGACCAATCAATAGCAGCTAGAGGGTGGAGTCACATAGAGGGACAGGTTGCTCCCATTCATTTTAGAGGGTAGAGAAGAGCTATAAGTTGATAATCAGCCAGGTTGAATCACTCCAGAGGATGAGAACCATGGCTCCCACTTATTCAAGGTGATGGCTAAGATGAAGAGATCCTGGAAGACTTACACACTCTCATATAGCAAATGACTAGATGGATGAAGACTAGAACACAGATTTTAGCTTTTAGTTCTCTCTGCCCACTTGACTGTATTTCGTTGGATCATATGACGGAATCTACTACCTTATTTGAGTTGATTCTGTAACTGCTTTGAGAGGTAATTCTAAGTACCAGAAGAAGGAATCTAAAAAATTATATCCCCTTCCCTCTCTAAAACGTACGTCTTTTCTTATGCACATTCAGTTGATCCAAAGTAAAGTTAAATTGAAATTTTCCCCTTCCGCAGTAAGCTTTCATTCAAACCCTAACCTTCTAAGACTGTTAGGAAAGATTTTATCAAACCATTTCAGAGGTGAGCAATAAATAGATCCCACATTTCTTATAAAGCTTGAACTTCATACCTCTTTAGCCCTCAGAGCATGACTGCAAGGTATCATTGTGGCTTTCTTGAAAGGCCTTACGTCTCTACCAGTAGGATGTGATCTTGTTTGAGGGACCCAGGCACTTGGAACTATGGAGGAATTTCCTTTGTGTGAAACTTAGCTCAAACATGCTCTGTCACGCTTGATGGAGTTGTTTATGGGCTACTTCCTTTCAACCCCAACCAGCAGGCTCATGGCTGCATTTCACAAGCTATTAAAAACATGAGCGCTCTCTTTTTTTTGTGTGTGTGGCATCTAACCATTTATTTTGAATATTACATATTCGGAAAAGCATTCAAAATAGAAAATGACGGCTTTGGGGGATTCTGACTATGCCCTAAGTAAACTAGATCTATAATCTGAAACATATTCACATTATGCAGGAATGATGACCATAGTCTGTTGCCATGATTTTTTTCAATACTTGAAAGCTTCATTTTTCTGTTTTCAGGGAATTATGTTTTGATTTCTGTTTTCCATAGACAGTAGCAGACACTCACCTCCCTTAATGATTCATGACCTTCCCTTACTGTTTTTATTTTGGCTCCAAAGAGTTTCTCCTTCTCCAAAAATACCCTCCAGAGCGCTCAACATTTTTCTCAGTTATCACTTAAACCAATACAATCTTTTGTTAAATTAAATTCTTACAGTTTATGAAACACTTTTAGGAACATTTTATCATTTGATCCTCTCCTAAACCTTGTGAAATAGTTATCGTTCTCATCTCCATTTTACAGATGAGGAAACTGAACTTCAGAGAGTCACCGAAGGTCACACAAAATGGGATCTGTGCCCAGACCAGGCCACTGTCTATAGAGCTTGTGACTCACCCATTCATTCATTCATTCATTCATTCATTCTTAAAGCAATAGTTTAGTACCTTTAATATGTAAACAGATAAACAAGCATATCCCTGCCTCTAGATGCTCAAGGAAATTCAATGGAATACGATAGATCTTGCGGTAGGGTTAGTACATCAGGTTTGCTTAAGAGGCGTTAGCTGTGTTGTGTCTGATAGCACTGCACTTGACTATGTTGTGGGCTATTCCCACAAGTACTTGATCATGTGTTGCACTATGCCTGTTGCTTGTTTTCCAATGAGGGCTAAAACCAAGTAGATGGCTACAGAGCTGAGAGGGGACGGGACTTGTTAGCCCTTCCGTTTGGCTCAGCTGACAGTCTTAACCACAATATCATGCTGATAACAAGACACACACTCTGCTTTCATCTTTCTCTGCCTTTCCTTCAAGCTTATTCTCAACGGCTGCTGCTTTTATTTCTCACTAGAAAGACAACTGTGTTCAACTTCTCCACCTTGTAGCTAAGGGTTGACAAACTTTCTATAAAGGGTGATAAGAGCAGGACCAGGTGAGTGAGGCACTTGACTGGGTAAAAAATATAGGAGGGAGTAAAAAAAAAACTTGGTAATTAAGATAAATAATATTTCAATACAATATTTAAAAAAATCAAAGTTCATACAAAAAATCCATGATGAACAACATATCGAAAACTTCAACAAAGATGAGATGAGTTACAGTGCTGCGCAGAGCCATGTAGGAGCCTGGGGCAAAAGGAACAATTAGTGATACAGATCCTTTGCTAGAGCATTGAAATTCTATGCAGGTTTTGGCCTTCATTTGGCCTTGTTGTGCCCAGGACACCTCAAAATTCTCCTTATGCTTTTCCTCAGTGGGTCTCCTTGGGAAATCTTTTTTCTGTTAAGCATGTCTCACTGCTCGTAACTATCTCCAATTTTGGAAAACCCAACTTGTGATTTCCAAGAAAACCTTAGAGTCTAGAAAATGTTTCTGAGGTTTTCCTATAGGAGTGGTCATTTCTGAGAACTGGGAAGACAGGAGCACCCATGGCTTCCTGGACCTTAGAAGCCTGCTAGAGATCTCATTATACTCTGGATATGGCAAAAAAGAAGGCATTTGGGCATCTATTCCCTTATGAATTCTTGTCGATCCCAAAGTTAGAGTTCAAAAGGTGATCTTCATTCCACAACTAACATTTAACCTATTTTTGATTAATGACAAATATGTTTAGTTTGTTTCCAACATCCTCTTAATAGATTTTGAAAGGTATTACAGATATTATCACTGACAAAACAAGGTGAGGGTCACTTCATTGATATGTTTGCTATGGTCCCTGTTCTGTTGGTTGTTAATTAGATAGAAGAGGAGTGCTATGGTCTGAATGTTTGTATCCCCCTAAAATCCATTTGTTGAAGCCTAACCCTGAAAGTGATGGTATTAGGAGGTGGGGCTTTTGGGAAATGACTAGGTGTTGAGGGCCCTAGGATTTGTGCCTTTATAAAAGAGGACTGAGGGGGCGCCTGGGTGGCGCAGTCGGTTAAGCGTCCGACTTCAGCCAGGTCACGATCTCGAGGTCCGGGAGTTCGAGCCCCGCGTCGGCTCTGGGCTGATGGCTCAGAGCCTGGAGCCTGTTTCCGATTCTGTGTCTCCCTCTCTCTCTGCCCCTCGCCCGTTCATGCTCTGTCTCTCTCTGTCCCAAAAATAAATAAACGTTGAAAAAAAAAATAAAAGAGGACTGAGAAAGCTTCCTTCCCCCTCCCACCATGTGAGGTTACAACTAGACGGTGCCATCTATGAACTGATGTCATAGAGAAGCGGGTCGGGTGTCCCATTTCCCAGCCAGGTGAGGTGAACAGAAGGCTACATGATATATGCAAATGAGGGGTTGGCTATATTCCTATAAATTCACATCTTTATATGAATCTACATCTTTATGTGAATAACTCTTTTCAGCCATCCTCTCTGCCTGGCAGTAGTTTCCCGTGAACCCCACCACACACTATGTGTGGCCTCTTTCATGTATCTGCTGCCTGTGCTCTGAGCCTCATGCCTGACCTTCAACATGGAAATCCACTCCAGGCATGGTGGACGTAGGGGCAAGGACTGCATTCCTGTCTCCATTCTCTAGGTTGGCTTCTCTTGGTTCATATCTGGGTGAATAGCATTTTGCCTTCTTGGGAAACCTGTGGTCCCACAGCTGCTTAGAGAGTTTCAGCTGTTATTCTATATAGAGGGACCACATTTTCTAAAATAAAAATTTGTTGAACTATAGTTCATGCACTGTGATCTTGCACACTAGAAGAGAGTACTTTAAAGCAGGAGTCTCTAGTAAATTCAGTATGAAGCTCTATATTTTTGATAAATGTGTGGATTTAAAAATTATTTATTAATTTTTATTATGGTATTAGGACTTATATTGATTTTATAAATAACAGTGATATATGATGCCTGCAAAAATTTCCATAATCATGTTAATATATAACTCATTCGGGGGGCAAGGGGTGGGGAATAAGCATTTTTCCTTGATCCTGAATATCATATTCAATACCTTCTCCTTTAGAATTTAACTGTCTTTGAGTTATGTTTCAGAGCTAAATCTGATTGATTTTACAAAAGGAATCAGCATATAAATGGGCATTTTTAATACTTACAGGGGACTCTTTATTCTCTAAAATGTAACAGTATTATAGTTAAGCTAAGTGAATCAGATTCTGCTCATGGTTAGGATGATTTGAAGGACTGATCCAGTTAATGCCTGAGTTCTAAGGAGGTTCCCCAAGAGTAATATACCATGAGAAGGACAGGGTTACAGTGGGAGGGAATGGCTTCTCCTATAGACCCTGGTCAGCCCAAAATAGCAGTGCAGTAAGTACTCTCACTAGTTAAAAAAAGTAAACAACAACAACAACAACAACAAAAACAAATGCTAGATCTCCTCTCAGGTTCATAGCCCTTGACAGTTTCTGTCATTCTTTATTAAACCTGTGTGACTTGAAAAATAAAACCAGTGCTATCTTGTGAGATGAATCCTAGTTTTCTGTTTGCCCTTTTTTCTTTCTCTGTTAAGATAAATGTCCCTTTCAAGTTGTTTTGTACCCATCTTAAGAATGACTCCTGAAAATTGCCCACAGATAAAGCAAGAAATGACTTTTTTTCCCCCAAACCAATTCTTTGGCACAGAAATCTGAATTGATACGTGTCTGGTTTGAAATGCACAGCAAACAAGGAAAGAAAAGCTACTGGACAATTCTTATGAATTCCCCCAACCTAGATGCACTGCATTTTCTCTCTGAGAATTAGGACTGGAGAGGGGAGCTGCCAGAATCAGGCAAAGAGAAGCTGTAAGAAGATCCACACTCAGTATTTCCTCCTGTGTACTGGATAGGAGAGGCAATTAGTGGGACATGTCAATGTTTGTTTAACTTTTGAAAAGGTGATCAAAGGGTAACGCAGTATCCAATCAATACAATTGAGATGGTCTTCCAAAAGGGGAAGTAGACTGGGTTCCTAGGTTTCCTCCCACTTAGGGGGGGATCATCTCAAGGAAAGACTGATGCATTTGATAAGATCGCTGCATTCACAGAGAGATGAAGTGAACTTTAGTCTTCATTCTTTGTTTTTAACATGAGTTTCCCCTTGAGTTAATTTTTCAGAGACCTTAAGGTGTTTGAGAATCAATCTTTCCTTCCTTGGGAGATGGTGCTGCATGCCAAATAGAACGGGGGCTTTGGGATAGCAGACCTGGCCTCAAAGTTTGTTCGAGCACTTACTATATGTGTGACCTTGAGCTAATTACTTCATTCCTTTGAGCCTCCACTTTTCTATCCCATCTATAATATGGGTAGAAGAGTCCTCTGTTCACAAGACTGTTGTAAGACATAATGATTGACATTCACTCATTCCCTTACACCCCTCCTTTTAAATGTTTCTAAATGGTATTTCTGAAGAAAAAAGATAAATTAGCCAAATATGAATTTTCAAATGAGGTTTGTTTACTAGTATTATGAACAAACACGTATTTAATATTGTAAAAGAGGGAAAAAGATGGAAATAAATTAAGCCACAAATCTAACTTACTTTATTTAAAGATATTTCAGTTTTTATTTGTCTATTTATATCTGGATTTGCTATGTTAGCCAGTGTCTTCCTCTCTCTATCAAGCAGGTGCCATTGTGCCAAATATGTACTATGTTTTGTATTTATAACCTTCACACAGCTAGAACATTAGGGAAACGAGCTGGTTTCAATTAAAATACATTGCCGATTTTAAAAAATCTTTCTGATTTGATAAATCAAGAGGAGGTCCAAGAAACTTGGATGCAGCTTAGCCTTTTTGGAAAGAAATCCCTATTCCACTTTGGAATCGGGTATAAAGAAGACACTTATCCCAGATAACACTTCTTTTCTCGTGCCTGGCCTTGACCACAAAGAAAGGTATGGCTTTGGGGGTCATATTTTCCACAATAGTCAAATCTTAATGATTTAGGATCAGGAATATGTAAGGTATACATGAAATTTATGGAAAATCTTAAAGTTTCATTATTAACCACTGATTCCAATTTCCCACCACATCAAGGTATTTTTAAAACTCAAAGGGAAATGAAATACTTAGGCATGAGATTTCCCCCCTTTACTTTCTCTTGATAAGCCCTCTGGAATCAGGTATTAACAGTACCAAGCAGGGAAGAAACAGAGCCAGGAGATAAACCCAGTGAGGGATAGCTGTGTCAACAAGAGTCAATGGATTCATATCTGGGCTCTGTTCTTACTAACTCTATGCCAACTGACAAGTTATGTAACCTCTCCCATCGTCAGTTTCCTCATCTGTAACCTGACAATAACAAAAGCAACAGAAACGGATTACTTGCCAATTAATATGTCAAAATAATTAACTGGCTGAACATTGGTATTTTCTGCCTTTGTTCAATTATCAGTTGTTTGTAATGTTTAGTGTACTTTGAAAGCATTTTTAAAATAATGTTTGTTTTAAAATCTTTACTTTGTGACTTCTAGGATGATTTAGCAACTTAATGTGCTCTAATGCTTTCTCTGCTTTAGAGATTCCTTATGTTTCTAATTTATTTTCAGTCATTTATGGAAATGAAGTTAGAAATAAAAGACAAAGCTAATAGAACAATAAAGACAAAATTAATAAAAGCAAAATTTTAAAAAAGTAATAAAAATAGTGTCCATTTTTGCCTCTTTAGCCAGTATTTCTGCACATTTTAAAAAATTTTTATAGTTTTGCACACTTTTTGCTAGGTATTACTGAGGTCACTCATGGGTTACTTTTAAAACCGGAATGTGAAATAAAAAGCTAAGGAATATTTGTTTAGACTATTTCTTACTATTTGAGCATTCTGGTAGGCCTTGTTGTGCCTTTTTCTCAAGATCATTACTATACATCTAGATGGTGCAGGTCCTTGAATTTTTTAGTTTCTAAAAAGGCAAAGTTGGCATAACGGCCGGAAAATGTGTTTAAATTATTTGTAAAGCAAAATACTTAGAAAGTGGTACAATATCTAAGGAAAATTAATTAAAAATTAAAAATCTAATTAAAATAAAATCATGGGGTGCCTGAGTGGCTCAGTCAGTTTAGTGTCCGACTTTGGCTCAGGTCATTATTTCACTGTTTGTGAGTTCAAGCCCTGTGTCAGGCTCTGTGCTGACAGCTCAGAGCCTGGAACCTGCTTCAGCTTCTATGTCTCCCTCTCTGTCTGCCCCTCCCCCAGTCATTCTCTGTCTCTCAAAAATAAGTAAACATTAAAAAAGAGAAGAAAAAAGAAAATCATTTTGGGATGCATAGACATCATCAATATATGAATTACTGATCAGATACTTTCAATCAGTTCACTTAGAATTGGACATAAAATTTTTAAACTCACAAAAAATATTGCTGGACAAATAGAGCAGACAGAATTGGGTAAAAGTAAATAAAATATTTGAAAACCAATGATCTGGAGTAGACAAAAATGTAAAAATGCATGTATAACGTTGGAGTGCTCTCCAAATTAAAAAAAAACCTACAAAATGCATGAAAACTCACAAAAAGTACCCAAACTGCTTAATGATACACCCAAATGAATGATATATACCCAAAAAAATCTATATCTAGATTTTTACCAAATTAATCCCTTAGCCAATTTATTTCAACCAATTCATTTTAAGCAATTCATGTATAATCCTAATTTCCTACCTTGCAAGATGGTGAATGAGAATGAAAATAGATGTTTGTAAAGTAACTGGTTCAAAATACACACATAATAAAACTTAGCTGTCCATATTTTCTGAGGCTCAAAAAGCTTGATGCCAAAAAAGTATAACAAAAATTAGTGTAATAAATTAAAATAAGCTTTAGGATTTGAGGATTGTTGAAGAATAATTTCTCCAAATTATCTTTTATTCATCATGTGTGATGTTTGCATACTTAATAAAACTCCTCTTGAGCAGAAAGAGAAATACATATAGTTGATTCAATTTGAAAACTCACTGATTTGTCAGTTTATGCAATGAGTATTTGGTAAGCCTTGTTAGTGGAGGTATATATAACCAGAGGCCTACCAGATTCAAGGCTGTTTTCTGCATTCTCATAAGATACTTGCCTTTCTCTGACTGATTAATTTCGCTTAGCATAATACCCTCCAGTTCCATCCACATAGTTCCAAATGGCAAGATTTCATTCTTTTTGATTTCCAAGTAATACTCCATTGTATATATGTACCACATCTTCTTTATCCATTCATCCATCGATGGACATTTGGGCTCTTTCCATACTTGGGCTATTGCTTATAGTGCTGCTATAAACATGGGGGTGCATGTGCCCCTTCAAAACAGCACACCTGTATCCCTTGGATCAATACCTCATAGTGCAATTGCTGGGTCATAGGGTAGTTCTATTCTTAGTCTTTTGAGGAACCTCCATACTGTTTTCCAGAGTGGCTGCACCAGCTTGCATTCCCACAGCAGTACAAAAGAGATCCTCTCTCTCTACATCCTTGCCAACATCTGTTGTTCCCTGAGTTGTTAATGTTAGCCATTCTGACAGGTGTGAGTGGTATCTCATTGTGGTTTAGATTTGTATTTCCCCAATGATGAGTGATGTTGAGCATTTTTTCATGTGTCGGTTGGCCATCTGGATGTCTTCTTTGGAGAAGTGTCTATTCATGTCTTTTGTCCATTGCTTCACTGGATTTTTTGGTTTTTGGGTGTTGAACTGGATAAGTTCTTTATAGATTTTGGATACTAACCCTTTATCTGATATGTCATTTGCAAATATCTTCTCCTATTCCGCCGGTTGCCTTTTAGTTTTGTGATTGTTTCCTTCGCTGTGCAGAAGCTTTTTATTTTGATGAGGACCCAATAGCTCATTTTTGTGTTTGTTTCCCTTGCCTCTGGCGACGTTTTGAGAAAGAAGTTGCTGTGGCCAAGGTCAGAAAGATTTTTGCCTCCTTTCTCCTCGAGGATTTTGATGGCTTCCAGTCTTATATTTAGGTCTTTCATCCATCTTGAGTTTATTTTTGTGTATGGTGTAAGAAAGTGGTCCAGGTTCATTCTAATGCATGTCGCTGTCGAGTTTTCCCAGCACCACTTGCTGAAGAGACTGTCTTTATTCCATTGAATATTCTTTACTGCTGTGTCAAAGATTGTTGGCCATAGGTTTGTGGGTCCATTTCTGGGTTCTGTATTCTGTTCCATTGATATGAATGTCTGTTTTTGTGCCAGTCCCATACTGTCTTGATGATTACAGCTTTGTAATATATCGTGAAGTCTGGGATTATGATTCCTCCAGATTTGATTTACTTTTTCAAGATTATTTTGGCTATTCGGGTCTTTTCTGGTTCCATACAAATTTTAGGATTGTTTGTTCAGGCTATGTGAAGAATGCTGGTGTTATTTTCATAGGTATTGCATTGAATATGTAGATTGACGTGGGAAGTATTGACATTTTAACAGTCTTTGTTCTTCCTATCCAGGAGCATGGAATATTTTTCCATTTTTTTTGTGTCTTCTTTAATGTCTTGCATAAGCTCTCTGTAGTTTTCAGTGTATAGATTTTCCACCTTTTTGGTTAGATTTATTCCTAGGTATTTTATGGGTTTTAGTGCAATTGTAAATGAGATCAATTCCTTGATTTCTCTTTCTGTTGCTTCATTTTTAGTGTATAGGAATGCAACCGATTTCTGTGCATTGATTATATATCCTGCGACTTTGCTGAATTCATGGCAGTTCTAGCAGTTTTTTGGTGGATTCTTTTGGGTTTTCCATAGAGAGTATCATGTCATCTGCAAAGAGTGAAAATTTGACCTCTGCCTGGCTGATTTGGATGCCTTTTATTTCTTTGTGTTGTCTGATTGCTGAGGCTAAGACTTCCAATACTGTGTTGAATAACAGTGGTGAGAATGGACATCCCTGTCTTGTTCCTGACCTTAGGGGGAGAGCTCTCAGTTTTTCCCCAATGAGGATGATATTAGTGTTTGGTCTTTCATTTATGGCTTTTATGATCTCAAAGTATGCTCCTTCTATCCCTACTTTCTTGAGGAAGAAAGGATGCTGTATTTTGTCAAATGCTTTCTCTACATCTATGGAGAGGATCATGTGGTTCTTGTCCTTTCTTTTATTGATGTGATGAATCACATTGATTGTTTTGCAGATATTGAGCCAACCCTGCATCCCATGTATAAATCTCACTTGGTTGTGGTGAATAATTTTTTTAATGTATTGTTGGATCCAGTTGGATAATATCTTGTTGAGGATTTTTGCATCTGTGTTCATCAGGGAAATTGGTCTATAGTTCTCCTTTTTAATGGGGTCTCTGTCTGGTTTTGGAATCAAGGTAATGCTGGCTTCATAGAAAGAGTTTGGAAGTTTTCCTTCCATTTCTATTTTGGAACAGCTTCAAGAGAATAGATGTTAACTCTTCCTTCAAATGTTTGGTAGAATTCCCCTGGAAAGCCATCTGGCCCTGGACTCTTGTTTTTTGGGAGATTTTTGATTACTAACTCAATTTCTTTACTGGTTATGGGTCTGTTCAAATTTTCTATTTCTTCCTGTTTCAGTTTTGGTAGTTTATATGTTTCTAGGAATTTATCCATTTCTTCCAGATTGCCCATTTTCTTGGCATATAATTGCTCATAATATTCTCTAATTATTGTTTATATTTCTGTTGTGTTGGTTGTGTTCTCTTTCATTCTGGATTTTATTTATTTGGGTCCTTCCCTTTTTCTTTTTGATCAAACTGGCTAGAGGTTGTCAATTTAGTTAATTCTTTCAAAGAACCAGCTTCTGATTTCATTGATCTGTTCTGTTTTTTGGTTTTGATATCATTGATTTCTGTTTTCATCTTTAGTATTTCCTGTCTTCTGCTGCTTTCGGGTTTTATTTGCTGTTCTTTTCTAGATCTTTAAGGCATAAGGTTAGGTTGTGTATCTGAGATCTTTATTCCTTCTTTAGGATGGCCTGTATTGCTATATACTTCCCTCTTATGACCATCTTTGCTGCGTCCCACAGGTTTTGGGCGGTTGTGTTATCATTTTCATTGCCTTCCATAAAATGTTTAATTTTCTCTTTAATTTCTTAATTAGTCCATTCATTCTTTAGTAGGATGGTCTTTAGTCTCCAAGTATCTGTTATCTTTCCAAATTTGTTCTTGTGGTTGATTTTGAGGTTCATAGCATTGTGGTCTGAAAATATGCATGGTATGATCTCAATCTTTTTGTAGTAGTTGAGGGCTGATTTGTGTCCCAATATGGGATCTATTCTGAAGAACGTTCCATGTACACTGAAGAATAATGTATATTTGACTGCTTTAGGATGAAGGGTTCTGAATACATCTGTTAAGTCCATCCTGTCCAGTGTGTTATTCATAGCCCTTGTTTCCTCGTTGATTTTATGTTTGGATAATCTGTCCATTGTTGTCAGTGGGGTGTTGAAGTCCCCTACTATTATATTATTACTATCGATGAGTTTCTTTATGTTTGTGATTAATTGATTTATATATTTGGGTGCTTTCACATTTGGCACCTAAATGTTTACAGTTGTTAGGTATTCTTGGTGGATAGACCCCTTAACTATGATATAATGCCCTTCTGCATCTCTTGATACAATCTTGATTTTAAGGTGTAGATTGTCTCATATAAGTATGGCTACTCTGGCTTTCTCTTGTTGGCCATTAGCATGATAGATGGTTCTCCATCCCCTTACTTTCAATCTGAAGGTGTCTTTAGGTCTAAAGTGTGTCTCTTGCAAACAGCATATAGATGGATCTTGTTTTCTTATCCATTCGGTTACCCTATGTCTTTTGAATGGAGCATTTAGTCTGTTGATGTTTAGAGTGAGTTCTGAAAGATATGAATTTATTGCCATTATGTTGCCTGTAGAGTTGGAGTTTCTGGTGGTGTTCTCTGGTCCTTTCTACTCTTTGTTGCTTTTTTTCCTCATCTTTTCTCCCCTCAGAGTGTCCCCCTTAAAATTTCTTGCAGGGCTGGTTTAGTGGTCACAAGCTCCTTTTATTTTTATTTGTTTGGGAAACTTTTAATCTCTCCTTCTATTTTGAATGACAGCCTTGCTGGGTAAAGAATTCTTGGCTGCATATTTTTCAGATTCAGCACATTGAATATATCCTGCCACTCCTTTCTGGCCTGCCAAGTTTCTGTGGATAGGTCTGCTGCAAACCTTATCTGTCTTCCCTCGTAGGTGAAGGACTTTCTTTTCCCTTGCTGCTTTTGTGATTCTTTCCTTGCCTGAGTATTTTGTGAATTTGACTATGATATGCCTTGTTGATGGTTGGTTTTTGTTGAATCTAATGGGAGTCCTCTGTACTTCTGGGACCCCTATGATTCTGATATTCCTTTTTAATGAGTCACTGATTTCTCTAATTCCTAATTTGTGCTCTTTTGCCTTAGTCTCCCTCTTTTTTTCTGCTTCATTATTATCCATAAGTTTGTCCTCTATATCTCTGATTCACTGCTCTGCCTCACCCATCCTTGCTGCTGTGGCATCCATTTGAGACTGCAGCTCAGTTGTAGCATTTTTTATTTCATCCTGACTAGCTTCTACTTCTTTTATCTCTACAGAGAGGGATTCTAATCTATTTTCAACCTAGCTAGTATTCTTATTATCGTGATTCTAAATTCTGGTTCAGACATCTTGCTTTTATCTGTATTGATTTAAGTCCTTGGCTGTCATTTCTTCCTGTTCTTTCTTTTGGGGTGAATTACTTCATTTCATCATTTTGAAGGAAGAAAAGGAATTAATGAGGTAAAAAAATTAAAATTAAAAAAACAACACACACACACACAAATCAAATAAATGATACTAGATCCTAGGTGTGTTTTCGTCTGGTTGTTGAAAGGAGCTTGATAGATTAGAGAATAAAGGGAAAGATAAGATAAAAAAAAGGAAAACATTTGAAAATTTGAAAAAATGAATACACTGAAATAGAATGAAATGAAATGATGGAAGTAAAATAGAATTTGAAAAATTTACAAAAAATAAATATAGTACAAAAAATTAAAGAAATATTTTTAATAAAAATTGGGAATAAAAATAATTTTTTTGTCTTTCTGTATTCAAGAATAAGAAAAGAAAAGGAAAATAAAAGAAAATTGAACAGATGGATCAGCAAACAGACTGAAATATGATTGAAATTACATCCATTTCCCCTAGAAGCCAAACTATGAAGCACTTTATAGTCTGTAAATTAAGCAGGTGGAGAGAGTTGTAGTGTTCCTGAAGAGTGAGGCTGGGCCAGTTGGGCAGGGCTTAGTGTAACGGCCCCATTCTGCACTAGATGGCACTACGTAGCTTACTGAAGTGGATTGTTGTGGTACTTGTAGGTGTGTATGTGCAAGTGGGAAGGGTGAAAATGGTGTCACCTAGCTACCAAGTCTCTAGTATAGGAACTCTGCTCTCCCCGATTAGCAATTGCCCACCACCCCTTTTTCTCTGGCTTCCGTCCACTCCCTGCTTCTACACTGTCCATGACCAAGCCAGTCAGTTGCCAGGCGGCCCCTCCCTCCTGAGTTTTATCTCAGATGTGGCTGTGTTTCCCAACCCCTCACTTCTGAGGAACTGCAGCTTTGACCAGCTCAGACCTTTTGGGGGAGGGTCTCACTGAGCAATGGCCAGGTGCCAACCGCACCCAGAAACGTTCACGGGACTGTGCTGCTGCTGATGCTCAGAGACCGTGGCTCAGTACCAGCCCATCCCAGAAAACGTTGACACGATCATGTAGCAGCAGCGGTTCAGGGATTATGGTAAGTCACAACACACATCTGGCACCAGGCTTCCCCCTTAACATCTTTGTTCCAGCACCAGCGAATGTGGTTTTTTTTCCAGGGTCCCTGGGACCTTTGGCTGTGGGGTGGCCATACAACCTCTACTAAATGTCCTCCCAGCAGGGGAACTACCTCTCCCCATTTTGCCTGATGACCCCTCAGACCTCACTCTCTGCTCCTAGGGATTCGCCCTTCCCACCAGAGCACCACCAGGTATCGAGCCACGGAGTTTCAGACTCTGAACTCCCCCTGTTTATAGAGTCTTAATGGAATTTAAACCCTTTCCTTTCTCCTTTCTCCCCCCTCTTTTTTTTCAGTCCATGCATCTGTTTCCACTTTCCACTTTCTCTTCTGCTTTTGGGGGGGGGGTGTGCTCTTCCTGTACTCTCCCCCCCATCTCTGTCCTTTCTCTACAAGCAAAAACAGCTCCCTGCCCTCCACAGCTTCTCTCTCTCCCAGTTCACCTTTCCATGCCATGTACCTGCTGAGTTCTGTGGTTCAGGTTGTGCAGATTGTTGTGTTAATCCTCAAATCAGTTTTCCAGGTTTCCAGGAAGGTTTGGTGTTGATCTGTCTGTATTTCATAGAGAAGGACACAAAAGAAACTTCCATACTGTTCTGCCATCTTAGCCCCTTTAGCTATTGGATTTTTAATATCGAATAACCCCTTCTTCTCCTCTGATTATTCCCCTTATATAGCAACCTGTTCTTATTTCATGGTTTCTTTGAAATTCTCTATTGCTTCAAGCAAGGTCTCTGTTATCTCTGAGTTCCCTTTTGTTTGCTCATTTGTTTTTGTCTCCCTTGTTCTTCTTGGAAGCTTTCCTCAAATGCCTAGCATCCTTGGATGTCTTTTCATATGTTAAAGATGGGCCACTAAAATGATGAATGGAAATGTATATGCACGATGTCTCACTGTAGTCTGGTCTAGTTGCTAATTGGCCTTTTCACTGGTGACTCAGATGTGAGTAGCTATAGATCTTTTTGATGGGATGGTACCTCTGGGAAAAATCCTCTAATTTCCTACCTAAGAGTTTTAAACTTGGCTGCTGGTGATCAGAGGTGGGTGGGAAAGCTTGGGCGGGGGTGGGGGTGTATCATTATTCAGTATTCAGAGTTTCACTTAACTGCTATGTTTTTAATCTGGTATCCTTCTGAATGTCTGAGTCCTTGCTTCAGGAGCTTTTCTAGTTCAATTTCTCCAGGGACCACACAACTTATCTCTGGTAGAGGGAGGATTTCAGCCAATAATGGTGGAACCTAGAATTATAACTGACTCTAAAATAGACTTCAGATAACCTCCCTGTTCTCCCACCCTCCTTGCCCCTGCCTTCTTTGTGTTTCCAATGCCCCAGCATTTCTAAAGTTTCACAGAATGACTCAGCTTGCTTCTTATCAACAGAGCCATCTAGATGGAGGCATTTTGTCCAGCCCCCCGTTGGGGCAATCCTATTTCTGTGTATATTATGGAATAAGGTTATAGATGTCTCCTAATACTGTTAAAGATAGTTTATGTTTCTCCTTACTTTCTGGGGGATGATTTTGAAAAAGACAAGAAAATAGAAATGTCTTTATTATATCATCTTGAAACATTAAGATTCTGGTGTTAACTTCTATATCAGAACATATTAGAACATTGCTCTCTGCAGCTACAAATTAATATCTGAACACTAAAGAAACTGAGCAAAATTTCTTTCTTCTTTTTATAATAATTGGGTTTGATTTTCATGGAATTTTGAACTTGTGCTGAATATTGACTCTATATTTAGTTGCCTCAGATCCTCAACATCAAGTTAGCCAAATATCCCAAGCATTTCTTGGAGGAGAATTGGCAATGAGGTAAACAGAGCCTCCTGGTCAATGGGCCTTTCACTTTGTGGGTCTCTTTTTAAGACCAGTGCCACATGCTGCTTATGTCCATTTGAAAGAGTTCATGCTCTTCATCTTTGCTTCCAATTATCTTAATCTGGTGCAAAGGAAAGATAATTGGCTCTCTAATTATTTCACAGTATGAATCCTGATTGTTCCTTATGAACTCTGTGAACTTGGACAACTTAAACAATTTTACAAGCTCAGTCTCTTCTCTCATAAGCTGGGGAAACTAATACCAGAGTTCTGGATAATATTAAGCAAATTAAGAAGTTAACTCATTTATTAATTTAACAAACGTTGCCTAGATTTCTTTTAAGGGCCAGGCATTATGCTTGCCATTGTGCAAAGATGCAATGATGAGTAAGCCAGAAATCTTTGATGCAGCAGAGCAGGGGAGGGAAGCACACAATTGGTTGTAGGGTGCAAAGTGGTGAGTGCTGGGATAGATTGTAGAAGCACAGATGATGAGGAAGCAACCCAGTCCTGGGGGTGTAAGAGCATGTAGGGATTGTTCCCTATATAGTGATACCTGAGATTGAGAGGCAGATCTTAACAGAAAAGCAGTAACTACCCAGATGAAGACGAAGTAAAAGAATATGTTACGGAGACAGCATAAACAAAGATTATAGAGGTGAGAATCAACATTGTTTGTACAGGAAAGCGAAAATGATTTAGTATTAATGAGCCACCTAACAAAGACTCCTACACTCCAGAAATGTTAGTCACCTCCCTCCCTGCAGCCCTAAATGTCGTCTTACTAAAATTTCCAGAGGTTCTCAATTCTTGGAGTCAACATATAGAGATATCTGTCATATAAATCAGGTATAGCTGCTGCAAGATGTGTGTATGTGTGCGTGTGTGTTTATACACGTGTGTGTGTGTCTGTGAGTGTGTGTTGTGTATGTGTGTAGGTGAGCTTGTGTTTTGTTGTGTATGGCTGGTTTCACAGAGGTTTCATTAGGGAGCCAATTTCTTCCTCTTAGCAGTTGAGTTTGACCCCTGCCATTAGTATATTAGATTAGAGTATAATCTAATATGCATGTATATATAATACACACAACATATACACTAATGTGGTCTATTAGGTTACACTCTGCTGTGCTTCTCTATGAACTCTCTGTGTAATTCTCTATGAAAACAGCTGTCAGGTTTGATGAAAATCCCTGTGCACAGACTGATACTACAAAGGGGACTTTTTCCTAGCACTGAGTTAGGTTTGCCTATTCCTGAATTCCCTGAAAAGGTATTCCAGCCAACGACTGCAATGGAATTGAGATATAACCCTCTCATGTAAGGCATTTGGGGAATTCCAGTTCAATATTAAAACTCTGCTGTTGAGGTTAACATGGACTTTTCTAATTAGATCATTCACAAAAGGGGTTGCATTCACCACCTATAAGTTCTCAATCTTCTCCTTAGAATCAGGGACAAGTTGACATGGACATCATACAAGTTGCTCTACTCGTTTTTATAGCTTTGCTGATATTTTATATGGGAGCATAGTGCAGCTTTACTATTGCTGAGCTTAGCTTATGTCAAGATAGTGGTTTTCTCCTATTAAATGTGTCTAGAAAGGGATGGTAAAAATCATAGAGATGAATATGGCCTCCGTCGTGGTATTCCCTTGGGAAGGTGGATTCTGAAGTCAATGCTGCCTTAAGATCCTGAAGCACAGTAATTAGATATTGTCAATTAATTTCATCCTTTTAAGGAAGAATTCCACTGTGGAAACCACACAATCATGTCTTATGGATAAAGCATGGAGTATAATTTTAATTTGTGCATGTGGTGTCACTATGAAGTAATGAGAACCATTTTCTTGGATGCCTTGTAAAAATGGTTCTGAAGGTAGTTTTAAAAGAGTTATCAGAAAGAAAAATTTAGCATAATTGAATAATTTTTAGTTTATTCACTGGCTCACTTATTTATCTAATATCTGTCATGGCCTATTATTATTATTCTGATACCCTATTAGGTACTAGAAATGAAAATGATGAGACAGCCTATCCTTTGATGAGTGATCCATCCACTTTGGGTGGTGGGAATGGGGGAGGCATGCAGGAAATACAAGAAACAGAGTATGATAAATGCTTTAGTGTTCATATATTCCTATGTCTTATATATATTATATGTTATTCAATAGTGACCAGTTCCTTGGTTGTTAGAGACGGCTCCATAGAGAAAATAAGGATGTCCTCCCAAGCTGAATTCCCTGAAGAACAAGACTGTACTGGGAATATTTAAGTTCTGCCTTTCTTTTAAAAGGCAATAAATACCATCACTTTGTAGATGTATTTACAGTGACATATTTGTACTGGATATTTGATTTCAAGTGGTATATCTATGGAAAGAAAGATTTCTGAACAAATTACAACAGAAAGTCATCTGCTCTGTTTCTTTTAGAAGTAGTAAGTGCTATGATTATTTTGCTAAGACAACAATAAACATGAAAATCCTTTTCATATTGTTCAAATAAGAGTTGCAATTATTATTATTATTTCTACCCATATCCATTTGGCTTTAAATCAGCTATCAAACACAAAGTTATCAAAATGACTAATAGTGGCCCTTGAAGTCTTTTTTTCTTAAGGCAAAAAATTCACGAGTTGAGATGAAAGAAGAGAGAAAGTAATAGAAATTATTGAAAAACATATTTTACCGCATATTTTTGGGGAAATGCTATTTTATTACTTTAGGGTAAGACAGAGAAGCCATAATCCATTTGCCAAGTGAAAAAAGTTTAAACCAGTTCTAAATTCTTTATTTACTTCTATTGATCTTGTTTTCATCATTTCATGTCTTTTATGCAACTTTCTTAGGAAGAGATGAGTATCTCAACCTAAGATAAATGTAACAAAATTCATAGCATATTTGTTGATCATGGCATTTTGGAGGTGAAATATTGCCTTCTAACCAACAGCAAGATAGGTTGCAGCTAGTGCAGGTCCTAGAGGCATTAAAAAGACAGATAAGGCTTAGGTCCTTTCTTAAAGAAAGGGAAGTCAAATGAGAGTCTCAATAATGTAACGATACTTCCAGATTCATGTTAAAAGCTGTGGTATACCTATGCTCTCTCATGCAAAAACTCTTAGAACTGAAACCTTGAAGCCTTTCAAGATTGACTCATGTTAGTATGACATATTCATTTATTCACTGCTAAGTACAGATCTAACATTTTCCAGGCACCGAATTCTCTGAATTCTGCCCTCATGAAGCAAATGTACTAGCAGATTAAAGGAATAATTGTCTTAGTCATGGTATATACTTCTTGTTGATGAAGCAACATACATTAAAATTCAGTTTAAGAGAAGGGTGATTTCTAGGGCATGTGGCACAGAAAACAGTAAGTATAATGGTCTTAAAGTTCTAAAACTAGACCCAGTTCATCATGATGATTGGGTTTGAGTCTGGAAACCTCTTAGGAGGGGACAGCTAAGTTTGCATGTCAAAAAACTGTGTGACCACAGCTCTGGAGTCGCCTTCCGACATGTTATTGAATTTCAGGGCCTGGACTCTGGCCTGAGAAGTGAGTGTTTATAATTACATGTTTTCACATATGTTTTCCTGACTGCTGTATATTTTGGATGTTGTTTATACACACACTGCATAGGAAAAAAATACGCTTGACAAGAAAATTAACTAAAAGATTTTGATGTTAAAAATGACAGACTTGGGGCCTGGAATCTAGTGAGAGATGTGGGTAGTGAAGGGTTAACCCAGCCAGTCTTCAACATTACGGGAAAAAAGTCTCCTTAGATGTGTTCTTAGGTGTATAGACTAGTCCTTCCACAAAGCCACCACACATACGAACCTAACATTCTTTGTAAGTCCCGAACAATAGACACTCTAAGAAGATTACATCACACTGCATGTTTTTGCTCAGGAGAAGGCATATTTGTGAATAGGTTGGCCTGCAGCAGTCTTCTGCCGGTTTAGTCCTGTGATTGACATGTACAAATAATTCCTCTAGTGGCTACATAATCAGGTATCACAGCTGCTGTGTGTGGTGCGCGTGGCTGAGAGCCCAAGTGAGATATTTGTGAGGCTAGGGATTGGTGAGGCTGATTTTTAAGGTGTTCCTTCTTTTGTTCCCGTTAAACCTCTTTCAGAATCTGTCAGAAAGACAAGCTTTATATTGAGAGAGATTACACTGAATCCCATTCAGTAAGCAACGAGGTGGTAACGTAACAGTCTTGCCACATGCTTTGGACTTAGCTTGCCGATTCCTCACTGAAAGATGTTTGGTAAATACCAAGAGACCGAAAGAAGTCCAGAATGCTCCCCAAGTCAGCCTGTAACTTAACTCTGCTTGTAGCAAATCTAGATGAAAGACCCTGAGTTGTTAAATTGTTTTTCTCATGCCAAACACTCCTCAGAAGTTAAAGGTAGAAAAGTGGAAACAGGAGCATGGACCATAAAGCCCAGGAGAGCTGGAAGTTTTAATAGCAGGTACTAGGGCCATGCCAAGGCAACCATTCAAAGAATTTTGTTGCAACTCCCTGCTATTATTTTATTTTCCTTTAAACGGCAGATCCAAAATTTGAATTCCTTCATAGCACCTAAATTACCTCTTCTGCCTTGTTTAGAATCTTCTCTCGTGGGTAAAGATTAATCTCCAGGAAAAAAGGGTGGTCATGAAGTGACTTTACCTTAGAGTTGTCTTTATTTTCTGCATGTTTGGCCTCTGACATAATTACCTTTTCTAATTTAATAAACATATGGAGTTACTTTTTCTAAAAATGACTAAAGGGTCAGAGTTTATGTTGCCTTTAATAAGATTACAAAACTTCTTAAAGTTGAGAGAGAATTTTTTTCATGTGATAAAAAAATTCCTGAGAGATTCTTGATTTATTATTATTTTTGAGTGCAAAGCCTTGAGCACAATGTTTTAATTCTCATTAAATGCCTGTGTATAATTTTAACTGTTCTTCATTTGATAGTTTACATCCTTAGGAGACGTTACATAGTGTGCTGGTCCCAGATCCCCAAGTTAAAGGTGGGGAACTTTATAAATATTCTGGCATTTGTTTTTAGATTTTATTTTACCCAAATATCCCAATATAATTGTATATTTGAAAGTACATGTAAAAATGCAATATGAAAGTATCTCCTCAAATTTGTTTTATTAGAATAAGATAAGAATCCCAAATATGTGTGTAGAATTATAAGCCTGCAATAGCAGCTGATTTGCAGGTGATTTTTTTTTTTTTGCAGTAGAATTCTTTGCTTTATAAAGTAACTTTCCACAGAGTTGATTTAAGTAGCATTCCCACCCAGTTTGCTTTAAAAGAGGATTATGAATATGAAAAGTTCCAAGGCACTTTGATGTACATTTAACTACTTAAGAACATTTCTATGGAGTAAAGTAAGGCATTTATATATTTGTCTTCCATTCAATGAATATTTTTTATGTACTTGCTATGTGCTGAATGCTGGACTAAGTGCTAAGTGTGCTATAATGGCACACCCTTGTATTTAGTCTGGAGGGGGAGGTTGGCATGTAGGGTGAATTTACCATTCAGCATGACAAGAGCCATGGTAAATTATGCATACGGTGTTGAGAAAGCACAAGAAAGGAGCGTCTAACTCAAACTAGAAGAGAAAGGTGGACTTATTAAAAGTGATGATATTTGAAATTAGTTTCGAAGGATGAGAAGGAGTTAACCAGTTGAGAAAGGAGCAAAAACCTTCTACTTACAGAGATCAGCATGTAGGAAGCCTCCTCAAGGTGTGACATATCATGACACTGACCAGGACCTTGATATGTTATTGAGAAGGTAAACATGGGAGAATGATAGAAGATAATAATAATCTCTGGGTTTTATTTCTACTCTTTGGTTACTTCTCTGTCTCCTTGACTGGTTCCTATTTTTTCCCCCTAGTTCCTAACTTCAGACTTTCTGAGAGCTCAATTCTTAGTCCTCTGCTCTATCTACATTCACACCTTTAATTTCATTCAGTTTCATGGCTTTCAATGCCATCTCTGTGCCAAGAATTCTCAAATGTTTATGTCCTAGCCTCAATGCTCTTCCAAACTAAAAAATTGCATACAAACTATCTTTCTGACATTTCTATTTGGGTGCCTAATAGACCTTTCAGAATCCACATGTCCAAAACGAAACTGTTAATCTTCCCCCTCCTAGGCTGCCACAGCCTTCCTCACCTCCATTGATGGTCACTTTATTCTTCCAGTTGCTCAAGCCAGAATACTACAAGACATTTTTCCTTTAATTGAGGTAAGATTCACAGAATATAAAATTCATCATTTTACACCACTTTAATGTGGTCAATTCCGTGGCCGTTAGTGCATTCATAATGTGCAAGCATCACCACTATTAATTCCAGAATATTTTCATCATCCACAGAAGTAATCCCTTAACCATTACCAGTCATTCCTCATTCTCTCCAGCTCCCCAGCTCCTGGCAACCACTAATCTACTTTTCTATAACAATGAATTTGCCTATTCTGGACATTTAATGCAAATAAAATTATGTAATTTGTGGCCTTTTGTGTCTGGCTTCTTTCACTCAGTGTAATGTTCTCAGGGTTCATCCATATTGTAGATTAGGAGTATTTTTGATTTCTCTTTTTCTCTCAT
Source organism: Acinonyx jubatus (assembly GCF_027475565.1). Taxonomy (NCBI): domain Eukaryota; kingdom Metazoa; phylum Chordata; class Mammalia; order Carnivora; family Felidae; genus Acinonyx; species Acinonyx jubatus. The sequence continues at coordinate 44,071,204 of NC_069383.1, read as the reverse complement.
ACCTCAAATCCACTCCATAAGGAAATTCTATTGGCTCTATATTCAAAATATACCTGGAATCTGAACACTTCTAAATTCTTCCACTGCCACCACCCTGCTGTGACACACTGCCATGTCTCCTCTGCGTTATTACTATCACCCCTGTCTTCCTGCCCTACCCTTACCTCCCCTCAGTGGACTCCCCACATAGCAGTCAGAAGGATACTGTTAAAACCCAAGTCAGCCAGTGGTATCTTCTTGATCTGCTGGGGTCTTATTAGTAGTTAAAAAATAAAAAATAAATAAAATGATTGAGTGATAATATACATCTGATATTCAACTCTAATTAAAAACTACATTATTCTGTACAAATATTCAAAGATGAAGCAAATATTTAATCAGATCAATAATTATTTTTTTCCTATAAGACATTAATTAAATTAAATTAAAATGCAAATAGTATTTATCTAGGTCACAAACTAAACAGGTGATGACTTTGAGGAGGGCACCTGTTGGGATGAGCACTGGGTGTTGTATAGAAACCAATTTAACAACAAATTATATTTAATAAAAAATAATTAAACAAGTGATGACAAAAAAAGAATCTCTGTAATTCAAGTTTAAAAGAAAAGTCTATTAATTAATGGCTGCAATTTCTTCTCTGCAGACTCTTGGTTACTGAGAAAAATTTTTCTGATAGATGAATAATTATTAAATAATTTTTGGACATGTTTTTTTCACCATTCAAAAAATTTCAGTTAATAGTGTCAGTTCTCTAGAGAGCATATCACCAAGAAAATCAGAAGTTACAAATTAGGCACTACATAGGAATGCAAGCTGGTGCAGCCACTCTGGACAACAGTATGAAGTTCTTCAAAAAACTAAAAATAGAACTACCCTATGACCCAGCAATTTCACTACCAGGCATTTATCCAAGGGATACAGGTGTGCTGTTGTGAAGGGACACATGCACCCCCATGTTTATAGCAGCACTATAAGCAATAGCCAAAGTATGGAAAGAACCCAAATGTCCATCGATGGATGAATGGATAAAGAAGATGTGGTGTGTGTATATATATATATACACATACACACACAATGGAGTATTACTCGGCAATCAAAAAGAATGAAATCTTGCCATTTGCAACTAAGTGGATAGAACTGGAGGGTATTATGCTAAGTGAAATTAGTCAGAGAAAGACAAAAATCATATGACTTCACTCATATGAGGACTTTAAGAGACAAAACAGATGAACACAAGGGAAGGCAAACAAAAATAATATAAAAACAGGGAGGGGGACAAAACAGAAGAGACTCATAAATATGGAGAACAAACTGAGGGTTACTCGAGGGGGTGTGGGAGGGGGGATGGGCTAAATGGGTAAGGGGCACTAAGGAATCTACTCCTGAAATCATTGTTGCAACATATGGTAACTAATTTGGGTGTAAATTTAAAAAAATAAAAAATAAAAAAACAAATTAGGCACTACAAAGGATCACTGTGTAAGATTTCTCAAGCTTTCGACCCTGTGATTAATCTATCTCTATCTCTATCTATCTATCTATCTATCTATCTATCTATCTATCTATCTATCACTACAAAGGATCACTGTGTAAGATTTCTCAAGCTTTTGACCCGGTGATTGATCTATATCTATATATCTATATATCTATATGTCTATATGTCTATATATCTATCTATATCTATCTATATCTATATCTATATCTATATCTATATCTATATCTATATCTATATCTATATCTAATCTATATCTATATCTATCTATCTATCTATCTATCTATCTATCTATCTATCTAATTTTTCTCTGCTTTTCTAGGTCTCCTGCCTATTTTCTAAGATAAATACACCAACAATAGGGGGAGGGTGCACTACATTAAAGTTTTTTGTTGTTGTTGTTGTTTTGGTTTTTTTTTTTTGTAAAATTTGGTTAGAAAATGGTAAGCCATATTAGCGGCACCTGGATGGCTCAGTTGGTTAAGCACCCGACTCTTGATTTCAACTCAGGTCATGATCTCACTGTTAGTGAGACTCAGCCCCCACACCGGGCTCTGCACTACAGCGCAGAGCCTGCTTGGGATTCTCTCTATGCCCTTCCCCTGCTCTCTCTTTCTCTATCTTTCAAAATAAATAAATAAACATTAAAAAAAAAAGAAAATGGTAAACCATATTAAACCTGAACCAATTTGATATGGTTGAAGCTAGAGATTAGGTATAAAGATGTTTATAAAGTAACATAAAACTTCAATTTTGAGCACTATGGCAAACATGACACCTAGAAATGAATGTCTTTAACAACAACAACAACAAAATAAACAAGCCAACAAAACCCCCAAAACACACACAAAAAAATTCAGAGCATGTCACTATTTTGCTCAAAACATGGCAGTGGCCTCCATTCCATTCAGAGTAAAAGCCAAAGTCTCTACCATGTCTATGAGGCTCTTGGAATCCTTATAACTTTCCAAAGAGTTGATTTGAGTAGCATTCCCATCCAGAGTGTCTTACTCTCACCCTTTCTCCCTGGGCCATTCAGGCCTGCTTGCTGTTCCTCAAATGTGGTCTTCATCTCCCACCTTACAGACTTGGCACTCACTCTTTCCCTTTCCCTCTGCCTAGAATGTGAACTCACTCATTTCCTTCAGACCCTTGCTCATGAGTCACCTACTTCATGAGGCTTCCACTGGCCCCCACCCTTCATCTGTAATTGCAATAGGACCTCCCATTCCAGCACCCAATTGCCCTAACCTTGCTCTTGTAAATTTTTCTCAAACATGTATCACTCTCTAACTTGCCCTTTTCTTTTTCTTTCTTTCTTTCTTTCTTTCTTTCTTTCTTTCTTTCTTTCTTTCTTTCTTTCTTTCTTTCTTTCTTTCTTTCCTTTCCTGCCCTTTCTTTCTTTCTTTCCTTCCTGCCCTTTCTTTCTTTCTTTCCTTCCTGCCCTTTCTTTCTTTCTTTCTTTCTTTCTTTCTTTCTTTCTTTCTTTCTTTCTCTCTCTCTCTCTCTTTCTTTCCCTCTTTCTTTCTTTCTTTCTTTCTTTCTTTCTTTCTTTCTTTCTTTCTTTCTTTCTTTCTTTCTTTCTTTCTTTCTTTCTCTGTCTTCGTTTCTTGTGTGTGTTTATTTCTCACCAGAATGTGAACTCTACAAGGGTGAAATATTTGTCTTTTTTTTTTTTTACTGATGTATAATATTTTTAGGACTAACTACAATCTATTGGTCCTCTTTTATGTCCCAGAAACTTAGCTAAAGGCTATACTTACATTATTTATCTCATTGAATCCTCACCAGTAACTCTGTAGGATAGATGATCATTTCTCCCACTTCTAGATGGGAAAATAAAACTTATAAAGGTCAAATAACTTGCCTTTAGGTTTTGTAGCCCCTAAAAACCCATATTGCTAGACTCTGAGTATGTAGTCTCAGTAGTTACTTTGAACTGCTAGAGAAGTAAGCAGGATGGGGTCATGAATGGTGCTGGGAGTTCTTGAACTCTATCCTGAAGTACAAGGAGAGAGCTAAACATTTTTCATCAGAGATGTGATGGAATAAACTTGTGTTTTCCATAGAGTATGGTAGAATGAATAATGGTACCCCCAAAGATGGCCATATCCAAATCCCCAGAACCTATGATTATGTTATCTTTCATGGTAAAAGGGATTTTGCATATGTAATCAAGTTAAAGATTCTTAAATGGAGAGATTATCCTTGGTTATCCATATGGGCTGTATATAAGCACAAGAATGTTTTTTAAGAGGGAGGCAAGAGGATCAGAGTCCTGGAGTAAGGATGGAAACTGAGGTGGAGTGATACACTTTGAGATGGAGGAAGTAGTCATGAACCAAGGAATGTAAGCAGCTCCTGGAAGCTGGAAAAGGCAAGAAAACTGATTGTCCCCTAAAACTTTTAGATGAAATTTCAGCCCTGCTGACACTTTTTATTTTAGTCTAGTGGAATTGATTTTGGACTTCTGACCTCCAAAACTGTAAGATAATAAACTGAGTTGTTTTGAGCCATTAAGTTTTTGGCAATTTGTTATAGCAGCAGTAAGAAACTAATACATGGAGTTTCCCCTTATTTCTTGAATTTAATAGAGAACTGATAAAGAGTAGGTTGATCCCAAATAAAAGAATAGCTCATCTTCTTCATGGACAGAGCCTTGCTCAGTGGAATGATTTGTAGAGCTCACAACAGTATTAGTAAAGGCTAGGATAGGCTACGAGGGTTCAATGAAAGGGTGGGAGGGGGTGGTGGTCTGAAGGGGTTCAGGTCTCAGTATTCTGATTGCACATCTACTCTTGACACTACCCTCCATGGAGCAAAATAGGGATTTGTCTGTACTGCAGTGGACTAGCATGTTAAATAACAGCTGTCTTTTCTTCTCCCACGGTGAAGGCTAGATAGCTTAGCCCCAGAACAATGCATATATGGAACCAAGTGTATGAGAGGTGAAGGGAATCCTTTTTTTCCCCTCAAGTGCTTAGAGTTCATCTGATGAAAATGCCACTGAATAAGGAAGTAATTTTGTAATGTTTCCTTTCTTCTGCAATTTGAAGAATGTTGTCAAACTAAGACTAATTTAGACTCTTTATGCAGAGCACATCATCATGGGATCCTGGAACACCTCTCTGAACTTCTTTCCATTGAATTTGAATTTGGATACAAAGGTAGCTCAAGAAGACACTTGAAGACAGCACTTTGGAAGGCAGTTAATTCAGAGCTGCCACAAGTTCAGCCACATGCTGAGCTAGTTCAGAGATGGGAACCCAAATGGAGTCAACTTTTCCCCTCTTGGCATCACTTATAGTTGATAAGGAGTTAATATAAGTTTTCCTGTTGCTTACTGACCCAACCTTAACATGTGAGAAAATTTAGTTTCACAAAAGCAAATTTAGAGAAAACAGAATTGTGTTAATAAAATAACAGTCCCTTTAGACTTGGGTCATTTCAAAGATTCCATTTCAAGAGTGTTTTAGTGTAAACACATTTCTAAACTTTCCTAATACCAGCTGATATAGTCCTTTTGGGAGAAACCAAATGTGCCCAAATAAAATAGGGGAAAATGCCACAGAGATATTCTCATAAAAGATAAACTACTGCAAAAAGATATATATATTCTTTTACTATCTGCTTTGGCCAGAGATTCAACAAAGATAGCTCAAGATAAAGGAGGACAAAGATTAAAACATACTACTTTTGATTAAAAGAGACTCAAAAACTGTTTAAAAGAATCTTTCCATCTTCACAAGGGGGTCAGCTGTGGTCTGTGCTCTCTGATATGTCATTTGTGTTCCTCCCAGCAAGGGACTGGTGCAAACAGCCAGCACCAAGCCCAGGGTGAGATACTTTCTGCTTATTCCCTCTGTGGTGTCTTCAGGAAAAAATGAGGACTGGCCATTCCTTTCTATAAAGTAGGGACACCCTGGTGTACACAAACTCTAGCAGAGTCTGCTATCTTAACTCAGCAGACACTTACTGAACTCCTTTCATTTAGCAAATGTTTACTGTATTCTTCTTTAAATTGTGGCTGTAGAGATTAACTATGGTCTCTTTTCCTCAAAGATTTCATAATCTTCTGAAGGAGACATGTCAGTAACCCAAGAATCATCATGCCTAAGTGACTCAGGGTGCTGGGGAGGCCAGAAGAAGGCAGGTAACTCAGCTTGGTAGTAGGCAGCAGAGGGAGGTTTCTGAGGAAAGTATCCAGAGAATGCCACATGGGACTGACTCTAATAATCTGAATTGTAAATGAATTACATAGAATAAGCCCCAAACCTTTGTTCCCAGTAGGAAATATTCATGTCTTAATAATGGATTGTGACTCCAACAGAATAATGTGTCTACATGTTATCTTACTGGTTTCCCATCCCCAGTCCTGCTGCTTCCTCCTTTTAGTTCCAGATGTTAGATACTCTCCAAAGCAAGGTAGACATCTTAAGTGTCAGGGTGCCATTTTGGAGCTCATGACTATACCGGCTGGGAGCCTGTTTGCTTAGAGGAAATAATTTGTGAAGAGATGATAGAGACAATACCACCTACTTTTGTATAATAATTAGCTCTTAGAAAGTATGTTAATGGGCATGATATTATTTGGCTAATACTTCACTCATCCTCCTAGTGACTAGAATTAACTTTTGTCAGGCAAAATTTTAGAGCCATAATTCAGTGTTATGGATTGAATTGTGTCTCCCCCAAATTCATATGTTGAATTTCTTACCCCACACTGTGATCTATTTGGAAATAGGGTAATTGCAGATGTAATTAGTTAAGGTAAGGTCATCTTGGTGGAGGTTCCTAATCTGACGCTATTCTTAAAAAAAAGATGACGTTTGGACGCAAACACTTCTGGGGGGAAGGCTATGTGGAGAGGCACAGGGAGAAGAGGGCCATCTATAAGCCAAGGAGAGAGGTCGGGAACACATCCTTCCCCCACAGCCAGTGGAGGGAATCAATCCTGCCACAACCCTGACTTTGGACTTCCAGCCTCCAGAACTGTGAGACAACACATTTGTATTGTTTAGGCCTCCCAGTGTGTGCTGCTTTGTTGTAGTAGCCCTAGTAAACCGGTATGCCCACCAACTGGCATCATGGCTTCGAGTAGAGGCAACGAGTCTACTGAAGGGCTGCCTCATTCGGTCAGAGCTGCTCACTTTCCTCTGCACCTGCCAGGAGGGAACTTGAGTTTTTCCCCAAGAGATGCCAAGCATGAGTTGTGAATTTAGTATGGCTCAGCATGGGGACCTTTTGTCTTTAAAAAATGGGATTGGAAGAGAGTAAGACCTCACAGATTAGCTTTCTTTTATTTTGTGGAATGTTGGACAAGAAAGAAAAAGCCCTTGGGGTACTTTAATAATACTAACTTTTAACCAGCAGTGAAAAGAATTCACGAGTTATTAATGGGATAGATATTTTTAAGGAGAGAAGGTATTTTTGTGGATTTATTTTTCAAATAACCAAAAACAAAAACAACCAAAAAAGCAAAAAAACAAAACAAAACAAAACAAAAAAAAACCCAAACCCAAACAACAACAAAAAAACCTCATAACCCCAAACCAAAACCTTTCACTTTATTTTCTTGCAGATTTTATAGAACTCTGTGATCTTCATATCAACTCCCTGACTTGGTTTTTAGTTTTTATCTGAATTTCAACCCTTAATGATGATATTCTTAATTCTGTGCTTAATTGTCACTAGTTGCTTTGAGGCACATAATTTGCTTTCCCTGATTTGCAAAAGCATGTGTATTTGCCTAACGGACAAATTATAATATGATTCCACTTTTTAAAAATTTATTTTTAATTTTTTAAATTTTAATTTTTTATAATTTTTTTTTTGAGAGAGAGAGCGAGCGAGCACATGAGCAGGAGAGAAAGGCAGAGGAAGAGAAAAAAGGGGAATCTCAAGCAGCCTCCAGGCTCAGTGCAGAGCTCAACATGGGGCTCCATCCCACGGCCTTGGGATCATGACCTGAGCCAAAATCAAGAGTTGGATGCTCAACCAACTGAGCTACTCAGGCACCCCTCCACTTTTTATTTTGTAATATTATAAGCCATTATTAGTATTAATAAAGTCTATGCATACAATAATCTGAATTTTGAATATAGCCAAGTAGGAATTAAGTGTCTAGAAAGAGTATGGACTTGAAATAAGAAATTTAGAGTTTAAATACAAACTCTGACACTTCCTACTTTGCAACTGTGAGCTGATCATAGAACCTCATCGAATGTATCAAGGCTACAAGATAGATGTCTCCTCCAAATGTTTATACTGAGAATTAAAATTAGATAATGAACATCAGATTATCTGGCATGATGCCCACACATAGGTACATCCTAAAAAATAGCTGTTGGGAATTCGTCAAATTGAAAGCTCTGTTAGAGTAATAAATGGATGCTATTTTCATTCCAGTTGTTCTGTTTTTTAAATAGCATGTTTTTGTTCAAATTTGAAAGCTTCTTAAAATAAGTAAAAAGGACCTAATCTGTAATCTATTTTTCAAGGCACCTAGTTTTAGGATGTCATTTAATATTTAATGAGGGTTTATGGTATACCAGAAACACTTTAGTACCTATTATCTCATTTTGTCCTTATAAAAACCTGAGGAGGATGACACTAGCATTACTCCCATGAGGAAACTGAGCCTCAGAGACTCTAAGTGCAGAGCCCCCCTGGGAAGGGAAAGAAGTAACTAGGAAGGGGGTTCAAACCAAGGTGGCATGGGGCCAAGACCAAGCTTTTAACCTTGGCACTCGCTGCCTCCCTGTAGTGAAACAATTATCCCAACCAAGCCCTGTCCTCTCAGTATCCAGAGGACAGGTTATGGATAAAATGGTTTTCATTGAGAGAGATAACCAGCAAAAGGGATTAGATTTATTATTACCACCGCATAAAGAATGAAGACTTCTCAGAGATCACTGCTGTCTTTAATCTCTTCTTGAAAGAAAAATCTTGGGAAAGATTAAATGAAAGTGAATGATGCCCAGCCTTGGGAGAGAAATGGTTTCCCACATATGAGATGACTCACATCTTAACCTTTTTGCTCTAATTTCTCTCTTTGTATATATCCTGTGATTTACTCTTTGGATGATAGCTCTGTAGCAAATTCCCGGCCAACGTATGCAGTCATTATGCATTTCAGAAGACACATGCACTCTGCTTTTAAGTGGTCACTTTCCCCTGGCTTCCCATATTTCTTTTCCCCCAAGAATACATTGTCTATCATGAAGCAGGTTAGGAAGCAGAGCCATTTCATGCAATAAAAATGGCAGGTTGATTTTGTAGAATTTTGCAATGTCCGTTACAGCCAATTGATCCTAGGTAGCAGAGACTCTGGTAACTTCCTCCTGGGACTACAGTGGTGCTTATGTGATGCTGGTTTTGTAATGCAGCTTCGTGTGTTGTGTACCTGGGCTTGATCACTGCCTGATATTAGGGACTTATTCCCTTGATTTTGTCTCATCAATCTGGTTCATTTTGCGTCAGACACATTTTTCTCCCTAAGATTATCTCCACAAAACACCAGTGCTGAGAAGAATGAATTCCAATAAAACCCAATAAATCTGACAGAAAAATGTGGAGTTAGAGATCCACACAGACCATGAGGACTGTCGCATTAAAGGCTCCTGGGGATTTTTTTTATGACTTCTTTTCCCTCCCTCTAATGCTTGGTCTCTTGCTTCCATAAATTCTGCAGGCTGGCTTTTCATTAACTCAGAAAGCTGAAATAATTCTTTGTAAAGAATTCTTTAGTCACACATGATTCAAAAGTTCACCAAGATCAAAGCCAGTCGGCTTTGTGGCGGGCCCAACACCGTATATTTCATGTAAATGGTGTGGCTTGCTGCATTCTCAGCTGGAGTTGTTCCAATTTCACATCCCTTCGGCAGATAATGGGACCCTCTTATGCCGTCCCCAGCACAAGGGGCTGCACTGTGTCTGATCCTGTCTCCCTCAGGAGCCCATACAGATGCTGTCTGTATGGGCCAGCGAAGTCATTCTGACATTCCCCTCAATATTATCTGAAATTTCACGAAGCATGGGAGTTGTTCTTAGCCCTAGGGGGTCTGGGGCAGTGGGGTGGGGGAGGTGGGGAATGGAGCAGAGAAATGCTTCATTGTTCAAGCCTCCTCTGTCTCTCTGATTTTCCCTATAGGAGGGTGGGATGTATTAAAGAGACCCAAAGGTGAGATTAAAGTAAACCAAAAACAACAAGAACAGACAGTCTTCCTTCTTGGGGATATGACTCTCTTGTTCTTAGACTGTCTTATTGTCCTTACATTTTTCATTTAAAATATATGGGCACAGGAGGAAATGATGTGTGAGAGATATGGGAGAAAGAGCTTGACAGTTGGCCTGTAACAATAATAGCCCTGGGATAATAGAAGACCTTTCAAGGGGCTGACCACTTCCATGCATACCCTCATCATGAGCAGAGAGGCTCAGAGCCATTAAAAGATTTGCTACACACTCAGGTGGAAGCAAGGATAGAGAGCCATGAGGGCAGTAAATTCTTCATGTTGCAGAACAGGGAAAGGGTGTCCTGGCAGGCAAACTTCTGAGGCTTCACACAGCAAACAGGGTGCCTGTTGCCTGTTGTACTGATTAACTGATAGCCATCTAAGTCAGTTTCCAAATGAGACCATGGGAAGCATGAGCATCTGGTCTTGTGCATGGTCAGCAGTGGCTGTGGTATCTGAGAGAGCACTTCCAGGGGCTTGGTGGAGACCCAGAGATGAGGGGCAAGCACAGGAAATGATGGAGAGGCAAGGGATGTGCCTGAGACAAGGAGAGCGAGAACTCAAAGAGGAGAGATGGGAAGTCAGCCAGTGGCAGAAGGGTACAACTGACATCCACATCCAGCACATCAATCATGTGTGCTGAGTGGAACTGGCAGTCCTGATCCATCTGGTAGTCTGGGTAATTTCTGGAGGGACTTCAGTAGCCTAGGTAATATAGCCTTTCCATGATACCACAAAATTCAAGCCCTAAAAAAATGTCAAGTTCTGGTGCATCTCTCCCTTAGTTTGCATTGACCCCTTCTGCCGTAGTTGTCACATCTCCATTATAGAATCATGGTAACTACACCTTAGCCTATTTCATCAGCATGTTAATGAACACAATAATGTAGAGTCATTCGAACTTGTAGACAAATGCTCTGTTTGCCAACATGATGGAAATATTGACAGTGAAGTTAGAAGAAAAAAACCTGGTGTTCGATTCCTCCAACAACAGCCCATACATCACAGAAGTTGAAAGTCAGCCTCCCCTCCTTCCTCCACAAGGAGCAAAATATATTTTCAAAAATGGAAGCATCTGGTTAAATATTAAATAGGAGAGTCATTCTTCTTGAGGTCTTGCATTGCCAGCACTTAGGTAGTAGTTAAGTAAGATGGCCGTTGGCTTTGACAGCCACGCATTTATGATGCTGTATAAATAATAACTGACAGCAACTCCATGGTACTTTTTTCACCAGGCTTGCCTCTTTGCTCTTTCTTTAGTGGTCTATGCACACACACACACACGCACACATACATACGCACACTTTGCCCGACTATCATAATAGCTATTGTCTTCTCCCCACCCCCTTCTTTCAACAGATGTGTCCATTTTTAGTTAATGTGAAGGAAATGGCAGCTCTTAAAGGTAGCTTTTCTCACTGGGAAAGAGCTGCATTAACTGTGAAAACCTTTTAGTTGCACAGTTTTTATATTCAGACTCCCCTCCCCAGACATTGCTTCCCCAGGTCTGTATTTCCCTTTAAGCTTGCTGGCTGTCAGAAGGGGCTGCTAAGGGGCTGCAAAGGAGCAGCTCGAGGTTCCTGGGCCAGGGAATAGCAGCATTTAAAACTTCTGACAAAGTAATATTTGTGTGTTCAAAAACGTTTTATGGAAAAGTTTGTTGTGCCAACCTGTGCTCGAAATGCTAATGGTATTTGTCTAGGCCACTGGCCAGATAAAAACAGATTCACACGTCTGAAGTAGAAGGACACTTGAAATAATAACTTACATTTTCAGAGTATCTCAAACTGTGGTTACTATATGGGCTCATGACACTGTGAGATCCACAGGGCCACTGTGGGGAGAAGCTTCAGCCATAAACTGACCTCAGGTGAGTCCATACAAGAGAGAAAACTTGCACACTTGCTGTGTGGGAAAATCTCCCGTTAGAGTTTTCAACTGGAATCACTAGGAGAGAATCCACACAGGGGCAATCTCAGGTGTTTGGAATGTGGGAAATACTTTCCAGGCAACGGAGAATGACGGGTCATCGTGCCTAAGTCAGAGGTAGCAGAGAAGGCCCACGAATGCAATTCACGTGGGAAAGATTCTGAAAAGTGATCACACTGAACCCACCTGGTATCTAAGGACTCACACTTAAGCCAACAAATGCATCTTACAGGCTTTATTCAACAGAGTAGGTCACCATAAAGACAAATGTCCCTCCCTTCCACCTTGTTCTGATAACCAAGTATTAAGAATGCACAAAATACTGTGAGGATTCTAAAACACTCTCTGGAAACTCATAAATGCAGGAAAGCCAACTATTAGCCCATGTTGTAGAATGTCAATTCCATCATGGCTCAAGGACTTAAGGAAAAGTCTGGCCACAGACAGTCTTTCCACACTACCCTCCTCCCCATTTCTGAGAAAAACCTTCTCTGTCCTCCTAAAGGCTGCTCCCAGAAAAGGTGAGCAGGGGGCCTTTTCTTTTGTGAATGTACCTGATTCTTACATTAGGAAACTTTGCAGTGTTTCCACACTCTTCCAAGTGGAACTGAGAATCACTGACCTGATAGGATCTTCATAAACATTTTGAGCACCAACTATGTGCCCTGATAAATTCTGGGGGATATGAAAGTATTCAAGACAGATTATGTCTGCACATTTCTCTGTTGAATAATCCATGTCAACAATAGAGATAAACCCATCAAAACAACCTACCAACACCTGAATATGAGTTTTTGTTCTTGAGCATTTTCTTTGAGTTCTACCAGGAAATGAAATCTTCCCCCAACTAGTCAAAGTTTATTCTACCCTCATGTCTAACCATGGTGGTTTTCAAATTTGGCTTTCATTGAAATCACTTGAGAGGTATAAAGCACATTGACTCTCACCTTCCTGAGATGTTGATGTAATTGGTCTGGGATTTGGCTGGTGAACGGGAGTGCCTAGGTTAGTGTTGGATTCAATGCCTGGGATGAGAATCTTGGAGGACATCTTAGAATTCTGTCTACCACAGTGGTAAATTATTAGAAAGGACAGGGAACTCCTTTGTGGACAGTAATTTTCTAGAGGTCAGGGCTAGAGTCAACCAGTAGATGAATGTTTTGAAATGATTATTATTATTATTATTTTAGCAGTGACCATAAACATCTACAGATGATGAACCAAATTGGGGACAACAGACCCATGTTTATCACAGGCTTTGCAGTTAACAATGACTTTTCTAGAGTTGGCTTAGGTGTATGAATGCTGGGCTCTGTGCAGAGTGGGGTGGGAGATCTCAGAGGTGCCTCAGGGACAACTGAGATGTCTAGAGGGTTTGACTATCAGAGGTTAAACAGGCAGACCTCTGCGCTCTTCCTTGGCACTCAAACTGGAACAGCTCTGTTCTGATGTATTTTGGGTATTAGACTAGAATACACATGACTTCTGGAGAAATGTTTCTTCATGAAATGGCCTTCAGGGTGCCTTGTGGGGCAGGTGGTTCACCTGTTAATTTCCCTGTCTTACCAGTGAGGAAACAAGTTCCCTCCATTTCACAATGTCCCCAGAACCCATTTAGCTAGTGATGCTTCATTCTGCTCAGAATATGTTGGCCCTTGCTGCCCTGAAATAGTTTGCAGGGCCCATCTGTAAGCCATGTGATAAAAAATCAACTTATTTTTTCTCTAGTACAATCTAATTTTGACCCTCAAATGGTATACTCCAGGTTGATTATTTTTTTTAAGACATCAGACATGGCACTCAGCTTCTTGGACTTTTCCCACAAATCATACTATGCAATCATAAAGGATATTCAAAGAGATGAATGCAATTGCAAAGCAATTTCTCACACCAATAGATAAGTGATTGTGTGTGTGTGTGTGTGTGTTGGGGAGGAGTGGGGAGAGAGGCTTCACTGAAATAAGTCCAAGTCCCATATAGTAATCTGCAATGAAGAGAATAAGACTTATTTGGATGCATATGCTTTTCTAGTGTACTTTTTTTTTAGAAAAAAAGTTACCTAATTTTATCATATTTAGGTTTAATAAAGACCTTTGAAATCACTGGAAAAATAACAAAAAGGAAATGGAAAATAGTCCGTGGCATATCATCAACCAAAATATTAAAGTTGTGCGTTGCTAAGCTTTCAGACTTTTCTCTTGCTGTTGGAAAGGGATGGGTTTTCCTCCTTGCTGCAGAATTTTTACAGTGTTTTTGAGGCTGGCTAGTATTGCAGTAAGAATTCTGCTGTCTATACGAACAGCATTAGCAGCGAGAAGTCAGCGAGGTGGTTGATTTGCCAGGTATTTCCTAGAGAGAAAATCATGCTCATCTGTCTTTTCTTCCTTTGAAGTGTCCCTCGTGTGGTCTCAAAGTGGGGGGGGGGGGGGGATGGTTTCAGTAGGAGGGGATGCTGGTGGGAGAAAGGGAAGTCAGGCCAGGGAAACATATCTGGGAAGAGCAGCCCCGGGCTGCCGCTCTCAATCCCCTTTCCTCTTGCCGCACACACACAGACACACACACATTAGCAGTCAGTTGAGCTGCAATATTCACAGCACATTTGCTGGGGTTCAATTGATTGCTTCAAGCAAGAGATAGCATCAGCAAGGATGTGGTGCGGAGAGGCCTGGGGCTTGGGGGCTTCCGCTCTCACACATCATCAAGCCCCATTTTGAAATGGTTTGAATTAATGACACTTATTCAGACAGACAAAGTAGATAAATGGAAATGTTAGACAAGGCTTTTCACCTACTTCACTCAACATTTCCCGTTACCTTGAGTGCTGGAAACTCTCTGTGGTCTTGCTCAGCCCGAATGGGAGCTGCATGAGCTCACACCCCACACCGCCTGAAGCTGGATGTGCATATGCCCATGCAGGGAGGGTCAGAGGAGGGTAAAGGAGGTTGACTCTGTTGGGGCAGATGGGGCCCAGCATGGAGAACATGCTTGGGACATAAATCCTTCTTCTCCAGCATCAGGGTTACCCCTTGCAGGGTGCCATTCATCCTGTAGTTTTTATAATGATTATGACAATTTCCTGGCAGTTGGCAGGAAGGTGTCTGGAGCAAGGGCACCTTTGACAAATTTGTACAAAGTGGCCTTTGAGGCTGGTGGCCGGGCTGCCGAGCATCACCAGGCAAACAAAATAAGGGCTTTGGAGTCCGAGCCCAGCTCAAATCCCCACTCTGTTATTTCCTGCCTGTGTGACTTTCAGCACGCTACTTACACACTCTGAGCTTGGATTTCACCATCTGTAATCATGGATTTTATGTGAGGCTCAAATGAGGTGAGCTGGGAAGATGCTTATCATGGTAAGAATTGTGTAAGCTCATGGTAGGTGCTCACAAATCATCAGGTCTTTGCCTTCCTGTTCCACTCTCTACTTCTTCACTAGATCAAGTAAACCACAGACCACATGACCTGACAGGGGCACCAAAGCACTGAGGCCTAAACATGACTTGTCAGGACATTGTTCATTTGCAGGGCTGGAGTTTGACAGTCTGCAAAGCCATCCTTGCCCTGGGCCCAGGAATTCGTTTCCAGGGAAGCAGCCAGCTCCCTTCTCCTGATGGAATATTTGAAGTTATCCCATTATACCCTTTACCACAGGTGAGGGGCCAGAGGCCCCCAGTTAAGGCAGGCCAGGAGTTGAGTTGGGCAGTAAAAAACAAGTGGGATGGAGGGCCCTTTATTTTAGAACCTTGTTGGGGGTGTGGATGTGGGGTTGTGAAGAGAGGGGAAAGGGAGTTGGTGAATTTTGCTTCATCTGCTCCTAGGACTTGCTCTGGGAAACTGCTCTGGGTTTCTGTTTGGCCCCTGTCTTGCCTTTTTTATTTACATGGGAAAGCAGGGTAGAGCATGATCTGGAGTCAGACACCCTGGGTTCCAATTTAGGCTTCATGTACTTACTGGCTTTGTGACCTTGGGCAGGTTATTTAACTGTTCTGTGCTTCAGTTTCCACATCTGTTAAATAGGAGTAATAATAAAATACCCACCTCATAGGGTGGTTGCAACAATTACACAAGAAGGACTTAGTCTAGTAAGTGTTCAGTATATGTTGACATCTTTTATGTGCTATTTATTACATCATGTCGTCTTCTTGCATTTCTAATTTATGTGATTTTAAGATGCATTCAATGGATTTTACATGCAAAGTGATATTTTATGATACCAACAGATTATTCATTTGGTTCTAGCACCCGTTGTTGGGACAGCGAATAAACCTGTCTGCTAGGCTTGGGTTCCCCAAGAGCCCCCTCTGTTCCCACATCAGTTGAAACTTTGGCTGACTTTCTTCACACTGAAGTGTAAAACTCCTTTACAGATTGAAGGATTTTTATCCTGAAAATATTATTTTCGTCCTCCTTTCCAATGGGGGTTTACTCTTCTCTAATGGAACAATTCAAGTTCTTTTTCAGATTACATGTTTTTAGTGTAACTATTCTAAGGGGGAAAATGTATGGTTAGATGAAAGAGCTCAGT
Source organism: Acinonyx jubatus (assembly GCF_027475565.1). Classification (NCBI taxonomy): domain Eukaryota; kingdom Metazoa; phylum Chordata; class Mammalia; order Carnivora; family Felidae; genus Acinonyx; species Acinonyx jubatus. The sequence goes on along the minus strand of NC_069383.1, from coordinate 44,055,021 downwards.
CCAAGTTCCGTGTGTGTTGGTGGAGGTTTTCAAATGCAAATATTTGATAAAAATATGTGGTTTTGTTTATTTATATAGATCTATATATTAGAAATGTTAACTTGAACTGAACTGTTTAACATGCTTAATCCAAGGCAGATGGAATGGTCAGTGAATTATTTTTGTAAACCACTTCTGTTGGCATTCAGTGCTTCCTTTCGTATTGATTCCATTCTGGCCGGCCATTTGAGGTTTCACCAGAATAAGCTGGTGCCAGACTCCACTTCAATGACATATGTGTTCATTCCCCTGAAATACAACACAATTGCAAATTTCTTCAATCCACAGAACCACTTTTGTAACTAATTAGACCAGACAGGGTGCTATGGAGAAACCCCCGGACACAGCATTGCATCCTGATAGATATTCATACAGGCCAGCCCCTTCACAAAGTGAACAATTGTCCAAATAATTATTTCCTGCTGTGGACTCCTTTTTTTAATGCTTTGTTTGTGAAATCCTATTTTTCCTTCCTACTTTCCTGTTGACTGCAGCTAAATTGAATTTGGTCCAACTCATCTCACACCAGGTCAGCAAAATGCTTCACTCTGTGGGGGAAAGGGGTTAACCCTTTGAACACTGCCTTTCCCATGGGCCCAGGATACCACCTCTGGTTATCTTTTATTCACTAGTAGAGCAGGAGGAGAGGAAGAACTGTACTGATCTGGGAAGGGGGTGGATGGGAAAGGAGGAATGAGATAGACATGAAATATGTTTTATTAGGATCATGACCATTTTTGGTAAAGAAAGTTCATGTCACTTTCCCTATTGCCATCCAGAATATGCAATTATGAGAAGGCAGAGAAGACAGCGTGCACATATTTGTAAATACAAGGAAGGAGGACACTTTCGACCAAAGGTCTTCTCTAGCTAGAAACATGGAATACATTTGAAGTGAAGGGCAGGCTATTAAACAAAATTTAGAAAAATGGGGGTAATCATCCCTGTGTAACAAAATTAATAGAGAGTTTGAATTAAAAAGCGGGGGAGGGTGACTTTAATTTATATCACATCTTAGGCCAGTCTGTGGTGGGAGCACCTGTCTCATTTGTGTTTTTTCACCATTTGGATTCAGAGGTGCTGTGTCATGAGATTGAATAGCGGGGTCTGTGGAGAGGTGCGAGATCCTGAGGAAAGAGAACCAGCTGTGAGAAATATTCTGGCCAATATCAGCAAGTGTGATTTTGTCAGCACGTTGTGGCGCCTATCCTCCATTGTGTGAAAACTGTCCCCATCCGTTGAGAGTTTGTGGAACTTGCTGGAAGCAGAGATGGTGTTAGAGGCTGCATTTGCCTGTCAGTTCTGAAAATGTAGCTTGTTTCTGCAGGTGGAGTGTCTGGGTCAAAGCATTTTCCTGTTTGATGGGGAGACTCAAGTTTTACTGCTTAGATATTGTATGAAATTCTACCTCCACCTGTAGTATATGAAAGTACCTGTTTTTCCCAGCCCACCCCACAAAGAGTATGTACTGAAACTTGTGGATTTTGCCAATATATGTTTAAACGATGGTATTTCGCTTATGTTTTAATGTGCCTTTCTCTTATGAGCGAGGGAGCATCTGTTCCTATGTTCAAGAACCATATGTAATGTTTTTTCCGTCAGAGCCTTTGGTAACTTTTCTATTGGATGTTGGTCTTTTCCTTTGTATTTACAGAAGCTTTTAAAACTCATCTCATACATTTATAAGGATATTAATTCTTGATTTATTATGTAACTTACAAATGTTTCCCCAATTTGTCGTCATACTTTTGACTTTGCTTATAGCAATTTTTGCTATGCAAGGATTTTTAAAAAAATTTATGTGGCAGAATTTACCAATTCTTTTATTTTTTTTATTTTCAATGTTTTATTTTACATTTGAGTGGGTAGTACACACAAGAGAGAGAGGGAGAAAGGGAGATAGAGATCCAAAGCAGGCTCTGTGCACAGAGCCTGATGTGGGGCTCAAACTCACAAACCCTGAGATCATGACCTGAGCCGAAATTGAATGCTGAACTAAGCCACCCAGGTGCCCCTATATCAATTTTTTTTATGCATTCTGGATGTTAAGTCATAATTTAAAAAGTTTTTGTCTTGTACTCTAAAGTTAAAGGATTTTTCCTATTTTTCTACATAAATGTGAAATAATAAAGGAAGATAAGAGAAATAGAGCAAATACGAATCATAAAAGACTGTATTGTTCAACCATATGCAAACAATTTAGACACTGGATGAAATGGAAAATTTTCTAGGAAAATGTAATTTTCCAAAGCTGACCCTAGAAGAGAAAGAAAATCCAAACCAATCAATTTCCATAAAGTTGTCAAAGAGTAATCCCCCACAAAAGAACCATGGCTGCATGGTTCCACTGGGCAATCCTACCACATCTTTAAATAAAAATAATTCCATAGCATAGAAAAAGAAGAAAAACTTCCAATTTTGTTTGATAAAATGCATTACATTGATACCAAAACCCTAAAAAGATTGCAAAAAATAGTTAAAGAATAATCTCTTATGAATATGTATTCTAAAATCTTAAATTAAATATTAAGAAACATGATTCAACAGCACATTAAAACAATGATGTATCATATCTAAGTAGGTATTCTAGGAATGCAAGGTTGGTTCAATATTTAAAAATTTACAAGTCAATTCATCATATTAATGTAAGAAAAATAATTTAAAAAATATTTTCATAGATGCTGAGAAAATCATTTGACATGCCACTTCCATTCTTAACAAAACACTCTATAAGTTAATAACAGATACTTCATTGACATATATCTCAAACCCCAAAGCTAGTACCATACTTAATGCCAAGAGCATTCTCACCAAAGTCAGGAATAGTATATAGATATTGTTATTATTTATCACTGTACTGGAGGTGCAAACTGATATAATCAGACAAGAGAAAAAGGTTATAGCTACAGGGGCTCCTTGGTGGCTCAGTTGGTTGAGCATCTGACTTTAGCTCTGGTCACGATCTCACAGTTTGTGAGTTAGAGCCCCGCATCAGGCTCTGTGATGACAGCTCAGAGCCTGGAGCCTGCTTCAGATTCTGTGTCTCCCTCTCTCTCTGCCCCTTCCCCGCTCATGCTCTGTCTCTCTCTGTCTCTAAAAAATGAATAAACGTTAAAAAAACCTCACAAGATTATAGCTACAAAAACTAGAAAGGAGGAAAGACAACTATCACAATTTGTGGAAAATGTTATTGTAACTCAAGAGCATAGCTGAAAAACCATTGAAAGTGAGAAAGTTTAGTAATATATCAGGGTACAAAGTTAATAAAAAGAAAAAAATAGCTTTCAAATAAAACAATACTCAGAAAGCATAATTGAAAAAATCACGTTTCATAGTAACAGAAGAGATAAAATACTTAGAAATAAACTTCATAAGAGTAACAAAAACTATACGAAGAAAACTTTACAATCACTTTTGAAGAGCATGCATGCATGCGTGGGCACATATACACCCACAAGCAAATGGGAGACTACTGGTTCTTGGATGGGAAGACAATATCATAAATATGTTAATTTTCACTAATTATAAATTTAACATGATCATAACAAAAAATAACCCATAGGACTTTAAAACAATAGCTGAGTTAATTCTAAAGATCAGGAAACTTCCAGTTATAAAATAAATAACTCTCAGAGATTTTAAGTACAGCATAGGGAATATAACCAATAATATTATAATAACATTGCATGATGCTAGATGGTAACTACACTTATCTTGGTGAACATGAGTAATGTATAGAACTATGGAATCACTACGTTGTGCACCTGAAACTAATATAACACAGTGTGTCAGCTCTACTTTAATAATAAGTTTTTAAGAAAGAACAAGAAAAATCTGAAAACAATAGAGCAATAGGGGAAATTGTCATATCAGATATTAAATTATATTATAACTACAGTAAAATCTTGGTTTGTGAGCATAACTCATTCTGGAAACATGCTTGTAATCCAAAGCACTTGTATCTCAAAGCAAATTTCAAGGACCATTGGCTCGTTTGTGATCATGTGACATTTGGCATCACGTACTGCTCGTATCGCAAGACAACGCTCATTTATCAAGTTAAAATTTATTAGAAATATTTGCTTATCTTGCAGAACTTTGCAGATCAAGTTTAGGGCCCAACTGGATAACCTAGGAGAATCTCCCCATCTGAAGATCCTTAATCCCATCTGCAAATTCCTTTTTTTTTCTTTTTTTTCCATATAAGGTAACATTCACAGGTTCTAGGGATTAAGACTGAGACATTTTGTTTTGGAGGGGGAGGGGGCATTATGGCATTATTTATGTTCTTGGAAGTTTGTAGATCATTTTAACCCTGGAAAAATTTTTAGCAATGTTAATTTCTATGCAAATTTTAGGCACTTGCCAAATGACTGGGCTCCTCCTTCCTCTTTCCTCCTTCTCCCTCCTCCCAGTATCCTGCCCCAAGCCTCTCCTGTTCCTGCTCATGAAGGACGCAGGGCAGCTGAAGCCTGTCTTGGTCTTACTCTTAGGCCACCTGCTCATGCCCTGAGGGTGATTTTTCCAGGGGCTCATCATAATGTCATGTTTATCTCTTCCTTAAGAGGATTTCTTTTTGGTATTAGACGTTTCCTCCCCGCTGCCCTTGGTATGTAGCTATTCATTTTATAATCATCACTTTGCTAAATGCTCCAGTCTAATGGTACTTTATTCATGTCTCTTGCAGTTTCTAGCTAAACAAACTGTATTATCTACAGTAACAATAGCACCGTCTCTCCCTTTCCCAACTTCAGGTCTTGGCAACTTTAACAGAAAGGAAAAATAAAAACTTTTTGCAAATCATATGTCCTCCGCTCCTCCAAAAAGTCTCTGGCTCTGTTTTTCATGCCAGGCAGTCCTTCTCTACTTATCACGTGTGCTCTTTTTTTGCCTCCACAAAGAGAGAGACCGGAGAGCACCCTGACCCTCCAGAGCTGAGTGCTTTAGTGGAAATCTTGCTGATCATGCTGTGGGTGCAGGTATCTGCCGGTCAACTTCCTGCTCACTCCATGTTCTGTCTTGGCAGCCTTCAGGTTTGTCAGCAGGGACGTTTGTTTAATAGGTCAGTGATGCAGTCCCCAGCCCTGGGACAGATTCTGAGAGTAAGCAAGCAGGACATTCAGTGGTAAGCCCGTTCCCAGATATTGGACGGTAGCATGCAGTACAGGTCCATGTCGCCCTGCTTTTCTGTGCAACCTCCTCCAGCATCTGTACAGAACCTTCCTTTATTTCTTCATTTCTGAATTCAATGTGCTCCAATGTAAAGAAGATGGGACATGCTTCAGACCAGCAGTGATTCAGATGCTGGAGTTTCCATTGGCAGATATAATCATTTTGTCCAAATTATATGATGTGATTCAATCTCAGTTTCCCAGTCAGTGAAATGGGCCCAACGAAATCATGTCAAAGATTGCCCTGGGGATTCAATGAGACAAAGTATGTCATGCACCTAGCACAATTCCTGGCCCATGGGGGCATTTCAATACATATTCCCCTTTTAACTCATGCTCAGCCTGAAGCCTTGTTTTTCACTCTGTATTTTCCCTCCTGAAGTTCAAGTTCCCCTCTTTTTCTATACTTAGGCAGCCACAGTATACACTAAATAATTAACTGATATTTCTATTTATTAAGCCAGTTACTATACCAAGTGCCTTTTATGCATTTTCTCACTTAATACAACCTTTTTTAAAAAAAATCATGGAAATGGTTGAACCCCCATTTGTATCCCTTTCCAATCTCACCTGCTTCCCTCAAACACAGGTTTAAAATTGATGAAGATATTTTCTGGGCCTTTTAAAAAAATACCTTTGCTGCATTTCTGTGGATAATACATATCTATTAGATAATTAGTATTGTTTTCTATGTTTTAAAAATGTACACAATTTTTAAAAATTATACTGTACATTTCCTTCTCCAACCTTGTCTTTGGAACCAACAGTGTCTTTTAGCTTTAGTTCATGAATTTTAACCAGTGCAATAGCTTATTGAATGAAAACACTACTGTTTACCTAGACATTCCTCTATTAACGGGCAAGTAGTTTGTTTTCAAATTTATAAGCAATTCTGCAATGACTATTGTTGTGTCCGTCTCCTTGTTCTCGAATTATTATTTTTAAAGACTATTTTATTTACGTTTATTTATTTATTTTGAGAGAGAGATGGAGGGAGAGCACAAGTCAGGGAGAGGCAGAGAGACAAGTAGAGAGTCCCAGGCAGGCTCCGCACTGTCAGTGCAGAGCCTGACACAGGGCTCGTACCCATGAACCGTGAGATCGTGACCTGAGCTGAAGTCAGATGCTTAATCAACTGAGCCACCCAGACTCCCCTGAAATTCTTTTTTTAAGACAAATCCCTCATAGTCAAACTGTTTGCCACACTTTAAAGACTTTTGTTATCTACTGTCAAATTTTACTCCATCTCCAAGCCATCATTTATGCTTTCACCAGTGGAGAATGAGAATGCCCACTTCTCTAGATTGTCACTAACATTATGTATTCTGACTCATTTAAAATTTTGCTGCTCTGATAAAAACAAAGCCAAAACAAAAAACCATCATTTCACAGATTTAATTTTCATATCTGAATATCTTTCCATATACTTAATGGCCATTTGTTATTTTCATTTTGTGAATTGCCTATTCTTCTGGCCCATTATCATTATCTTCCACATACTTTGCTAATTTGTTGCCCAATTTGCCATTCATCTTTTTGCCCTTATGGTGGTTTTTATTCTGCAAAACTTTAAACTCAAATGGTCAAGCTATCAACATTTTCAACCAATCCTTTCTATTTTTAAAATTATTGAGCTTTACTCAATTAAACTTTATAATTATACCTGCTATGCGAATGACCCCAAGGGTTACAAGCTATAGTTACAATTTAGGGGGAAACTGTAATGTAGTTGTGAGACATGATACTCATAAAGCCATAGTCAATAATACGAGCTGTCTATGATGAGAGTCAAATACTTGGCACACAGAAAAGGTGACTTCCCTGAAACTGAGGGCAAAAAGCACGAGTGAGTGCTGAATCACAGTGACTTGATTAGCTTAGGTGACTCACAGAAAGGCAGCACAGTAGGGCCGGAATAGCCCTTAGGGCCATCTAATCCAAAATAAAAATATATGCCTTTCAGAGTTGACTGAATTCCCACCAAGGTGTCCCGCCAGCAAACCCAGCAGCAGCGCCAGCCCCCACCAAGTGTTCTCCAAAGTGCTCAAGACTGTGCCCTCTCCAGGCTTTTCCTGCTGTGTTGCCAGCTTTTGAAGCAGCTGCCACATGAGCTGCCACACCCCCCCCTAGAGATCTGACCTGACTGCCATGAGTGGGGCCTGTGGGTGCTCTGGCTGCTGCCCCAGCTCTTGGCCCCACAAACCACAGAGGAGCAGCACTGAAGAAGAGGTCAAGGGCGAAGGACCTGTCCCAGCCTTTGCTTCCCTGCCCTCGCTCTTTTCTCTACTACCTGGTACTGACAGTCCTTGTATTGATGGGTGAGTTTTCCACACAGAACTTTGTTGTATCTGAAAACTCAGTGTTCATAATGAATCCTGATTTCTTCTTTCTTTGTCTCTTACAACTCATATGACATCCTCACCATTGTCAGATTACTTGCCCCCCATATAAACCTCCAAAGCCCAGGACCCTAATATGCTCCTCTTTAAGGGAAAGCAGAAATGATGAAGTGGTGAGCCAGTTAGGCAGTACTAAGGAGGCCACCTTCTTCTTGTTCTTGTTCTTCTTCTCATTCTTGCTCTCATTCTCCTCCTCCTCCTTCTCCTTCCCCTCTTCCTCCTTCTTTCTTCTTTCTCCTTCCTTCTTTCTTCTTTCTTCTTCTTCCTTCTTTCTTTTTCCTTCTTCTTCCTTCTTTCTTCTTCTGTTTTTCTCTTAACTTTTTCTTTTGAAATAGTTATAGACTCACAATTAATTGTAATAATAGCACAGAAAGGTCCCATGCACCCATCACCCAGCTTTCCCCAATGATGCCCTCTTACAGAACAGTACATTATAAAGCAAGGAAATTGGCTCAAAATCATCAACTAGACCATAAATCTTATCCTATTTCACCAGTTTTTACATGGGCACCTTTTTGGGGGCTTTTTTAATTCTAATTTAATTAATACACAATGTTATATTAACTTAAGATGTGCAACATATTGATTTAACATTTTCACGCATTACTCAGTACTCACCATAAGCATAGTCACCATCTGTCATTATACAGCATTATTATAATGTTATTGACTATACTTCCTATGCTGTACTTTTCATCTCCATGGCTTATTTATTTTATAACTGGCAGCTAGTACCCTTTAATCCTCTTTATCTATTTCACCCATCCCCCCCATCCACCTTCCCTCTGGCAACCACCAATTTGTTCTCTGCATTTGAGAGTACATGCCCACATTTTTTGTATGTCTTTGTATATAATTCTATGATATGTTATAGATTTGAATAGATTCATACAGCCACTACCAAATCAAATTCCAGAACCGTTCTGTCACCACAAATGAGCCACCCTCTGTAGCCACAACCTCCTTCTCTTTTCTACCCACTTACCTATCTCTACAGTTTGTCACTTCAGAAGTGTTGTATCAGTGGAATCATACAGTGATATGACCTTTTGAAATTGGCTCATTTTCACACTGCATAATTCCCTAGAGATCTATCCAAATTATTGATGTATCAATAATTTGTTTCTTTTCATTTCTGAATAGTATTCGATGGTATGGATCCTCTACAATTTGTATTAGCATTCACCTGTTGAAGGACATTGGGTTGTTTCTAGGTTTAGGGTATTACAAATAAAGCTTATCAAGTCATGTAACTGGTTGAACACATTAAATGCATAACAGTCATAGAGATATTTTAGAAATGAGCTCTCTTAATCTTTATCAATAAAAAAATATACACATTTCTAGGGCAATTCTTTCCTACCTATATGCTTCAGGACTTCTTAATGAGGTATCTAGACAAATGCCCATTTCCAGGCCACTTTTCTGATATCTACCATTGATTTTCAGATTTATGTTTGGGAAGACCAAAGCTGGTCTTCTGCCATTAGAGGTCACCTTTCTGAAAACACTAGCTGTCAAAACTTGTCGTTTACTATTCACATTCTCACTCTGGGGCCATTGTATATTTTCACCTTGTTTCATTGCCTCCCAACCATTTATCACTCTGACCTCATGATCCTTATTTATTTTTCCCCTTGTTTGTTGACTGACCCTTCCATGAGAGCTGGACTTTGCTTTATTCTCTGATATCCCCCAGTTTATAGCTTGAGGACCAGGAACAGAGCAGGTGTATAATAAATGCTTGTGAATGAATCATGTCTTCGACACATAAAGAAGACTTTAAAAACTCTCCTGAAAAGACTAGATTGAAGTACATACAAGTAAAGCCCTTCAAGTAAGTAGATTGAAGGAAAATCATTCCAGGGTTTGGATTTAGAAAGCTTGAGTTGGAATCTCAGCTCTTCCCCTTACTGGTTCTGAATCTATGGGCGAATGCTTTAACATCTTTGCAAAAGTCTTTTCATTTGCAGTACCATCATCTTCATGGGATAATTATGAAGCTCAAGTAAGATAATTTGTATGAATACTCTTTGTAAGACACTAAAGTGCTATATAAATCTAAGGGATTCTCCCCCAGTGTCATGGATATTATCTCTTCCTTCTCCCTCTTCGTCTCTTCCTCCATCTCCTTCCCCATCATCATTCTCATCATTGCCACCATCAGGACCATCTGCACCCTTGGAAGCATGAAAGCATCCAGGCTACTGCAAATATGAAATCATGATGTTAATGTGACATTCCATCCAGTAGAGGGCAATAGTTCCCATCAGCTAAGCCTAACGCCTTAAAACATCAAACAGAAGTTCAATCATGGCAACTTAAAATCATTTATATTTATTGTTACAGGAAACAGACACATCCATCCTAGTAATCCTTCCTTTCAGTGATCTCTGGTATTCTTGTCTGATGCTTTGCCTTGTAGCCCAAGCTTCTTTTGGATATGTCTGTCTTCCATGAAAGTTATCTTTTAAAAAATAATAAGATTTACATTCTCTTCCTTTCTCCCTGGTTGGCTGGCCAAAATGCAGAAAAAAAATGTGGCTTAGAAATGATAACATAAGCGTGCTTCTCTTTTGAATATTTATATCCTTGGCACTGATGTTATAAGATAGAATAATTGTTTGGCTTGGTTAGGTCATCTGAGAATCCTCACACTCCTTAAGTGGGAATTTTCCCACCTGTATTCTCTGTTTGTTGGATTTTCACTGTATGTATTTCAGACAAGGATTGGTGGGGAGGGTCCTTCAAAGAAAATGACCTCTGGAATCTATCTGGTAGGTCTAGGAACTCCCTCCCATGGTGCCTGTCAATAGTAAGGTCATTGGTGCAGAGGCAGGCAGGCTGGGAAATTGCTGAGGGGCTTCACTGCAGATAGTGAGTACAGTTGGGTCTTTGATATACTGCTTTAATCTGCTGCCAGGGGCACAACACTGGAATAAGGCAGGGTAGCCACCCCTGGTAAGCAGAGAGATACACAAGGTAGCTCAGTTCTTTTCAGTTAATGAGAACTAGTGAGTATAGTTCGGAATAGTTCTGGGATACCATCTCTTCTTTATGGAACTCTATTAATCTTTGCATCATACCAATCTCTCAGTAAAGGAGGCTCAAGGATATTTAAGTAAGATGGTTTTATACATTTGAGTATTATTCATTCATTCATTCATTCATTCATTCATTCATCTAATGTCAATGGAAGGTCTACTGTATGCCAGGAATTGGAGATTCAAAGGGCAATAAGATCAAGACCCTTTTTTTGAGTAGTTCCCAGTCTCCAGGGGAGGCTGACGTAAATCATTAATTACCCTACAGAGGAGTGAGTGCTGTAACTGAGCTAAGGGTGCAGGGTCAGGAGAGAACAGTGGAAATGGTGATTGGTTGCATCTGCAGAAGGTTCGTAAAGAGGTGGAAATGTGTCTGAGTGCTATGTGACTTGTTTCAGGAGGTGTATTTTTCATCTTATTTCACGCTCTAAGCAAACCTTGGTTCATACCTATAGAATTCTGGATGAGAAGAATATAGTCAATTTTTACTGTTGTCAGTCCCCCTCCAAGTCTTCCCAGCCCTGCCTGGTACAAAGTTGTGGTCGGACTTGACAGTAGTGAATGGATGACCCCTGTGGGATGTGCTCACCACACACTTCCTGAGAGCTAAAGATGAGAAACCTGATCTTGGTGCCTTTGGGAAAATGTCACCTTCCTCCATCTTCCTTGTTACTTGTCCAAAGAGAAAAATAAATGGAACTTGTTTGGATTTCTTTGGCAGGGACCACACTAACTTTTCCCCAAGATGGGGCATGCCTCTCAGTATTCTGCCACATTGCTTTTGGGTCATTTAGAAAAAGTATTGACCTTAGGGAGAGGATAGTACAAGCTTTAGATGGGGGAAGAGGCCCTACGCCGTAAGAAACCCCTCTCCCTCCACACTCCGTTGAAGCCTTCCATGACTGTGGGTAATTTATTCTCCCTTCTTTGGGACCATACTACCCTGTGTATTGTTCTCTATATTACTTTGGTCATTTTGCCAAGTATCACCCTCTCAGTGTTAGATCTCTAAGATACCTTTAGGATATGCCTGAGGGCAGAAGTTTGGCCTTCTAGAGCGTTGTATCCTCTGGAGTCCTGGTCTTTGGAGTAGTGGGTGTTGAGTGGCTGCCCCTTGGCCGAGTGGGCAAGCAGAGATGACAGTCCTACAGAATGCCCAAAGCTTCATACCTTCCAAGCTATGACCAAGGTGGGGCCAGAGCCCAGGCCCGGGGACAGTGCAGCCCACACTCCTGGGCTAGGAACATTTTGGACTCATACTGGCTCAGCTCTGGAGCTGGCTGTGGCCAGCTGGGACACTGAACCGTTTGCTTGTTCTGTCAGCAGCCCTGCAGAACTGGAGTCCTTCCCCTGTGGGTGAAGTCTAAATTTAGCCCCGAAGAAGCTGCCTTCCCATTTTGCTGGAGAAAAGCTCTTTTCACTGGAATGAGCCTCTGCTTTGATTAAGTGGGAGGACCCCCATCTGGGAATACATAAACTTTATTGTCCTTGGATGACAAAACAGTTTCCTTGCCTACTGGTTTTCCGCCTTTTTAGCCTAGAGTATGATCGCCTCTGCTTACGACTGTGTTGGCCAGGGCAAGCCATTTGGCTATGGACTGGGTTCCCATAGCCCAAGTGTAGGCTGCAGTTGGCACCTGGGGACGTTGTTGTATCCCCACTTCACCTCTGGAGGCTCAGTTCTCTGCATGCAGAATAGGACAGAGTGCAGGAGGCTGGGTCTCTTGTGAGATCTTGGAAGAACATAAGGCCCAGATTTGTTCCCTTGTAGAGCAGATCCTAGGATTTCAGAGGGTCTGAAATATCCTGGGGTTTCCCTATAAGACTCCAGAGTTCAAGGTCTCGAGGGCCATTTTGGACCCACACTAAAGTGAACACGAGATTCCTATCTTGGACGGACACCAGACCTAAGGGGTTCTCTGTGCAGAGAATGGCTTCTAAGGCTTCTCCTGACCCAGAGCAGCCTCCTTAAGTGATTCCCACCATAGAAGTCCTCTGCCATTTGAGTTTTAAATGAACAGTTTGGGTCATCAACAAGTGAATGTTCCTTTAAAAGTCAATTCCCCTAGTGCATGGTCACATCTCTTTTGATAAATGTCTCCCTTGCTGTACAGTGATACAAGCTCTGGCTAATTCATCTGTGTGAGAACTTCCGAAATATAGGGCAGAGAGCACTGGACTTGGATTCAGAAAAGCTGGGTTGCTGGGTGGTCTGGTTTTACTGCTTATTAGCTATGTGACATTGGGCAAGGTACCTTCTCCAAACTTCTGTTTCCTTGTCTGGAAAATGGCAATTATAAGTCTGTACTCATAGCTCTGTTGTCAGCAAAAAGTGAGAAGATGTGTAATATATTTTTAAAGGCTCTTTTGTACAAGTAGATTGCCTTTTCCACCCAGTGACCTGGGCTGGTAGCAAATTGTTTGCTTGAATTTGATTGGTTCCCATGCCCCCCTCCCCCACCCCCTTGGAAATCTCTTTTCTCACAAAGAGCTCCCCACAGGACACTGGGGGTTGGTAGATGGAGGGAACTCCTGCTCAATTTAGACCCTTCTGTCCCCATTTTTGTCAGATCTCTTGAGTCTCTATCTTTTCCTGTAGAAGGATGGTGAGGAGGTCTGGGGGCAAGGCAACATGACTTCTGCATTGATTGGGCAGTTGTTTTGCTGAATGCCCACAGGCAGATTGCATCTTGTCACTTTACCTCAGTTTCTTGGTCTGTAGCATGGATACACAAGTACCCATAAGCAGGTGTTAAACAACTGAGTGGGAACTCAAGAGGAAAATTGTTATAATTGCAAGCTGTGGTCATCATCCAAATCCACTGTATCTTCTGATCAGAGCCTAGAGGTTGGTAATTTTCTTGGGCTACCTGCTCTGCATTCAACATTAGTGCTAGAACAAGTCTCCCCATTTAATAATAATTGATAGAATGGAAAGAAATTAGACTATGTCTAAGAGAAATTAGGCTCTGGGTGAGGAAGAATTGGAAAGATACCCTCTTGCTGTAATTTTCCAGGATGCCCTGGACAGCCCCCAGAAGTCGTCAGTATGGAAAAAGCTCAGGAACATTTTACAAGCTAGTAAAGTATTGTTGGGGGTGGGGGGAGTGGTAGATTCTTTGGAATTTATCTGTATGGCTGACGTCACTTTCTCAGCACAAGGAGCCAAACTGTCTCGATGTCTGTGGCCTCTTTCTGGAATCATTTCCCAGTAGTTAATCCCAGGTGACCCTTGAGGCCACTTCCCTGTCAGAAATTGTTGGCTTGCAGTGAGAAGTGGCCCTTTTTGGGTCCCTGAAGTTGGAAAGGAAGCTCCTCCTTTAAGCCTAAGTGGAAGGGAAATTGATGGCTTCTCTGGGCTGAGGTTCTCTCTCCTGCAGACCCATGTCTGGGCTGTCCAGCCTCATATTTTAAATCTTTGACTCTTTGCCTCTGCCAGTTGTAACAACTGTCACCCTCATTAGCTAGGCACCATCCATAAAGGATCAGCACAATTTTCTGTTCCCAGGTTGGGGGACAACAATAGATTGGGCAGTATCCTGCTGTCTCTTAGGACCAAGCCAACTCCCTGGCTTTGTCGTGAAGGACAACGTCACATCATCTTTCCTAAGCTTTAGTTATTACAAAGTGGTGTTCATTTTAATTTGGACATTTAGAGGGTGTGACAATGGATCCAGAAAAGGGAGGGGACAAAGAATAAGGGAACAAATTAACATTTATTGAGCAACCACTATGCACTAGGCACTGTGCCGAAATATTTTAATATACACAGCCACATTTAGCTCTCAGAACAACTCCCTAGGCCTGGACATTACAAATCTCATGTTATAGATGTGAGGATTCAGACTTGGAGAGCTAAAAACAAAGTGGAGGATTACATGGCTTTTTCTTGATTCTCTTAGGGCTTGGCTTCTTAATAGAGATGGTATCATCTTGTGCTGGGAAGATTAGAACAGTGATCCCAATGTCACAGTAACAGGGATCCACTGAGATCCTCTTTGACAGATCCAGCCCCCTCAAGAGGCCAACGTGAAATAACCCAACAGTGTGATAGGATTTTGTAGGCATACCACTGTCTCCTCCAACAGGAGAGTTGGGGCAACCAAACCCCGCCATTCCGCACCTCTAGGACAGGATGACCCTTCAGAAATCAGCTGTTCCCAAGAAGGCTCTATAGGTCCCCAGTGCTGGGTGTCAACATTGTTCCAAAATCTTTATGCTGCCCAGACCAGCTTTGGGAAATAGGCATACCTCTCCAGCTGGCGAGACCCAGGCTGACTCATCTGGCGGCAGGAGCCTGGGCATCAGCACGCCCTCCTGCCCGCAGCTGCCTCTGCCATGACCACAGTGGCCAAAAGTAGTGGCAGAGGCTGGGGTCCGATGCTGCGTGCTGCTGGCTGCCCAGCCCTGAGAGGGAACATTCTGGAGGTAGTAAGCTTAGCCAGCGTGCCCCTGCATTCCATGCCTGCCTTCCTTGCCTATGGCTCAATCCCCCATGAGCTAGAGTGTGGAACATGATTCCCTTCTCCAGAAGCCCCGTGCCTGAGCTGAGGCAGGAGGGATCTGCAGTTCCTCTTTAGTCAGGGACAGCAAAGACGTTGATCCCCCGGAGACAGGAATCCTCTGGGTGGGCGGTGGCGAGCCTGGGGAGCGGCTGCTGCCGGCTCTGTCCTCAGGAAAGGTCTGCCACTTTCTGACCCGGTGCTGACCTTAACTCAAGTGGCAGCCAGTCCCCTGCCATTTGCTCCTGCGGTCAGAGAGTGGGACAGATGATGCCATGGCACTTTTTGGAGTGCTGAAGTGAAGTTTTGACAAATTCCAAAGAACATCAAAGTGCAGAACAACAGCCAACACATCATAGTCTGTCACCAGAGCCCCCGCCCCTGATTATCACATTAAATCAGCAATGGGCATATTTCAGCTGTAGCTCAACAGACGCCTACTGGAACTCATAGTTTCTCCTTCCAGAGTTAAATAAATATGGCAATGGTTACATTTAAAAATCTGTGCTCTATATTCAGCAGCTGGGCCCTTCATCACACACACACACACACACACACACACACACACACACTCTGACAAAGAGAAGCATATTGCTAAGAACGGCAGATAATTAGGATACGCAGCCCAGTAGAACAGAATGCAGAGGTGGGTTCTAATCCTAGCCCGGCCACTTCATAGCTTGAAATTGTTAGCAAGTTAGTTAATGCCTCTGGGCCTCAGTCTTCTCAGGGTAAGATAAGGACAATGACATCTCTATTTCCAAAATGAAGAGTTTAGTTGGTAGCAAATATTCATTCCTGACTGGGAACCATGGACAGTGCTTGCTAGTCATGATGTTTTGTATTTGTTTCTTGATGTGTTTATTGGGTGTAACTTTTTGGATGTAAGAAAGATAAAAACATTCTCCTCCACTCAACATTTGCTGCGAAATATGAGTGAGTGAAGGGAAGGCAGGCCACTCAGGGTTTGAGTTTCAGGTTATGAAGGAAATGCTTGCTGGGTTGGTATTTCCCTGGGTAAATTCTCACTGGGGGTGGGAGCGGAAGGTAACTCCAGAAAGAGCTTATGCTGATCTTTAAAACTGTTTCTCCCAAACTCTGAAGCATCCAAAGAAAGCAGAGTTATCTGCTAGAATGTCCCAGAAAGAACAACAGGCATATGAATTCTGTGCCACATGATCAGGCATAAGAAATGTCACATTTCTTTTATTACTTTAAATTAAATCTGATATGCTATTGTAGCCGTCCTGCCAGGCTGGTAGGAAATCTAGTCTCAGACCCTCCTGGAATGCCCCCTTCCTCTCAGTTCCTGTGGCTGTCCACCCAAAGCATTCAGTTAGGGCTGTCTGGTCTTTCGTCCACATGGGTGACTATGGATGTATTCATTTGCAAATCCTCATCATCCTTGGAGGCTGGTGGCTCTACCTTCTCTTGGCAAAGCTTTACCATAGCTGTAATTTCTCCCTGAGGCCCTGCTGTCTCCCTAGAGGGTTTTCAGGCAGGTAGAAGCTTTCTGCCTGGGAACCCAGGTCTCTAGTGCTTTCTGGTCCTGGATGAGGCCCTAGAATTCCTTTCAGCCTCCTTCTCTATCTTCTGGTGAAGATAACCAATAATCTCCCTTCAGAGAGCCTTTGGAACACAATGACAGCCTCTGCTTCCTGGGGCTGGGGAAAGATAGGTTGTCCAGGTTAACTAGAATTAATCAGTTCTGTTGCTGAGAAAGGTAACAAGATAGGACTGGGGAATTTGGGGACTCAGTGAAGGAAATGGAAGAGAGACATTTAAAGAATCACATGTGAAACTGGATAAGATTCTGGTTCCTCTAAAATACGTGTCACTTTCCTTCCTTCCAGTTCCACCTTTACAAAGGTCACCAGGATATGGGGGAAGGGCTGGCTGGGCAGCAGAGGAAGAAGACTTCTCCAGGGAGCTCCCAAACAGCAGAGGATACTGCCTGCCGATGACATGGCATTAAAATCCTTGTAAATTTAGAAGGTGCTTGCTGGGGGATGATCTTATCTGACAGAGCCACTCTGCAAGATAGGTGGAACAATTATTAATCTCACTTTCCAGGTAAGAAAACTGAGGTTCAGACAGAGCTGAGTGGCAGAGCAAGATGAGGCATTCAAGTTCTCTCGAGTTTTTCTTCAAGAGTCCCCTGTGTCGCTCACGATCTTAGATTAGGCTTCAGCTACATCCATCAGTGACTTGGGATATTTGCTTTTTGCCAATGATCTTGCAATATGGAAACTTGCTGATAGACTTCTTCTAACTCTTGATCTTATGCTATTCTTTGTTACTTTCAGGAAGAGGAGCTCGAAGCAGAATGTATTTCTTATGAGAGAATCTACTCCAGACTTTGATTCATATCTGGTGCGTCCCCAAAGTCTAGGTTATGGCAAGTTTAAGACCATGTTGCTAATTCTATGTGCATTCAATAGAGTACCTTAGTGAGGGGAGTAATTTTATAAAACTATTAATTCAAGTCTCAAAGAAGAATTGCAGGAAACGTACTTCTGACTATTTAGAAGTGACTCATTACGGGACTATTTGAAAACTATATATTATTTTTATCAGTAAATAGAATTGCCTATAGTCAATGTTATCTCGTCACATCCAGGGATTCTAGGTTCCGGTTACCCATTTCCCTCAAAACAACAGACAGCAAAGCCGGGGAAGAGAGAAACCCACTTCAGTCTCTGCAAGACTAAACCCACCCCCCACAAGCCCCACTGCAAACTGTAACGCCACACCCTTCCCTGCCAAATAACAGAGGGCAGATAAGATGGAAATTTTCATTCCAGTTCTCAATAATTTCCACAGCCAGTGAGATATCAGGATCGGAAGAGGTTCCATAACCAGAAAATCTTGGCTGGAGTTTCACTGTTTGGAAACAAAAAGGGAAAATTAAGGAGTGCCTCAGATAGCCTTTCTTCGGGGGCTTTGTCAGGATAGGGGCTTTTGAATATTTAGATTGAAAAAAGGATGGCTAAGAGTTCATGTCCCAATTAAATATCAGATGGTATAAAGTGTTTTTATAGAAAGTACAGGATCTGCTTTTCATCAGCTGGTGTTTGGCGGCACCAATGTGAAGCAGGAACATTCTCCTCTATGTGTGTCAGCTGGCTCCTCTGACATAGGTATTCATTCACCACGTGAAGCACTCTGGGCCCTGAACAGGTGAACACAGCTAAACTCTGCTGCTTCCAGAATAACCATCATGGAGCAGGGCTTCTAGCTGGAGAATGATGGGCCAGCCCAGGCAGTTTTCTGGGCTTGCTTCATGAGGAGGGAGGTGGTCCAGGTCTTTGTCTCCCAAACAATCCCTGGTTTTGACGCTTCCTGAGAAAGCAGGGGTTGTTCCCTAGTGCACCACAACTCTGGAAAACAGCTCTTCCTGTTAGGAGGACAATGGTCCTTATGGGAAGGCTAGGGTTGCATGGAAGAAAGATTTGAACAGCAAGGAGAAGCATGCCAGCTTTGCTGGCAAGGGAAATGGCAGGCCCAGAGCCCTGCAGTAGGTTGAGGGAGGTGTCCCGAGGGCTAGGATTGTGTGCCTGGAGCAGAGCAGAGGTGTGGGGAGGAGGAAGTGAACAGGAGGTAAAGGAGGTTGGAAGGGTAGTGGGGGGAGGTAGGCCAGAGCGTTTAACACCCTGTTGAAGAATCTGGGACAAAGGGGCGCCTGGGAGGCTCAGTCTGTTAAGCTTAACAACTCTTGATTTTGGCTCTAGTCATGATCTCATGGTTCGTGAGTTTGAGCCCTGCATTGGGCTCTGCGCTGACAGCACTGAGCTTGCTTGGGATTCTCTCTCTGTCCCTCTCTCTCTGCCCCTCCTGTGTTGGCCCTCTCTCTCTCAAAATAAAGTAAACTGAAAAAACAAAAAAACAAACAAAAAAACTTGGGGCATACCCTATTGGTCTTTGCTACTCAAAGTGTTTTCCAAGGACCAGCAGCATCCTAGTCACCAGAAAGCTTTTAGAAATGCAGAATCCCAAGGCCCACCCAGACCTAGGAGATCACAAACTACATTTTAACAGGAACCCCAGGAGATCTGTGTCTTCATTCAAACGCTGCTCTCAGCTAAGAGGAAGCAAAAAAGATTTTGGAGCCGGGAGGGGTGGGAGGTAATGTGATGGTGTGAAGGTGTTTGGGAATGAGTCCACTGGAATGGGTAGAGAACTCTCACTTAGGAGCCCACGGTCACAAGCCCAGGGTGGGCAGGGAGTGAGGAGGAGGATCAGATGAGGTAGGTCCTGTCACCAGAGCAACGACAGCAAGACAGGCCTCCACCTTCCGGTTTCCCTTCAGGCAGTAGCAATCTTGGTGATCAGCCCAGATGTCGCACAGCATTAGGAAATGTATGTTTGGGAAGTGGACATCCCCAGGATCTGTGTTTTTGAAGTCAGATTTTATCGCTGTGGCTGATTATCTGCCCGACCCTGGGGAGCTAGGATAGCGGCGAGGGCTGCCAGTGCCCTGCAGCCACACAAACACGCTCCTGCTCCTGGTAGGGCCAGAGCTTCTGTGAAAGACATTTCGGAAGTTCCCTGTGGCTGCGACAAATTGTTGGGGTCTGCCCCGCAGCACCGCTGTGACCTGCTTTTCTCAGTCTTAGGGCAGCCAGCTCCTGAAACTGGACACTCCCTGGGCCTCACAGGCGGGCTCTACTTCCAATGGGACAGGAGGAGCATTGCCTATAACACCGTCTCTCTCTGTTCAAGCATGGCACCCCTTCCGATTGGGCAGCACAGACTGAGTTTCCTGGACCTCTTGCCCGAGGGAGGAGGTGGTTGGTCCTTCCCTAGACGTGGGTATGAATAAGGGAGGCAGCGGTCTAGGTCTGGGACCTGGCTAAGTCTGCATCTGCAGGGAGAAAGAGATGGTGCATGGCATGGAGGGAATTCTTTTTTTTTTTTTTTTTTAAGTTTACTCATTTATTATTTCAGAGAGAGAGAGAGAGAGAGAGAGAGAAAGTGCACAAGTGGGGGAGGGGTAGAGAGAGGAAAGGAGACACAGAATCCAAAGCAGGCTCCAGGCTCTGAGTTGTTAGCATGGAGCCTGACATAGGGCTTGAACTCACAAACTGTGAGATTATGACTTGAGCCGAAGTCAGACACTCAACTGACTAAGCCCCCCAAGGCACCCCAAGAGAACTCTTTTAACTGGAGGATTCCAGGGTTCTCAACTTGCAAAGAAAGGGCATGAACTTAGTTGTCAGTTAATTTCTGCCTTTTTCAGTTGTCTCTGAGTCTCAGTCTTCTAACAGGGGAGGATAGTAGCTTCTTGAAAGTCATGAGAGCCTGAGCATAGCACTCATGGGCATGTGGATGGCTAACCAATCTTACTCCCTTTCCTTCCCCTCTCCAGAGCTGCTACCTCTCTCCTGCTGTTTCTTGCAAATAAACTTCCCAATTAAATAGTTCCTGTCTGGTAATTCAGATCAACTAGAGGGAATATAAGTCTTAAATACATGACATGTTGAATTTGAAGGCTACAGTTTAGAATAAATGTGACCATTTGCTGAAATCAAACCGTTTCCTAGAATGGAGTCTTTAGGGGACCTGCTTCATGAACAGAACTGTCATTAGCACATTAGTTATTTGATAGCAAATGGATTCTCTTGGGACACAAATGTAATTAAAAGCAGTTTGTTCTAGTGTCTCTGGTTTAAATGTTGCCCACCACATTCTTTTTTTTCTACTCTTGCTGAGTAAAATCCATACTTTGTGAGTTCATAACCTCCGATGAGCTTTGCTTATTCTAAATATATTCTCAAACACTGGGTCCCACAACTGAAGGTGTTTTCTGTTCTTTGTTCTCTGGAGACTGAGAGGTTATCAAAAACCTCCCGTAAAGTTTTCTTCTATGCAGACCTTGGAAACACAGAAGACTCCTTGAATGGTCAGACTTACCTTTTCCCAAGACCATAAAGGAATATATTTTTGTTTCCTACCCCAAACACAGTACAACTCATTTCCCGTTTTTCCTGGGAGATTGTGGTAATATGGGGAGGCCTGGGGGGTCTCCAGGATAAAGCAGCTTGTAAAACAACCGTGGGGGGATTCCAGATCTGACTTAATCAACATTTCTCAAGATCCGTAGACCAATAAAACTGTTTGCTTTCTTACCACAGTTCAGCCGGCTGATTTATTCCTCTCACCCTGCTGAAGCTGTCGCTGCTCAGAGCAGTTCATTTGTCAGGTTGAGAGAATTACAATTCACAGGACCCTCACTAGTGCTATCTCAGTTTATAAATTTCACGAATTACAATTTATTGCTATGCACCCTGCAGAGTCTCATATTAATAAATTGCATCTCATCTGCAAAAGCACGTGTATATGGCTCCCTTGGACATAGGCTTATGGTCCTAGAGTTGCGGCACATCTACATGTGGCCAACACACAAACATAGCTGCTCCGACTGAACCGGGCCCCCAGTCAAGTTCCTGCTGCCTCCGTCTGATTTTCCCTTCCCTTGCAGTACTGTTTGCGGGCCCTGATTTCTTGTTTTTATCTCCACAGGGATGCTATGTAAAGGAGGCCAGACACCATCTGTGTATGTTTGTGTTGTGGTGGGGAGGGTGTGGTGGTAGGGAGAACTTAATACCTTCCAAAATGCTCAGATTTTACCTTGCAGATTTTATCAACCTGTGGGCACCCATAAAAAAAAACAAAAACAAACCCAAACATTAATAATGCAAAACTTTCTTTTGCTAACTCTTGTCCTTCCCAGCCACTAGAATCTCAACTGAAGCTTTCTGGTAGTCCTTGCTGGCTCCTCACATGCTCCCGGAGGCTACTGTTAACTGTCCATGTGGTCAGATGCCATAAGGCATCTTCCTTTTCCCCTGCTCTGGCCTTGTTCGCTGGGCAGGGCTGCTGTCACCTGATGAGCACCTTACAGTTTCTACCAAGTACCCCTGACTCCATCCAGCACCTTTGTTTTTTATTGAACACCTGCTGACTACATCTGATTCCCATTGGGCGTGCCATGATTCCCATTATCTCTGTCTGCCGTGGCTATATAAGTCCTTTTACGGGCTGATTTGACTTCATATATTGAAGTCCCTAACCCCAACTACCTCAGAATGTGAGTGCACTTGGAGACAGAGTCTTCAAAGGGGTAATTAAGTTAAATGAGGTGATTAGGGCTGACCCTAATTCCATATGACTGGTGTTCTTCGAAGAGGAGGAAATTTGGATGTGGAAATGTTCAGGGGGAAGACCATGTGGAGACATGAGCTGATGACAGCTGTCTACAAATGAGGAAGCACCCTGCCAATAACTTGATCTCAAACTTGTAGCCTCTAGGACTGGGAGAAGATAAATTTCTGTGATTTAAGCCACCTAGTCTGTGCTACTTTGTTACGGTGGCCCTAGCAAAGTAAAACAGTCCCCTGCCGGGAACTGTCTGGACACTTCATGTGACTGCGCTGGGTACCAGTGGATGTCAAGTCAGGGATCAGAACCCACAGCTTCTGTTGAGATTTTCTTGGTCAGAGCAGCCTCAAAGCTCTGCTGCTGGTGTCCTGATGGCTTTCAGTGGATGTGGACTAGCCCAGCCCAATCTGGCATCAGCCTATCATTCTCCTTCCCCTCCCCACAAAGGCCTGTGCTCAAATCATAGTGCACTCATCATTTTTGGAAACTGTTGTGACTTAGAACCAGGGGCTAAGATCACTCAGGGAGACATGGAATCACAGAGATCCTATTTGGTGGGGATGCAAGCCAAGGCAGAGACACAGCTGCTGCATGTACCTCTGGAGGCTGAGAGAGCAAGAAGAAATACCCTGGATGCTCCCTTCTTCACACCCCCAGTCTCCTGCCAAGTGCCTCCCATTGGCTGAGCCCCTGGAAACCACAAGAGTCTGGGAAATGCAGCCTGCAGGGCTCAGCCCCTGCCACAGAGAGCAAAGCAGGAAAAAGGTGAGGGATGGACCTTGGGGCAGGCAGGGCCGGGACCAGCCTTCTTCTCACACCTCTGCACTCATCTCCTGTGGCTGCCACAACACATTACCGCAAAGTTGGTGGCCTTAAACAACAGAAATGTGTTCTCTTACCATTCTGGAGGCCAGAAGTTCAAAATCAAGTGTCAGCAAGGCTGACAGAGGTTCTAGGAGAGAATCCTTCCCTGCCTCTTCCAGCTTCTCATGGTTTCTGCGGTTCCTCGGCTGTGGCTGCATCCTTCAAATATCTGCCTCCCTCTTCACATGACCCTCTCTTCTCTGAGTAGGTCTCTCCTCTGTGTGTGACACTTGCCATTGGATTTGGGACCTGCTCAGATCATCCAGGATGACCTCAGCTGGAGATCCTTAACTCATTTACATCTTTTCCAAATAAGGTTGTATCCCCAGATTCCAGGGATTAGGATGGGGGTATACTTTGGGGGACAACCATTCAACCCACTGCAATCTATTTAGCTTTGTTTGAGCTCTTCCCCAATCTTTCTGTAACTAGAAAAATCCTGCCACTCTCCACTCTGGGGCAGCGGAGGCAGGGGGGCGGGAGGGGATCACCTTCAGTATGATACCTTGCCTGAACTACAGTATCAAACAGACTCACAACCCCTCCTGTGCCTGATCATTCTTTGTTCACATGCATGATGCTTATTGGTTTGCTGGTCCATTCCATTAGACCATGAGCTCCTCAGGGAAGATCAGGACCTTTGTCCTCTGTTCCAACTTCACATAGCTTCTCTCTTTCATGAGGACCAAGATCTTTCTCTCTGGGCTCCAGTTCTCTCTTCCTGTTCTGGGTCAGATAGCTTTCCTTACTCTTGAACTGCATATGGCTCTGTCCTCCATCTGACACGCACTTGCTGAGCACCTCATATGTCTGGAATTTGCCCCCACACTTTGCCTGAACCCCCTCTTTCCTGGACCTATATCACACAGCACTCCCAGCAGAATCCTTGTTCAAGAAGTGCTGCTGTTAAAGAAGTCTGATTAGAACCAAATAGAAGGTTCTATTTGGGGAAAGAAACATGTTCTCATCACAGTATTTCTGGTAGAATGTGATCTGGAATTTGGGATAAAAGTGGGGGTCCAGTCTTTGAAAACACATTTAAAAATAATGGGCAGGTGCTTTTCTGTAGTGAGTGATTTTTGCATTTTGTTCTGAGAAGTTTTGTAAAAACCTCCTAAAGTCCCAAAGAGAAAAACCTTGATTACCTGTAACACTCAGGAAATGGGGAGTTTTATTCTTTTAATTTAGCCTAAGCAAAACCTCTTTTAGTTTTTAATTATTAGTTTTTAAAGCTTATTTATTTTGAGAGAGAGAAATAAAAAGAGCATGAGCAAGGGAAGGGCAGAGAGAGAGAGAGAGAGAGAGAGAGACACAGAGAGAGAGAGAGTGAGAGAGAATCCCAAGCAGGCTCCACACTGTCAGCACGGAGCTTGACGCGGGGCTCAAACCCATGAACTGTGAGATCATGACCTGAGCCAAAATCAAGATTCGGATGCTGAACTGACTGAGCCACCCAGGTGCCCCTAGCTTTTAATTCTTGATGCTATTTTGCCTAAACTACATATCTCTTTCCCATTTTAGTAGGTGAGGGAGAGGCAAATGGGATGCTCACTTTCTGCTCATAGGACAGAGGACTAGAGATGCAGGTTTGGGAATGAAGCTGAGTAATCTGGGGCATAATCTTGATAAAGTCCCATTTATCTACTTGTTTTCTGGGGATTTTATATTTTTCTCCAAAAGTAGAGAGCAGAAAATACTCAACCAAGTAAAGGTTAGCTTTCCTTCTGCAGTGCTAAGAACATTTTGTTAGCAGTGATTAACTGCATCAATGAAGAAGGTAGAGAATATCATAAACTTTGTAACAAAGAGAAGTTTTAACCACTTTTCCAAGCTTTTCCAGCTTGCATACTTGTATTTAGGTGTGAATGTGTGTGTGTAATGGAGTGTGGGTACAACTGAGTTAGCCTAATGTGGATAAAGCTACAAAAGAATGAATGGGAAAAGCAGTGGATTAAATGTCAGAAACCTGTCCGTTTTATCCCTCTCTTTGCTACGGACCAGTGCTATGACCGTTGGCAAATAAATTTACCGAACTTATTTTCTCATCTAAAAATGAGGCTAGCTCTCACCTCTACCTTCTTGCTAGGATTGTTATGGAAATGCGATCAGATGTTTTGAAAATGCTTAATAAATAAAATACTACGCAGACTTCCCATGGCATTTCCTTAGCACTGAGCCCCGTGAAGAAGCAGTAGATGTTTTTGTAAAGGACTATGATTGTGAATTGGTATTGTTGCTGTTTTATTTGCTAACGCTGATTCTGCTTTTATCACATCTGAGTTTGGGTGTGAAGGCTCATCACACAGTCATGCATCACCAGCCTGCACTGCTCTTGTACACATTCGTTATGTGCCAGGGAGAAGCTAGACTCTGCTCATTTACCCCACATGAAACCGTGAGGTCTCCCTTGTGTCAAAAAAAATGAGACAGAGAGAGAGAATGAGACGCCAGAGAGACACTATATATAGTTTTTCTTTGACTGCTGGAAAAGATAAGTGGCTGAAAAGAGACGGGAATTGTTTGCCTATAAATTGAGTGCCAGCAGGTTTATCGCTGAATGCTGTAGATTATGTTGAGTGGAATAATCAGGAGGAAGAAGGGAGGCTACAATAACACTGCGATAGGGACTATTTGGAGTCCACAATCAGACCCTCCTTGACTTATGCACCCTGTGTGGAAAGTGCTTATGTTACAAAACAGCATGAGGTCCTGGCCCCAAGATACTTATGTGTCTCATGGGTAGTGAGGCGGCAGTTGCCAGTTTGATTGGTATGCTCCTTGGCTGGGTCCAGTGTCACTTGAGAGGGCTGGATGGGATGGTGGAGATGGCAGGGGCTTCCTCCCACGGAGGAGGGCATGGTGATGCCCCAGAGCCGGAATCCAGAGTGTTGCTGAGAAGGGCAGTAAATGCCTGGTGCAGAATAATATTTGGGCTGGGTGTTCCTTGAACCATGGGACAGTGGAGTTTTCTAGGTTTCCCTCCTCCTGCAACCCTGTAAGCTGCAGGCGATAAATAATTTCTTCAGTCCTAGTGGCGCCTGGTGTCTCTATGGAGCACCCAGGTTGGCCCCCGGATGAGGCCACCATGAGGACTGCAATCACATCATTGGAGCCCATGATGGAGGGGAGACTCATGACAACTTTTGTGGACCCTAAAGCTTTCCTGCTTGGTTGGTGCTATGGTCTGAATGGTGCTGTTCTACTTCCAAATCATACTGTGCAGGGTCAGGAGGCATTCCAGTGGCCAGGGACAAGTGACTGACTGGAACATGAAACGCAGTGACATTAGTGTTCTCCCGGCAAGTGTAAATCAACTCTAGGAGCCTTCTCCTCTATTTTGGCAATGGGTTTGCTTTCTTGATAAATCACCCTCAGGACCAAATGGATTGTCTTACGGTCATGTAGTTTACTCACATTATTTCTCATTTGTGACTCCAGTGGGCTGGAGGACAGAAGGACAGACTCAGTCCGCAATAAAATGGATACTCGCATTCCCCATGGGAGCCTACTGTGTGAAGAACCCCAATCCTGTAAGACTGAGTGGTCAGAAGGAGGAGCCATGGTAGATGCCTCTTCCAAAGTCCAATAGCTGAACATAATGTTTACAGACATCTCAGGTGCTTCCTGCCACCTTGAAAATTAAGCCTAATCTCCCTGGTGAGGGTCTTTCTTTCCAGCTTCATCCGTTGCCACTCTCTTATACACGCCTCCCTCCGGCAGTGCTGAAATACTTTACATTTCCCGAACAGTTTGCATGTCTATGCTCCTGAACATTACCCATGCTAACCCCCTTTGGCTCAAATGCCTATTTTTCTGGTGAGCTTTCCACTCATTCTTCAAAACCAAATTCAAGTGTGCCCTCATTACACCTTTGGGGGCCACTCTGAATAGCCTGAAATACTCCCCTGTCTGTGCTCCTCAGGGCAGAGTGTTTATCCCTCTAGGGTAGGGCTTATCGTCTGGCATGATTGGTATTTGTTCAAGATCTGACTCCCCCCACAAAATACTCCACTCTTCCAGGCTGAGACCTGGCCTATTTATCTTTTTAAGTACCCAATAACCAGCACATGCTAGGTCTTCAATTTCTTCTGAATTAAAATAATATACCTGTAACGTAAGTGACAAAACCAAGCGCTAATTTCTTTTTACACACTGAACAGTTATGGGAGTAAAAAGAGATCATTCTTAGAAAAGCACATCACCTTCTATCAGCTGCCTTCTGACACATTATGACTGACAGCAAAGACTAAAGTAAGTTGGATCAGAGATCTGTAAGTTGGAAGCAGGGGAAAGAAGACCAGAAATCGTTTTTGTGGGAAAATCCTTTGCCCTTATTTTGGCTATTCATATCATCTTTCACTGATGCTTCTCGACTTTTATTCTTACCGCCCAGAAAGAAGTGACAGCGTGATTGCCTGGCTGCGCGTTGTGCACTCACCCGTGGTGAGGTGCTGCCTAAGTAGCAGAGTGTGATTCAGGCCTGGGTCTAAGTTCAGAGGCCAGGCAGGTATACTCTGCTCATTGTCCCCTATTTGCATTTTGGGTATAAGGATGCCAAATATCCTGTTGTTTTTAGGCCTTGTGGAACTAGCCCACAGTCTCTGCAAAGCACCTAAAAGCCATATGGTTGCCAAATATTGTACATCTAATTATACAAACAGAATGTTCTTTTAACTGTCCTAGGAAGTCTGTGTTTCATTTGTGTTCCCCATTATTTCCAGGGTGATCTTTTTCAAATATAACGTTATCATGACTATCCCATCCTAAAAACCTTCAACGGCTCTCATTTGCCTATAAGATAAAACCAAGATTCCTAAGAAGAATTTCAAGACCCCTAATGATCCAGCTCTTACATTTATCTCCTTCTTCTTTTGTGTTTCTCTCCCCACCTCACCTACCTTCATGCCACCAATAGATGGAAGCAAAATGGAAGTGGTGGTGTTCCTTCCAACTCCCCGTGACCACCCCGTGTTGGCTCGGTGAGCTGTACATGTGTTCTGTCTACCTAAAAGGGGTCCCCCACCTGCATAGTTAGTTGCTCAATCTATCTTCCCTCCATCTCTTCTTTCTTATTTTCCATATTAGTTATCCATTGCCGTGGAATGAATTGCCTCCAAACTCATTTAAAACAATAATCGCTTAAGATGTCACACCATTTCTGAGGGTTAGGGATACAGGAGTGACTGAGCTGGGTGGTTCTGGCTAAGGGTCTCCCATGCAACTGGAGTTAGCTTATAGGTGGGTTGCATTCATCTGAATGCTTGACTGGAGCTGGAGCACATGTGTCTAAAATGACTCCCTTGCATGGCTGGCATAATAGAGCTGATTGTTGGCAGGATGCCCTAATTCCTTATTACATAGACCTCTCCACAGGGCTGATGGAGTATCCCCACAATATGATGCTGGCTTGTCCCAGATCTTCATTTTTATTGATCTCAAATTTTCCTCAGTGTAGCGATGCACTCCCCTTACAATCTTGAATATCTAGGCTCACTTGCACCTAAGGCAGCCCTGTGACACCATTCAGACTAGTGAAATGTAAGTGGAGCTTATACTTCCTGGGTGGCACTTCCAGGACAGCTGTTTCTTTCTTGGTCAAAAGGGACCTTCTCACTTGGCACATGCCTTTTAAACTTTGTGTTTCCTGCCCCAAATTCATATTTGATGTCTGGATGTGCACGCAGCCATCCTGCAAGCAAGATGGTGAAAGTCACAAATGAGGAATGGCAGAGGGGAATGATAAAAAGAGTTTGGTCCCGGATGGCTTCATGGAGCTTCCATGCCTGCCCTAGACTGCTTAACCTCTGCACTTCTTGTAACTTGAGAAAAGTGACCCCAATTTGCTTATGTCACTGTTTTCAGTTTCTTGTTACATGCACCTGGCCACAATTCTAACCAATACACTCCTTTGTCGTTTTCTAAACTTGTAAAATTTCTGTTACTATACACATCACACTTAATTTTCATTACTTACTTACATAGGCTTCTCCTCAACTCTTCAGTGAACCACTTGAGGGCAAACATTGAGTTATCAATAGTTTTTTACAGTACATTGTTATTAAACTGATGAGTTTATATTAAAAAAAAACTTTAGTGAATTTTTTGAGCTGTGACCTCGGAGAATAAGCTCCATCATTCTATTGGTGATCAGTGAATCTGGTCTCATCTTGACTTTCTTTCCCACCAGTGCCAAGACCTGGGTTAGAGAAGAAAGACATCAAAGGCAACAGGGGGTTGGGGGTGAGGAGGGGAAAGACCTGTTTGATGTGAAAAAAGAGGGAGAGGCCTTTCTGAGTTGACTACAAAGAAGCACTTCTGTGAAAATGGCTGCTAGCTCACCAGGTCATTATTTTTGCCATTCACCTTGCATGGGTCAGAGGACTTGAAGACAGATTCCTGCAGCCAGAGAGTCTAAGCTCGTCACGAACATGACTCCAGCCTGTCACTGGGTGCCCTCCCCCCTCTTTTTAAGGCCTCAGCCTCAAAGGATAAGGAAGGAAGAGTCAAAGTTGATTCCAGGGTGATGAAGTGACTAGGAGGGAGACTTGTCATTAAGAGAAATAGGTGGTCAGGGGTTGGGGGCTGAGTACACAGCTGGCTTGCTTCTGACGTCCAAGTGGAGATGTACAGCAGGCTAGTGGGGGTTTAACTTGGAGAGTTGTTAGGATGCAAGTGGTCCCTGAAAATGTGGGGATCAAAATGGTCCCCTAAGGGAGAGAATAGAACAAAAAGAGAAACAGGTCAGGATTGAAACTTCGTAGAATCGTTTGACTTGGGTGAAAAAAGAGAAACAGAGGGTGTTTAGGGTGGTGAAACTGTCCTGTCTGATTCTGTACCTGTGGATGCATGTCATCAGACGTTCTTCAAAACCAACAGAATGTGTGAGACAGAGTAAACCGTAATGTAAACTATGGATTTTAGTTAATAACATTACATCTATATTAGCTCATCAGTGGTAACAAAGGTATTACACTAATGCAAAATGTTAATAATAAGGGAAACTGGGGGAAGGAGTGGCATGTGGGAATTCTCTGTACTCTCTGTTCAATTTTTCTATAAACCTAAGACTGCTCTAAAACAAAGCCTATTAATTCTTTTTAATCACAAGAAAACAGAGAAAGAAAAATGGGTAGGAGGAGAACAAAAAGAGGTCAGTGTCTTGGATACTGAAGAAGAAAAGAGAGCGGGGTAGGAAGGAACACTATGAGTTAATGGGGCTGACACTAAATTGGGAATCAGAACAACCTATATCAAGCCATTTCCCATGTGTGACCTTGGGAAATTCACTTATTATATCTATTGTGTCTGGGATTCAGTGTCCTTATCTGTGTAACGAGTATCTAAGATATTATGAGAGTGTTTTCTTAAAACTTGGTAAACATTTTACTGGTGGTTTTGGAGATGCTGGAATGTGACCTTCGATAATATTGAATCACATGGAAAGAAAGTTATCTGCTCTCCATTTCAATTTCAGTCTTGATTTGGTCATGCAGAAAGTCTCAGTTTAGGGCTAATCTGACTTTAACACCTTTCTAACATATAACTGCTGCTCTCATTTAAAAAAAAGTGTGGTAAAATATGTATAACAGAAAATGTACCATTTTAACTGTTTTTAAGTGTAAAGTTCAGTGGCATTAAATTGATTCACATTGTTGTGCAACTGTCATTACTGTCCATCTCCAGAACTTTTCGTCATTCCGTACTGAAACTCTGTACCCATAAAAATAACTCCTCATTCCTCCCTCCCTAGAGCCCCTGGTAACCAACCTTCTACTTTCTGTCTTTATGAATTTGGCTACTCTAGGTATCTCATGTAAGTGGAATCATAGAGTATTTGTTCATTTGTGGCTGGCTTATTGTACTACACATAATGTCTTTCAGGTTCAACTATGTTGTTGCATGTATCTGAATTTTATTCTTAATTAAGGCTAAATAATGTTCCATTCTTATGTTGATGGACATTCGGATTGTTACCACCTTTTGACTATTGTGAATAATGTTGCTACAAATAGCTCTTTAAGACCCTAGTTTCCATTCTTTTGTGTAGAGGAATTGCTGGATCACATGGTGATTCTAAGCTTAATTTTTTTTGAGGAACCACCACACTGTTTTCCACAATGGCTACACCACTTTGTATTCCTAACAGTAATGCACAATAGTTTTAATTTTCCCACATCCACCAAAACCCTTGTTGCTTCCTTTCCTTTCCTTTCCTTTCCTTTCCTTTCCTTTCCTTTCCTTTCCTTTCCTTTCCTTTCCTTTCCTTTCCTTTCCTTTCCTTTCCTTTCCTTTCCTTTCCTTTCCTTTCCTTTCCTTTCCTTTCCTCTCTCTCTTTCTTTCTTTCTTTCTTTCTTTCTTTCTTTCTTTCTTTCTAATAACCATCCTAATATATGTGATAATCTCATTTTTAAACAAGATGTGAATGGTCTTTGGGCTCAAAGCCTTGGCAAGTGATAGCTTCCAGCTAGAATTATAGAAGTAATGTTAACAACATGGCCATCTGAAGGGGGCCTTTACCCCAGTTCTTTGCCTCCTCTAGGGCCATGGCAGAAACCTGTGGGCAGCTGGATGTGAGTGAGGCGCTGAGATCTGCTGAGATCCTTATAGGAAAACAGGTATGGTGCTTCTTCCCCCGGGCTGGACACTGTTTGGGGAGCAGTGTCTGGTTCTAGGTCCTGGGAAAGGCCTGGTATTTGGAGAGGGAAAGGGGTAGATATTGACCCCTTGTGAACCCAGAAAGGCCATGAGGAAACTCAGTAGAGCTGGGTCTTTCTACTCCTTGGCTCCCTGGGTGGGAGCAGTGGAGAAACAGGACAGCTGACTTTCCTCAGGGGCTCAGAAGTCTACCTTTGACTAAAGGCCTACAGGCCAGAGTCGCTTTGACTTTAAACTTTAATAACATTATTTTCCATTCACTGAACTTCTCTTAATGGTTTCTGTCATTTATGACAAATGATAGTGATTCTCCACCTACATACATTTTTGTTTCAAACTAATCAAGTTAAGATAGGAGTCATTTTAAGAAAAACACTAAGGAAATAGTAATGCAGGGGCAAATATATGTGACAAAAATTGGGAAGGTGGTGCAGTAATCTAGACTGAAGTTTCGGAATCTCTGAGATATTACATACTTCTTCCCCCCACTCTCTGCCCCCCACAGGGTCATGATGTCCAAATGACAAAATGTGTGTGAAAGTACTTTATTAGGTGTAAAGTACCTTTGGGTGTAATATGTCATCATTTTCATGACAAATGCTGCGGATTTGATTCAGGAGGGTGGTGTGGGCAGATGTCTGGTGGTGGAGGATTTTTAAAGAGTAAGTAGGAGGGAGAGAATGAGGGGAACAGGTGCAGGCAGGAGATTTAAGAGATTTGATTGTGAAGGGAAGAAAAACCTGACACTTGTTCCTGTTCTCATGGTTGGAGGAGGAGAACAGGAACCTCACTGGGCAGTACCTGTGGGTCTAAGTTCATGTGATGGAGCAGTATCCTGGAGGAGGCTGTACAGGTGGGATTGGGGTGAGAGCAGGAAGGATACGACTCTGCCTTGGAGGCAAGGTCCCACTGGCTTGGTGGAGGTCTGGGAAAGAGCACCAATGGGGAGCTCTGGTGTTCTCAGGGCAGCAGGGGGTGAGCACGTGGGGTAGGTCTGCAGTTCATTCTTGGTTCTTGGTGGGAGGGGTGACTTCCGGAAGCAGAAACCCCAAAACAACATTCTTTTTTTTTTTCATTTCTAAGCAGCTTTGGGGTTTTTTGTTTGTTTGTTTGTTTTGTTTTTGTTTTTGTTTTTACAGCATTCTTCAGACTGTGCGTGGAGAAGCGTCTCTTGGGCAGAATTCTCAGAATACAGATTCCCGGGCACTTCCCTCTAACTCTGCTTTGCAATGTCTAGTGAGGGGCCTTGGCATTGTGCTTTAAAAAGTACCCCGGAAATTACTCTTGATTTTCAGAGATGTGCGCTAAATAAAAATTTATTTTTTCTATGGTAAAAAAAAAAAAAAAAAAAAAAATACCCCGGAGATGACGATGACACAAACAACTAAACACACTTAGGAGATACGGTAAGGAAACCAAAGGTGAACAAAAGAGACTACTGGCTACTGGGTTAGAGTTAGACATCATAAATGCATTATTGCATGTATTTCATCCCATCTCACCGATTCGAATTATTGTTGAGTGCTTAATTACTTGCATCTGTTGAGCTCCAGGATGGCGGTCCTTTGGAAAACACAGAGGAAGGAGCAGTGGTGCTCACTATTGACCCTTACATCTATGCACTAATGGAGTGACAAATGCCAGATGATGCCATACAAGACATCCAGCACCCAGGATCCTGGACTGCCCCTTCCTCTGTGTTTCCTGTGGCCAGGCCTTATTCTGGGGATGAAAATGGCTCCTTCTGGTTTGGAGCTGACAGAGACCTTTCCTGGTGGTGTAGCAATCTTCCAGATGAGATGTAAAACCTAAAATGCATATTTAGTGTGTCTTAGAAATATCTCACAAGCAGTCCTGTCTGCTGAGCTCTGTGCTCAGTGAGCCCCCCGGGATGGAGTCTAGGGGTTTTAGGCAGAGGCAGGTGTTACATTTGGAGTTGGTGTTGAGGCTTGAAGACTAAAACATTACAACATTCAGTTGGATGCGATTCAGAGCAAGTTCAGACAGTCTCCCCTTCAGAAATTTATGCAAATCTCAACTCTATTTGCCAGGAAGCTTGTAGGCAGTTGGCTGCTAATGTGCTCGTATGGGTTTTGGACAACCATGTATCTTGCCCCTCTGGACTATCATTAAGCACACACTTCAGTTGTTTTTTCTCACTCGTTTGGTTTCCTCCACTGTATTGTCTTTCCTCACTCTTTCCCTTCAGCCACACATGGCATGCCCCTCACCATCCTTCTCTTTAGTTGTACCAGGTCAACTATTCAACTGCAGTGACTGTTGAGCAATCAGAGGCTGTCATTTCTATTGCCTTCCCAGAAAGAGGCCATGACTGTTTCAAGTAGCAAGAGCTCACAAGTGGGAGGGGCCCGAAGCTTATGCAGGGAGAGTGGCACTGGCCCTGCCCAAACTGGTGGGTCTGGTGCATATGATGAGGCAGATGATGGAACAGTCAACCCTGGAATGGCTCCTCTTCTGGGGAGTAAGGAGTCACTAGAAGGTCAGTTTTAGAAGGAACTCTACACTATAGCAGGGTTCCAATGGAATAAAATTTCTGCATCCAAAGGGACTTAGAGGTAGAAACCTCACATCTGAAAGGAGCCAGTTCTTGTTCTGTTCTCAGATTTGATCTTCAGTGCTTCACCCGAGACAGATCTGTTCCACGGAGCCCCCTTGAGGAGAGTCACTATATACGGCTTAATGTTAAAGGCTCTGAGAAGTCCTGCAGCGAGGAAGCCTGTTTCTATTCATTCTGCCTTCCCTAATTTTGTTAAACCAAATAACCCCCTTTGTCCACTCTTTTACCATGTACTTCCTAGAACGCTCATGTTCTACAAACTATTCTTTGGGAAACATTGTTCTAAGAGTTTGATAATCCTGAAAGCTTTCCTGCTTTAAAAAAAAATCTTGTTCCTCTGTGATTAGTAATAACAAGCTATAAAATGTTAGAAAGGCTTATTTTTTCTTTCTTTAGAAACAGCAAGAAAAATTGATATATTAATTCGTGTCTGCTAATTGCTATAGCAAATAATTTCCTACGTCTCAGTGATCTTAAACTATAAAGGTTGATTTCCCCACCATGCCACCATCTAGTGCAGTTAGTAGGGAGCTCTGTTCCACACAGTCATTGAGGGGTCTCCACTCCTCTCACTCTGTGGCTATGCCATCTTTAGAATGGGACTTTGAAGCTTCTGTGGTATGATCCAGCGGTAGATGAGGAAAGAGAGAAAGAAAGGAGAAAACACACGCTCTTGGCTCCCTGGGCCTAGAAGTGACCTGGCCAATTCTCTCACATTTCGTGGGTGAAATGCAGTCCTGCACTGGACCTGGGTGCCTGTGTGCTAGAAAATAGAAAAGGTGGCTTTGCTATGTGCCTAGAAAAGTGAAGCAGGTATGGTGAACATCTAATTCACCTCTGCCACTGTGAGAGAGGAAAATAGTGAGGTCAGTTGTCTGAGTCCTACTCTGATGCCAGGCTTGGGAGAGCAGAGGGAGGAGACCAAGGAGATGGAAAGGTGGATACTACCGAGAAAGTCTTGAGGGAGGCGGGCAGAGTTTGTGGAGCGTGCAGCAAAGAGAAAGGGATACCCAGGAGTTAGTTGAGGAGATAAAGAGCCAAAGAATTCACGATCTCCGTGAATAGAAAATGCCAGCTTTAGGCTCTGAGAAGAGCTTGAATACTGTTAAAGGAACATGGGGGAAAAAGGAAGAAAGGATATGCAGGCACAAATTCCAGGAAGGATGGAAGGGTAGCAGCTCTCCATAGGTTGTTTCCATACTGGCGAACCGTTCTTACTGTATTTGTAGTATAGCTAAAGAATAAATATTTCTTTGGGGGAAAACATTTCTTTTTAAGTAGGCACAAAAATGGAATGATTTTTATCTTCTTCTATTAGTTTTACTCTTGTGAGGTGTTTTTTTTTCCCCACCAGCCCGGTACCTCTCAACCTGTGTGCCAACAATGGGTCTTTTCTACCTTGGGAAATGGGACAGGGTAGGTATAGGACCCCCTCAGCAATGTCCTCTGCCTCTGAGCATCTTCTCCATTTACCTCAGTAATCATACCAACATCATCATTTTCAATGCTCACCATGAGGTGAAAAATTCTTGGAAGTACCACATTGGCTCAGTATCAGTGACTGACTGCTAAGGCATTGGGCGGCACCAACCATGATGAGCCACCATCAACTCATAGATTACCATATTTTATTTATTTACACCCAGCATTGCATAAATGCCTGCCAAACAAGATGCAATCCAATTTAAAATATGAAGAAAATATGACAAAGGGAAATAAGGGTTGGAAAGATAAGAAGGAGCCAAGAGTGAGGTCAGTACACAAATAGGCATGTGGGATAAACTGGCTGGAGGTTGGAAGGAAACACTCTGAGCTTTCTAGCTGTTGATTAAAAAAAAAAAAAAAAAGACAACACAGTCAATTGCACATTGCATGTTATCAATAAGACAAAAATAAATTGGATATTCATAAGAAGCACAGCTATTCCTAGTACTAAAGTCCTAAGAAAAGGCATTATTTTTCATAATGACCCAAACCCTTCACAACATTCTTGCAGTGAATCCAAACACATGTGTTGTGGGACTTTCCTTCACAGTGTTGGCCAATGTACGTTCAGGGCAATACTCTAAAGTTCAGGCTGGGAGAAGTAGTTTGGGAAGGGATGAAGGTAGAGCCAGGAACGTGTCTGTGTGAGACGTTCGACATCACTGGGAACCTACAGAAGGCAAATGCAGCACTGCTTCCCAGCGATCACACTGACAAAGGCCATAAAGAATAATTCCAAAGAATGGGAATGCCTCATGCCCAGAAGGGTGTGTAGAAACCGGCACTTTTTACGTTACTGAATTGCTACAATCTTCCTGCATGGCCGTTAGGCAATACATACACACATACACAAAAACACATTAAGATGTGCAGTCTTGAGGAAGACTCTTTCTAGGAAGTTCACTGAAGGAAACAATCATGGGTGTGTCCAAAGATGTGGCTACGAGGATGTTGGTTGCTGTACTATGTCTGATATCTAAAAATGGCAAGATAGGAATCACACAAACTATAGTTCACCCATGAAATGGGATAGGCATTAAAAAGCATACTGAAGAGGGGTGCCTGGGCGGCTCAGTCAGTTAAGCGACCGACTTCAGCTCAGGTCATGATCTTGCAGTTTGTGGGTTCGAGCCCCGCGTCGGGCTCTGTGCTGACAACTTGGAGCCTGGAGCCTGCTTTGGATTCTGTGTCTCCATCTCTCTCTGCCACTCCGCTGCTCACACACACTTTCTGGCTCTCTGTCTCTCTCTCTAAAATGTAAATAAACATTAAAAAGTTTAAAAAAAAAGCATACTGAAGAAAAAAAATAAAAAATAAGTCATGTTGGATGAGTTTTCCTGATGTGGATATGTATTTGTAATTAAGTAAATGAGATAAGTGTATTACCTTATAGTATGTATAATATAATCTTATTTTCTTAAAAGAGAAGATGCACACATGTGTACACACACATACACACACACCCTGCTCTTACATGTGGAAAAATTCCCATAAAGTCTGTTGGATACAATGTCAGAAAGAAAAAGTATTGTAGTAACTTATGCGTATGTGTGGACTGTGTCACAGAACCATCCCCTGGGAGGTGTTAACCTATTATTCTCATAGGCAAGTTTCCTTTCTCTTTCTCACTCTCTTAATCCATGCTTTTTTTTTTTTAATTTTTTTTAACGTTTATTTATTTTTGAGACAGAGAGAGACAGAGCATGAACGGGGAAGGGTCAGAGAGAGAGGGAGACACAGAATCTGAAGCAGGCTCCAGGCTCTGAGCTGTCAGCACAGAGCCTGACGCGGGGCTTGAACTCACGGACCGTGAGATCGTGACATGAGCCGAAGTCAGACGCTCAACCCACTGAGCCACCCAGGGGCCCCTCTTAATCCATGCTTTAAAGGGCCTGACAAATCACTGGTGGAGCTGGGGAGGGAGCTGGGTTGCAGGAATGGGGAGAAGAGCTCAGGTTCTATTTTCAGGGTGGCCAAGAGGGGACTGCAGTTACCTGAGAAGGACATTAGCCTCCTTTGTCCATGGGCAGCTTCTTATGGTGTTTCCTTCCCAATTAACATTTGTCTTCTCAGACATTAAAAACCCAAATGCAAACAGGGTAAATTGGAAGATGAGGAAGAAGGCAAAGAGGAGCAGGAAGAGGAAATTGAGAAAAAGAAGAGATTCTTTAAAAAAAAAAAGGGGGGGGGCGCCTGGGTGGCTCGGTCGGTTAAGCGTCTGACTTCGGCTCAGGTCATGATCTCACAGTCCGTGAGTTCGAGCCCCGCGTCGGGCTCTGTGCTGACCTCTCAGAGCCTGCAGCCTGTTTCAGATTCTGTGTCTCCCTCTCTCTCTGACCCTCCCCTGTTCATGCTCTGTCTCTCTCTGTCTCAAAAATAAATATACGTTAAAAAAAATTTAAAAAAATAAAGAAAGAAAAAGGAAGCTAGAAAGTCACAAGAATATAACTACCACATTGCCATCAAGGCAAGGAAAAAAAAAGGTAAAGGAAAAGGAATGGGGGATTAGTTAGAAATCCACTTAAAATCTTTGTAAGAAAAGATACATGAAATAAAATGGAGAACATTTAAAATAAAAGATAAAAGGCTCAGCTAACAAGATAAAAGGATACAAACATGAAAGCAGAAGAGGTAAAATGTTAAGATAAAAGGCTCAGGGGTGAAAAGCTGAAAATACAAAAGCAGGTGGGGTTGGTGATTACATTCAGGAATTCAGGATTGAAACCACTAGGCTGAAAATACGAAAACGAAGATTTCAGAAGTCCTTTATAGTTGAGTGCTTCAGGGGAATGATAGGTTTCTTGGTGGCTCCCACAAATTTTCTGGTGGCTTCTGTAAGAGCTGGCTCCTGGAACCTCCCACTGTCCAGCAGCAATTGTGGCAGGGATTGGTTTCCTGCTTGTGGGTTTCTTTCTTACCTGTGCTTCTAAAGATTCTGCAACCAATTCCAATGTGGGGGGCGGGGAGGAGGGGTTCCCCACACACCCAAGCACAGAGCTTCCGGACTCCAGCTGGGTGTCCTACTATTCAACTCAGTTCTGACCTTACC
This sequence comes from Acinonyx jubatus, assembly GCF_027475565.1. Classification (NCBI taxonomy): domain Eukaryota; kingdom Metazoa; phylum Chordata; class Mammalia; order Carnivora; family Felidae; genus Acinonyx; species Acinonyx jubatus. Next base: position 44,016,074 of record NC_069383.1, on the reverse strand, counting down.
TACTCAGACACAGCATCAGATCCCACAGATTAAGCGGCTCAGCCCTGCCAGACCCCGCTCTGTGCACCCTCAACACTTCAATTGTTTTAATGTTTATTTATTTTTTGAGACAGAAACAGAACATGAGTTGGGGTAGGGGCAGAGCGAGAGGGAGACACAGAATCCGAAGCAGGCTCCAGGCTCTGAGCCGTCAGCACAGAGCTGACGCAAGGCTCGAACCCACCAACCATGAGATCATGACCTGAGCCGGAGTCGGAGCTTAACCCACTGAACCACCCAGGCACCCCTCACCCTTAACCCTTCAGGTGCCAATCTCAAATCCAGGTTGTTACCTGTGCTCCAGACCAACCAGGTGTAGATGGGAGGTTCTAACAATCCCCTCCTTCAGTTCAATTAATTTGCTACAGTGGTTCACAGACCTCAGAGAAACATTTTACTCACTAGGTTACTGGTTTATTATAAAAAGAGAGAACTCGGGAGGAGTCAGATGGAAGTGTTACATTGGGCAAAGTGTGGGGAAAGGGCACAGAGCTTCCGTGTCCTCTCCTGATGCCCCACTATCCCCATATCTCTATACTTTCACCATAGAGAACCTCCCTGCACCGGCTCCTTGTGGGTTTTTATGAGGGCTTCATTACATAGGCATGGTTGATTAAGTCACTGGCCATTGGCTGCGGATTCAACCTGCAGCCCATCCTCTCTACCTGGAAGTAAGTGGGGTGGGAATGAAAGTTCCAACCCTCTAATCTCCTGCTTTGCTCTCCTGCCAACCAGCCCCATCTTAAGGTGAGGCCCCCAAATCACCTCATTTACATAACATTAGCCACCTTTATCGCTCCCAGCACTTAGGAAATTCCAATAGTTTTAGGAGCTCTGAGTCAGAAATGGGGATGAATATCAGATATATAGTTCTTATTATAAGTCACAGCATCACATCCTCCATCGTTGTCATTCGGTTTGAATTGAAGAACCCAAAGTGCCCTTGCAGGCTCTTCATAGCTCACAGCTTTCAGAGCACACGCAGGCTCCTCACGTTATCCTGCCAGACCCAGCAGAGTCGGCCCGGGGCCTAAGTCTTCTGGCCTGAAAGTTGAACCACACGGAGCAGCCTGATCGGCGGCGTGCACCAGGCCCTCACGCCTGTTTGCTGCTATACGTTCCAATCCCTTCACCTGGAATGCCATCCCTCCCTTCTGTAGCCTGGCTATGTTTTACCTGTCTTATAAAACAGCTCGACTCATTTCTCCTGAGAAGCCTTTTCTGAATCTCACCACCATGTGTCTTCTCACCCCCAGCTTGGTTTGGTTTTCAATTACACTGCAGAATAAATGTTGATCTCCTTGTCTGCTTCCCCAGGAGATCGAAGGTCGGAGACACTGACTGCTAATGGAAGAACTACTACTTGAAAAGCACTATCCGTCCATTTTCTCATCAGATCCTCAACAACTCTACAAGGTAGGCCCTGATAGCCACATTTTACAGACTAAGAAACCAAAACTGAGTTATTTATTTCTTTGGCATGGCTTCATTGACCTCCTACTTTGTGACGGTTTAAAGGGGTTAAATAACTCACCCAAGGTCACTCATTTACAAAGTTGCAAAGCCTTTTTTTGAACTCAGGCTCATCAACTTCCAAGCCTGTGCTCTCACTGCTGTGCTTTCTTCTTCTCCGCATAGATGAGGTGCTCAACGAAGGTTTGTCAAAAAAACCAAATGAACGAATGATTGTAAGCTCCTCAGGCAACATGCAAATGAGAGTAAAGGCTTTGGGGGTCCATCCCCACCTTGTCTGAGTCACCTCCTCTAACGATTGGCTATGATACCACTCTTTGGAGGCACTTTGTCTGCATGTTTTGATACATAATGCTTTAAAATGAGGTGCTGCCGGGCATGTGTGTTAGAAAGATATCAAAGGTAAACACATAGGTTGCAATGAAGCTTTCCTGGGAATCTTCCTTTGAGAAGGCAAACAAGACATAGGCTCTAGACTTCTCAAGTCTTTGAGATTTCTAGGGTTCATTTTTATGGTGTGGGAGTGGAATGTATAGTTTAAGTAAACGCAATTAAATCCAAATTACCCGTGGCCAAGCGGCTACTTGCTGTCTTTCAGTGTGGGGAAAAGGCGGGCTTTTTAGGGCTAGAAGATATCTGTTGAAAAGCTATGAAATCGCTTTGTTCCTTTTCCTTTTCGTAAATGTGCATCTGAAACCCGCCAAATTCCTGAGGAGGCTGCCATTTTATTTGTTTATTTTTTGATTTGTTAGTGTCATAGAGCATGAAATCATATTTAAAAGGCATCTTTCTTGAGAAAGATGCCCAGGATTTGTATTTTCAGAGTCCAAATCCAGAAACCAAACACAGCTTTTGCCTCTTTGGGGCATCTCTGTGCTCTTTAAAATATGCTGGTGTTTTTTTTTTTTTTTTTTTTTCTGCTAAAGATTCTTCAGACACAGAGTGCAGGCAATTTGTTGTGACTCATCGTGAGTTGATTTATGTGGAGATTGTTTTAAACATAGTGTATCCCTTGGTACACAGTGTATGTGCCAGTGTGTTGTCTCCATATGGTTGGTGTGAGCCATTTGAATAAAGTACCAGATGGAAATCATCGTTCAGGTTATTCCTTTCCCATCACCTAAATGCAAACAGTAAAATGGGAAGTCATTTTCCATAGCTTCCAAAATACTACTACTAATAATAATAGTCTTAAAAATTCTGACAGATATCTTCAGATGGTATGGTATATAATGACCGTAACTGGTATAATGGGACTCTTACAGATGGCAGCCGAGTCAGATCAAACTCTTCATTAGTCCTTCTGAAAACTGTCATATACTTTCTCTTCTTTATGGTTCAAAACACAAATGGCCCTTTGTGCCTTTAGAAACTTAGCTGCAATTTCAACTAAAAAGAGAAGCACATTAGCTGCTATTATGCATGAGCCATATCATCAGCATAAAAATGAATTTGTAATATTTTGCCACATGTGATGTATTATTGCTGGGCTATGTAAACAATACCGGGTCTGAAATCGAGCCTTGGGGACTCCCTTTACAACTGACAAATTGAGAAACAAGGCCATCAACTCTCACACATTGCATCCGGTGAGTAAATAACTCAGCCAAGATCCATTTCCAGCCCAGTCTGAGATAATCTCTGTCCTGTAATAATAAATCATAGTCAAGGGCGTCGGACGCCCCAGGCAGATCTATAAACCTGTAAACACTGCTATGCTACACAACTGATCTCTTGCAAAAACTCAAGCCAAACCATTCATGGGTTCAATCTTAGCATTGGTCATAATTACATTCACAGCTCCTGTCTGCCCCTTCAGACACAGCAGGGTTGCTCTTTAGAAATAGATCAAGGTAGTAGCCTTCTCTCTTTGTTGATTCTTTGGTTTTCCCCTCTACGCTTGTGAGTTCAGTGAGAGCTGGTATCTGCTCGGAGAATCAGGTCATGCAGACCCTGGACAAGCTCTATTTATTCCAGAGGAAGGAAGCAGAGGAAGATTGCATGGTGAAGTTGGATTGCTGAGGCAAATGATTCTCTGTCACAGGACCTGGAACAAAGGTTTGGGCCAGAAATGGTCTAGGGAATGGTGGGTCTGCTCAGTTCTGTCCCCTAATTGCTTTTCTTCCCTTTGCTTTCATGGCATATGTATGTGATTTCATAGGTTTAACCATCTGTTTAGTGCCTACATTGGGCACAACAGGACTGTTAATACTGGGTCGTATAGGGTCAAAGCTGATCCATAAAACTTAATGTTTGGCATTTCTCAGTCTGTATTTAGTTTCTCAACGTACCCTTAAATTCACAATAGAGTTTATGTATTGTTCCTTTCATACCTTTACTTATCAGCTGAATCTAATACACTCATGAGCTGAAGAGCCAAAGAGAATTTGGAGTTCTAGGGGAGGTGCCCAACTGCTTTTGTCATTAATACAGGAATTAGCATTTGTTAGACACATACAAAATTCCAGGCACTGTGCTGCTGGGCTTAAAATGTTCTCTCACTTAATCCTTACAGTATTCCTGTTGGTGGATGACACAGTCCTTGTTTAAGAGAGAAAAAAGCCAGGACCCAGAGAGGCAAAGTAACTTGCCCAAGCACACACAGCTCGCTGAGTGACAGAGTGGGGATTTGACACTAGTTTAATGTGATGGTGGGCCCATGATCCTGGGCCGTACTGCTTCCCAAGAGCGCTATCTTAAGTTTACGTGACCTCTTCATCTTTAGGCTGGGTAGGCAAGTAGAATTTCTGCTAACTTCAGTCAGTTAGTAGTAAGTGTCTGGAATGCTGCTTTGAGAGAGATCCTTGTTGGGATCTGTGGTCGCTTAACAGTGTCTGCCGTGTGTGCTTGGGGGAGAACGAGCATCCCCTGGCCTTCTCCTCAGGTTGCCAGGAGACACAGGCCACCTCCTGGCAGAATTGTGCCTGTGTGAAATTTGTATTGGGTGGTAATGTGTATCAACAAGTAGCCTGATGCTTAGAAGTTGGTAGCAATGTATGGTTCACAACCGGTCGGGAAGAAACTTCGGCAAAAAGAATACTTTCCCCTCACCACTCTGGACAAACTATCAAGTTGTAGTCAATCAGCACTTCAGGGGCTCATTCTGGGAGGAAGAACACACCTGAAGGTACCCTGGAAATACCTAGGGTATCACACCCCAGAAGCATTCTATTTAGAGAACCACTACTTTCCTTTTTAAAAAAAAGTTTATGTATTTTGAGGGGGGGGGGGAGGGAGAGAGAGAGAGAGAAAGAATGAATCCCAAGTAGGCTCTGTGCTCTCAGCATCCCAACATGGGGCTCAAACACATGAGCTGTGGGATCATGACCTGAGCTGACATCAAGAGTCAGACACTTAACTGTCTGAGCCACCCCGGAACCCCTACTGTATTTTCTTTTTATACTCATGCTAACTTTCTACCCCACTTCTTCAACCCTCCTCAGAACCAACTCACCACCCAATAGTCCAGTGAACAGACATCTGTACCAGGTACCCTTTTAAAATAATTTTTTTTCCCTTATAGATAATGCTTCGGTCTAGCAAACAAAATTAAATTAGTAATAAAATTTATTTTTGGATGTTTTATTAATCAAAGACTGTTTATCAGAGCTTCTGCTCAGAATACAACTACTACCAGTTGAGTAGAACTTTAGATAGTTTGCCTACACAGTCTTACCAAGGATCATGCAGTTAATACCTGCTTCTTTTTCTTGGCCAAGTTTGGTTGTAAATTCTAGCTCCTTGCGTAGGATTAAACTCTCTATTTCAGATGCGTATGTGCATATGAATAATATCTTTAATTCTTTTTTTTAATGTTCACTTATATTTGAGAGTGGGGGAGGGGCAAAGAGAGAGGGAGACACAGAATCCGAAGCAGACTCCAGGCTCCGATCTGTCAGCACAGAGCCTGACACGGGGCTCAAATCCACAAGTTGTGAGATCATGACCTGAGCCAAAGTCAGACGCTCAACAGACTGAGCTGCCCAGGCGCCCCTAACATCTTTAATTCTAAGCTCTTAGGACTCACTGGGAAAATCAGGACACATTTAGTTTACATTAAATCACCAAAGGACTTGATTGATGAATTGCTAACAGTGAAAGAGACTAGAACCCAGGATATTAGGGATCATTCACAATTTTAACAATTAGACCACACTTCCTCCAAGATATAATTTTTAAGACTTTTAAACAAAAATAAACAGGTTTTCTGGCTGCAAGATTTCATCATTTATTTCATTCTCAGTTTGCCTGGAACCCAGCCGTCCAGATGTGTCTGGGAGAGGAAAAGATGGTAAGACCAAATGTTGCTCAAAACCTCGGAGACAAGTTTAGTTCCAGCATGAGCTGTAGTTTTGCTAGATTGGGAATCAATACAGGCCACGTTCCTCACTTCCTCTACATTACTTCTCACTGCTTTGTGAGTGCTGTGACTCAAGAGCCAATGGTGCCAATGCATTAGACATGGACATTTGTGAATCCAGTTACAAAGCTTGCTTATTATTTGGTTTCTTTCACTGACAGGGGGACTAAGCTTAAAAGAGGTGAAAGTTTTATGGTAAAAGTGATTCCCGGCCAGTCTTTGCTAAGATTAGAAGCTAATCCTAATTAGAGTCACTTCATCATATCCACCAACTCCATCCTTGACGAAGCATCTTCCTTAATGAATTGTCCCAAATGGTTTCAGGTGGACTCATACTGGAGCACCTGGGAGACATGATTTTGTTTTATTTTCTCTGAAAATAAAGGAGCTACAAGGGACTAAAGTGCGAACTTTACCAAGAAAATTAAAGAAGACCTCCAAAACTTATAATTTGCCATTTGATCAGGGCCATGGGATTACCAATCTAATAAGAATCTTTCTTATTAGGGATTCTTGCAGGAAACCACTGAGAAGAGTCCAGGGCAAGAAATTTTAGAGCCTGGTTCATTGTATTCTCAGTGTCTAGGTTTTAGAGAATTCAGGAGGACAGCAAAGTACAACTATGTCTGAAAAACCACCCAAGAAGTCCAGAGATTGTTGATGGCTCAGTCCATGCAGACCCAGAATAAATAATGGGCAGATTTCAGAGCCATTACATTTATGATCAACTGGGATTCTGAAAATGAAGAGTGTGTGAATCAGTGACATCTGGTAACCTTCAAAAAGGAAAGGAGGACCTCAGCTTCCCAGAATGGTGCCAAATATGGCCAAGATGTAGATAGGTGTCTGCCAGCTGCCATTCATGCATTATCATGCAGGCATTATCCAGACTGAGAGCCCCATCCTGGTGCAGAAATTAGGAACACCAAACTAGAGCTTTGTGACTTTCTTTCCCAGGCCTGGAGATAAAGATGTTTGGAGGAAACCATAAATCCGTGACCCTGGCTTCAGCCCAGCAACTCTCACCTCCCTAAATCAGGTCTCAGAGCAACTTGAACATAGTGCAGAGGAAGATAATTCTTCTGATTGTGGAAAATATTAGCCAAGGAAATAGATGACAAAGATTGGCTGTAAAATCTCTCTAAGAATTAGGAAAATAATTATTTAGACCAGTCCTCTGTCTGTCTAATAATATATAAGCATAATTATCCCTATAAGCATCAGTTTCTTCATCTATAAAATGGGGACTATAATAATATCTACCTCAAGTGGTGACTGTGAAGATAAAATGAATAGTGTGTGTAACGCCATGTTACTGTAAGTGATCCCTTAGTGACCTTATGGGAAGAGGTCTTTTCTTCCTGTCTTTGAAGTGAGACATTCTAGCTAGTCATTATTGAGTTCAAGAAGACTCTCTTGTTCTGTCACTCTGCACGTGCACACACACACACACACACACACACACACGCACACCTAGGGGTGTTAAAGAAAGTGTTTCTTTAAAGCTGTATTGTGCTTAATCTTTTAGGGCTTGGCAGAAAGCTATAGCCTCCCTGCTTGGACAGTTCTGAGGTTCAGAATGATCTTGAAAAGACTGAATGGTAGAGAATGAAATACTGAACCAGTTCTCCTTGTACTGCAATGTATCATTTCTTGTACTCATTGTTAAGAGACAATGTTCTCAGTTTTATCATGCATGCTTGCCCTGAGCCTGGTCAAATGTGATGATGTTACAAGGATCATGGTTCTTAACGTTATGGTAACTTTTAAGCACTGTGCTAAGTGTTGCACACACATGAGCTCATATACCTTTTTGTAAAGACTCTAAGGTGGCCACTATTTGTCTCCTCATTTGAATAAGGAAATTGAGCTTCAGAGAGCTAAGTCATTTGGCCAAGCTCGCAGAACCAAGATGCATAGACCTAGGATTTGAACTCAGGTCTGTGAGAATCAGACCCCAAAGCTCTTAACCACTCCCTTTTCTTCACTGCTTCTCATGTGGCCATGCTGATATGATTGGAGCAGCAGCTCTCTGATACTGACTTGCCTCCAAGTTTCAGAAGGGGGACTTGAGGAAATGGGCTGTCATATGACCTGTCAAAAGAGTTGCCTGTTCCTGTCCTTTTCCTGAAGAGAGGTGTTTTGTTGTACCAAGCTCAGCAGGGTGAAGACCCTTCTCTTTGACCTTGGCTTGCCTTCTTTCTATTTCATGACTCTAGCTGTCCCTTACTTTGTAATTTAAGAGATACCATCTAAAGTTCCTAGCATCTATCCCTCTGCCTCTTAGTAGTCAAATCAAAGGAGCCGAGATCAGATTTTCACTGTGAATTGAAAATTTGTTGAACATCTTATGTATAATAACTCTGCAATCTTGCTTACTCCATCCCTGTGATGAGGCATTCTAATCACCATTCTGCAAGTGAGGAATCCAAGCTCAGACAGGTTACTAGATACATCTGAGGTCAGATATCCAGTTGGTAGACAAACTAGCATATAGATCTTAATTCTAATGGAATACAATGCTCTTGCTTTTTGCTTATGCTGCCTCTGAACACTCTAAGGCAGTGGTCCTCAACTAGTGGCAATTTGGCCCTGCTAGGGACATTTGGCAATGTCTGGAGACATTTTTGGTTGTCACAACTGGAGGCAGCTATAGTTAACTACTGGGTAGAAACCAGAGATGCTGCTAGGCATCCTACAATGCACAGGACAGCTTTCATGATGAAGAATTATCAGACTCAAATGTTAATAGTGTCAAGGTTGAGAGACCCTGACCTGAGGCTATACAGGAGAAATTGTGTGATGTAGCTGGAGAAAGAACGAGTTTATAAACACTAGACCATCCATGGAGAGCTCATCTCAACTTTTTAGGGGAGGTCTAATTACCTCTATTCACACACAGGGAAACTGAGGTTCAGGAAAGTTAAGCAACTTGCCTGAGATCACACAGTTAGCAGTTATTGGAGTTGGAATTCAAATGAAGGCCTTCTGATCAAATCCAGGGCTTTTCTCCTTTATCATAATTATACTTCCCTGGATTCTTACTTTTCTCCTTAAACTTAGACTTTTAAGTCTACCTAAACATTATTTGGCTGGGTCAGTGGTTCTCGGACTATAACATGCCACAGATTCACATGGGGGCTTGTGAAAACACAGATTGTGCAGCCCCACCACAGAGTTTCTGATTCAGTAGCGCCCTCATAGGACCTGAGAATTTGTATTTCCAACAAGCTCCTGGATGCTGCTGCTGCTACTGGTCTGGGGCCACGCTCTGAAAGCCACTGTTAGGTCTGAAGTATGTTTTCCTTTCTTCTTCCCTTTGGAGTCTTCTCCTGCCTCCTCCTCACCTCTCGCTCCCCCAACTTTCCAAGGACACAGGAGTGCTGAATGTGTAGCCTGGCTCCCACAGACAAGCTGAGGCTGACAGGTCAGTGAAATATTAGTGGAGCATGTGAAGCCTACAGCTTTACGCACGCTCACTGCAGAGCTCAGCGAGATTACATGTGTTACTGGTCCAAGTGTTCCTTACAGTCTCCTGGGAGTGAATTAAAATCCTTTGCTGGTGACATAGGCGGGTAAACTGGTTCTGGGTCAAGTCTAATCTGGGTCAGAGAGCACAAGCTGATCTGTCATCTGAAACACTGAAACGTCTTCCTGGTGTCTCCTGAGGAACCATGGCTGCCCTCTTTGTACAGAGGCAAGGGGGTGGAGGTGCAGGTGGAGACCTATCCCCTGTCCTTTTGTCTGGCAGCTGCTCTCCTCACAGGGTGGCTGTTTCAGACAGCAGTAGGTGGTCTGCTTAAGAGGCTGGGAAGCCAGGCTTCCCACAGCCCTGGGGACTCCCCCAATTTATTACCCCTGAATGCTTGGAACATCTGAGGTGCCAGAGGTCCAGGAATTTGTGATGAAGGTATAATCAAGACATATGCTGTGCTCAAACTAGCACTAAGTAGGCCAAGGAGTGGAGATAGAAACTAGAATTTATTGAGCCTGGTTATATGCCAGGCATCGTGCTTGATGCTTTACAACAATCTCACTTAATCCTCATAACAGTTTTACACATTAGGTGTTCTTACTTGCATGAAGAAACCAGGACTTTGAGAAGCCAACTGGCTTACTCATGTCCATAAGCCTTGTAAGTGGAGTCGGGATTTGAACCCAGGGTAATCTGACTTCAACAGCCATTATCTTTCCATTTAATGAAAGAGAGAGAGAGAAGGCGGGGGGAGGGAGAGAGGGAGAGAAGGGAGAGAGGATGCTTGAAAATTTGAGGTTCAGAGGAGGTGAGGATGCCTTATGTCTGATGACCTACTTGGCAGTTCTTAGGTCACTTTTGACTTTACCCAACTTTTGTCGAGTTATTTTGGAAAAGAACTCCTTTTGCTTAGTGCATAGAAATTTAGAATGGGGGGAAATAATGCGTTAGTATGTACTGTGAGGGGTTTGTTTCCATAGTTAGGTAAGTGACATGTGGAATGAAGATTTGCCTCAGAGCTTTGCAGGAGGCACAGTAAATTCCAATAATTTTAATGGAGTTTTAGAAGAGGGATAATATAAAATATTAGAGGGATAATATAAAATATTAGACTTGGTCAGGGTAGAAATGCAATTTGTTCTCCTCTAAACCAAAGTTTACCATCTTATCTTAGAAATAGACAGAATTCCACTGTTTTTTTTCTTTCTTATGGACAGGAAAAATAAATCAACTTGCTCCCTATAGTTTCCCTGACTTACGAGAATAAATTCAAAATAGACCTTTGTAATTTTATCCTAGCCCAGAAAAGGACCAAAGAAACATGAGCCCAAGAAATCGCCAACCCACTCTCTGTGGTCCCCAATGCCTGGGTCTTAATTTCAAGTAGGGAAGGCACTTGAATCAGTACGACATTTTTGACGTTCACTCATCTGGAGCAAATTGTGACATCCATGGGGTGGGAGGAATCAAACATTTAAACCAGTGCTGTGGATAATTGGCCTTGAGCCTCCTAATCCTATAATATGCTCAGTGGTGTCGGCAACAGGCCTGACTTCCAGCACTGGCCAATTGAAATGAGACCCAAGTCACAACATAAGTAATCATACCTTTCATTACTTAATGCCTTTCACAGTCTTGCAAAGCATTTTCAGTCACATTATCTCGTATAATCCTCCGAACAACTCTGAAGGAGATATTTTCATCTTCAATTTATGGATAGGGACACCAAGTCTTAAAAAGATCACACAGTAAGGGGCAAAGTCTCAACTCAAATCCAAACTCTTAAGTCTTATCTAAGCGCTTGTTCACTCTTTCTATCTGCCTCTTTGTTTTGTAAGTTTGACTTCATTCTTTTCATTTAGAGATTCGATGTAGTTTAAAATAGCTTTTCTCTGATATAAAATAAATCTGTGTTCTCATTGAAAATATAGAAAAAATCAATGAAGGGATTCTATTCAACTTAATTAACACAACTACTGTCAACATTCTGGTGTATTTTTTTTTCTATGCATATTGAATTAGTATCTCTTTATTTGCATTAAATTCAACTTGTAAATACATCTTTCAAGAGCCTCTAGCACCATTTCTAGAACCTTAAAGTTGCTCTGAAAAGATCTGGAATGGCTCCAGGGATGGAAGAATGACTGCATGCATTCAGACGTGTGTGGGACGCATAAGAATGAAAAGAAGTTGCCCCTGCACTTGAAATGTTTGCCATGTAAATATGACAAGACTGGATGTTTGCTCATGCAGCAAGTTTTTGGAACTAACAAAAACATAAGGAAGCACCTAAGCCCAAAGTTAATAATGTGCTCTGAGTGTTATATATAAGTGTTGAGAATGGGATTGAGCAGCATGAATCAGGACAAGTCCAGGGGAGAGTCCCCGAGGGACATAGTCTTTAGTTAAATCTTGAGAGAAATAATATTTGTGGTTGGCAGAAAGGTGTGTGGCCGTCCAGTCTTTTCTAAAATGATGGCCCACAGAAGAATAACTGTCCCACTATTACCTGAAAATAGGAATTCCTTGTATTCTGACAATTGTCCTTTGGTGTGCTCCTTTAGTGAGAGCATAGTACATTTGTGGGCTAAGAAACCTATTGTTTTTATCTATTTATTGAAAATATAACTGTGGCCTGTGTTTCTAAAGAGTGCCTCTTTCTAATCACTTGGGGAAATAAGAAAAGAAGTAGAAATAGCTGCTTTACTATTTAAACTTTGGGAAAAAGAAATAGCACAAGCTGAATAATTTACAGATTAAATATCTGAGTGTTAAGGAAGAGGTCAGCTTTGTTGTTTTTAGAAGGATGATTTACGGGTCTATTTAGCTTTTAAAGTCCTGCTGTGACATTTTGGGAACATGCTTTTCCATTGATAAGTAATACTGTCCTGTGATAGATGAAGGAACAATAGCAGGAGTTTGGCCAAATAGCTGTTCTTAATGTTTGTCTAACAGATAAAGAAGTCAGGTGACATTTTCTATCTGTATGTTGTGCAATACTGCAAAACACTGCTCCAAGATTTAGGATAGAAAATGAGAAATTCCCAGGGCAACTCTGGGTTGGCAGTTTAAAAAGGCCACCCGACATCAGTTGGATTCCTTAAATATCTTTTCCTATGGTCTTCACGATTCAGTGGAAAGTGCACAGACTTTGAAGTCAGATCTTTGTTCAAATCCCAGCTCTACCACTCCTTATATGTGAAAGCCTTTGGAGATGTTACTTAACCTCCATTAGCCACTTCCTTACCTTCTAAATGGGGTTAATAATAAAGCTATGCCACAGGGTTGTTGAAAGAATGAAAGCAGTTACGTGTGTAGAATGGCTTACATAAAACTTGATGTCTAGTGGAGACTTAATACATCCATTCATTCGGCAAACATTTGGCACTATGCTAGAGGCTGTGGAGTAGAAGAATGATTAAGATGAATAGATTCTGCCATCACAGAGCTAACATTTTAGTAGGAAAACAGAAAATAAAAGTAAACAGATAAATATATATATAATCACTACAAATGTGGGCAAATGTTATTAAGACCCCAAGGGCTGAGACTGAGAATATTTGGAGTAAGTATGAAACTACTTCACATAGGGTAGGAGAGGAAATGCCTTTTGAGCATGTAACTTTAAGCAGAGAGCTAAAGCATGAAAAAGAGCCAGCCACAAAAAGAGTGGGGTATAAAGCATTTTGAGCAGAAGGAATAGCATGCGCAGTAGCCCTGAGGCAGGGAATACCTGGAGTGTTTCAGGAACTGAACAAGACCAATGGCTGTGGGGCGCCTGGGTGGCTCAGTCGGTTAAGCATCTGATTCTCGATTTCAGCTCAGGTCATGATCTCATGGTTCGTGAATTTGAGCCATGCATTAGGCTCTACGCTGACAGCATGGAGCCTGCTTGGGATTCTCTCTCCCTCTCTAGAGTGGAGAGATGCCCCTCCCCTGCTCATGTTTCTAAATTAATTAATTAATTAATAACTTAGAGAGAGAGAGAGAGAGAGAGAGAGAAAGAGAGAGAGAGAGAGAGAGAGAGAGAGAGAGAGAGAAATCAATGGTTGTGGCCTGCAGAGCAAAGAGGTGAACTGCTAGGGAGGAATGAGGCAGGAGAGGTCAGCAAAGATGGGTCACACATGACCTTGGAGACAGTTTGGATTTCATTCTAAGTACATTTTTATCATCAGTTTTGTTCTCTTCCTGTTGTAATTTCCACCATTATTTAGCACCAAGGACCTGCCAGCTGTCATCCAATTTTGCAGGAATTCCAAAGAGTTCATGTGCTCCACAGATTTTGGGAATAAGTACCAGGGTGGTGAGAAAGCATATCCTGCTCCTAGTCCAGCATTTGTCACTAACTCATGAAGTGTCAATACAGTGGGCATAGAGTTCCTCCTGTCCTGCTCCATCATTGTATAGATGGGAAGGAATGTCTGCGCCAAGTATGACTTTAAGCTAATTGGGAGAAAGAGATGTAAATGCTAATTTATGGACAGTTTTTTGTTTTCTAGGGAGGGCACTGGTATTTTCTTGTTTAGTTACTTTAGTCTTCACGGGTACCAGTAAGGTAGTCACTTTAGTCAGATTTCCCATATGAGAAAACTGAATAAAATGGGCTAAGAAAGTGCCCCTATGGTATGACTACTTGGGAGAATAATTTGATTTTATTCTGTTAAATTGAACTTTCACATACCCTTACTGCCCCAATTTCAACTTCTTGGTATATTCCCAAAGGAAATTCCTACACATGAGCACCAGGAGACACATATAAGAATGTTCAAAGAAATATTGTTCTTAGTAGCAAAGAACTGGAAATAATCCAAATGCCTGTCCTCAGGGAAATGAATGAATAACTTATGGTATAATCATACAATGGAATATCACACAGCAGTGAAATGGAGTGACCCACAGCCACCTACAACAACATGGATTTCATTCAGTATAATATTAAATGAAAACAAGTCCCAAATGACTTCTTGGAACATTATACTCTTCTTATAAAGTTCAAAAACAAGCAAAATCAAACAATACGTTATTCAGGCATTCATATGTATGTGATCAAACTTTAAAGCAAAGGGATGATAATCATAAAATTCTGGATCCTGGTTACCTCTGGGTGGGAAGGCCGGATATACAGATAAATAAAGAAAATATATTCTATGTTCATAAATAGAGTAGTGGGCTCATGAGTATTCATGGCATTGTAACTGACTGACTGAATGAGTAAATGAATGAGTAAAATAAAAGTTCACCTTACATATACCAAAGGTGACAATGTGTTTGAACTAATATAATGAATAATTCCACTCCATTATTGCAATCCATTAAAAGACAAAAACAAAAAAAGTGACTTTTATGGGTTTGCCATTATGCTGGGATGCATTAAAAACAAATGTAACAAATATTTGACATTTAGTAGAACTCTGAACTTCTCACTTGGGATAGTTTCACTGTGTGTCTACAACCACGACTACCCATATACTCCCAACAATATCACAGTACTTTTGGATATATATTGTTTATTGCATAGATTTGGGGTCTTTAACCATTTCTGATCAAGTTGTAATCAGTAAAAAATTGCGGAGGGGGTGACCACTCCTAATATCTGTGAATTTATTGATAAATGATACACGTCCTCTGTTATTAATAGCTATGTATTTTTGCTCTTTCAAAGGTAAAATGAAATATAAAAATAAGTTTGAAGAATTAATTTCTTCCCTTACTCCAATGTAGTGTCCTGTGCATCCCACTGTGGGGAGACCTGCAGATCACTAAACCATATTAACAATGACTTTACTTTTGTATTTCAAAGTCTCTCCCATGTCCCCCACCATAAATTTCTTTGTTTGAAGTTCATGCTATTCCTGAGAGGCCCAAGGGGCAGACAGTGTTATTCCCATGGCTCCACCGGACAGAGTGAGGCCCAGATTATCTCACAGCATTGCTGTGGCCCCTCCCTAAGGGCCCCTGAACCCTTAGGGGCCTAACGCTCATCCTACTATATTTGGGAGGTTCTAGTGGAATACCAACAACATTTTGTGATTCTTAAAGTTGGACCAGCTTGGCTTCCAATGCCAGCTCCAGTGCTTGGTTGCTGTATGTGCTTGAATGGGTTACTCAATCTCTCTGAATCTCAGCTTTTTCATCTGTAAAATGGAGAGAATTCTATCTGCCTCACTGGGTGGTTTTAAGAAATAAAATAAGATCAGGGCACCTGGGTGGCTCAGTCGGTTGAGCACCCGACTGTGGCTCAGGTCACGATCTCATGGTCCGTGTCTTCGAGCCCCACATCGGGCTCTGTGCTGATAGCTCAGAGCCTGGAGCCTGTTTTGGATTCTGTCTCTCTCTGCCCCTCCTCCACTCACATTCTGTCTCTCTCTCTCTCTCAAAAATAAACAAACATTAAGGAGGAAATAAAATGAGATCAAATAGAGTAAAGCCCAATATAGAGGACAAGGCAGTCAATAAATGTTAGTCTTCTTTTCCTTCTTATTCCTGTTTTCCTAGTCCATTATGTTGGCATGTGTGATAAAACAATTTTGGGAAGGCAGGGGAAGAAGCAGTAATTGTAAACAGCATATGTAATGTAGTTTTATGTATTTAATTTTAAGTGAAGAAAGTCCCATGAACAGTATTAATCTTGTGTCTAAATCTGCCTCATATTTAGATAGGACTTTGGCCCCTAGGTGGGCAGTGCTATCACAATGGAAGCAAAACAGGCCGAGGCCACTATAGAGCAATACAGTCCACACAGACTTTGTGTCTCTTCTACTTTTTTGGTATCAAACGAGATGCCGCATTGAAATGTTTCAAGTGTCCCCATTATTTAGCTAATGTCTAGCTCTTTAATTTATAATAGTTTTTCTTCCTCATCTCTATCTGAAGGAGAGGAAAAGACTTTTTGTATCTTAAACAACTATACTGGGATGGAAAGAACCCGATAGCCTGGGCACCAGAGAATCATACAATTCATATGTGGCCTTGTCTGTGAATAAAATTCCTATAAACATAAGATATAATAACACATCTTTACAGAGCTGACCTACGGAATGCCTGCACGTGTTTCTAATTTATGTGGGATTGTTCTCTCAGGAGATTCCATTCTCCCTTAAAAAACACACATGTACAAACACAAAACTTGATTTAAATGAAACAGACACCTTAAGAATCTTAACAAGTAGGGTTGACCTTTGAACATAATTCTACAAAACTGTATTGTGCTCCTCAAGTATTGCCAGGAGGCCTCGGACAGATCAATGCATTACAACCCCCTTCCTGAACTTCCACGGGCAAAGACAGTAGATCCAGAGGGAAACAGATTCCGTGAAACCCACACACAAGTGCGACTTGGCCAAAATCAGATGGCCCTGTTTTTCCCACTGTGCCAGGCTATAACGAGAGCCCTTCTCATTAGCCTTTTCATCATGTGCTACCTCTCAGCTGATAGTAACAAAGCCTTTTAGTATAGAAACCATGGGAAGTCACCTTTCTGTGTTCACAGAACACATATGTGTCATAACATAACACATGCATATGCAGCGACATATTTAGACACGTGGAGCTTTCCATGCGTGCATGCTGTTGATCTGTGGCATCTGCAATGCCACAGATGGGTTTTAGGGAACGAGATAATAGAACAAAATACACTAAATCTACTCTGAGGGCGATTTACTGTTTTGCTGAAGACATGTTGATATCTTAAAAAGGGTTGGGTCATCTTTTGAACTTCATTCCTCATGGTTTTGCCAAGGGTTCCACAGTGCTGCTTACGAAGGCCACTTGTCCAGAATAGGCAGATCCATAGAGACAGAAGTGGATTAGCTGTTGCCAGGGGCTGGGGGGAGCAGGGAGTGTGGAGTGGCTACTTAATGGGTATGGGGTTTCTTTGGGGGTAATGAAAATGTTCTGGAATTAGAGAGTGGTAATGGTGGCACAACATTGTGAATTTACTAAAAGCCCTTGAATTGTATACTTTAAGATGGTTAAAATGGCAAATTTTATGTTAAGTAGATTTTACGTCAATTAAAAAAAGAGAGAGAGAGAGGGGGACCATGAACTAAGAGAGTTAAGCCAGGGAACAAATGTCAAATCTCCCAACTGCAAGGGAACTGAGGACTGACGCATCCTGGAGGTGGCTAAGAGGTGCTCCCGGGGCCTGGGGCAGGGCTAGGGAAGAGGATGATTTGATTCCAGCACCAGAAAGAGGCAGGTAAGGAATCTTGGGGTCAGGACTGATGGGAACACGTTGAAGCAGTGTGCACACAGGGGTGTCCAGAAGGTACCCACTCACCTTTCCCTGGCTCACCTGCCCCAGTTTGGTTGTTTTATCTGACACTAGATTATGTTCTGGAGACTAACAGCAGGGAATGCTCCCTAAAATGCCTCGGTCTGATGTCCCAAAGTGCAGCCTCTGCTTTTCTTTGCCTGGGATAGAATCCAGCCTCAAGGGGCCCTAGTTCTGATGCCATGTGGTATCACCCTAGCCTCTGTGCAACAGCCCTGGGGTCGCTCCAGGTAGCCTGGGCCAGCAGGGAAGTGCAGGATGCCAACTGTCCCGGTTTCTGTGGCTAGAACTTTACCCACACATGTTGACATAATGTGTGTTTCTCCCTGACAAGCAAATCCAGTGTCATTTCTGAGTTCAGTTCAAGAGGAACCCAATTTATTTCTAAGGTAAATGAAATTATGCTTTTTATTTGGGTAATGAGACAGTTGAGGCTGAGTGATGAATTTTTTTTATCAGCTCTCTTACAAAACATTAATGTCCACCCTGAATTTGGAAGTGTCATGTAAAAAGTTTTTTTATTTTGCTCGTATAGCAGGACTGAGATGGTCTCCTCTGGCATAAACTCTTTTGTCTTGAAAAATACCAGTAATGAATGCTATGAATTTCTGTGTTGGAAAATTTGAATCACCCTGGGATCCACATGAGTTCCTTGATGAAAATGTGAAATTAATTTTGTACTAAATAAAACTTGAAAATGGTTTCAATTACAGGGGGAAAAAACGTGAAATGAAGACAGTAATTTCACTGTATCATATTCTCGTTTCATTATTCTGAATTTTTTTAAAAAAGTCATCATTTCTAGATACTATACTGTTTCATAAAGACATGGAGATTGTGAACTTTGGAGGTTGTGGTGATGCTTAGTACAAACCCTAACAAATATGTACGGAGGGCATAACAAATATGTACGGGCAGAAACAAATATATATGGATCATCCTTTATATGCCAAGCTGTGGGCTAGGAAATATCACGTATGTTCTCTCATTTAATACACATGACCATCTGAGATAAATATTGTTATCTCTGTTTGTTTCAGATGGAAAATGAAGGTTCAAAGAGGCCATATAAGATGACAAAAGTGACAGAGGTTGTAACTGGCAGAGTGGGGATTCAAGCTCAGGTGTTGCCCTCCTATTCTCAAGCCTGCTTTTCTTTGCAACCCCTAACCCATCAGTGAGGAAATCCAGACAGCAGCCTCCCCAGCCCCGCGCAGAAGGCCTTTCTCCAGACCTCCCCCCCATCAGCCTGCGCACACTCACTGACACCTTACATTTGCCTGAGTTTCTAATCGCAGTCATCATCCCTGTACTCACAGAACTGACCCTTCTGACAGAGTCCCCCTGAAATGTCAGGAACTATGGTCTGGGGACAAAAGTGAACACAGCACAGTTCCACTCTCCAGGAACTTCGTCATTTGAGTGATGAACTCTGCAGTGTTTAACCTCAATGTCTTCACCTTAAAGTGGGTTTCCTGATCCTTGGCCCTAAGGGCTCTTGCATGGGTTAAAGTGGTGCCACGTGTCTTGCACTGGGCCTGGCTTGAAAGAAGAAATCAAAATATATCAGTTCTCTTACTACTACCTCCAGCTTTTGGCAAGAGGCAGAACAGAAACTTCCTTAGAAATGTTAAAAGGCAAGATGGAATCGGAGGTCAGGCAGCATTTGGAGGTTTTCTTCTATTAGTTGCTACCAAAGCTTGGTGTACTCATAAAATCTGAATGTAGTATAGCTTCCAACCATCGGAGAAATTTAAAGACAGCTTTGTGGTGGAATTTTATGGTTTGCAGGATGAGGTCTGAGTGGATGTGGCTTCTTCGCCATGCTTTGAATATGATGCCACTTGGGGTCTAGGTCTCTCCCAGTCTGTCAAAGTGGGTCCAAATCAGAGCAGGAAATGGGAAACATTTTCCTTACTTTAACGTTCAACTCCGTTGTTGGTCAAAGGAAACCCTTTCTAAGGAGCCAGTTTTTTTGGAATGAACTGGAAGCTGCCCTGTTCAAGGCAGAACAAAGATCACCATTGCAAGTGGTGAAGGGCCCCTCTCAGAGGCCCAACAAGTGAGTAAAAGACAAACAAGCCGAAGGAAGAAAGAGCGAGTGCTGGTGTGTGTGAAGATGAAGAGCTGCTCACACAGGTTGGCCACGGCCCAGTGCAGGACTTTCCCTACGCCAACCACTCACCTACTCTGAGTTTCCTGAACTATGCAGCGCGTGTCTACTCTGTCCTCTCCTGTCCCCCCTACGGCAAGGAGAAGGAAGGACAAAAGAAATTGAATTTCTAGGGTGTGTTGGGCACTGCAGTCGAGAACTTTCTTGTGACCTTATTTCCTTTGGTCCCCAGAGCTGCTCTAGGAAATCCCTGGGATTACTCTTCCCATTTGGCTGGTATGGTAAGGAGACTGAGTTTCTGGTGGATAAGGGTCTTTTGTCTTTTAGGTGTGTCTGCTTATATATGTTTATAGAATATGGAGGGCAAGTTGTCCACTTTGAGACATGGGCAGATATTGGAGGAAAGCAAAGTAAAACCTTAGAACATATAAAAGAAATCTAATTTGGCATTGTGGGTGAGGGAAAACCTACTGTTTATGCTAACTACCACTCCCCAAGGAATGTGTCCCTTAATTCAGTCCTTAATTCTCAGTCACTGCTTGTGGGTCATGTAATACAGTCATCTGCCGACACAGCAGGATCATTACTTTGCAACCTAGAAAATGCTAGGGAGCTGTAGTAATGATCCAAGTCCATTTAGTTTGGCAAATCAACAAGCTCTTCAAGCCCATTGAAAACAAATCCGGACAAAATGCAAGGGACTTGAAAATGATCATTATGATTTGGGAATGGAGGGAGAGGTTTAAGTAGACTCTTTTCATACCAAGTCTCCAGTGTCCTAGATGCAAGTTGCCTTTAGTTTCCTTATCTCAAAAAAATTTTTTTAATGTTTATTTGTGTTTGAGACAGAGAGAGAGACAAAGCATGAGTGGAGTAGGGTCAGAGAAAGAGAGAGAGGGAGACACAGAATCTGAAGCAGGCTCCAGGTTCTCAGCTGTCAGCACAGAGCCCAATGTGGGGCTTGAACTCGTGAACTGCAAAATCATGATCTGAGCTGAAGTCGGATGTTTAACTGACTGAGCCACCCAGGCACCCCTAGCTTCCTTATCTTAAAGACAATCTGGAATATTTTCCTGCCACTCTGGGCTTACTGGCAAAATGGTTTTTAGACTGTGTTCCTTGGAATCCCCAGGTTCCTTGAAGGATCCCCATGGATCCTGTCCTTGGAGAAAGGCTATGGTTAATCTGAAGGGGCTCCCAGCTGTCTCCCCATCACATACATCCTCCCTCCCCTCACCCTCCCTACACTTTAATCAGAACAACTGCTTTTATTGGTTCTGTGTATTGGCCTTCCCCCTTTAGTTTAGAAAGCTACATTGCAACTAATAACAATTTTAAAATCAAAGCTTTAGGAATGGTAGCTCTTGGAATCTAAGACAAAAAGCCCTCTTCTGGGGAGATTTACCTTAAGGTTAATGGCTTAGAGAGTTTCACCTGAGGGTGTATGGTCCAGAATTTAGGGAAGCACGTTCACTTTCCAAAATCATGTCAGCTCTCAGAACTGAAAAAGAACAAAACCACTGTGAATACAGAACATATCAGAGAAAGAACAAAATGTGGCAACACCACCAGTGAGATCAGACTCCCTTTAGCCCACAGACTTACTGATTGGAGTTTTCTGATGAGGCAGACAGACTCATGGAAGGCTGCCAGGAAATTCTGGACATCAAATTGCTTTTGCTAAGCCAGCCCAGCGGTATAGTAAAGAGCTAAGGAGTCCCAGGAGAGGGGTGGGAAAGGATTGGTCTCCGTTTCTCTACCCCTGATGTGGGCCTTTTTCGATTAGGAAGTGGAGTGTGAAGGAAGTTATCGGGGGTGAAATCAACTCAGCAAGAAACCTTTTTAGACCAAAGCCCAAGGAAAACTAATAAAACCAGTTGGGCCGCTTCATGCTTATCATATGTTGTGCATGTAGGTCAGCTCGCTTTACAGCAAAGACAGACACCCCCAAAACAAAACACTCAGTTCTACAAAAGGATTTCCAAGCCCCTAAAGGATGGCCTGGTTCTTTCAAGGGGGCATTTGCTACGTGAAACTCTAGTACAAGCAAATATCTGACACACTATTTCTAAATTAATGATCGAAATGAAATGTTGCCTAGTTTATGAACTGGGGATTATGTTCGGCTGAGAGAAACAAAGCCCCCCAAAGCAGAGCCTTAAACAAATTACTGGTTCTATTTTTCTTAGACAATGAGCAGTCTGGAGGCACACAGCTGCTGATCTTGGAACCGTGGCGCAAGGGATGTTAGCGTCCAGGTTCTTGGTGATCTCTTGGCTTTCTTCCCTGCAGAGTAATGGTTATTCCCCATTCTCCTCAGGCATCTCTTTCATGTTCTAGGCAGGAGGAAGGGGGTAGACAAAGAGAGAAACCGCAGAAGATGGCTCCATCTGTGTTCCTCCTCCTTCTGCTCCCATCCCCACATCTTAAGAGGCTCTCTGGAAACGTCATCCGACGTCAGCTTACCTAAGTTGACTAGAACTATGCCATGTGCCATTCCATCTGAAGAGGAGGTGTGGAAGTATAGTCTTTCATCTGGGCATCTTGTTCCCAACAAAATCGGGCCTTCTTTCTAAGTTAGGAGGGGAGAGGGCATACCATTCTGACAGTGGCAGTGTCTACCAGACCTATGAGAAGATTCCCTCCTCTTAACTCCTTGGATGCATCCATAACTCCCCCCTGTCCTGCTCTACTCAACATTTTCTAGAAGTTTGTTCTCACTGTGGTTTTTCTTTTTCCTTTTGTAATGGGCCCTGATGTTCTTCATGACCTCAGGTTCCTCACTGGAATATCGCACCGTGCGATATCACATCATTCTCTGGCTAATGAGGGTTACAAGTGTGGCTCAAGCTGAGTCACATCTCTGTACGCGGAGAATGTTGAATTCAATCCATTGCAGATGAAGCAATTAGTGCCAGGCTTGGGAAAGCCTACCGGTGCCTACAGGGCTTCCTTTCGGGTTTTGCTATCATGAGGTCAAAAGGGCACTGATGTCAAATTCAGTTTGTTCCAGTGTATCCACTGTCCATGGATGCAGCTGTGAAATGTTTCAAACTTAAACTCTGATTGTATTTTTGTCCCCTCGTTAGGAGTAGGTGACCTCAAATCCTACTTTGCCAAACAAAGATGAGGTCGTTTGGCTTAGGTCCTTTGTGCTTTAGAAATTGCTGGGATTTTTTACCCTTCTCTTTGTTTTACTTTGATTCTGAGGAATCCAGTCATTTCTTGTTCCAATGCTGGCCCTTCCCTCCCCTTCCCCCCCCCCCCCCCGCCTCAGCTCTTGTTGGCCCCATCCCTCTCACCTCCTCCAGTGCCTTGTTTTACCATCTAGCCCTTTTTCCCTTGCGTTTTCAGTCTACCTCATCTCAGCTAGCATCCTCTCATTTGTACAGATGATCCGGTCCTGCTATTCTGGTCTAGATAGAGCTTCACTCTGTTCCACTACTCCCTAAACTTTTGCTCTTTGTCCCCCGCCCTTTCCCAGCCAGCAGGCTGCATCTCTCCAGGGGATGTGCCATATCCTAATCTCTTGTTGGATGGCCCTCTCCGCCCAGTGCTTGCTCTCTCTCTCTCTCTCTCTCTCTCTCTCTCTGAATTCCATTACCCACTTTCTCCTCTTCACACTTGTGAGTGGTAAATGCTCAGGAAAAGGAAAAACAAGGAAGACTAAAGATACAACGATTTGCTCTGGATTGGGAAATTATTGTGATTTTTTTAAGGAATCTCTTTTTTTATTCTTGTATATACTTTCTACTTTTTTATACCAAGTATATTACTTTTAATCAGAAAACTAGCTTAAAGTTGAATAACTATCTATCTACCTAGAAAAGCAAGTGTATCAAAGCAAGAGAGAGAATGGAATTCAAAAGAAGTGGGGTCAAACCTGATTCTTTCCTAATTTGCCAAATATCACTGACTTGGTTTTCTCATCCATAAAGTCCATAAAATAGCAACTGTAATGCTTACTCTCCATACCTTCCAGGGCTTTTGCAAGTAGTGTAGCTTAGAATGATTCTTCTTAAATTATTTGTGGTAAGGACAAGTTTGCTTCTTTTTTTAAGAAATGAATGTATTAAAGTGCATGGTTATTTAGATTTCCTTGGTTTTTACCTAACGTCCTTTATCTGTTCTAGTATCCCGTCCAGGATACTACATTATATTTAATCGGCTTGACTCTTTAGCTCTTCTTGGCTATGGTAGTTTCTCAGGCTTGCCTTTTTTTGATGACTTTGATAGTTTTAAGGAGTAGTGGTCAAGCATTTTGTAGAATGTCCCATTCTTGGAATTTGTCTGGTATTTTTTCTTAAGACTGGGGTTATGAGCTGTCAGGAGGAAGACCACAGAGGCCATCCTCACCACATAACATCAAGGGTACAAACTATCAATGTGGTTTATGACTATTGATGCTGACCTTGATCATCTGGCTGGAGTGTTCATTTCTTTCTGAGTTCCATTCCGTTTATATGTGGTCCTATTGTATGTAACTCAGACACAGTTGGTGCCACACGCAACTCATCAGGCAAGTGCAACCAGTGAGGCGCTTTGTCACATGCTTGGGTGTCACATCCATGTCCAATTGCCAGAACTATCCTGATGCTTACTCTCAACTTTGCCTGCTTATCTCATCACAGGCTAGTAACAGTCTGGAGATGGGCCTGGGTCCATGGCAACACTTTGAGTAGTTCTGTGCTAACACATACAGCACCGGGGGTTTTAATAAATCATTTGAAATCAAACTGAGCATGATTCAGAAACAAAAGGTGAATTTGAGTTGAAATCTTGAAGTCATGGCAGTGATAAAGTGAGGGGATCTTGGAGGAGAACATTTTTGGTCCCCTGATTCTACATATGTGGAGTGTGAGCCTTAGGGGGAATGGGAGCTTGGCTTCACATGGGAATGTGGTGGCAAGCCAATGCTAAACCAGGTCTCCTGTCCCTAACCAGGGCTCTTGCCACCATCTGACTCTGGTCAGAATCATTGAATGTCCTCCCACGAGGAAGAGCAGGGAAGAAAACAGAGGTGGAATGGGGAGGGGGCTTAGATCTACAGCAAAGCTAAATTCCTCCCTGAATTTCTGACCTTCTACTACCTTGTGAAAACTTCAACCAGCAGCTGAGAAAACCAAAATGTTTAAGGACAGGCAGAGGTGCTCACTTGGATATAATTGGTATCCTGATAATTGGAGGTAATTTATGCTTTCAAGATAAATAAGTTAGTCTCCCTTTGGCACTGTTCCATCTGTCCTGTCTCAGTGCAGGTCACAGAGAAAGAAATGCAGGGCTGAGGATGGAAAACAAATTAGTAAGTGGCGGAGTTCCCCCCTTCCCTCCCCTGTCCACTTTTACTTCCCTTACAAAAAAAGAAAAAGGAAAAGAAAAAAAAAACAACAACGATGGAACGGAGATGTGGGTGAAGGGCTAGGGAAACAAGAAATCAGGGACATAGGACAGGTTTACTCATTTGACTCCTTTTTCTGTGGAAATGTATTTAGGATTAAATTAGACATGACATTTAGTAGACTCCCAATGGAAAAATATTTTCTTATACCTGAAGGGGCTCTGGGAAAATGGAACAGCCTGGCAACCAGGCTTGCCCGCCCAGGGTACGGCAGGAAGATTAGGTCCCATGCAGTACAGTGTAATAATAGGCTGCACAGCATCTGTAGTGTGGTGGACAAGGGGACTCTGGGGCCACCTAGTTGTTAGCCATCCCTCATTTGCTTTTCTCTGATTTTTCAAGTTTTATATTTAGAAGGGAAAGGGGGTATAAGAAATGGATATTATCGGACTGGGGATCATTCCTGCTTCACAGATTTCCATGACCACCCATTGCCTATGTGATGAAGTTCCCACTCCACACTTTGGCACTGGCCAACCCCCACTATGTCCCTTTTCACCTCCACCCACCCTCTGCACTTGTTCTTTCTTCATTCTGGAAAGCCCTCCCTCCTCACCAGTTGTTGAAATCCCCTTCAGTCTTGACGCTCCAGTTCAAACATTACATCCTCTGAGAAGCCTAATCCAACTCCTTAGACTCAATCAATAGTTCCAGCCCCACCCCCTGTTGCCTATTGAAAATGTCTACAGCTCAGCACTTACAACATCATTTTCAACAATCATTTATATGCAAAACATCTACAGAGTGCTAATGTGTGTCAGGCACAGTGTTAAGGGCTTTACATAATTTTCTTATTTAATCCCACCAGGATCTATCAAGTAGGATCCAGGATTACCTTCCTTTTGCTGATGGGGAGTAAAGCCTCTAAGAGGCCAGGTAGTTTGCTCACAGTGATATGGTCTATGGGAGAGGAGTTTAAACCCAGGACTTTCTACTATAGAATCCTCCCCCTAGCCAAGCTGCCTCACTCACCACATTCAGCCCCAGGTTTGTTATCCACCGACCTCACTCAACCTCCAGGCTCCCTCTGGGCCATGGACTTCTTGGGAGCAGGCCAAGATTGGTTAGATTGTTTTCTGAGTTCCTCTTGACTCTGGCACACAGGAGCTGGGGACCATTTGTTGGCTGATGTAAACTTGCTTGCTTGAGCTCTCTCACGAAATCTTATCATGGTAAAGGCGATAGCTTGATGCTGCTCTCATCAAGAACAGCCTAGCAGTCAGAAAAAACTGCAGTTGAGTCTTCATGGCTAGTGTGTGATTTCCTTGATACTCAGGGCTTTCATGGTTACAAACAGAAGGTTTTTGAGTGCAAATGAAGCCTTTTTCTTAAAGACCAAACTAACCTCAGCTGTGACCATCTCAGATCTACTCCAAAACTTGAAACTTCTCACATCACTCTCTTACGCTTGGTTTGGGCAGCAGTCTGTTTTGAGTCTAAATCACCACCAAGCAGTTGACAGCTTCTGCACCACCAGGGGCGAATTTGGGAGCCACTGGGGTGCCTCTTGTTTTCTCTCTTGTCCAGGGACAAATTCCAACTTCCAGACTTTTGAAGTAGCTCAAGAAATGGAAAGGCATGTCTAAAATTCAAACACAGTCTCTCTCTCTCTCTCTCTCTCTCTCTCTCTCTCACACACACACACACACACACACACAACTTTCATTTGTGTGTTCATGGATATGTGCTTACCTCATCAGCTTTTATTAAGTCTCCAAATGGAGTTCTGTGTCCTTGAGAGGAAACAGAAATGGAGGTCTTTGAAGCGAAGATTCATGGCATCCTCGGAGCCAGAAGAGGCTTCGCCACCAGGCTCCAAGTGTGCTTCCCTTACCTTGGAAAAGTAGTTCTCGGCTATTCCCATGCACTTGTTTTCCCTCATGATGTTACCAAGATTTCCCCACCCCAAACCCTGCTGGGATTTTAAGAGCAATTGCAGGACATTCATAATTTAATTTGGAGGACTGGCCTCTTGACAATGCTGATTCTTCCCATGTAGGAACATGGTGTATCTTTTCATTTTTTAATGTCCTTCAATCAGAGTTTAGGTTTGTCTCTATGCGGGACTTGTGTATTGCTTTAACTGCATTTCTCAAGGCTCAAGGTTTTGTATTGTTATGGCCATAGTTGGGATTTAACATTGAATTGATGCTGTTTTGTTTTTGAAAAGAGGGTGTCCTGAAATTAGGCAAGTGGGCTAGATTCCTGTTGTAGGGTTTCAGCTGCCTTACTCAATGGGCATTTGCTTGTAGACAGCAGGGCCTGCTACATTGCAGGGATTCAGGCTCTGAGAGTGATAGGTGGGGAGAGGGGTCCTTGATCATCAGGTAAAGGTAGGCCTGCAGCAGTTGCTTCCCCAAACCCAGGGGCTTCCACAGTCACCTGTTGTTGCTCACACACCTGCAGATTGGTGGCAATTTAGCTCATCTAGTTGGGGCTTGGCTGGAGTCCTCTGCTTCAGGCTGTGGCTGCTGGGTCGTGTTGAACTTGCTCTATCTCTTCAGTTCTGCACAAGATGACACACGTGGGCAGGTGGAACTTAAGGTCTCTTAAGTTCTGGATGTTAAACTGGTGCACCGTCAGTTCTGCCCACATACCATTGGCCAGAGCCAATGGCTGACTTTGAACTTAGCTAAGTGGCTTAGCTAAGTTGGAGCTATGTTTCTCAGAATGGTCTTTCTCACATGATTCTGGAATAGGGCTAGCCCCACAAGGGCTACACTATCTGGAAGGTGGAAGTGAAGCCATGGTCATGTCTCCAGCTGTTGCTCTCACTGGCAATCGGTTGGCTTGTCTTGTTGGTGTTGGGGAGCAGCCACCCCCCAGCTCCTTTAGTTCCACCAGACTTCTTTCTTTCTTTTTTTTTTTAATTCTTTTTTAAATGTTTATTTAGTTTTGAGAGAGAGAGAGAGAAACAGAGCATGAGCAGGGGAGGAGAAGAGAGGAAGACACAGAATCTGAAGCAGGCTCTGGGCTCGGAGCTGTCAGCACAGAGCCCACGCAGGGCTGACCTTGCACTGAAGTCGGATGCTTAACTGACTGAGCCACCCAGGTGCCCCAGTTCCACCAGACTTCTTTCTTCAGCGGTTCTGAACCGTGGGCCAGGCTCACGGGCAGCCCCGTGCTGGGAGGAATGCATCAACTCTTCTGCAGGTCTGCCTGAATGCTGGGGTCTTGGAGGCAGTGAGACACCCATGTAGGAACTAGCTCATCCTTGTAGGCTCCAGTTGGCCATTTCTCCCCTGCTTTGCATGCAGATTTCCTTCCCATGTGCTGGTCCCGCTGGCCTCAGGCCTGGCGCCAGATGTGAGCACAGTGCATCAATGGACTGCTTAACTCACTCCCTAGATCACATAAGTTCTCATCCCTGTAACAAATCCAGCCTATCCCCCATCATGATTCTGCTTCTCTGATGGAACACTTACCGATATAGCTAGGGACGTACACTTGGCCCATGACGAGGCCAGGGCAAGGGAGGGTGAAGAATTTGGGCGAGTAATTTATTCTCCCAGGATCACTATGTACTCCTTACAAAGACAGGAGTGCACGTGCAAAGCCTTTCTGGATATTTTTTGTAAGGGTTAAGGCAAATGGAACTTTTAAAACACAGCGACTTTAAAAACCAGCGTGTCACATATTGCTTAACTACAGATTTAATCCTGCTGCAGTGTCCATTTTAAATGATCTGAGAGACTTCCAGACAGTGACCCCTCAAGAGAAGTTACCAATACTTCATTATAAAGGGGCTTTTTAAAAGTAGGCTCTCCTTTCAATCAAAGCTGAAGGTCAAATCGCATTTTAACAAATGCTTCTCCAACAAAATTATGTATAATAATTGAATTTCTAAGGTCTAAATCCTGACCCACTTACTTGAAAGAATATTTGATAGGGTAATAGGGTAGAATAATTAAACAACCCTGGTCTCTTCAGAGTTCTTCTTAACAGGATTTGATCTTTAGTATAAATAATTTCTTCTCTCATTTGCCTACCTCCATCCTGGATTCCCCATTTGTTACTGGTCGAAGCTGTGGGCTTAAGTAACACTTTAAATGTGAATTTCCTAAGGAGGCTTTTGTGCCTTTATTTTTTCTTAAAACAATTTCGGCTTGCCTGGCCTGGGACAGTGGCTTTGGGGCTTTTGCGGAGATAAGACGCTTCAATGTTTTCCTGACAGCTGAACTAAAGAAAGCCTCTTACACACACGTCATCTGATTTGCCTCATGTCATTTTGATCTCTCCTTCTGACAGTTCCGATCTAACTTTTCTTTCTAAAAAGGGTATCAATTTCAAGGTTTAGAGTTCTCAGGATTTAGAATCTTTGATTAAAAAAGTGAAATTTAATCTCGACTCAAGGGTAGGGAATGTGAGCACATTTAGTAGGCTTCTCCTTCGATAGAAGACTCTTGTGACCAGTATTTATTATGGTAATGCTTTGTTATTATAAACCTCCTACGAATAATATTTTGGGGAACCACACAACAAGGCATACATTCTAACGCCCCGGTTAGGAGGGGGGTGACATCAATGAACTGAGAAGCACAATTATCTCATGGTTATGCATGCCTACGAAGTGTGTTATTACTTTTGTTTTTTACAACTTGTGGAATATTTTCATTGGAGGTGAAGCATCAGACACATTTTTATTCAAAGGAAGAGAAACAAGACGAAGGTTGTGTGTGCTGTGCGTCCTGAATAGTACCCTGGTGGCCCCAATTCTCTAGCTGGGGAGCTAATTTATAACGGAGCGTCTCACGGGCGCCAGGACATTCTGCTTTATTGTCTGTGTCATGGTCTTCTGACATCCATGGCACAAAAGGAGTCGTTATTTGGAAATAGTGGTTAGTCAGTTTCAACAGGAGGGTTTGCTGGTTTGCCTGCAGCAAATGCTGTTTTAGGTTGATTTAGAACAACTTAGAAAAGCTTGGTGTTTGCTTGCTCGGTGTCCTAAAAAGCAAGTATTCATGCAGTCGGCATTTACTTCTTTGCCAGAGGTTTTAAGGCCATGCAGATAGGGCTCTAGGAGAATAATAAGGAAATACTGGGGACAGAAATTGAATTCGTGACTAAATACTTACTAAGTGTCAAGTGATTAACTTAAGGTATCTCCTTTAATCTTCATAGCAACCTAGCAGGCAGATACTGCTGTCCATTCTTGCAGAGGCAACGAAACCCAGGCTGTAAGAATTCAAATGAGCCACTCAGGCTGCTAGAACATGGGGTAGGGCAGATACTCAATCTCGGGGCTGCTTGATTCTGTAGCTTAAATGTACTTTCCTTAAACTAGCACTTCTTAAAATGTACTTAGAATGGGAATACTGTGGATGATGATGTTGTGGAAAAGAAACACAAGGAAGGATGGGCCATAATCCAATGTATTTTGGGAATGTTAGATCAAAAACATTTATACCTTTTAAAAACAGCTGCAGAACTTCTCAGAGCTTTTAATATACAATAATGTACAATTAGGCGCACTTCTCAAATTTATTTGACCTGAAAATACTTTCTTCCCCCAGAAAAGATAATATTAGAGAACTTACAAATCCATTTGCCCCTCACATGCTTTTCAGTGGAGCATTTGGTGGCAGTACCATTCTGAGAAACATATCCATACTTCTGCTGTTGCTAGCCTGATATCAGTTCTTTCGCATCTGCCTAGAATGCCCTCAGTGTCGTGCTTGATTTGAATCCAGAAAGAGGATTTTTTTTTTTTTGCCACTTAGGTTGACCTACGTCACCATTTTGCTCTGAGAAAAGAGCAAGTGAGCAAGCCTGAATCTGTATCCAAGGAGGTAAATGTGTGAACCCACTCCTTTGCTTGTCTTTTTATTTCAAAACTGAGTACTCTTTCTGGCCACTTGTGCATGCTTTCCTCTCAGGCTTCTGCCCCAAGTTGGTGTGGGAGGTAGGCCACATTCATGGATGATGCTATAATGTGATGTCTGGTGGTGGTGGACAGATGCCCAGAGTATAATGGGAACACAGGAAGGAGGGACTACACTGGAGTGGGGCAAGAAGGGCAGGAAGAGGTGCCTAGGTCTTAGGGATGGAGTAGGATTTAGTCAAGTGTGTAAGAGAAAAAGGGCATTTCATGTTGAGGGAACAGTACTAGCAAAGGTCTGGAGTGTGAGACAACATGATCCGTCTGAGCAAACAGAAGCAGTCCCAGACACACCAGAACATAAACTAGGGGGCAGGGAGGGGTAACAGCTGCGGCTGCTGAGATAGATGGCAGGCAGGCCCTCCATGGAAGACCTTGTATGTTTTTTAAGAAGGGAGATTTATCCTGTAATTTTGGGGGAGACACTGTGATGTTTGAAAGAAACAGGCAATAGGGTCAGATCTGGGTTTTGACAAATTTGCTCAATGGATAAGGCCCCAGCCCAAAGATGAGGTGATGCAGCAGTCAAGGTGAGGGAGGATGTCACCTGCACTGTGGCAGTGAGAACAGTAAAGAAGAGAAGAAACAGATTTGCTCCATATTTAGGAGGGCAAATGATCAGGGATTGATTGGAACTGAGAAATGGAGAAGAGGAAGAACGATAAACTTCAGCCCCAACATACTGGGAATGCCTGTTCATTCTGATCTTTTACATCAAAGGGTGTGAGATAATTCCAAATGCGAAAGCCTCTTTGTTAATATTCTCATATTCTCTTTGTTCTTTTGTTTCCTGCTGAGGCAGGGAGAAAAGTGCAAGGGCAATTTAGGAAGTGGTCTTAACTTGGGATTGTATGCTAATCAGTCAACAACTTAACCTGGGATGTGGAAACGCCACAGGATGTGATGTCAGACCTGGGCCCAATTTCCACATGTGCCATGTCCTGGCTATGCTAACTTAGACTAGCTCTACAAATATCAACGCCATCCTTAGCAGAATTGAAGATAGCCTCTGCTCTGGGGCGCAGGTGTGAGGATGACTTACTTGTGGCCTTTCTCTCTGTGTGTTGGCAGGGACCGATGCAACCTATCTGGCTGGCTAGACAGGCAGCCCCTTCCTTCCTCACCTGAAGCTTTGTGCTCAAAGAGGTCATTCTCCTTCTCAAATAAACAAGGACCATCTTTCGGACTTGAGTATGTGGGAAATTGTGCTCCTCTACTAATCCTTCTGAATGATCCCTCAAGGTCCAAGAAGAAACTTGCAGGGTGTTTGTGAGGGTTAGATGACATCACAGATATAAAACACTCTGTAAACCCTAAGGGTTTCTTCCATTTGGTTGTTATTATCCTGGACATGGATTCTGTTCTTTTTAGTCATAAAACTTATCTGGAGAGAATACCCTGGTAGGTTTTCCTTTCTGTTCCCTTTGCTTTATTCCACAATTGCTGTGGCCTTTGTGAGTTGCTGTGGTGCCTAATGATGGTGAATTACAGCAGGACTCCTGCTCATTTGATTCCATAGCAAATGAAGGAATCACATGGTCTTCATCTGACACCATAAAGGCCCTGCATTAGTTTTATTTTACTTCATAATAAATTACCCCCCCCCCCCGCAAATCTAGCATCTTAAAAAATAACAAATATTTATCTCACACTTTCTGTAGGGCAAGTGTGGCTTAGGTGGGTGTCTCTGCCTCAAGGTTGAGGCACAAGGTTGCCATCATGGTGTCAGTTGGGGCTGTGGTCTCATCTGAAGGCTGAGGGGGTACCACTCCCAAGCAGAATTAGACTCCTTGAAGCCTATGGATGGAAAGCTTTCTTTCTGTCCACTGGAGCTCTTTTTCAGTTCCTTGCCATATGGACCTCTCCACAGGGCAGCTCATAAGATGGCAGCTGAATTCCATTAGAGCAAGCACATGAGAGAGCAAGAAGGGTATGCAGGACAGAAACCAGTTCTCTTTGTAATGACCTTACTTGACCTAACTCGGGTCAGGCTCCTCTAAGTCCTTAAAGCTCAGACCTTGGCTCTGTCTTTGGCTGGCTTATTCCAGTTTTAGCAAAAATCCTACTGAATCAGTTTAGTGAGAATCCCCTACCCTTGGTATCTGACCACTCTTGATACCTGATAAAATCCTCATTCCCAACCCTCCATATCTTATCACCCTGGCTTGCCTTCAGCAAGAATCCTGCTGGGTCAGGTTAGCCAGATCCCCCTCATTCCTCATGTTTCCTCTCAGTCGTTTTCTATCCACTGATCCCCACCCAGCTCTGTGGCCACGAATCCCCATTTGTCCTTCTTGGACTCAGAATCATGCCCAGTTCTATAGCGAGGCCACTCTTCCTCTATTGTAATCATTCCAGAATAAAGTTTTCCTTCACTCCTCTAACTTCTGTTTGGCTCTGGTTTACTTTGACAGTAATCTCATCTGGAAAATAGCATCCCATCACTTCTGCCATATTCTCTCAGTTAGAACTAGGTCCAGTTCACACTCTGGGGATAGGATTGCACAAGGCTGTAACACCAGGAGGTAGGGATCATTGGAGGTCATCTTAGAGGCTGTGTACCACAGGTCTCATGAATAGTGGCACGGGACTCCTCCTCAGGGGCTGTCTCACAATCTCCAAACCATTGCTCTGCCTCCAGTGGTCCCTTTCCACTGCCCCCAGTTGAGCAGATGGTCCAGGCTTTAATTTTAGCAATATTCATACAAAGCTTTCTCCCAGGACCCTGAGCCCCTTGGCTTTCACTACCCAATGCACACTTGGCCTGGGCTCCTGCCAGGTTACTCTCCTCTGTGGACCAGAGCCCCTGGCTCCTGCTTGTCTGGGAGAGGGATCAAAGAGGAACCAAACTCAGTGTAGCACCCCAAAGGGTCACATTTGATTTCCTGAGCTTGGAAGACTATGGGTTCACAATCGATCCAGACTTTCTTTCCTTTTTTTTTTTTTTAATCTTACAGTTTATTTTTGAGAGAGAGAGAGACAGAGAGACAGAACATGAGTAGGGGAGGAGCAGAGAGAGAGAGAGAGAGAAACAGACTCCAGGCTCTGAGCTGTCAGCACAGACCCCAATGCAGGGCTCGAACCCACAAACCAGGAGATCATGACCTGAGCTGAAGTCAGACACTTAGCCGACTGAGCTACCCCAGGAACCCCTCAATCCAGACTTTCTTGATCACCAAGGCCTCTTTGCCCCCACACAAAATCTGTAACACGCTGTGGCAGATGTTCTCTCTTATCGTGTGGCACTTCTCTCATCCCAAATCTGTCTCCACCGTCTCCGAGGAAAGTTTGCAGGCAGAACCGCTAAGGCCTATGATCGCGGTAAAATTCCTAAATGAATCTTTAATGCCTTGAGAACCTGGAGTGACCTGCTGTTTCCACAACATGTAAGCAATCCTCTCTAACGAAGTTGAACATTTCCCTTGTGGGCTTGCTAAGTTGTGGAAAATAAATATGAAAGAGCTTTTAAGATGCCTCCTGATCCGGGGTGAGCACAATCGCCCTTTTGTTTACCTTAATGTAATAGGATCATTATCTGGCCGCCCCATTTGGACGAAGCCTTGAACACATATTAACCTGTTGACTTTGTTAATAGTAATTTAGGATGACCTCTCAGGCTCCAAACCCAGCTTTTTAAAGCCAAGTGTAGAGTGGTCTTCCTTGTTTTCTCTGTTGACTCTCATTAAAGATTTGCGTAAACATAGCTGAAGGATGACTATGTTGCTTTTTGGTGCCAGCCAATTATGGAAATTGGCTTTTGCTGGTGGAGGGTGTTTTTGATCTATAGAATCTGTAAGAGGTGGAGTCGTTTGGTGTTGGTTGATCTTGACCTTTAAAAGGGGAGGACTTACCTCTGTATCTCATTGTCCAATAACAGAGACTGCAGTGGTAAATGTGGGGGAGCCAGTGCCTTTCCATCCCGAACGTGACAGAGTCTCACCCCAGAACCACTGCAAGTGCCAAAAAGGAGGTTTTGTGCTTCTCTTCTCACTGACCCTCCGCCTGCCTCAATCTGCCCAATTAAAGCAGCGAGGCCACGACCTGCTGGCCGCTTTCCTGGTTTCACTGAGCCGACCCACCCTCTCTGCCTTTGGAAGGCATGATGGATTGGTTTGAAACAAAACCATCTCATTCCCAAACTGAAAGGTTCCTTTTTACGTTTGGGAACAACTTGAAACCACCGGAGAAAATCATGTGCCAATTATGTATAAACTCCTTTACCACAAGGTATAAAGGAAGCCATAATTCGGGGGGCTTATGTTTGATTGAATTCATCTGTTTCCATTTTGTAAATAGAGAGCAGGGAGAATCCATAGTGGTGGACAGTTGATATAATGCAGCTTCTATTCCCCGGGCGAAAGAAGGGGTGGCCCTGTCGTTTCACTCCCTCAGAGCCAGCCTTCTTAGGTGCAAAGAATCACATGAGAGTCCTCAGCTGGAAGGGAGGTCAGCGTTTTTTTTGAGGCAGCACCAGACCCTCCCAGAACCATAGACGTAGAAGGGAAGGGACCCTGCTTCGTCAACCACCCAGCCAAGAACAACAGCTTTCAACTGGGGAAATCCCCCCACCCCCTCCCCTGGTCCAGGATGAGATTTACACTGATGGGTCTGTGTTTGCCAGCAGCTGACAAGTCAGACTTCACCCTTAACATCCCTAAGTGTGTTGGTACTAATTAGGTGAAAAATGAGATGCATTGTTAAAACTGGCTTTCCTTTCCTGCTTGGCAGCTTGACATTATGGGACACTGAAACCTCATATTGTCTCACAGAAACATGCCCAAGGGTAGCTACATTACGGGAGGGGGTGGAGAGGGAAGACCCAGTAAGGGAAAGAATAAAGGTCACTTTACCATCATTTCTATCTGTCATTAATGAAAGACTGGCTTGTTAAGGGGCATAGTAGATTAACTGATATGTCTTTCCGCATGTGTGGGTTAGTGACCTGATGTTTGGATGCACTGACTTGGAAGTCAGACACACTTGAGTGTAATCCCAGCTTTTCTGCTTAACTTGTGGCCTGACTTTGGGGCCCTTCCTGAGCCTCACTCTCCTCATCTGTAAAATGGAGATACGTCATTGAGCTGTTGTTATTTAAATAATACTTGAGAATCATGTAATATCTTAAAAAATGAATTGTTGGACCTTTCCTTTCCATTCTGGGCCTCTCATTTCCTGGGAAGGCTGGCTCCTGTATCGTCTATTTTAAACTCCCTCTGATGAACCAGGAGGATTCCTTGCTGGGTAGAGAGAATGGCCATGTTCAGAGACTGCCGATAAACCTTTTCTAGATCTTTCTTTCTGCCCAGGCCGCTTTGAATCACTTGCCTTTATTTTGGTGACCGTGATGACTGCATTGCTACCCATCTGAAATCATTTTCTCTAATGATTGCTAATTTTTAAAATAAAAAAACCATTTTTCTCCAAAATGAAAATGAATTGCTGTTGAATAGTCACTACTGTTTTCATTAGGTCAGCTCTTGATTACCCAAGGACCAAGGGTTTAAGGCTTACGTTTCATGGATTCTGCAGAACCTTGTTCTTTCCTTCTCCTCATCCCTAGTTTATTCTTAATTCAATTCTGCAGGTATTTTATGAGAGCTGAGTGGTTTACGTGGATGATCTAATTCAATCTTCTTGACTGCTTTCTTTTTATTCCTGAGAATAAAATTTCACTGAGAAGGGGAGGAGGTATGGAGTCATTATGCAACTTCCCTGAGACTATCCGACTGAGAAATGGCAGGGCACAGGGTGCCTGGGTGGCTTGTTGGTTAGGTGTCCACCTTTGGCCCAGATCATGATCTTGTGGTTTGTAGGTTCGAACCCCACATCGGACTCTGTGCTGACAGCTCAGAGCCTGGAGCCTGCTTTGGATTCTGTGTCTCCCTCTGTCTCTGCCCCTCCCCTGCTTCTGCTCTCTCTCTCTCTCTCTCTGAAAAATAAGTAAACATTGAAAAATTTTTTTAATTAAAAAAAAAAAAGAAGTGGCAGGGTGCAACTTGAACCCAGGCTGTCTGACCTCTGAACCCAAGCATGAAGGACTGTGCCTTCAGGTGTTTGTTCACCCCATTAGGAGAGATTGCACAAATGAAGAAATGAGGGCCCAAGTCCTGCAGCACAATTTGGATAAATCAAGACTTGTATGTGAACGGGAAGGACACCAGGAAATGGAACGTGGGATTCAGACACAACTGGACGATTTGCAGCAATATTTAATCCTTCAGGCGATTCTCTCCTTCCTGTCATGGTCAGCGGAGGTCTGGAGTACCCTCTACTCTCAGAAGGAATCAAGTCCCAATTTCTGGAAGATAAATGTTACTGTCTTACAAACTAGACAAAAGAAAAAGGAACTCATCCTAGCTTCCCAAGGCAAGTCACTCCTGACGTCCTAAAATAAGTGTGGTTACAAACTGCCTGCCTCTCTGCGGTGAAAATTGTATTCAGTAGTTATCAAGAGTTGTACCCGCTCCTCTGTCGTCTTCTAATTGTTTTTTTGTTCATGATGTATGCTGCAGCCATACATCTGACATATATTTCCTGTTATTTGTTTCAGGCACCAGAATCTCTCAGGTTTTTCCTAGGCCTGAGACATAATGGCTCTATTTTGCTTTTAGGATTTCCACCCCCCTTGGGGCATTCAGACCTTCCTGGGTTCGCTTGGTGATTTGAATGTAACCCTTCTCATGAGGCAGCATCTTGGACCTTCTGGGTAACCCTGTCCTCTTCCACCACCCACTTTCTGAGCAGAGGTGGCCCATGCTTGCAGGACAGACCTAGCTTTTTGGAGGGCCAATCCTATCAGTGTTTCCAGGGTAATTTGTCTTTGTGGGATGGGTAATGAAGGGGTCTCAGAGACTGAGTGGCATGATAATTTGTTCCTTTCCAGACAAGGTTGGTCTTATCAGGCTTGACTATCCATGCTACCGAGACGGTGGAGCTCTGACAGTATTTGCTTTTGAAAGGCTGGGAGTCAGCGAACCCCAGCGCTCTAGTTCCCTTAGAGGCAGCTGACCTAATCTTACCCTGATGTAAGCAATTTTAATTCATTGAGATTCTGCCTAATGATTCTGGTGATTTACATTGTTGTCATTCTTGAGCGTTATTATGTTTTCAAAGAAAAGGATCAGGCCTGTGGAGACATTTTCCTCTAAATGCTTCCTTTGAAGGACACTGCTCACCATGGAAGGGAGAGAAATGATACAAAGGAGAGTCTGCTCTAAGACAGCCAGGGTCTCTCCTAAGAACTCTGGAAAGAATAGTATCTATTGTACTCATGTGGCGTTTAGGTATCTGTCATTCTATGTCTCTGGTACTGAAGCCTCAGAGAAATGCTTGGGTCTGAAGGGATTTTTAGGATCCCCCTGTGCTTGTCCGGCTTGATCCAGTATTATTCTCCAAAGGCAGGGTCCCCTTGATTCCATGGAATGGGGTTCCTACCACCCTAAACATGGAGCCGGCACTCTGCAAAGTGCTTAGATTCAGAGAGCATGCTGTGAAGGGAAATTGAATGAGCCTAGTGTTTATTTGATGACTTGGAGGAAAATTAGAACAAGGAATAGAAGATAGAGACTGTAACTATTATTTGAGCGTTGTCCTTGCTGAAGGAGGGAGGTTTGATCTGACCAGATGGTAAAGAATATCACAAGTGGATGGTATAATGCCCGTGTGTGTCCTTCCTTCAACACTGACTGTTGGGGCTTGGGTTAAGAAGCCCACATCATTGTCTTTTGAATTATTGTTAGAGACCCCCAAACTGGTCTTCTTGCATCTGTCCCTCCTCTTCCCCTCGACAATCTGTTATCAACAGAATAGCCAGAGTGATCCCATGAAAATGTATGTTCAGATCACGTCACACCTTTTCCCACCACCCACCAGAGGCTTTTTCCATCCCTCAGAGTAAAAGTCTGTATAGTGGTTGACAAGGCTGCACAAAGAGCTCTCCCTGGCGCCCCATCCCCCAAGCCAGCACCTCTAAACTCTCATTTAGCTTCTGAGACACAGCTCACATGACGTCCCCTCGTGGAGAGGCCGTTGGACCTGTGTGTACCCCTTAGCCCTCTGCTCAGGTCTCAGTCACCTAATTTTTCTTTCATCCTTTCCGCTTCCCCCCTGGTCTCTGAGGTTCTTGTGAGAGGAACTGAGTTTTACTTCTCCCAGAATCATCCCAAGACCAAGTGCTTGGTAAGTTATTGTTGAGTGAGTGAATGAATGAATGAATGAACGGACGGATGAACGAGGCTGTGAGTGCCTCTTCGGCGCAGGTATGCATGTGGTTTGTGGCTGAGGTGCTATGTGACAGGCAGCAGACAGCCTCCACAAACGGGCCCCGTTGGTGCTTTGCACCACACCTTCTGTGCCGAGATGCTCAACAGGCTGCATCCAGTAGCAAAAGCACTTCATTGTCTCCCCTTGAGAGACACCGAGGGTCTGACCACAGTTCCATTCCTGGCTCCTGGGAAAATGAAGCATGGCCAAAGGATCCTCGCTTACTTCCTCTGTCCTGGGCTGGGCCCCAGGAGAGGGTGGGCGGGATGAGGGGAAATACCTGTGGAGTCTGTCCTGTGCCCCGCCGGCCTGCTCGGGGTCAGCCCCCCAACCCCCAAGCTCTTGTAGAGCTGGGCTTTGTAGCCTGGCCCCCCACGCTCTGTGGCTCCGTCGGCATAAATATTGTTCTTTGAGGCACTCCACTGTGGTGGGACAGGGAAGGAAAAGTCATCACTGGGGGACACGTGTCTGCGTGCCTTTTCCAGAAGACGTAGTGCATGCTGGGCAGAGCCAGCTTTGCAGTCAGGCTGCTGTAGCCTGCTCTCGAGGAGAGACACCAGGAAGGCTCTGCAGGTGCCCTCCACCCCCACCTCCTCACTCCTCATCCCCATGCACTGGTGGCACCTACTGTGGCCA
The DNA here is from genome assembly GCF_027475565.1 of Acinonyx jubatus. NCBI lineage: Eukaryota > Metazoa > Chordata > Mammalia > Carnivora > Felidae > Acinonyx > Acinonyx jubatus. The sequence continues at coordinate 43,976,168 of NC_069383.1, read as the reverse complement.
GGCCTTCCTCCAGGGCAGGCACATATTGTGTTCCTGGCACCAAAAAAGTTTGGAAAAATTAAAGGGGAAAAGCCATTTGCTCATGGCACGCTGCCCAGGTGGATTAATCCAATCCCTCAGAGAGAGCTCTTCCTAAACAACTTGTAATTAATCTGGGGAACTCATGGCCACAGGAGTTTATGAGGCCAAATTCCTCAGTAGGTTTCGAAAAAGGGAGTTGTTGTCCATGTGTAAGAGTAGTGTCTTTCCTCAGATAAGCTAGCAGTAAGTCTGCAGGAGCTGTCAGTGTGTCCGCTGGGCCGGAGAGGAAATGCAGTCCTGGGGAAGAATAAAGGTAGTGCTCGCGTTCATCATCACAGTAGCTAAGTTTTGGCTTAGTTTTGCATCTGCTCCTGTAATTCTCACAAGCAGCAGATACTGGTGCCATCCCTATTTGATAGAAGAGGGTAAAGGAGCCCAGAGGCATTAAATAATGTGTCTGTGGTCACACAGCCAGGGCGTGTGGAGCTAAAATCTCAACTAAGGCACAACATCTCTGGATCAGCTCTTAATAGCTGGGTCTTAGTTCCTTCACCACCATGGGTTGGAGTGGCCTTAGCGAGGCCACGCACGTCTTTTCCCTGTAACTTAGTGCCATGTGTTAGAGTACTGGATTTGGAAAGTGCATTTGGTCTTTAGTAGCATGACCCTACAGCAAGTCATTTAATCTGTGAGTCTGCATCCTCATCTGATAAGGTAGGGCATAATAATACCTCTCTTACCTATTTTGGGTGGTTAAATGTAATGATGTATCGAAATATACACAAAATATACACTTTTGTGATAAACACGAAAGTGCTAGTCAGCTGTCAGGCTTTGTTATGAAATTATCGACAGTCATGATAAAATGAGAGCATTAGATCCAGGCTGTTCAACAGGTCTTTCTGCCGTGATGAAAATAGTCTATCTGTGCAGTCCAATATGCTAGTCACCAGCCACATGTGGCTATTAACACCTTTGAAATGTGAGACCGAGGAACTACATTTTAAATTTCACTTAACTAATTTAAATTTAAACAGCAATGTGTGGTTAGTTGCTACTGTAGTGGGCAGCACAGGAGATGGTTTCAGCTGGAAGCCCACTTAATCCAACCCCTTTGTTTCATAGATGAGGAGACTGCGGTCCGGTCCGTAAAGGGGCAGGAACTTGCCTAAAGTCACACAGTGAGTTAGCAGACAAGAGGCCCGGAACCATGTCTCCTAACACCCTGATAGTCTCCACTTTTAAAAAAGTCTGAATATCGTTGATTGAGACCAGGAGATCAGGAAAGAGAATTGATCGTCATCAACCTGAAGCCCGTGTGAAATAAGCAGCTAGTGAAATACTAGGAAGGCTAGTTTTGAGGGCTACCTGAGGTCAGAGAGAGCGCTAAGACAGGGTGCCCACACCCACTTGTGTGAAACAGCGTGTGACTGTCTACCCTGGGAACCTAACTCAGGGCTGCCTTCACCAAGTATAATTCTGACTCCTTAGAGCCAGCAGACAGGAAATGCTCTTTGCGCTCGAAGCCCATCCTGACAGTGACGGAGACGCCTCTGGCTTGGTCCATCTCGCCGAGGAGTGGCTTTGCCAGTAACGGAGGGCTCGGGGCTCCCGTGGACTGTAACGGTATATCTGTGGAAAGAAAGAAAAGGCCTGTGGTGAGCCTGCAACCCCAGTGCCAAATCACAATACATAATTGGCCCTGATTTTTTCCATATGTATCAACAAAAACAGCGTTGCTTTCATGAGAGATGAAAGCAACCCTTTTCTTTGGTCATATTTCCTCTTTGTGTATAGTTCCCAGGTCTCCACTGGGTTCATCATTCTCTGTGTAAAGCAAACCTAAAAGAGAAAAAATCAGAAATTAGGGATATGGAAGGACTTATGGAGAAAATACCTTTCTTTATGTTTTCTATGGCAAAGAGGCTGTTTTCTTCCTTTTCTTAGCCAAAATGAAATTAATTTGTCAGAGTTTTGGTAAAATCATACTCTCGGTGTAGTGAAAGCATGTAAGTGCTTAAGAGCAGGGGATCAATGGATATGTGTGAACTATCTCTCTTAAAGGACACTTATTCATTCATTCAGCACTCCTTTTGTGTTAATCTGCTCAGGCTTCCACAACAAAATGCCACAGGCTGGGAGGCTTAAGCAACAGAATTTTTTTTTCTCACAGTTGTGGAGGCTGGATGTCCAAGATCAAGATGCCATCAAGCTTGGTTTCTCCCGAAGTCTCTCTCCCTGGCTTGCAGATGACTGCCTTCTCTCTGTGTTCTCACTTGGCCTTTGCTCTGTAACAATGGTATCTCTTCCTCTCCTTATAAGCACACCAGTCCTATTGGCTTAGGACTCACCCTGTGACCTCATTTAACCTTTTTTTAAAAAATGTTTATTTTTGACAGGGGAGCAGAAGAATGGGGGGCGGGGGTGGCCGAAAGACAGAGAATCCCAAGCAAGCTCCATGCTGTCACCCTGTCAGCACAGGGCCCGACCTGGAGCTCAATCTCACGAACTGTGAGATTATGACCTGAGGTCGAAATCAAGAGTCAGACACCTAATCAGCTGAGCCACCCCAGTGACCCTGAACTCATTTAACCTTAACTGCATCTTTAAAGGCTCCATCTCCAAATACAGTCACATTAGGGTTCAAGGGTACAGCATATAAACTTTGAAGGGACACAGTTCAGTCCTTGACACGTTTACTGAATACTGTTGTGCTGGGTACTGGAGATACAGAAAAAAATTATATAACAAGCTGGACTCTGGGAAGCTGGGAGTCATATAGACTTGTAAAAAAAACGCATGAAACATGATATGCAATTTGTATACACCAAAGGCATCAAGGGAGAAATTCTACTTTGTTTCGGTGAATGGAAGAGGAGAAGAAGCCTTCAAAGACAAGAAGCAGAGTGAACTGAGTTTTGAAGGAGAGCCTGGCATAGGCAGGATGACAGGGAAAAGAATAAAGAATATGGGTAAAATAAGCCAAATCTCTCTCCTGTCCTCTGGAAGCTTCTAAAAATACTCTCTCAACTTCAAAGGCCTAAACTTCTATAATTAGGGATAATTTCTTTCATTAAGGCATTCTTTCTTGAGAAAAAACAAAAACAAAAACAAAACTGTATTGGTTGGAATGATCTCGGTTACAAACAGCATAAAACCGTGATACAAGGTGGCTTGAACAGTAGGGACATGAGTTATTTTGCATGAGCAGAAAAGATCAGTGGAGGGATGTCTTCCAGACATAGTTTGATCACTAACTGAAGTGTGGCATGAAGGACTCAGGCTTTTTCTGTCTCTCCAAATTGCCTTCCTTACCACTGACCTTCGCCACAGGCGGGATCTTCTCCTGGTTATAATGGCTGCCAGTGGAAATTGGGTTGATGTGATTACTTATTCGCACCCTGCAGGAGAGAAAAAGAAAACCTTGCCCCCAGTCATTGGTGTGCTGGTGTTGGCTTGTACGGGCTTGTGAGTACCAATTGCCAAATTTTTAGGAATTTTGCATGCTAGTTGTTAAACATAGTTGTTACTAAAAGTTAAATTATATAAATGTAAAATGAAATGAATTATATAAAAAAACAAAGATAATAAAGAGTCAAGGCTCATCACTTCCTAATTATTTTGCTACTTTCACTATTACCTATGCCCTTGACATGGTTTACATCCATCCTACCTGTATGAGGGTGGTGGTAGGTGGCGATGTACCATTGGACTTCCCTCTCCAACCCCACATCAGTGGCTTGAAATTAGCCATGGTGGGAGTATTTATAGCTCAGAAATTGGCAAATGCTATAAATCAGGTCGTGATTTATTATGTTTTGGTTGTCTACTAAGAAAGTGATGGAGAAAGGCAAACAATGAAGTGTTGTTCTAAAGCTGTTACATTGTGAATAGTAAAAAAAACTCCAGGGCTATTCTTCCAGTGTTATCTGATTCAGCAAAGAAGTCATTCACATCATGCACAAATGAGTGGAGTTCTGACTATGTTTCTTCATCGTCTTGTTAACATATACGAAAGCAGCCAACACTCATGTCAGTATTACACTCGCTCACCTGTTCGTTGTAAACATAGGTTGGTTATAGACGTAAGAATGGCAAGGCCAATTAAAATATTTTCTAAAAATCAATTGGCTGTGTGGAATTGAAACTAAAGAGCAATGCATGTTTTATGTTTGTGTGTGTGCCTATTGGCTTCCACACATCCATTAGATGAGTAAATACTTGTAATAAATGTATATAGGTATACATATAGGTATATATACATACAGGTCTCTAGGCATAGGTGTCTACATGTATGTATGAATACACTTTTCTTTGAACAGCCTATTGTTAACATTCGTTAGTACTACTCTCCAGTCCTTTAGTTTGCTTGGGCCAATATAGTTTCCATGTGCACCCCGAAACCTGTATTGCCATGTATTAATTACCCTTTGTGTCTGGGAATAGGTGGTTTTCTGAAGTAAACAGAAGGTTTGCTAGGAAAAAGGAAGTGGAAGATAGATTTTGGACAGGCAACCAAAAGTACCATCAGCAAACATGACACATTAATATAATGTCAGTCGTCATAGTGTGAATTAATGAATGACACCTTTTCCAGTAGAATAGGTGTATCAGAGCATGTTGTATAGAACTATTGGCAATTTGTGCTGTTTAATTCTTTGTTGCAGGTCCTATACATTATTGGATGTTTAGTAGCATCTCTGACCTCTACTCACTAAATGCTAGTACCCTACCTCCAGTTGTGACAACCAAAAAATGTTTCCAGGCATTGCCAAAGATCTGCTGGGGAGCAAAATAGACCCTGGTTGAGGACTGGTGGCTTAACCCCAAGACTTACTGGTTCCAAACCTGAAAGTTTTTCATTTCCTATTCCATTCTCTCTAAGGTAAAGCTGTCTGCAATTGAATGTTAAGTTGATGGTTCAAAGGCAGCACCAGAAGATGAGGCATATTCCTGAGAGCTGGAACCCTGGGCTCCATAAAAGTAAGTCTGGGGGCAAACCTTCTGGGCTTAGGAGAGAGGGTTGTTCCACTTGGGGAAGTCAAAGACTCCAGATGCTAACCTCTCCTCAACTTGGCAGATTTCACTATGCCTTTTCCCACCTTTGGAACTCAAAGGATATGAAGCTCTTGACATGAAGATCTATATGCAAAGATCTTTAAAAGGCCTTGGTACATTTTTGGAAACCTTAAGAAGATTTTTACATGGAGTTAGAAGGAGCATTTCATTTTGCTTGCACTTGGGTTCCAGAAGCATCAACCTTTCAGACCATAGCAATGATGTACATTCCAAAGGAAGCAAACAAAGGCTTCTGAGTGATTTGCAAACTGTCCAAAGTCTGGGAAATGTCCTCATGCCAGTCTATTGACATTTGTGTAAAATAAGCTTACCCTCTCCTCAAGAAAGCCCTCCTTAGACCTGCTTCCCCTTCCATCTGGTCTTCATCTTTCCTTAATTGCTAAAGATCTCAAAGGATTAGTCTTCATTTGCTGTCACAATTTGTTCTTCTGTTAATTCCTTGGGTTCTGTCTGCAAATACCAACAGTGATGTTCTGATGTGTTCAGTCACCTCCTCCCAAACATCATAATTCTGTTTGACTTTTAGGACAGCTTTTGATTCTGCTGGCCATCCTCTCTCTCCCATACGTCTTTTGCCATCTGTTAGTTCCGTAATGCCATCATATTCCCCCTACCCTCCTGTTGAATTCTTCACTGGTTCTCTTTTCTCTGTGTGCTGCTTATGTTGACATGTCCTTCCCAAGTTTCTGTGTGTTCCTGTTCTCTCCTTTCCTCTCTCTTTGGTCCATCATCTTCTTATCACCTCTCAACTCCAGGAGAATGGCTCCCAAGTCTACGTGTCCAGTTGAGATGTCTCTCTTTGGCTCCAGAGACGATGAATCTATTCGTCTTCACATGTATGCGCCACAGGGTCTCAAAAACAACACGTCATTCCTTACCTTTTTGCCTAGCTTGTCTTCTTCTCATCCCTATCTCAGTAAAATTGGTTTCCTTTATGTCTCCCAGGCTAGAGAGCCTAAAGACACCTTGAATTAAACTTCCCATGTCAATGAATCCCATGGTGCCATCAGTCTCTGAATCCTGTGCATTTCACTTCCATCATTTCCCTGGTGTGCATTCCACCCTTCCTGCTCTTACCACTCTAGACCACAGGTTGGTGACCTTTTTCTTAAGACCACTTTTTCTTAAAAGAGCTAGATAATAAATATTTTGGGCTTTGTAAGTCATACTGTCTTTATTGCAACTATTTAACTCTGTCCTTGTACAGTGAAAGCAGCCATAGATAATATGTGAACGGGAAGGTAGGCATGACTGTTTCAATAAAGTTTTAGTTACAAAAATGGACTGTTGGTCCCAAATAGCCCATGGGACAGTTTGCTATCTCCTGACTTAGAGGGTTATCACTCACTTAGTTTATCTAATTATTCTAGGAGCTGATCTCCCTGTTCCAGTTTCATTTTCCTCTAACCAATTATTTTTATCTTGCTGTCCAAAGTAAATATTTGTTGATGAGTTCATCTTCCTAAAATGCAGGTTTGATTAGACACATCAGACATTAAGACACTAGATAACTTAACTTTCTTTGAATATGCCACACACTCAAGCTCTGTAATTCTCCCTTAAGTGTGTTTCCTACCCTGGAGTGCTCTTCTCTGTTTCTAAATCCTTATAATTGCCAATGCATTAGACTCAGCTACAAGTTACTTCTTCTAAGGTGCCCTCAATACCTCCATTCCCAACTCAGAACTCTTCTTTCTCCAATACCGTCAATAATATACCACTCTCACAGCGATATCACCTTACAAGTCTCATAGTAAAGTTACTTCTACCTATGTTTGTCTACCTCCCTCGATCAAAAGGACAGAAAGTGTCTTTTTAAAAGATCATTTTTACTCCCCAACATATTACTCTGTTCAAGTAGACTAGTTTCGCTACTTACACACTCTCCAATCTCAGATACAAAACATATACAGGTTTCCAACCTACAGATGCAAAAAAGTTACATTCCAGAGCCAAAGCAAGTCCATTCCACCCACCACCACCAATCTCAACCACTGCCTCTTCACCAGCCATAATTTACATACTGAGTCTACGATTAGTGTTTAGGTTTGTTTTAAAAAAAACTTTTAAATGCTTATTTTTGAGAGAGAGAGAGAGAGAGAGAGAGAGAGAGAGAGAGAGAGAGAGAATGAGATCGGGAGGGGCACAGAGAGAGGGAGACACAGAATCCAAAGTAGGCTCCAGGCTCTGAGCTGTCAGCACAGAGGTGGATGCGGGGCTCAAACTCACGAACTGGGAGATCATGACCTGAGCCAAAGGCAGACCCTTAACCGATTGAGCCACCCAGATGCCCCAGTGTTTAGGTTTTTTTTAATTAAAAAAAAAAAAACATGAAATTATATTGCAAAAATGAATATGTTGAAAGGTCTAGGGAAATGAGGCTATGATGGAAATAAAAAGAAAAATTTATTAAAAAATGAAAATGGCAGGAAAATGGAGAGTGCTGAATTCATGGATTGAATCATTTGTCTATAAACATAATTTTAAAGGACCAAGAGTGAAGCAGATAATGTGTGAAGAGTACAAAGTCAAGTGATGCCAATGCAATTAACCAAAAGCAGTAATAGGGGAAGGTATATACTGAAAAAAATGGAAACATATTTTGAGGGTTTATCTAGAGCTGGCACTATTCAGTGTGATAATTACTAACTACAGCATGGCTGTTTCAGTTTGAAAAATTGAAATTAAATAAAATTTAAAATGCTGTTCCTCAGGGTCATTAGCCATATCTCAAATGTTCCCAGCCACTTATGACCACCATTTTGAACAGTCCAGGCATAGAACTTTACTATCAACACAGAAAGTTCTATTGAATAGTGCTGGTCTAGGATCAGCAAATTAAAGTGCCTCTTAGCTGGAAGTTGAGTGAAAAAAGGGTGGGGCTTTGAGAAGGTAAAGGCCAAACACAGTAAATGGGCTGGTGGTGAAAATTCTTTCAAAAGCGACATCTGGTTCCACAGAGTTGAGTCCTACTGGAATCTGCTCAGTGTCCATGTGAAATGAGAGATAATCAGCCCTGAATTGATGACCTCAGAAATTCAATAGTTCTCTATATTGTTGAGAGCGTCAAAGCATTACCAATGTTATTTGCTTTCCTCAATGTAGGTTGAAATGTATATTTTAGGAAGGGATGCTCTGCAATACTATTTGCCAAACTGTGGGTCAAAATCAATTAGTGGGTCATGAGTCATTTAGAAGGATACAAGCAGACCTTTCTTAATGAAATAGAACAGACTGGGAAATATCAGGCATGTTGCATGCTGTAAGGGCAAATAGTGTTTTGTGAGACTTTTGTTTCAGTAATATTTGTATTTTTTAGTGTGAGTTGGGCCCCCAAAGTTCGCAAGCCAGTGCTTTTCAGAACATAGATTAGCAAGGGAGGAAAAAGTATGTTTAGACAGACCCATGCTTCGTGTAGGGCCTGTGTGTGAAGAATACAGGCTTGGACCCCTCTCAGTTACTTGGGCTTATGAAAAAGTCACACCTAGAAAACAGCCTGGTAGAATCCAACTGGTTTATTCTTTCCTCTCACTTCTGGAAATGGGTAGATTGTTACCAATACCTACATTATCCTGGAAGAAAGATTTTTTTTTTCCTACCATAAGAGGTAGCTAGCTGCTGAGCTGGCCTGCCAGAAGTGGACTGACCCCATGAGTCAGGGTTAGCTACTTAGAAAGTGGGTATAACCTGGGCATGCACAGGAGAGGCAAGACCAGAAAGTCCGAGATATGTTCCCTAGCCACACAGCTCAACAGTTACCTTCCTACTTGGCAAAAACAAAAGCTCTATTAAATTTTGAAAGAAGAGAATAATGCTTGTCTTATTCACATATTAATATGATTTATTTAAAAACCCTGATCCTGTTGCCTCAGAACGACTTATAATATTCTGTTTATCTCTTGGAACGTTGACAATGAGAGTTCAGATTTCTCCCTCTGGCCTTCTAAATGATCTCTTTCGGAGCTGGTGGGAGCCCAGCGTACTTGCTACCCTATACATTACATAGTAACATGGAAACCTTGATTGCTGACTTAGGCCAATTTAATTAAAAATTAAAAGGAAAAAAAAAAACCCTAGCTTAGTGAAAATTCCTATGGATGGCCACCCAAATTTGCAGAAAGCCTGCAAACTTGATTAGTCACTTGAAAAATTGCATTGATTACTTATAATTGTCATTAAATTTCAGTTTCAAAATTCTTTCCTCAGGTTAAACATCAAATCAGTTCTGACTGAAATATATACATCTCCTTGTTCTAAATTATCTACATTTTCATAGGCAAGAACTTTTTGCTTCGATGGGGGTAGATATTAACTAAAATTTTGGAAGTAAATTTTCTCAGGGCATTTGGGTGGATGAGATATTCCCAAATTCTTTGCCCCTGAATTTTTACTATACGTACATGTATGTTTTTAAATGTTTAACAGAACTGACTTCAGAATGTTTCTATATATCCGCACTTAACTCTTTAGTTTTCTCTATGAGACACTGTATTATTAGCAGGACTCAGCTGCCAACTACATGCATTATTCACAGATCACATCGATCACAAAGTCATATCTCCTAATGGATTTAGACTCCGGGCCCTATATTCTGAAGACCATCTCCATGAGCACCTCAAGTTCAACATGTCCAAATCTGAGCTCATCATTCTTCTGCCTCTAAGCTTATCACCTCCAGCTGTATTCCCTGTCTTGGGGAATGGTATCACATTTGCCTCATTTTTTTTAATTGTTTTTAAAATATAATTTATTGTCAAATTGGCTTACATACAATACCTAATGCTCATCCCAACAAGTGCCCTCCTCAATGCCATCACCCATTTTCCCCGCTCCCCCAACCCCCCACCCACCCTCATTTGTTCTCTGTATTTAAGAGTCTCTCATGGTTTGCCTCCCTCCCTCTCTGTAACTATTTTTCCCCCTTTCCTTCCCCCATGGTCTTCTGTTAGGTTTCTCAAGAGCCACATATGAGTGAAAACATATGGTATCAGTCTTTCTCTGACTTATTTCATTTGGCATAAGTTCCATCCATGTTGCTGCAAATGGTATGATTTCATTCTTTCTCATTGCCGAGTAGTATTCCATTGTATATATAAACCACATCTTCTTTATCCATTCATCAGTTGATGGACATTTAGGCTCTTTCCATAATTTGGCTATTGTTGAAAGTGCTGCTATAAACACTGGGGTACATGTGCCCCTATGCATCAGCACTTCTGTATCCCTTGGGTGAATTCCTAGTAGTGCTATTGCTATTGAACGTAGAGTAGTTCTATTTTTAATTTTGTGAGAAACCTCCAAACTGTTTTCCAGAGCTTGCCTCATTTCTTAAACTAGCAGTCTTGAAGTGGTCTTGAAGATTTCCAAGTCACCAGCCCCTCATTAATTAAAAACATTAATAATTTTAATGAAAAAACATTAGGGTTTTATCAGTTCTTCCTCAGAAATGCCTCTTATGTCTCAGACTTCCCTGGCAGGCCTGAGGCAGGCTCACTGTCTCTCACCTAAATTACAGCTACAGCCTCTTAGCAGGCCTCCCTCTCCATTCCAGTTCCTCATCCATGCTTCCTCTGTGTTCTCTTTCTAAAAAACAAACAAACATACTCCTGACACTCCACTGCATGACTCTCCCCTGTAGGATACTCTCTGTTTTCTGCTGTTGCCCACAGGTTGAAACCAAACTCCCATGAAAGGCAAAGTATCCTCTATAATTGGCCTCTTGCTCTCTGCCACCTCTCCTCTCCCTCTGCCCCTCCCAAATGTGGTGCTTCAGCCACACTGAATTTCCCTCCACTCTTCAGATGAAAGGTGTTTTCCTATTCTCTGCCTTCATAATTCCTCTTTTCCTAGAATGCTCATATCCTAGCTCCCCAGAAAGGTACCTTTCATCCTTCAACACTAAACTCAAATGCTACCTCCTATAGGAACTTTCTGTAATTACTCCATAAAGGTTGTTAGTTTATTGGTCCCTCTTTTTTCCGTTTCTCTATTATAACACTTTTCACATTGTATCACAATTATCTGCTAACGTGTATGGACTATTCTTTAAAAAATATTTTTTTAATGTTTTATTTATTCTTGAGAGAGAGAGAGACAGAGACAGAGCACGAGCAGGGGAGGAACAGAGCAAGAGAGGGACACAGAATCCGAATCAGGCTCCAGGCTCCGAGCCGTCAGCACAGAGCCCGATGCGGGGCTCGAGCTCACAGACCATGAGATCGTGACCTGAGCTGAAGTCAGACGCTCAACCGACTGAGCCACCCAGGCACCCCAAGGACTATTCTTAAATGTTTCCGGATCTTCCCAAATCTAACTGTAAGGTAGAATTGCCCTTCCTGGTTTCCTTGTGGTTGGGTGAGACCAATGACTAGTTCTGGACAATGAATTGAGAGTGGAAGAGAGGAGTGTCATTTCTGGAATGGACCATTTCATTGCTTCTGCAAGTCTCATCAGACATTTTTCTTCTAGCATATTGACTGGCAATGTTAAAGATGGTGACTGCTTCATCAACCAAGGCAAGTGCTGACCCACAATGGGCATGTAACATAAGTGAGAATCTTTGCTAATTTTGGCCAGTGAGATATTAGGGTTGTTTGTTTCTGCAGCATAAGCTGGCTAATCTTTCCTGCTACAGTGTGTCATCCCTATGGGACAGTGAACTCATCGGGCCTCAGTGTATTATCTAGGCATTCCTATTGTCTTGCAAGTGCATAGTAGTTGTTCAATGAAATGTTAATTGAATGAAGGCATACATAAATAAGGTATTTAAATCCCAGAGATAAATAGAAAGTCATTAATAAAAATATAGAATTTCCACCCCTGTTAAAAAAATAATGGCCACTCGAGAAATGTACTTAAATGCAATTCAAAACCGCTCTCTTTGATAACAGTTTTCATTAAGTTTCCTATACAGTTTTGTATTCTGGCTCTGGACTCTACACTGCAATGAGGCGAATGTTTGTTAAAGAAACGGCATATGAATAACATGTTTCATTTGTAACTCTCTGTATGGTTGGGTGCTTGGTCCTAATGGACCGTCAGTGCTTTTTAGAAAACAGCCCTCAGTAATGTGCACATTGCCTTGATTAGTTGAGCTCCCAGACTGGCCTGAATGCTGTGGAGATCCAGTAACCGCCTTCAGATGTCTGTCTCGTCATCCCCACAGAAGTTAAGGGACTAGATGTTTTGAAGCAACCAGTTACTGGTATTTGCATTTTTTCAGTGATGGAAAATGACAAGCCACTGCCCGTGAGCCAGCTGTGTGTTTGCCTTTGTAAGTGACCAAAACTTTGTGTCAAAGCCCCACACACAAGCTAATCACTTGCACTTGGAGCCGCTTCCTCTGTCTTCTGGCAGAAGCTCAACATTAGGAAATTGTGACTAATGGCAAGGGGAAAGAACCCTGGGAGGCTTATCTAGCAGGGGAGAGCTTCAAGGAGATCTTTATAGGAGCCAGAGAAAAGTAAAAGATGGCTTGATTAACCAAGATAAGATAGGAAAGAGCAAAGTGGACAATCTTTCTAAAGGGGACAAGCATAGACACAAGGGACTCCTGAAACGAGTCATGGTTATTATTAGCATCAGGGTTATTATTTTATTGCATTGGAACATGCACAGTTTATGATTCTCCAAACCTGTAATCCAGGCTTCCAAAGCCTTTGCAAGCTATGAAACCTGTCTCAGTATGACCTCTTTCCATAGACTAAGAAGGGGCAAGGGAAGCAGGGCACTTAATAGAAGAGGATTTGGTCTTGAAATCACACCCATCTGGCTGGAGGTCAAATCCCACAGCTACCACCTACTAACTATGTGATGTTAGGCAAGGCACGTCTCCTTATTATACCTCAATTTCTTCATCTATAAAACGCTGTGTTTATGACGCCAGAGTGTTGTGAAGATTCAATGAGGTTATGCATGTAAAACCTTTACTTTTATTAAGCTTATAGTAAATGCTCCAATAAGTGTTAGTAGTCGTCCAGTTCTGAAATAGCTTTGGGAAGTCCATTTCTTACAAATGCTCCTTATAATGATCAGAGTGGAGAGCTTTATGTGACAGGGATGAGGACCAGAAAGGTGAGGCATTGGAGGTGAAAGATCCTTTTTGGACAACTCATGCTTCTAATTTCCTATGAGGAAACTGTCCTGTTGTCCCCGCAGCAGGCAGGAGCAGCTCAGAATTGCAAGCCTCCCACTGACGGTAACAGCCTGGTAATTGAACAAAGCCCCACAGTCTTTGCCTTCACAAAGCAGAGGCCCGGGAGTTGCTGTTTTTTCAAAGGCTGTGTTTGAGCTTTGTCAGCTGGCTGGGCTGAAGTTTATCCTGTGTCCACTTCCCTTATCAGCCGCCCATGGCAGGCACACGTTTCTTTGCTCAGTGAATGGCAGGACTTTAGGACTCCCTGTTGACAGAGGCAATCCATCTTTCTCCTGCTGCCATCTTGAAATAACTTTGGAGCAGCTTGTCCAAGGAAATGGAAGCAGCCATGACGACTAGGAAGTTTTCTCAGGAATGAGGAGCACTTACTCCTAACGGCCTTTTTCCGTACAGAAACTCTGATGAGGCTATATTAAAGAGGTGCCCAAAACATGTGGGCTCATTTACGGGGCGAGTGGGAGGCATTTTCATAGGACAGGCCAGAGTACCTGACTCATAAACCATCTTCACACAGTGTCTTTAAAGGAGGTTTGGTGAGGAGGAGACAAAGTCTGACAAAGTCAAGACTGACAAAGTCAAGACACTCTGCATCCCTCTCAGCCTCTTGGAGCTACTTATTGCTCAGGTCACACACTGTCACCAGAGCAGAGGCAGGGCTACCTGCTGTCCCCAGAATGTGCCTCTGGCACTGCCCCTACCTCAGAACCCCCATGACCCCAGCACCTGCCAGGTGTTTGGCAAGTGTTGTGCTATCCGGTCCTTCCCATGTGATTGGCCCTAGGCTTTGATTATTGTTTTCTTTTGACAACAGAAAACAAGGGGGTGGAGACAGCCCTTATCATCTTTAGTTTTCCCTCCTGTACAGATGGATTGTACTCTGTATTAAAGATCTCAGGCTCATAAGAAACCAAGTTATCCTAAAGACTGATTAGGGTGAAAACCAGCATCCCTGTTTTTCTCTTCTTCCCTACAAAGTCAGAAAGTCAGGTTAGGGGACTCCCTTGTGAAAAACAGTCCGTGTAGTTTGGCCACAAGGAAGGTTGTAGGGTGGAAGTTTAGTCTGGTCAAAGCAGGCATCTTAGAAGTTCCATACTGGTTTTAAAGTCCAACTTGGGCAGGCTCATCTCATTACACAACTCCAGGGGGCATCGTTCACATCACAGACTATGTGAATGGCACCCTCTGGAGCTGTGTAGTTTACAACCTGCAAGGCAGGATGCAGCAACCTGAACTTGAGCCTCCGTTCCCACATGACCAATGAATCTTAGCCTCATGTTAGGTTCCGTGTGCTGCTGTGTCAATACACGAGTTGGTGGTTGCAAGTCACTGCCTTCTAATAATAAAGTACAAACATTTTCAAACATGTTCCTTCTTTGTTATGAGTTAAAGAAAGCCAAGATCATCATTGCTAGTTCACTGTTACTGTGAGTGAGCTATGCTGGTTTTGCTTTCCTTATTCCAACATATACACATCTGAGAGAGATAGAGATAGAGATAGGGATAGAGATAGGGATAGGGATAGAGACAGAGACAGAGATAGAGATAGAGATAGAGATAGAGATAGTGATGGAGGTATAGTTCCCAGAATGTGAATTGGGTATAACTGAACATTGCAATCACTTATCTTAGTGTGCCAGGGATATGAAAGTCATTGGCCATGTGTGTTTTGATAGAAACAGAGTCAAAGGTCTCCAGAAAAGACCAGGAGCTCTTGGGGGTAAGGACTATATCTTGGGCATCTTTTGTCTTAAAGTTAACAAACTGCCTGGCACAGATTAAATGGTCAGTGGACACTGAATTTAAATATTTATCACCAATACTCCTGGCCCCACCTTGTCTTTGGAGGCTAGTGACTCTAGCTCCCATACTTGAAAGACAGAGATTGTGAAGCACCCAACCCATTCCTTATCCTTTGCTTTGGATTGGATTTCTCTGCTTCGTACTTAGTGAGCAGCATTTTTAAAAGAATACTTTCAAAGAGTGGTGATAACCTTGCTAGATTTGGCAAAATAGTTTATTCCCTGCTTTTTCTCATGACATTATAATCAATCTTCATTTTTTGTTTAGTTATAAATATGCCTCTCAGGAATGTAGGATATATTTGGAGAGAAGCAAGTGGTAGGCTTGGCACGGATTCCTTTTTTTTTTTTTGAAATGGGAAAATCAAAGCTGTTAATTCGGACTTATATCAGAGGTGGAATAATAAAGGCAGTTTTCTCTACCTAAGCGGTTTTGTGAAACCAGCGCCATCTTGGCTTAAAAATCACATTAAGCCTCTGGCAGTGCTAGAATTTACAGGGTCCTTGGAGATCACCTCATACAGCCTTCCCTTCACAATGAAGGTCCTGGGAGCACAAGTGAAATTGATCCTTGAGGAAAATTAATTTAGGCAAAAATTATCTGCCTTCTGCAATGTGGGATAGTAGAAATGTGGCTGGGCCTGTGAGCTGACAAGTTGGTGGTCACATCTTGACTCTTCTGCTTGCTGTTTGAGTTCTGGCAAATTCCTGAACTCCATTCTTCTCATATATTAAGTGGGGTACAGTCCTTCCCGGTCTGGGGGGGGGGTGTAAGGAGAATTAGAGGAGTGTGTCTTTCACTGTGCTGGCCGCAAGAAAGTACTCTCTACAAGTATCTCTAAGGCTATTCCTCACCCCTGATGAAATCAATAACTCTATATTCTCCGTAAGAATCTTTCCTGCATAGCCAAAAATTGGCAAAGCTCTTTCCCTATCACTGCTACCTATGTACTTGTGGAAAAACTTTCTGGACTTGCTTAGGGACTGACCAAAATCCAAAACACTGACAACACCAAATGCTTTTGAGGATGTGAAACAACAGGAATTCTCATTCATGGTTTGTGAGAACACAAAATTGAACAGCCAGTAAGGAAGGCAGTTTGGCAGTTTCTTGCCAAACTAAACATATTCTTACCATACAATCCAGCAGTTCCATGTGTTGGTATTTCCTAAAATGAATAGAAAATCTATGTCCACACAAAAACCTGCACATAGATGTTTATAGCAGCTTTATTCGTAATTGCTAAAGCTTGGAAGCAACCAAGATGTCCTTCAGTAGGTGAATGGAAAAATGAACTGTGGTACATCCAGGCATAGAATAGCATTCAGCACTTGGAAAGAAATGAGCTATCAAGCCTTGAAAAGACATAGAGGAATCTTAAATGCATATTTCTAAGTGAAAGGAGTCCATCTGAAAAGGCTACATACTGTATTATTTCATTTATATGCCATTCTGAAAAAGGAAAATCTATGGAGACAGTGAAAAGATCAGTGGTTGCCAGGGGCTGGTGGGAAGGGAGAGATGAATAGTGGGAGCACAGAAGATTTTTAGGGCAGTGAAAGCAATCTGTATGTGCTCTAATGGTGATGTGTGTCATTATACGTTTGTCAAAACCCAGAGCATGTACATCAAGAGTAAACCCTAATGTAAACTATGAATTTGGGGTAATGAGGATGTGTCAGTGTAGGCTCATCAATTGAACGAATGCACCACTCTGGTGGGAGATATTAATAGAAGGGGAGACTGTGCATATGTGGGGGCAGGGGAAAGTACATGGGAACTCTCTACTTTCTGCTTGATCTTTCTGTGAATCTAAAACTCCTCTAAAAAATAATATCTATTTCTTACAAAGTCTAAAATTCCAATTTTTTTTCTAATTCAAATTGCCCTGTCTCCTAATAATTGCCTTAGAGATTTGCAGCTTTTTGATACGAAACGGGTGGATGCCATATATCACTTGATAATAATTCTCACCTTTAATATCCATGGTACCATAGATCCTTCCCCTCTGGCAAACCTTAGATGAGATTGGCCTTGAAGATAGTTGGTTTGTAGCCTGTGGGTAAGACAGACGTCATAGTGAATGAAAAGAAGCCCCCATCTGTGGTACATAGTTTGTACTAAGGTGGAAATGCCAAATACAGAAAAGTCTTAACCACCAGAGCATTTTCCACCAAAGGCTTGCATCCAGGTGGGCCTGTTGACTTGTTCCCCAATTTTGTCCTGTGGTTGTTTTGAATCCTCTATTTGAGTCAACCATTATGAAGAGCTTCATCTGGGCCTTTGAGGATGAAGTCACTGCATCCTAAAATCCTTGGCGGAGTAAGTCAGGCTATAAATGCATCTCTATGTGAACACACATTTCACTAGCTCTTCTTGCTCATTTTCTTAGGCTGTTCTCATTGCTACCTAGAAAAATTGAGTTGCCACAAGTTCACTCAAGGCCTGGGGGGAGCTGTAAGGGTGGGGTACTAGGACTCTGCATGGGACCCTATAAGACTTGGTCATTTGTTTCTTATACCTGCCTCTTTCCACACCCAAGAGCTCTCCCCTGAGCACCACGATGGTCGGGACAGGGCAGGATTAGGTAGGAGAGGGTATGCCCCTGTGTCCCCTCCTGTCCTGTTGAATAAGGACACTCAGTTCCTGGGACATTCCTTACCAAGTGATGAAATCATAGCAATCAGGAAGGAAAGATAGTGTTGACACCACCATGGCCCCATTTTTATTCTCATGAGTGCTCCATGTGTTCTTGTGGAGGATTTTTCATACTGAGTACATCCAAGAAAAAATTCTTGCATCTGCATCCTTAGTCAGTGGGCATTTAAATGCTCTCAGAACCTTCCCCCAGAATTTGGGTCCTCAGTGGGAGAAATAGTGCATCAGGTACAAGAATCCTTTCTTTTCTATCTCCTTTGCATTCACTCAATAACGTGGAACCTTATGAACCCAGATGCTTCCCTAACAGTTAAAGCTTTAGAAGCATGACTAATACCCTCTCCCCTAAATGCCTGATGCCCAGTTGGCTTGGTGTCACTGTAAGGGAACTGGGTTTTCCAGAGAGATTTGTCCTGCCTTCATTTTGAATGCACTAAGAAAATGGGACCTATATAAAAATGAAAGCAGCCCCTTTTCCACAGGAAATCAGGTCTTCTGAAATTTGAGTGTCTTAGTTTGTGTTGGCGTTGAGTTTTGGGTGAAGGTTCAGCTAGATTTTTGTTTTCCTTAAAACGTTCCTATCCATAGATATACTGGCTAGTGAAGCCGAGTCATGTGATCCAAGTTGGCAGATGTTTTGCTTAAGTCACTGGAGTTTGGCATGAATAAAGATTGAACAAGGATTTAGGATTAACTTCCTTGGTCCCAAAAGATGAACTAAGTTTTTGAGACCCTTGTTTAAGGGATTAGCATCCAAATTGCCATCCACCATCTGGGTATTTGACAAAAAAAAGTTTGCAGTTTTTTTGTTTTGTTTTGTTTTGTTTTTTCTAGTTCTCCCTTTGGTCCACTTCTAAACCCACATAAAAGCAGTTTGGGACTGGTCAGAGCCCCACAGAAAGAAATAGGAGACTGCGATTTTTGGATAAACGTTTTTCCTTTTTATGGAGATAATTTGCAATAATACTGACTTTCAGCATAGACTCCGTAGCCTTTATCTTGATCAGAAAACATTTTGAATAGGGTGATGGGGAGGGGGTGAGCTCATTGCCTGCAGTGACTCCCGCACAGGGACCCTGAATAAGACATTCATTGGCGGAAAAGCAGTGGTAACCGAAAAGTGTTGGGGGGAAGGGTGGAGAGAAGGCTGAGTAGGGCTGGGGTTCCTTCCTCCTCAGGGGAGCTATTTTTTGCTTTACATGCAAAGAATTGCTTTGTACAGCCAAGTTGGTCCTGATCTTGTTTACATAAAAGAAATCGAACATTTATTTTGTGCCGGGTAATTTTTTTCTTCTTTTGCCAGTCAGAGGGTCCTAGGCAAATCAATAAACAAAGACCCTGCTCTGTTTTCACTTTGTGGCTGGGGGTTTAGACGGGGTAACCCTTGAGTGACTGGATTAGCTACTTCTGTGGGTACTGAGTCTTTGGGCCTTGGTTGGGTGGGTTGTCAATGACACACTGGCCCTGCTGGGAACCTGGAACCCCACAAGACAGTGTGGGGACCTCTGGATTCTTGGGTTCTGTGCCAGATGGCAAAAGTGACAGAAAGAAGAAAATTCCCTCTTTGGCCTCAGCAGAAACCAGCTGAAGCCCCGAAGTGCATGACTTGGTTACTCTAATCTTTGCCCAGTCAACAGCCAGCATTGGTGTTGGGAATTAAATCAAACCAAATGCCTTTAAAAACTATAACTCTGAAATTTGGCTCTGCAAATATGGAATTCCATAGAGAGGCTCCATGCTGAGAGGAAAAAATATTTTTTTTTTCCTAAATTTACCTGCCATGAACTTGGACTGACCCTTTGTTCTCTTGTTTTGGGACAACATGAAAAAAGGAAAAAATGTATTTGTTGTAAAAGCATTCCCTTAACCAATGTTCAACTGGCTAGCTTTCCCCCTTTTAAAGTGCACAACAGTGAATTTTTATGGTGGTTCATCATCTATAAATCCTAACCATTTAATTTCTTCTTTAATTTCTGTTAGCTTTGGTTGAAGCAGCATGGTTGAGGAGGGGAGAATAAGAGCTTTGGAATTAGACCCGGACTTGGATATTCATTTCATCTCTTACTAGTAGGTTGACCTGCAAGAAGCCATACAACCTCCCTAGGCCCCATTTTTCCTCTTTGTAAAATAGGAGTGATGAGACTTAACTTAGAGATAATATTTATAAAGAGCTTAGCATACCATAGGCTCCCACTAAATGGTACTCATTATTGGTTTCATTCTTCAGACTTGGGAGTTTGTACAAGAGGGCCTGTGTCGTTAACTGGTTGTGGGGACTCTTCACTCTTCCTAGTGGCCCTAGAATAGCTTTTAGTGGTATGATCAGTAACATGTCAGTCATACACAATAATGTATTTGTGTGTATGTATGTGTGTGTGTGTACAATTATATTAAACATGCCCCACAGAAAGCCTGCACTAATGAAAATAAATTAAATTAAGCAGTCTTTGCTTTTTGCCAAATATATATTGTTACCCAAACTGGACATAGCTCATTACCTTGAGTATACACATGTTTGAGCAAAGATAAAATAGTAGACACATTTTGAATTGGTCAAGAAGCCTATGAGTCTAAGTTCAGCCACTTACTAGCTGTATGTATTTGAGTAAATTATCTAACTACTTAACCAGATGGAAAATTCTGTGGAGTGATAATTAAAATTAATAGCTACAGTGTTCTGAACTTTTCACATATATCAAACTCTTTTAACAATTACCTAAACACAATTTCATGGGCTAGGTATTATTCGCAGCCCCATTTTACAGCTGGGATCCCTGAAGCTCAGAGGGATTAAGTATTTTGCCCAAGATCACACAGATGAAACCTGGTAGAGCTAAGATTTGAACACAGAGAGCTTGACTTTAGAGTCCATTATTTTAGCCACTATATTATTCCCCCTCCAGTAGTGATGGAACGGTCTGTGGACAATAGATATGAGTGTGAGTCCCAGCTACATCCTTTCCATCTATGTGATCTGTGTGAAATTTCTACCTAGAACTCTAAGTCTGAGCTCAGATAATGGGATCATGGCAACTTGAGTGTAATAAAATGACATGATAAAAACTATGTGAAAGGACCAAGTTAGAGTGAAGTTGTGTCATGAAAGAATTAGAATATGGAAGTCATTGCCAAGGGCAAAAATCATGCAGAGTCAAGATTACCCTTGAAAATCCCTTGAATTGCTCACCATGTTCTATGTACATATCTGTGCACACAGCCTGTTACAACAATGATAAACCATGAGGTGAGGGTTCTCTACAGATTGCGCTGAGCAGTCCACACATTCTGTCCCCATGACAATCCTATTTAAATTGATATTTTTCTTTCTTGCTGGCTGCATAGAAGTGAAGTCATGTTCTCAAATACAAATGATGGGGCTCAAATGAGCTGTGCAAATTTTGGATGAATTAGAGCCACTCTTCGCTGGTGGGAGCATTCTAGCATTTTCTACCCTCATAATTGTTACAAGGATCAAATAAGGTGACTTAAAACCTGCATTTGTGCATTTGTGTTCACCTTAAGTCATCATTAGATAATGTTTGGCAATATTTGCTTACACTCACAACCATCCTACCCACTGGTTTGCTTATTTGCTGCTTTGTTTTACCTGCTTCCTCTTCTGACTCTAGTTTTCCTTCTGTCCTGTAAATAAAGTATTCAACAAGATTTAGGGACGCTCCGTGAATATTCCCTCTTCTGCAACATGGTTTTCAGCTCTCACATCCTATCAAACTTACCGCTTATTCCGTTCAACGTCATACATGTATCAAGGGTTTCCTGTGTACCAGGTTCTCTGTTTTCTGCAATTCTCACTCTCAGGAAGGATCTATAATCACCTTCAGAACATTTCCACATAGAAGTCACACCATCTCTTGATCTCAGCCTGTTTAAACCTGAGCTGGGCATCTCCCTTGCCTTTTAGGAGCTATTTCCTGACTTTGTGGTTTCTGTTGGTGGCAGCGGCTTCTCCCTGTCAGAGGAGCCTGACAGATCAGCAATCTCGCAAGAGCCTCCTTTCTCTCTCCTCACACCTGCAGAGAGGACCCAGGTCCCGACTTCTGCTATCCTTTTATTCCTTTTGCCTTGAAACCAGTGCAGGAGCACCCCCCACCCTCCGCCACCACCCCCCCCCCCCCCGTCAGTCTCTTGCATCCTGTGTCTCTCCAGTTTCATTAGTGTATGTGCATTTGTGAGACTAACTTTTCTTAAAAGTGCTTTGTACTGCTTCTAAGAGAAATCTAAATGCCGTCTGGCCACAGCCTAATGATGCAGTATCATCCGTCTCTCTGCTTCTACAGGATTCTACAGGAATACTTTCCATCAGTCGCACAGGTGTGTTTGTTACCGTTTCCCCAGATACTCAGCATTTCTGTTCCTGAATACTCTGTCTTTATTAAGAAGATGGCAGCTCTCCAAAAAATTAATCTACAGTAGTACCCTCTTATCTGTGTTTCACTTTCCATAGTTTCAGTTTCCCACCATCAACTGCGGTCCCAGAAGCAGATGATCCTCCTTCTGATGAATCATCAGACAGTCAGTAGTCACCGAACTTATGCCACGATACCTACATCATCCGCCCAGCTTCACCTCATCTCGTAGGCATTTTATCAGCTTACGTCATGGCAAGAAGGGTGAGTACAGTACTATAAGACATATTGAGAGGGAGAGAAGCAGCATTTTCACATAACCTTTATTATAGCATATTGTTATAACTGTTCTATCTTATTAGTTATTGCTGTTCATCTCGTACTGTGCCAAATTCATAAATGTAACTCATCAAAGGTCTGTATGTATAGGAAAAAGCAGTATACATAGGGCTCATCACTATCCATGGGTTCAGGCACCCACTAGGGGTTTGGAACATATCCACCTCAGATGAGGGGACAATTGAAATGCAAATAGATTTGTTTTTGTAACTTCTAAAGTTTATCTGCAAGCATAGGTGCACATGAATAACAAAAACATATGTAAAAGGAAGAAATTGGAGGGGAACCTTACAGTGAAAGGTAGTAAATTGTAACATAAAGTTGCATTCAAATAAACATGCAGAACCTGAAACAGAATAGATGGAATAACTAAATGGACCCCCAAAGCAAGGATATGTCTATTTTCTGTACCTGGGGGAAAAAACCGAGCATTTAAAAATAATGTGAATGAAGGATTATCCAATAAATGATGCTAGAATAATTTTTACTTAAAAAAGCAAGTTAATCCTTTACCTCTCACCATACACTGAAAGAAATCCCAGGAAGATCAAAAATCAAAAAGATAAGCATACCATAAAAGCACCAGAGGAAACGTTAGTTAACTATTCATGTAATCTGGGTATGTGGTGGGTCTTTTCAGGCATTACCCTAAGACAGAAACCATGAAAAATGTTTAGATATGGAACTACATGAATATAAAATTATGCATAAAAAGTTATCATAAACAAAATGAAAAGCAAATAGTAAAACTGAGAAAAATATTTATAACATATCAGACAAATAGGAAATTACTATCTTCAATATGTAAAGAATCATCACAAGTTTATAAGAAAAAAAGAAACACTATAATAGAAATAAAGGGGCAAAGGCTATTAATAGGCAGTTCACAGTGAAGGAATAGAAATGGCAATACAAATATGAAAATGTATTTAATATTCCTTATAATCAAAGAAGTGCAAATTTAAATAAGTTACCCTAAGGAATAAGATATTTTTTTACTTTATAAATGTCTATATTCCTGAATAAATTTAAAGAAGGGCATTCAACTAAAATAACAAGAATAAAGCATGTTACTGTGAAATCTGTGTAAATCTGTAAAGCACTTACCATCTTTTTGATGGTAAGGCAGCCTAGGATTTTTCTATCTTGTGCCTTGAGAGTGACCTATAGGAGTATATTTATTGGAAAAATTATCTGCCAATAAATACACCGTTAAGAGAAAAAAGTAGCCAATAGATCAGAATGTGTGATAAGACATTTCACATTTTGGCAAAAATATATGTAGAAATATAAAAAACCATGTAGAAGAAAATCTTAATACATATAAAATAAAATGTTGACAGGTGTTGTCTCTAGGTATTAGAAATATGGGTAGTGAAAATTTTTTAAATTTAAATGTAAACATTTTTCTTACTTGTGCTTGTCTATTTCCTAATTTTTCGGCCATGGGTTTGTATTGCCCTTTAAAAAAATGTAAGTGTAACGCATGTACATAAAAGTATATAACTTGTAAGCACCAGCTTGATGAGTACGTTGCAAAGCGAGCACAGCATGCCTGTTGTGTTAGTTCCTATGGAGACACCAAGAACCTCTCGCATCATCAGGTGCTGCTTAGCAATTCCTTTCCTCAATTTATCCCTTTCCTCTTGAATGTCACTATAAGCAGCAAGGAATGACCAGGCTGCATCTTCTACACTTTGCCTGGAGATTTCCTCCGCTAACTAAATATCCAAGTTCACAGCTCACAAGTTCTACCCTCCACCCAACAGCAGAACTCCATTCAGCCAACTTTTTTCATACTTTATACATGGGTTGCTTTTTCTCCAGTTTCTAAAGACATGTCCCTCCCCAGAAGTACCTTTAATGTTTGCCTTTCATTCAAGACTCTATTTATGATAACAAACGTAGTTTTAAGAGGTTAGAGATTTCCCTTTCTTGACCTTCACTTCTCTCTGAGCTTTAACCAGGATCACCTTTAAAGCCCATATTTCCACCATCTCTTCAAGACAACCTAGGCTTTTTCTAACTTTTGCTTCAAAACTCTTCTAGCTTACACCTATTATCCAATTACAAAGCCACTTCCATATTTGTAGGCATTGGCTACAGCACCACCCCACTCCTTAGTACCAAAATCTGTACTAGTTCTCTAGAGCGGCAATAACAAATTACCACAAACACGATGGTGTAAAACAACAGAAAGGTATTCTCTCACAGATCTGGAAGACTGAAGTCTGAAATCCAGGTCCTCAGCAGGACCATGCTTCCTCTGAAGGCTCTTGGACTGAATCCTTCCTTGCCTCTTCCAGCTTCTGGTGGCTGCAAGCATTTCCTGGCTGGTGGTGGCATCCCTTCAATCTCTGACTCTGTCTTCACAGGAGTCTTCCCATGACCCTCTCCACTCTGTGTCTGTGTGTCTTCTCCTTTTCCATTTCTTATAAGGACATCCATCGGGGGCTTCAGGGCCCACCCTAATCCAGGTGATTTCTCGTCAGATCCTTACCTTAATTACATCTGCAAAGACCCTTATTCCAAATAAGGTTGGGGTTCCAGGTGGATATCTTTTGGGGGATACAATCCAGCCCGTATTACCAATATGGCTGCCATCCAGGTCAAGAAATAGAATGTCCTCATGTCCCCTGCCAGTCTCTACCCCTCTCTGATCTCCATAGATAATTATTATCCCTCCTAAGAGGAGAGGTCATTTTTAACCTATTTAAAAATTATATAAATAGAATCATACGCTATGTTGTCTTTTTTTTTTAAGTTTTTAATGTTTTATTTTTGAGAGAGAGAGAGAGACAGAGTGAGAGCAGGGCAGGAGCAGAGAGAGAGGGAGACGCAGAATCCGAAGCAGGCTCCAGGCTCTGAGATATTAGCACAGAGCCCGATGTGGGGCTTGAACTCACGAACTGTGAAACATGACCTGAGTCAAAGTCAGACGCTCAACTGACTGAGCCACCTAGGTGTCCCCACTGTGTTGTCTTTTACATCTGGTGTCTTTTATTCAACATCGTATTTAAATACACCCATGTTGTTGCATGTAGAGTATCTTGTTAATTTTAGTTGACATATGGTATATTTCATCATGTATCATATACTTTATTCATCCATTCTACTGTTGATGGAAATTTATGTTGTTTCCAATTTGGAGTTATTATGAATAATGCTGTTTTGAAAATTCTTGTACATCTTATTTGGTGGTGCACATATGTAAGCATTTTTGAGAGGTGTATACTGAGGAGGAAAACTGTTGGATCGTAGGGTGTGTGTATGCTCAGATTTAACAGTTACTGCCAGACAGTTTTCTAAAATGGTTGTATAAATTTGCACTTCCACTGGGATGTGCTTGACAATTCCAGTTGCTTTACATTTTCACCTTCACTTATTACTGTCAGTCTTTCTTATTTTAGCCAATCTGCTGGGTGTGCCGCAGTATCTCATTGTGGTTTTAATTTACATTTCCTGAAGACTATTGAGAGTGAGCCCTTTTTCATATGTTTATCTATTACTTTTTCTATTATAAATACAAGAGTGAAAATTGTATTGAGCAATTGCTCTCTTGTCATAAACATTTCAGTTGAACCATCCAGGAGTGCTTCCAGTCAGGTGATACCTCAAAAGCAAGCTGGTGAGAGAAGGCTCACTTTAGTCTGAGATAAGTCACTTTTTCTTCTTTGCCGATTTGCCAATTTTCTCCTCATTGCCAGTTGGGAAAAAGTCATCTAGGTGATAATATGGGGCTTTTTTTTTTAAAACATGTTAGTGGCAAAATTCTCCTGAAAACTTCTTTTTTTAAAAAAATGTTTATTTCGGGGTGCCTGGGTGGCTCAGTTGGTTGAGCATCCGACTTCTGCTCAGGTCACAATCTCGTGGTCAATGAGTTCGAGCCCCACGTCGGGCTCTGTGCTGACTGCTCAGAGCCTGGAGCCTGTTTCAGATTCTGTGTCTCCCTCTCTCTCTGGCCCTCCCCCATCCATGTTCTGTCTCTCTCTGTCTCAAAAATAAATAAACGTTAAAAAAAGTTCTTTAAAAAAATGTTTATTTATTTATTTTGAGAGAGAAATGGCGTGAGCGGGGGAAGGGCAGAGAGAGAGGGAGAGAGAATCCCAAGCAGGCTCCATTCTGCCAGTGCAGAGCCCAACACAGGGCTTGATTCCACAAACTGTGAGATCATGACCTGAGCAGAAATCAGGAGTCGGACTCAATCAACTGAGCCACCGAGGCACCTATCTCCTGAAAAATTCTTAAAGTTCTCAAAAGTCTGCCCTTTCTCCCTGATGCCCATCCTACTTCTGCAAGAAGGGGTCTTCGATGTCGCAGAAGCCTAAGGGAGGCATGGTTGCCTCATGTAGTCTCTGCCTATTTGGGGCTGGCTGTTCTTTACCACTGCTCATTTCCCCAGGCTCCTGGCAGCGGGGCACCTTTTCTGCATCAGACTGCAATGAATTATATCAGTGGCAAAGAATTTGCCAGTTAAAGAGGACAGGTGTGGCTCTGAATGACCTAAATCTGGAAAGACTGGTGAGAATGTTGGGTGACAGCTTGGGAACAAACAGTGATGATGGCTAATACTTACCTCATGTTGACTCTGTGGGGCATTGTGCTGAGCCCTTCACAGACCTGACCTGGGTATTCCCTACAATAGGCCAATGAAGGTAATGATGGAAAATAAGACGATACTTCCCAATTCCTCCCTCTCTTCTGGTTATAAAATTATACATCCTTCCCCTTGCCATGTGACTTTGCAGTATTAGTGTAGGCAGAGTGTGAGCTCCCACCCCACCGATGTTTGCTTTGGCCAAGAGACTTGCTGTGACCAATGGGATGTTAGCAGACATCAAAGGAACAGTTTATGTGACTTTGGGGCATTTGGCTTGGTTTCTTTCACTGCTGTGATCTGCATATGAAGAGCAAGCCCCAGATAGTCTCTAGCCCTTTAGCCTACGTACCAGTTTGGACTTCAGGTAAAGCAGATACGAATGCAACTGGGAGCCTGAGTCCAGCCCTGGTTGCCAGATCACAGCCAATCTGTGGACCCATGACTGTAAAAATAAATGGGTTGCTGTATGCCATTGAAATTTGGAGAATGTTTGTTATTATTCAACAGAAACTGACTAAGAGGGCAGTACTCTTTTTCCACCCATCTCCTCAATGAGTAAATTTAGGTTTAGAGAACTTAAAACAATACCCACAAATCACACACCTAATAAGAGAAGGAGCCAGGACTGGAGCCAGGACTGTCTGCTTTCTGAGGCCCTGCCTCTTCACTGCTACAAGGTATCTCCTTTCAAACTTGTAACAGGCTGGGGCAATGGGCCAAACGCAATAGGATGGAATTTAATTGGAATGAATACAAGGCCCAACATGCCAGTTAAAACAACAACAACAAAAATAGCAGTAACTAGGATACAAGCAGAGAATGAGCAAGGTGTCTTTGACTCCAGAACTGGTGCTGTGGCTCTAAGACTTGAAGCGCATCCGGGAAGGA
Source organism: Acinonyx jubatus (assembly GCF_027475565.1). Taxonomy (NCBI): domain Eukaryota; kingdom Metazoa; phylum Chordata; class Mammalia; order Carnivora; family Felidae; genus Acinonyx; species Acinonyx jubatus. The sequence goes on along the minus strand of NC_069383.1, from coordinate 43,948,261 downwards.
AATGGTGGTTCAGTACTAGGGCCATGTTGGTGGAATATGCTGTCTGGAAGAAGGAATTGACAATTCTTTCTACTCTGGCTGGTCAGAGGATACCTGGACTATTGCATACAGTTCCAGGAAACACATGTTAAGACGAATATTGACAAGCTAACTCTGCAGATGAGCGTGAACAGAAGGCTCTTGAAGGAGCTCAAGTATTTAACTTGAAGAGAAGGCTTCAGAGGCGGGCAACTACTATCTTGGAACATTGAAAGAACTAACAGGGAACAAGGAGGCCAAGTTAACATCACCTCTCACCTGGACCACTGCCATTGCCTTCAGCACCCCATTCCACTCACCATATGCGGCCACATGTGACCTTTACAAAACATGAATGTTTTGACTCTGCATGACTTTGTCATGGTCCCATCTCCTTCTCTTCTCACCAGATACACTGGATGCATACACATGTACATACACACACACGCCTACATAACACAATTTCTCCAGAACACAGAGCCTGAGGCAGAACTTTGTTGGAGGTCTGGAAGAAAGAGCCAGGTAGAAGAGAAGTAAGGTATGGAAAAAAGGAAGGAAATAGGAGATGATGGTGTGATTATGAGGCTAGTACAGCTCCACAAAGAGACCCAGGTAGTGGCTCAATCAGCTGGGCATCTCCAGACAAGCCATGTGGAACCAGCAGGACTCTGACATTCCATAAGAGGAAGGATAAGCAGGGTGAAAGGATTTCTTTGTTGATTCCTTCCCATCTCCTCTGGATGCAGCTCCTACAGAAGTCAGACCCCAGTCCTAAGACATGGAGCTTCCTCTGGTCCCAGAAGTGGCGGGAGGAGGCAAAGCCTCCATAGGGGCCAACTGGCAGGACTAAGCCAGCCGGGGCCATTGCTGGAGCCTATGCTGAAGCCTGACATGCATGCAGTGGGGGGCAGGGGGAGCTTAGAAAGTGGCTGGTGCTAGGGGTGAGGTGGCAGCTCCCATGGCTGTGTCATCTAAGGCTCCCCAAAAGTAAGTAGCCAGGGGTCGGGGAGAGAGTTGAGGCAGGAATATGAGTAGGTGCATATATTGCATCCAACACACACACACACACACACACACACACCTTGAATTGTTCCCACCACTTAGCGAATAAAGACAAAATCCTTTGGATGGCCTACTGGCTCTTTCACTTGCCTTACATTGAAGTCATGTGGGCTATCTGTTGCTTCCTTGAGTGCATCATGATCCCTCCTGCCACAAAGAACGAGCTGTTTTTTCTGGCATGTCCTTGGTCCCTACCCCCATTCAAGGGTTAACTCCTATTTTTAAAAAATGTTTTTTTTAACATTTATTTATGTTTTTGAAAGACAAAGAGACAGAGCACAAGTTGGGGAGAGAGAGAGAGGGAGACACAGAATCCGAAGCAGGCTCCAGGCTCCGAGCTGTCAGCACAGAGCCCGCGGGATACAGGGCTCGAATCCACGAACTGTGAGATCATGACCTGAGCCAAAGTTGGACACTTAACCGACTGAGCCACCCACGTGCCCCCAGGGTAATGCTCTAACAGAGAGCATTTCCAGCTACCTCTCCCCTGTCCCCTTCCCTACAGCCTAAGTGCCATGGAACTATCCTTTCTCCTTCCTTCAGAGTACTTATCCCATGCCCATCCGTCAAGTTTGAGTAATGTCTGTCTCCCCATCTAGACTGTAAGCTTCACGAGGACAGGGAATGTGTCTCTTGTTTCAGAATTCCCCATTGCACCCCCTTTGCCCAAAGCACAACACCGCAACAGGTGCTCATTAAATACAGAGATAGTTTCAATATGAAAGAGGAACTGCAGGCCAGTTTGTATAGTTCTTACAAAAGGGGTGTGGGCTGCCTCTCAGGCAGGTTTCATTTCTCTGCTAGTGGAAATTTTCTGAGATTGATTTATCTACCAAATCAGGGCTGGCCCAAACAACCTTTAAGAGTCAGCTCTGCGAATTTGTGCTTGAAGGCTCCACATATTCAAATCATACCCTGGAACCGAACGTATTTGGAGGTGCTCTGCCATTCTGCTTCCTGGCGCTCTCCCGTCCCTCTTTGAATCTCTAGCCTGGAGCATTTCAGAAGCATTTTGATGCTTCCAGCTGGTGATTCAGGAGCCTTGACCTTATTGATCTTCCTTGTTGGTCTCTCTGTTTCTGGTGGTGGAATCTGTGATCTCAAGAATGAGGCTAACTTTGTAACCAGTTCTGTTTATCCTGCCTCTTTCAGCACCTAAATTTGGAGAGGGTGATGTGGTGGGAAAGCTCACAGAATATCGAATTCAGTCAGGGGAGGATGATGAATGGAGACAGGAAGGAAGTGAGCCGGAGGTGAGAGGGACAGCACAAGGCGACGTGTCCTTAGCTAACAAAATCTGAGAGGTATCTGCAAAAAGCAAGAATCACCAAAGGCTGGCCTGGGTAGCAGCGTATCTCTTTAAGAGTTTATTATTTTTGCAAAGTTCTAATGTTCCTCGCCTATGGTTTACCCTGGTGAATGCTTGTTAATGCAGTTTCATTGTTGCCTGGGGAAAAAGAACCCCAGTGACCCACTATAATAACCGCTTTAATGTGGGGCCTCTGCTTTGGGCCTGCGTAGTATCCTTTAACAAATGAGCAAAAGTGGCCAAAGTTATATTAGACAACGCTGCCAGAGGTTTATGATAAAATCTCCAGTCACTGCCAGGGACAGTGTGAACCCTGTCAGTCTGAGGATTAACTTTTCTGTAGTAACAACTAAGACCTTTTTTTTTTTTTTAAGGTCTCACTCTATGCCAAGCACTGTGCAGGGGGGTAAGGCTGGGGGTGGGGGTGGGGGAGATGCTTTCATATGCGTGATTTTAATTAGTGTTCCTAATAACTCTCTAAGGTGGATATTATTATTCCTTCTTTACCAATGAGCAAATAGAGACTCAAACTGTTTGGATGACATACCAAGGTGACACTGGTGACAAACACTGGGGCTGAGAGTCCATTCCAAACCCATCACCTGCCCTGTACCAGGCTGCCATTAGGTAACTTGAGAATATAAGACTGCATGTCCTAAGCCTCATTATTTGTCACCTGGTGATCAACAGGACCTACTGTTGGCTGTTTCCTACTTTACCCGAGATCATGTGAATAGAGTGAATTAGGGGTGGGAGCCATGAAACTTTCAGTTGGGTATTCTCCACCTTTCCTAGGTAATATATAGAAGGTGTTGACAAATGTTGAAATAAATTAGGAAATTGTGAACCAGTCATTTCTATGTTTGTTCAGCTGTCTCTTGTCTTAAGTTCCCATTCCAGTGCTGAACCAGAAGTTCTCTTTTGTCTGACAGATTCCAACATGAACTTTAAATCCCCTAAATAATACCCACTTCACTTGTAAGGAGAAATTGAAAGTTATAATGAAATATACAAATGATCTTATTCTCACCTATCATCTTGTTACGGTACACAAACAGTTAAGATCTGGAAAATGCAGTAAGTTAAAATGTGAATATGTAGACAAAAGAGTCTTACACAATTTTTAATACTGAACAACAAATTTGGCAATTAGTTGCCTGCTGGTCAAAATAAGAAGGGAAACAACATTAGGTATATAATACTAATTTTTATAAAATATAGTTTCTCAAGGGAGACAGAAAGTTTCCTGGCACTTAAATCTGAAATAAATTCTCTAGAAGATTAAGGATGACACTGGAGTAGTGTCAATATAGTGACCATTGTCCTCATCACTCCCCTCCTCCCTGCTAAATTCAATAGTATCGTTACTGTGTCTTCAGTATTACAGAAGGGCAAAATACCAAAGCCCATCCCCTGAAAAGAATTACGTGAAAGCACTAAAAAATTTCATCTATTGGTACGTATTTGTAGAGCTCCAATGAATCCAGGATTAAAAGCTAAAATTTAAAAATGAATAAAATGCATATGCTTTAATCCATTTTCTATAAATGGCATTTTTTTATCAATGGAGCTTCAATCAACAGTTGGGCAAAAGACAGTGTGACGTTATATAAGGAAAATAGTGGCCTCAGAATTTCTTCATGGGGTGGAGGCTTAAGAGGGACAGTCTGGTTGACAGTGTGGATGCTGGGTAGAGTAAGCAACTATTTCCAGTTTGCCCAGAACTTTCTCAGTTTAGGGGCTGAAAATCCCACATCCCCAGATGCACCTTGGTCCCAGGCAAACCTGCATAATTGGACAGCCTCGTGCTAGGCCAGGAGTTTCAAAGCTGCTGTTACGCAGCAAGTGCTCTGCTCTTACTTGGATTGTATGTTTATTTAGAAGTGGCTTTGGGGATACTGATGGATGCGTGTGTTCTGTGTGGCCAAATCTGAATGCTTTTGCAGACTAATGATTGGGTGGTAGAATCAGATCCTTCTGTGAAAACTGAGAAACCTCAAAAAGACCAGTGACTCAACCTTGCCTCAGGGTGGGTGTAAAAAAGCTAGTGAAAACACACACAGTGGGGCTGAGGGGTTCTTCTCTGAAGTTCTTTACAAATTAGAGAGAACAGCCAAGTAGAGTGAAAAAGCCATGAGCTCTCGAATTGGACTGACTGACCCAAGTTAAGTGACCTGGCTTTGCCACAGATTGGTTGTGGGATTTTGAGCTGTTCATTTAACTCTCTGAGATTTAGTTTTCTCATCTGGAAAGTGGTTGCAGGGACGTTATGAAAATTAACTGAGACTATTGAAAGCCTCTGGCAGAGCGCCTAGTTCAATGTCTCTTTCCTCCCCCTTCCCTTGTTCTGTCTATAATGAGGTGTTCTGGGGTGCCTGAGTGGCTTGGTTAAGCTTCTGACTTAAGCTCAGGTCAGGATCTCACAGTTCATGAGTTCAAGCCCCGCATCAGGCTCTGTGCTGACGGCTCAGAACCTGGAGCCTGCTTCGAATTCTGGGTCTCCTTTCTCTCTGCCCCTTCCCTGTTTGTGCTCTCTCTCTCTCTCTCTCTCAAAAATAAACACTTAAAAATTAAAAAAAAAAAGAAAGAAAGAATGAGGAGTTCCGCTGCACGTGGGAGAGTTGACCCCAAGTAGTAATTGCTCTTTAGATGAACCTCAGCAGTTAGGATATTCCCATGGCACCGAAACGATGAATGGACAGATGGACCTCTTAGGGGCCATTCCTATATGCAGACTGTCTACTTGAAAAAGAGATATTATTTGCAAAGTACTTTTTAGATATAAAATATTAGTTCAGGTTTATCTAAACATATTTGGATTCTAGTCTCTTGTTTGACAGTAAAATGTGTAGATGTTGTTCCTCCTTCCCTTCCTTCTCTCTTCCTTTCTTTTTCTTTTTCAATTTTTTTCTTTTTGGCCAGAACTGCTTTTTCAGAAAAAAATTTTTTTTCAACGTTTATTTATTTTTGGGACAGAGAGAGACAGAGCATGAACGGAGGAGGGGCAGAGAGAGAGGGAGACACAGAATCGGAAACAGGCTCCAGGCTCTGAGCCATCAGCCCAGAGCCCGACGCGGGGCTCGAACTCCCGGACCGCGAGATCGTGACCTGGCTGAAGTCGGACGCCCAACCGACTGCACCACCCAGGCGCCCCAAGAACTGCTTTTTCCCCACACTAGATATGTTTGCTTTTTTATGCTGATCACCTCTCCTGTCTCCTATGGTCTTAGATTTAGGAACTGTGGGCTCTCAGGTAAGCGATTTCCCTTCAGCAAGCTCAGACACCTCCTCTGTGAAACAAAGGATGAAAGCATGTAGTTTATAAGTCTCCTTACCGCCCTAGCATCCTGTGATATGAGGAATACTATTCTTCTCCTTATTCAGCAGATATTTATTGAGCACTTAGTCACATGTAGTAACTGAGGACGCAGCAATAAACAAAACAAGAAAAGCCTCTGCTCTTGTGGAGCTTACACATTGGTGAGAGAGACAGACAATAAACAAATGCAAATGAATATATAACATACAAGAATATATAACTGCTGGGAATTAAAGCAAAGTAGGGTAAAAGGCTAAGGAGTGAAAGTGATGGGGGGGGGGGGCAGGTGAGGTCTGATGGTGCTATCTGAGATGCAGTGATTGGGAAAGATCTTTCCAGGAAGTTGACATAGGAGCAGAAACCCGAATGATGTGAAGAACAAGCCATGAAGGTATCTGGGAAAGAGTGTTCTGAGTAGAGGAAATAGTAAGTGCAAAGGCCCTGGGGTTGGAACATGCATGCATTTTCAAGGAATATCACGGAGGCCAGTTGGCTCTGGATTGTGTGAAGCCAGGGGAGAGTAGGAAGAGATGAAGTCAAGCAGGCATTTTGATGTTGGATTCTGTAAGGTAACAAGAATAACTCTCAAAAATTGGCCCAGCACAGCTGCTCATGTGAACTTTGGCAGAGGATCAAAGGCCATCTGGAACTCTTATCTAATTTCTAGGTGCTGGCTTCTCACAGTCTCTCTTTACATGACACTGTGTCATTTAACCTCATCGGGGTCATAATGAGGACCATCTTCAAAGACCAGCAGGCAAGTTAGGGAACCAGAGGCCCTGAAATCTGAATGTCTGGCTTGTTATTCCCAGTACTTAGGGGGACCAGGGCTTGCCCCAAGTCCTTCCTTTTACCCACTCCTCGTCTAGACTGGTCCTCAGAGATTTGGAATATAAACAATGTATTTAGTAAGAAACGTAACACGTGGTATTCTCTGTCACATTAAAAATGGAATAGTGTGATGGAAAGCAAACTTTGGGCTAAAGTAAGCCTCAATTTTGTTAATACCTACACGAAATTTCCCCTAATCTATTTGTCCCTCCCCTAAGCTGGATATCCACTGTGCCCAGCCCTCCCAGCTCATTTTTCTGTTTTATAAGAGACAAAGTATCCAGAAAATCTGACTGAGCACTTGCTATGACAGGCTGAGAACCCCCAAACCTTTGTGTTTTCCATTCTCTCTTGAGGCACAAAGGACTGTGGCTAAGGCCTCCTACCTCCTGCTAAAGTGACATTATGTCCTACAGCGGGATGTGGAAAGTGAAGCCCCTATTTGTCAGAGCAACTGTGAAGGTATTAGAATATTTCTCTCCTTGGGGTCGAGTGCCTTTTTCTTATACTCCATGGATCTGGTAGAGTCTAGGACCAGCCACTCTGGTCTCACTGTCCCTACTCATTTCGTGTTCTGAGAATTCTCTGTGTTCAGGAAGAGGATGTTAATAGCATATTTTCGAGTGGCTACAAAGTTCTAGAAACAATGCCAGGTCCTGTTTACATAAATCATCTCCTTCCGTCTTCACTAGACTAAAGTGGTAGACATGATGATCGCCACTCTCCAGGTGAGGCAAGAGGCCCGATGAAGCTCCTAACATCACAGAGCTGGTGCATGAGAGGAGTTTTTCCTTTCATTGCCTCCCTGTCATTCTTCTAACCATAATCAACCTTGACTCCCGGGAACACTGGCTTCTTGACCCAATCCATTTTGCCATTTTGCCTCCAAATGCCAGCTGGGTGGGAATGGAGGCTTTTAGGAAGATGTGGTGGGGCAGAACTGGTGTCTCAGATGATGCCATTTATTTATGTATACATGTGTATTTATTTTTAAGAGAGAGATAGACAGAGACTGCGCACAAGCGGGAGAGAGGCAGAGAGGGAGGAGACAGAGGATCCAAAGTTGGCTGGGTGCTGACAGCAGAGAGCCCAACGTGGGGCTCGAACTCACAACTGCAAGATCATGACCTGAGTCGAAGTCAGACACTTAACCGACTGAGCCACCCGGGTGCCCCTAGATGATGGTTTTCAAATAAAGATAAGCCAAGTGTGGCGCCTCCCCTGACCTGGACATTCCCAGCCCAAGCAGAGAGAGAGGTGTGTAGCCCTCAGTCAGGGAAGGGCCACCAAGCAGTGCGTTCTGCTTTCTCACCTTGCAAGCCAGCTCCAGGAGTTGCAGGAGCCATACCAGGGACATTTGTGTCCTTTGCTTCCTTTAGCCTCACTAAACCCCCCAGCAGTTGTTCTCCATACAGAGCAGTGGGAGGCTGAGACAGTTATGTGGTTGCTCTGGCTCAAACAGCAAGGGAGGTGGTGTTTGATGTTGGTTTCCAAGCACCCAGATGTTTCAAAAGCCAACACGTCCTCCTGTTAGATTTCACCTGTATGGGAACTTGTCTGGTGAAGTATGAGTTAAGCGAGCCCTGCTGTTTTGGAGATCAGGTCCGCCAAATTGTTCTCTCTGGGCTCTTGGGCCCATTACTTTGTGTTGCAACACGAATTTCCCCCGCGGCTGCCTGCAGAGAGCTCAGCTGGTGTCATCGCTGTGCTCCTGGCTCCTCAGCATTCACTGACACACAGGGAAACTGGATCCATGTTGGACACAAATGTTACTCAGTTATGTACTTTGCCTCTCTGTAATCCCTCTGGTATTGACACATAGAACTTGGGGACACGGGCGGCGGTGACAGCTCCCGCAGACAGCATGTATTAGCATCGGCATTACTGTCCTTGGCCCTGACACCCTGGGCGCTAGCAAGAGGATTAAGGGATTAGTGTGTGTATGTTACGACGTCTTTTTATTCCTTGTGACTTTTCAGTTTTGCTCACTTCATAGAGAGGTAAAAGGGGGTTCTGAGTAAAAACAGATGCATTTATACATTTTTGGGGGGTCTGATGGGTAGCATATGTCTCAGATATTTGGGCAGTGTTGAAACATTATCAAATTTCTCCATGCACAGAGCAAATTATCTTGCCTTTGCAGCGAATATTGGTTTAAAAGGGGCTTCAGGGTATTTTGTATATATTTAGAAAATAAAGATCTGTTTGAATCTCTAACTTATTATATTTGATGACTTGGTGTATGTAGGTTAGATAATCTTTAATGGACTTTGTTCCCTGGACATTTAGTAGAAGGTAGATAGATCTCAGAGGATTATGCCCCTGAAATGAGATTAATATGATAGTTAAATATAGCTTTTTTTTGGCATTTATTTTGGATTTGACCAAATTCTCTGAAATATTAATCCACAAGAAATAGCTCAAAGGAATGTCAATCATATATCTCAACATCATTTCTATGAGTGATAGCATTTTATGCATTTATAAGGTAGAAAAGTTTAGTATAGTAATAATAAATTAGGGCCTTTGGTCTTTATCATTGAGTGTGATTCTTAGATTGTAAAATGCTGACCTCTTATATCCTATACATTAAAACCTTGGATTGCGAGTAACTTATTCTGTGAGGGTTCTGCAAGACGAGGAAACATTTCTAATAAATTTTAAACTGACAGATGAGTAATGTCTTGCAATACGAGTAGTATGTGACACCAAATGTCACATGATCACAACTGAGACGGTGGTTCTTGAAATTCACTTTGATATACAAGTGCTCTGGATACCAAGCATGTTTCTGGAATGAATTATGCTCTCAAACCAAGGTTTTACTGTATTTTAATGTCTCTCCATTTATTCATTCATTCAACAAACTTTTTATTGAGCATCTACTTTGTGGAAGTGGCAGAAATCTAGAACAGTCTAAAATATAGTCTTTGCTCCCCAAAAGCCCACTGACCATAGAGCATAGTTATAGTTTATAACTAAGTGCCAAATGAGCTATGGCAATAGTAAGCAGAGTTTATTTGTTGTAGGGATGGGTCAGTAGTGATGGAAAGGTAGACAAGACTTTATAGAGGAAAGGAAATTAAGATGGCCCCTGGAGAAGGAAAGGTATGCAGCAGAGAAGGGGGTGGCTCTTGGTGGGTTATGGGAGGCAATTAGTAATTCATATTTGGGGCTCAAGGTAAGGTTGGAAAGGGAGATGAGAGCAGATTGTGTCAGACGTTGAATTGTCACATTTGAGGGATTTGGGTTTTATCTGGTGGGAAGAGAGAGACTTTAAAGGTGTTTTCGAAGAGATGTGAATGAAATGCTGGTTTACAAAGACATTCAGTAGGTGTTCACAGGACAGATAGGCAGGTAGGATGAGACAGGTGGCATGGAAACTAGATAGGAGACCACTGCCACAATCCAGGAGTGCAGCAAAGAGGCCCTGAACACAAGCTATCACCGAAGGAGAGAAGGGGGAGGTTGTACGGGAGGGGAAGTAACTATGCTGAGTTGTCAGGGGTAGGAGTAAGAGCCAACCTTTCTGGACTGCTTGCCGTGTGCCTGCCAAACTGCTAAGTGTTCTGCATGCATTTCATCTTTACAGAAACTCTGTGAAGTGGGAACTGTCACCAGTCCCATTTTCAGATGAGGAAACTGAAACTCAGAGGGGTCAAGTAACTTGATCAATGTCACATTGTAGGAAGTGGAAGAACTGGGATCTGAACTTATGCTCCTAACTCCTAACAGTGTGTGCCTGATATTGGAGGAGATTGGAGAAGGGGAGGAAAAAGGGGAAGAAACTTCTAAAAAGTATTGGATATGTAACATTTCAAAAGGGTTATTAAGTTATTATTATTTTCTTGGCCTGGAAAAAATAGCCTGAAATAGAAATGAATAAATTACATTTTCATATAGAAAAAAAGACTCTATGGAGTGAAAGCAAAGTTCATCCAAAATGTCCTGTCTTAAAATAGATGCAAAATTCAGAAATGCAATGCATGATGTTTATCTTAATCTCTTTATTTATATGTTCTCATACACAGAGTACTGTATAGCGTGAGTCTGCCTAGGTGTACATGTGTGTAAATGTCACAGAGGGACGCAAACGAATTGAAACTGGATGCAAGCTTGAAGTGAAAAACGACTGTAGTTTTGACTTTTAAAAAATTATCTGTTTATTTCCCTTTCTCTGCCGATAACTCCTGGTTGAAATGCTGAAATCTTATAAATACGGCACAGTTAACTTGCAAAATGAGCTTAGTGTTCTCAGAGCAGTGCAAGTTGAACAACACATAATTTGGCACAATTTGGTGGGCCGGAGTTTAAGACAAATACAAGACTGAGAGAGCATAGAGGCTTTATTATTTCTAAGTAAGTTCATGTAGTGTACATGGGTTGAACTGATCAGAAACCCCCACGTGGCCCTTTGCCACATCCAAGGCATTCAGTCTTTATGCTTTCATAAGCTGTATTCACAGCACAACATTTCTCCTTCCCAAATAGGAATGTTGTTGTTTCAAATTACCATCTGTGCTTTCGGCAGAATAGTGAATGCCATCCCCCCACCAACCCCCACCCTGCCAGCCCTGTTGGTATCACAGAAAGGTTGGAAGGGCAGTGCGAGCAAGGCAGGGTGCATCGAATCACACAGCTCTAGTGTTCTGTAGTATTAGGAAAGGACTGGTGGAGGGAAGTGTTACCTAGAGCTAGTAAATGGGGGCCTCACTGTCCAATCAGAGTGCTTGAATGACCAATTGGAGTACAACTGGAGTATATTCAGAAACGAAAGAAAAGGGCCTTCCTGTAGAATTGCTTGAATTCTTGAGAAAAAGGAAGAGAAAGAAAAGTAAGCTTTGTCAAGTATCTTTGTGCCACGCACCCATGTTGTATAACTTGGGTGGCCATACACCATATCCCTGATTTTGCTTATTGGTTCTAGCATAAGTAATAATGGAACTCCCTTTACTTTCAGAAGTATCCTGGTTTGGACAATAAATTACATGGTCACCCTATGCATAATCTGAGTAAGAGCTCTCTAGGGAAAATTTCATTATTTCCATTGTTCACATCTGGAAACTTTGTCTCTGACCACTAGTTCAACACACACAACTCAACAAAACACAAAAAGGATCCGACAACATAGAGTATTTCTGCTTCATCATGATACCTCTCAAAGACTTTTATCTATGTCGAAACAATGGTACTCATCTAATAATAGGGCAAATTAGTTTATTATCAAAGCTGTTTGAAAGAGGAGCATATTCTTTCAGTTGTTTTCCAGTGGTGAGGAGTTGGACTTATCCCATACTTCCATATGCTCTCTCTCACCTTGTCTTCTTGTGACTAGGGGTAAAGTTTGGGAAATAGATAAGAAATTGATGATCATAGTTTAGGATGTAATATGGGCTCATGAACTACAAGAAAGGTAACAGATCTGTACAGGAATTAGACCCAGAACTGCTTCTCTCTACCATGAAATAAGTGGGTGACCCAACCCAGGGATCAGAAACAAGGAAGCTAGTATTTATAGTATCATGTTTGTATATCATTTTGTGTGAATAAGTAATAAAGTATTCTCATTTGGTGGGTGTTTGATAGATCTTAGCCAGTCACAGGCACCTAAGATTCTTTCAGGCCTTTTGGGTATAAGCTTTCACTCTAGAAAAATAGCACAGAGAATACAGAGCTCTATTAAGGGAGTCTGAAAACCCTGATTCCTCCTCCATATCTGTTATTAGCCATGGGACCTTGTGCAAGTCAAATCCCTTTCTGAGATTCTGTTTCCTAAAGCAAAGAGAAGCAAAGTGAAGGAAAGGAAAGGAAAGGAAAGGAAAGGAAAGGAAAGGAAAGGAAAGGAAAGGGAAAGGGAAAGAAAAATGAAAAGAAAAGAAGAAAGAAAGAAAAAGAAAATGAGGATATTAGATTATAAGGAGTCCTGCCTTTGGGTAGGTCCTGCCTATTGCTAGTTTTTACAAATAAAGTTTTATTAGAACATAGCCATACCCATTTGTTTACATATTGTCTGAGCCAGTTTTCTAGCTACAAGAGCAGAGATGAGTAGTTGCAAAAGACTGTATAACCTGTTAAGTATAAAATATTTACTGTCTGGCCCTTTGCAGAAAAAGCTTGCTGATGCCTGGTGTAAATGACCTCCAAGGACATCTTTACTTTTTAAAGTAAAGTCTCTAACCCCAGCAAAGAGGAGAAAGAGAATGAGAAAGGGAGGAAGGAGAAGTTAGAGGTATAGGTCTGAGTCAATGAACAAGAAAGCAACTTACGAACAATCCACAAGCCAATTGTCCTAACAGTGACAGATTGCAATGCCCCCTGCTGGCCAGGAGGACCTTTTGCATATAATGTACACTCAAAGACCACAGGAATCAGACTGGTGGACTCCTTTTCAATATGTTGGTCACAGGCGGTCAGCAGAAAAGTTTCCGTTTGCTCCCAAGTCCTTTGAATTCATAAAACACATGCTTTAATTGGAGAAACAAGGGGAATTTGGGTCTTTAAACTAGGGTGTAAAGCTCCTTTAGAGAGAAGTAAAACCAAGAGAGGACAGGAAAAGCATGCTTGAAAATAACTTGATCATGGTATATGAAGCCAAAGGTAATAAACAGTGCTGGATGGGCTCTGGTGGCCTCAGACAGTAGGTGAGGATGGTTATTGTTGTGATTGCATTAAATCATGCTAATCCTAATGCCAAAAGCCACTTTGAATGATGAAGTTAAGTCACTTGCAATGGTGACCAAGAGGCTCTCCATTGCTGTTCCAGCTGGGCAGGGCTGCTGTCAACCCTCTCAGGCAAGCTCTGCATCCTGTCTTAGCGGCCCAACTCAGTGTTCAGAGGAGACTTGCAGAATTGGCAGATTTCAGTTTGGTTTGGAGTTTTGTTGTGTGTTTCTTGGCAGGAGGGGACCATCCTCCATCCATGGAGCACCCTGGATTAATGGCTAACGTAACACCTACTGGCGGGATCAACCCAGGATGGGGGCAGCCTTTCAGCTGTTGACTCATGACTCCTCTTGACTCACAGTCTCACTCCATTTTGTTGGCTGTTTGTGGCTCCTGCCCTAAAGTTCAAATTGATTGTTTCGTGGTGTGGAAAACATACAAAAAAAGTACATGTGACTTCCTCTCCAGAGTGAAGCATGTGCTCCTTGGTGGGCAAAACTTGGGGGAGTCAAGGGGAAGTTGTTTTGCACTATGGTGAATCCCAAGGCAAAAAATATATTAGCTTTGACCCACAAAATCTTGACTTGATTGCTTTCGTGTTAAGTTTCCTTGAACTTCTGCTCACAATCTTGGAAGATGGTTGAGATAAAGTCCTAAGAACCCAAATCCAAATAGAGGCTTGGGTCTTTCCTTTTAACCTCAGTGAATTGACATGGAAGTTGCCATAATCTTGGTGCGTTTTCTTCTCCTCCATGGTAAGTCCTTTCAGGAACAAGGTAGGATACACAAATCTATGGCTGTATGTTTCTGTGCTTACTTTTTTTTTCTTGGCCTTTCTCTGAACCCAAGTTGTGCCAAAATGTGCTATTTTTTTATGCTTTGTAGCAGGGTGGAGATATTTATTTTCTCAATCTTTCTCTCTTGGGATTCTAAAGAAAATCAATATGTTTCCAGTAAAGTTTTAAAATGGGTTAATTTAACTTAGAGTATGGCAATTATACTCTACTACATATAAAACATTTATTTATATCATGGGTAGACATTGAGTAATGCAAATTTTCTTCATTTTTGAAGGGATATAATACACAAAACAAAGGAATGGTGAAGCATCTGTTGCATCACCTTAGTCTCACCATTAAAGTGACGCTAACACATAGAAAAACTAGGAATGAAAAATGACCTGAATTTCAGGAAAACTAAACAATAAGTTCCTATGCAAAAAGGCATGTAAAAAGGACCTGCTGGTCATATGACTCATTGTGTGTGGGTGTGTGTGTATGTGCACACATGAGCTTGTGCAGTGGCATGAGAAGCAGGGGAAATCTGACTGAGGGCACCAGTATTGGCACAAGGAAAGAGGATTCTGGGATTCCAGGTATTAGATGGGAATGGATACCATGTCTGCCAGAGTGGGCCATGCCTGCTCTCTTATGTAAGAGAGCATCACCTCCGATTTTCCAGGCACCAAATCTGACCTGGTCTGCATGTCCCCCTAAGAAAAGAGACCAAAGTTTGGAACACACAGGGGAATAAAATAGACTAGCATGATAGATCTCTGAGAAAAGGAAGGCAATGGGATCCAGCTCAAAAGCCATCCCCATCCCACCACCTCTTACCTCTTGGCCAAGAATGGCTGACACTGGAATATGCTCTAGATTCCCAAATAAAGCCTTACCTGATGAGTTGCTTGATTGCCCTTGCCTGGGGGAAAATTCTTTTTTCTGAAGCAACTTATTTCAACTGAAATTTTCCTTTTATGTGTCACCTGAAAGCCAGGATTTCAAAGAGTCAAAACCACCTGCTAAAGTTAATTATTTTCCAAGTGACATAGACCTCAAAGAAAGAGATTTGTTTTCATCTCACCATCTCACCCTCTGTGAGTGGCAGCCATATATGGACTATGGGAACTTATGCAAAGTTGCCATTCTGGGAGGAAAGTCTAACTGAAGTGGTGACCTTGTCATTGGAATTCATTTCAAAATTGACACTCCAGGGGAACTTTCCATATGTCCCACCTCCCAGGCACAGTGCACACTTCTAAAATCTCCAAAGACATTATTTATAACAGTGTCTGACAAATGGTGGCATTGCACCAAAATGTGTAGCTGTGGGGTTTCCTCTTATTGGCTGTATTTGTAATGCTGAGCTTCCCAGGCACGTGGAAAAGTCTTACTTATGACATGAGCCAAGAAATTTCATCAAGCTGGTACAGCCTAAAGGAACTGAGAATTGAGGACCTTGTTTACACAAGCAGATGGTCAATACATGTTTATTCAATCAAATATTTTTGCTTTTAAGTAGAAGTTGAGGAACTTATGGGGAGGTATTATTTTAAGAGAAAGTGATTGGCAGATGGCTCCACTCTCTTTAATTGGATTGTTTAATTTTGAGCAGTACGTTATGAAGTTGGTGTTTTTTTAAAAAGATAGCACCCGACATTAGTGAAGGGTTTGGAAATGTTCATACTTCTAAATTGCCGATAAGAGTGTAGATTGTTATGGGTTTTTGGATTAAAGTATTTGTACACTGCCACTCAGCAATGCTTCTTTTAATAATTTATCTTAGGGACATAATTAGTACTATACATAGAGGTATATATACAAGGATTTTCATCACACTATTTTAAAAAAATTTTTTTTAATGTTTATTTATTTTTGAGAGAGAGAGTGAGACAGAGTGTGAGCGGGGGAGGACCAGAGAGGGAGACACAGAATCGGAAGCAGCCTCCAGGCTCTGAGCAGTCAGCACAGAGCCCGACGTGGGGCTCGAACTCATGGACCGGGAGATCATGACCTGAGCTGAAGTCGGACGCCCAACCGACTGAGCCACCCAGGCGCCCCTCATCACACTATTCTTAAAAAATGTTTATTTTATTATTTACGTATTTGTTTATTTACTTAGAGAGGGGTAGAGACAGAGGGAGAGAGAGAGAATCTATGCACTGTCAGGACAGAGCCCGATGTGGGGGCTCCATCTCAGGAACCACAAGATCATGACCTGAGCTGAAATCAAGAAAATGGCACTTAACCAGCTGAGCCACCAAGGTGCCCCTACATCACACCATTTTAATGAAAAGTTTGCAAATAATGAAATTCCCAGTAAAAGAGGGTAAAGTTTGACATACATATTCTGAAGACACAAACATCATTTTGAAAGACTTTTTAGAGATGGAAAAAGGAATATTCTCCCAATATAATGTTAAGTGGAAAAAAGCAGGGAATGAAATGAATTAATTAAATAACTTTGGTAAATAATATACGTATAAGAAAAATACCAGAAGTACATAATCAGTAATATGTTTTGGTTTATATCTGGCTGGTGGGATTATGGTAGGGCTTTTTTTTCCCTCTACTTTTCCATATTCACCACAGGAAACAATGTTATCCACAAGAAATATGCCTTACTCTTATAATTTAAAAGTTTATAATTGTGGGGGGTTTTTTGGAAGAATTGAGCAGTTCATTAAAGAGTATGACAAAAGTGACATTATTCAATTTAACTACACCCCAATTTATCCATAAAAGATTTGAGGCTAATTACAAGAAATGCGTATGTTAAAATGATTAAACACAATTAAAAAATCGGGATTGAGGGACACTTGGGTGGCTGAGTTGGTTAAGCATCTGATTCTTGATATCAGCTCAGGTCTTGATCTCAGGGTAGTGAGTTGGGCTCCACGCTGTGTGTGAAGCCTACTTAAAAAGAAAAACAAAAGCAGGATCGAGGAAGAAATAAATATGAATACAGTGTCAAGACTAAAGATAAAAATAGAACTCACCTCTACTGGCCATACTGTCCTACTTAATTCCATTAGCCAAGCTAGAGATTGGATGATATTTCCTAGTGGCTGAAGCAAAGCCCCTCAGTGGCATAACAGGCAAAGTTCTGGAGCCCTCACCTGAGAGACATTAACATGGGACTTTAACTGATAGACATCAAGAGATAAGGCAAACATATGTCCTGGCAATATCTCCAACTGCAGGAACTGCCATATGACTGTTTTTATAGCATCCTCAATGAATGTCAGTGGAGGAACTAAAAATGTGACTCAGTGAGCAATTATACGGGATCTGTCTTAGTTTTGGTTCTGCTTAAAGCAGAACTCAACACGGACTTGGGTGAAGGTAGTTTATTTGGGAAGTGATCTCAGGAAGCAGGAGTATGAAGCAGGGAACACCCCTATAGAGTCGGGTGTTTTTTGGTGTGTGTGAATAGCTTTATTGAGATATAATTGGAACATATAAAGAGAAGCTTCTTTCACTTACATTCTTAAGTGAATACCATAGAATTCACCCACTTAAAGCATACAATGAAATGGTTTTTAGTACATTAAAGAGTGTAATCTCAGAGGTTTCATCATGCTGGGATCTCTGAGGAACTAGATAGAAAACTCTTCAGAATTGACCCCCAAAGGATAGGAGCCTGGGGCATCGTCTTCCTCTGGTTGAGGGAAGCCTGTGTGTTGCTAACTCTCCTGCCCTCTGGCCATGCCTGGGAACTACACCGTCAGTCACTTCTCTGCTCCTTTCCTCCTTTAAGACACTTTTCTACTCTAAATATAATTAGCTCTGTTTGTGACTTTTTAATCACTGTTAATACCTTTATTTAAACTCTTTCCAGATTGAATTGTAATTTTCTGTTTATTTATATATCTCTCTACTATTAGAGGATGAGCACTTCAGGGACAGGGACTGATTCATTTCTGTCACTTTGGCACCTAGCCCAGTCCTGACATACAGGTTCTTTGGAAATATTTATTGAATTGATGAATAATTAATTGCTTTACAAGACAATGTAAACAAATCAACAGTTCAATTCTGAAATTTTTATTGGTGTCTGCCATGTGGCATCTACTGGGCCAGATGCCAGGGATGCAAACATGAATAAATCAGTGTTTCTTGCCATAAAGTTGCCAGCATCTAGAAGAGGAGATTGAAACATGAAAAAGAATGACAACACAGAGCAGTAAACAATATCAAAGAGGTGTTAAGTTGAACCATATGGAATGGTCATCTTTATATGTCAGAAAAAAATGAATATGGGCCATGCCATGTGTTTAAACCTATTAAATATGATGCTGCCAGAACAGAAGCTAGAATGATTAATGAACTTGACATGGTCTTGACCTGCGAGGGCTTTAATTCTAAGGCTTGGGAAAATGGAAAAAGGCACTTGAATCCTTAGAAGACAGTAGAGGATACTTTGAGAAGATAAACTCAAGAACAGATTACATTGTGAACAAGCAGGGTGGTTGGTACATCAGTAGAGGTGGGGAGTAAACAAGGATGAGGTTTGAGGCTGCCCACTTCTGAAAAAAGCATTTTCCTTTTCAGCATCTTACTTCCCTAAGCTAGTTATCAAAATAAACTGTAAAAAGTTCTCCTGTGAAATTCTGGATCACACAATTTGTAGTGTTACCTATTAAGCAAAACATATGCCAAGTATATTAGTTATTTCTTGCTATGGAATGAGTCACCCATATGACATTTATTGTCTCATGTTTCTGTGAATCTAGAGTCCAGACACAGCTTAGCTGGGTCCTCAAGTTCTCAGTTGCTCATAAGGCTGCAATCAAGATGTTGGCCAGGGCTGCATTCCTCTCAAGGTTTGACTGGAGCAGGACCCACTTCCAAGCTCACTTATGTGGCCGTCGGAGTGAGGGCCTCAGTTCCTTGATGGATTTTGGAAGAAAGGCACCCCTACTCCTGGCCAAATGGTGTCTCTATAGGGCTGTGCACATCATGAAAACTGAATTCTACTGGAGCAACAAGTAAGAAAGCAAAACAGGACAGATAAGATGGAAGTCGCTGTCTTTTATAACCTAATTCTGGGAGTAACTTTTGTAGTATTCCATTTGTTAGATTTTGAAGTCACCAGCCCAGCCACATTCATGTGGAAGGAATTACACAAGGACACGAATACCACAAAGAGGGATCTGTGGAAGCCATTTCAAAAGATGTCTAGTATATATCAAGGAATTTTCAGAATCTACCAAGGACTTTTGTTCCCTGGTCAGAATTTCCTGCTCCCTGGGTTTTGTTCATCTCTTGCTAGTCTTCAAGAGAATGTTCTGGCTACCAGGGAAGAGGACGAAAGGCTTGCATCCAGGGGAACAACAATCATTGCGTAAGACTCAGTCATGTAGTTAGAATCATATCATGACATAGGGGAAAGAAATTCCAAGAAAAGTTGATATTCCCTCCTTCCCAACCCATTTACAGGTGAGGAAACCAAAAGACCTGATTGGTCTGAGCCAACACATTAAATCTGCATGAGACCACAGTGTGTTAGGATAAAGCTCACGCTGTGTAAAATGAGTTGTGGTGACCACCATTGAGTTATGGTGCTCAAGGGGTCTCAGAGTCTGACCACTCCTGAGAGCATGTGCTTACTTCTGGGCACTAGGTTTTAAAAAGGGACATTGACATCCTGGAGATTACGTAAAGAGGACGAGCTAGGATTTGGATAATCTAAAGAGAAGGAGTGGGAAGCACTGGCACTTCTTACCTGTGAAAGAGAAGACCACACACACACACACACACACACACACACACACAGCACCAACCATGAAAGTCACCTTTAAGAAGTACAGTAGGGGCGCCTGGGTGGCTCAGTCGGTTGAGCGTCCGACTTCAGCTCAGGTCATGATCTCGCGGTCCGTGAGTTCGAGCCCCGCGTCGGGCTCTGTGCTGACAGCTCGGAGCCCGGAGCCTGTTTCAGATTCTGTGTCTCCCTCTCTCTCTGCCCCTCCCCTGCTCATGCTCTGTCTCTCTCTCTGTCTCAAAAATAAATAAAAACATTTAAAAAAAATTAAAAAAAAAAAAGAAGTACAGTAGTGAGCGAACTATCTCTGCATAGCTCCAGGGGATAGTGTGCAGGAGCTCCAGGGAATAGGGTTGATTTCAAGACCTCTCTCTCACTGTAGGTGGTTAAGCTGAGGCTGGGCTATGCACAGTGATGGTGGCACTCTTTTGGTTAAGTGACCGAAACCTAACTCAAGCAAGCTTGGGCAGAAACTGGTTCTCATAATCTAATGGAAGGAGAGCAGAGATAGGAAATGGGCTCAGGATTCTCCACTGTTCTCTAACTGTATGCACACCAACTTTTCCATGAGGTGGGACCCAGGAATGTCAGCAGATATGGACTCAGGTTTTTATAGCTTCATGATCACATAGGAAAGTTCTCTCCTAGCTCCTACTCAAAATCCAAAATCAATGGAATGCCTGCCATGTACCTGGGTACTGGTCAAGACATCGAGGATGCAGCAGTGAGCAAAACAAGCATCCACGTCCACCTGAGGGTGACATTCTAGAGGAATTGGCCTGGGGCAGTCTAGGTGCCCACCTTTTGACCGCTCTAGGCCATCACACACATTGCTGCCCAGGGAACTTCTGACCATAGGCCTGCCTGCCCTCACTCAACAATTCACATGGCTTCTCTTTCTTACAGTATCTGGTTCAAGATCCTCAGTATGGTCACCAGGGCCCTGTATGATGGGCTCCAACTTACCTTTCTGCTTTCTCCATCGTGCAGTCTGCTAAAAAAAGAAATGAGGGGCACCGGGGTGACTCAGTCAGTTCAGTGTCTGACTTTGGCTAAGGTCATGATATTGCAGTTTGTGAGTTCAAGGCTCACATCAGGCTCACTGCTGTCAGCCTGTCAGTGCAGAACCCACTTGTATCCTCTGAACCTCTCTCTCTCTCTCTCTCTCTCTCTGCCCCTCCTCTGCTCATGCTCTCTCTCTCTCTCAAAAAATAAATAAAATATTAAAAAACAGAAAAAAAAAACCAAAACAAAAAACCCCAAAACAACCATCAATTACTTATTAAGCCTTCTCCATTGTCTCCCCAACTTCTGGCTATCTACTTTCTCTCTCACAGTAGTTTATTTCTTTACTAAGCTCTAACTCATCTTTATATCCTCTGTGGTACATAGGCCAGGCTCAAAGTTTCTACCTTTGTTCATGCTGTTTCCTTAGAAGCATCATCCTTTCCCTTTTATTTCTGCTTGTGGAATGAAAACTTTCTTTCACCTGCCAGATATTCTCTGATCCTCCTCACCTCCTCACCACGTAATGCTCCATTTATACTTCTTCTCTGTATTTGAGCACATCCTCCTTTGTCACCAAATGTTCTGAGAAGGCAACTCAATCTCTCATTCAATTATAAGCTATTTAAGGGAAGGAGCCTCATCTTTTCATTTTTCCCAATCTCCAAAATGTGAAGTTCTGTTCTCTGTTTGTGGCTCTCATTCAATATAATGTTTATTGGTTTGAATTTAATTGAGTTGAATATAAATCCCTGGAACGCTGTACTTTTTGTGGGCCATGTGTCCATTGTGAGTGCTTAGAGAATGTTGAATCACACTAAAACAATATGGATAATTTTGTTAGTGAAATGTATTTTCACATGAACAAAACTGACATGTAACAGGCCTTGTAATATGTTTTCCTTATTATAATGTTGTTGCCGAAAGTCTTGCTTGTTAATGCAACAGGAAAGTTCAATATGGCAAAGCACCAGTGTTGTCTTTTTGAGGGATAACTAAGGAGCTGAGGAAAGTATGGAACTAATAATGTCCTTGATCCTGTGAATAGGTTCTCTCTCTTTACTCTCTCAGTCAAGCAAGATGGCCTATAACAACAGGTTCTTAGATTGGTCAAGCTTTTGGGATGGCCTTGAGCTAAAGTGGTGAGCATTTCATTCATGCTGCTAATGTTTATTGAACTCCCACTCAGTGCCACTCACTGCTCTAAATGCTGGAGATGCACTGATGTTACGGCTTAAATTGCGTCCCCAACTATAGGTTGGAATGTTAACCCCAAGTACCTCAGAATGTGACATCATTTGGTGATACAGTTGTTATAGAGGTAATCAACTCAAGGCGAGGTCATTATGGTGGACTCCATTCCAGTGTGAACTATCTCTTTATAAAAATGGGAAATTTGGACACAGAGATACGTATAGAGGGAAGATGGTGTGAAGGGACAGTTAGAATATCGCGTGAACATGGAGACAGCCATCTATGAGCCAGGGAGAGAGACCTGGAACAGATCTTTCCCTCACAGCCCTCAGAAGGAACCAGTCTTGCAAATGAACACCTTGATTTCAGACTTTTAGGCCCCAGAACTGTGAGCTAACATATTTCTGTTGGTTAAGCCACTCAACTTATGTGAATTTGTTACAGCCACACTAGCAAACTAATATAAGTGGTGAATGAAATGGATAGGTTTCCTGTAGCCACAGAGCTTACAGTCCAAGGGGAGGGACAGATATTGCCCAAACAACCAGACAATGAATGTGTAATTGAAAACCGAAAGAAGTGCTCTAAAGAGAAGATCAAGGCCCAGTGACCACATAAAGGAAAAGATCCCAACTTAGCCCTACACATTCAGATCTGAAAGTATTAAGGAAGTAATGACTTGCATTCATTTAGCACAGATTCCTAGACGATTCTGGATAAGGCTTTGTTCAGGAAAATTCCGGTAGGGAAAAATATAAACACTGGATCCACAGGGCCGCTATGCATTTCGAGGGATAGGATGGAAATCCCATTCCTCAAACCATTTCAGATGGCACAGGGGAAAGCACTTTAAAGTTTATTCTGGGCAGTCTTATGCTGGCTGGTTGATTTCATCTGGATCTTTTTCACTTCTTTCTCTTGCAAATCCCTTGCTGCTTTTCAAATTATGACCTGACAGTTGAAGGGCTTATAATACCTCCTTTCCATAGTCATGACATGTCTTTCTTAATAAAACTAATCATGCAGGGCTAATAATTTAAGACCCCCAACCCAAATAAAATAAGGTGGCATTTAAACAAAATTAAAGATATTTAGGAATTTCCACGTTCTGAAGGAGTATAAATGTGTTAAGAAGTCGAACCCTGAGGTGAATTTGGCATTTGGCAGCCTGAGAGGCTCTTTGCAAATGTAACATTACTTGGCACCCCAAAGGTTGCAGAAGCCATACCTGTAGACGGTCTCAGAAACCATTTTAATTATCTCATTGAAAATCACAGTCTTGATAGTTGATTCTGCTGGCGTATGAGTCATCTAGCCTTTTTGAACTCAACACCCCAAATTGTGGATGCTCAGATTTCAGCTGAATGGAACTTCAAAATCTGGGAAATGTTGAATGGTTTTAGAAAGCCAAAGGCTCACTTTCATTTTCCTACATACCACTCAGAACGGATAAAGTTAAGAGGACCGATGGTCTCTTTGCCACGTGGGCCTATGTCAGTGTGATCCAATCTGTTGGTGACATTAGATTGTGTAGACATAAGTGTCAGGCTAGATTGACCCCAGAGTTATACAGGCAAGGGCAGCCAACTAGGAACAAGCCTCATGCTCCCTCATTCTGAAACCTGGAGATCTCAGTCTGAGCCATGAGGCAGGGAGGAGAGCCCTGATTCCAAGCCAGTTGCTTTTCTATGTCTAGCACCTTTCTGCTCTGCCATATTTGCCTGAATGTGCTGCCTTCTCTCTGTCCACTGTAGCAGCAGCCATCTTTTCCCTTCTATAACTGCTTGTGGGCTATCATTGACCTTTGAAGGACTGGAGCCTTGTTCATGTTGGATATGTTTCCACACATTCTCACTCAGATTATCTGGGTGACTGACTCTTTCTTGCCAGCTACTATAAGTATTACATCCTGTGTTCAGCAAAAGATATGTCAACATGGGGAAACCTTTCTATTGTGATGGACCCAATGAAGAGCCAATCATTGATTCCAGCCTGCTCTGTCATTTGCCCCCAGTTTCTGTGTGGCCTCTCATAATTAAGGATCACAAAAGAAAGGTCCATATGGGAAGGGAAGTTCAGGTCCTTTCTGGGTTCCAGGCAGCACAGATTTGAGAATAGGTAGCCCATGGACTCTTTTACACCACTGATGTGCTTAAAAATGATTGTGTCAGGCTGCTGGTGTTTAAATGTGGTCTTGAGCCCTATGTCTGTATCTCGGACAGCCACAACGACAGCATGAAATCTGAGATTAAACGTTTTGCTTGGGGCAGAATGACAGCACATGCTGAGGGTCTTTTAAATTTTCTGTAAAAGTCTACTTGACTTTATGTTCCTGTTCTCACTATTTCTCCCTTGCGCATGCACGCACACACACACACACACACATGCACACGCACACACACACGATCAGGATTAAAGTGAAGTGAGAGAAATACTTGCCCTGGGCACAGAACTTAAAGGAATACCAAAAAACACAGTCATCAACATAAATAATATTTTCATGCAATATTTTTAAAAATCAAAATTAATGCAAAAAAAACCCCATCATGAACATAATATAAAAAACTACAAGTAGAAGCAGGGTCAATTTTATTGATTTTTCCTTTGCCTCAGGTTCCAAAATAGTTCAGCAGGGTATGGCACTATAACTGATCCTGTATTCTTTTAAAATTTTGATATTTAGTTTATTATGCATTTTTGTATTAATTTTCATTTTTCAAATATTGCATTAAAGGATTATTTTTATTTTAATTTTAAAACAATATATAAATATTATTTTAATTAATATATAAATATTAATATATAAAATTTTAATTTTAATATTTAAAATAATTGTCTATCTTGACTACTGTGGTTTTGGGGCCCTCTTCTAGTCCTGGCCCTGAAGCTACATGTGGACAGATAGATATACACACACACATACATATACACACACATACACACACACACACCTTTCTATTGTTCACAAGGAACAAAATATTCTTTGCCTAAAACCTTATGATATCCATTATTTTGTAATCTCTTTCTCATGCTCTGATGAGCTCATATAGCAGTTCTTGTATGAGAACCACTTTGCCAGGAAAATATATGATATTGTTTTCTTTGTATTGATACCATATTATCAACTTATAACCAAATTGTGCTTTGACTCCAAGTAGGAATCTCTGATGATGTAAACATTTTCCAAGCCCTTCTGTCCAAAACTCACCTTTAGAAGTCTGCAGTGGGGGGCCCTCCGGGGCGTTGAAGGTAACATGTCCCAAAACAAACTCATTTCCCATTGTGCCAAACCTCCAGCAGAGCTATAGCCTTCATCAACATTCACACGTTAACCCAAATTACACACTTGGGATTCATGTTTCCTGCTCTCTTTCCGCATGAGACCCTTTCCATTCTGCTTTTGCAGGGTCTCCTGATTGCTACCATCTTTCCCATTACCAATGCCACTACCCCATTTGGGCACTCCAGTCAGTTCTCCTTCTGACAGCATGATGCCTCTGGGCTCCCCCTCTCCAAACCACCCTTCCCTTTGCAGCCAGGGTGGCATCTTTAAAAATCAAGTTGAAAGAGTCCCCTGTGCTGGTTGACTCTTCCTTTGCCATGATTGTTGGAGGGGTGGTTGAGCTGTTTGTGTTTATTGGATGTCTTCATATGGGCAGTTTAGGGCAGGGAATGCAGAAAGCCCGGCTGACTGCATTCACCTCTCCTCCATGCACCATGTGGTGGAGCCACACTGCAGTCACCAGCTGTGGTGGCGATGTCCTGTTCAGGGTGAACAGGAAGGTGAAGTTCAGAAATCACTGTTCTCTTGACTTTAGTGAACAGTTCTCCAAATACTACTCCAATGATTGGGGGCTGTATTTAGCTTCATTGTTTCCTAAAGCTGATCATTTCTACCTACAACTGTTTGGTTTGGTGCAACTACAGATTAGCTTAGGTTTTAGGATAGGAAGAAGATCTAGTAGGAAGAGAGAAGTAAAGGACGATATTAAGAATGATTTGTCCAGGAGAACTTGTTGGGGCCAGGGCTAGAGCTGGTGTTTTGTTTGTTTGTTTGTTTGTTTGTTTGTTTGTTTTCTTCAGACTATAAAGGACAACCCAACTAAGAATTAAATGAAACTAAGAATAGGCTTAGGGAGAGGAGGAACTTGAAGCCTAAATCTTCAGAACAGGAAGCTGGAGAGTTGCTGACCAAAAGGTGTCACATGTAGATATAAGAGCATAAGTAATAGAGCCAGAAATCCAGGAACAAATGGGATAAAAGCAAATGCAAGGACATCAAGAGTGGTCTGAAAGAGGCATTGAGATTATTGCCCAGGTTGGGGAGGCCACAGTTTTACCTACTGTCTGGGGCAGCTGTGGGCCAGCCATACCCAAAATCTGGAAATAGGGTGTCTCAGTTATGATCCAAAGTCATAGAAGTCCACTTGTTAGAGGGCCAGAAGGAAAGATATGCAGTTGGCTTGGGCTGCTTATCTACTACCTGTACCCTTGGCCCATCAGTTTTCTGCAACTGTCTTCCTTGGACCCTTCCAAGATGCACTATTGATAAAATATCATTGTCTACTAAAATGGCTCCAGGGGCGCCTGGGTGGCACAGTCGATTGAGTGTCCAACTCTTGATCTTGGCTCAGGTCATGATTTCGTGGTTTGTGGTTTCAAGCCCCGCATTGGGCTCTGCACTGATGGTGTGGAGCCTGCTTGGGATTCTGTCCTTCTTTCTAACCCTCCCCTGCTTTTGATCTCTCTCTCTCTCTCTCTTTCTCTCTTCTCTCTCTCTCTCTCTCTCTCTCAAAATAAATAAATAAACTTAAAAAAAAATTAAATGGCTCCAGAAGCTTCTCTTGGGAAGAAAGGGGGAATTTGAATGATTTGACATACTGTGTTTAGCACGTTGTGTAAATTCCATAGAGTTGGATGAAAGAGAAAGTGGAAGTTACAGTAATACTACTTTTCAACACATTTTGTTATTCTCTACATTCCAGTAGACCAAGAACCAAATCTCATCCCTGCAAACATAACTATACATCATAGACATTTCTACATTTTGGGTTAGCCTTGAAAGATGGACAAGGAGGCAATATTGATTCTAAGTACCACATTTAAGCACCAGAGTTGTTTCTCTTCCAGCATTTTTCAAGTCTGTTTATTGCCTGGCAAATGATCCACTGATATCAGAAAGAGCAAGGGCTTCATAGCTAGACACAATGGACTGTACAGTGTGGCTGGTGACCTGAACTCCGTCCCCCCTTGAAGGTAGAGGTAAGGAGCCTGAAGTCCTGGCCACACCATGCTGAGAGATGCTTAAACCATTCATATGGATGTGTCCAGCCATCTTCCCCTAGAAGAAATCTATAGGCTCAGTTTTTCTTCTGTGGTTGGGCAGACTCTTTAGGGGCCTGCAGGGGAGTTATTTGATAAGGGGTGGAGATCCTGCAAGGGATAGGGAAATGGCAAGACATGGAGCCAGACGTGTTGGGAGAGAGGAGAACCTGTCCATCTGGCTTACAATTGCATCCCAGGATCCCACACAGCACTTAGCACATAGTAGGTGCTTAGAAAATATTTGTTGAATGAACGGATGGGAACTCTTTACCTGTCTAGTGAACCTAGGCATATTTAGCCATATAAGACTCAGTTTAATCACAGATAAAATAGGGACATTAATGCCTTCCTGCCTTTATTACATATTATTGTCAGAAAATGCTTTTTAACCATGTACAAATGTAAGTTATTATAATTAGACTTTCTCCATAAAAGCAGTATATTGATTATACAAATGAAGCAGATGTAAGAAGAAAAAAATTGCCCAAGAATAGGACAGTAAGAACACTCAGAGAATGAGGTGTTCCAGTTAACTGAATTACTGTTTAAGTAGGAGATAAACAGAACAACCTTTGTTTCAACTCCCAATGAGTCTGTAATTCCTTGCCCTAGGAAGAACAAACTGATTAAGTGTTCCATTAACAGTTAAGGATACGGCTGCATCTTTTGGTCATTGTTCTGTATACCACCGCTTCTATAGTGCTAAAAGTCACTGACTTCAGGACATAGTTGAGATGTGGCTCTGTTATCCTGTGGGCATGTATGGGTGTGCTACATTATAGATATTAGAAACACAAAGTGTTGAAGAAGGTGGAACTAGGCAGGGCGGAATATTCTCATTGGTAAGTAGTTCATATACAATATTAAGGCATCCCATACTCAAAGTCCAAAGAGCATCATTGCTGTTTTATTTATTTTTTTGCTGGCAAACATTTATTGGGTGCCTACCACATGTGAAGCATTGGGCTGGGTTCTGCACGCTACGTGGTCATGACAAATCAACATCACATATTATGGTTAGTGATACGACAGGACTGATCACAGGATGCCAGGTGAGCACAGAGGCAAGATTGCTCAGCTGGACTTCTGGCAGGAAAGAGAAGACAGACCTGTCAGGTATGGTTCATCCTGCAGTTGCTGAATGATACTCAGGTGGGCTAAAATAGCGTGGCTCTGGTGGTTGGCTGGATTCCACAATAAAGCCTATTAAGTTTCGAGTCAGTTGCTCTGGGATTTGGAGAAGGGCTACAAGCCCTAAGAGGTAGCAGAGTTGTGGGCAGAGAAGTCAAGGCATGCAACGTTCTCTAGATTTGGCTAGGGACATGGTGACCAGGTTTGGCCAAGCATGTAGACCCTTGGACACATCAGATACCATGACCCCTTAACTCTATACAGCATCACTTTTATTCATTTGGTGGTTTAAATTTTTGAATGTCTGTTGTCTGTGATTTGGAGATAATAATATGATAAGCACATACTGTGTCTGGCACATAGCAGATACCCAACAGTAGCTGGATACCAACCAGTTTCCATCTCTACCTTCACCTGTTTTCCTTTTTCTCTTCTGGCAGCTCCCATTCCTCTCCTTCTAATCCTCAAAGGAAGATTTCTTATTGCCTTATGGCCAGAGTGTTTTTCCTTTTGAAGCATCACTATGTGGTACATTTTCTCCTTCTCAGTTAGAAACCAGAGGAGAATGAGGATGAGGTGGGAGATATGCCTGTGACATGCTTTTGTTAATAAGAGTGTGACATCTTAACTTGAGTTAAAAAAAATTATCTTAGAAAGGAAGTAGAGGCTTGAACCTAGCATGTTCTTGATTAACTTTATTAGGGAAAATACTTTGAAAGAGATTCCCCAACTTGAGAGAAGTTTTAAAATACATACACAATTTTAAATTAAGTTGACACCATGCCAGTTTCAGAGTGAAGAGGTACACTCCTATTGTCATGCGCAATTCTAGTGGATATTTCTTGTCTCTTGGCTTCTAATGTCCAAACCCCCGATGTTCCTACTGGCATTCCAACCTTCCATTCTTGCGGGGAATGCCCTTTTGAAAGTGGGTTAACATGAGAGTAATTCTAAGACTGTGCCTCATGTTATGGAATCTAGGAGTCCAGATTCTTCCTCTCTACTACCCATTGTCATGT
This sequence comes from Acinonyx jubatus, assembly GCF_027475565.1. Lineage (NCBI taxonomy): Eukaryota > Metazoa > Chordata > Mammalia > Carnivora > Felidae > Acinonyx > Acinonyx jubatus. Next base: position 43,918,842 of record NC_069383.1, on the reverse strand, counting down.
TCAAGGGCCAGGAATGTGACCTAAAGGCCAAGCATGTGATCTTAGGGCCAGGCACATGACTTGGGCTTGACCAGTCAGAAACTATTGCTGGGACTTTGAATATCCAATAAATACCACAATACAGAAGAAAATACTTCAAAGTTAGTTGCATTGCTGAGCCAGCAGGGGTATTTGGTGGTCCCAGCCACATGACTCTTCTCACCCGGTTCTCCATGCTCCATTGGTTCTTGCCATTGCCTAGACCTAGTTTCAGCATCCATTTGATCTTAAGACTTCTCCCAATTTCTTTCCAAAATGTCTTATTTCTGCTTGAGTTAATAGGAGTTGGACTGCTATACCATTACTGTTTAGGTATTCCATTGGTGACAAGGAAAAATCAGGTGGAAAGTTTAGCCTTTCTTTCATGTCTCTCTTTAAGTAGTATTTCTTAAACTCTCCTGGATTGTATCAGCTCAGTGATTTGGTTGAAGAAGGTGAAGAGGTGATCCTGTTTCAGGATATGAGTCAGTGGGAATGTTGGTTATAGAGACGTCTGGAATCCAGAGCATTCTATATTGTATTTATTATATATCTGAAATTCCCAGTCTCTTTTGAGGCACTTAGTGTGAATCTTTGCATTGGCTTTATTGACATTTTAATCATTTCATGTTTCTTTTGCTGAATAAGATCTAAATAGAGCTTATTTAAGTAAATATTTTAAAAGTAAGTGTAAAGTGCCAAGATACTGAAGTTCACAAAATGATATGAGTCGGTCCACAGATGGAGGTTATTATGAACATGCATTTATGTCTTATGAATCAGTCCATTGCAGAGGAGAGAGTAGGAGGAAGAAGTCTCAGCAAAGGGAGAAACATTGGTCAGCATTTGCTCTCTTAATGGCATTTGGCTCCCTTCTATTCCAAGCCCTGTCATTCTTGGATTATGTTGTTTCTGAGAATAAAATATAGTAATATGTAACTGAGATGGTAGTGGATGGGTCCCAGTCACAATTCCTGTGGTTTTTTTTTTAATAAAATATTTAAAAAAAATGTTTTTTGGATTTGAGTACAGTTGATCCAATGTTACATTAGTTTCACCAGGTGTACAACATAGTGATTCAACATCTCTGTACATTATGCTATGTTCACCACAAATGTCGTTACCACCTATCACCATACCACACTATTATACTATCATTGACTATATTCCCTGTGCTGTGCCTTTTATTCCTGTGACTAATTCATCCCACAACTGGATGTCTGTATCTCCCACTTCCTTTCACTCATTTTGCCCATCCCCCACCCTCCTCCCTTTAGCAACCTTCAGACTGTTCTCTGTATTTATAGGTCTGATTCTGGTTTTTGTTTGTCTATTCATTTGTTTTGTTTTTTAGATTCCACATATGAGTGGAACCATGTGGTATTTGTCTTTCTTAGCCAGACTTACTTCACTTAGTGTAATACCCTCTAAGTCCATCCGTGTTGTTGCAAATGACAAGATCTCATCCTTTTTGTGGCTGTGTAATATTCCATTACACATAAATTATATATATGTGTATATACTTTATACAGTATAATACCACAGCATTTTTATTCATCTACCAATGGATGCTTAGGTTGCTCCCATATCTTGGTTATTGTAAATAATGCTACAATAAACATAAGGATGCATGTATTCTTCCAAATTAGTGTTTTCATTTTTCAATCACAGTTCTTTTGAAATCTCTTTGGCTGAAGGAGGTCGGGGATCAGAAGGAAAAAATGATTATAATTAAGGTGAATGAATGAATAATCATTCAACATACATAAATTCAACAGGAAATTATCGGAGCCCTACTCTGGGCCGGAGACTGTGTCATGCCAGAGGATACGGAGAAGGAAGACAACTAATTCCTATCCTCAGAGAGCTTAGAATCTCATATAACTTCCAAGTGTGGATAGAGTAAATTTATTTCACATAAATAACTTCAGACCAGATGCTTGCAGGATTTGAGGTGCCTCTATACAGAGGCAGGAATTGTTTTCCCACTCCAGACCTGGCATGCCCTTCAACTCTGACCACAATTGTTTGTCTACCACCCATGGATCCTGGGGGGTCAGCTAAATTTGTGGGCAAAAGAGACAAAAGGACAGGAGGCAGACACAGTGAGAAGATTATTGCAGAGCCAGCTTTAAAATAGAACCAACCCTAGGGGCGCCTGGGTGGCGCAGTCGGTTGGGCGTCAGACTTCAGCCAGGTCACGATCTCGCGGTCCGGGAGTTCGAGCCCCGCGTCAGGCTCTGGGCTGATGGCTCGGAGCCTGGAGCCTGTTTCCGATTCTGTGTCTCCCTCTCTCTCTGCCCCTCCCCCGTTCATGCTCTGTCTCTCTCTGTCCCAAAAATAAATAAAAACGTTGAAAAAAAATTTAAAAAAATAATAAAATAGAACCAACTCTAAAAAGGAGAAAAAGGAAGAACAGACTAAGAGGCCATTTCAAAATTCTAATCAATGGATTGGTGCCATCTTGGTAATATTTTATAACCTGTGGCAAAATGACTGTAGTAATTTACCATATGCCAGTTTAAGGTTGGCGAAGGCCCTTTGTGAGAAAGACTTATTTATTTTAGGAATATCTTCTCCCAAATTTAAAATGTCCCCTCTTTTATGGCAGAATGTACTCAACTGACAGTTCTGAGAATCCTTCAGAATACATTTCTTAGTCCGCAAAATCTGGAGGACAGGAATCACAGAGAAATTAGAGCATAGTTCCCACGACATGAGATACTTCAGCTCTTCAATAGACAAAGGCATTTCTCAGAGTGAAGTTTCTCAGGGAACAACCCTGCCTTTTGAATGTAGAAAATGAAGAGGAATGATAGATAGGATTCTAGAACCAAAGCTTGCCTCACAGTCTGCAGGTGGAATACATTTGGCCCCTCAGAGGTTTGAATTTCAGAAGAAGCTGGCTTGAAGGCACAGGGTCAGACCAGCATTTACAGGGCTGGATAGAAGTGAGGGACACAGGAATAGATGAGTCAAGATCCATCATACTGGAATGAATGTCAATCTTCCTCAGCTACATCATTGACCAACTAGCTACATCAAGACTAGGAAATCCCTCCAACAGCTGAGATGCCAGATGGGATGCCAGTTAATTTTCCAAAAAGGAGTTAATGTCCTTTTTATCTCTTCTTCATGTAAAGCAAGGAAGACTCCTGAAACCAGAAACCTCTCCTGATGTAAAACTAGAAGCCACTCCCAATAGCACAAGCCTCTAAAACAGTGAGCAGTCACCTCAGCACTTTCTCTTGGAGCCTGCAGAAGTGACCTGTGCTTTTCCCTGGGCATTAACGAAGGCCTCAAAGAAACTGCTGATCTGCCTGAGGGAGTAGATTCACTGTGCTTCTCTTATTATACTGGGGAGGGCTCATCTTGCCCTCTTCTTTCTCTGTATGTTCAACTCAACTGTAGGCTAAAAGCACAGAATTAATTTTCTCCACAGGAATAAACTATTGTTTTGTTAACGTTATTTACCAGTGCCATGGACTGAAATTGTTATGCCCAGAATTCGTGATCCCCAAAGACCACTAGGGAGCCGAGTCCGATGCAAAAGCAAAGAGCCTTTATTCGAGCTAGCTCGAGCTCAATCCCCTACCTGCACCGACGCAGCGGTGAGATACCAGGGAAAGAGCGCGAGTTTCAAAAGGACAAAGGTTTTATTGGGGCCTAGGGGCAGTTGGTGAGGTAATGGCTATGGCCTCAGCCGATTGGCTGGGGAAGGGTCCTGGGGAAGGGTCCGAGTCCTGTTAGGCAGGTGAGGGGGAGGTTACTCAAGGGGAGGAGGTGTGGTCAAGGTGAAGGACACAGAACAAGATGGAGTCGGCAGGCGTAGGCCCGCCCTTTCAAAATGTGTCCTCAAATTCAGATGTGGAAGCCCTAACCCCCCCCCACGTGACTGTATTTGGCCTATACAGGGACAAACAGGACATATAAGGAAGTAATTTCAATTAAATGAGGTCATAAAGGCAAGACCCTGATCGGATAGGATTAGAGTCATTATAGGAAGAAGCAACAGAAAGCCTACCCTCTCTTTCTCTCTTCCTGCCCTGCCCCCTGAAGGACACAGCAAGAGGGTGGCCATCTCCAAGCCAGGAAGAGCTCTCACCCAAAACTGAACCAGCTGGCATCTTGATCTTGGATTGTATTAGCAGCCAGAGGAGACCGATATAATCAGTAATTATCATGTAAATTGACCTTTGTTTCTTAGGAATGTTTACCCAGAGGAAGTGATTTAAGTCTCTTTGGGCACCACATTGTCATTAGAAGGAGAAAGGTACTAACATTATTTGTGTCTTTACCTGTTTGCTGGGCATGTGCTAATCATTTTCTGTGCCCTAGATAAGAAGCTGTGGGTTAAAGGGGTTGTATCACTTGCCCAAGGACACAGAGCTAGTAAGTTGGAGGCCCCAGTGGTTTATTACAGGTTTGCTGGGCTCAGAAGCCAGGCTGTGCCTGTTTGCTCTGCCTTCTGCAGAGCCTACATCAGATTGTGTTCTCACCTTTGTCATTTAACATTGCACTTTTGCTGTAAAGATTAAAACCACTTAATAAAGTGGGGAATGTTCTTTTGGAGATTTACCAAGATCCAGTGTTTACATGATCCAGTTTTGCAAGGATATAGAAAGAACAAAAGAAAATATGTGTGGTATATGTTGCATTACAAAGCCTGGAAGAATGGCATCAAATGGTGATAGTTTTTTTTTTTTTTTTTTTCCTGAATGGTAAGATAATGACTAATTTTATTTTGCTTTTATACTTTTTTGGAAGCCTTCATTTTTCACTCACGACTTTTAAAATCAGAAAAGTAATTTTTAACAATGCAAAACAAGACACCCTGTCCTCCTCCTTCTCTGACACTTGTGTTCTCTGCCACAGCACAGGGGTGCCGAATGGCTCCTGGCCTGAAAGCCTGGGCACCAAGTTCAAGGCTGGGAAGAAGCACAGAAAGAAGTAAATGACAGAAGCTGACCCCAAATAATCCCATTACAGAGAAATGGGATTTTCAAGAGTGTCTGCTCTTAGAATTAAGAATGCTGACACTGGTTCAGTTCCAAACCTAACTGGGAAAACATGAAAATGGTTACCATCTGTAGCTGTCTGGTGTCAGGAGGTGAGGTGGGGAGGCGGTCTGTGGCCAGGGCGCCTACGCCTGTGACTCCAACACGGGCGTTCCTTTCTCCCTACCCCTGCCTTCCTCTGTACACCGGAGAAGGAATTACACCTCTTGGTGAACTTTAGGTGACCTAATGACTCAAACAGGGTGGCCACTGTTACAGTGACATTTCCAAATAATGGAGTGTTCCATAGAAGCCAGACTGTATCCTTGTAAATCTGTCTTTATCGAATAGTAAAGAAATGAAAAGCAAATCCTCTGCTTGTGTTCTAGAGTGTGTGGCCTAGATGGGTGGCATTATCCATGAATATCTTGGCAATAATCAGTTCTTGTTCCTTTCTTACATCTTACATTTTTGGCAAAAGAGCACAGGAGAAATATTCTATTCTGAGGGCAGGGAAACAATAGGGTTCTCATCCCCAGTTCTCGCCTCAGTTTAATGAGGAAAAGTAGTGAATAGTATGGAGCTAGAATTTCTTTAGGGGGAAATCATGGTGAATGAAAGCTTCTTGTAAGTGCTAGAATGTTCTGGAGGGGACCCTGTTAATTAGAAAGTGAAAGGGCTATTGTGTTTTCTCTAGGGAGACTTTGGAGACAGGCAGCCACCGGAACACAGCAGTACTTCTAGAAGGATTTGCAGCTTTACCAAAGCTGGGCTCTTTTTTGGGTAACTACTTGTGGAGGTGTGTTGTGAAAGAACGAAGTATTTTGCAAGGGTCTAATTCTATATGAATTTGTCCACATTTGCCATTAATATTTATAACTTTAGAAGTCAGGGGTCCTTTCCTAGTTACCTATTTGCTCCTTCAGAAACCTTTACTGACCATCTGTTATGTGAACAGTTCTATGCTACACACTGAAGATATATATGTACGAATACATTATACATATACTCTTTAATTTGTATTATGTACACAGGAGGGGGCTGAGTGGGAATTTGTGAGAACATATGAGACAGATTTAATCTCAGGTCTGGCGAGGCTTTCCTAAGGAGGGGCCATTTAAACTGAAAGTACAAGGACAATAAAAGGAGTTGACATTTATTGAGTATTTGCTTTGCACCAGATGATGTGTTAAGGGCATTATATAAGTTATCTCATTTAATCCTTTATTTAATACCTTTAAGGTAGGGGCCACTATTATGACCATTTTACAGGTAAGGAAACTGAAGCCTAGAGAATAAATTACTCAAAATTGCATACTTAGCAGGTGTTAGGATATGGACCTATCTTTTGGGTGAGTTGTATGTATATGTATATATGTATGGATAAGTGTGCACTAGTTTCTCCAGTACTCCGACTCTGGAGCCTTGGTTTTTCGCCTTTTTTCTTAAGTTTATTTATTTATTTTGAGAGAGAGAGTGAGTGAGTAAGTGAGTGAGCAGGGGGAGGGGCAGAGGGCTTGAGAGAGAGAGGTACAGAGAGAATCCCAACCAAGTAGGCTCTATGCTGTCAGTGCAGAGCCCAACTCAGGGTTCAGTTCCACAAACTGTGAGATCTCTCCTCTCTGTGTACCTTTTGGAAGGATTTACTTTGGTCTTCATAAGATTGAATGTGAACGTGGGTCCTCTTTGTGTGGAAAATTGTTGCCAAACCCTCCTGAAGGAGGACCTGAAAGTGAGGGGATGGGGGCCGGAGGGAAATGGATCTCTTTGCTCACTCATGCTGGTGGCAAAGGTCTCTTTCTCAGGGAAATAGGGCCCCATTGAAATGAATTATTGGAGGAAGAAGGGAGGGAAATGTGTTCTTTACCCATCCAAGAACTCTCAACATCCATCGAGAGAAGGTCATTTAAGAAACCTCAAAGGAATTTCTGGAAGAAGAGATATAACCACATCTCTGTAATCCCTGCTAAGGATAAAATGAAATAAACGCCACATTTTTGGAAGCAGTAGCAGAAGTGAGCAGCTTCAGAGGTTGATTCCCAAAATGGGGCAAGGAATTCCTGGGAGGTGTTGAAGGTTTAAGTTGTCTGAATGTCACAGTGTTGCTTAGTGAGGGTGGTGGCTCTGAGACGAGCTGCCCTTGCAGTGGAGTGGGGATTGGCAAATAGGGCACAGGGAAAAGGTGGTGGGGAAACAGAGGATTATGGGAGCCCTCTGGGAGAACTGGGAAACAAAACAACTAGAGACATGCTGTTCTCACCTGGTGAGAAAAGATGTCTAGGATGTCAAGATTATGTAAATAAATGTTTAATAATAGTTATAAAGTGTATTCATAGAAAGTTTGAGGTATGGTCAGGTTGACAGATCAGGACGAAGATTGTCATTGAAAAGACAGTTTCTCACTCACAGTTCCCAAGAGGAAGGGGTTTGCCACATAGGGGGTGGGGGTGGGGCAGGGGGGCATTTGGAGAAGAACTGATCAGTTGGAAGGCAGAGGGAGAAAGAGAACCTCAGACAAGAGCTTTTATTGTGGTTTCTGTGAGAAGGAACAAGCAAGTTAGGGTAAGCAGATTTAAGATTGGCCAGACTAAATAATTTCAGTGGACTGAAGGGCACAGGAGCTGTCCCTAGTTGTCTGGTACCTGGCCCTGAGGTGACCAGATGTACTGTGGCCTGGAGTGTGAGAGCCTGATAAAGGAGGTGGTTGGAGTATGGGCTCCGGAATACTTGGTGTGCATTTGAAAAATGTGTTCATGGGTGGGTTGTTCCTATCTAGGAATTAGCTAACCCTGGGATGGGCAGTCTCTCCAGGGTCAGTAAGGCCCCAGAGGTCAAAGCATCAGAATACAGAAAATAAAAGACATGGTTAATACAACAAGCCAGCTGGGAGATGGTGAGCACCATTTTTTCCTTTTTCTTTTTCAACTTTTCACAAGAGGTTAAAACACTTTACATTTTAAGTCACGGCCCCTAATGGCCACATAGACCGGCTCTAGTGTATCTACTCATGAAGGGAGATGGTTATGTTTGTCCCAGGCCTCATTTAGAAAGGAATTTGAAATCCTTCTCTGGAGAAGGCCTCATATGCATAAATACAAAACCTTATTCATTAATAATAAACTTCAATGGAAACTTTTAATCATGTTTTTAAGGGCTGCTGTTTCAAAGCAATCCAGTAGAACCAAAGCCTTCATTATTTGAGAGATGTTTTTATGCAGAATCTGTTGAAAGAGAATTAATGATGAGCTTGGGTGAGTTGGGTATTCGAAAAGATGTCAGGGAGAGTTCCCCATTGGAAATACGGGACACAGTGTGGTATTAAATGGGGTTCCTGTACCAGCCCAACATGCTGCAGCTCTGAACTCTGGTTCCCCTCCTCTTTTTCTCTCTTGCGTTGCCCTGCTGATAAGAAACCAGTCAGGGAATTACACAGAACACTGCATTTAACTATATGGCCTGATTGTTACTTCCATTTGCATATTAAATTTCTGGAATCAGATAGCAGTGCAACTGCATACATAACACCAGGGAGTGTATGAAGAAGGAGTGCCTCGTGTACTATAACACATAGATTCCTGTGTTTGACCTTAAAAAAAAAAAAAAAAAAACAATGACTACAAAATGTTTTTAAGTTGGGGGAACTTGAAACCTCGATAGACCTTGGTTCTTCATCCCGTTAGGACAGTTTGGTCTCGGAATCGCTGAGCGAGCTGAGCTGAGCTCTTGGAAGCAGGAGCACAGGCATGTCAAAGCCAGTGTTGGCTCTGGGAGCTAAGGGTATCCTGGTGTGGGGCAGCATCCAGGAAACATAGCCAATACTTCGCTGGTGTCCAAAGCCTAATGCTCACATTGGGAAAGTCCTCTCGGGTCACCTAGTGCAAAGCAGCCCTCTTCATCTCCAGGCTCTTGGACACTGGCTACTCCCACCAATTTTAGCCTCTGTCCGAGAGCTGCTGATATGGAGACTCAACTCTCAGCAGACTGTGCCTGATGGGGACAGTTGCACTTTTTTACTCCCCCATAGTGGCTCTCCACCCCCATCCCTGGACTTGCTGCGGGCTCCCAGTACTGGTCAACAGTGTTTCTATGAATGCAGAGTTGACTCTGGTGTGATGCGGTAAGAGGGACAATGCACGCCACTGGCAGAAGAAAATACTCTCATCGTCACTTTTTCAAAGGCAGGTATTGTGGAGTGAGTAGAGGGAGAACAGTAAGAAGTGTTGCTCCACTCTGCTTAGGCCTTTTTCAGCCAGCCCAAGTGACCCAAATACTCACAGACCAGAAATACAGGCCATAATCACTGCTGAGTATTCACGGTGTCATTCTTTAGGAAAGCAAAAAATAAGCCGTAGGGCATATGGGGTTGCTAACATTTTAATTTTGCCATACAGAAATTAAAAGAAAAATTCTTTTCCATTCTTCCTGTCATTTCACAATAAAAGGGCATTATAACACCCAAAAATATGAATACAGTGTCCTAAGTTTTCTCATTTACTCACAGTCTAGAGAAAATGTTGGCACATTGCTAGGCTAGGTAGAACTATTTGACTCCTGTTTATTGAGTGTTTACCAGGTACCAGGGACTCTTCTAAGCCCTTACATATATTCTCATTTTTTTCCTTTTTAAAGTTCTTTGATGGCTTCATATGGTCTCTTGCAGTGATGGCAAATTATCATTTCCAGATCCATTGATAAGGCCTTGTCTAGGGCATTGTGTAGATAGGAATCCAAAGATTAACAAAGGCTCAGCTGGAAAGAGTAGTTTATTGGTTAACAGTACCTGACATGGAAATGTGGGGTTGAGTGGGTGAGTAGATAGGAAGGGTATTTTTCACCCCACAGCCTTGCAAAAATAAGGTTTCAAAGTCCTCAAGGGGAAAGCCAAGTGCTTTACAGTCCTTGGGATACCTTTCCAGACTTGCATCCTGTCCCTTCCTTTAAATTCAGTGCCTTTGCTTCTCTAACTACATTATGCACGTGAATCTCCAGGGATTCTTGTAAAAATGCAGATGCTTATTCGGTAGGTCTGAGGTGTGGTCTGAGACTTCCCATCTCTATCAAGTTCCCAGATGTTGCTGGTCTCCAAGGACCACACTGTGAGTACCCAGAGTGTGGGTACTTCCCATTCATTCCTAAAACCTGCCTTGTGCTTTTACTTGTCAGTTAATAAGGGGTTACCACTCATTATTTACTAGGTGTGAAACCCTGTGCTAAGTACTTTTTTTGTTTTATGTTTTTAAAAAATTTTTTTATCTTTATTTATTTATTTTTTTAATATGAAATTTATTGTCAAATTGGTTTCCGTACAACCCCCAGTGCTCTGTGCTAAGTACTTTACATGAATCATCTTATTTAACCTTAACAACAAACCTCTCACGTAGCTAATGGTATTACCATCCCATTTGAAAAATGACTGAAACCAGGGGCACCTGGGTGGCTCAGTTGGTTGAGTGACTCTGGATTTCGGCTCAGGTCATGATCCCGGGGTCATGGGATTGAGTCCTGCGTTGGGCTCCATGCTGAGCATGGAGGCTGCTTGAGATTCTCTCTCCCTTTCTCTCTCCCTCTCTCCCTCTGTCCCTGTCCCCCACTGGCACTCTCTCTAAACTAATATTAAAAAAAAAAAAGAAACTGTCTCTCATTAAATAAATAGATAAATAAATAAATAAATATTTTTAAAAATGACTAAAACCAGACTCAGAGCTTAGTAAGTTCCTCAAATTTAGAGAACAGCAAGGGTCTTGAACTCCAGCATGCAGGACCACAAAGCATGTATTCTATGGCCTTGCTACTCACTCTGTAGATTAGCAGTATTAGTTTCATCTGAGAGCTTGTTAGAAAAGCAGAGTATCAGGCCCCGCCCCAGAGCCACTGAATCAGAATCTGCATTTTACCAAGACCACAGGTGATTTGTGTGCATACTAAAGTATAAGAAGTACTACTTTTCATACTTTTCTCATGCATCTCTTACAAAATGCAAATCACAATTTTTACCACACCAAAATCAAAAATATTTTGCAGTTTTGATCCCACAAATTTGACCCAAAGGACATTTTTACTAGGTTGCTGGGGAAATTTTTGGCTCAGCAGAAATAATCAACACAAAATAAATTGACAATGCCTAAAGATGCAAGTGGTAAAATTTAATATACTTGAAAACCTGCTTAAAGGGTCATATGTTGGTCATGTTGGATACTGCAGAAATGGGCTCAGGAAAAAAATTACACTTGGTAGAAATAATCAACATGAAATAAAACTGTCAACAGCTAAAATTGCACATGGCAAGATACAGATTACAAAAAAAAAAAAAAAACACCTGATAGAAGAATCAAGTCTTTTTAAAAAATAAATTAAATCTCAAAATTGGACCCAGAAACACTGAACTTGTTAGAAATAGTGATTTCAAAAAGAAAGTTTACAAAAGTATAGGTTATTACTCTGAAATTATTTCTAGACAAGTACTGATTAATGATTCAGTATTAAGTTCCATGAATGCAGGAATTAATATCTGCCTCATTTACTATGTATTCCCAGCATTTAAAACATTGCCCAGCATATAACGGTACCTCAGTTAAAAGATGTATTGCGTAAGATCTTAAAATGTATAAGGAATATAATCTGATAAAAAAAAATCAGTAGGACAAAAATGAAAATGGGAAAAATATTCAAAAAGGTGTAAATGTGTGGAATAGAATTTGATCAAAGAAGTAAAATGATTTAATGGCATTTGATCCAGAGGATGCCTTGCATCTGAGAAAGACTGCATGAGAAGATGGTTAATCAGTGTTTGCACAATTAGGGTAACAGATTCATAAACAGGAGTCAAAGTAGGCTGGAAGGGTTAGCTCATACCTTCCACCTGTTCCAATGGTGGAGTGAAAACGATGGGGCAGAGCAGCTGCCCGAAGACCATCTGTATTCCTTCCCTCTGGCAGCAAAGCTTAATTATCCTTCAATGCCCAACTGAAATGTAATGTCTTCCATTTGGCCTTTGCTGATCCAAAGTAGGACATTTTGCCCCATTGTTTTTATCCCTACCATTCTGACCCAAGGATGTGCCGATGATGCCATACAACCTATTGTGATTCATCAAAGTTGAAAGAAGACTTTTGAAAATAAGGAATGTATTTTCATAATGGAACAACCTTCTGATATGTCAGAATTACTTACAATTTTATCATAGGTTAACCCAGAAATAAATACAAACTATCAGACTGCTATTCAATTCATAATATATATTACTAAGGAAAATATATAAAATATAAAGTGTTATATGTGTTATGATTCACTGCCTGAAAAGTCACCTCTTGTTTATAATATTGAAAACTACAAAAGTTCGCCAAATAAAGAATTTGTAAAAATATTCAATATAAAATAAAATGTTCATGGCTGAACTATATACATGGTAACATTAAAATTGATGGGAAAATAAAACGGCTTTCAAAATTTAGATCTGAATAATTAAACATGGGAAATTGGACTTGATGAAAATAATCACAGGATAAAGTTTACAGTGGGATTCAGTATGTATGCTTTTAAGTATGTTCCACAAAGATATAAACTAAATATGAAAGAGTTATGTACTATAATTTTCATTAAAAAGTTGCTTATAATAGAGGAAAATTAGCAAATACTGTTAAATATGGAGTACATTAGGGGAATAAAGCAAACTACATCACTGTCTCTTGATGGTCAATGGTTGTATCTCAGAGCAGCATCTCTGTGTTTATATCTGCTCATTTTTATTCGTATGGAAGTGAAAATAATATTTTCCCCATTCTCCTTAACACTTCTGCAAGTTGGCCTTTTTGTGGATGGTTGTGTGATGTCACTAAGAGTGAGAGCCTTGGAAACACAGAGGCTGCTGCTACTATTGTTTCACGCCAAATACCAAAGTGGTGTCAGGGGCTTGAGTTGGGCAGTACTGAAGGATGAAAATGTAATCGTGGTAACTGCCTAGCATCCTGGGATCTAGAGGCTGAGAACGGAAGAGCAAGATCAAGAAATATAAAATACATCCCACAACCTCAAGTGAAAACCCGACATCTTGTCTTTCTTGATTCATTTCCTAAGTCATTCAACAAATATTCATGGAGTGGCTACTTGGCACCAGGAATTGTCCTGGACAATGTTCTAGATTTAGGACACCAAATCTAGAGACTGAATCATGAACAGAAGAGACAAAAGTTTCTGCCCTCGGAGTAGAGAGAGATAGTGATAAAACAAATGAGTAAATTATACAGTATGTTACTTGAGATGTGATATGGAAAAAATAAAGCAGAATAGGGGCATAGGGAGTGCTTGCAAGTGGGACTGTAATTTTGAATTGGGTAGTAAGAGGGGGATCTAGTCAGGAGATGCCATTTGAGAAAACTTGAGGGAAGCCAGCAAGCCATGCAGGTATCTGGGAGAAGAGGTACCAGGTGTAGGAAAGAACTTTGCTCTGATAGTCTCTAGCTTTAGACTTCATGTCTGGTTCGGTCTATCGTGTTAATAAGCCAGACCTTGGAAATGGACTCTAGATTAATGAAGTTTTGGAATTTTGGAGAAGGAAACCTAAGGGTACAAAAGTACCTTAACCCTTGTTAGAAATTATTTCGAGTCTGTGGCTTTTCAACGGGGCTAGGAGCTTTTGAGTCCCCACGAACCCCATCTCTGCCATTAGAATTTATGTTAGTGTTTCCAAAATGTGTTCTTCATCCTGAGTGATAGCCGCTGGGTGACAAAGGGTCTCATTCTTAAATAAACTTGGGAAACACAAGGTACTGTCTTCCCAGTTTGAAAAGCCCTGCAATAAAGAAACCTGTTGACTTTGGTTTAACACTGAGCTTCCCTAACTTATTCTCATGCCATGGCTATTAATATACCACAGAACAGATGCTCAGTAGAACACCCTGGCCCACACAGTAGTGTTCTGGCTGGTTGCGGACTGTCTGGTAATTGTTCTTTCCCTTTTCCAGATAGTCCGTGTTGTTGAACTGTAAGGCAGGGCTAGGTGATAAAATTCTCTTGCAGAACCACTTGGTCCTGGACACAGACCAAAAAACAGAAAATCTTTCTGGATGAGATTGACTTGCTGGCTAAGTATTGCTTTAAAAGGAGTCATTGATGATTGGAAATGTGGCCCTATGAAAGAGGTCAGTCAGGGTCCTCTTAAAGATGAAGTCTAAAGACTCCAACAGAAACAATATAGTCCAATGTATTGAATACAGAAGCAGAGAGAATCTAGCTAACTTTATTGAACCAGACATTAAAGAAATTTGCAAATATGTAAAACGATGTCACCATTTTCTCTCTCTTTTTTTGGTTTTGAAAAATATAGTTGTTTTTCATAAAAATGTCATTTATGCTAACATGTATTATTTTTAATTTAGGTAACTAATATTTCAACATTTTCTCAGTTTCATTTTCTAATTCTATAAATATTGCTAGCTATAACCCACATAAACTAAAGCTCTTTGGGGTCCTCAATTACCTTTAATAATGTAAAGTCCTGGAACTGAAAAACTTGAGAACTGCTGAACTAGGCAATCCTTTTTTCATTTCTAAGAAGTCAGACTACTGGTTTGAGACTCGTGAATGCAATGCATTGAAGGCCACTCAGAAGACCCTCTCTACTCCCAGCCCATTCTGAAACAGGGAAAAAAGTGATTTTGATTTTTGCCAGTAAAAGTCTTTTTAGTAAGTCTTTTTATCATGTACTTACCCTTCCCCACATGAGAACTCTTCTTCTTTCTGTTGTCGATATAGAATGTTTGAATTGCCATGAGCTTACTGTCTAATCCCAATGGAATTTAGTTTTCTGTCTTTGGCAAAGTCTCATGCATCCCTGTGTTGTTTTTACCTTAAGGCTGTACGCATGTTTATTGAGTGCCTCCTATGTACAAGGCACTTTTCTCGTGAGTGGGGAGACAATAATAATGAAAGAGGTGCTATCCTGCTCTTGTGAGTTGACAGCCCAGTGAGAGACTGGGTAATATTTAATCAAACACTTAGCCTGTGTCAAGATCTGTGCATTTTGCATGTGGTGTCACCATTTCATGGTCACAACGATTCTCTGAGGTTAGTTGCTAGTGTCGCCATTTTACATGGAAAGGATATAGACTCAGAGAAGGTGAGAAGTTTGCCCGGTCACAGCAGTGGCCGCTCTTGGTACACCCATCAAATCCTCTCAGTTTCCACTAGTGCTGTGCATCCGTCCCTCAGTTTGGTGAATCTTGCTGCTAGTGGCTTGTAGCTGCAAAATTCTTCAGAGGATCACCCATGGGCTACGACAGCCATCCAACCTGTGTCCAAGT
Organism: Acinonyx jubatus; assembly: GCF_027475565.1. Lineage (NCBI taxonomy): Eukaryota > Metazoa > Chordata > Mammalia > Carnivora > Felidae > Acinonyx > Acinonyx jubatus. The sequence goes on along the minus strand of NC_069383.1, from coordinate 43,903,529 downwards.
GCTACTACCTGATGACTGATGCCCAAGTACAAAAGCTCATCTTCCTTTGCCTCTGGATAAACTCTGGATGTAATTTACCCTGCAGATCTTTTGCAGGGATCAGGCTGATGCTGGTCTTTAAGTAAAATTAGACCTTTGTTTAGCTTCTTTTTCCCAGGTCTCCCTCTCAAACTTTTACCATTTTTTCCCTGGGAGCTCTTTGTTGATAATAAACCACTTGAGTTTGAATCTTTGGCTTAGGGTCTGGTTTTGGAAGAATCTGACTGAAGACAATAACCCACCTAAGTGGCAGAAGTCAAGAATTGAACCCAAGCCCATTTAACTTGAGCACATGTGTTTTTTTTAACCAGCAGGTTTGACTGTGGGTTTTCAGTTTATTGGTGTGGGCTAGTGGTGAGTTGGTCCATCCACATGGCAATTGTATATAACCACATTTCTTATTTTGCCACACACAAGGGTGTTTCTTTTTACCTTGAGGGTATGTGTTCTTCACTTTCTTGAAAAAAATTCTGCACAGAGGACAAAGTAACATCCAGGGAGGTTGTCATACTTATTTAAAACCAGGCAACTGGTTTTAAATACTAGCTTCTTCCTTCCCCAACCAAAGTAAACATAAAGGAAATATTGATGAACTCTTATTTCCTACCCTCCCCCCCCATGGCAATATATAAAGCAAATGGAAAAATAGTAGGTTGGTAATAGCATACTATGGGCTCCTTCCATAGGATCAGCATCAGTAGCTAAAATGTCATAGGCTGTTAGCACCTCAAGAGAGAAGCAGTAGCCTGGTGTTTGGGTGGCAGTCACACCATCACTGTGTTGAGCTCTGCCTTTTGTGTTGAATGGAAGGGCTATTACTCCCCAATGCCCTAGCCACCCCTTGGTGTGTTTCCCCTAACCTGGAATCAGAGTGACTGTAATTACCCATCCATTCCCTTTACAGAAAACACTTCTGTTCTTGACTATTGGTAGCCCCCTTGTATTGTGGGGTCCTTGAATTTGGTGTTAAAATTCACAGGCGGCATGGGGACACATATCCTTGCAGCAGCCTTAGCATCAAAGACATTTGTGTAAAAAGGGCCCTTCTCCATTACTACAGAACTGTTTATTTTTCAATTAACGAAGGATAAGGTGGTCCACTGGGGAATTTTGGCTTAGAGTCCCAGAATTTAAATATGTATGCTCAGTGGGAGGCTAGAAAGACCTTAGATTAATCCAGTTCTTTCGACATCTGGGGCTGGGCTTGCAGTGGGGGTGGCTAGTTTAAGTGCTGACTTTGGAAGAAGCCATTCTGTCCAAGTTTGGAGCCATGGGCTCAGGTCGCAGCTGCAGGCTTGGAATATTTCACCGACTTACACTCAGTTGAAAAGTTGATAGTACACCCTTTGACATGCCTTGGTATCTACTCTCATACCTCTGTTTTACCTTTTCTCTCCTCCTCAACAAATATACCTTATATCTAACTTGATATTTGGGGCACACAGACTTTATTTAAGATCCAGTCTGGGGTTTTTTTAAGAAAGAATGAGCCCCAATGTGAGACTTAGGGGGAGCAGGGGACCCCTCAGTGATCCATACATGCCCCTTTTAGGTTCGGCTGAATGCAGAGGTTTTCTTCCTTCTCTCTGCTAGCTGATCTATTGAATTTTAAAGCAAATATATATGTAGAAATTCAATAAATTGCATAGGTCTGCTCTGGGAAATTTTCAATTTCAGGAATTGTCAGGACAAGAAAAAGGTGGGAGAGCTTATCAGGAACTGCTAAGATTACAAATGAAGGCAGAGAGAGAGGCCACACTCTGAACACTTTTTATTTCCTTCTTTACCCTATGTCTTCCCTCCTCCAGTCTGGAAATACAGATGCTTCAAACTTCCCTAGGGTAAGGATGACCAATGGTCAATCTGATCATGGGAGAGACCAGACTTTGCCATGGCCTTCAGCAGAGAGCCCCAATAAGATTTTTAAAATTTACCCTCGAATTCATGAAACTGAGAAACATTTACATCAGTTAGTGATTTGTAGATTTGTGTATGTCAAGTCTTTCAGAGGAGATACTTCCCTCCATTGTGGCATCGATCCAATTTATAATGGATGGCATCCAGTCCCTGACTTTGCCTCCTCCCTTCCACTTCCATTGGTGTGATGATCTTAACACCACTGAACAAAAAGTGTGTGATGATCTTAACACCACTGAACACACTGTAGTCTTCTTACAAGCATGGCATGTCTCTCTTGGGCATTGTGGATTCAGGTTTACATAATGAAATTTAGAGAAACGGAGGGGGAAAGCTTCTGGCTTAAAATTCAGTTTTAGGATTTGCATTACCCATAAAATACCAACCGCCTCCAGAAGGTGGCTTTCCATCTCAGCTCAGAAAATGCACAAGTAGACGGGGACTAGGAAAAATGGAAAGGTGGGAAGACTTGGTTTGCTTCCCAAAGCCTCCCTCCTTCCCAGCAAGAGTCCTGATTACTTCTCTTCCTCATTTCGCTTCATCTCTTTCTGCTGCCCTCAAGCCCATCAATTCTGATATTAGATACAGTTGGGTTTTCAGCCCAGTGCCAGTGAATTTAGTTCAACATGTTAACTTTCCTCTGCATTTGTCTTGTCTTTAATTATGAAAGGAAGGGTTCTATCCTTTTAAAGGCATTGTGGGGAGTCTAGGGGGTATAGTAAACCCGGAAAGGAAACATCTTCAGGAACTTTTGACCAAGAGAAACGCCATCTGAAAATGCCTAAGCTAACAAAACTGGGTTTAGGACATCTGCTTTTGGCCCATTCTCATTAACCACCATATCCCTGGAGACTGGTTTTCCTCCTAATATGGTGAAATATGCCAAAAGCAAGTAAATTCTCCTGTGGGATTTAAAGGATTTAACTGAATCACATGGAAAGTTACCAGATCTTCTGAATGATTTATGTGGTGGAGGCATGGTTCTATTTGGATGAACTTCTTGCTGTATCACAGGAAAAAGAAAGTGAAATATTCAATATATACTCACCAAGTGGTTCCAAGGACCTTGCCTTGAAAAAAAGACAGTTTGTTTTAAAAGTTAGTTTAGAAATGTTAAAAAAAATTACATTTTTAAAGTAAGGGTTATCACATTGCCAATCCTTTTCATCAGTGCTGTAAATAAAGTCACTCTTTTTTGTTGTCGCATCATTTCATTGCTCATAAGTAAGAAAAAGGTGTATAAGTTTGGTCTTAATCTAAATCTTAACACATTGGATAGAAATGTGAAGTCTCATAAAATTTATACCAAACACTTAAAACACATGAGATAAACTTTAGAAGCTGGAAACCACATGGGAATCCTGGGTCCCAGATATGTGTCCTCATTCCCTCAAAAATCTACAGCATCTCTTAAAAGTTGAAGCTCGGTTCCACTTAAAAAGTGATCGTTTCCATTCTCAGCCTTATTTTAAAATGGAACTGCGGAAATGAATTCTGGGTTCTATTCACATCTCAGTGACTCTAGGAAAATCCACAGAAAGCACACTTCTCAAAACATTTAGTTAACCATGTACTACAAAGACCTCAGAAAGTGTGTGGTATTTTTCAACATTGCAGCAAAACGTATTGCTAGAGAGTTAGGAAAAAATATACAACTTAAGTCTTGCTCTTCAAAGACGTCTTCTAGTGGACAGGCAAGAATTACCAAAGATTCTTACAACATAATAAAGAAAAGAATGATCTGGGTTTTTTTAAAAAAAAAATTTAACGTTTATTCATTTTTGAGAGACAGAGCACAAGCAGGGGAGGAAAAGAGAGAAAGGGAGACACAGAATCTGAAGCAGGCTCCAGGCTCTGAGCTGTCAGCACAGATCCTGACATGGGGCTTGAACTCACAGACTGTGAGATCATGACCTGAGCCAATGACCTGATGCTTAATCGACTGAGCCACCCAGGCACCCCATAGAATGATCTGTTTTTTTAAAAAGAATAGAGTGTGGGGGTCCAAATGGAATTCGGGTCATTGCGGTTATGTTCTGCACTCCAATATGTACTGCATGTCTCAGATGCATTGGGAACACTGTAGGACCACTCAGTGTGCCTGCTGTATATGTTTTACCTGGCAAGTCTCTACTCAGCAGTGTCCCTCATACCATACAGAAAACAGCAGTGGTCCAAGAAAGGCATTTGGATGCTTCTTTAGAGTAAGTGACTAATCTTGGTTTAGAAATGTGGTTTTTATTTTTTGAAGTTTATTTCTTTATTTTGAGAGAGAGAGAAAGCACGTGCATGTGAGTGGGGAGGGGGCAGAGAGAGAGGGAGAGAGAATCCAAAGCACGCTGAGCGTGCAGAGCCAGATGTGGGGTTCAAACCCACAAATTGTGAGATCATGACCTGCACCAAAATCAAGAGTGGGATGCTTAACCAACTGAGCCACGCGGGTGCCCCAGAAGTGTGGTTTTTAAAGTCTTAGGTGTATAGATCATTTTGAGAAACTATGATTAGAGTCAAGAAAAAGGGAACATACATATCACATACATGTTATATTTTGCATTTAGTTCTAGGGTTCCAAAAACATCAAGGCTAGAAGATCATTATGGGAGAAATTTCATTAGGTCTACTTAAAGAACATCAGTGATAGGCAGGAAGAAAGAGGAAGGGTTCTGACCTTGGACAAGGATGTAATTCCTTGTACTAGTGACCAGTTAATTCCACCCATCAGAATAACGTTTGCCCTTGCTTTTCAGTGGTTTATAAAAAGGAGTAATGGGAAATGGCACTGGTAGGAGATTTTCAGAACTGGAAATACAATTCAATTGGCTCCCCAAACAGATAAAAATAATATACACCTAATTCAAGTTTTAAATGCCATTTAAGCCAGAGAGGCAAAGGATGGAATCCTGATTATTTGGGGGAGAAATAGTGGGGAGTGGGGTGGGGAGGGAAATAGAAAGGGAAGGCCAGATGTTCAATTTTCAACATCAATGTTTCTGAAGCCAAGAATATATTGCTGACCCAGGCATGATAAAATGTGCAGGGATTTCCAGCAATCCAGAGTCAGCTGACTTGTTTAAGGAGGAAAACAACAATTTTAAAATAATAAAGTTAGGGTGTAAATATAATTTTCTTATCTGGGATTCTAGTTATTTATACCACAAAATGAATAGCCACATAAAGATCTTATTGTTTCTCATCAGAGCGAGCAAGCTTCATGCTCAGAGAATGCCTTGACTTCACAAGGTTATCAGAAGAAAATGTTGTATTTTTATGTGATGGACGGACATGAATTGTATTTAATAGCCAATCTGATGTGAATCAAAATACTATCAATTGTATCAAAAACAATAGAAATCTTCATCTTATTGCCGGTTATATGGCAGTACTGTTCTTCCAAAAGCCGATGGGAACGATTTCTTTTGCTTTTCATTTGAGCCACTTTACAAGTTTGTTATTGTTGTTAGAATAAAATATTTTACCAATAACACTGAGTGACCTATACATTGCCTTAATAATGTAACGTTTTATAGGTTTGGCCGCCTAATGACACCATTTAGAAGTTTGCGCTCTGCCCACTGTTGATTTGCCTTTGCAATTACCAAACTGAAGAAAAATGGCTTTTATAAATACATGAATCCAATTGAAACTTTGCAAGGTTGGAATCATTTAATTTTTGGAGTCTGTATCGCATCCAAAAGCCTTCTGTGGTTTGTGCACCCCAAGAATGATTTTCTATCCAAGTCATATTTGAATAAAGCAATGGATAACAACATGTCCTGTGTTTCCAAGAAACCTAATCTGGTGCAGGGGTGGGAGTTCATTATCTTCTCTTGTACCACCCTTCAGAGTACAGGCTGGTAAGAAGTTTGTTTGAAAGCTTGTCTTCAGAAAGATAATTTTATTGCATTAAAGTCATACAACAGAAGTTATCAATTCTATGTCAGGAATTAAAAATTACATCACAAATAAGTATATTTTCTTTCTTGTCAAAATATATAGTTTGTATTTCTCAATACCCAAGAAAAAGTAGACTATTTTCAGCAGAAATAATCCTGCTATCCTTTTTTTCTTCTCTACTCAAGACAGACAAATATACTTTTGCTTTTTTCCTCGAAATAATGGCCTGAATAACAACTGTTTGTTCCCAGACACAACTTTGGTAACTTAAATAAATGTATGGTAACTTTGCTTTGCCGTTCATTGTTGGTGTAAATCTTTTATAATACTAAAAAATCCCAATTTTCTAAGACTTGGACCTATTTATTTCTGCATCTTAACCTGCCCTGACTTTCCTCCAGACAAACTTAAGTCCTAAGGCCTCTAGAACTGATCTGCTAAATAAAATGGTCAGTGATCATAGAGAACTTATATGAAGAAATAAAATGATTTTCAGTAAAAATCTGGAAAAATATGGTTTGTGTCAGGTAAAGAGGGTGGTAGTGCTTGGTATATTGTTTACAATTGATTTTAAAATATTTCAACGTGGACTTTAAGGTGGTAAATACTTTGTTAATTTCCTTCTCTACTACTTACTACTTACTAATTGAAACTATCTAACCAGGGGTGGTTGGTTAACATTCGAAAAAAGTCTAATCAGGAGTTATGGGTGGCTCAGTCAGTTAGGCATCTGACTCTTGATTTTAGCTCAGGTCATGACTTTAAGGTTGTGAGATCGAGCTCCACGTGGGGCTCCGTGCTAGGTGTGGAGTATGCTTGGGATTCTCTCTCTCCTTCTCCCTCTGCCCCTCCCCCATTTGTTTTCTTCCTCTCTCTCTCTATCTGTCTAAAAACAAAAAACTCTAATCGAAAGCCTCCAGGAAGTTAACACAGGATGTGGTAGGCAGCTTCCCAGTATTCTTCTTATACAACCTTCTCCCCTTAAATGTGGGCTAGACCAAACAACTTGCTTTAACAAAGAGAATGCAGCAAAAAAGGATGAGATATCACTTGTGAGATTAGCTTAGCAAAGGCTGTGACTTCCATTTTGCTAGCATTCTCTGTCTTGCTGGCTTTGATGAAACAGCTGTCATGTTGGAGAGGTACACATGGCAAGGAACTAAGAGTGGCCCCCAGACACAGAAACTGAGACCCTCAGTCCAAGAACCCACGAAGAACTGAATCCTGCCAACCAGAACCTGAGTGAACTGGAGGGAGCTACTCCTTCCTAGTTAGAGCTATAAGGTAAATACAGACCCAGCCAACACCTTGACTGCATCTTGTGAGAGGACCTGAAGCAGAATACCCCACTGAACTGTGTCTGGAATCCTGACCCAACCAAAACTTAGGAACTCACAAATGTTCTTCTAAGCCATCAAGTTTTGGGGTAGTTTGTTATACAGCAGTAGATAAGTAATACACAAGAACTACAAGGATCCTTTTTTAATCTATACTAGCTGATCTAATTATACTTACAATTGAATTATACCTCAATAAAGCTATTTACAAATGTAGACTAGAGCATTTGTTAAATATCATAATATTAGAAACACATGTACATATATCTATAAAAGGAGTGGTGTACAAAATATACATATTGGCTGGAAATAGTGTAAAGTGCCTCTGCCTTTGCATGTAAGAGGCATAAGAATATGGTAAGCCCAGAGCCCAATACTCTTCTCAATAGTACCCTAGCCCTAGGATTCTTGTTCAGCCCTGGATTTGGCCATCATGTGGAGGGATTATGTGGCTTGATTTGACTCACGTTAGCTAGGATCTATTGCTAGAACATTGTGGCCTTTGTCTCAAGTAAAACCTTCTAGTAAGCTACTTGCCAAAGAGTCTGAAGTGTGGAGTTTATACTTTTCTGAGCTTACAAGAGTGGATTCCAAGGCCTCTTTATGCCTGCATGTTAATAGTTGCTTGTGGATGAGGCAGAATTTGATGGGAGACTTGCTTTCATTGTAATGTGCTGCTCCTGAGGATATGAGAGATCTGTAGTTCCCACCTTTTTCTAATAGAGGCTAAAGAAATCAACCAAAACAAAAGGGATGACTGTGAATGACCAAATTGACTTGGGCAGTTCTGTAACAGTGCTGATGTGCCAAGAGGTTAAAGCATCAGACAACTGACTGACTCCCATGCATGATAAGGTGGCCCCTGTGTGTCCTCTAGCATCTTTCTTTGTTATGGCAAATAACTGACTAAACTGGTCCCTCAGCAGATCCATAAGTTAATTTGAGCAAACTTAGAAAACTAATGTAACCGTTATTTTCTCACTCGGAAACCTTCCATGGCATCCTATTTCCCCCCAAACTAAGTCCACCTCCTTTTCTTGAATACAAGGTTCTTATAACTTTTGTTTTCTACCATCTTTCATACATTAAATTGGAAAACTTAAATGTGAGTCATTCTTGTACTTTCCTGCTTCTCTGTCTTTGCTCATTTAATTCCAACAGTCTGAATGATCTTCCCACCCGTTAGCTTTGGACAAATGGTGTTTATTGTATCTCAGGCCCTTGGATACAAAGATAAATAAGGTATGTTATGCCCATAAAAGGCTTATTCTGTATTGTATGAGTTGAATGTATCAATAAGCAATTTTAATATAATTTGGTGAGTGATATGATTGGTTTCCGGAGGTGGATTAAATATAGCCTGCAATCCTTTTGTGGCTCCTATTAAAAAGTGGACTCTTTTTCCCCAGCTCTTGAGCCTGGGCTATCCTTGTGTCTTGTTTTGACCTATTGAATGCAGTGGAAGTGACATCACGTCATTGTTGAGCCTTGGTTTCTAGAGATCTGCCTTCCCTCTTGGAGCCAGCCACCATGTAGGAAAGCCCAGTGTGCCTGCTGGAGAATGAGAGGCCATGTGGAGTAGAACTGAGGAAACTCAGTGGATGGCAGCACTGTATCAATCATGTTTTTTTCTTTTTTGTATCTTGTAATGTTTTGACACCTCAGGGGCTTTCAGACCTGGGGAGACGCTGCCTCTCCCGTGGCCAGCTGACTCCTAGAGGTGGTGGTCAGCTTGCCCGGAGCATGTGTTTTCTTTGCAGATCGCTTGATTCAGTGCCAAGTCTCCATCTACCTGTTTATCTCACCCCCACACTCCAAGCCAGTATTTCCCCTGCTCCAAATCACCCCAGGGCCAGCTATCAGACAGCTAGGGACAGCACCCCAGGCCCCAGAGCCTATCGAAAAGACTCAAACTCGACAATCCTAAACCTCAATAAAGGCTCTGGCACAGGCTTGTCATTTGTCCCTGCTTTTGCCTCCTGACTTCGAACTTCCCCATGTAGCCATGCGTGGTGTGGCATGCCCCCTTCTCTTACGGAATGTAAGTAGGGAAAATCTTCTTTCAGTGGTATGACTCAGTTACCACCATACATTAAAATCCTGCAGGTACAAATTTTAGAACAAGCAGCAACTGGCTGGGTTCTCCAGCTTCAGTCAAGCCTTCAGATGATGGCAGCACCAGGAATGACCTCAGGTGAACCCAGCAGAGCCCCTGCCCAGCTGAGTCCAGTTCAAATGATTAAGTTATGAGAAACTCAGGGTTTGTGGTACAGGGAAAAAATGTGCTGTGGTGGAAAATGATATTGTATGGAGTATACTCTTTCAAGTTACCAGATTCTGGTTCCTTGGGAGCAGTTTAAAATTTCTCAATCCAAAATAATTCTTATTATAGACATGCAAATGAATTCTGTCCAGTGGATGGACCAGCCTTCCTTCCTGCCCCCCCAAATTTAATGTTATCTCCATTTTCATCTTCATTTCAACATTCCTTTCCCCTATATAAATTTGTTTCTTTGTCTTCTCTTTTGAATCAGTTATAACATTTACTATTTCCCTCATTTAATTGATGAGTTAAATAAAATCCAACACATGTTCATTTTATAACTGTATGAGGATGATGAGTTCACCATATTTCGAAAATTACCCCTTAACATAACAACCATGAAAATTTGAGGTAGAGCAATAGGTAAGTAAAAGCAACAATAGGCAACTGAATTGATTGCTGATACCCTGTTTGCCTAGATTTCTTTGCTACCCATATGACTAATAGAAAATGCTATTTTTTGTGGTATAGATGCTGATAAACATTTATAAAGGAAAATATTGGGATCATAGCCCTGTAACATTCCAACTAAACGGAAGTGGTAAAGTGATGAGGTTAAGGGCTTTCACCATTTAATATGCTTGAGTTCAAACCCAGACTTCACTATGTATCAGCTGCATAAACTTGGGCATATTTGTTAATAACTCTAAGCCTCAATTTCTTCATGAATCAAAATCATCCTTAAGGCATAGGATTGTGGTAAATGTTAAATAAGATTGTGTAGCAGACACCTTTCATTGCCCACCTGACATCCACTTCCTCATTTCTGAACAGAGTCCCAAGTTAGTCTAGGGGTCCACATTATCTCCAGCTCCAGAGAAATGTCCTGACCTGTATAAACCAAGGAGTCCATGGCCTTTCCCTGGCATCTGAATTTGTTTAGAAGAGGGCAAAAGATTGACGTGACCCAGTCATGCAAACAGGAATGATTTACATCCAGGATGGGAGAGATCATTTCCTTTTTTCCTTCTTTCTTCTGCTGGGTGTGAATGAGGAAGCATATGAACACTTACTGCTGTTGGCAACCATCTTGTAACCAAGAAGCAAAACAGCCTTGGAATAGAGCCTCTGCTGACAGAAGAACAGAAGGACCGAAGCTGTAAGCTTAAAACGTGACCTTAGTCAGGGTTCAGTGCGTGGGATCTAAGCAGCAACCTAGGTTCTATTGAGTTGGAGAGGAACCCTCATTTGAATCTGCACCAAAAGGACTCTGGAGTGTTGGCCAGTGAGGATTGGAAGAGATACTCTATTTCCCGTATATTGTGTAAGGAAAGTGCAGTTTTATCATCTAACCATCCCTAAATGATTGTTCCCTTCAAAACCAAAATTCAAGTACAATTGGGACATTGGCCTCTGTATTCATTGCCTATAGTCATAATTTATTTGTGTCAAAAATATGGTCCTTTTTTTTGCCAAATTGTTGAAATTACAATTTTTAAGAGTCTGGCAAAGAAGCTTTTTCCCATCAGAGATAGCATTTGTACTGTGATTTTTGCCCGTTACATTATAAAATAATAATAGTCAAAGGCTTGCTTCTGGTAATAGTGTATCCTTAGAGTATCTGTTAGCACCACCACAAAGTGACATTTCCAATTCAAGCTCTCTTTGGGGGATGTGATAACAGAGTTGGAAATTTTTGCTGCTGGCTAACACTTAGCATATTAGATTTAAGCTTCCAAACATTCTTCTGAATACAGTTTTGCCAAAATGCAGGCATGCACGCATCCACACATACAGGCACACACATGCAGTCTTTCTTTCTTTCTTTTTCTTTTTTGAGAAAATAAAGACAAATGAACAAAAACGCATGAAGGAGGACGAAGCACACTCTTTGACAAGGCACAAAATCTTGTTTGATTCCAGCCTCTTACAAGCAACAATCTATTTTTAAGATGTGGAATGAGGGGTGCCTGGGTGGCTCAGTCAGTTAAACATCCGACCTTAGCTCAGGTCATGATCTCTAATTTGTGAGTCTGAGCCTCGCATTGGGCTCTGTGCTGACAGCTCGGAGCCTGGAGCTTGCTTTGGATTCTGTGTCTCCCTCTCTCTCTGACCCTCCCCTGCTCATGCTCTCTTGCTCTCTCTCTAATGAATAAACATTAAGAAAAAAAAAAGTTGTGGGATGAGACAGAGGCATCACCTAAAGTGATGCCTTTTTAAATGTTGCTGGAGTTTTGAAATATAGAGACCAAATTGAAAACAATGTGTAAATTTTGGGAAAATGGCATTAACATGCTTTTGAGTCACAACACTGATTCTTGTCACAGGATTCCTGTGATTTTTATGATGATCTGTTTCCTCTCCTAATGAGATACTATTCTGCAATTTCACTTGGGTGTGTTTTAGCACTCCTCCACAGTATCTAGGAAAATCACCACAGTCAATTGTCAGCTTGGATTCTCCACTAGAATCTAGTCCTTCTACGATCAGTCAGTGCCTAGAAAGTCAAAGACCCAGTCAGAGTTAAATGTAAAATCCCGTCTGTTGGTACAATTCATTAAGAGACAATTTGCCTGTAATAGCTACTTAATGTGTCTGCAGTATATTTTCACCCTAGACAAAATCAATAGAGATGATCGATAAAAAGAATTATCACAAATTTCCTGACAACTCCAGGGTGGCAGCAGCTGGGAAGCCACGGCAAAAGGGCGGGTTGCTTTATTAGCCTGCACTTGGAAGGGGGGGGGGGTGTCTCCCAGCCATTGGAACACAGTCTAGACTGGTTATCACATAGTGATAGTCTTGTGGCTCCCCAAGAGAGCTCACAGTTCTCTCTCTGGTTTGTCCACTAGACCAGTACCTTGATCTCCTCCTACTTTCTGCGCTGGGTCTAAGCCCTTCTCTGGGTGGAGATGGGTTGGGGTGAGGCCCTGAGCCTGAATTGTTTTGATTTTCATTCTTGCTAGCTCCATCTAGGAAGCTCTTAAGAACAACGGATAATTCAAGGTGAGGGAGGTTGCTACATGGAGTTACAGCAGAATGAACATACTCTTTTATTCCTGAATTCTCCATATTGTTCAGGGTGTGTGTGTGTGTGTGTGTGTGTGTGTGTGTGTATACCTACTTTTATCCATGTTCAAAGATTTGAACCACCTTATAGTAATGACAGCACATATAAGACAATATAAATAGAATAGGAAGTCAAGGTCCTGGACTAGGACATATGGACTATTTAGTGGCTACAGCTGAGTTACACAAAAGGACATGAGGAAAAAACAAAAACAAAAACAAAACAAAAAACAAAAAACACACGAACCTTGCTACATGGTTCTTGACTAAGAGGAAAAATGCACCTGTTTCCCCATCTTGCCTGGCTTCTACTTCCTTGCTCACGGAGTCAAGTTATTCAGATAGGGAAGATGTCCAGGTCTCAGGGAAATCCTTTTTAAAAGCCCCACCAGAAGCCTACCATGGACTTGAGTTTCTGTTCTCCTGGGAGCATTTGCTTCAGTCCTTTGCAGAGGGGGTTGGCTGTGTTCAGATCAGTGACATGTACGGTGAGGTCTCCCAAGGTAGCATTAACAGAAACCCTTGTGGGAAGAGCTTAGTGTAGCTACTCTTTCCTTTCTTCTTGTGCCCTTTGTGTGGAAGCTTGAGTGTTTTTGATGCCATCTTGCAACTTTGGAGGAAGGGCTGGCGGGAGTGCAAAGCTGCAGAACCAGACCACTCTGGGATTACCCACTCCAGCCTTCTGGCTATGTGACAGGACCAAATGCTTTTATTACTGAAAACACTACTGGGAATTCTGCTTACTGCAGCTGACCATATCCTACTGATGCAGGTAGGTACTATCATTATCTCGATCACATAGGACAGTTGAGGCTTCCCTGGGTGACATGCTAGTGAGTAGCAATGCCTGGGTTGGAAGGCTCCTTGTCTGACTAGTCTGACTCCCTTCCCTGGGAATTCTTTAACTTCACCTGAAACCCCGTCAAAGATGGCGGCTCTTGACTTCACTCCCAAAGATTCTACTTAGTAACTCTGTAATGGGGTTGAAGGAATGTCCGTTCTAAGCGAGCAGCGTGGGCACTTCTGATGCAAGGGCTTCCTGAACCCCAGTTTAAGACTCACTGCTCTATGCTACCTAACTGCTCAGTCAAGCTCACCTCTTTCCAAAGCCTACTCTTCTTCCCCCCACTTTGGGCTGACCTCACTACAGCATCGTCACCCCCGCTCCTACCCCTCACCCCCCCCAGCACATGAGTACATTCAGAGACAGGTCTACCTCAGCATGAAAACATCGGGTCTCAATTGGAGATCTGAGGCTGGAAAGAAAGAACAATCAGAATCAAAGATATTGTAATAGTGTTGTATGGTGACAGATGGTAGCTACATTTGTGGTGAACACAGCATCACTTATAAAGTTGCTCAATCACTGTCTTTGTACACCTGAAACTAATGTAACATTGCATGTCAACCATACTCAAAAAAGAAAAAGGGTGAGACATCTCTTCCTTTCTCTTTTTTTAAAAAAATTTTTGTTTTATTTATTTTTGAGAGAGAAAGAGAGAGAGAAAGCATGGGAGGGACAGAGAAAGAGAGGGAGACACAGAATCCGAAGACAGACTCCAGGGGGCGCCTGGGTGGCTTGGTCGGTTAAGCGTCCGACTTCCGCTCAGGTCATGATCTCATGGTCTGTGAGTTCGAGCCCCGCGTCAGGCTCTGTGCTGCTGGCTCGGAGCCTGGAGCCTGTTTCAGATTCTGTGTCTCCCTCTCTCTCTGCCCCTCCCCTGTTTATGCTCTGTCTCTGTCTCAAAAATAAATAAACGTTAAAAAAATTAAAAAAAAAAAAAAAGACAGACTCCAGGCTCTGAGCTAGCTCTCAGCACAGAACCCGACGCGGGGCCCAAACCCACAAACTGTGAGATCATAACCTGAACCGAAGTCGGCCGCTTAACCAACTGAGCCACCCAGGTGCCCCACTTCCCTTCTCTGTTTAAGCAGAATTTTCTCATTTGTTAAACTGGACATCCTGGGTGATCACGGACAGAAACAACCAGCTCTAAGCCTTACTTATTCCACCAGTGGCCAGCTCACTACTTGGATGTCCTCTTCTTGAACAGTACGAAAGTGAAATCATCATGAGTCTTTCTTTTGGGGAAACACGTAGGGAAGGGGTGAGGGAAGTAACTCACACATTCATTTTGTTTTGTTTTGAAGAAACCCATGTGGTTCATTGTCATTCACTATAGATTAGTCCCTTCTGGCTTTGCCTGAGAGACACATAGTCCAAACTTAATATTGTAGGAAGCTGTGAAACCAAAGTTTTGAATTTTTCTCAAGAATTTTATTTTTAATAATAATAATAAAAACCCTGAGCCCATGTGTCCCATAAAAATAAATGAATGTTTTCACTCTTGAACCAATAAAGCAGAAGAAAGTTGGAAGCCACATAATGCTCTCTGTGTAGCTCATCCTGGCCATGGAAAGACTTGGAGAAGCAATGATTTTATGTTTTGCAGACGGGGGAAACTGAGGAAACACCAGGTTCATGTCCCCGGGTGTGACTGTCAGCAAGTTGCCGGCCAGGTGTTCTAATTTGGAAGAGCAGCTGTCTTGAGAGTTGGAGAAAGGCCCAGATTCCGTAGCATGGCAGGTTCCAGCCTAGCCAGTGAGTTCAGCTACATTTCCGGCTAAGTCCTTCTTGCACCTAATGACCTGTGGTTCTTCACAGGGTCAGGTTGCATCATGCCTTTGCACATGCCGCCCTTTGCTGAAACACTCTCTTGCTCCTTTCCCACCCAGCAAACATCAAACACCCATTCATCCATTGCTCATTCATCACCAGAAGCTGTTGATGCTCCCGTGTGGCTGCTCGAATACCTGATGACATTTACTTGTTCTCCTGTATCTGGCCATCCCATCATCTCCTACCAGAGCACACAAGGCCCATCTTGAAGGCTGGATCCTGTTCAGTTCATTTTTATGTGACCAAGGTACATAGCCAGGCACTGAATAGATGCTCATTAAATGCTCATTGAAGGCATAAGTCAATGAACTGATGTAGACAGGGGGTAATGTGGGGGGGGAAAAAAAAGATGACACCTGCAACCAAATAGTGTTTCCTAAAAGAAGGTGGAGGAAGAAACAGGAAAGAGGATTCCCCTTTAACTTTCTGGCCAGCTTTTTCTTAGGGGCTGTTCCTTTCTCTTGGTCTAAGGAATGTAAACATTCAGATTCCTTTCATTGAAAATAACTTCTTCTTCCATTTGAAAAAAAAAAGGGAAGGAAAACTGACAGTTACTTGGGGGAATGATTTCTGCTGGGCTGCCAGGGACCATGTTTGTGGCTATGATGGGTATTTGAGCAAAGACACTATTAGGAGGGCTGGGATCACTTAAGGCCTACCCCATTTGGTGGGGAGAAATTTTTAAGGCTTTTTTTTTTTCCCTTGGGAGGAAGTCACACCCCGGCAGCTGCTGTCACGCTATGCTCTGTTTAGTCCTGCATGAGAAAACCCTGGGCTTTGGTAACATTGCCCTTCTTGCTGCTTCAGTACAAAGGCTGGGAATTGAGTAACAGTCATCCAGCAAGAGGGATTTTCCCTTTAGCCCGCGGGTGTCAGCCTCCCCACCAGGGGGCTGGAGTCAGGCCTGGTTAACATATTTACCCAGGCCTCCAGGCAAGGCAGCCCACTGTGATATGGGTTGTCCTGTGGACTTTCTTCTCCGGGATCCCCTAGGTCATTCTATCTCTAAGCAACCTCCCGTTGCAAAAGATTCAGGTATTTGAATTTTCCTAGTGGGAGACTGGGAAATTGAGAAAGATTACTGATAAAAGAGGCTCATGAGATGGAGTTGGGAAGAAAGTTCTGAATCTTTAAGAGTGAACTTTGCCCACTTCAGTGAGGCACAGTGGTACCAAAGTCAAAAAAAATGGGGGTGCTGTAGGGGGTGAAATGGGACAGGGAATGGAATTAGCCTTCACAAGAGACTGGTCTTGTGGTGCTGCTTTTATATGTACGATTTCACTTTATATACCCAAATACCCTCGAGGTCTGTATTATTATCCATTGTACACAGATGACAAACTGAGGCTAAGGGGATCAAGGGACAGCCGAGGCCACCTACCTAGTAGAAGTGGGGGTCAGGATGTGAATATGGTCTGGGGTGCAGACCATGAGTGAAGCATAAGGAGTAGGAAAATCGTTAACAAAAAAGAGAATTATGTTTGGCAGTTTAAGCCCGGGTCAGTTTACAATTCTTGAGTGTTTATTCTCTGCCAACCATCATCCCTTTTAATCCTTATAAAACTTCCATTTTGTCAGTGAGGAAACTGAGACTCAGTGAGGTCATGCCTCTTGTCCAAAGTCAAATGACTAAATATTTCTGGAGTCAGGACTCAAACTCAGGTCACCTGAAATTCTAATCATTGTGGTAAGGCAAGGAGCAAGAGAATATAAGAGTGAGTTTGCAGATTCTGATGAACCATTAGGAAAATAATATCCTCCCAAAGCCACCAAGTTAGGTAGGGCAGAATCCATGTGGTTTCAGAGAATAAGTAAGGGGGAGCAACGGCCAGTGGGGAAGGAGCAGAGAACAGATAGAAGCACTTCCTGCTGCAGACAGACACCCGTGCAGGTCGTAGCACCCTCCCCTCTCCTCCCAGATCTTGGGATAAGCGCAGCCTTACCAAATGCCAGGATATTTAAAGCTCCTCTGTGGTGGTTTTAAACATGCAAACAAATTCTTAGATATTTGTCCTTTACCCTTTGGTCTGGGTAGGCTTGGGATTTGCTTATAACTGGTAAAATGCAGGAAAATTGACAGCAAGAATTTTGAGGCTGGGTCATTAAAGGCAATCCTGCTGCCACCTTTGTTGCTGGGACACTCACCTTTGGAGGCTTGAACTTCCATACACGAAATCTGACTCTCAGGTGGCTGCCATGCTCTGAGGGAGCCCAGGTCATGTGTTCTGGCCAAGAGTCCTAAGTGAAGTCCCAACCAATAGCCATTATTATGTACTAGATATATGAGTGAAGACCCTTCCAGATGACTTTAGTCTACCACTTGCAAATCACCTTGCCCCCCAATCTTTGTATAGTCCTAGGAAGACCCCAGATGTTGTGGAGCAAAGGTAAGCTGTGCCCACTGTAACCTGTCACAATTCCCAATACATGGAATCCATATGCATGATAAAGTCATTGTTTTATGCCACCAAATTCTGGGGCGGATTGTTGTACAGCAATAGAACATCTTCTCATTACTTATTTTTAGAAGCAGCCCATGTCTCCTTCCTTTTTTTAAGTGTATTTATTTTGAGAGAGAGCGAGAGAGAGCATATGCATGCATGTGAGGGAGGAGTGCAGAGCCTGATGTGGGGCTCGATCCCACAAACAGTGAGATCATGACCTGAGCTGAGATCAAGAGTCGGATGCTTAACTGACTGAGCCACCCAGGCACCTGTTACATGTCTCCTTCCTTGTCTTCCACACCAAGCTCTTAATTTCTGATAAACTGTAGATACACATGATGGCAATCCTCCAAGTATGTGAACTGATCGCATTCTTTGATGAGGGCCCTGTTAGAACGGGGAAGATGAGCCAGCTACTTTACAACTGCCTCTCCTAAAGAGGCTCCCAGGCCTCATTCCCAGCCCCCTTTCCATCATTCACTTCTAGTCGACAGCTCCTCAACCCCTTCCATCCCCATCTGGATGGCAGATACCTTTCAGTCCATTGGGGCCCCAGGGTGAAAGCCTCCCATCAACTGGAGAGCCATTTATGTAGTCCATGCCTTCCATTTCTCACAACCCCAGGGGCAACTATGGGCTTTGTGTGAAAGTGGCTGGTAGGAAGCCACCTTAGTGGGTATCTCTCTGTCTCAAGTTCTACCCTACTGGCATAATCCCATGGTTGTTAAAGTTCCTCAAAGAACGAGATGAGCTCATTTCTCTTCAATTAGTGCCTGGTAGGAGATCTCTCATTTTCCCAGCACAAAATTCATTGTGATGCTGCAGTGCTAACACACCATTAGCAACCCTTTCGGTTAATAAACAGAGAAGAAAGTTCAGAGTCCAAATACGACTTTTCTCATTCTCTTTTGTTTTATTTTTTTTCAGAGTTGACTCTGAAATCTAGTATCTATCCAGTACAGTGTGCTGGTAAGGTTTTGGACTGACATAAATCAATGTCTGCTTTACTTATTAGATAGTGTCCTTAGCAAGTTACGTAAGTCCTCTAAGTCCCATTTCCTCATCTGCAAAATGGAGATAATAATTCTTGCCCAGGGTTATTGTGAAGATGGACTGAGTTCACGCTGGTAGCCAAGTTGGCCAGAAGTTAGGCTTGTTGAAGGATATGGTCTAAGATCTTGTTAATATTTTTGTCATGGTTATTGTTACTATTTGTGGTTACCCTTCAGCAAATCCCGTCAGCTCTACCTTCCAAATAAATTTCAAATCCGGCCACTTCTCATCACCTCCAGTGCCGGGCATCTGGTCCAAGCCATGAGCATCTCTCTTTGCATGGTTGCCATACTCTCCTATCTGGTCTCCTGGTTTCACCCTACTTGCCTTTTGCCCTTCCACACAGGAGCCAGAAGAGTCCTATTCCATCCTGTCCTGTCACTTCTAGGCTCAAAACTTTTCCATCACTTCCCTTCCTGCTCAGACTAAACTTTTTTCAGCAATCTATAAATCTGTGTAAAATCAGGCTCCTATGACTCGATGCCTTCATCTTCTCCTCCTTTCTCACTCTCTCTCTCCCTTCTTGCTATTCCTCCAACAGCACACACCTGCCCTAGAGTCTTTACACCTTCTGCTTCTCAGCCTATGAGTGCACGACCTGAACCTTTATTTCCTTCAAAGCATGGCTCATGCGGCATCTTCTTTTGAGTTCTTCCCCAACCATCCTATTTAAAACATCTCCACTGCCTTTTCTTTCTGCTTTATTTTCCTAGAGTCAGTCCCTTTCTCATGTGTAATTGACTTAATCATTTTATTTATTATCTATTTCAACTAAACTAGAAGCCCGTTGAAAGCAAAGACTGTGATCTCCTGCTAATTGCTACCTCCAGTGTCAAACACAGTGCCTGGCATTACACACTGAAGTGACCACAGACCACAGAAACAGATTACGTGGCTGATTGCTGATATTTTATATGGATGAAGACGACTACGTGCATTTACTGCATCATCAGTGTGGTTTTGTTTAAGGTGCCGCCTTTATCTGGTTGGGAAATATGCTGACGATAAAAACCTTGAGTGAAAAACCAGTTGAAGTCAAAGGATGTAGGAATAAGACCTAGGTCTTCTGCGTGTTGATTTAGAAGGCCCCCAAGAATCAAGTGTGGATCTCACTCTCTGGCCCAACCATACAATTGGCAGGGCCTAGTGCAAAATAAAAATGCAGAATGGCCCCTTGTTCAAAATTATTAAGAATTCCAAGACATCAACGGGAGAGCATTAAACCAAGAGTGGGGCCCTCCTGGGCACAGCTTGCACAAGTATGATTCTGGCCCCGCTCACTTTCTACAACCTTGTATCTTTTTGCAACCAATTGAAACAAACCTTAGGTGTACTGAGTGAACTTTATTCACACTAGTATCTATTTAAATTGCCATGATGCTAGGGCAGTTAAGGGTGTCTATTCTGCCTGAGGTCCACTGGCATTCAAGCTTCAAAATAATCCCTTTTGTTTTGTACTAGATTATATGACAACCTCAGTTTTAGAGCAAGGAGATTGAAAGATACCTAAATTGTTACCCCTACCCTTTGAGTAGGTTACAATCTTACTGTGAAGACGGTGCTAAAAGCTGGGGTCAGGCTGGAAGTGCCCTGGGGCGAGGCAAACAGGAATTGCTGCCTCTGAAAGAGAGTGGGTCATTTCTGTTCCATCTTCACTGTCATCCTGTGGTCTGACCATCAGCAGCAATCTCTGGCTTAATGGGTTGCAAATATGGACGAGCCTGAGGGATGGTCTGAAGAGAGAATGGCAGTGGGGACTGAGATATGGTCCAGGCTGGAGGCAGGACCCCAGGCCTCCAGGTGCCATCAGGTAACTAGTGAATGAGGAGGACACCTGCTAGAATTCACCAAGGCCTTTCTGGCCAAGTCAGATCCTTTTCTTGGGATTTATTTTTTCATCTTTCAAAAGACGACTATATGGTTCAGAGGTTATTTCTGAATATCAACCAGACTTTAAACATTCACTTGGTTTTTTGGGGTTGGATATTCTTTAAAAAAAAAAAAACAACAAAAACCAATAAAACAAAACACAAACTGCTGGCCCCTTTTATTCACATTTTCTTAAAAACCAAAAAGAAGCCTTTTGCGTAGTTTCATTACAGGACCATCTCAACCTCTCAAATATTTTTAATGATCTGTTCTTTGGCTAGGAATATGGGTTAGTTGATTGAGGCTGCTTCTAGGCCCTCCTGTGAGTATTTTTTTTTAAAAACCAAATTACAAACATCACAGTTGAAATAAAAAAAAATGTAATAGAAATGTATTACTTAAATTCCAAAATTATTTCTAGACTTTTAGAAATTTCCAAAGATGAGCTGATTTGGCCACAAGGTTTAAAAACTATTAAATGAAATGAGCAAAAACATTAGTTCCACATTTCAAGGCCAATTTATCACTAAGCAAATGGATTTGAACCTCTGGAGATCTTTCTTACAAGACTTGAAAGTCTTCTCGTAAAGATAGCTAAAATAAACATCATACATTATTTTAAAAATTGTATGTACACTTATATCTTAGTGTGAGTTGTTTCTGGTGGGTCAGAAGTAACCCATTTGTGTAGGAAGACATGTGACCATAGTTCCAAGGGTAGCCTTTTCTTCACTTTTATTTCTGTCTTTGGTAGTAGTTGTAACATTTGAAGGTAGTTTGGCTTGTGGTGGTTGTTTAAATGTGTCCATTAAACTGTGGGTATCAGTTTAATAGGGAGTGAAATGTCACAAGGTACTAGCCTCTGGCACAGACATAAGAATTTAGCCAAACACATTTGGAATCATAGATTCTTCCCCTTAACATAAATATTCTGGGGATTTAACTTTCTCTCTGGTTCTATACCAGGTTCTCACACAAGTAAGACCAACCTTCATTTTGACCCTTCTGATTCAGAATATTGTTTAGGGCAAGAGAGTGGAAGAGAGGGCATCCATTGAAGAGGAAGAGACTGGTGTATGAATTGCCTTGTTTCTCTGCCACCTTAACAACACTGCTGCATTTTTAGGGATGGCTAGCAGACAACAAGGAATTCCTTCCCCTCCAGAAAAATCCCCAAAGAAAGCCAGGGTTACAAGGGAGCTGAGCTGGCTTATCTTAATGGCATTGTTGTCCTTCTATCTCCACTAGGAGAGATATCCCTGCAAGCCAGGAAGCCAGGGCTAGCTTCTGTCCCCCTTTTCCAAGCCCGCCCTCAAGACTCCCCTTTTGATATCCACATTCTTTCCTTAGATATGTTAATGTCCTCAGCTAGGAGCTACCTGGGGCCACCTCTCTGGCTCCTGGAGAGGATTTTTATATCTCTAGATGATTTATGGCTCCCATAGAGTTGAAGGCTCAGAAAGCAGCATGGTTTCCCAGTTTTCAAGTTCTGGAGGGCTGTAGGCAAAGGGAACCACTTCTGTGTCCCAGATATGTCTGACAAGGGTTTTCAAAGCTTTCATACTTGGATTGAGCTAAATTCAGGGCTAGACTCCTCAATAGCCATTGTTTCTAATTGATAACAATTGAGAGTAAAATTGATAAACTAATTGATAATTGATAAAAAATTATTAGGTTGAACCATAGGAAAATGCCAGTATGCAACCATTTTGACTCAACAAATGTAGCAATTTCCTATGGTTCTACATAATACTGTAAATTGTTTTCACACATCAATGAAGAGATAGTGAAAGGTTTTTTGTTTGTTTGTTTTTTGTTTTCACTGTTTCACATCCCCTAACTTCTTTTCCTGTACCCTGCATACCTGTAATAAGACTGCACAGGCACACACACACACACACACACACACACTATGACTTAATCGTCCTCTTCTGGGACTTCAAAGAATTAAGAAATGAGATGAGAATGAGGTAACACATTTACATGAAAAAAAGGCTTGGACAGTTCTACTCCTGATACTCTTCTCCTTTGTTCAGGAATATCCACCTTCTTTTTACCCCTTCTTCCTTAGCTCTGCCTGCAATCGTCTTTTTAGCTTGAAAGCAATGAAGACAACCTTGCAACAGGCTTGGGGGCAGGCTGCTTGTGTATGGAACAAGCCCCAACTTTGAGTTACAAAGATCTGGAGTCTGCATTTGGCTTGATTATTCCCTGGGAGTGAGCATATGCATCCCTAAAATGCTAGCATCCCTAAAAACGAAGCATACCATACCTTGGGCAACTTTCTTAACCACAGTGTTCTTCGGTTTCTCATCTGTAGGTTAGGGATAATGCTATCTGCTTGAGACAGTTGAAGGAGTCGAATAAGATAGTGTATATAAACTTCCTAAAACTGCTGATGGAACAGGTGCTCCAAACTTATGTAAAACCAAGATTAAATGTCCTATCCCTTGGTGTTTCCAGCCTCCATGCCCACCTGTCTACCACACGTGGCTCAGAAACCAAAGAGCCTCTTTAGCTGAAATGACATGTGGCCTGGGACATTGGCTGTCTCAGTGGTAACCAGTCAGCCGGGTGACTCATGGCTAGCAGAATCTCTACCGCTTTGGGAAGGATAACTTGCAGCTGGGGAGGCACATAAGTGGCTTTGTGGCATCAGTGACATTTGGGTTGGTCCCTAAGGATGGTTAGGATTTAGACATTCACTCTAGGCTAGCAAGGTCTCGCGAAGCCTTCTGCAGTGATGGAAATGTGCTATAATCTGTGCTGTCTAAAATGTGTGGCTACAGAGCCCTGGCAATGAGGCCAGTGTGACTGAGGAGAGAACTTCACATTTAATTTTAATTAATTTAAACAGCCACGTGTGGCTAGTGGCTATGGTATTGGACAGGACAGGACTCCCAGGAGTAGGCAGAGGAAACAGAAAAGTGAAGTGATGGAAGAGGAAAACCGTGGGGGCAAGTGGGTGTGCAGCCCGTCCTTCAGTTGGCTGAAGCCCAAGCTGTGTGAAGGACACTGGTTGTATCGACAACTGGAGAGGGACGCGCAGTAAACTCTGATAGTCAGTGTAAAGAGTTCAAATGTTCTTTTCCGAGCCATGGGAGCTGGTGAAGGTCTGTGAACAACATGCAGAAATGACACCATGCTGCTCTACATCAGAGCAATTGATCTGGCAGGCGGTAGGGGAGTGGGGTCTCTGTTTTGACCAGATAGAAGCTGGAAATAGAAGTCCTTGAGACTGTTACTGCAAAAGCCCAGGAGAAGCTCTCACTGCATCTGGGTACCATGTGAACAGCTCCATCTGGATTATCCTGTGTTATTCTGGGGCAGGTGCTAGCAAGAGATCCATTTTACAGACAAAGAAATGCATTTACCATCAGTGAAGTTACATACTCATGTAAGCCCAGAAATACAAATTGGAACCCTGGTTTGTTGGAGTCCAAAGACCATAAAAGAATTGAACTCCACTCTACCTCTATTGTAGATCTCCCTGGGAAAATAAGAAAAGGGTCTCCCCGCAGCAGTGTGATGGGATTGAGGATACAGAGTCGACGTCAGGACTTGACATTAATCAGACTGGGTGTGGCTTTACTCCTGACCTGTGAAAAGGAAACTTCTTGTTTTTCCAAACACTTGTGAATGGGACTCACTGTTTTGTTGCCACACCCGGCCTCTCTCATCTCCCTGCTGCCTTGGTTAAAGCCCAAATTAAGCCATTGCCGAGCCCATTAGCTTGTGTATTTGTGGGCCAGAAGAGTTATTATCTGCATTTGGGGCACTCTCTGGAAGAATAGAGACTTATGTCCTTTTTGAGATCTCTTCAATTTGCAGGTAGTTACCTGATGGCTTGAAAATTTTCTTTTGCAATCTTTACATAAGAGGCAGCTCAGTGTGATGTTAAAAACACCAATTCAAGAACCAGGATGCCTGTGTTTGAACCCTGGTTTGCAGTCTGACTTTGAGCAAGTTACTGACGATACCACCTCTCTCGTGGCCTGGCTTTAAGGATTGAATGAGCAAAGGTACCTAACGTGCCTAGAATGGTGCATGACGTTTATTGTATAAGGTTTACAATTTATTATACACGGTTTGCCAAAAACTGGGTGGGGATGGGGGCAGGCATGCCTCAAGATGATCAGGAGGAAGAAGCCACTCTCAAAAGACCACTCCAAAGTATTTGGGTTTTAATTCAAAAGGAACCGGTCAGAAAGAGAATGGAATGCCAATTTTCTGAGTTAAGTTTAGACTCAACCTAATAGAGAAGCCAATCAAATGTAAACACAGAAAGACAAGTTAGGCTGCTCCAGAGAGAACGGAAAAGGAAATCTTGACAGGTAGTGGAAAGAACAGTTTCTCCATACGTGGGAGCAAACTCTGCACTTTCGGGGTCTGGGCAGATGACCCGGCTGAACCACTCACTAGGTCTAGGCTGGCGCTTCTGGAATCGCTACGCGCTGGGCTGCGGTCTCCGGCAGTCTCAGTGCTGCCACCTACAGGGCCTTCGAGGCAAAGCGCTCAGTCCCTGGTTCCGGGGCGGCTGGGTGCTGTGTCTCCGCGCAGGATCCATAGCCGCCTCACCAGCAATCATTAGCTCCTCGCTCTTACAGGTTTTAAATGCTTCTGCCCTAGATAAAACAGTTCTGAAACACTGTTTATTTCTCAAAGGGGTTTAATGAAAAATAAACTATGACAAACTCCACACACAGAAATGTACAAATGTCACACTGAGGCTGCACCATGTGCCGCACTTAGTGGCTTGGGATATGCTGCTGCATTTAATCCACGTAAAAGATAGCATCAGCATTATTATCCCCATTGCAAAGTATGTTAGGAAATCAAATACACAATAGTTCAGAATCTGTGCCACTCACATTCCACAGTCTCATAACACACTATCCCACAAATTATCTTTCCATCTTTCCCAAGTATAAAAGCGTAGACAATGGAGCTGACCAAACAGGAACAAGTCACAAAGAGCTTCTGTTTGCACACGGCAAATGCTGCTTACCTTGAGCTATTGTTTTGAAAATCTGGGCTCCTCAAATGAAGATGCTATAGCAGAAATGTTCACTTATGTAAGTGAGTCAGGTCTTCACTACCAGGGCCCAAATCTTTGTCCATTTGTAAATTAAGTTCTTTCTATGCAAGCCAAACTTAATGAATTAGTATTGTAAACTACAAAGCAAAGTGCCGCGCCTTGCTTTTACCAACTAAAACTCTATTAATTCATTACAATTTGGGTACGCTTACGCTATATTTATGCTACAAAGGTCGTGTTTAAATTGACCATCCCGGGGCACCTGGGTGGCTCATTTGGTTGAGCCTCCGACTTTGGCTCAGGTCATAATTTCATGGTTCATGAGCTGTGCTGACAGCTCGGAGCCTGGAGCCTGCTTCAGATTCTGTGTCTCCCTCTCTCTCTGCCTCTCCCTCGCTAGAATTCTGTCTCTGTCTCAAAAATAAATAAATGTTAAAAAAACATTTTTAATTGACCATCCTGTGGTACTAACAGTGCTTCTCAAACTTCTGTGTATACACTTTTCACCTGGGGACCTTGTTGAAAGGCAGATTCGAATTCAGTAAATCTGGGATGGGGTCTTAGATTCGATTATTTCTAACTATCTCCCGGGTGATACAGATGCTGCTGGTTCAGCAACCACACTTTGAGTTTCAAGGAATTTAAAGATTTGAAGTTCCTTTGAATCATCAAAATGAAAATTTAATTCATGGCATATTAATTATATTTTATTGTTTCCCAATGCTTTGAGAATCAGTATGCTATATATTTCAACTAAAATATTTTATCAACTAGAACACCGAATGTACCAGAATATTCTATTCCTTCACCCAGGCTGGATTATAAAGTGTTTACTGCAAGATAAACCTGAAGGAATTTTGCTTTCAATCAAAGAGTAATTTACGCTCCAGGAGAATTATTTTCCAAACTCTAAGGGAAAGTAATGATGATATTAACTTAAGAAAAACGTGTTAAAGTTACACTTACCACTTTTTCAGGTTTTTATACTGACTCTTCTGTCATCTAGGGAATTCATCACGTGGAAGAGTAGAGCAGGAGACCCAATGACACACTTCAAAATGAAAAAGCATCTTTTCACATCATTCGCATCTGGGAATTCATTTATGCTTATGCTTATCAGAGTGTCCAGACATTGAGTAGCAAAAAGTAACACATTCACATGTGATACAGAGCAAAGACTTATTATAAGGCCCAAAGACAAGCTATTTATAGCAGTAGAGACTAAAGTGACCCATAAATAGACTGCCATTTACTTGTTTGTTTTGTCTGGGGTCCATTTAATGGCATCTGTCAGTAGTACAATAGCTAATGCCCAGCAATTATTTCCATCATAAACCTCACCGGGAATGAGAAATGCAGTGGAACTAGATCCTCTGGAATTGATTTTTTTCCCCCACATCAGTTAAAATATTCAGTGAAGGTGTTGGGTTCTCCCCTACTCCTGTCTACACAAATAAAGTATACACATTTCGATAGCTAAATATAGGGGTGGCTGCAGTCAGGTAAGCATCCAACTTAGGCTCATGTCATGACCTCGTGGTTTGTGGGTTCAAGCCCCCCGTCAGGCTCTGTGCTGGCAGCTCGGAGCCTGGAGCCTGCTGCGGATTCTGTGTCTCCCTCTCTCTCTGCCCCTCCTCCGCTCATGCTCTCTCTCTGTCTCTCAAAAATAAATAAACATTAAAAAAAATTTAACTAGCTAACTATGAATGACAGCTTTATATGTCTCTATATTCTAGAGAATATAACGTCTCAGAGTAGTGGAAATTATGGCAACTTGAACGAGAAGAAAATGAAAGAAACTATGATAACTTCAATGGGAACAGAGCACCTGTTACCCACACAGTAGTTTTTCAATAAATGTGGATTTACTGCCTTGAACAGCCTTAAGACTGATTTCTAGGCTTGCAAAGACTGACATGGATTGTGAAGATAAGGGTAGGCTAAGAGTGGGGAAGCAGGTTCCTGGTATCTCCGTCCTGGATCTGAGGGGTCCTGCAAGACCAGTCTCCTTCCTCCTCTGCAGATCTTTCTCTAATGTCCCAAATTATCTACCTTTAGTTTTAGTGCTTTAGGTTCAGGCATTGATGATAGCAGGTGCTGTAGTACTTAGATATTGGTATATTAACTTTGAGATTATTATCGTTAATAACATCTATGTTGGCCAACATTTATTCAAGGCCAACTATGTGGCAGATTTCAAACAGAGAACAAAAGGTACTTTCCCCTCAGCTGAAGTTTGAAAAATCCGGAAGAGCTGGGGTCATGTTTTCAGTTCCTGACCAATGAATGTGGTCAGAGGGATGAGAAGTTATAATTGGCCCAGTTTGGGCCACATGATCTCCCTGTTTGCAGGGAGGGTGTGTGGGGAGGGTGGGGAGAAGAGGCTAATAAAGTTCAGCAGACCTCAGTAAAACCATATATTTTGAAGAATGTTTCCCAAAGAAGGTCCTCGCTTTTCTGAAAAAAAAAAAAAAAAATAATAATCATGTCCAGCATAGCTTTGGGCAAGTTACTTTATTTATTTGAACCTCAGTGGAAGAGTTTGTATGATGGAGTAGAATTAGATGCCTTCTGAGGGTCCTTTCATATCCCAAATCTCTAGTTTTCAGTTCCTTTTTTTAATGTAGCGCTTTATAAAATGATTTCATACCCAATCCTGACGAGCAAGCCGAGGTGATGCTATTTCACCCACATATTCGGTGGAGAAACTGAGCCTTACAAAGTTAATTAATTTGCTGCAAAATCATTCAAATGTCAAGTGGCAGAACTAGGACCAGATATTAAGTCACTGGATTAGTTTCAAAGAATTCCCTTTGAATGCTTCCCACATTAGTGAAATTAATTTTCTTCATTCCGTAATGACCACTAACTAATCTCATGGGTAGCAAACTACTATAAATTAAGCTCGAGTTAATGGGATAGTTTTGATGGATTAAATCTTGGGCACTGGAAATTTTTATTCTGTTGCCTTCTCAGAGATGCTGCAACTGTTCATTAAATATGATTCCTGTCTTTCCGGCAGGAGGTACTGGAAAGTATGGCTTGGGGAAGGAAAAGCCACTGCAAATTCAAGTTGAAAGAGGATGCTTTTAGGAAGGGATTGAGGAGAAAACTGGGAGGGACTGATCGTTATCTTCCAGCTCACAGGCACTTGATATTGTGCCTCCAAGCTGATAGTTGTTAAATAAGTCACTATTGTTTGTTTTAAGATTTCCTTAAATAAATATTTGCACCACCCAATCAATGGAGTCTAGAAAGTCAATGGGATGTGTTTTATTTTTAACAAGCCTTAAATTAATTGTATATCCTCTGCATCTACAAACATCTATTAAGATAACACTGAGAAACAGCTCAGAGCTCCTGATGCTCCTACAGAAGCATGTCAGTCTGGCTGATTTCTAAAACCGAAGGGGAAAAGAATCCTTGATTAAGAATGTGTAAAAATAGGATTCAACAGTCTTAATGCACATGCCTTTGGTCTGCCAGTTAATGAAATTTATCCTCAAGGAAATAAATATGAATAGTAAGAGGATGTTCACTCAAGCATCTCTTATAGTAGGAAAAAACTGGGAACAACTTAGATGGAAGATGATTTAAGAGAATTATAGTACTTTCATAAAATAGAATATTATGCAATTACTTAAAATGATGTAGCCAAAGAATGCTTAGTGACAAAAACATCCACAATAGCATAATTAGTAAGAGCAAGGGCTCCAGAGTTGGCCTGCGTGGATACTAGTTGTAGCTCAACCAACTCCCTGTTGTATGACCTTGAACAATTTATTTGACCTTTGGTGCTTAATGGCACTTAAACGTAAAATGGAGCTAACAATAGTACCTGCCTCATAAGCTTGTTGGGTGAACTGAATGAGGTAATATGTAAACTGCTTAGCACAAAGCCAGTCACTTTAATACGATTATAAAACAGGACAATGTTTTCTTTCTTTGATAATCTGTATTTCCTACTTTTGGGGCCCGCCATTATGTTGATTTGGTAATGAAGAAGAAAATATAAAAGTTATCTTTTAAAAAAATTATCTTGAACATTTTAATTGTGGTATGATAGACATAGCATAAAATTTGCCATTTAACCAGTTTCTTGCTTCCTTCCTTTCTTTCTTTCTCTTTCTTTCTTTCTTTCTTTTTTTTTTTTGAATGAGAGCGAAAGAAAGAGAGGAGAAAGTGAGAGTGTACAAGCCTGCGCTAGGTGGGGAGGGACAGAGGGAGAGGGAAAGAGAGAATCCCAAGCAGGCTCCCCTGCTCAGCGAGGAGCAAAACAACGGGCCTCAATCTCACAACCCTGGCATCATGACCCGAGCTGAAACCAAGCATCAGGTGCTTAACTGACTGAGCCCCCCAGGCACCCCATCTTAACCATTTTTAACTGTACAGTTTAGTAGTGTTATGTGCATTCACGTTGTTGTGTAACTAATCTCCAGAACTCTTTCCGTCTTGCAAAACTAAAATGCTGCCCGTTAAACAACTCCCCTCAGCCCCTGGCAATTACCACTGTAAACTTTCTGTCTCTATAAATTTGACTGCTCTAGCTACTTCTTAGAAGGGGAATGTATGGTGCTAGTCTTTGTGACGGGCTTACTTCACCTCGCATAATGACCTGGAGGTTCATCCATGTTGTAGCACATGTCAGAATTTCCTTCCTTTTTAAGGCTGAATGATATTCTAGTTTATGTACCTGCTACATTTTTGCTTATCCATTCATCCGTTGATGAGCACGTAGGGTGCTTCTACTTTTTGGCCATTGTGAATAATGCTGCTATGAGTATAAATATTTAAAAGTTGTTTTTTAAAAGAAAGAATAAGTTCCCCCTGAATTTCCTGAAACTCATTAGAAGTAAGTAAACAGGCACCACAGGTGACTGACATCCTAGATCTGTTCTTTGGCTCTGAAAGTGCTTCAATCTTTAAATCATAGATTAATCAATGAATACAGTTGACTTTGTGTTGGGTACTTCTTCTTCAGTTCTAAATATTTCAGAAGGTTTTATGCTTAGTTGAAAGTAACAAGGAAATAGAAAACTAAGAAGACAGATTCTGCTTTTCCTCTCAGATTCAGGAAAGTCAGAGGGAGTCAGCCCAGGGCTCATTTTGCAGTTCTTGTCCGAGTTCAGTCTTCTGTCTTCTTTCTTGCTCTTCTTTGTCCTTAAAGCTCCCCCCTCCCCCCCCCATTAAAGCTCTTTTCACGGGACAAGGTGGTAAGGTGGTTGCTGGAGTTCCAGCAGCATTATTTATGCTTATACTTCAGCCATCAGGAGGAAGGAAGGGAAGGAGGAAGAGCATGTCCCTCCTCTAAAGACGCTTTCCATTCTATCCTACGGTTACAAGTTCCTCATGGGGTCACTATCTGTGAGAGGCTGAGGAAAGTGGTGTTTATTGCTGATAAGCCGTACATGCACTGCACAGATTTGGGGTTCTGTATTGAGGAAGAATGGGTACTGGAGGACAGCCAGCCTTTGTACATGTTACCTAGCATCCTGGTGGTATACATTGTTACGTAGGTAGTGTTGAACAGTTTTTCTCTGAGTCTATAGATCATCTCAGAAAACAGTTCTGAGGCAATGGTGACATTCTCTGCTATGCTGATGTTTGAACGGATTTGAACAATTCAATGAGACTGATTTAAAATCTTATAGGAGGGTTCATGCAATCTAGGACAAAATGAGCACGGCATTAGCTTACTATTCTGGTGCCTAAGGTTTGTGTCGTGCTTCCTTCAACTATCCCCCACTTCGGATAGATAGACAGGGCTGCGGCTATGGTGCCCATGAAGTTGGTGATTGGGCAAAGTTGGTTGGGGGAGTGACTTCCCAGATAGAATGTGGGGTAAAGGACCCTTTCTCAAAGTTATTCTCTATAAATGAGCAACATGGTGCCTTCCTAGTGATGGAGTCAAATTTATGTCTGATGTTTATAATCTCCAGTATCAAAATGACTTATTTATTAAATATTTTAGATATTGATGGAGATTAAAAAACATCTTTGAATAGCCACTTTTGTTGTACTTGTAGAACTGGAGAATCTATGACACTCCAAAGCAGGTGTGTTGGCTCACGGACGTTTAAATGAACAAATGCTACCTGAAACAGGTGAACCTTATCTCATTACTCATGAGGTACGATCATCCTTGAGGCAAGAACTGAGTAAGGTCGGAGGTGGGTGAGAGCCAGGGAAGAGTAACAGGGAGTTTATGTACGACGATATTATTTCAAAAATTAAAAAAGGGGTGCCTAGGCGGCTCAATTGGTTAAACGTCTGACTTTTGATTTTGGCTCAGTTTCCAGAGTTCAAGACTTGAGGAGGCTGGTTCTCTAGCTGGCTGGGCAGCTCGCTTGGGATTCTCCCTCTCTCTCCGCCCCTCCCTCGCTCGCACTCTCTCTGTCTCTCTCAAAATAAATAAATAAACTAAAAATAAAGAAAAGTGATTTTGTTATTTTGATAACAAAATAACAGCAGCTGTGTCTCGAAATGCCTCGGTTCTCTCATCTTTATCAAAATGCCCTGCTTTAGAAATGGATAAACTCTTTTAGTGAGTATAGTCGTATGAAAAGAAGCTTAAGGTTACAAATAATGAAGAAAATGATTAATTGAGAAAAGATCAGGTTAATCACTTAGCAGTTCAATCTTAATAATGATCATTTAAGTAAAATAGAACAATGACACTGAAAGGATGCTTTTGTCATTGTCCCCACTCTCCCCACCGGCCACAAAAAAGTAATTCCAGGGACTCTGACTTCTTGGAATGACAGGAGAGCCCTCTGGCAGAATCTGGAGGACTTCTCACCAGCTACAATGGTGCCCACCCTTTCTGAAGGAACAGAAACGAAGCAAACCAGGAGCAAAGCCCAGAAGAGAGTACAGTTAGTTCTTTAACATTTTAGTCTGGTGATCTAAGAGTATATTCACTGTACAGCTGCTAAGCTAAGTCGTGGTCTGCTTTTTATGGTCTTAGAATTTGTGTCTTTGCTGCCAGTTCAGTTCAATAGATTTTTGAGTATTGCATCAACTCTGTAATTTTAATTCTCATTGTATATAAAACATCCAGCGGTGCTTTCCTATAATTCCTATGACGTAAGAAGGCAGAACATTTGTAATGGAAAGCACCATGTCTGAGAACCAGAGGAACTTTGTTGAAATGGGCTATGCCATTAACTAGCTGTGTGACCTCGGGAAAGTCATTTATCTCTTAGCTCTCAGATTCTCATTTTTAAAGTGAAAGGGCAGGAAGTTGGTTTATATGATGTCTAAGATCTCCAGTGCTAAAAAGGTTGAGAAACGGATTCATGTGTATTATGCATTGTATCGTCCAAACCCTTTCAAAAAGATGTAGTGGAAATGATGCTCTCCCATATGATTAATAATGACTACATGTGCAGATTGCTGAACATACCTGCAGAAATAATTTCCTTTCTCCAGAAATGTAGTTTGGTTGTTTTATTTTATTTAGTTTTTATTTATTTACTTATTTTTTTTCATCTGGTGGTTTCAAAGAAGAATTAGGCACTTACTCCATGGTAAACTTTATATTGCTCATCAGGGGTGGACTCTTTAAGTGCTGCTGGTAGATTCCTCATGATTTCCCAGGTTTCCCACAGCTCCTGCTCGACCAACAAATAGAGCCAACTGGGTGGCTGCTCCCCATTCTCTATCAACCACGTGACTCCTGGCTGTTACTCTCTGCTCTTGCCAGATTGCGCTTCCTCTACTAAAGCTTCCCCTTTTTTCAAGGCTCAGCTCCTGTGCCACTTCCTCCAGGAAGCTCAATTTCTTCTTTCTTTAAACTTCCACAGCAGGGCATGTTATCGCCTCCTTTTACACAGTCATGCCCCTTGATCTGTGGTTTCGCTCTCTGCAGGTTCAGTTGCCAGTGGTCAATTGAGATCCTGAAGCAGATGATCCCTCCTTCTGACGAATCATCAGATGGTCAGTAGTTGCCTAAGTTAAGTCATGAAGCCTGCGTCATTCACCTAGCTTCATCTCATCGCATAGGTGTTTTATCAGCCCGCCTCAGCAAAAGAAGTGTGCATATAGTACCATAAGATATTGAGACAGAGCATATTCACAGAATTTTATGAGAGTATACTGTTATAATTGTCTGATTTTATTATTAGTTATGGTTAATCTCTTACTGTGCCTAATGTAAATTAAACTTTATCATAGTGTGTGTAGGAAAAAACATAGTATATATAGGGTTTAGTACTATCTGTGCTTTTAGGCACCCACTGAGAGTCTGCAGACAAGGGGAAACTTCCACATTCATTCCTACCTTGTACTGCCTTCATTTACAAACATGCTTTATCTCCTTCACTAGATGGTAAACTCCTTAGAAGCACCACCCCTTATCCTTATCAAGTCTAAAAGGCGTAGCCTGATGTCTTTTATAAAGCAAAACCTTCACACATTTATGGAATACTTTCGGCCCTCCCTAGTGGTTGGTATCACTATCCCTTTACCCTGCTGCCTTTTTGATGGATCTGTTTGTTTCTATTTTTAGGATGCTGGTTGATATCATCTCTTTGGCTAAATTATATATTAGTTGGATTTTTCACTGCAACTTCAGTATCACAGTTTTGCAAGAGATGAGGAGAATTTCTCCTACCACAGGCCTGATTTCCTTTTAGTAAGATTAGGTGATATATTTTATTGTAAAGAGGACGAGACAGCACTTTATCTGAGAATGGAATGGGTCATGAGTTAAGCAATAGTCTTTGAGCCCCATTACCTCCTTTCCTTGAAAAATGCTATAAACAAAGCTAAACATTCATTGTCTTCTTTCGATTTCCCTCAAGAGCATTTTGGGATTTGGGTGGTACCACCATTTGTTTTAATTGTGAAAGCAGATTTTATGTGTCATTCAATGAGGCCTTCTTTTCTTTCTTTTTGGACCCTGGAATATCTCAGCTTTGTGTAGATAGAGACCAACTGGCAGCTGATAGACCTTCACTTGAAGGGGTAGCAGCAGCAGCAGCAGCAATGAATGTGTGCAGGAACATTCTGGTAAGTCCTTTGGGGAGTCGGATGCTTTGGGGAGTAGGGTTTGCCAAAGGCTTCTGTACATCTTTCACATTCGTAAACTTCCAGACAGATGAAAATGTTTTTCAGGTGGTTTTTGGATTTGTACCTACAGAGAGGGTTTCAATGCATCCCAATCACCACGCCCCTTGTTAGACAAAGGCCACACACACCTAGATTCCATCATGAAGAATTTCGTCATGCAAACCTTTGAGGGTGTGTGGCTGGTGCCAGAGAAGGCACATCAGAGCAACTCACAGGCCTTCTTCAAATTTCCTCTGGTTCCTTAATATGTGTTTATCCAAATCCACTGCTTAAGTCTGCAGCAATAAAAGGTCTCTCAGTCTCCCCATTATTCTGTTTTTCCCTAGTTAAGTTGTGATTAACATCTTTTTCTAAAAACCCCATGCAGAGAGAATCTTTTTAGATTGAGAAGATAGTGGTTTCAACGGATTGTGCTTATCTAGTAATAAAAGTTTTTATTTTATTTTTTAATCAGTCACTATGAATTGGGAGGTAAGATTGGGTTTGGAGGGTTTTTGTTTCTTACAGTTTCCCTCTTTATGGTTAAAT
The DNA here is from genome assembly GCF_027475565.1 of Acinonyx jubatus. Taxonomy (NCBI): domain Eukaryota; kingdom Metazoa; phylum Chordata; class Mammalia; order Carnivora; family Felidae; genus Acinonyx; species Acinonyx jubatus. The sequence goes on along the minus strand of NC_069383.1, from coordinate 43,868,326 downwards.
ACGTTAAACACATTCTGATTTTCAAGAAGCTGCCTGGCCACGGCCGGTTTTTTGGTGAGGGAGGGGGGACCCCCAAAAGAGCCACACATCATCTTTCTTTTCTTTTAACTTTTATACTAAAAACCTGTTTTGAGAGGGAAATGGAGCGTGCTAGGCTAATGACAGCTCTCCCTTCCCTTATTTTTTCCCTGTCGGAGCAGTGTGCTCCAATCAGCTGCTTGATGTGCGGGACGTGGGCAATGCTGCATTAAAAACATGAAAACACATAAACAGCACCCTTCATTCCGGCCCAAGCGCGGAGGGGATAAGATGGAACTAGACTAAATGTATTAGCAAACAGACTAATTCATTTCCAAAGATTTGGTTTCTGGGGCTGCAGACAACCCACTTCGCCGGGAGACTAAGTGCGTCCCGCTAAGAAAAGTGCTTGGCTAGGCAAAGATTGTCTTGGGGATCCTCCCAGGCGGGTCTGCCAGGAGGATGGGCGCGCGGGACCCAGTTTCCATTCTTGGGGGGAGGAAGCCGGCAACCCACGGTGAACTCCGAAGACAGCTGATTATCAGCTTCCAGCCCAAGCTAAATGTGCCCTAAATCCCACCCCGCGCCTTCACAATTTGGTTACAAAAATTCTTCTCCATTGCAATCCCTCTTTGAGCAGAGGCTGGGTGCTACTGCTTGGGCAGGAGGCCGCGAATCGGGCGGAGGTATCCGCGGGGCGTGCCGGACTCGCCGACACCCAGGGCTGCAGAGGCAAGAAGGGCGCCGCGAGGCTGCGGCGGCGACAGAGCTGCGAGCTGCGGAGTCCCCGGTGGCGCCCCCCGCCAGAGATAAGCCGCCCGGCGCGTCCCTCCCTCCTTCGCGGCTGAATGAATGATTAGTCAAACGGCACCTCCCCGCCCCTGTGCGCCAGAGGTTGGAAGGGAGGAGTCTTGGAGCGACTGTTCTTTTTTAAGGGCGAAAAGCGTTCGCCTCTGTGCTTTTATTAATCGACCTTGCCTGTCGTTTCAACTTGTGTCCTCCCTAATGTCACCACGAGCAGACACTTAAGCACGGAACACTGATGTCGGAGGTGCCTCGCCCCTGTGTCCGCTCAGCCCGGCAGTCCACTGCCGCGCCCCCGCCAGAGGGAAGCAAAGCCGGGAGTGAAAAGTTGCTGGGCCCCTCCTGCGCCCCGTTTGTCGCTCCTTCCCAAAGCTGGGGCACCTGGGAGACAGCAGGGTGGTGAGGCGCCCCTTCGCCCCATTTTCTGCTCTCTCATAAGGTTGGGGCACCCGGGCGTGAGCAGAAGCGGTGTGGCATTCCCCGTTAAGGGAGGGTTTCCCCGGGAAAGGGAGGAGGCACCGAGCGCGCCGGGCCGTGGAGACACGCCTGCCCGGCTCGGATCCGCGACCCGGGGCCGGCGGCCTCCCTGGAGGGGCTGGGGAGCGGGCTGGACGCCCGGCTGAGACGTGTCCGGGGCGCGGGGTTCCTGCACCCGGGCGCCCCCAGCGGGTTCCGGGAGGCGGCCGGTGCGCCCCCGTCTTGGGCACGGGAGCGTGCGCGCGCGCCGGCCGGACGGAGAGCCGGCGGGGCCGGCGGGAGGTGGGGAGTGCATGAGTGGAAGACGCGGCTGCGGCGGCAGCGCCCGGGGCAGTAGCTGCAGCCCGGGCGGCGGCGGCGGAGCGGTGGTGCGCAGTCGGCAGCGCAGCCTCTCCTCTCGGCCTATCTCCGGCTGCTCCGCCGTCCCCTCCTCCCGGCCCCATCTCTGGCGTAGGGGGGCCGACGACTAAGCCACTGTGAGCAACTCCCTAAAAAAAAAAAAAAAACAAAAAAAAAAAACCGCATTGGAGGAGCCTGGCCGCAGGACCCCTCCTCCCTGGCGCCCCTCACCCCTCGCTTCCCCCCCCCCCCGAGTCCCCCCTCCCGGGCGCCCGCCTCCCTCCTTCGCGGACTGTCTCCCGACTCGCCGGCTGAGAGCCCTTTTTGACTGCGAGCGGCGGTAGCGGAGCAGAGGCGGCGGCGCGGGACCTGCAGTCGCCCGGGATTCCCTCCAGGTGACGATGCTCTGGTTCTCCGGCGTCAGGGCTCTGGCTGAGCGTCCCTGCCGGCGCTCGCCCGGGATTACCTGCTGCGTCTTGCTGCTGCTCAATTGCTCGGGGGTCCCCATGTCTCTGGCTTCCTCCTTCTTGACAGGTAGGGGAGGGGGCGGGAGGGACCGGCCCTCCCGGACGCAGGCTTGGTACCTGGGAGCCGAGGCACTGTCTCGCCCGGGAGACCGGAGGGTGGGGAGCAAGCACCTTGGCGCCTGCCACTCGCTGGCCGGTGGGGATGAAGCGAAGCCCGCCGTGTTAAGGGGTGGGAAGGCAGTGAGTAGGTTAAGGGATGGAGGACTGAGAAGCTGTTAGCATCAAGAGAAATTCTATTGGAATTTGAGAAATTTCTTTATTTTTATTGTTTGCCCCAACCCTTGTTTTGATCTCTTCCCTTCATGGACGTATTAAGGAAAAACATTTGCGCCGTTTCCACATACCCTTCTTTCTCACGCTACAAGGTTCCGATATAGCTTCTGTGTAAGGAGTGCTTTTTAAAACACTGGCACTCCAGACTTTGAATTTAAAGAAACTGTCATATTTTAAAAGGGTAATACCAGCAGGATATAATAATGATGTGCTTTCAGGCAGGTGAAGACCTCAGCTACTGTTCTGAAGGACATACTTTACTGACACCTGGTGCAGAAAAGAAAATATTGAGTCCGTTTCTAAGAGAGGAGGAAAGAAGATTGTTTCAAAAAGTGATTTAAACTCAAGATTATATGAGGCAGATTCATAGAAAGGCCTGTTCATTGCCACAGTCCTGAATTTTGTTCTGCCCTAATGTCCACTTTGATTTTTTTTTTTTTTTTTTTGCGCACATGGGGATATGTGTTTAGTTGAAATACCTTCATCAAGGAGGAGGAGTATTAAAGAGTCAGTGAAATACTTGGATTTGTACTTAAGTCATCTGAGAGCAGAAAATCTGTTTATATATGACAGGCTTTTTTTTTTTTTAAATCTCAAAATTATTTAAAATAATTATTTCTGGGGGGATTTGGTTTTGTTGAGTTTGATAATTTAAAACTCATTAGAGATTTCTGAATCTGGGTAGTTGCTTCAAAAAGGATTAGGGTAAAAATTTAAATGTTTGCAATAATGCCATTCAGTGAGATTGAATTTTCCCCTTCACTTCAGGTTCTGTTGCGAAATGTGAAAATGAAGGTGAAGTCCTCCAGATCCCATTCATCACAGACAACCCTTGTATAATGTGTGTCTGCTTGGTAAGTATGGAGATCAGGTAATGTGAAGCCCATTGCTCCATTAGACAAGGTGAATCCATTAAATGTAATAATATAACCAGATCTTAAAAATGGTTTTTAGTCATTACAGAACTGCACATAGCTGGCAAATTGAATTCAGTTGAATTTCTTTGGGATTCTTATTTTTGACATCATCCTTATAGAAATAAAATTAAGATGGGCTTTGTGAGGCATCGTCTCAGTGATAAAATTACCGTTGGCACTGTCTGTTCCCGGAATGGCTGTTGCCACCAAATCATAGGTGCCACCACACTTTCTGCCTTGATTCTGTCGTCTTAGTGGGAAGATGAGATAACGTTTAAGTGTAAAAGTCGGGGATAAGATATCCCTGACAAGAGGAAAGAGAGGTGACAGTCACAGAGAACAAACATGAGGATGAGGTGTAATCTTGGATTTCTTTGCCTGTGATACCCTAAGATGTCCAGAACAGTCTTTATATTTCTGATCTGGGAGCATGAGTCAGAAAGGACATTCTATCCTTAACAGAGAATGACACTTGGCCATCAGCTGCTTCGTTAACACTGGCAGTGGCTAATAGACTAAAAAAAAATTTGTTTCCATTTATTTTGGTTTAATACTTAATGATAAGATCTAATGAGTAACCACATGGGGGAGATTAAGTTATATGAACACGAATTTCTGAGATGAAATATAGACTCACAAAGAGCAACATATTTGCTGGACAGTGTTTTACATGCCAATCACTTTTGGCAAAACTTGGTTAAGAACTACACATCACAAAACCCTGTTGGAAAAACATTAAGGCAGTCAAATGCAAAGCCCAAAAGTGATAGATGACTGCTAGTTAACAGATCAACATGCTGTATGGAACCGTAGAAGGGATTCTTCTCAATTTAGGTGAAAGCCAAGCCATCTGGGTTTAAACTACCCAAACTTTCTCATGACAAGGGATGAGGTCAATGTTGCAAAATGATAAATGAGTGAAGGTGAATGTCTGTATCAAATGATTATCAGGTTCTGAAGACTAAGGGAATCAACAGAAACAGAGGTAAAAATACATTACATTTGCTGAGATGGTAAATGTTGTTACCTTAATAAAAGAGAGCCAGGAGAGGGGCTCTTTAGATTTTGTTTACCAGTTGCCGAGTCAGTTAGTGATCCTTGACTAAATGACCTGTTGAAGTTTTGCATTTAAATTTTGTCTCCATTGTATATTTACAAATGTAGTGGGGGGTGGAGGGTGGGTTGGGGGAGTGATAACCTTCCCTTTTCACTGATCTTATCTGTATAAAATGAGTAAATTATTTTATCTTAATCTCTTAAGATTTTAGGGGACATTACTGAATAACATTTAAATGTGCTCGGAGCTCCACATGTGAAAATAGTGTTTTTCTCTTTGGCAGTGTTACTACTTATAAAGTTTAAATATACAGTTTGCAAACTGTTCCCGAATAACATTATGAAAAATTCTACACAGAGCAATCCCCCTTTTCAGTATTCTCGTTAGGGTGGAAAATAGTGCTTTTCTTTGAGAGCACAGCCTTACTGAAAATAAGAGAGTTGTTAGAATCCTGCTGTTTTGAAGCTAAAAGAATGAATCAGAAGAGAAAAGAAGCCTCAGTTGGGATTCGAGTGGGAATGATTATTTATTCTAAAAAGTATTGATTAAGCTCCGAAGGATAGCAAGTTCATTTATATCTTCAACATTTGAAGGTATCTCCCTTGAGTGAGAGCTGTTAGATATCCTTTTATAAACACATGAAGTCCTGACTCTGGCAATCCCATTCACTTGTTATTCGTAAGATGTCTTGAGCTCCTTCAGGAACTGAAAGGTTCGGTGATACGTTCTCCCGACCTTTGCAGAGGTTTAGGATTATGGGACCCAAGCTGTCATAGTCGGTGCTTCCAAACATTTGTAATGACTTGATAAAATTGAGAAGGAATAGATGGATGGCCACTTCTCTATTTGTGTATGTTCTTGTAAGTTTCTGAGGGATCTACTGCAGTCCTTGGATTTCAAAGCACCCCAGACTGCAGTGAGGCTGGTTGGCATTGTATACTTAGGTTGGAAGGTAGCCATTTTTAGCAGAGAGATAATATCAGTAACAGCAACATTTACGAAACACTTTATTTGCTGGCACTTACCTAAGCCCGCATTATTTAATTTAGCCATCACAAAAGTCCTTTGAGACCTTTTACTACCCCCATTTTACAGGCAACGAAACTGAGGCTAAAGAGTCTTGTAGCTTGTGAAGTTCATATTGTAGTAGATAGAGCTGGAATTCGCTCTCGGTTTCATCTGCCTCTAGGGCAGCTACCTATAATCAAGTGGAACAGGCTATTTGCTTAATTAAAGGTGTGAAAAAGCAAGGAAAAAATACGAAGATTGTTGAATCATTTTACTTCTCGGTGCTGCTTGAGTTATTTTGTTTTTTTCTTTTGAGTCTTTTTGGAGTTCAGTTAGCTAACATTTGTTAATCACATTATATGAAAGGAAAATCTCGTTATGATTTCAGCTGACCTGCAGGGAGCTTTAGTTGTAAGCCGGTTTTATGTATGTACATTAAGAGGGTATGTAATAGTCAAAACTGTACTTTGGATAAAGAAAATAGTCATATTTAGTTTGTGTTGGTCCAGCCTTTTGGCAGAAAGGTACCTAAAGCTGAGCACAAGTTCATATCTTATTTCATAACATGTAGAAAAAAAAAAAAAGGCTAACCTCAACGTATGCTTAAAAAAGATGTAAAATGTTACAGTTGGGAGGAAGTAGGTGGCATGAAGTCCTGTATGTAATTACAGTGTAAAAGCCTGAAAAACCCCACAAAATCAACTTGGCCTGATTTAAACCTTTAAGCTCCGAAATGTTTTAAAGTGGAATGAGCTCATTTCTGTGGGAATTTTGAGGATGACAGCGGGCACGGTGGCCACGGCAAGCAGAACTGAATAATCGTATTCTCATTTATCCTCGTCTACTTCGGCCCAGCATCTTGCCAGAATCCACTGTGATCCAAGAATAACCTGTCTGTTACTGGTGATGGATATAGTTTTAAAGTGTAGGAGTCAGAAAAGCTTCAGTTCATCTATTCAAGGGGAAGGTGAAAGTTGGACCACTGTCATGAAATTGAGGGAATCCGGTAGGCAGTGTAGATCAAAGATGCCAGTGCTCCATTGTTTAGTCAGAAAGCAAAGCGTGGCTTTCCTCCGCCTTAAAAAACGGGCTTTTATGGGGCTGAGGAAGGAAGGCTCAGACTCATTGCTGTTTTGTATGATTTTTTTCCCCCTGCTTGCTGGAATTTTTTTTTTTTCCCCAGAATGCCTAGGAAAACACATTGGTGCCTTTCCTGAAGTACAGCTGATAAGAGCCAGCCATGCTCAGATAATGAATCTAAAACAATTCTCTGGATCTTTCGGGCATCGCCACGTCCACCAAGTGTGACTTAGAGGTGGCCCTCCTACTTCTTGTCCCTTTTCCACCTAAGTGTCACATAGAAGGAAATGGCACCAGCCAATGAGTTCGGCCCAGTACTGGAAACTTGAGAAAACTTTGGAGGCCGGGACTCAGAAAACCAGAAGTCAGTCAGAGCTTAGTTTGGCATACGTTTTGTTCAGCAAAAAACATTATTCTGAGGTTTAAATTTCCTCTTTTAAATCCGGAGGTGCAATGTAGAAATGGACCCTCTGCTCATAAAAAGCAACGTGAAATTTGGTGTTACAAGAAGCGGGCTCCACCTGTCTTAGAGTCAACCAAGTGGTGAGAACAGGGGAGACTTTGTCTGCTGTCTTCTACCTTTTAATCACAAGAGTTCTCTGTCACCAAAGAAGTAGCTACCAGCATCTTCGGTTCTCTGGGATGCCTTATCTCCATAACATCCTCATGTTTTTTTTTTTTTTATTGTTGAAATTAACTGGCTAGAGAAGAGATATCTATTATCTGAGCAAGTGTTAGGCACATGTTGAGCATGAGAGAGATAATGTTACATCAGGATTTCATTTGTGTGTGTGTGTGTGTGTGTGTGTGAGAGACAGAGAGACAGAGAGACAGAGAGAACTGGGGGTGAGGAGAGAGAGAGAAAGGAAATATGAAGTAGTCCAGATGTGTTCAGAGAGATACTGCCCTTAGTATATGCACATATACATAGATTTGCCTAAGTTTTTGAAAATTGTTTCGTGTCACATTTATCACAGGTGTTTCGAGCACTTTGGATGCTCACTAAGGAAGTGATCAGGATTTGTTTGTTTGTTTTCCGTTTAGAAGGTGTTGTGATCAATTGCCTTTCCATAGAACAATGTATTCAATAGAACAGTTTTAAGGGAAGTAACTTATTTCTAGCATTGTGCTAGCATAGTACTACCTCTGAAGCAATTATTTCTACCCATGCTTTACTGAGGCTAAGAGAGGCAGAGCAAATGTCCTGAGGTTACATAGTTACTAAGAGTCAGAACTGGGATGTGAAGCCAGTTTCGTCTCCACTAAACCAATTTGCTCTTACTACTTTTTTACTTTTTCTTTGTTTACTATTTAAAGACATCTTTAAGTACTTCCAAGAGCTTCAAAGAGTTATTTCAACCACTGTGAAGCTGACATAGGCTCTCTTCAGGGGTGGTTCAAGTGATTTTGGTCTGGAATTTGGAAGACCCTTTCAAAGGAAGACCTGCAATGCAGTGAGCTTTTTTGTCTGGCATTGCATCATATTTTGGCAAAGAGCTTTGAATCTGGCATCAGATGGGCTTGGGTTCAAATCTAGGCTCTGTCTCTAACTGGTGGTGAACCTGGGAAGGCTATCTTACATTTCCAAGGCTTGGTTTCCTTATCTGGAGAGTGGGATGAATGTCAATACCAAGCTCAGAGATCTGCTTTGAGAATCAAGTGAACAACAGCATTTAAGGCTTAGCCCTGGGTTTGGCATCCAGCGAGCTCTCTAGAATGATTCATTGTTGTTGTTGTTGATGATGACGTTATTGTTTAAATTCGTATTTCCTCACATGGAATAGGATGCAAAGTTTCATCAGAAAAGGGAAAAAAAAAAAATAGAAGCAGCATGGGGATAATGATGCCAAGCCCACCCATCGCTATGAATGAACGGGGCTAAGTCAGGAACATTTGTGGGGTTTTCTATCCCTCCAGACTTGGACTGGGCCGATCTAGGCTGCTTCCTTATTGGTCCAGTGGTCTGTGAGCCCTGGTATAAGTTTTCCCCTTGCTCTCCATTAAACACTAAAAAAACTTTCCATGGAAGAGGGGCCTCGTTTTTCTGCAGAGTATTTACATCTCTATGCCTGTGGGGTCACCTTCACTTGTACTTTTATTGGCAGAGGGATAGAGTTGGGACTCAGGAGCGCTGTAATTCTGGAAAAACTGCCTAGTGGTCTGGCAACATGGGGATTTTCCTGGCCCGCCTCGTGGAAGTCTCTCAACCCCGTTCCAGACCTGAGTGGGTTTTTGCCGCCCATTTAGTCGTGTGCTCCCCTACCTCATTCCCATCTCGTCCACATCCCATTTTAAACATAGTCTCTGGTCTTTCAACTGCGCATCAACAGTGAACTGTGTTTTAAGTCTAGGAAATAATGCTGAAGAAGGGGAGCCCTTCTGTAGACTGGGATACAGCTATGGCGAAGGCAGGAGAATCAGAAAAGCCAGGCAAGGCAAAACAATGGAAAAAAAGGTCCGTTCATAAAAAATTTGTTGAACAAATAAAGGATATCACTTTTTCGCACCCTCTTCTGTGGCACTTCTGTCCAGCTGATGGTATATTGACTCTTTTGTGATAAAAAGAATACGAATAACACCACCTTTCACGGTACCGGGAGGTCAAGTGTGCTTGTTGAACTTAGTTAAGATCAGCAAATGAGCTGAGTGTGTATTTTAAGACCTCTCGATTCCCAGTTCTAATTCTATAAAACAGTATTCAAAGCACTAGGGATAGCAGGTTATAATTTCAATAATATTATTCTTTCTTCCTTCTCTCCACACTTCATTCTCCCCTTCCATTTTATTTTATTATTTTTAGCCTTTTCTGTGTTTGAAGCATTGTGTTGGTTGGGCACCTTGGGGAGGCAAAGACCAATAGGACAGACCCTTGCCCACAGTCTAATGGGGGAGAAAGACACATGCATAAATAAGTTCCACAGGAGTGACAGAAAAGCACTATAATAGACGTGAACCCGAGCTGGGGCAGCTGTAATTGAAATCTGACTGGACTATCTGGGACCTCGACGGGTAGAGGAAAGCTTGTTGTGGCAAGGCATTGTTGAAGGAAAGGCACAGAGGAGTGTGTGCCTGGGAATCGTGGAAATGGCAGAGTCCTGAGGGCCTGAAGCTCTGATAGAAGCTGAAGCTAGAAAGCCTGGTGGGAACCAGCCAGGGGAGAACCTTGAGGGCAATAATAAGGAGATCGGTTTCACTCATGTAATTGGGGGGTAGGGGGTGGGATTTCTATATTGGTGCAGCCACATGACACAGTAAGATGTGTTTTTTATAAATGCCTCTAGGAGCTTTTGTGGGGATGTTTCCAGTGTGACAAGGCTGGAGTTTGGACAGTAGACTCTAGGGATCTGTTGTGGTCAGTCGAGAGCAAGCAGCCTGGAGTAGAAGGGGCAGTGAGAATGGAAGAAGATGTTGGGGTAAACCAACGTCGCTTGTTCTTCTGAATTTCTTTAACCACCTTCCAGTTCTAGAATATGTGGATTAAAAGACTCCAAGCCACGCCCAGCAAGACAGTAATAAAATACAGTGTCATTCAAGTGGCATGAAATGCTATGGTGTCTCTGTAGCAGTCACTTTGCTAATCACTTACTGTCTTGAGAGCAGGGTGCAGTCACCTGAATGGAATAGTGTGCTTCCCAGAGCTTACTTTCAAAATTCCATTTTTGCTCTATCCTGTTGCTTGACCCGTTTGGCAAATTACTACATCTGGTAGATATTACCATGATAGTATCTACTGTCAGTGGTAGCACAAATTTCAGGCAATAATCAAAATTGGGTAGCTCACCTTAAAAAAAGCGCACCAGTGTGCTGAGACCCCAAGACTTGCAGAGGAAGTTTAGAGCTCATGTTGCTAGCACTTGGCAGTAAAACATAAGTGGGGGGTGGGGTGAATTAAAGGGAATTTTGAGAGTTCTAGTCAGTGGCATAGACCATGTAGAAGAGAAGAGGTTACTGACATGGGTGCATGTCTTGAGTTTAGACCTGATGAGTTGGCCTGGATATGGATTTTCCAAGTGGAAAAGCCCAGTAGGCTCAGAAGAGAAATCCGGACCAGAGAACAGCAATTCTACATTGAATTCTACATTGAACAGCTGTCTACATTGAAATACACTTCAAAACTTTGGTAATAAATTATTTGTATACGCCGAGCTTTCCATAAAGGGGCCTATAAGAGTAATTAGAAGAAGGGTTGTATTTAAGAGAAGGGTAGGCAAGGGATACAAGAGCGCTGATGCATAGGGGCACTTGTACCCCAATGTTTATAGCAGCACTTTCAACAATAGCCAAATTATGGAAAGAGCCTAAATGCCCATCAACTGATGAATGGTAAAGAAATTGTGGTTTATGTACACAATGGAATACTACGTGGCAATGAGAAAGAATGAAATATGGCCTTTGTAGCAATGTGGATGGAACTGGAGAATGTTATGCTAAGTGAAGTAAGTCATACAGAGAAAGACAGATACCATATGTTTTCACTCTTATGTGGATCCTGAGAAACGTAACAGAAGACCATGGGGAAGGGAAGGAAAAAAAAAAAAAGGTTAGAGAGGGAGGGAGCCAAAACATAAGAGACTCTTAAAAACTGAGAACAAACTGAGGGTTGATGGGGGGTGGGAGGGAGGACAGGATGGGTGATGGGCACTGAGGAGGGTACCTGTTGGGATGAGCACTGGGTGTTGTATGGAAACCAATTTGACAGTAAATTTCATATTAAAAAAAAAATAAGAGAAGGGTAGAGAAGTGTAGAAACCCATGGCAGAGACTGAGTAGTTATAGAAGAAGGAGCAGAGCCAGCAAAGTGCAGGCCAAGGCAGAAGAGGTTTGAAGAACAGAAAGACCAGGGGTATTAAATTTTGCAATGTTAGTCTGAAGATTCTAGGAGAATATCGAAGAAGGACCTTTCTCATCATCTTACCGAACTATTTGAAACAGTCAGTGATGGTGCGCACCTCTCTGGTACCTGTTGCACATTTCACATGGAATCGAATTCATCATAGATGGAATTTGGTGGAACCCCATTTGATAGAAATCCAAAGCTAAGATTGCTGTAGCGATTCTGAAAATTTACTGCAAAAATCACAAATTTTCCAAACTTTGATTTGGAAAGATCTTAGCAAAAGTGTTAAATACCACAAGAAATTTTAAAAGGTACCAAAACAAAACTAATTTCGTGGATAAAAGTAATATACTTTTCCAAACATCTTTGGAATGTTTCTATAGTTAAGGGCAAAATGGACAAGACCACACTGAGGCTTTTTTTTTTCTTTTTTTTTAATGAATAAGAGCAACAATATAAAAGAGCCTGGCTAATATAAAATCTTACCATTATGAACTTTCAAGTTTGCTCTATTAAACTGTTAATGGTGCTTTAAAAATATTATGATATAATTTAATCCCTAAGCTAGGTCTTCAGGAAAAATATTTTCTTTCTTCCCTGAATTTTCAATATCTGCTTTGTCATTGAAGTATAGCTGTGGAGTGGCAGCCCTGGTGTCTGAAATCCTGGGTTCAAGTCTCACGGGGGCCACCTGGTAGCTGTGCATCGCTAAGCAGGTGACTTGTACTCTCTGAGCCTTAGTCGTGAGTTCTGGGCAAATCGCAATGGTCTGTGTACCCAGCAGCTTCATCTCTAAAGAGGAATAATAACGCAGGCCCGAATCTGTTGACTGGAGCCATTATCTGAGGTGATACGTGTGGGTTAGACGTACTGATGTTTGTGAAAGACCTTTGCATAACAGTGTGAATGGAATTATTAAGGGTAAGAACCTGAATAGAAGAAAGTGAAGTGTGTGCCATAAACCAGCTTTTAGCAGATGATTTAATGTGTATATTTTTTTGAGAACAATAGTGTAGGGATTCCTAAGTCTACTCCTACTGTTGGCTTGTAAGACTTTGTGTGAGTTGCCTAATTTTCTGTGTCTCTTTGTGTTCATCATAGGGCCTTGGTCAGAACTGTGGGCTAAAACATGTAAAGTTCTTAAAACAGGGTTTGGAATATGGTAAGCACCTCCAAAATGATACTGCCACTATTTAAGTGCTGTGCAGTCACTCCCTCTACAGTGCTTTTAAGAAGCGATTAAATGGACTGTTTTTATTTCATTTTTTTTAGTTTTTAATCTTAATTTATTTTGAAAGAGAGAGAGAGGGAGAGGGAGAGAGAGAATCTTAAGCAGGCCCCATGCCCGGCGCAGGGCCTGAACACGCGGGGCTCCATCTCCCAACTGTGAGATCATGACCTGAGCTGAAATAAATCAAAAGTTGAACGCCCACCCAGCTGAACACCCCAGGCGCCCCTTTATTTAAATTTTTGTCTACACTTATGTAATATGTTTACTGTGAATTACTGTCAGGTAGACAGTGGAACTTCAGTAGAGGTGACTGCTATCTTTTCTGATAAAAGATGGAAAATGCTGGTCGTATTCGGGGCTTAGGAAGACGAGTTGCTTCTCTGTTTTTCATCTTCAAAAGTTCACCTCCTTCATTGGTGCCCGTCTACAGACAACTAATCACAATGTGGCCTTCACGGTGAGGCCTAGTTGTCCTTTTTCGACACTTGCCGTTGAGTCAGGAGGTGGCAGGTGGGAGGCAAAAATGTAAACTTAATTACTGAGTGGACCCTCTGAGCCTGGCACTCCTGAGTCCCCTCCAATTGAGAGGGTGACTCTGACCAAGCACAGTCACTCATGCATGCCCGTGGTGGGGGGCCTCATCCTTTACAGGCTAATCCCAGATTCACTGATATGACTGGATTTGACACGTGGGCCCTACAAATCCACGCGGCTTTGTAGTTTGCAGCCAGTGGTCCCATCAACTCCGTGGACCGTGCTTGTTGTCTTCTCTTCAACAACATGCTCTGTGTTGTAGTGCGGTTACCTGGGTGAATTTATGTCTTAGGAGATGAAGTCTGCAAGTCTAAGAACCTTGTCCAGTCATCTCTGCAAGCCCCATAGCTTCAGCGAGAGGTCCGCAACCTTGGGACTTAAGTAGGAGTCAGGCTGGAGTTTCCTGTTTATAGTTTGGGTTGTTAACACTTGGGCTAGTTCCCCCCCACCCCCAAGAATGGAACTCCAAGTTCCAGAACATGATTCTCCCAGAGAGTTTGTCACAGAAGGTCAGCCCTCTCTATAAAAGACATCCTAAATAATCATTACAAAAACACACTTTTCCCTTTGAAAGAATGTACTCACATTTGAAAATTTAGAGTCCTATAGACATTAAGACCTGCTTTTCTTTGTGACAAAAGGAACATTCTCTCTTATAGAAATATCCTGCTGTCAAAGGCAGCAATGTGTGTGACAATACAGGAGGTGTGAGAGGGAAGGATCTGGGATTATCTCACTCCTGCTCTCAAAAGTCACAATGAAAAATGCTTCCCCCATCCTTGTAGCTGCTGGTCTGGGTCATTTCCTCCCCTTTTAGTGAGGCTGGAGCTCCGAAACCCTGACACAAGCCCTAATGTTTATATTGGGTTTTGGATGTTAGCTCCCTTGGCTTCTGGGAGCTGACTCTGTTGAAAATTATGTTTTTCTTTTAAGGACAAAGGCCTTATTGTACGTACATGTTGTGTAGTGTAATGAGGTTTTTTTTTTTTTTTCTTTTTTTAAATGTTAGGTGATGGGTGGTACTAACCCAGATCTGCCAAATGAGAAGTTCAAAGGTAGGTCTGTAACCTGAATGGCAGTTAGAAGGTTTCACGCAGGTAACTTAACAAGAGAAAATAAGGGGGCGGGACAAGTGACATCTTCACTGACTACAGTGTGTGCCCCAAACGCCCGCCTTTGATGGAATAACCATAAAATCACTCTGGGAAAGGGCCTGCAGCCTGAGTGATGGTACCCCAGAGACACTTCAAAGAGAATGATAGAGATAATAATAAAAATAATAGAGATAACAGCCATTCCATTTGACTTAAAAAAAACAGGCATTTCCCAAATAACTCTTGTATTCTTGGTCAGCTAAATGGATTTTGGCTAGATGGTTCTTCATGGCTGCCTAGGCCATCAGGCCTAGGCTGAGCGTCTTATTTTTCAAGCCTGTGCGGTGGGCCTTTTTGGTTGTGTTGCTTGGTCCTTTTCATCTGAGGATGACCTCAGGAAACTATTCCGAGAGAGCCTGGGCCTGGACCACAGAAAAAAAGGCATGAAAACCAGAAGGCCAAAGCTGTTCTTGTATTTCTTTGGGCCTCGGTGAGAAGCATTTTTGGCATCTTTATCTTAATTCTTTTCCTCTTTCTCTGTAAACATTGCTTTTTTTTTTTTTTAAAACCTATCTTTCCTAGGTTCCTCTTTGAGAAATCTGTGGACCCCAGCAATGGCATTAAGATTCCTTTAACCCCTCACTGCTTTCTTTTTAGCGAGCAAAGTAATGACATCTGCATTCTTTTTCGTATTTATTCTTAGAGCTTCTTACTGGAAAAAACCGGAATGGGGTGGGCGGGGGGGATTCCTTTTCTATTTCATTTTCTCCTTAAGCAGAACTATTTGAGGGGAGATATGACAGTTGCTCCCTCTTGGGTCAGATGCACCTGCATTGTGTCTGTGGTCTGTGGTGCTTGAAGCTTCTGCCTCCGGGAAAGCCTTGCTGTGCCGAATTTGACTGCTTCATTCCATCCCTTTACCTTTCAGAAATTCACAAATCCTAGAGGCCCTCACAGCCTGCTGGCTGTCTCCTGCCTTGTGGATTTATAGTATAAAAGCAGTAGCATCAAGACATCTCACAGAGCAGTGTTTCTTGGTCTCGGTGGGGATACTATTTTCCTGAATGAGAGGACGTGAAAGATTAATCAGATATTCTCCCACTCGAGAGCGGCCGTGTACCTGTGTTCATGCTCCTTGGGGGGAATGGGGGCTATTGGAATTGCAATTGCGATGTGGTGATTTCCTGTTTTCAAGCACATGTGAAATGGTGGTTCCGTGCCCAGTGGGACCCACCAGAGGTTGGCTCACAGTCCCATTAGCACATAGGTGAGCACTGGGATGGAAATTCCTTTTCCCCTAAGAGGGAATTTGGGGAAGAGCTGAATGGCTGGGATGGGGGCAAGAATGTGCCATTTTTTCCAAGTCTTATTAGTCCAGGAGTGGTTTCTGTTGGAGGAAGTAGCCCTTCTTCCTCCTTACTGGGATGTGCTGGGAATGTATATACCAGAGAGCAGTGGCTTCCTTTTTGTTGTGAATGCTTGTGTGTGTGCATGTAGGGGAATAGTTGGGATTTATTAAAAAAAAAAAATATATATATATATATGTATGTATGTGTGTATACATATATATATATATATATGTGTGTGTGTGTATATATACATATATATATATATTTGTTTTATATAAAGCATACACTGGACAAGGGCAAAGAGAAACTTGCTTAAAGTAATTTACACACTATTTGGTCAAGTTACAGACATACAGGGTTCTCAGATTTTGGTGTTTGATTGAAGCATATGAAAATTTTGATCCTTGGTGTTGACCTTCAGAAACAGCAATTTTTGTGGTTCAACGTAATATATACTTTGAACATCTTAAGGCTTTTTCACTGGAGATAGTTACGCTGACAGGTTATTGCAATATATCTTAATAACGCAGCCTTTAAATTAAGGGTGAATTTATACTGGGTTCATAAACTAAACATAAAATGTGATGGTATAGTGAAACTAACACCTCTCAATCTCTGAACCCCCAGCTCTGAATTAATGGCTCTTGTGTACATCCTCAGATCCCTTCTGATGGTGGTAGGAGTAGAAAGAGAATCAGTATTCATTTACCTTAGTACCAGTGAGAGGGAATACATGGTATTCCCTGAAGGAGGAAAATGATTGATGGTCATTAAACTCAGCACATATTTATTGAGCATTTATGTTAATAATGGCCTGAGGCACTATGAGATTGGAAAAACACTTTTTAAAAAAAATGAACAAAAAATTAAATTATGTTCCAGATGGTTTTGAAGTTAGATGTCTTATATTGCTCTGGAGTTCTTTGAAAATTGATGAACTTCTGCTAGCCATGGGTATTAACTCTTAGTTGGAATATTTGATTAATCAGAACAAATTATTATTCCTTGACTGTGGTAGGTTATACACACACACACACACACACACACACAATATGTATGTATGTATTTAATATAATATTTAGATAATGGATCTAGTTTGCAGACTATTTTCTATTACTAGAGTCTAAAAGAGAGGTGTGAATGTGGGATTGAACCCGTGGTCATGTGCAGGTGGGCGAGGCCCTTCAAGTGGAGTTTGGGCACTGGTGACAAGGAACAGATGATTGTATTTCCCATGGCTAGTGGCCTTTCCCTCTTCCTGGCCCCCCACCCCCCACCCCCCCACTTCCAAACGGCTACTGGTCTTATCTCACACTGACAAGTCAGTGGTAAGGATTTTGCCTTTGGCTCTCAGTTTGTAATATGCATAAGAACCACAAGGAAGCTTGTTGAAAATGCAGACTCAGAGATCCTCCAGAGATTCTGAGGGTCTGGTGGGGACCAGAGAGTCTCTATTTTTAATAAACTCTTCCAGTGACTCTATGCAAGGGCCAATTTTTGAAAAACTCTTCCCAGCTGAGGTTAACGGAAAGGGAGGGATGTATAAATATAAACATAAATATAGGTAAATCCCCCAATGAAACAACACGTTAAACAGGGGATAGGTACAATTGAAGTTCTCTTTTTGGTACAAAGCTTAACAATAGGTCATCTCTCATTTACAGAATATTATTTTTCTGGGCCTTTCACGCAGTCATCTTGCACGCTAATGGTATTTGCTGAAGTGCCTCTTTTTCTCTTCATGTCCTTTCATCTCTCTTTTTTTTAATTTTTTCATGTTTTATTTTATTTTTGACACAGAGAGAGAGCACCTGAGCAGGGAAGGGGTAGAGAGAGAGGGGGAGACACAGAATCCAAAGCAGGCTCCAGGCTCTGAGCTGTCAGCCCAGAGCCTGATGCGGGGCTCGAACCCATGAACTGTGAGATCATGACCTGAGTCGAAGTGGGACGCTTTACTGACTGAGCCACCCAGGCACCCCATGTCCTTTCATCTCTTAAGCCTCCTTTTGTCACCCAATCAAAATGAGTCATTTGTTCTTTGAAGACTTATGTTGGTCACTTGTATTATAACCCTTACTCCTGCCTACCCTGAAGTTTTATTAATTCTTTTCATGGCCGTCTCTCCTGCTGGACTTCAAGCTTCTTCAGGGCAGGAATAGTGTCTGACTTCTCACTCCCACTCAAAGCATCTAGAATGGCACCTCTTAACAACTGTTTTATGAATAAATACTGTGTTCGTAAATTGGGGGGGGCGGGTAGCCTGATCTTCATTTTCCTCAAAGCCAGACTTCATTTCTGAGGTAGCGCAGGTTTTCTCAAGAAACCTATTTCCTAGGTGAGATAATTAAGGCCCAGAAAAGTGAAGCAAGACAAAGCTCACCCTGCAAATGAGCGAGAGTTGGGACTGTGATTCAAGGACGGGAATCCTGGGCCATCCTGGGTAGACTCCATAGAGTTATCAATCAGAGAATGTTTCCTGACCACAAGGATTGAGAAAGCACCCCGAGGGGGTGAGTGAGACCCAGCAAATAACTTCCCCAAGGATTAGGTTTTTAACAGTCCTTGTGGTCCAGTTAGGTAGAGCCCTGACTGGCGCCTTTGGGTGGGGCAGGCTGACCCTCTGGGCTGCTGCCAGCCCTTTCGTGTGATGGATTCTCACAGGGACACACTCTGTTTTCTGTGGTCTCTCTGTGATGGGCAGCAGCTGCACGAAGAAGCTGATGTGACGTATGTTTGTTGCTTCTTCAACATGAGCCAACTAGATGTAGCAATTTGACAAAACAGCCAGGGTTTTCGGACTGATTTGCTGGAATCCTGCAGCATCTGGAGGAAACAGGCAATCGATAAAGAGCTGAGGGCCAGGTGAGGTGGGGTTTAGAGACGCCCCAGCCCTTCCATTCCCAAACCTCCATAATAGAAGCTGTTTCCTTCTGCTAACAATTTCCATCCAGCAGGTACCTTCCTCATCCAGAACAGAACTATTCTGGGAAATTTTAGTTCTTTTCTCTCTCTTTATGCCACTCCATTTCTGCCCACATTTTCCTTTCCTTAATCAGGGAGAATGTAAAGTCAAGATGTTGCCTTCACATTCTGGTCATGTTGCTAAACTATTTCCCATACTTTTAATGGGAATCCTTAAAAATTTTTTTTTCTTTTTAAATTGGCCTGACATTCCATTGTTCCAGGGTTTCACCTTTATCATCTCCATCTTTATTATTTTTTACCATGTTATTTTCTCTCTCTGTTATTAGCTCAGCATTTCCATGATGTCACCACTCCTCAAGTTTTCTGCCTTGTTTTTCTCAGTTTCAGTTTCTAATTCTTGGTTTCAGCCTGATAATGAAATGTACAAAGAAAATTACAGTGGGGTGGTTGTTCCTCCTACACTCAACACCATGGCGGCCAAACATCTGAGGGATGGAGTGTCCAGTGGGGAGCTCTCTGGCATAGGTGGAGTTGGAAGGGCCGGTGGAAGGCCAGAAGGTAGGCCATTTGCTATAAGGATTAAGGAGTCAAGAAAAGGATAGCTAGGAAGAACGAAAGGGCTAGCTTAGAGCAGTGCCGAGTGCCCAGGTGGGAGTTGAGTAAATATTTTCCGCTAATGGTGATGGGCTGATACAATTTGGCCTGGTGGAGAGAATGCCCAGGGGAACTTTAACAGCCTTCCAATATGTGGGAAGGAAATTCTTTGTTGAAAGGACAGAGAGGAGTACACATCCCAAAGTTGCAACATATCTTTAGCTCTAGCTTCTCCGCTGGCCTCTCTGCCTCTTGCTTACTTCCAGAGTGAGCCCCAAAGTGGTTGTGGGGTGTTGGCTTCCCTGTTTCTTGGCCAGTGGCTGCCTGTGAGTGCAGGCCTCTTCCCTAGATCCCTCTATCCTAGTTACCCTGCTGTAGATGAGATCACCCTCTCAGCTTAGAGCCACATTTGCTGGGATCAGAAATTGAAAGCAGGGTCTGACTGTGGACTCTATACATCTCAGGGTTTTGGCTCTAGGTCTTAGTATAACCAAGAAGGAAAATTCTAAATAAAGGATTCCCCCCTTTTTCTTTCCATTACTCCTAAGGGTTAATATTCTCTGCCTCCTGCACTCTTCCTTAATACTCAACCAGCCTTTGGTTACTAGGCTCTGGTGGGTCTGAGCCTTGTTGGTTGGGGATATTGGTCCTAGAATTTTCCCCTGGCATTCTCGGCTCTTCTAGCGAGTCAGAATTTTCCTAAACTGCATCTATTCCCTCAGCGATGTAGCTTGGCAGGCACGCTGTTTATTAGCAATAGGGGCAAGGAGCGCCCAGCAGTGGCCAAGACAACATCTCTGTGAGCCTCAACTGACAGAGACAGTTCCATCCTGAAGTTTCTGGGTCCCTAGGTATCTGGCATGGTGGCAGGTGCTGAGAGAAGGTGACCTCTGGTGGTCACTAGATTAATGTGATCATTTGAGCCAGTGATTTTGTACAGGTGTGTGTGTGTGTGTGTGTGTGTAAGTAACACTTAGGCGTATAGTATTCTCTTAGCGCTTGTATGATGCATTTATAAGAATTTTGTTTCTTTGGCTATTCTTTCTTAGCGCTTTTTTGTTTTTGCTGGGCCTTTCATCTCTTCTTAAACATTAGAAATTGGAGGGCCCCAAGATCCAATCAAGATACTTTCTCTGTTTACATTTTTTTCTAGGTGACTTCATAGAGATTCATGGCTTAAAACCCATCCATACGCTGGAAGTTCCCACATTTATGGTCCCAGCTCTCTCACCCTTCAAGTGCAGACTCCTATCCAAGTGTGCACATGGATGTCCCGGAAACATCTCCAAGTTAAAATGGCCCAGACAGAGATCTTTCTCCCACCTGTCCCCCAAATCTAGTCTTTTCCAGCCAGCAGGGTCTGCTACATTGCTGCATTTTCTCAGGCCGTCAGCCCTGGGGGTTTTGATTCTTCTTTCTCTTCCAGCCTATGTGCAGTCTATTAGCAAATCTTGACAGCAAATCCTTGAAAATATATCTGAGAATTTCTGACTACCTCCACGATCATTTTTGCCTCTGGACAATATATTATCAACCAGTGACCATTTAAAAGTACATATCCAATTATTTCACTTATTTATGAAAATCCCTCCGGTCGTTCTCATCTCACTCACAACACAGTCTGAAATATAACTGTGGTCTGCGAGGCCCTACATGATCTGGCTCCTGATGCCGCCTCTGGCCTTCTCTCCCCATCAGAGCCATCCTTGGCTAGCACACGTGATACCCAGCACCCCCTCAGCAAGGGTATTTGTTCTCTCTGGAACACACTTATCCAATATATTACGTATTCTCATCCCCTCACTCTGGTCTCTGAGTAAAAATGTTCCCTTATCGAGGGTCTTTCTCTCCCCAGTACACATCGTCCTTCTGGGCCCTTGTCCTGCTTCATTGTTTCCAAAGTCCTTGTCAGTGCCTGTTATCAGGCAGATATTTGCTTCCTGTATGTCTCCCAATTAGAATATCAGCGCCCGTGAGGATGTGGGCTCTGCCCTTCACGCTGTACCCCCAGGGCCTGAGACAGTGCTGGCCCGGGACAGTGCTTATCTGTCGGATAAATGAGTATCTGCTATTTGTGTTTAATTTTTTGATTCAATAATTTGAAGATCTAGCTAATTCCAACCACCAAAATTAAATTATGAAATTTGATTTCTACTGTAAATCTGCTTTTTCTGTATGATAACTTGCCTTTTTCAGAGTTCACATTACATTGTGTATCAAATCTGATAGAAGGAAATTGTACAAATACACCAAAAGATGGAAAGTTGTGTCCCATGAACAATAACATAATCAGAGTAAGATATATATAATAAGCAATGATAATTATAAAACAAAATTTTTCCTATAGAAAACTATTTTTTAAAATATATATTACTGCTTATACTTGGTAGCATTGTAAGTATTGGTTTCGGTATTTAAATCAAAATTCAATATGTTGGTATTTTACATTTTGCCTAAAACATTTTATAGATGCAAGACCAGCAAAGTGTGTTAAATCTTAAAATTTCCTAGAGCAAGAATAATGTGGCACACAATATTTTCCCATGATATGCATAAAACAGAAAGTTCCAGGGCTCACAATGCTAAGCCATGTTGCTGCACGTAAGTTGGAGTGTGCTGGGATGTCCTCGTCAAAGGAGATTCCTTTTGTGGGTTGTCACATCCCAAGGTGCTGACATATGTCGGTCAAATTCTGTCTCAGTGAGATAACTGTGTAACAAAACTTTTTAGTCTCCTTCAGTGGCCCACATAGTAGCTAAGGAACCAAGATGAGTTGGATGATCTCAGGGAGATTGTGGCAGTGGACTTTGGTTGAAACTGACCTTTGCCTCCTCTGAACTCATGAACAGCACCATGGGCCACTCGTGTTGCAACATATGAGGTGCTTTTGCTGTGTTCATGCTCTGGTCCCTCTCCCTCTTGGACTGTAAGCTCTTCTAGGGCAGAAGATGTATCTGATTCATATTTTCTGTTCCCAGCAAAACCTGGCACAGTGCCTGGATGACAGCAGGGGCTCAAAAAATATTTATTAACCAGACTCACAGATTTTTAGTCAGATAGTTTTGACTTCTG
This sequence comes from Acinonyx jubatus, assembly GCF_027475565.1. Taxonomy (NCBI): domain Eukaryota; kingdom Metazoa; phylum Chordata; class Mammalia; order Carnivora; family Felidae; genus Acinonyx; species Acinonyx jubatus. Next base: position 43,846,190 of record NC_069383.1, on the reverse strand, counting down.
CAGTGCAAATGTTTAACCCACAGAAAAACCCAGGCTTATAACAAAGATGTCACATTTCCTAAAGGCCATTTGTTTTCTGCTGACAGTTTTATCTTATTTTAGATGTTAAAGACTTCAATAAGCTGTTTTATGGTGAAACTCTTTTAAAAATCAACTATTAAGGGTAATAATCAGGGTTGGCCCTTTGTTTTTAAAAATGGGTCATGGGGCACCTGGGTGGTTCAGTCGGTTAAGCTTCCAACTTCGGCTCAGGTCACGATCTCATGGTTTGTGAGTTCAAGCCCCGCGTCGGGCTCTGTGCTGACAGCACGTAGCCTGCTTTGGATTCTCTGTCTCTGTCTCTGTCTCTGTCTCTCTCTCTCTCTCTGCCCCTCCCTGCTTGTTCTTTCTCTCTCTCAAAAATAAAAACAAACAGTAAAAAGGGCACATGTGGTGAATCCCTTTAGCAGCAAGTTTATGTAATGTCTGGTGGGTACCTAGTCATTTCTTTGTAACACCTTAATCTGATATGGATTATATACAAAATTTACATTTGTTGATTGTTTGATGAGTTTGAAAATGAAAGCTCGTGGATTAAAATTACATTCTAAACCTATGAAATAAATCTGTGGCTTCTTCAGTGCTTTCTGACATCTGCATGTGGCCCTTGGGAAAGTCTTGGTGAAGGGAACATGTTGCTAATGGCCCTGGTGAATGAGTCAGACCAACCCTACCTCACAGAATTGCCTTCATATGGGAAGTCTGGAGCTGGCTTTTCCAGTTTCAGCCAGCTAGAGGGCCCCTGCTTCCCCTTGCTCTCCTGCCTGATGCTCCTCAGGCTAACTGGACCCTGTCTGCAGTCAGTATGGATGGGAAGACGATCCGGGAGCAGGGATCTTTCCAGCATCTAATGCCTCACACTGCCTTTACCGTTATTCAGAGGGAGGACAGTAGGAATCAGCTCTACAGCCTGCCATCCCAGGGGTCCCTTTGAAAGCCTCTGTGATTGCTGGTGGTCAGGGTCAATTGTGCAGATGTCTTTAAAAGTGTCTCACTAGTGACCAGAAAGTTACTTTGTCAAGATGACAGATGGACTGCGAGCAGCCCCTCCACCCTGCCTGTGTTCCCTGTGATGTCAGCTCCATTTACTTGTCAAGAGCAGGTATTTTTGTAGCTCCCAACAGTGCGCAAGCTTTCACGGGCAACCTGAGAAAACTCTTCTGTTCTGTTCTGTGAAAAATCTGCTCCGTGGCTCGTTGTTGACCCACAGGAATGAGGGGGCATGTGAGGACCTGGTGAGTCCCACCCACTGTGGAAGATGCAGGAAGTGGCATGTGCTGACGAGGGGGACACCTTTCAGGGCTGGCCCCAAGAGGAGGTGGTCTGCCACCTCCCACCATCCCGGCAGGACACCAATGGGATCTAAGACACTCCATCTCTACGCTTTGGACGTTTGCATTCTTGGCAGAGAATCCTCTATGTGCGTAATTGACAGGGTCCGTTGACCTCTCAGCCTCTTTGTCTAGCCAGAGAGCCTGGTTTGTACATGGTGGTGGGTCAGAAGAGGCACTGCCACGATCATCTCTCCACGCATCCTTCCTGGACGTCACATCGCAACCTTTCCTGTGGGAGGTGCTCCAACTTTATTATTATGTTTAGCTCCTTCACTCCTCAGTCTCTCCAATACTCCCGCCAAACTAGTGGGCAGCCTCCACGCCATTGCCCAGAGAGGAGGAACCCCGGCTTGTGCCCTCAGTGTCATAGATGTCGCTGGTGGTTGGACTTGGCCTTCCATCATCTGGAGAGTAAAAGAACTCACCAGAAATGCATACAAATGTTCAGAGAATTTCATCTCCCCTTTCTTCTTTGTTTTCTTTTTGGGTGGAGGAGGAAACAGATTCATTATTCTTCTTGTGCTGAAGGGCGCACAGCAAAGTAAAATCATCAAAGGTGCTGGGAGAGACAGCTGGACCGCTTGTGCTGGAGGCTGCGTTACTTTGAAGGACTTCACCCCCTCTCACCCCTGGTCCGGAATCTGTAGACATTTCCTCTGTATCACCGGCCCCATCCCACGTCCCAGCTGTTTGATTCCCTTTTGGTTGGCTGGGGAGGAGAGAGGAGCGGGCTTGAGAATTTGGGCAAAATTAAGGAAGGATGCCCACATTTATTCCTCTCGCTTCACATATTTGGCTCCCATCTCCTGGCAAAAGGGGACCAGCCTATCTTCTGGTTTTCCCTTCTGCTTCTGAGGGCTGGAGTTGTCAGAGCCGCGCCTGTGGCAGGGTCCGATGTGCGAGGTCGCCGGCTGCTTTGTGTCCTATCCATTATGGTTCCATGAACGTGGTGCTACCCGCAGACCCTCGCTTATAAGACGTACGGTGTAATAAAAACCAGGCAGTGCTACTTTCTTTGGGCTACTATTTTTATTTGGTGGTTATTTCTTTTGTGTTCTGCCATCTCTAATGTTTTGGTTCTATTTCAAAATATGATTAAACAGAATGAGGAGCTGTCTGACACTGCCCTGTTTTAAATCACAGTTGTGCTTGAGTAGCCGGGACATTCTAATGGCCTGTGTTTCTTTGTTCTGAGAGTTTCTTGGAAAGGAGAAAAAAAAAAAAAAAGAAAAAAGAAAGAAAAAAGAATAAAACAACAACACCAGACCTAAATCCTTAAACAGCATAGAACCCAAAACAATCCCTTCCAACAAACGAAAGCCCATTAAAAAAGAATTGAAATGTTAGGTAAGTTAAATATAAAAGGCCTCCTTATTAATCCCCCGTTGCTTCTTCTGGCACGTGTCATATTTTCAAGGTACAATATCAGGAGAGCACTGTCACTTAGTGATGTATTAGGGCCATATATCATCAGAACATCGTCTTTGTAGAGGATATGGGTACTAAAAGACACGATTCTGGCCAGACAGAACAGCAGGGGGCCTTACTTCTTTTCTCCAGCTCCCCCTTACCCCTCCTGCCTTTTTCTTTAATCTCCCTCTGTTTTGTGTTGCAGAGAAGTGAATTTCTTCATGGGATATGACTTGTTGCAAAATAATCGGGGGGCCCCGGTGGGCTTCATAAAGTCTTTTAAATGGCTGAGTTTCAAGGGCAGCTTTGTTCAGAGTTTGCACTGTTCGCAGGGCCGGGGAAGGCCGCATTTGCCAGGGTCCAGGTCTCCAGGGGAAAGGCTCGCTGAGCCTAGACAGGAGGAAGAAAGAATAACACTCCCAGATGTAGTGCAGTGAATTGTGTTGTCCTTGCAAGATGCTTGCTTGCACATTAAGTCTCCAAAAATATGTTCTTGCAAGGGATTTTTACCTTAAGACTCCAAAAGTGTGGCCTCCGGGTGCTACCAGCCTCCCGGAGAGACACCCTCCTGCTCAAATTGAGGAAGCAATGACAGGGCTCGGAGGCTAAGGATCCAGGTTCTGATCTGTTTTGCAAATGACCAGGCTTTCAGAAATTGAGGCTTGTTCTGAGTTTTAAGCCAGAGACTTAATCTGTCTATCTTAAAATGCACTATTTTTATTCATGTGTTCAAAATGAAACCATAAACCACTAAGGTTTATAATGGTCTGAAAATGAGGAGTGCTTAACAAAGGCAAACATTTAAATTCCTAGCTACAAGGGAGAGATGGCTCATCTTAGCCTTTGAACCAAATTGTGTAGCATTGTGATTTAATCACCAACACCGCTATCGGTGAGTCCTGGCTTTGAATCTCTGCCCTGACTAGCTGTGTAAACCCAGGGAAGCCCTTAAAACTCTCTGTGCCTCAGTTTTCTTATCGAAAACAATAGGGGTAAATTGGTACCTTCCTGAGACTTGTTGCAAAGGTTAAAAAGGATATAATACACAAAACATGCTCAGCACAGTCTGGCAAATAATAGATTTTCTATAAATGCCAGGTCCTCTTAATCAGCCCCCTGCCTGGAAAACTATATGCCACTTCATTGTTTGGTTAGCAATGGATCGGCGCGCTCTCTCTCTCTCTCTCTCTCTCTCTCTCTCTCTTGCTTTGGCTATTAAAGGAATTTGCAAAGAGTGGTGGAGGTTGGGGGTTCAGAAAGGTCTGAAAATGCTAATTTACATTAAAAGCAAGGGCCATTGACACCTGCCACCTTTCCTACTGTAACCTCAGACACCTCCCACCTCTTGTACTGACCTCACTCAATTGGGGAAGAAAAGAGATCTTGGGAAACATTCTCTTGCCTGGGAAGTTTGAGTCATTTTCCTTACTAATCGCCCTTTCCTCACCTTTGAAATGGTTTTGTTAATTTTTTCTCTCTTTCCATTTTTTTTTCTTCCTATTTTCATTGAGCTGAGAGATATGGCTCAGAGACTCATACTTGTAACTAAAGCTTTGTAGTGGACCAAATTTCCCCCACCCCTTTTTTTTCTCCAGCTCATTCTGTGCAAGAATTATGGGGAAGTCAATTGTACTATCAGTAATAAAGGACGAGCAAGTAAAAGCTTAATTAAAACAATAAATCATCAATCAAATTTAATATTGCCACTGGCAACCACTGAACTATCTCAGTTCCCCCCACCCGCCCGGTGATTATTGTCTCAGAGATCAAGAACAGATTTTGTCCGAAGGAGACAGGCTGGAGCAGGTACAGGCTTGTGTTGGCTCCTCTATGAGCGCTCATGCTCCCTTGGAAAGGATTTCCCCTGACCGTATGTTCCAGAGAATCACTGTATTTTATGTCCCATTTGTCAAACCCACTGACAAGCAATGGAACCTGCCCACTCTGGGTCTTTTCTTTCAGCCTTTGCCTGTATCTCTGAATTCTAGAACCATGCCATTATGCAGCCAGTCTGTTTGCCCAAGTCCCGGTCCAGCCCTTGCACGGCGCCTTTGACAGGTTACCTTATAAAAGGGCCGGAGACCTTGTGTGTTGGGCCCAGGTGGCCTCTTTCTGGAAGATTTCCAGACTAGCTCAGCTACGTACTAATCTATTCCTAGAATCTCAACAGTCATGTAGGAGCTAACCTAATTCTAATATGATACACCCATAAATTTTAATGCTGTGCCTTAGCAACTAACCTCCTTGGCTGGCCCCTTAATCCAGGCCTGGGAACCAGGTTGTGTTCCCAGGTCCACTGCTCGCTAGCTCTTTGAGGGACCTGAGACACTTAACTTCATTGTGTACCATTCCCCCATCTGCAAATCTTAAGAAACCTGTGAGGATTAATGAAATAATGTCTGCTGAGCACTTTAGAAGAAAAGTGCTATGTAAACTTGAAGTATTATTCTTCTGTTTATGAGAAGTTTTATAATATCGCCTAGGAGAAATTGTGACCTGTGTTCAAAGGTACCATAAAGTTCCCTTCGGCTCTTTTGGGGCTGGATTTGAGTTACAACGGGGGACTTCAAGGAAAAGTTGACCTCTTTAACTTCATGCATGGGGAGACTAGAAATTCCACGGAGAATACATGTGCTGATGTCGGATCACCTTCCTCCTTGGGAAACTTGACACAAGATATTTGTAATCCTAAAAACAAATTCCTCTGTGATCAATCTTGAGACTCTCAAGTAGTGAAACACCATTGAGAAAAAACAAAACAAAACACCATTTTTCTCACAGAGAAAAATAATTTGATTCGGGGTCAAAGTGTCCTATCTGTGCTCACCGCCCACGATGGCTTTTGAGTCAAGGTGACATTCCCGCTTGGTGCCAGAAGCTGCACTGCAGGTTTGGTGCGATCTGCTAACGTGTGACGTCTTGTTTCCTCCAACACTGTAGGTTTCTGGAGAATAGAGAGGAAGCTTGTAGCATGACTCCTCGCTCCAACGGCACCGCGTACCATGGCACACATATCAAGTCTTCAGTTTGGCTGCTCTAGAACTACACTGTGTCTTTACTTGTCAGAGTTGTCCTGCTGGGCATCCGTCCCCTGACAGTAGCTGTTGATGAAGCGGACAGATGAGTCAGGGTTAATATGGGTCCACTCCCATGGATGTTTGCATTTTGGTAGGGGGATTCTGGAGGGCAACACAGTCTTATAAGCTCCTCCTCAAGTAAGACTGCCATGATTCAATGACAGAGTTGGGGGGGGGGGGTTGCACATACGTAGGAGGAAGGGATAGTCTTCAGGGCTTCTAATGGAAGAAAGACAACCACTGTTAGTTGCCTCTTTATCTCCTCTATGATACTCCCTGGCCTGTGGACTTCATTGACATATTGAGTGTTGTTCATCTGGTCAGAAAAAAGTATTACAACTTCACAACCTTCTTGATTTTCTGCAAAAGGGTCTGGCACTTAGAATTTGGTAGTTTGCCACATGACAGCTGTTTGCCCCCAAGGGCAGGGTTTGGTTTTATAAGAGACAAGGACTGAAGGGAAATAATGCCATCTTCTAGGAAGACACTCAGGTGGTCTGCCAGCTTCCTAATATGGCTGTAGAGTCTCAGCAGGCGGGGCACCAGGTATTTTTGTTTTTTATTCTTATTTCAAGATATTTGAGGTACAGTTTCAGAGTCTAAAAATAGAGTATCTGCCTGTTGACCTTTCTCCCTGATCGGTCTCATCATATTAACTGCTGTGTTTTCCTCTCCAGATTTCTATTTTATTATTATTTTTTAAAATATAAATGAAAGGTCAGGTAATACTTTCCATATTTCATAATAGGATTGGTCCCGGAAGAATCTGAGAAAAAAAAAAAAAATCAAGACATTGGCTTGAAAGAGAACAAAAGCGTTTCAAAAAACATTTTTTTCTAGTTGCAGAAAGCAAACAGGAAAATCTCCCAGTGGTGATCTGCTATCTTCTCTATAACCCCACCACCACTCCCCTGCAGTGGGAGATCATTTCCCTCAACAGCAGACGCTGAAAAATGTTCAGGAGCCACTGCCGGGTCTCATGGTCCCAATTCCTAAGCCCATGGAACTCTGTGCTACCATCTAGTGGCAGACTTCAGACACAACAAGCTGGCTGCGGGAATCCTGTTTGAACTTGGCTGTGGCTGGAGCTGTGGTTTGGCTCACATCCTTATAGAGCTTTGTTGCCAGCCATGTAGACTTTTTCTTTTTTACTCCCTATGCCCCCCCTTCTATTTTTGCATGTTGGCACTTCATTTCATGTGCCTCCAGAGGCTATGTTTGGGGTTTTGATATATTCAGTCTTTTGGAAAGGAGGCAGTAATGCAGATACCTTTGACAACAGGTAAATCACAGGCAGGCTAGACCCTAGAAAGTGATAAACACCAGGAGACAGAGACAGAGCATGAAAAATGTGATAAGGCTTATTACTCTTAAACACTGGCTAGGTCTGTTTTTTAGAACATTCTGACATTTTCCTGCAGTGCTTTTCTACCACTGTGTCTGTTGCTTAGATTTGGAGAGATTCAAGCCCAAGCTGGAATCTCTGGGAAGTCTGTTTGGGGATGCCAGTCTAGATTTCAGAGATATATAGGCACAGCTACCTATCAGATTATCCAGAATGGTTAGAATTGTCCTCATTACCAGAAAACAGCTGGTGTTTGTACACCTTCCCATGGTTGGTGATGACAAAGCTCTGTGGAGTTATCCTGCTCCTGTTAGAGAGCTCACTTCACTTGTGTGGAACGACTGGGAAGGCACCAGTCTCCCCTGGGGCTTCTGGGCCGGGACATTGTTTTGTTCTTGTCTGTATCCTGAGTGCCTGGAAGTAGCAAAGTGCAACATTTAAATGTTTGCCTTTGGAGTCAGACAAGCCTCTCTTTGCATTCCAAATCTGACTTTTATGTGACCCTGGGCAGGTTTCTTAACCTTGGTTCCTCATCTGTAAAATGGGGGGTGATGTGGATTTTTTGGGGTGAAATAATGCATATAAAATTCTTAGCACAGAGCCCGGTACATGGAACGTGTTTGGTAAGTATGAATCAGCATCAGAAAAGGCTTCTTGAGTGAAGAAGTGAGCCAAACGAGCCATGGCCTTGCATCAGGGCAGAGGACACTTGGCGCACATGGGGATGAGGAGGCCAGCAGAGATGGGCTGCTGCAGGCGTGGCTTCGTGCGTGCGGCTTCTCACCAGAGCCGCCGGCTGCAGCCCAGCGTTCTTGTCTTGCCGCAAAATCAGTGACAGCAAAGCGAGTGGTCTTAATTAACCTGTGCTTAAATTTACTCTGTAGCTGCTGGACTCAATTAAGGAGACAGAGGAATCAGCCTCTGACCAGCAATTCTCTGTAGTTTTTCTTGCTTTCTTCGAGGGCCTGCGATTCTAAGCATGTGC